>NC_091982.1:50182205-51382205 GCF_044704955.1 Pristiophorus japonicus
TCCTCGACATATTGGTCGAGAAAGCCAACCCTTAATACACTACAGGAAATCCTCCTCTATCGCATTTCTACTAGTTTGGTTAGCCGAATCAAAATGTAGATTAAAGTCGCCCATGATAACTGCTGTACCTTTGTTGCACGCATCCTTAATTTCTTGTTTGATGTTGTTCCCAACCCCACTACTACTGTTTGATCGTCTGTACATAACTCCCACTAGCGTTTTCTGCCCTTTGCTATTCCGCAGCTCCACTCGCGGGGGAAAGGGTCTGATTGGATAGCTGGCAAAGGTCAAAGAGCTAGCACAGGCACAATAGGATGAATGGTCGCCTTTTATGTTGTATCATTCTATGATTCTATGAGACCCCCTCTATAGGTGACTCACACTGGTTTACACCATGTACAGTACAAATCCAGTGATAAACTCAATGGTCCATAAGTTATCAAGGCAAAATATATATCTGAGAAAATGTTAAACATTTTTTGGCTGAAGCTCGCATAATCAATCTATTTCTTTAAAATGATCCTTTGAGTGTATACTTTTCCAACGTGTCTGAAATGAACTAGCCATTCATTTTTCCAAAACCTTAAAGTACAACAAACATTTAAAATATGAAAGCACCTTAACAACACATCGAAATCTAACTGAGGTAAATTCGCATTGCCACTGAGGGCATGAAAGTATACTTTAAATATCAGCCATGTATATATAACTTAGATGATTACCGTTATATATGTATACTTGTATTTGCTCTATACAGCCACCAGAGGGCTCATCCCCTGGAGTCCCAAGGAATCCCATAATCCCTTGGGAGCACAGGTATTTAAGGAGGCTTCACAGATTGGAAAGGCATTGGAGAGCTGCAATAAAAGACTATGGTCACACTTTACTTTGAGCTCACAGTGTTCAGTCTGACTCTTTCTCCATACACAACAACTGGCGATGAGATACAGATAGCGAACACAAAGATGCAGCGAACAGTGGGCATCCTGGAGAAATTCTCGATGGGAGATGATTGGGAAACTTTTGTGGAGCGACTCGACCAATACATCGTGGCCAATGAACTAGATGGGAAAGAGAGCGCTGCCAAACGAAGGGCGATCCTCCTCACCATCTGTGGGGCACCACCGTATGGCCTCGTGAAGAATCTGCTCACTCCAGCGAAACCCACGGAGAAATCATATGACGATTTGTGCACACTGGTCCGAGAACATTTGAAACCGAAGGAAAGCGTTCTGATGGTGAGGTACCGGTTCTACACCTACAAAAGGTCTGAAGGCCAGGAAGTGGCGAGTTATGTCGCCGAGCTAAGATGCCTTGCAGGATATTGCGAATTTGAAGGACATTTGGAGCACATGCTCAGAGACTTTTTCGTACTTCGCATTGGCCACGAAACCATACTTCGCAAACCTTTGACTGTAGAGACCCCAACCTTGAGTAAGGCCATAGCGATAGCCCAGGCATTTATTGCCACCATGGGCAATACGAAGCAAATCTCTCAGCACACAAGTGCTGCTACAAGTACTGTGAACAAAGTGATATTGTTTAGCGAATCGTAACATAAAGGGCAGGTCACACATACCTGCAGCTACATGTCCGCAGATGTCGCAGAGTCCACCATCAAGGGTGATGAATGCAAAGCCATTAACACCTTGTTGGTGCTGCGGGGGTGATCATCGTTTCCATTCATGCCGATTCAAAGAGTACGTTTGCAAGGGCTGTGGAACAATGGGACACCTCGAACGAGTGTGCAGGCGAGCTGCAAAGCCTGTTAAACCTGCAATGTTGCAGAGGAGGACAGATCCATGGAGGATCATGACGAACCAGAGCCTCAGATCAAGGAGGCAAAGGTACATGGGGTGCACACATTCACCACGAAATGTCCCCCGATAATGGACTCCCGGTGTCAATGGAGCTGGACACAGGCGTGAGCAGTGCCGTACATGATGAGAGAAAGGGTAGAGATCGAGCTAGACCGGCTGCAAAGAGAGGGCATCATTTCCCCGATCGAGTTCAACGAGTGGGCCACTCCTATCGTCCCAGTCCTCAATGGAGATGGCACCATCAGAATCTGTGGCGATTACAAAGTAACTATCAATCGTTTCTCCCTGCAGGACCAATACCCACTTCTAAAGACCGACGACCTCTTTGCAACGCTGGCTGGAGGAAAGACGTTCACGAAGCTGGATCTGACTTCAGCCTACATGACATAGGAACTGGAGGGATCATCGAAGGCCCTCACCTGCATCAACATGCACAAATGTCTTTTTACTTATAACAGATGTCCATTTGAAATCCGATCGGCGGCGGTGATATTCCAGAGAAACATGGAAAGCTTACTGAAGTCGGTCCTGCACACCGTGGTCTTCCAGGATGACATCTTGGTCACAGGTTGGAACACAGTCGAGCATCTGCAGAACCTGGAGGAGGTTCTTAGTTGACTCAACTGCGTGGGGCTCAGGTTAAAATGCTCGAAGTGCGTTTTCCTGGCACCTGAAGTGGAGTTCCTGGGAAGGAGGATTGCAGCGGATGGCATCAGGCCCACCAACGTGATGACGGAGGCAATCGAGAACACACCAAGGCCACAGAATGTGGTGGAGCTGCGGTCGTTTCTGGGACTCCTGAACTACTTTGGCAACTTTTTACCGGGTCTCAGCACGCTTTTAGAATCACTGCATGTCTTACTATGAAAAGGGGACGAATGGGTTTGGGGCAAAAGCCAAGAAAATGCCTTTGTAAAAGCAAGAAAATTGTTATGCTCAAACAAATTGCTTGTGTTGTATGATCCATGTAAGTGTTTGGTACTAGCTTGTGATGCGTCATCATATGGCGTCGGGTGTGTATTGCAACAAGCTAATGATTTCGGGAAACTGCAACCGGTTGCTTATGCATCCAGGAGTCCGTCTAAGGCTGAGAAAGCCTACAGCATGATTGAGAAAGAAGCGTTAGCGTGTGTTTATGGGGTAAAGAAAATGCATCAATATCTGTTTGGGCTAAAATTCGAATTGGAAACTGACCATAAGCCACTCATATCCCTGTTCTCCAAGAGTAAAGGGATAAATACCAACGCATCGGCCCGCATCCAGAGATGGGCGCTCATATTGTCCGCATACAATTGTGCCATCCGCCACAGGCCCGGCACAGAAAACTGCGCCGATGCTCTCAGTAGGCTGCATTGCCTACCACGGGTGTGGAAATGACACAGCCCGTAGATCTAGCCATGGTTATGGAAGCATTTGAGAGTGAACAATCACTCATCATTGCCCGGCAGATAAAAACCTGGATGAGCCAGGACCCCTTATTATCTTTAGGCAAATGCTGTGTGCTTCACGGGAGCTGGTCCAGTGTCCCAGTGGAAATGCAGCAAGAGATAAAACCGTTCCAGTGGCGCAAAGATGAAATGTCTATACAGGCAGACTGCCTTCTGTGGGGCAATCGATTAGTGGTCTCCAAGAAGGGCAGAGACACCTTCATCAATGACCTCCACAGTACCCACCTAGGCATCGTAATGATGAAAGCAATAGCCAGATCCCACGTGTGGTGGCCCGGTATTGATGCGGACTTAGAGTCCTGCGTTCACAGTTGCAATACATGCTCGCAGTTAAGCAATGTACCCAGGGAGGCGCCCCTAAGTTTATGGTCTTTGCTCTCCAAACCGTGGTCTAGGGTACACGTCGACTATGCAGGCCCGTTCTTGGGTAAAATGTTCCTTATGGTTGTAGACGCGTACTCCAAGTGGATTGAATGTGAGATAATGTCGGCTAGCACGCCCGCTGCCACTACCGAAAGCCTGCGGGCCATGTTTGCCACACACGGCCTACCCGATGTCCTGGTGAGCGACAACGGGCCATGTTTTACCAGTGCTGAGTTCAAAGAATTCATGACCCATCTGTCCCGTTTAAACCAGCATCCAATGGTCAGGCAGAGAGAGCAGTGCAAACCATCAAGCAAGGTTTGAAGAGGGTAATTGAAGGCTCACTGCAGACTCGCCTATCCCGAGTCCTGCTTAGCTACCGCACGAGACCCCACTCACTCACTGGGATCCCACCTGCTGAACTGCTCATGAAAAGAGCACTTAAGACAAAGCTCTCGTTAGTTCACCCTGATCTTCATGAACAGGTAGAGAGCAGGCGGCTTCAATAAAGTGCATACCATGATAGCGCAAATGTGTCACGCGAGATTGAAATCAACGATCCTGTATTTGTATTAAATTATGGACAAGGTCCCAAGTGGTTTCCCAGCACTGTTGTGGTCAAGGAGGGGAACAGGTTGTTTCGGGTCAAACTTTCAAAGGAACTCATTCATCGGAAACACTTGGACCAAATCAAACTCAGATTCACGGACTATCCTGAGCAACCCACCTTGGACCCT
Organism: Pristiophorus japonicus; assembly: GCF_044704955.1. Classification (NCBI taxonomy): domain Eukaryota; kingdom Metazoa; phylum Chordata; class Chondrichthyes; family Pristiophoridae; genus Pristiophorus; species Pristiophorus japonicus. The sequence goes on from NC_091982.1 coordinate 50,186,574, forward strand.
ACCTTTTTTGATCCCCCAACATACACACCAGTGGCAACCGGCACCACGGTTGACCATGAAGCAGAACCCATCATCCACCGCAGCCCTGCAGGGAGGCCAGCAAAGCCAGCTGCACAGCAGCCCAGTGAGGGCCCAACAAATGATTCAACAATACCAGTTTTCACACCGGGACAATCAACCAGGGCAAGAAGGGCCCCAGATCGACTCACATACTAATATATTCTATACTAAATATATTCAAAAAGGAGTTAGATGTAGTCCTTACTACTAGGGGGATCAAGGGGTACTGAAGTTGCATGTTCAGCCATGAACTCATTGAATGGCGGTGCAGGCTTGAAGGGCCGAATGGTCTACTCCTGCACATATTTTCTATGTTTCTACATTGTAAATAGTTACACTATTGACTTTGGATGGGGAGTGTTGTTATATATGTATACTTGTATTTACTCTGTACAGCCACCAGAGGGCTCATCCCCTGGAGTCCCAAGGGATCCCATAATCCCTTGGGAGCACAGGTATTTAAGGAGGCTTCACAGGTTGGAGAGGCATGCAGGAGACCTGTAATAAAAGACTAAGGTCACACTTTAGTTCTTTACTTTTGAGCTCAGTGTTCAGTCTGACTCTTTCTCCATACACAACAATTACAACCTCAAATGCATAGTATCATTCACTGTCCTCCTTTTGCTCCACCCTCTGAAACAGAGGTCATTGAGAACACCGCTTCCCTGAGAGCAGATACGGTTAGTTTTGTCAATCAAAATGCAGCCCCAATTGGGGGCGGCCATTTAAGACTGAGATATGGAGGAATTTCTTCACTCAGTGGGTTGTGACTCTTTGGAATTCTCTGCCCCAGAGGGCTGTGGATGCTGAGTCATTGAGTATGTTCAAGGCTGCGATAGATAGATTTTTAGACTCTAGAGGAAATCAAGGGATATGGGAATCGGGCGGGTAAGTGGAGTTGTCAAAGATCAGCTGTGATCTTATTGAATCGTGGAGCAGGCTCCAGAAGCCATATGGCCGACTCCTTCTAATTCTTATGTTCTTATGTTAAAGGGAACTGTTTATGTCAGGTCTGACGGTGAGAAAAAAAACCTCATTAAATCCTGTATAATTGGTGTATCTCTGCCTAGTTACATTGAGTAAGAGGAGGGGGGGAATCAGTATCCTCACTGGTGCTTAACTGCAGTTTAAAGGCTAATTGGCAGCCCTAATTGCAATTCTCCTTGTTTTATATTTTCAATCCTACAGATCTAAGCTATCTAATTCTGCTTTGGCATAATGTGCTAATCACTCTTTGCAGCTCGTTTTCCTTGCAGACTGCACGGATTCTGAGAGCAAGGCCTAGCTGTCTCTTTTGAACTTTTATTCATATTTATAGCCATTTTACTGAAGAGCCCAACATGTATTTCATACAAATTAAATAGTTAAAATTATAGCATCATAAACATTTTCGGCACAGAAGGAGGCCATTTGGCCCATCATGTCCGCGCTGGCTGATAAAGAGCTATCCAGCCTAATCCCACTTTCCAGCTCTTGGTCCATAGCCCTTTAGGTTACAGCATTTCAAGTGCATATCCAAGTACTTTTTAAGTGTGATTGAAGGTTTTTACCTCTACCACCCTTTCAGGCAGTGAGTTCTAGACCCCCAACACCCCATGGGCTTGACTCCCCTCTAATCCTTCTACCAATTACATTAAATCTTTGTCCTCTGGTTATTGACCGCTCTGTTAAGGGAAACAGGTGCTTCCTATCCACTCTATCTCGGCCCTTCATAATTTTATGCACCTCAATTAAGTCTCCCCTCAGCCTCTGCTGTTCCAAAGAAAACAACCCCAGCCTATTCAATCTTTCCTCATAGCCAAAAGTTCTCCAGCCCTGGCAACATCCTCGTAAATCTTCTCTGTGCCCTCTCTATGCAATCACATCTTTTCTGTAATGTGGTGACCAGAATTTTATGCAGTACTCTAGCTGTGGTCGAACTAGTGTTTTATACAGTTCAAGCATAACCTCCCTGCTCTTATATTCTATGCCTCGGCTAATAAAGGAAAGTATGCCTTCTTAACCACCGTATTTACCTGTCCTTCTACGTTCAGGGATCTGTGGACATGCACACCAAGGTCCCTCTGTTTATCTACATTTGTCAATGTCCTACCATTTATTGTGCATTCCCTTGCCTTGTTAGCCTGCTCCAAATGCATTACCTCACACTTCTCCAGATTGAATTCCATTTGCAATTTCTCTGCCTATCTGACCAGTCTATTGATATCTTCCTGCAGTTGACAGCTTTCTTCCTCACTATCAACCACACGGCCAATTTTTGTATCATCCGCAAACTTCTTAATCATGCATTAACACTTTAAATTGCAACTTTCAATGTTTTAGAAACAGCTGTGACTTTCTGTTGCTGTGGTGATAGGTTTTATCCTCTTGCTGGGATAATATGAAAGGCAATGTTTTTCGAATTAACAGAGAACTAGGTTCGGCAATTTTAAAGTTGGTCGTTCTGGGCCCAATTGCTTTGTCTTTGCAGCATTTGATGGCAATGCTGTAAGAAGGCGGCCAATGCCACCCTGATATTGTCCGTGGATTGTCCTTCTAGCTCAGGACCCACTAGATGGCACAACTCAGTGGCTATCTGCCTGGGCAGCCAATGGGGCAGTTTTGCAGTCATATGCAGGCACTTGGGTGGGTCCCAGGTAGTAATTGCTTTTCTGTGGGTGCTCAATGCCAGGATTCCCAGGTTGGATGCAGTCTGTTCTCCCTTTCAGCCCTGCCCCTATACAACAAATTTAAATAAACATTGACAATGGTGCTCGGCCTATGAACGGTGTTATTTTCGCTCTGTTCAAAGTAAGGGAAATGACTAGCGCGATTTATTAGACATTAATGGAGGGTCGCGCCAGCAGTGCTGCAAACACGTTTGAATCACCACAGAAAGTTTGATGCCAGCAGAAGAACAACTTCCACCAAAGCTTTTGGCTCCAGTTTGGAGCAAGTGGAAAATCCGGTTTCTGTGCAGTGACAGTTGCCTCTGCTAACTCAATTCTCCCTGTCCTCTGCAGTGCCTTAAATTGGAGGGAAGCAATTAGCCCTCCAAACAGTGTCTGATGCACTACATGTCGCTTAATGTACCGTGGCTGCAGTGTGTACCATCTGCAAGATGCACTGCAGCAACTCGCCAAGGCTTCTTCGGCAGCACCGCCTAAACCCACGACCTCTACCACCTAAAGGACAAGGGCAGCAAGCACATGGGAACACCACCACTGCCACATTCCCCTCCAAGTCACACACCATCCTGATTTGAAAGCATATCGCCGTTCCTTCATCATCGCTGCGCCAAAATCCTGGAACTCCCTCCTTAACAGCACTGTGGGAGTACCTTCACCACACGGACTGCAGCCGTTCAAGAAGGTGGCTCACCACCACCTGCCCAAGGCCAATTAGGGATGGGCAATAAATGCCAGCCTTGCCAGCAACGCCCACATCCGGTGAACGAATAAAAAAAATGCAAGTGCTTGTTCAAAGGGAAAATTTTACTAATTAATTCCCTAGGTAGTTTATGTAAAAGATTTAGCCCGTGACTAATTTTGATAATTGCTGGTTATGTTTCCTATAGACAAATAATAACAGCTAACGCGATTGAGTAACGTATTAATAAACTGTTTTTATTGTCATATAATTACATTACTTAAAATAATTGATCACAAGACAGTCACAAAGCAGCAAATAGGTCATATGATTTGGTGCTGAGTCAAGTGACTATTATCAGAACACTGGAGAATTGTGCACTGTCATTTGTATCATATAATCATATGGCATTCAGTTATCATAATTAGCACAGGCTCGAACACTAAAGCATCAGCTTCGCTACAAACCCAATACAGGTTTTCATTTTAAACCTCGCTCACCATTTTCAGAATTCAGAAAGCTAATTAGAGTGCTGACATCCGCTTGTCAGAGGCAATGGCTGCCGCACTTTGATTAAACGTTGCGACTCGTTAACCTCAGAACTTAATCAGCATGAATTGTGCTGCCAAACTAGAGTTGGCACCAAGCAGCGGCATCTTGGCTTCGTGAGGAAACTTACCCTCTCCCCACCCTTTTCCAAACAATTTATCTTTTAATACCCATAAAATTTGTTTCGCTGCCAGCACGAATACAGTTTTGTCATTCAGCATCAGGAACGGAAGCGCCTGTATCTATCGGGTTGAATGTAGGACACGTTCTGTTTCGATTCATGCACATCACCCAGCAATAGTGAAGACAGGTTCACTTTTGCATTCAGTTATTAAAATATGGGCATCGTGATTTCCCGGACGGAGAGCTCCTGATTTGTTTGGGGTGAAGTATTGACACAGACTAAAATTGCCGATCCAATTTTAGTACAGCAGCCAGAGAGGGGAGGAGATCATAAATAAATAGAGCAGATAAATCTAATTTAAAGTGGGCATAATTTAGTATTCACGAAACCTCGTATTATTTTGGTAAAATATTAAAGTAACATTGAGGAATTTACAAGCATGGGAAGAGGCCAATAGACTTGCTTTTAGAGCCAGTACACACAGCACTTGATCAGGCAGCCAAGCTGAGCATCATGCACTTGGAGCCCGCGCACTGCTCTGAAAGCAGGATTGCCCTGGGGTTTCCAGAAATGAAGGATTGATCTCCTGCTCAATCTGTCTATTACTATCCTTCTATAACTTCCCTCTCCTCTTATTGTAAACTTCACATCATCTGCTTCCTTTGTGAGGAGACAGACGCAAAGTACTCAGTTAATACTTTAGCCGTGTCTTCTGCCTCCACATGAAGATTTCCCTTTGGATGTTAATAGGTCCAACTTTTTCCCTTGCTTCCAGGAGAAAAATCATAGGGGCATTAAAACAGCGTGCTTTTTTCCCGATTTTCTTTGAAAACTATTGTCTATTTGTTATAAGAATATTGGAGATGGGAATAAAGGCTGTTTGGCAGGACGGGGGTCATGTGATGAAACCTCCAGGAAGGCCGCGAGAGGCGTCGGAGAGACGTGAGTCCGGGGTCGGTGAGAAGCCTACAAGAGGCCACAAAAGGAGTCGGGAGGTGCGTCGGAGAGACGTGAGTCCGGGGTCGGCAAGAGGCCGCGAGAAGAGTCGGGAGGTGTGTCGGAGAGACGCGAGTCCGGGGTCGGCGAGAGGCCTACAAGAGCCCAGCCGGTGCAGCTACAGGGAGAGGGCAAAAAAGAAGTAGAAAGAAATAAAGGCGACGTCACAGCCAAGGGGGTAAGTGATTGGCTGGCGATTGGTGAGTAGCTTTACTTTTTTCTTTATCAGTAAGTAACCTTTAGCATTGTTGTTGCCAATTTAAGTTAATCTAAGGGTTAAGTCATGGCAGGAGAGCTCGGACACATGTTATGCTCCTCCTGTACTATGTGGGAAATCAGGGATGCCTCCAGTGTCCCTGACGACTACGTGTGTGGGAAGTATATCCGCATCCAGCTCCTGACGGACCGTGTTGCTGAATTGGAGCTGAAGGTGGATTCACTCTGGAGCATCCACGATGCTGACAATGACATGAATAGCACGTTTAGTGAGTTGGTCTTACCGCAGGTAAAGGGTCCACAGCCAGATAGGGAATGCAAGACCAACAGGAAGAGCATTGCAAGGTAGGTAGTGCAGGGATCTTGCAGTCATCCCTCTGCAAAACAGATACACCGCTTTGAGTACTGTTGCGGGGGATGACTCATCAGGGGGGAGCAGCAGCAGCCAAGTTCATGGCACCATGGCTGGCTCTGCTGCACAGGAGGGCAGGAAAAAGAGTGGGAGAGCGATAGTCATAGGGGATTCAATTGTAAGGGGAATAGATAGGCGTTTCTGCGGCCGCAACCGAGACTCCAGGATGGTATGTTGCCTCCCTGGTGCAAGGGTCAAGGATGTCTCGGAGCGGGCGCAGGACATTCTGAAAAGGAAGGGTGAACAGCCAGTTGTCGTGGTGCACATTGGGACCAACGATATAGGTAAAAAACAGGATCAGGTCCTACGAGACGAATTTAAGGAGCTAGGAGCTAAATTACAAAGTAGGACCTCGAAGGTAGTAATCTCAGGATTGCTACCTATAAGAACATAAGAATCAGGAACAGGAGTAGACCATCTAGCCCCTCGAGCCTGCGCCACCATTTAACAAGATCATGGCTGATCTAGCCGTGGACTCAGCTCCACTTACCCGCCTGCTCCTGGTAACCCTTAATTCCCTTATTGGTTAAAAATCTACCGATCCGTGATTTGAATACATTCAATGAGCTAGCCTCAACTGCTTCCTTGGGCAGAAAATTCCACAGATTCACAACCCTCTGGGAGAAGAAATTGCTTCTCAACTTGGTTTTAAATTGGCTCCCCCGTATTTTGAGACTGTGCCCCCTAGATCTAGTCTCCCCGACCAGTGGAAACAACCTCTCCGCCTCTATCTTGTCTTTCCCTTTCATTATTTTAAATGTTTCTATAAGATCACCCCTCATCCTTCTGAACTCCGAGTAAAGACCCAGTCTACTCAATCTATCATCATAAGGTAACCCTCTCATCTCCAGAATCAACCTAGTGAATCGTCTCTGTACCCCCTCCAAAGCTAGTATATCCTTCCTTAGGTCAGGTGACCAAAACTGCACGCAGTACTCCAGGTGCAGCCTCACCAATACCCTATACAGTTGCAGCAGGACCTCCCTGCTTTTGTACTCCATCCCTCTCGCAATGAAGGCCAACATTCCATTCGCTTTCCTGATTATCTGCTGCACCTGCAGACTAACTTATTGGGATTCACCCCCAGGTCTCTCTGCACCGCAGCATGTTGTAATTTCTCCCCATTCAAATAATATTCCCTTTTACTGTTTTTTTTTCCAAGGAGGATGACCTCACATTTTCCGACATTGTATTCCATCTGCCAAACCTTAGCCCATTCGCTTAACCTATCTAAATCTCTTTGCAGCCTCTCTGTGTCCTCTACACAACCTGCTTTCCCACTAATCTTTGTGTCATCTGCAAATTTTGTAACATTACACTCTGTCCCCTCTTCCAGGTCATCTATGTATATTGTAAACAGTTGTGGTCCCAGTACAGATCCCTGTGGCACACCACTAACCATCGATTTCCAACCCGAAAAATAACCCATTTATCCCGACTCTGCTCTCTGTTAGCCAGCCAATTCTCTATCCATGCTAATACATTTCTTCTGACTCCGTGTACCTTTATCTTCTGCAGTAACCTTTTGTTTGCCAACTTATCGAATGCCTTTTGGAAATCTAAATACACCACATTCATCGGTACACCTCTATCCACCATGCTCGTTATATCCTCAAAGAATTCCAGTTAATTAGTTAAACATGATTTCCCCTTCATGAATCCATGTTGCGTCTGCTTGATTGCACTATTCCTATCTAGATGTCCCGCTATTTCTTCCTTAATGATAGCTTCAAGCATTTTCCCCACGAGAGATGTTAAACTAACCGGTCTATAGTTACCTGCCTTTTGTCTGCCCCCTTTTTTAAACAGAGGCATTATATTAGCTGCTTTCCAATCTGATGGTACCTCCCCAGAGTCCAGAGAGTTTTGGTAGATTATAACGAATGCATCTGCTATAACTATGCCACGTGTTAGTCAGAGTAGGAATCGCAGGATAGCTCAGATGAATACGTGGCTTGAGCAGTGGTGCAGCAGGGAGGGATTCAAATTCCTGTGACATTGGAACCGGTTCTGGGGGAGGTGGGACCAGTACAAACCGGATGGTCTGCACCTTGGCAGGACCGGAACCTAGGTCCTAGGGGGAGTGTTTGCTAGTGTTGTTGGGGAGGAGTTAAACTAATATGGCAGGGGGATGCAGGGAGATGGAGGGAAACAAAATGGAGACAGAAGCAAAAGACAGAAAGGAGATGAGTAAAAGTGGAGGGCAGAGAAACCCAAAGCAAAAAGGGCCACTTTGCAGCAAAATTCTAAAGGGTCAAAGTGTGTTAAAATGGCAAGCCTGAAGGCTCTGTGCCTCAATGCAAGGAGTATTCAGAATAAGGTGGACGAATTAACTGTGCAGATAGCAGTTAACGGATACGGTGTGGTTGGCATCACGGAGACATGGCTCCAGGGTGACCAAGGCTGGGAACTCAACATCCAAGGGTATTCAACATTTAGGAAGGATAGACAGAAAGGAAAAGGAGGCGGGGTGGCGTTGCTGGTTAAAGAGGAAATTAATGCAATTGTAAGGAAAGACATTAGCTTGGATGATGTGGAATCGGTATGGGTGGAGCTATGGAATACCAAAGGGCAGAAAACGCTAGTGGGAGTTATGTACATAGCTCCAAACAGTAGTAGTGATGTTGGGGAGGGCATCAAACAGGAAATTAGAGGTGCATGCAAAAAAGGTGCAGCAGTTATCATGGGTGACTTTAATATGCATATAGATTGGGCTAACCAAACTGGAAGCAATGCGGTGGAGGAGGATTTCCTGGAGTGCATAAAGGATGGTTTTCTAGACCAATATGTCGAGGAACCAACTAGGGGGGGAGGCTATCTTAGACTGGGTGTTGTGTAATGAGAGAGGATTAATTAGCAATCTCATTGTGCGAGGCCCCTTGGGGAAGAGTGAGCATAATATGGTGGAATTCTACATTAGGATGGAGAATAAAACAGTTAATTCAGAGACCATGGTCCAGAACTTAAAGAAGGGTAACTTTGAAGGTATGAGGCGTGAATTGGCTAGGATAGATTGGCGAATGATACTTAAGGGGTTGACAGTGGATGAGCAATGGCAGACATTTAGAGACCACATGGATGAACTACAACAATTGTACATCCCTGTCTGGCGTAAAAAAAAAGGGAAGGTGGCTCAACCATGGTCCTGTGACGGTTGGAACTTGTGCTCTCCACTCTCCCGTCCTGTGACAGTGGGAACTGGTGCTCTCCACTCTCTCTCCTGTGACAGTTGGAACTGGTGCTCTCCACTCTCCCGTCCTGTGACAGTTGGAACTGGTGCTCTCCACTCTCCCGTTGATGTAGGAGGGAGGGCTTTAGTTTCCTGAACAATTGGGACCGCCTCTGGGGTAGGTGGGACCTGTACAAGTCGGACAGGTTACACCTCAACAGAGACGGGACCAATGTGCTCGTGGGTGGTTTTGATAGTATGGTTGGGAGGGCTTTAAACTAGCTTGGCAGAGGGATGGGAACCCAGGAGAGGGCTCTGAGCTAGTTAGAGTGGGTGAGAGCTCAGATGAACAGAACCCCAAGAAAGAATGCAAAAGGCAGGAGGCAACAGAGCAGAGTAGCACTGGGGTAAGTGTAAACCACAAGGTGATAGGAAGGGACAATATGTATGAATGTAAAAGGGCTGCAGGAGGGGTCAAAACTAAAAATCATGGTTTAAAAACTAGTATTAAAACACTTTACCTAAATGAACGCAAAGTAAATGAGTTGACGGCACAAATCATAACAAATGGGTATGATTTGGTGGCCATTACTGAAACGTGGTTACAGGGTGGCCAAGACTGGGAATTAAACATACAGGGGTATCTGACAATTCGGAAAGATAGACAAGAAGGGATAGGAGGTGGGGTAGCTCTGTTAATAAAGGATGATATCAGGGCAGTTGTGAGAGACGATATTGGCTCTAATGAACAAAATGTTGAATAATTGTGGGTGGTGATTAGAGATAGTAAGGGGAAAAAGTCACTGGTGGGCGTAGTTTATAGGCCCCCAAATAATAACTTCACGGTGGGGCGGACAATAATCAGGGGCATAATGGAGGCATGTGAAAAAGGAACGACAGTAATCATGGGGGATTTTAACCGATATATCGATTGGTCAAATCAAATCGCACGGGGTCGCCTTGAGGAGGAATTCATAGAATGCATACGGGATTGATTCTTAGAACAGTATGTTACAGAACCTACAAGGGAGCAAGCTATCTTAGACCTGGTCCTGTGTAATGAGACAGGAATAATAAACGATCTCCTAGTAAAAGATCCTCTCGGAATGAGTGATCACAGTATGGTTGAATTTGTAATACAGATTGAGGGTGAGGAAGTAGTGTCTCAAACAAGTGTACTATGCTTAAACAAAGGGGACTACAATGGGATGAGGGCAGAATTGGCTAAAGTAGACTGGGAACACAGACTAAACGGTGGCACAATTGAGGAACAGTGGAGGACTTTGAAGGAGCTCTTAGTGCTCAACAAAAATATATTCCAATGAAAAAGAAGGGCGGTAAGAGAAGAGATAACCAGCCGTGGATAACCAAGGAAATAAAGGAGAGTATCAAATTAAAAACCAATGCATATAAGGTGGCCAAGGTTAGTGGGAAACTAGAAGATTGGGAAAATTTTAAATGACAGCAAAGAATGACTAAGAAAGCAATAAAGAAAGGAAAGATAGATTACAAAAGTAAACTTGCGCATAACATAAAAAGAGATAGTAAAAGCTTTTACCGATATATAAAATGGAAAAGAGTGACTAAAGTAAATGTTGGTCCCTTAGAAGATGAGAAGGGGGATTTAATAATGGGAAATGTGGAAATGGCTGAGACCTTAAACAATTATTTTGCTTTGGTCTTCACAGTGGAAGACACAAAAACCATGTCAAAAATTGCTGGTCACGGGAATGTGGGAAGGGAGGACCTTGAGGTAATCATTATCACTAGGGGGGGCGGGGGGATGTGCTGGACAGGCTAATGGGACTCAAGGTAGACAAGTCCCCTGGTCCTGATGAAATGCATCCCAGGGTATTAAAAGAAATGGCGGAAGTTATAGCAGATGCATTCGTTATAATCTACCAAAATTTTCTGTACTCTGGGGAGATACCATTGGATTGGAAAGCAGCTAATATAATGCCTCTGTTTAAAAAAGGGGGCAGACAAAAGGCAGGTAACTATAGGCCGGTTAGTTTAACATCTCTCGTGGGGAAAATGCTTGAAGCTATCATTAAGGAAGAAATAGCGGGACATCTAGATAGGAATAGTGCAATCAAGCAGACGCAACATGGATTCATGAAGAGGAAATCATGTTTAACTAATTAACTGGAATTCTTTGAGGATATAACGAGCATGGTGGATAGAGGTGTACCGATGGATGTGGTGTATTTAGATTTCCAAAAGACATTCGATAAGTTGGCAAACAAAAGGTTACTGCAGAAGATAAAGGTACACGGAGTCAGAGGAAATGTATTAGCATGGATAGAGAATTGGCTGGCTAACAGAGAGCAGACAGTCGGGGTAAATGGGTCCTATTCGGGTTGGAAATCGGTGGGTAGTGGTGTGCCACAGGGATCTGTGCTGGGACCACAACTGTTTACAATATACATAGATGACCTGGAAGAGGGACAGAGTGTAGTGCAACAAAATTTGCAGATGACACAAAGATTAGTGGGAAAGCAGATTGTGTAGAGGACACAGAGAGGCTGCAAAGAGATTTGGATAGGTTAAGCGAATGGGCTAAGGTTTGGCAGATGGAATACAATGTCGGAAAATGTGAGGTCATCCACCTTGGAAAAAAAAACAGTAAAAGGGAATATTATTTGAATGGGGAGAAATTACAACATGCTGCGGTGCAAAGAGACCTGGGGGTCCTTGTGCATGAAACTCTTTTAGAATGAATCCCAAAAAGTTAGTTTGCAGGTGCAGCAGGTAATCAGGAAAGCGAATGGAATGTTGGCCTTCATTGCGAGAGGGATGGAGTACAAAAGCAGGGAGGTCCTGCTGCAACTGTATAGGGTATTGGTAAGACTGCACCTGGAGCACTGCGTGCAGTTTTGGTCACCTTACTTAAGGAAGGATATACTAGCTTTGGAGTGGGTACAGAGACGATTCACTCGGCTGATTCCGGAGATGAGGGGGGTTACCTTATGATGATAGATTGAGTAGACTGGGTCTTTACTCGTTGGAGATCAGAAGGATGAGGGGCGATCTTATAGAAACATTTAAAATAATGAAAGGGATAGACAAGATAGAGGCAGAGAAGTTGTTTCCACTGGTCGGGGGGACTAGAACTAGGGGACACAGCCTCAAAATACGGGGCAGCCAATTTAAAGCCGAGTTGAGAAGAAATTTCTTCTCCCAGAGGGTTGTGAATCTGTGGAATTCTATGCCCAAGGAAGCAGTTGTGGCTAGCTCATTGAATGTATTCAAGTCACAGATAGGTAGATTTTTAACCAATAAGGGAATTAAGGGTTATGGGGAGCAGGCGGGTAAGTGGAGCTGAGTCCACGGCCAGATCAGCCATGATCTTGTTGAATGGCGGAGCAGGCTCGAGTGGCTAGATAGCCTACTCCTGTTCCTAATTCTTATGTTCTTATTATATTCTTATGGCTAAGGGGATCAAGGGCCATGGAGAGAAAGCAGGAAATGGGTGCCGAGGGAATGATCAGCCATGATCTTATTGAATGGCGGTGCAGGCTCGAAGGGCCGAATGGCCTACTCTTGCACCTATTTTGTATGTTTCTATGTTTTTGCATAACTGTGGCTATCCAGGGAAATCAGGGATAATATTAAAGCCAAGGAAGTGGCATACAAATTGGCCAGAAATAGCAGCGAACCCGGGGACTGGGAGAAATTTAGAACTCAGCAGAGGAGGACAAAGGGTTTGATTAGGGCAGGGAAAATAGAGTACGAGAGGAAGCTTGCAGGGAACATTAAAATGGACTGCAAAAGCTTCTATAGATATGTAAAGAGAAAAAGGTTAGTAAAGACAAACGTAGGTCCCCTGCAGTCAGAATCAGGGGAAGTCATAACTGGGAACAAAGAAATGACAGACCAATTGAACAAGTACTTTGGTTCGGTATTCACTAAGGAGGACACAAATAACCTTCCGGATATAAAAGGGGTCAGCGGGTCTAGTAAGAAGGAGGAACTGAGGGAAATCCTTATTAGTTGGGAAATTGTGTTGGGGAAATTGATGGGATTGAAGGCCAATAAATCCCCAGGGCCTGATGGACTGCATCCCAGAGTACTTAAGGAGGTGGCCTTGGAAATAGCGAATGCATTGACAGTCATTTTCCAACATTCCATAGACTCTGGATCAGTTCCTATGGAGTGGAGGGTAGCCAATGTAACCCCACTTTTTAAAAAAGGAGGGAGAGAGAAAACAGGGAATTATAGACAGGTCAGCCTGACATCGGTAGTGGGTAAAATGATGAAATCAATTATTAAGGATGTCATAGCAGCGCTTTTGGAAAGAGGTGACATGATAGGTCCAAGTCAGCACGGATTTGTGAATTGGAAATCATGCTTGACAAATCTTCTAGAATTTTTTGAGGATGTTTCCAGTAGAGTGGACAAGGGAGTACCAGTTATGTGGTATATTTGGACTTTCAGAAGGCTTTCGACAAGGTCCCACACAAGAGATTAATGTGCAAAGTTAAAGCACATGGGATTGGGGGTAGTGTGCTGACGTGGATTGAGAACTGGTTGTCAGACAGGAAGCAAAGAGTAGGAGTAAATGGGTACTTTTCAGAATGGCAGGCAGTGACTAGTGGGGTACCGCAAGGTTCTGTGCTGGGGCCCCGGCTGTTTACATTGTACATTAATGATTTAGATGAGAGGATTAAATGTAGTATCTCCAAATTTGTGGATGACACTAAGTTGGGTGGCAGTGTGAGCTGCGAGGAGGATGCTATGAGGCTGCAGAGTGACTTGGATATGTTAGGTGAGTGGGCAAATGCATGGCAGATGAAGTATAATGTGGATAAATGTGAGGTTATCCACTTTGGTGGTAAAAACAGAGAGACAGACTATTATCTGAATGGTGACAGATTAGGAAAAGGGGAGTTGCAACGAGACTTGGGTGTCATGGTACATCAGTCATTGAAGGTTGGCATGCAGGTACAGCAGGCGGTTAAGAAAGCAAATGGCATGTTGACCTTCATAGCGAGGAGATTTGAGTACAGGGGCAGGGAGGTGTTACTACAGTTGTACAGGGCCTTGGTGAGGCCACACCTGGAGTATTGTGTACCGTTTTGGTCTGCTAACTTGAGGAAGGACATTCTTGCTATTGAGGGAGTGCAGCGAAGGTTCACCAGACTGATTCCCGGGATAGCGGGACTGACCTATCAAGAAAGACTGGATCAACTGGGCTTGTATTCACTGGAGTTTAGAAGAATGAGAGGGGATCTCATCAAAATGTTTAAAATTCTAACGGGATTAGACAGGTTAGATGCAGGAAGAATGTTCCCAATGTTGGGGAAGTCCAGAACCAGGAGTCACAGTCTAAGGATAAGGGGTAAGCCATTTAGGACCGAGATGAGGAGAAACTTCTTCACCCAGAGAGTGGTGAACCTGTGGAATTCTCTACCACAGAAAGTTGTTGAGGCCAATTCACTAAATATATTCAAAAAGGAGTTAGATGTAGTCCTTATAACTAGGGTGATCAAGGGGTATGGCGAGAAAGCAGGAATGGGGTACTGAAGTTGCATGTTCAGCCATGAACTCATTGAATGGCGGTGCAGGCTCGAAGAGCCGAATGGCCTGCCTACTCCTGCACCTATTTTCTATGTTTCTATATTTCTATGTATCCAAACAGAGTTGGTAACCCTACATTAAACCACCACAGAATCCTCGAAACTTACAGCACAGAAGGAGGCCATGCTGGGTCTTTGAAAGAGCAGTCCTGCTTCGTCCCACATCCCTGCTTTTTGTCCATAACCCTGTAAGTTGCTCATCCTCAACTACCTGTCCAACTGCCTTTTAAAATTCTTTATGTAATCAGCCTATACCACCTTTCCAGGTAGAGCATTCCAGATCCTGACAACTTCTCCTCAACCCCCCTCTAGATTTTTTGCCAACAATTTTAAATCTATGACCTGTGCTTATTGAGCCACTCACCAGAGGGAATCGTTTTTCTCTGTCTACTCTATCAAAACCTCTCATCATCTTGGTCACTCTAAACCTTCTCTTGAGGACAGTCCTAACTTTTCCAACCTTTTCTTATTACTGAAGTCCCTCATCCCTGGTAACATCCTAGGAAACCTCCTCCGTACCCTTTCTCAAGTCTTTATATCTTTCCCGTAGTGTCCCAGAATTTTCCAGTTGGGGCCTAACAGTGATTTATAAAGATGCAGCATGATCTCTTTGCTTTTACATTCTATACCTCTATTTATCAAGTTATCCATATGCTTTAACCACCTTTTCAACTTGCTCCAGTTGAAAGTTTATTTTGCCCCTGATAATGGCCTGGATTTTGCAGTGTTAATGACAATGAAACTGTCATAGAAACATAGAAAATAGGAGCAGTAGTAGGCCATTTGGCCCTTCGAGCCTGCACCGCCATTCAATATGATCATGGCTGATTCTCTATCTCAACACCATATTCATGCTTTCGCTCCATATCCCTTGATGCCTTTTGTGTCTAGAAATCTATCTATCTCCTTCTTAAATATATTCAGTGACTTGGCCTCCACAGCCTTCTGTGGTAGAGAATTCCACAGGTTCCCCACCCTCTGAGTGAAGAAATTTCTCCTCATCTCAGCCCTAAATTTCCTACCCCATATCCTGAGACTGTGACCCCTTGTTCTAGACTTCCCAGCCAGGGGAAACATCCTCTCCGCATCCAGTCTGTCCAACCCCGTCAGAATTTTATACTTTTCAATGAGATCCCCCCCTCATTCTTCTAAACTCTAGTGAATACAGGCCTAGTCGCCCCAATCTCTCCTCATATGACAGAACTGCCATCCCAGGAATCAGTCTGGTAATGTCAGCTAATGTTTTCCAATAACTTCCCCAGCACCGATGTTAGGCTGAATGGCCTGTAGATTCCTGGTTTATCCCTCTCCTCTTTCATAACTAGTGGTATAACATTAGCAAATCCCCAGTCCTCTGGCACTACTCCTGTATCCAATGAGGATTGAAAGATTGTGACCAATGCCTACTGTTGCTTCTTTCAGCATCCCAGGATGCATTCCATCTGGACCAGGTGACTTACCAACTTTCAGTAATGGTAATCTTTTTAGTACATCTTCTCTATCTAGTACTATCCTTCCATAACTTCCCTCTCCTCTTTTAGTGTAAACTTTACATCATCCACTTCCTTTGTGAAGAGACAGACGAAAAGTACTCAGTTAAAACTTTTGCCGTGTCCTCTGCCTCCACATGAAGATTTCCCTTTGGATCCTTAATAGGTCCAACTTTTTCCCTAGCTAACCTCTTAACTTTATAGCCGAAGAAATCATTTAGCTTCGAAAATGGTACGCGGGGATCGCGATGCGTGATCACCCTCCGAGGCTGTTCGAAGGAATGCAGGCAGCATGCAAGTTTTGTGATGCCTGCTGATTCGCTTGATTGCAGCATTCAGCCTAATGCTGAATGCACTGCTGAGTGGCCGAACGCTCAGCAGGGAGTGCAAGTTCATCCGAGGCTAGCACCAATTAAAGCTCGCCTGCACTACTTAAAGGCAGTCTGCACCTCTTAAAGTGGAGGTGCAGACTATCTGCAGCAGTTCATTGAACTGGGAAAGAGAGTGAAAGGAGAAAAAAAATTATGCCACAACAGGGGAGAGAGCATGTGCCAAGTTTCTCCGACGCAGCACTGGTGCAGGAGGTCAACTCAAAGAGAGAGGTGCTGTTCTCTCAGGGGACCAGGAGGCCCTCCAGGCAAATATGTAAAGTCGAATGGGAGCACATAGCCACTGTGGTGAATGCCCCAAGGACCTGGACGCAGTGCAAGAAGAAGTTTAATGATCTCATAAGAGTGGTCAAGGTCAGTGAATTCATCTTCAAATGCCACATCCCACCATCTGCACCACTCGCCTCACAGACTCCTCAATGCATCACACCCCCATCACTCAGCTGCCAACCAGCTCTACCAAGCACAACTCATACTTCACATTCATAGCTTCACCTCACCCCCTCAAACACTTACCACTGCTGCAAGCCTCACAGCTTTCACACACTGTCAGCTATTCAACTATGACAGGCATATCACCCAAACACAGTGCACCACACTCACTGACACACATCCCTTTGTCTTGCAAGAAAAGGTGGCTCACATCTGGCACCAGCAGGACCTAACCAGCAGGGGGCAGGTGTGCCTGCATAATCTGATCCTCATGGAGGAGACGATGCTGGCCATTTTTGGGAGGGCCATTGCCGAGCCCATGGCCAGCAGTGGGACTGAAAAATTACAAGCTGCCGGTGTCCTCATGCACAATCCTATTCTCACATCCCCCTCATCCCACAATCTCTTCTGATTTACAAGCTGCACATGGCGTAAGCATGCACCTCCTGCTTCCCCACCCCCCGCCCCCTTCCATCACCACAACCCTATGTATGTAACCCTTGGCAACCCATATCACACCACCATCAGAGGGCCTACCTGTTGGAATCCCAATGGATCCCAGCATCCCTTTGGAGCACTGTATATAAGCAGGCCTCCCACGCTGTACCAACACTCTGGAGTTTAATTAAAGGAGCTAAGGTCACACTTACTCATTGCATACAGTACTCAGTTTCATCCTTTATTATGAGTGTAACACTATGCTTGCGCCTTTATAATGTCAGAGACCCAACAAATACAACCTGGCCAGGCTGTAGTGCAGGAAGAAGAGGGAGAGGAGAATGATGATGAAGCACACTGTCACTCGCTCAGATACTTGTAGCCACCAGCTCGGATATTGGCACTGCACAGACTTTAGAGAGTAGCTCAGTGGGAGGATCTGCACACGGTGAATCGGCGAGCATGACTGGGCTGCGGCCAGGGCACGGAGAAAGTGCCAGCTCGCTGGAGGGCGAGGTCGCACACCAGTTCTGATGCAGAGGACTTATATGGGGACTTTGATGGGGGCGGGCTACAGGAGAACGTGGATGGGTTTGCACAATTAAAGTTTGGTGCATTGGCAAGCATGCCAGAAAGTCGGAGTGCAATGTCAAGGAGCATGGAGAAGTCCAGCACTATCCTTGCACAGAGTTTTGCGCAGAGCTTGGAGCCCATGATTTCCAGCATGGAAATGATGACCATTAGCGCTCTTGTGGACTCAACCATGATGCAGCGTCTGATGGCTTCCATTGCAGCACAAGCAAAATCTACCCAATGTCTGAGTGTTGCAGAGGAAGCTCAGACTTCTGTCTTTGCAAGCTTTGTCATGCAGGCTCAGCTTGTTGCCATGCAAGCTCAGACCGCTACCATCACGGTTGCATTTGCCACTGAAGAAAGGAACTTGCAGGGTGTCACAGCAGTACTGCAATTTGCCCTCCAACAGAAAGCTAGGAATTTTGAGGCACCAACAGTGACTCTGGAGGATCAATAATAGATGATAAAAGTTTCCCCAATTTAAAAAGTTTCTAAAAGTTGTTAAAAGTCAAAGATGTAAGTTAATAATAGATTTTTAAAAGTTTTTCGGTTGAGAGTCTAAAATGTAAGTTTTAAAAGTTCTCCCAAATTGTTTAATAAGTTTAAAAGTTGGCTAAAAGTTTAAAAATTAATTTAAAGTTGGTTGGGAATATGAGACGATGCCACACCTTGGTCCCTTCAGCCGGTTCAGCGCCAGCCTCGGAGTCCCTTCGGCGGATTGAACAGCGGCCTTGGAATCCCTTCGGCCGGCCCCACATCCTCGAGTTCCTTTGGCAGGTCGTCCTGGAGTCCCCTTGGCCGGCCAGATGCCCTCCGAATCCGGTGTAGAGTCCCGTTGGTCCAGGCTGGTGCAGAGTCCCTTCGGCCGGGGACAGACGCGGCCGGCACGGGGTCCCTTCGGCCAGGGATAGAAGAATACAGTCAGTCTCCGGCTCAGCTGCTAAGGTTGGGCCGCATCTCTGGTCGATATTCTGCTGAAGGTGGAAGGCGAGCCGGCTTGAAGGTGCTGGTGTCGGTGGTCTGGGCGTGGCTGGTGTCTCTTAGAGACTTCTTAAAATGTTTTAACAACTCTTTAAAAACTTTTGAAATAAATTGGGAATCTTTATCAACTTTTAATCTTTTAAAATAACTTTGGAAGTCACCTTCCTAATGCCTGCCCCCCAACCTAGCCTCGGGCCATCTTTCATCAATGGCACTACCAATACTTCGCCGTAGGCAATTAGGCTTATCGAGCTGTGCCTGGTCTCCAGTTGTCTTGGATCCCCTTGCCACTGGACCAAGACCTTGTTCAGCTAAGCCCGTGTGGTTGCCGGTGTGCAACGGCCACCCCACGTTAAAAGAGCTCACGCACAGGCATCTTCCACTCAGTCAGTATGACGTTCGGGACCTGGAATGTCAGGACCCTCATGGACAATCCCAACAGCAACAGGCCGGAATGCCGCACCGCCATAGTTGCCCGCGAACTCAGACGTTTTGACATTGATATCGATGCCCTAAGCGAGACCCGGTGGGCAGGGGAAGGCCAGTTGAAGGAACATGGTGGAGTTTACACCTTCTTCTGGAAAGGGAAACCAGAGGCAAAATGCCGCCTTCATGGAGTCGGCTTTGCCGTCAAGAATGAGCTGGTCGAGCGCCTCAAAGACTCCCCATGTTGGGTCAACGAACGCCTCATGACTCTCCGTATCACCCTATCTCGGAACCAATGTGCCACAGTCATCAGTGCTTACGCCCCTACACTCGATGCAACGGATGAGGCTAAAGAGGGCTTTTATTCCAACCTCGAGATATCCTTGTCCTACATCCCCATGGGTGACAAATTGATCCTCCTGGGTGATTTTAATGCCAGGGTTGGCAAAGACACAGCCCTCTGGGGAGGCGTGATTGGCAGAGAGGGGGTAGGGAAAGCCAATTCCAGCGGTACCCTACTCCTGACAAAGTGTCTAGAACATGAATTCCTCATTACCAACACCCTGTTCTGCCAGAGGGACAAATACAAGGCATCATGGCAACACCCTCACTCCAAACACTGGTACCTGCTTGACTATGTCATCGTCTGAGCTAGGGATCGCAAGGATGTGCGCATCACCCGCACCATGACAGGAGCTGACGACTGCTGGACAGAATACCGCCTAATCCAATCCATCATCAATATTAACATTGCCCCATCATCAATATTAGCAGAAGCAGTTCCTCAAAAAAGTTAATGCCAGGGCACTTAGAGACCCAGCTAAGAAAATCCTATACAGCCAGCACCTCACAGCCAATCTGGAGTGCCTTGATGACCCTGAGATGCTGAATCCCCATAGGCGCTTGGTTTGCCCTCCAGGCCTCTATAACCAGTGACTGTGAAGAGACACTTGGTCACTCAACCAGAAAACATCAGGACTGGTTTGATGAAAATGATCAGGAGATCGAAGAACTAATAGATCGCAAGTGCAAAGCATTTCTGAGCCTCAAGCAACAGCCCAACTCGGGAGCTGCAAAACAACATTACAAACGGCTTAAGGCTCTGGTCCAACAAAAAACTCGGGACCTAAAGAACAGGTGGTGGATGGAGAAAGCACAGGAGATACAACAACTGGCCGAGAAGCCACGATATGCGAGGATTCTTCGCTGCAGTCAAGGCCACCTACGGTCCAAACTCCCAAAGCCTCACCCCACTCCTGACCAAGAACGGGGAAACAGCCTCAGTGTCCTTGATGAGTGTCAAGACCCGATGGAAGGAGTTCTTTGAAGATCTCCTCAATTGAGACGCTGCCTTTGACTCGAGTGTTCTCGATTCCCCCCTGCAGCATGCCACCCGTCACCAACTCAGTGAAACTCCAACGTTGCACGAGGTAGGCAAAGCCATAAAACAGCTCAAGAGTAACAAGGCTACGGGTGCAGATGGAATCCCTGCTGAGGTGCTAAAATATGGCGGAGGGGCGCTGTTGGCGCGGATACATGACCTCATCTCTCTCATCTGGAGGGAGGAGAGCATGCCGGTAGATCTGAGAGATGCAGTGATTGTGACCAATTTTAAAAAGGGGGACAAGTCCGACTGCGGCAACTACAGGGGAATCTCCCTGCTTTCAGCCACTGGGAAAGTTGTCGCTAGAGTTCTCCTCAATCGTCTTCTCCCTGTGGCCGAGGAGCTCCTCCCG
Organism: Pristiophorus japonicus; assembly: GCF_044704955.1. NCBI lineage: Eukaryota > Metazoa > Chordata > Chondrichthyes > Pristiophoridae > Pristiophorus > Pristiophorus japonicus. The sequence goes on from NC_091982.1 coordinate 50,207,492, forward strand.
GAATCTCACTGCAGATTTCGTCCCCTACGGGGCACAACAGACATGATCTTTACAGCGCGCCAGTTGCAGGAAAAATGCAGGGAGCAGCGCCAGACCCTTATACACGCCGATTTTTGGTCTTACAAAGTCCTTTGACAATGTCAACCGTGAGGGTCTTTGGAGTGTCCTCCTCCGTTTCGGATGCGCCTAAATGTTTGTCAACATCCTTTGCCTGCTTCATGATGACATGCAGGCCGTGATCCTTAGCAACGGATCCATTATAGACCCAATTCACGTCCGGACCGGGGTCAAACAGGACTGTGTTATCGCTCCAACCCTCTTCTCAATCTTCCTCGCCGCCATGCTCCACCTCACAATCAACAAGCTCCCCGCTGGAGTGGAACTAAACTATGGAACCAGTGGGAAGCTGTTTAATCTACGCCGCCTCCAGGCCAGGTCCAAGATCACCCAACTTCTGTCGTTGAGCTGCAGTATGCGGACGATGCCTGCGTTTGTGCACATTCAGAGGCTGAACTCCAGGCTATAGTCAATGTATTCACTGAGGCATATGAAAGAATGGGCCTTACGCTTAACATCTGTAAGACAAAGGTCCTCCACCAGCCTGTCACCACTGCACAGCACTGCCCTCCAATCATCAAGATCCACGGCGCAGCCCTGGACAATGTGGACCATTTCCCATACCTCGGGAGCCTCTTATCAACAAAGGCAGACATTGATGCGAAGATTCAGCATCGCTTCCAGTGCGCCAGCGCAGCCTTCGGCCGCCTGCGGCAAAGAGTGTTTGAAGATCAGGCCCTCAAATCTACCACCAAACTCATGGTCTACAGGGCTGTAGTAATACCCATCCTCCTGTATGGGTCTGAGGCATGGACGATGTACCGAAGGCAAGTCGCTGGAGATATATCACCAACGATGTCTCCACAAGATCCTGCAAATCTCCTGGGAGGACAGGTGCACCAACATCAGTGTCCTCGACCAAGCAAACATCCCCAGTATTGAAGCACTGACCACATTTGATCAGCTTCGCTGGGCAGGCCACATAGTACGCATGCCAGATACGAGACTCCCTAAGCAAATGCTTTATGTGGAGCTCCTTCATGGTAAACGAGCCAACGGAGGACAGCGGAAATGTTATAAGGACACCCTCAAAGCCTCCCTGGTAAAGTGCGACATCACCACTGACACCTGGGAGACCCTGGCCGCAGACCGTCCAAGGTGGAGAAAGTCCATCCGGGAGGTTGTTGAGCTCTTTGAGTCTCAACGCAAGGAGCATGAAGAGGCCAAGCGCAGGCAGCGGAAAGAGCGTGCGGCAAACCAGCCTGACCGACCCCTTCCCCCGATGAATGTCTGTCCCACCTGTGACAGGGTCTGTGGCTCTCGAATCGGACTGTTCAGCCATCAAAGAACTCATTTTGGGAGTGGAAGCAAGTCCTCCTCGATTCCGAGGGACTGCCTATGATGATGATGATGATAATGTGGAGGATGAAGCTGCTGTCCTCATGAAGACAGCATTCATCCTCCCACTCTTGCCACTCGGCCAGTGCCCTTGCTGTTGCCTGTCAGCCAGTCAGCCTAGACTGCTGCCACCCATGCCGAGATGGTGCAGTCTACAGCCGGGCCTACTGGGCCCAGAGCTGCTCAAGGTCATCCTGTAAGTCCATCTGCAGTCTGTGCCATTGAAAGTTAACAGCCTTCCACCAGCCATGCTGCAGCCACTGGGGTAGAACTTTGTAGGAGCACTAGGACAGACAAAGGCTCACTGAAGACAGATGCTAAGGGAATGCACAGGGTGATTAATTGACTTTGTTATGTAATATTGGATGGATTAATTTGGATTGAGATGTTTCTTCTGTGGAGGCCTTTATTTCAACATTGTGGCCAAGGGCGCTGTGATGGTCAGTAATGTGTGGGACTATTGTTGAATGGGGAATTGGGGTTGCATTCACCGTTACCGCAGTTGGATGAGTCGATCACACACAGCCTGGGAGAAGGGGCTATCAGGGTTTTCTCTTCCCTTCTGCTTCCTCCTCTTCCACTCCCTCCACTCTGCTGCCTCCTCCTCCTCATCTGATGGCTGTATGTCTGGTGGCAAGGGCTGTGTCCTCAGATTGTGGAGCATGCAGCAGACCACAATGAATCTTGAGATACGCTCTGGTGAGTACTGCAGGATTCCTTCAGAGTGGTCCAGGCAGCGGAAGCGTTGTTTAAGGACGCCAATGGTCTGCTCGATCCGATTCCATGTGGCAGCATGGCTCTTATTGTATACAGACTGCCCACATGTGCGTGGGTTGCAGAGTGAATCATGAGCCAAGTGGTCAGCGGATAACCCTTCTGCCCAGTAGTCAACCTTTGGTTCGTTGAGGTGGCTCAAAGACTGAGGGTACAGTGAACCGTCGCAATATAAACGCATTATGACTGCTGCCAGGATACCAGGTATTCACCATCATGATGTGCAGAGCATGGTCACAAACCAACTGTACATTCAGCCAGTGGAAATCTTTGTGGTTGCAGTATATCACAGCATTTAGATGCGTGGCCCGCAAAGTCACGTGTGTGCGTCGATGGCACCCTGCACAATGGGGAAGCCTGTTATCCTGACAAAGCCACTTGGACGCTCCGCCTGCTTCTCTCTGGTCAGAGAGAAGACAATTAACTCCCCTCTCCTAACATAAAGAGCATCTGTCATCTCTTTTATGACACAAAACTCAGAAGTAGAGTGAACAGTGAGGAGGATAGTGATAGACTTCAAGAGGACATAGACAGGCTGGTGGAATGGGTGGACACATGGCAGATGAAATTTAACACAGAAAAGTGTGAAGTGATACATTTTGGTAGAAAGAATGAGGAGAGGAAATATAAACTAAAGGATACAATCCTAAAGGTGGTGGATGAACAGAGAGTCCTGTGGGTAATATGTGCACAAATCATTGAAGGTGGCAGGGCAGGTTGAATATAAGAACATAAGATCATAAGAAATAGGAGCAGGAGTAGGCTATATGGCCCCTCGAGTCTCCTCCGCCATTTAATATGATCATGGCTGATCCGATCATGGACTCAGGTCCACTTCCCTGCCCACTCCCCATAACCCCTTAATAGAAACATAGAAAGTAGGTGCAGGGGTAGGCCATTCGGCCCTTCGAGCCTGCACCACCATTCAATATGATCATCGCAGATCATGTAACTTCAGTACCCCAGTCCTGCTTTCTCTCGCTACCCCTTCATCCCTTTAGCCGTAAGGGCCACATTTAACTCCCTTTTGAATATATCTAATGAATTGGCCTCAACAACTTTCTGTAGTAGAGAATTCCACAGGTTCACAATTCTCTGAGTTGAGAAATATCTCCTCATCTCGGTCCTAAATGGCTTACCCCTTATCCTTGGACTGTGACCCCTGGTTCTGGACTTCCCCAACATTGGGAACATTCTTCCTGCATCTAACTTGTCCAATCCCAACAGAATTTTATATGTTTCTATGAGATCCCCTCTCATTTTTCTAAATTCCAGTGAATATGAGCCTAGTCGATCCAGTCTTTCTTCATATGTCAGTCCTACCATCCCGGGAATCAGTCTGGTGAACCTTTGCTGCACTCCCTCAATAGCAAGAATGTCCTTCCTCAGATTAGGAGACCAAAACTGCACACAATACTCAAGGTGTGGTCTCACCAAGGCCCTGTACAACTGCAGTAAAACCTCCCTGTTCCTGTACTCAAATCCCCTCGCTATGAAGGCCAACATGCCATTTGCCTTCTTTACTGCCTGCTGTACCTGCATGCCTACCTTCAATGACTGATGTACCATGACACCCAGGTCTCGTTGCACCTCCCCTTTTATTAATCTATCACCATTCAGATAATAATCTGCCTTCCTGTTTTTGCAACCAAAGTGGATAACCTCACACGTATCCACATTATACTGCATCTGCCATGCATTTGCCCATTCACCTAACCTGTCCAAGTTCCCCTGCAGCCTCCTAGCATCCTCCTCACAGCTTGTACTGCTACCCAGCTTAGTGTCATCTGCAAACTTGGAGATATTACATTCAATTCCTTCGGCTAAATCATCAATGTATATTGTAAATAGTTGGGGTCCCAGCACTGAACCCTTATCAGTTAAGAAACTGCCTATTTCTGTCTTAAATTTATTCAATGTCCCGGCTGCCACAGCTCTCTGAGGCAGTGAATACCACAGATTTACAACTCTGAGAAGAAATTCCCCTCATCTCAGTTTTAAATGGGCGGCCTCTTATTCTAAGATTATGCCCCCTAGTTCTAGTCTCCCCTATCAGTGGAAACATCCTCTCTGCATCCATCTTGTCAAGCCCCCTTATAATTTTATATGTTTCGATAAGATCACCTCTCATTCTTCTGAATTCCAATGAGTAGAGGCCCAACCTACTCAACCTTTCCTCATAAGTCAACCCCCTCATCTCCAGAATCAACCTAGTGAACCTTCTCTGAACTGCCTGCAAAGCAAGTATATCTTTTCATAAATATAGAAACCAAAACTGTACACAGTATTCCAGGTGTGGCCTCACCAATACCCTGTATAACTGCTTTTATACTCCATCCCCTTTGCAATAACGGCCAAGATTCCATTGGCCTTTCTGATCACTTGCTGTACCTGCATGCGAACCTTTTGTGTTTCGTGCAGCAGTACCCCAGGTCCCGCTGTACTGCGACACTTTGCAATTTTTCTCCATTTAAATAATAACTTTGATTTTTTTTCTGCCAAACTGCATGACCTCACACTTTCCAACGTTATACTAACATAGAAACATAGAAAGCAGGTGCAGGAGTAGGCCATTCGACCCTTGGAGCCTGCACCACCATTCAATAAGATCATGGCTGATCATCACCTCAGTACCCCTTTCCTGCTTTCTCTCCATAGCCCTTGATCCCTTTAGCCGTAAGGGCCATATCTAACTGCATCTTCCAAATTTTTGCCCACTCACTTAGCCTGTCTATGTTCTTTTGCAGATTTTTTGTGTCCTCACACATTGCTTTTCTTCCCATCTTTGTATCATCAGCAAACCTGGCTACCTTACACTCAATCCTTTCTTCCAAGTCATTAATATAGATTTTAAATAGTTGGGGTCCCAGCACTGATCCCTGCGGCACCCCACTAGTTACTGATTGCCAACCCGAGAATGAACCATTTATCACGACTCTCTCTTTTCTGTTAGTTAGCCAATCCTCTATTCATACTAATATATTAATCCCAACCCCGTGAACTTTTATCTTGTGCAGTAACCTTTTATGTGACACCTTGTCAAATGCCTTCTGGAAGTTCAAATACATCACATCCACTGGTTCCCCCTTATCCACCCTGTTCGTTACATCCTCAAAGAACTCCAGCAAATTTGTCAAATATGACTGCCCCTTCATGAATCCATGCTGACTGCTTGACCAAATTATGCTTTTCCAAATGTCCTGCTACTGCTTCTTTAATATTGAACGCCAATATATTCCCAACCATAGATGTTAGGCTAACTGGTCTATAGTTTCCTGCTTTTTGTCTGCCTCCATTTTTAAGTAGAGGCGTTACATTTGCAGTTTTCCAATCTGCTGGGACCTCCCCAGAATCCAGGGAATTTTGGTCAATTACAACCAATTCTGTTTTTAAAAAAAAAAGCATACGGGATCTTGGGTTTAATTAATAGAGGCATAGAGTATAAAAGCAAGGAAGTTATGATGAAACTTTATAAAACACTGGTTCAGCCTTAACTGGAGTATTGTGTCCAATTCTGGGCACTGCACTTTAGGAAGGATGTGAAGGCCTTAGAGAGGGTGCAGAAAAGATTGACAAGAATGGTTCCAGGGATGTGGGACTTCAGTTACATGGATAGACTGGAGAAGCTGGGGTTGTTCTCCATAGAGCAGAGAAGGTTGAGAGGAGATTTGATAGATGTCTTCAAAATCATGGGGGTTCTAAACAGAGTAAATAGAGAGAAACTGTTCCCATTGGCAGAAGGGTTGAGAACCAGAGGACACAGATGTAAGGTGATTGGCAGCAGAACCAAAGGCGACACAAGGAAAAACGTTTTTACGCAGCGAGTGGCTAGGATCTGGAACGCACTGCCTGAGATGATGGTGGAGGCAGAATCAGTGACTGCTTTCAAAAGAGAGTCAGATAAGTACCTGAAGGAAAAAAATTTGCAAGGCTACGGGGAAAGGGCTGGGGAGTGGGACGAGCTGAAGTGCTCTTGCAGAGAGCCGGCATGGGCTCGACAGGCCAAATGGCCTCCTTCTGTGCCGTAACCATTCTATGATTCTATGGCCATGATTTTGCTGGCTGTCAGCGGACGGGATTGGTGGTGGGTCAGAAGTGAAACCGCGCACACTCCACTTTCCCAATGTTGGGTCTGCCTGCGCTGAGCAGACCCAACCGGCCGTGGCGGGGGAGGCAATTGAAGCAATCATTGGCTTGTTTAGAAGCCCTTACAGTGAAGTTTAACTTAGGTTTTAACTTTAACAGGTCACCCATGGCTTTCACGTCGTTTCTGGACCCTGTCTGTTCACCTGAGGTGGAGGTTGCATGGCCTTTGAAGCAACTGATTGCTGAGAGCTTGAAAACTAGTATAATAGCTCCCACTTCACAACTGCTCACTTTCCACACCCAGAGTTCTCCTTCGTAAAGCACAGTCGCCTCACGCACTTCTAGTTTAGGCTGAGGTAAGAGAAATGCTCTCGGAGGACCCTAGGTGGGTAAGGCCACCTGCTGAGAGCCCTGCTCCCCCTCCTCCTCATGCCTCCGCGAGCAGTTTGTCCTCTTCTTTGCCGCCTCTGCTCCATCTCCCTTGTAATATATATAGCTCCTCCCAGTGGCCTACTGTGGCACTGCAGCCATTGCTGTTTACAACAATAAAGAGGGAACAAATCACCTGACTGGCTTCCTGAAGTTATCAACCATCTTACAGCCTGTGTGGTTGTGAGGTCGTATTGAAAATATAACATCCCTGTGATGCTGCAGACCAAGGGGGACAACAAGTTGAGCATCTGTTACTGAGAGTAAGTGACTCTTGAGGTCAGAGTCAAGGCCTTCTCCACTGGCAGCACCACTCCCTGTCACTTCACCAACTTTAAGCATCTCTGGCAAGCTCTAAACACTTACACAAACTTCCGCAGAGCCAGCAGGAATGAATCAGCAACTGATGTGAGAGTGGTTGAGGATCGCTTTACATATCGCTGGTGGAGGCTCCTTGCTGCTGCTGCTGATATTCTGCTGTACGAGGTTGAGACAGGGTGTTCGTTCCGGCCTTGAGGCTGAAAATGGCAGCGTCAAATGAAAGTGTCAAATCAGCGTGCCCGCTGATTGTTGTCATGATCTACCTCTGGTGCACGATCCTTCCACCTGCTCTACTGTCTTCACCAAGGTGGCGTCCGGCGGTTCACACACCAGAGGTGTGCATGCGCGGCACGAACACCATTTTAGTCAGAAAACGGCACTGGTAACGTTGAAAAATTGAGTGCTACGGAGCCAAATTTTTAGCCTAAATGTTTATAAAAATGTTTTCGGATTCAATTTAATGTTGCCTGCTAATCTTTTCTCATAACCTCTCTTTGCCTCCCGTATTAACTTTTTAACCCTCTGTACTTTCCAGTCAACAAGCTCCCCGCTGGAGTGGAACTAAACGACAGAACCAGTGGGAAGCTATTCAACCTTTACCATCTCAAGGCCAGATCCAAGACAACCCCAACCTCTGTCATCGAGCTACAGTACACGGATGACGCATGCGTCTTCGCACATTCAGAGGCTGAACTCCACGACCTATTTACTGAGGCGTACAAAAGCATTGGCCTTACGCTAAACATCCGTAAGACAAAGGTCCTCCACCAACCTGTCCTCACCGCACAGCACTGCCCCTCAGTCATCAAGATCCATGGCGCGGCCCTGGACAACCTGGACCATTCCCATACCTTGGGAGCCTCTTATCAACAAAAGCAGACATTGATGAGTCGATTCAACACCGTCTCCAGTGTGCCAGCGCTGCCTGAGGAAAAGAGTGTTCGAAGACCAGGCCCTCAAGTCAAGCTCATGGTCTACAGGGCTGTAGTAATACCCGCCCTCCTGTATGGCTCAGAGACATGGACCATGTACAGTAGACACCTCAAGTCGCTGGAGAAATACCACCAATGATGTCTCCGCAAGATCCAACAAATCCCCTGGGAGGACAGACACACCAACATTAGTGTCCTCGACCAGGCCAACATCCCCAGCATTGAAGCACTGACCACACTTGATCAGCTCTGCTGGGCAGGCCACATTGTCCGCATGCCAGACACGAGACTCCCAAAGCAGGCACTCTACTCGGAACTCCTTCATGGCAAATGAGCCAAAGGTAGACAGAGGAAACGTTACAAGGACACCCTGAAAGCCTCCTTGATAAAGTGCAACATCCCCAGTGGCACCTGGGAGCCCTTGGCCAAAGGCCACCCTAAGTGGAGGAAGTGCATCCGGGAGGGTGCTGAGCACCTCAAGTCTCATAGCCGAGAGCATGCAGAAATCAAGCACATTCAGCAGAAAAAACCTGCTACAAACCTGTCCCACCCTCCCTTACCCTTAAGGACTGTCTGTCCCACATGTGGCAGGGACTGTGGCTTTGTATTGGACTGTTCAGCCACCTGAGGACTCATTCTAAGAGTGGAAGCAAGTCTTCCTCGATTCCGAGGGACTGCTTATGATAATGATGACTTTCCATAATCTTCCTGGTTATTAACTGAATTTTGCTCCTGACATTTATCAAAATCTCCTTTTTCTGCTTTATTTTAACATTGATTTTCCTTTGTCATCCAGGGCTTTTCCCTTCAAAGGAATATGCCTAGTTTGTACCTGAACTATCTCTTCCTTGAATGTCTTCCATTGCTCAGTTAATGCTTTTCCCTGCAATCGCCTTTTCCAAACTACCTGTGCTGGGCCCCTTCTTAAATCACTGAAATTAGCTCCTCCCCAGTTGAGAGCATTAATACCTTCGCTATTCTCTGGTCTCTTTATATAATTATTCTAAACCTAATTATGTTGTGGTCACTATTGACTAGATGATCTCCTCTGTAATACACTCCACTTGCTCAGAACCAGATCCAACACTGGTTGGACTTCCTTGTTGGACTAGAGATACCGTCCCTGAAATTCTGGTGTCTGTGACGGCATATTCTCAGATTACGCCGTCGCCGTGACAGATCATCTAAACTGCCTGAAAACTGAGTATTGCTGGCACAGAGTTGGACTATTTGCCCAGCAACAGGCCGTCAATTGCTCACGTAAGTCTTACAGCTGTTGCTTGTATCAGCTTAAGTGGATATCTAAGGTTATCGAAAATTATTCACATACACTTTATTAAATGAGTTTCTGCAAATATTGGCCTGGTTTACAGTCTTAATGATGTTTACAATAATTATCAAAATATAAAATTATATTGACGTTCGTGCAATGAAGGAACTTATGAATAAAGTTGCAATTCTGTACAATAGATTTGGGGATTCCATGGTAAATCATTAGAGGATTCCCTTTGTAAATGGTTGCAATGGAATTCTTCTTTGTCATTGGAGGACCAGTCCCACGTGATCCCAGGTATGCTTCCGAACCGCCTGTATCGTTGGGTACTGTGGACAATTAGGCTGCCCTCCGTCTCAAGGATTGAGACTGCAACTCTTCAAGAAGAAGAAGATTACTTTGCGTCAGTACTTACAGTAGAGGAAGAGGATTGCATGCCAGAAAGCCCAAGGAAACTAATATTAAATCAAGGACAAAGACTCAATAAAATTAACGTAAGTAAAATAACAGTAATGAAGAAAATAATGGCACTAAAAAGTGACAAATCCCCAGGGCCAGAGGTTTCCATCCCAGGAGTTTAAAGGAAGTAGGTGAGCGCATTGCAGATGCTCCAACTATAATCTTCCAAAGTTCTCTCGATTCAGGATCCATTCCTTTCGATTGGAGAATTGCCCATGTCACTATTTAAGAATGGCGAAAGAAGGAAACCATGGAATTAGAGACTAGTTATCCTAACATTTGTTGTTGGGAAATTACTGGAGTTTATAATTAAGGATACGGTGACTGAACACCTCAAAAATGTTCAGTTGATCAGAAAGTGCCAGCATGGATTTGTGAAAGGTAGCCCATGCCTGACAAACCTGCTTGAATTTTTGAGGAGGTGACTAAAGTAGTGGACAGTGGAATGTCTATGGATGATATTTATATGGACTTCCAGAAGGCATTTGATAAAATCCCACAAAAGAAACTGTTAGCTAAGGTGGAAGCTCACAGAATTAAGGGCAAATTATTGACCTGGTTAGGAAATTGGCTGAGCGACAGGAGACAGGCAGTAGGGATAATGGGTAGGTACTCAAATTAGCAGGAGGTGACTAGTGGTGTCCCGTGGGGATCTGTGTTGGGTCTCAACTACTCACAGTATTTATTAACGACTTAGACGATGGCACAGAAAGTCATATATCCAAAGTTGCTGATGACACAAAGATCGGTGGCATTGTAGGCAGTGTAGCCGAAAGCATAAAATTACAAAGGGATAGCGACAGATTAAGTGAATGGCAAAACTGTGGCAAATGGATTTTTAGACCTAAAAAGGATAGAACAGGGTACTTTCTAAATGATGAAAAACTAAAAACAGCGGCGGTCCAAAGAGACTGTGGGGGGGGAGGTCCAGGTACACAGATCATTAAAATGCCATGAACAGGTACAGAAAACAATTAAAAAGTTTAACAGAATGCTAGCCTTTATATCTAGAGGAGTAGAATACAAGGGGGTAGAAGTTATGCTGCAGCTATACAAAGCCCTGGTTAGACCACACCTGGAGCACTGAGAGCAGTTCTGGGCACCACACCTTAGGAAGGATGTATTGGCCTTGGAGGGAGTGCAGCGTAGATTTACCAGGACTTCAAGGGTTAGTTTACGAGGAGAGATTACACAAATTAAGATTAAATTCCTAAAATTTAGATGGTTAAGGGGTGATCTGATTGAAGTTTTCAAGATATTAAGGGGAACAGATAGAGTAGATAGAGAGAAACTATTCCCGCTGGTTGGGGAGTCTGGGACTAGGGACATAGTCTGAAAATTAGAGCCAGAGCTTTCAGCAGTGAAACTCGGAAACACTTCTACACACAAAGGGTGATAAAAGTTTGGAACTCTCTTCTGCAAATGGCAATTGATGCCAGATCAATTTCTAATTTTAAATCTGAGATTGATAGCTTTTGTTGACTAAAAGTATTAAGGGATATGGGGCAAAGGAGGGTATGTGGAGTTAGATCGCAGATCAGCTATGATCTCATTGAATGGTGGAACAGGTTCGAGGGGCTGAATGGCCTATTCCCGTTACTATGTTCCTCTCCAGCCCTACCATTAGCACTATGTTATTCCTAGTCTATATTAGGGTAATAAAATGCTCCTAATATTGTCCTCTACTTTTGTTACACGCCTTTGAAATTAATCACAAATTTGCTCATCCATCTCCTTCTCAGTGTCTGGAGCTCTATGAAAAAAACTCCTAGCAATGTTACAGCTCCCCCTCTGTCCCTCAACTTAGGTCAAATACGTTCAGTCCTAGAACCATCTAGTGTATCCTTACTATTTAGAACTGTAACATCCTTGATCAATAGTGCCAAGCACCACCTCTTTTTCCTTCCCTATTTGGTAACCAGGAATATAAAGAAACCATTCCCGTCTTTGTTTGAACCATGTCTCTGTTAATCCAACCACGTCATAATCCCATGTAGCAATTTGTACTTGCAGCTCACCAACCTTATTGGTCACACTACGGACACTGACGCACATACAATTTAATACATCCTTTGTCACTTTTATATAAGTGAGGAGGCTGAATATCTGTTGAAACAGGTACTGCTGGGGAAAGCTTTTCATTTCATTGTACACAGGTTCAAGGTCTGTTGTCTCGACCTACCCGAAGAGCATTCTCTTAAAGGGGCATGCATGGCTTTTTGAATGCATTTCGGGAAGTAAGTTTTATTTTGCACAGTTTTGGTCTTGTAGCACAAGGGAAGTTATTGGAATTAGTAGTATGATTCATGAGTTGTACCTAAAGCTGTACTGAGATTTATGCAAAACTTGTTAGATAGCTCTATGCCTTCCAGGAATGGTTCTGTTGGGAATATCTTGTTATTTGAAGTTCTGAAGGAGGAGGCTGCGATCAGCGGAGACATGAGCGACAAGTGAGATTTCATTGTATATGGTCCCTGCCGACCCTTGTACATGGGTGAAAGTTTTGTGAGTGTGATCTGCCTGAAGTGAATTCGTAATGTAGACTTTGATTCCAGAAGGAAAGCTGTTGCTGTAGTCGATTACAACCAGACTTGGGGTTCCGGTGCAGGCATGGCTCTGTCAGTGGCTATACAAGTTATCGGGGCCTTTAACTTCCAGCTCCTTCCAGGAAAATGCGAGAGATCTCAGTTACATCTTCCAATTAGCTACAACACTGGCATCTACTGGAAAACTGCCCAGGTAAGTCCTGTTCACAAAAAGCAGGACACATCCAATCCATCCAATTACCGTCCCATCAGTCTACTCAATCATCAGCAAAGTGATGGAAGGTGTTGTTGACAATGTTATCAAACAGCATTTACTCATCAACAACCATCTCACCGATGCCCAGTTTGGGTTCCGCCAGGATCACTCGGCTCCAGACCTCATTACAGCCTTGGTCCAAACATGGACAAAGAGCTGAATTCCAGAGATGAGATGAGAGTGAGTGCCCTTGACATCAAGGAGGCATTTGACTGAGCCCTAGTAAAATTGAAGTCAATGGGGTTCTGAAGGCGAAACTCTTCATTGGCTGGAGTCATACTTAGCACAAAGGAAGATGGTTGTAGTTGTTGGAGGTCAATCATCACAGCCCCAGGACATCTCTGCAGCAGTTCCTCAGGGAAGTATCCTCGACCCAACCATCTTCAGCTGCTTCATGAATGACCTTAGCTCCATCATAACGTCAGAAGTGGGGATGTTCTCTGATAATTGCAAAATGTTCAGTTCCATTCACAACTCCTCAGATAATAGAGCAGTCCATGCCAGCATCCTGGGGGTAACCATTGACCAGAAACTTAACTGGACCAGCCATATAAATACTGTGGCAACAAGAGCAGGTCAGAGGCTGGGTATTCTGTGGCAAGTGCCTCGCCTCCTTACTCCCCAAAGCCTTTCCACCATCTACAAGACACAAGTCAGGAGTCTGATGGAATACTCTCCACTTGCCTGGATGAGTGCAGCTCCAACAATACTCAAGAAGCACGACACTATCCAGGACAAAGCAGCCCACTTGATTGGCACATCATCCACCACTTTAAACATTCACTTCCTCCATCACCAGCACATTGTAGCTGCAGTGTGTACCATCTACAAGATGCACTGCAGCAACTCACCAAGGCTTCTTCGGCAGCACGTCCCAAACCTGCGAAATCTACCCCTAGAAGGAAAAGGGCAGCAGGCATATGGGAACACCACCATCTGCAAGTTCCCCTCCAAGTTACACACCACCATCCTGACTGGGTCAAATTTCTGGAACTCCCGCCCTAACAGCACTGTGGGAGCACCATCACCACACGCACTGCAGCGGTTCACAAAGGCGGCTCACCACCACCTTCTCATTTCAAATAACAAATCCCAAATAAACTTCACAGGTATTGAAACCAGAACATGCTGGAATACACAAGAAGTCAACTGTATCTTAGTTAAAGATGTTCCTTTTTTTTGAATGGCACTCGTGGGCAATATCATTACCATCACCTAGTCGGGCATGCGCATGCTGAGTTCCTCCATCACGACCCGGCGAGAAAATTATTCAGTTGCAATAGCTGCAAGTGGCTGGGAGTTGTCATGGAATTGAATTATCCGGTGAAGTTACGGTGCTGGAGTAGAAGCAGCTCCGAGAAACTTCCTGGCCTTCACATAGAAACATAGAAAATAGGTGCAGGAGTAGACCATTCGGCCTTTTGAGCCTGCACCGCCATTCAATGAGTTCATGGCTGAACATTCAACTTCAGTACCCCATTCCTGCTTTCTCGCCATACCCCTTGATCCCCCTAGTAGTAAGGACAACATCTGACTCATTTTTGAATATATTTAGTGAATTGGCCTCAACAACTTTCTGTGGTAGAGAATTCCACAGATTCACCACTCTCTGGGTGAAGAAGTTTCTCCTCATCTCGGTCCTAAATGGCTTACCCCTTATCCTTAGACTGTGACCCCTGGTTTTGGACTTCCCCAACATTGGGAACATTCTTCCTGCATCTAACCTGTCTAAACCCGTCAGAATTTTAAACGTTTCTATGAGATCCCCTCTCATTCTTCTGAACTCCAGTGAATACAAGCCCAGCTGATCCAGTCTTTCTTGATATGTCAGTCCCGCCATCCCGGGAATCAGTCTGGTGAACCTTCGCTGCACTCCCTCAATAGCAAGAATGTCCTTCCTCAAGTTAGGAGACCAAAACTGTACACAATACTCGAGGTGTGGCCTCACCAAGACCCTGTACAACTGTAGTAACATCTCCCTTCCCCTGTACTCAAATCCCCTCGCTATGAAGGCCAACATGCCATTTGCTTTCTTAACCGCCTGCTGTAACTGCATGCCAACCTTCAATGACTGATGGACCATGACACCCAAGTCTCGTTGCACCTCCCCTTTTCCGAATCTGTCACCATTCAGATAATCGTCTGCCTCTCTGTTTTTACCACCAAAGTGGACAACCTCACATTTATCCACATTATACTTCCATGAATTTGCCCACTCACCTAACCTATCCAAGTCACTCTGCAGCCACATAGCATCCTCCTCGCAGCTCACACTGCCACCCAACTCAGTGTCATCTGCAAATTTGGAGATACTACATTTAATCCCCTCGTTTAAATCATTAATGTACAATGTAAACAGCTGGGGCCCCAGCACAGAACCTTGCGGTACCCCACTAGTCACTGCCTGCCATTCTGAAAAGTACCCATTGACTCCTAATCTTTGCTTCCTGTCTGCCAACCAGTTCTCAATCCATGTCAGCACACTACCCCCAATCCCATGTGCTTTAACTTTGCACATTAATCTCTTGTGTGGGATCTCCCTCCTTTTTTAAAAAGTGGAGTAACATTGGCTACCCTCCACTCGATAGGAACTGATCCAGAGTCAATGGAATGTTGGAAAATAACTGCCAGTGCTTCTGCTATTTCCAAGGCCACCTCCTTAAGTACTCTGGGATGCAGTCCATCAGGCCCTGGGGATTTATCGGCCTTCAATCCCATCTATTTCCCCAACACAATTTCCCGGTGCAACAACAAGAGTATCGTCTGTTGTTGTGAATATGACGGAAAATTGCTGCATTGTCATGCCCCAAAACTGAGGACCCTGCTCGATATTAAACTTAAGAATCCAATTCTAATACTTCTGGCCAATATGACCCAAAAATGGTTAAATAAAGATGGAAGAGAGAAAGACTTAGAAACATAGAATCATAGAAAACACGTGCAGAAGTAGGCCATTCGAGCCTGCACCACCATTCAATAAGATCATGGCTGATCATTCCCTCAGTACCCCGTCCCTGCTTTTCCTCCATACCCTTGATCCCTTTAGCCATAAGGGCCATACCTAACTCCCTCTTGAATAATATCCAATGAACTGGCATCAGCAACTCTCTGCGTTAGGGAATTCCACAGGTTAACAACTCTCTGAGTGAAGAAGTTTCTCCTCATCTCAGTCCTAAATGGCCTACCCCTTATCCTAAGACTGTGTCCCCTGGTTCTGGACTTCCCCATCATTGGGAACATTCTTCCCACATCTAACCTGTCCAGTCCTGCCGGAATCTTGTAAGTTTCTATGAGATCCTTTCTCATTCTTCTAAACTCCAGTGTATAAAGGCCCAGTTGATCCAGTCTCTCCTCATATATCAATCCCGCCATCCCTGGAATCAGTCTGGTAAACCTTTGCTGCACTCCTTCAATAGCAAGAATGTCCTTCCTCGGGTTAGGAGACCAAAACTGAACACGATATTCCAGGTGAGGCCTCACCAAGGCCCTGTACAACTGCAGTAAGACCTCCCTGTTCCTATACTCAAATCCCCTAGCTATGAAGTCCAACATACCATTTGCCTTCTTCACCGCCTGCTGTACCTGCTTGCCAACTTTCAATGACTGATGAACCATGACACCCAGGTCTCGTTGCACCTCCCCCTTTCCTAAACTGCCACCATTCAGATAATATTCTGCCTTCGTGTTTTTGCCCCCAAAGTGGATAACCTCACATTTATCCACATTATACTGCATCTGCCATGCATTTGCCCATTCACCTAACCTGTCCAAGTCACCCTGCAGCCTTTTAGCGTCCTCCTCAGAGCCTACACCGCCACCCAGTTTAGTGTCATTTGCAAACTTGGAGATAATACACTCAATTCCTTCATCTATATCATTAATATATATTGTAATGAGCTGGGCCCTGAGCACTGAGCCCTGCGGCACTTCACTAGTCCCTGTCGTTCTGAAAAGGATCTGTTTATCCCGACTCTCTGCTTCCTATCTGCCAACCAGTTCCCTATCCACATCAGTACATTACCCCCAATACCATGTGCTTTGATTTTGCACACCAATCTCTTGTGTGGGACCTTGTCAAAAGCCTTTTGAAAGTCCAAATATACCACATGCATTTATATAGCACCTTTCACGACAACCGGATGTCCCAAGGCGCTTTTCAGCCAATGAAGTGTAATTTATGAAGTGTAGTCAGTGTTGTAATATAGGAAACGCGGCAGCCAATTTGCGCACAGCAAGCTCCCACAAACAGCAATGTGCTAGTGACCAGATAATCTGTTTTTTAGTGATGTTGTTTGAGGGATAAATATTAACCAGTACACAATGGATAACTCCACTGCCCTTCTTCGGAATAGTGCCATGGGATATTTTATGTTCACCTGAGAGAGTAGGCAGGGCCTCAGTTTAACATCTCATCTAAAAGACGGCACCTCCGACAGTGTAGCACTCTCTCAGTCATCATCATCATAGGCAGTACAGCACTCCCTCAGTACTACACAGGCATGACTCGAATTTTGTGTTCAGGTTTCTGGAGTGGGACTTTGAACCCACAACCTTCTGACTCAGAGGTGAGGGTGCTACTAACTGAGCCACAGCGACAATCAAGGACTCCTGGCCTCTAGATTTATTGTTATTCCACTGAGAAAAAGTTAAAGCAATCTATGTAGTTGAAAATGCTGCAATGTGTAAATTAGGGGCAGTACCACAAGACAGAGGGGCTGAAATTTCGGGCTGCCAGAAAGCTGTTGGACCTACCTTTTTTTGAAGTTTTCCCACCGAGAGCGATGAGGCGACCCTTGGTTCGGTTTTCAGCATTAAGATGATTTTGTAATGTTGGACCAAAAGTCGGTCATAGTGGGGGCAGAAGTGCAGCGAGTGCGTCACCACGCGCTCTCCCCTCCATTAAAGGGGAGAGAATTGGGGATTTTTAATCTTTGGCCACTGGGCCAAAAGGGAAGGTTTCAGCTGGGCCAGCGACCTGACACCCAAGAGGGGATGCCAGGCTGCCTGTTGGCAGCCCGGCCAAACCCGGGGGAGCAATAGTCCAGCTGACATGGAAGTCAGCCGGCAAAGAAAAGAATATGGCGGTCGCAGCATTAGGCCCTCGCCTTTAATGGCCGCCACACCGCCAGGGCAGAGAGAGAGTCGACAAGGTGCATCGACAGAGAAAGCTGTCGGGGGCACCACGTGGTGGGGATCAAATTTTTCAACTAAATTTGGGCGGAGTATTCTGCAGGTGAGGGAGAGTGGTGGTGCGTGTTTTGGTGGCGTGCTTGCGGCGGTCATCAGCAGTGGGACGGAATTGGGGACAGGCCGAAAAGTCCCAGACCTGAATTTGGGTCGGGGCGACCAATGGACTGCAACTCGCCGGCCACTCGATTCCACCGCATGGCCGCCACAAAACGGCGTAAGCGGGCCTTATCCGGACCCTGAATTTCGGCCCCTGATTCTCTTTTAGAAATTTATGACAAGAGTGAGAGTCAATTACTTAATCTGGGAGCTCCCCCCGATGGTTCAGTCGGTGAATGCACCATCCAGTGTGCTATTGATCCCTGCAGATCGGGTAGGTCCTAGGTTCTATCCCAAGGAGTGCGCCAAGGCAACCGGTCTTAGCAAGGGTAGGGGTAGGGACCATTACGGTGGGCTGCACTGTCCAGGAACCAGGGAGTGGAAAGAAAATCAGTCAAGATCGCCATTCCTGATCGCTATCCAGTGGTCCCTTCTGAGATGGGCATGATTGAAGAACATGTTCAGTCCGCTGTGTATGCTCACACTGGAAGGATGGTCACTTGGGTGAGTTACAGTAGGGTAGCCATGTCCACGGGACTGCCCCCTCACTCAGTCAACTCCCACAATTGAGAGAAGTAGGGCAAAACTCTACCTTTTGTTTAATTAAATGCTCTGTCACATATCCTGTGTTGCTGCTTATTCAGGATAATGACTTGCCAGATGCAAAAGATACTTATTTCCTCCATGACAATGTCTCATGCATTCATATAGGAACATAGGAGCAGGAGTCGGCCATTCGGCCCCTCTAGCCTGCTCGGCCATTCAATAAGATCATGGCTGATCTGATCTTGGCCTCAACTCCACTTCCCTGCCCACTCCCCGTAACCCTTGATTCCCTTATCGTTCAAACATCTAATGTGTGGACGGAAAATGAGTGGATTCAAAGGAATTCATCACACATAATGCATTGCACACCACTGTGGGCACAACTCATCAATATTAGTGCACGAGGGGCTAAAAATGATTGTTGGTAGTAATAACAGGCAAATGTTTCATACATTTATATTACATTCCTGACGGTATTTTTTTTCAGAAGCATTTACTCATTTAAAACAGTTAACACCTCTATTAAAATGGTGGGCCGACGATAATTTCTACCATGTCGCTGCATCCATTGGCGCAATTTTATAAATGAGACCTGTCGGTATGGAGCTTTATGTGCTGGGACTATATATCAGGATTGCAGATGCGGAGGTCAGAGTGTCCACTTTGTAGCTCACGCGATTTTCCGTCCATTAAAGACTTCATCCTGGTCAGCCTCCTCTGCGAATGATTGTGCTTCTGTGGCAGGGTCTTGTGCTTCCTCAGGGATGGGTGCAACTTCTGCAAAATATAAGAGCAGGCGATCGGTTAGCAGCAGGGGAGGGGGCAGGGTGGCATGAGTAGGCTCACACAGCGCAGGCTTATTTGACGGACCACGATGAATGATAGCACACTGCATAAATCGAAACGTAGCTGATGGAGGGTATACTCCATAAACCAAAGTGTGGCTAGCCCATGCAGGACTGAACATTTAACGAAGCCAGACTGTAGAATTTTCAGGACTTACCCTCTCTCTGTAAGCGGGCCCAGCTTGTGCACCGGTTGTTGACTCCAATGTCAGAGGTAGCTGCTGCAATAAGGGAACACACCCAGGCTGTCATTGCCCAGCGGTGAATGACGGAATCAACTGCACCAATCGTACCAGCGATCCTCGCTTCCGGGGGTGTCAGTGGATGCACATTTGCCGAACCTCCTCCAGTTCGTGTTCGCTCTCTGTTGTTGTGCTTTATGCGGAGCTCCTTCACGGCAAACGAGCCAAAGGTGGGCACCCTCAAAGCCTCCCTGATAAAGTATGACATCACCACTGACACCTGGGAGTCCCTGGCCGAAGATCGCACTAAGATGGAGAAAGTGCATCCGGGAGGGAGTTGAGCTCTTCAAATCTCGATGCCGAGAGCGTGAATAGGTCAAGCGCAGGCAGTGGAAGGAGCACACGGCAAACCAATCCCACCCACCCCTTCCCTCGACAAATGTCTGTCCTACCTGTGACAGGGTCTGTGGCTCTCGTATTGGACTGTTCAGCCACCAAAGAACTCACTTCAGGAGTGGAAGCAAGTCTTCCTCGATTCCGAGGGACTGCATATGATGATGATGCTACTTTCCTCTGCAAAGATGAAAATAGAACTTTTTAAGAGAAGGGGTCTGCTGTGTTGGTACATGCAGATGGTCACATTTACAATTGTAATTCCAGTGCATAAATGAAAATATTACTTACACAAATTACTTGGCCAAGGTCCTGCCACTTCTTTTTGCACTGCCTGCTGGTCCTCGGGGTGGTCACCACTGCAGAGAATCATCTCCAACTTTATCCCAACGTTTGTTCATTTTTTTTTTGGCTTTACTTTAACTGGACCTTTGTTGTGAAGCTCGTGCCAACTGCACTCAATGATAGAAACCAGGGCCTCAGTTTCATCTGGTAGAACATTTCTGGTCTTTGCCCCATGATCCATATTGCAGCTCCAATTTTTCTACTCACAAGCAGCTCTGAAAGTGTGTGGGCACATCATCATAGGCAATCCCTCGGAGTCGAGGATGACTTGCTTCCACACTAGAAATAAGTTCTCAGGTGACAGAAGAGTCCAGTGCGGGACCTACTGTCTCTGTCACAGGTGGGGCAGACAGTGGTTGAAGGAACAGGTGGCCTGGGTTGCCACATGCTCCTTCCACTGTCGATGCTTGGCTTCAGCTTGCTCTCAGCGAGGAGACTCGAGGTGTTCAGTACCTTCCCAAATGATTTTCCTCCACTTTGGGCGGTCTTGGGCCAGGGACTCGCAGGTGTCGGTGGTGATGTAACATTTTTTCAAGGAGACTTTGAGGGTGACCTTGAAGCATTTCCTCTGCCCACCTGGGGCTCACTTGCCATGTCAGAGCTCCAAATAGAGCACTTGTTTTGGGAGTCTCGTGTCAGGCATGCGGGTAATGCAGGCAGGTCCAGCGGAGCTGATCGAGCGTGGTCAGTGCTTCGATGCTGCGGATAATGGCCTGAGCGAGGACACTGATGTTGGTGCGCTTATCCTGCCAATGGATTTGCAGGATCTTACAGAGGCAGCGTTGGCGGTACTTGCTGGTGGTGCCTGATGTAAATAGTCCATGTCTCTGAGCTATATAGGAGGGCGGGTATCACCATTGTTCTGTAGACCATGAGCTTGATGTCCTCCGATCTCCCTCTGTCCTCCGATTTCCCTTTGTCCTCCAATCTCCCTCTTCCTCTGATCTCCCTCTGTCCTCCGATCTCCCTCTATCCTCTGATCTTACTCTGTCCTCCGATCTCCCTCTGTCCTCCGATCTCCCTCTATCCTCCGATCTTACTCTGTCCTCCGATCTCCCTCTGTCCTCCGATCTCCCTCTGTCCTCCGATCTCACTCTGTCCTCCGATTTCCCTCTATCCTCCGATCTCCCTCTATCCTCCGATCTCCCTCTGTCCTCCAATCTCCCTCTATCCTCCGATCTCCCTCTATCCTCCGATCTTACTCTGTCCTCTGATTTCCCTCTGTCCTCCGATCTCCCTCTGTCCTCCGATTTCCCTCTGTCCTCTGATTGTCCACTGTCCTCCGATCTCTCGCTGTCCTCCGACCTCTTCTGGGCCCCAATCCTGCTGCTGGGCTCCACCTTGCACCAAGAGTTGCCAACCAATCCACTACCTGGGACGCTGTGACGTTCAGTTTGTCGCTCGCTTTGCCTTCGTCGCACTCTCGAGCTGGCTCGCGCTGTTCCTTGCAGTGGCTGGCTCCTGCTCTTGCTCCGCTCCTCTTGCTGTTCCCACCCAGGTCAGGTGTGCTGACACCGTGGGCACACCCCACACATGGAAAGGGGGATTTTTTTTTTGGTGCCATTCGGCCCGGGATATGAGCGGCCTATGTTTCACTTTCCAGCCTCAGCCCTTCAGTGTGTCCCTCGTTACCCTGGCAACCTCAGTTTTTGGCGCACACCTTAAGTTCCACCCACAGAGCTTAAGGACAATCTGCGCCACTCCAAATTCAGTTTATTCCGGCGAAACTTAGAACTTTTTTTTGGCACAGTCGGCCACTAAAAAATCAGACGTACCTCTGCAACGGCGCCAAAAATCGGTCATGTGTAAAATTGACCCGTATAGAATCCTTGAAACTTACAGCAAAGAAAGAGGTCTCTCGGCATTTCATGCCTATGTCGTCTCTTTGAAAACAGCCCGCTTTTTGTCCGTAACCCTGTAAGTTCTTCATTCTCAAGTACCTGTCCAACTCCCTTTGAAATATATTGATGGCTCTGCGTTCTGCCCCCAGATTCCTGATACACGTTTCCATCACACGGAGTTCTGTACCGTGAATGCTAAATTGTGAAACTTATTGGAATATGCAATTGCTTGGTGGGTGATACATATGAAAAGATTATTTTTGAAAAGACTTTAATCGTATTACGACTGCAACTGCAAATAAAGAAAGAAAAACTTGCATTTACATAGTGGCCCTGAAATCCTGGCCTCGCCGGGTGTGGACGGAGTGCGCACGGACTTGGCGAGGCCTCGCAATTCGGCAAGGCATGCGATGCGCATGTGCCGAAAACCGGCTTCTCCGATCTGTCAAAAAAGAAGACGACAGATCCTGCACATGCGCTGGAGAACTCGCAGTTCTCGCGTGACATTCGGCGGTTTACCCGTGTACTGCCCAAAATCTAGCCGCGAAAGTTCTGCAGCTGATAGAAGCAGGCACAACCTACCTTCTCTGTGTAGAGCAGCAGCAGAAAGAAGCAAAAAGAGGCTATCAAAGGACATTTTCAATGGGATAATACAACCCGGATCTTCCTGATTTATTTTGATGAATGTGTAAGACATTAAAGGTGAACCTTGGTTTCTCAAATTTCCAATAGTCAGGCTATTTCTCGAACCTCCAGTTTGGACAGATTCAAACGCACCTGTGAGGGAAATTTAAGCATCATTTTCTACAATGTAGCTTGGTAGCAACTTCTTTAATTCTGTCACCTAAGTTTAAAATCCGCTTCTCTCACAGAAATCACCTTTTCTTATCACACTTTTAGGATTGCATTTTTTTAAGCTGAAAATTACTATTTTAAAATGATTTTTCTCATAGTTACTACTGTTTAAAATAATTAGCGGATAATATCTGAATGTTTTAAATGTTTTAAAGGTTCATTTTTTTTGCTGTTTAAAATCTTTATGTACGAATTTATAAAGAATCTTAAAAATTAATTTAGGACGTGATATTTATCAGGTGGGGTATGACGAGTGGCGATCAGATACCGATCGTTTCGCTGCACCTTCTCACTTTAAAAATGAGATTTACAAGGTCTTCCACCTTTCCTCCAACATGTACAGCATCTATCTACAAAGGAAGCCTGTGAGGGAGAAAGATGCCTCATTGCATTTTATCATGAGCCTCTTGGCGATTCTGGCACAGAGAAACATACGCCGCAGGGAACAACTAAGCAGATTGGTGAACCATGAACGCCGTCTCATTAGAAGGAACCTACCCGCTGCAGAGAGTGTACAGGGAGAGGCTGCCTTCTGAAATGATGACGGAGGAGTTATGTGTGAGGAGGCTGCGCTTCAGCAAAGAGTCAATCGGACGACTGTATGACATGTTGAAGGATGACCTTCAAACATGCTCAACGACCTGTGCTGCTTTGTCTGTGTCCATGAAGGTAAACATCGCACTGAACTTCTTTATATCAGGGTCATTTCAGACAGACAACGGTGACATTTCAAACACCAGACAGTGTGCTGCGAGGCCCTGCATTCACCGGGTAGCGGATGCCATATTCCGGAGGGGCAATGAGTTCATACACTTTGACTTGTCCGCTGGGCAGCAAAAGGAGAGTGCCCTTGCCTTTTATAAAATTGCTGGCTTCTTAAAAATGATTGGGGCTGTCGATGGAACCCACGTTGCACTGAAGGCACCAATTGGTAATGCTGTGAGATTCATCAACAGGAAAGGGTATCATTCATTCAATGCAATGATCATCTGTGATGCGCAACTCAGGATTCTAAGCGTTAATGCAGGTCACTTTGGAAGTATGGTCGATGCAAGCTTATGGTCTAAAGGACTGTAGTGATACCCACCCTCCTGTATGGCTCGGAGACGTGGACCATATACAGTAGACACCTCAAATCGCTGGAGAAATACCACCAACGATGTCTCTGCAAGATCCTGCAAATCCCCTGCCAATGTCAATGTTCTCGATCAGGCCAATATCCCCAGCATCGAAGCACTGAACACACTCGACCAGCTCCGTTGGGCGGGCCACATTGTCCGCATGCCCGACACAAGACTCCCAAAGCAAGTGTTCTACTCGGAACTCCTACACAGCAAGCGAGTCCCAGATGGGCAGAGGAAACATTTCAAGGACACCCTCAAAGCCTCCTTGATTAAGTGCAACATCCCCACAATACCTGGGAGACCCTGGCCGAAGACCGCCCTAAGTGGAGGAAGAGCATCCGGGAGGGTGCTGAGCACATCGAGTCTCATCGCCGAGAGCATGCAGAAAACAAGCACAGGCAGCGGAAGTAGTATGCGGCAAATCAGACTCCCCACCCACCCTTTCCTTCAACTACTGTCTATCCCACCTGCGACAGAGACTGTAATTCCTGTATTGACTGTTCAGTCACCTGAGAACTCACTTTTAGTGTGGAAGCAAGTCTTCCTCGATTTCGAGGAACTGCCTATGATGATGATGACTCATGACTCCTTTGTCCTCCGTCACTCCAACTCACATGACTCTCTCAACGAATTGCCTCCAGGATCCGCATGGATATTGGCCAACAAGGGCTACCCGCTAAAACCGTGCCTGATGACACCATACGCAGGACCAATAATGATGCACAGGAGAGATATAACCAAGCACATGTGGGCACACGGCAAGTTGTTGAGAGGACAATCAGGCTTTTGAAATCACGCTTCCGGTGCCTGGACAGGTCAAGGCGGACTTTGCAGTGCAGTCCTGTGAAAGTGGCAATGTTTGTGGTGGCCTGTTGTGCTTTTCACAACTTTGCCCTGCAGGAAGGTCTAACTCTTAACCCTGCAGATGAGCTCTCTGCTGAAATGGAAGATCTTGAAGCTCACAATGTTCCTGTGGTGAGGCGCGAAGGGAAAGAGCCAACCGGTGCCGAAAGCAGAGTGTTCGAGGATCAGGCCCTCAAATCTGACACCAAGCTTATGGTCTACAGGCTGTAGTGATACCCGCCCTCCTGTATGGTTCAGAGACGTGGACCATATACAGTAGACACCTCAAATCGTTGGCGAAATACCATCAATGATGTCTCCGCAAGATCTTGCAAATCCCCTGGGAGGACAGATGCACCAACGTTAGAGTCCTCGATCAGGCCAACATCCCCAGCATCGAAGCACTAAACACACTCGACCAGCTCCGTTGGACAGGCCACATTGTCCGCATGCCTGACACAAGACTCTCAAAGCAAGTGCTCTACTCAGAACTCCTACACGGCAAGCGAGCCCCAAATGGGCAGAGGAAACGTTTCAAGGACACCCTCAAAGCCTCCTCGATAAAGTGCAACATCCCAACAGACACCTGGCCAAAGACCGCCCTAAGTGGAGGAAGAGTATCCGGGAGGGCGCTGAGTATCTCGAGCCTCGTCGCCGAGAGCATGTAGAAAACAAACACAGGCAGTGGAAGGAGCGTGTGGCAAACCAGACTCCCCGCCCACCCTTTCCTTCAACGACTGTCTGTCCCACCTGTGACAGAGACTGTAATTCCCGTATAGGACTATTCAGTCACCTGAGAACTCACTTTTAGGGTGGAAGCAAGTCTTCCTCGATTTCGAGGGACTGCCTATGATGATGATGATGATGATGAGTTGGCAACATGTTTACGAGGTGATGATACTCTCTCCTCCTCCCTCCTCCCTACCCCAGTAAGGCACACAAAAGGTCACATGCAATTTAAAGTGAAAAATTGAACTTTTATTGCAGCAAAGTTTTTCGTCTTTGTTAGATAACTTTTTGTTACTTTGTAAACATTTTCAAAAGTGTCTGATTAAAAACATGTGAACAGATTAACATGATTTTTTTTTGTTTCATAGGTAATAAAGATTCAACAATCAAGATGTAAACTAGTTATTTACTCCTTAACAAACAGTTGTAACGTTTGGTTGTTAATAAAAAAGTTGAATCAAAATTTCAAGTGACTACAGGCTATAAATAAAATAGTGAAATACAATATAAATTTTAAATAATAACACAACACCAACATTCAAATGCAACAGTAAAGAACATCGGTGCCTAAGGGTTGAAAGAGGTGGCTGTGCACAGTGTGGCACCCGACTGTCTCCTGCGCTTTCCCTTTCCGCTTCGCCCTGCCAATAACAGGACTACTCTTCTGCCAGATGAAATACCCAACTGTTGCCCTTCAGCAGTTGGCTCAATACCGGGTTGGTCTTCCTGTTGCTGCTGCTGAAGGGCAACATTCCCTTCCAACATCGTTTGGACTGTTCAGCCACATAAGAACTCATTTTAAGAAAGTAAGCAAGTCTTTCTCGATTCCGTGGGACTGCCTATGATGATGATGGCTTCTATCGCGTGGCCCTGAACTGTATCTTCGCTGGGATCAGGGAAGCTGTTATCCACATTAGCCAAAATGGGATCAGAGCTTGCGGTATTCAAATTTAATCCTTGAATTAGAATGTCACTAATCTGATTAAGCACACCAGTATTCGATTGCAACAGTTGAGTGTCCTTGTCGTGAACCCAATTCAATAGTTCACTGTGATTTTCGTGAATCTGATTCAATGGTTGACTCTGATATTCGTGAATCAGATTCAATAGTTGACTATGAGTTTCATGAATCTGTGACAACTGTGACAGTGGAACGAGAGCCTCTTTAATCTGACTCCCAACACCATCAGCCCCCTGAATGATAGAAGGAAGAAAATGTATCAATCTAGTAAAATGACCATGCATCTCTTCCCTCACATTTGCAATTTGTAGTGTCTCAGCGTCTATCTCCAATCTTCAATTTCCTAATTCTTCCACCCGCTGTGCAGTATCAGGTTTGTGTGTGGCTCCAGAACCGCAATCATCTGTGCCTCTCACAGCTAGGTCCTACAAACATTAACGTGGTCATGACCAGATAATCCATTTTTAATAATGTTGGTTAAGGGATAAATATTGGCCATGACTCCGGGAAGAACTCCCCTGCGCTTCTGTAGGTTAAGGTCTGTTCCATGTTTGACCTAACTCTAGCAGTGTATGGCACATAACTAGTTGGAATTTGCATGATTGGTAAAGTTAATCGGATCAGTCCCCCTATACCCAATAGTTTGCTAAATTAATTATTTTCTTCCACCGATATAGAAGATTTTAACTTTATTAAACCGATGTTGCAATTTTCAAACTGCTGTTATTGACAATAAACAGCAACTTATTGCCTAAACAACCATCTTCCACAAGACAGTAAGATGCCGTAAAAATGATCATTAATTGGAAAACCCTCTCCTCCCACATCAATACAAAACTAAAAATTGAAGATAAAATGAAGAGTTTGATAGAGTAATAAGGAGAAACTGTTTCCATTGGCAGGTAGGCTGGTAACCAGAGGACACAGATTTAAGAACTGTGGGAGACGAGGAGAATGTTTTTACGCAGCGAGTTGCTGTGATCTGGAATGCACCGCCTGAAAGCGGATTTAATAGTAACTTCCAAAAGCGAATTGGATTTCTACTTGAAAAGAAAAAAACTGAAGGGTGATAGATAACGAACAGGGGAGTGGGACTAATTGGATAGATCTTTCAAAGAGCTGGCACAGAAACAATGGACCGAATGGCTCCTTCTGTGCTGTGTGATTCAATGATCAGTTTTTAATGTATGCCAAGGACAAGCAGATGCCAGCTATTGGCACAGGGACAGATTGAGAGCAAAGCTTTTTTGTATGTCCTGGCAATTTGCCAGTATAGTCCTGATAGGTAAATATATCAAGAATATGAAGCATATTTATTCTATTATTGCAAACCATTCATCTTCATTGTCAATTCAGTGAAATGAATGAACACCATTCTTCAATGGCAGCTCATTGAAGAAATCTGAGAACATTCAATTTAATGCCAATGATATGCAATTAAATATTAATTTTTAGTGAAACAACCACTCTACTTAAAACAGGCAATAACTCAAATAGTAACTGATTGGGCCAACAATGCACTGAGTGCCAGGAGGCAGATAATCAATGTGTGACAACTGAGATGAATAAAAAATCTAGTTGCAGCACAGAAGAGAAAGAGAATCTTTGACAGCGCAAGGAAATTGCTAATGAAGCCACAACTGAGAAATAAAAGAGAAATTTGCAATATGATGGAGGGTAGTGACAGATATTGCCACTACCCAGCTAGTCAGGCCACAGAAGATACATCGTACAAGAACAGCAGAAGAATGAACCCTATCAATTACTGTTGTAAAGAAAAAGAAGATGGGGCCAGAAATTCGGTGGGATAACGCCCCTCACAAAGGTCGGAACAGGGGCGGTAAAGGGTCTGTAGCCGCGAACGCCGGCATTTGCGGCGCTTGGCAATTTCAGTGAGCCGGTACCGGCGGCGTAGAGGAGTATCGATTGGGATTGTCGCGCCGGTGTGCAATGGCCCCAGTATCGACTAGCAATCAAAATTTGTTTTGCGCTGCACCCATAGGGCCCCGTAGTGACAGCGACAGAGAAAGCTGGCGTGCAGAGCTGTCCCGGCAGTGATGAGGGAAGGAATGACTGCGTGAGGTAAGTGTCATTGATTTTATTTTTCATTTTTTTACAATTTATCTTTATTTGGGGTGAGTAATGCCTTGGGAATATTTTTTGTGTTTTTTGTTCCGATTTTTTTTGCAGAGAGGCCTCTCTTAGGGCACTATGAAGACGGCTCTTTAGCAACGGATATACAGTTGCTCACCCGGCCTAGCGCCCGAAGAGAAGTGTGGATATCTTCCCTGAGCGCTCCGCTGCACTGTCAGGGCCCAGCTGCTGAATTTGTTGGCTGCCGACGCAAATCATTTCCCGGCGCTAAATTTATCCACCGCCCGACATTAATGCCTTGAAAAACCTTCAACCTAATTTCCAGCCCTTTCATTCATCATCTTTCACATCCTCAATACAGAGCAGAGTGTTTCAAGCCCAATGAATGACTTTCTTGACGTGCAGTCAGGGTGTTGTAGAAAAGCGAAATACTGCGGATGTTGGAATCTGAAATAAAAACAGAAAATGCTGGAAATCTCAACGGGTCAGGCAGCATCTGTGGAGCGAGAAACAGGGTTAATGTTTCAGGTCGATGACCCTTCATCAGGATGTTGTAGATGTGGCTATCAGGGCTCCGCATGTCAACCTGAATACATACATGAATAGGACAGGACACTGATCCATAAACGTGTATGTGGTTACCAACCACACAAATGAGAAGACAGAGCTATCATTTGTAGCCATGGTTAAAGACCACAAGTCTGATGACCCCAATCAGAGACCCTTATACTGCAGCAGAGTGAAGATATAATGAAATCCATGCTACTACCTGAGTTACGGGCAAGCATGCCATAGGGACGCCATAAGGATTGGAAAGTGATGATCCTGTTGCCTGGATGGCTTAGGCCGCGTACTGATCTGCAGTTCAGTCAAAATATCCAAAGTCATTACTGTCTGCTGCATCCTGCACAATGGTGGCATCCCTTTGGAGCAAGCATGTAGAAAGATGACAAGGAGACGGATGAAGCCTCAGCTCCACAGGAAGGTGAAGAAGAGGCGGGACATTACATAGAATGACATAGAATGTATGGGGCCAAGTTTCGGCCTGAGTTGCTCCTGTTTTTTTGGAGCAACTGGTTTAGAACGGAGTATCTTAGAAATTTGAATTCTCGGCATTTAGTTTGCTCCAGTTCTAGTCAGTTAGAACAGTTTCACTTTGGAACAGAATTTTTTTTCAAAAGGGGGCGTGTCTGGCCACTTATGCCTGTTTTCAAAGTTTGGGGGGTGAAAACTTACTCCAAACTAACTTAGAATGGAGTAAGTGAAGATTTTTGTACGTTCGAAAAAACCTTGTCTAAACTTTAGAAAATCAGGCGTAGGTTATAAATTAGGCGTAGGGAACGAGGGGCAGGGAGAGGGGGGGGGAAGGGAAGTCATTAAATTCTACAATCAATCCTTAGTTATACTTATATAAATATTATACAAATAAATCCAACCTGAATAAAAATTTATAAGCAAAGAAAAGATTAAATAAACCATGTTCCTATCTGTGTGAAACAGCAGCAGCCTTCGAGCTGCTGTGCTTCAGGCAGGCCTTTCATGTTGGAGACAGGCAGGGGTGTGGCGTCAGTGTCTCGATGGCAGCCCCAACAGCGACAGCAAGCAGCCTTCGAGCTGAGCTGCTGTGCTGCAGGCAGGCCTTCATTCTGTTAGTGGCTGGCCGGCAGCTGAAGAATCAACACCGGACGCACGCAGCTTTCCAAGGGGGTTGAGGCCATTCGGCCATGGGATAGGAGCGGTGTCAGTGGCTCGACGGCAGCCGAAGATATAGCAGCAGCCTTCGAGCTGTGAGGGGGACTGAGGCCATTTGGACAGGGAGAGGCAGCCACATAGACAGTTTTATACTTAAATTTGCATAATGGGTGCTGCATTGTCAACACCATGTATTATGCAATGGTTCGCCATCAATTCACTGCATAGGAGAGAATTGATTAGAGCTCACTGCACCAGGAACGTCGTAGCCCGTAGGTTGATGGGCAGGAGACCTTACCGCGTTGACAATATCGAGCCAGGCACTCGTACTGGACATGAGCGAGGCTGATTG
Organism: Pristiophorus japonicus; assembly: GCF_044704955.1. Taxonomy (NCBI): domain Eukaryota; kingdom Metazoa; phylum Chordata; class Chondrichthyes; family Pristiophoridae; genus Pristiophorus; species Pristiophorus japonicus. The sequence goes on from NC_091982.1 coordinate 50,238,111, forward strand.
TGTGAAAAGGCTGCGTTTTCGCAGAGAAGTTGTCACTGAGATCTGTGAAATGGTGAGAGCAGATTTGCTGCCCAGAAGCAGAACACCAACTGCCTTGTCTGTTGCAGTGAAGGTAACAGCTGCACTTTCTTTCTATGACTCAGGATCATTTCAGGCTACAACTGGAGATATGTGTACCATCTCTCAACGTGCAATACATGCCTGCATTTACCAGGTCACGGCTGCACTGTATGCGTGAAGGAATGACTTCATCAATTTCCCAATGACCGCACAAGTGATCCATGAGAGGGCTGTGGGCTTCTTCAGGATTGCTGGCTTCCCAAAAGTACAGGGCTGCATTGATTCTACCCACATAGCCTTGCGAGCACCTGTGGAGGTTTCTGAGCTGTACCGAAATAGGAAAGGTTTCCACTCTATCAATGTGCAGCTCGTGTGTGACGACAAGCAGCGTATCATGTCAGTCGATGCGAGATACCCTGGCAGCACCCACGATGCGTTCATCCTACGCGACAGCGTTCTATCTGACATGTTTCAGCAGCAGCTAGAAGGGCAGAGCTGGCTACTGGGATACAAAGGGTACGGCCTGACCACCTGGCTCATGACGCCCCTATGCGTGACACGGACAGAAGCTGACCATCAATACAACATGGCGCACATTGCGACGCGCAGTATCATTGAGAGGACCATTGGCATATTGAAACAGCAATTCTGATGCCTGGACCATTCTGGAGGACAGTTGCTATACTCTCCTCAGATTGTCAGTCACTTCACTGTTGTGTGCTGCATGCTTCATAACTTAGCCATCATGAGGCAGCAGGAGCTGGTCGTGGAACCCGAAGACCTACGTGAGTGTCCAGTGCATGATGATAGTATTACGGAAGAGCAGGATGCGGATGATAACGACGATCAGGAAAGCATGCAAGTGCCTGATGCCGGAGCACGAGGTCAGAGGAAGGCCGTCCATCGTGCCCCTTTAACGATTGCTCGAGCCTTGCGCCAGCAGCTTATCCGTGAACGCTTCAATTACTGATGCCTGAGGGCTCTGCGACCACTTTTGCGCATGGACATGTTTATTCTTTGCTGTTGTTCCTACGTTGTGTTGTGTTAATGGAACATGAAACAGTTTTAATGAAAAAATATTTTATTGAAAAGTTAACATCACTATAATAAAATATTTGTTGTATCAAACTATACTTTTTAATATGACTCTTGAAGATCACTTAAAAACTTTAAGATCACTTATAAACTTGCAAAATTACAAAAGTTACAAAACAATTTCTATGTGAAAAATTTTACACTCTAAGATCACTTAAACTTCAAGATCACTTTTTAGATGCAAAATTAAATAAGTTACAGAATGTGAGAGCATTTACACTATAAGATCACTTGAAAACCCTGAGATCACTTATAAGTTGTAAAGTTACAAAACTTACAAAATAGTTTCAATGTGAAAAACTTTACACTCTGAAGAACACTTAAACTTCAGGATCACTTTTTAGGTGCAAAATTAAATAAGATACAAAAAAATGAGAGAGTATTTACACTATAAGATCACTTAAAAACCATAAGATCCCTTATAAGTTGTAAAGTTACAAAACTTACAAAACAATTTCAATTTGAAAAACGCTACTACAGCTACATCAAGAACAAGAACAAAAGCAGCAAAGAAAGGCTGCAACCATATCTCATCCATATCTCAGTGAATGTTCACTACCTCATGGGTGTGTCATTTGATTGGCTGGGCTGTGTGCCCTTATTGCAGCAGCTACCTCAACCAGGCCCTCCCTGACGGCCTGTGCTGACATTTGCATGCCCTCCCTGATGGCCTGTGCCATCATTTGCATGCCCTCCTTGATGGCCTGTACCGTCGATTGCACTCCCGCGGACAATTCCCTCCCTAAGTTCCCGTGTCATTACTGCTATTTCTCCTGTCAGGACCGTCAACTCTTCACCCACTGCACTGACGCCACCGATGAGTGATCGGGTAAGCTCATTGGTCTCCATACCCAATGCCACAACCTGAGCCGCATCTGTTGCACGCGGCATCTCAGGAGAGCGTGTCTCCAATCTCCTTCTCCTCTGCCTGGGTCTGCCTTGTGGCACCACTACACTGGGAGGCACGGGCACAGACGGTGGGACGCTTGGTGTTGCAAGCGGCACCACTACACAGGGAGGCGCGGGCTGGGACTGTGGGACGCTCTATGTTCCAGACGGCAGAACTGGAGGGAGAGGCTCGGGCTGGAACGGTGGGGATGCTCTGTGTTGCAGACGGCAGAACTAGAGGGAGAGGCTCGGGCTGGAACGGTAGGACGCTCTGTGTTGCAGACGGCAGTACTAGAGAGAGAGGCTCGGGCTGGGATGATGGGGCGCTCGGTGTTCCAGACGACAGCACTTGAGTGCGAGCCATGGGCTGGGATGTTGGACGAATGGGTGTAAACTGCTCCATGATATCAGCAGCAACACTGGGACCTGCAGCGTTGGAATCAAAACCATAGTAGGTGGAACCAGAACCTATGCGAGAGGGAGGCGCAGGCTGGGACGGTAGTGCACTGACTGTAGAATGCTGCATTATACCACTGGGACCTGCAACATCGGAATCAAAACCATGGAAGGTGGAACCAAGACCTATGCTAGGGGTTGAAACTCTGATGTCCGTTGATGGGGGCTTATAAACATTAATTTGGAAGCTCTCCCCTGCAGACATTTCAGTCATCGCTGCCATCATCCAGTCTGGTTCGTCCACAGCTGGTTGTACTGGTTCTTGTTCTGTACCCTCAGGATCCTCAGGGTTGGCAGCAGCAGCATCGTCATCATCATCATCATCATCATCATCATCGTCATCACCATCATCATCATCATGTTCTGCAAAATACATCAGAACAGTCAAATGTTTAACAGCATGGGAGGGGGCCGGATGGATGGCATGAGTACTCTCACACATAGCAGGTTAGGCAGCAGGTTGATTTAAAGGGCCACGATGCATTTCCAGGATTTACCCTCTTCCTCGCGTGTGGGCCCAGCTTGTGCTGTACTGATTGCTTTTCTCCATGTACGACTCCTAATAGCAGCTACCCTTTGTTCCAAGGGTGTCAGTGGATGCAGATTGGGCATGCCTCCTCCTGTCCGAGTTGCCTCCCTTTTGTTGTGGGCCAATTTCTTCTGCAAAGAGTAAAATATAACTTTTTACAGAGTGTGTCAGTCTGCAAGGTGGGACATACAGATAGCCAGGTTACAATTACGATTAAATAAAAAATGGGAAATATTACTTCCACTAACTACTTGACCAAGGTCGTGCCATTTCTTTTTACACTGGCTTCCAGATCTCATGGTATGCACCACTGCGCAGTAATCTTCTGCAACTTGGTTCCACTGTTTCTTCATTTCTTTTGGTGGCACTTTTATGCGACCTCTGTTGCTGGTATCTAGCTCCTGCCATCTCTGCTCAATTATGTTGACTAATATCTCTACTTCCTCATGCAAGAAATTCTTTGTTCTTGATGGACGTTAATCCATTGCAAAGTTGAATTGGCACTCTAATTTCTCAAAACACACAGTCCTTAATTTGCCTGCACCAATGCAGCACCGGTTCTGCAAGTTTAGCAGTGAAAAGCTGAACTCACTGATTTCAGCAGGTGATTTATTCAACAGTGCTGCTAAAAGCACTCCCTCACATACAAAAATATCACAAAAATTAAATTACTAGCCTTTCCAGGAGTCTAAGAGACAAATCTTCACTTTTTCTCCAGTCCCTTTAAAAATGGCCGAGTGCCAATGTTTGTTTGACACTGCGCGTGCGCGCACGCTCCAACGTGCACGCGCAGGGTTGCCGGCATGACGTTGGCTCATTTAAATTAGACCCACCCCCCACTGCTTAGAGAATCGGCGCGAGTGTCTGGCTCCGCCCCCCGCTGTGATGTGCGCGCCGCGCCAAGCTGAGTTCGAGCTCCGAGGTGCCGGAGAATTAAACAGTTTTTTTCCTGTGCACTTTTAGGCGCGAAGAACAGGCGTGCAGCTCGGGGCTTTCGGCGCAGCCGGAAACTTGGGGCCAACAACACAGAAACAGGCCATTTGGCCCAACTGGTCCATGCTGGTGTTTATGCTCCAAGCAAGCTTCCTCCCACCCCTCTTTGTTATGTATGTAAACTTGCCACCAGGGGGCGCACCTGTTGGAGACCCAAGGGTCACTTGCACACCCCGGGCAAGTAGGTATAAAAGGCAGTCGACCATGCTGCTTCCTCACTCTGGAGTTATATTAAAGAGTCCAAGGTCACAACAGTTTGAGCTTACAATATACAGTCTTGTGGAGTTATTCTGAACATAACACTCTTCATCTAACCGCATCAGCATAACCTTCTATTCCTTTCTCCCTCACGTGCTTATCCAGCTTCCCCTTTAATGCATTTGCTGTTCAGATGCACAGACAGGACGATTTGTGCAGCCTCCTATGTTAGAGAACTACATCCTGTAATGGGCTTTGTTGACCAAACATGGCTTTGCTATGAAAACCCAAAAATTGTACCTCTCAAGAATATGTTGCACATCACTTCTACTGAAGCTGAAGTGACATCTTTCAATTACCTCCCTTTTCAGACTAAGGGGAAATAAACAGTTCAATATCTATTTTAGGCTATTTGCAGTAATTATGTGTTTTAAACCCAATGCCTGCCTTCCCTTTCCCAGGACTAACAAGTAACCCAATGCTGCATCTACGTGGGTCTCTGAGTGGGAGAAGCAACTGAGGTGCTCAGATCCAGCAGCGAGAACCTCCTATAAGTGGATGCCCAGGGTCTCAGTCGCACCAATCACTATGTTTGTGATAAGACATTGTTCCGTGCCTGCCCCTTCGGGGCTATGGAGCCTCCCCTGCAGATGGCCACAAAGATGCCAGTCTCTCCATGGTACTCCATGCATTTCCATAAATTGTCCCCCGCAGGACTGCGCTGACGTCAGAGGTGCACAGCCGCTCATTGTCTGCCAACTGCTCACGGCAGACTGACAGGATGTGGAAAATGCTTTCGGCTCTGGCACTAACTCCTGTCTTAAGGAAGACCGGCGAAATCAGGGAGTACGTCGCAAACGTCCCAGAAGAGAGGTAAAGATAATAGTTGGTGGCACGAAAGTCAGCTAGATGGAAGTTTACATGAGATTTACATGGGTGATTGCACAACGCTTCCTGGCAAGGAGTCGGTCTCGCAGGGAGCGTAGGTTGGAGATAAGACTGCAACATTAAAGCCTCAACTCTCCGACCGACCCTCTTTGTCAATGTGGTTCCCTAATAGAAGTGGGATTGCTGCTTCACCCCTTAGGTGACAAAAGGTGCCTGAAACAACTATGATTGTAGTACTAGACTAACCTCAGCTCCGCAGGTGTTTTAGCATTGTCCAGCCCTAGGAACAAAAAAAGTCAGGGATGAGAGAGACCATTTAGCCCATCCAAGCTCAGCGATTTACTACTCCAACTCATTCAGGCCAGCATCCAACTACAGGTTGAATGCCCTCAGTGTCTTTAACTCCAATTCCTAAGGGTGATTATAAGAACATAAGAACATAAGAAATAGGAGCAGGAGTAGGCAACCTGGCCCCTCGAGCCTGCTCCACCATTCAATAAGATCATGGCTGATTTGATCATGGGCTCAGCTCCACTTCCCTGCCCGCTCCCCATAACTCTTTATTCCCTTATCGCTCAAGAATCTGTCTATCGCCACCTTAAATATATTGAATGCCATAGCCTCCACAGCTCTCTGGGGCAGCGAATTCCACAGATTTACAACCCTCTGAGAGAAGAAATTTCTCCTCTCAGTTTTAAATGGGCGGCCCCTTATTTTGAGACCTTGGACCCAAGTTTCAGTTGAGAACAGCGCACCTCTGAGAGATCTGCCGATTTCTTTGAATAAATAGCGTGCCTGTTTCCTACCTTGCTATTCTCGACTTTCAATGAGGCCTCCTGTGGCCTCAGCGCAGCGTAGCAGCAACAGCAGGGGGCGGAGCGACAGCCCTGCGCCTAAAAGACTGCTGGCAGCTGCGCGCATGCGCAGTAGAGTCTGTGCACGTGCGCAGTAGCTCCTGGCCCCCAGATTCTGTGTGCATGTGCTGCAGGCTGTATGGGAGGGGCCCGAAGCACACCACCCCTAGCCCTGGCCGAGTGGGCTCCAGGAGTGGGTGACCGACTATGCGGAGGAGAAGGAGATCCTGAGCTTGGACCTGGAGATGGCAAACAAGAAAGGGAGAAGGAGCTGGCTAAAGTGACCATCAAGAAGGAAGATGTCGATTGCTCTCACTGACTGAGGCCATCGAGTGTTCCTTGGGCCTGTCTCGGAGATGTTCGGAGGGGCGGGGGGTAGCAGGAAAGAGATTGGGGGCAAGATGGGACCTGGGCAGGCTCATCTCTTTAACGTTGCCCCCTCCCCCACCCCCCTCTCCCTCTCCCCTCCCCCCCCTCTCCCTCTCTCCTCCTCCCCGCCCCCTCCTCCCCTCCTGGCCGCGCTCACGTCCCTATCCCTGGCCAAGTGGCCTGCCGCTGCTTGCTGCCTGCGTGTATGGGCTGCTGGAGGGCTCCCAGTGCTCCCGAACGGGTAGGTGAGGTAGGAACTTTTAATTTCTTATTTATTGATTTATTGATTTTTTATTTCTTTATTTTTAATTTTCTATCTTTTATTTTTTATTCATTGATTTATTGATTGATTGATTGATTTATCATTTATTATTGATGATGGTTCTTTATTTTTAAAAGTGAAGGTGTTTAGTGCTCTCTCTTCCCTCCCCCCCCGCCGCCCATCTCTGGCTTGCTGCGCTGATTTCTTAACTCTACATAAGGTTTTTCGAGGCGTACAAAAGTGGACACTTACTCTGTTCTGTTAGTTTGGAGTAACCTTTTGCAGTCTAAACTTGCAAAACAGGCGTAAGTGGCTGAACAAGCCCCCTTTTGAAAAAAAAACTAAACAAAACCAAAACTAAACTAACTCACTGAAATTGGAGCAAACTAAATGTGGATAATTGCAATTTCTAGGCTACTCCAAAAAAAAAACAGTTGCTCCAAAAAAAATAGGAGCAAATCCAATTGAAGCTTGGGCCCCTTGTCCCCTAGTTTTAGTTTCCCCTATGAGTGGAAATATCCTCTCTGCATCCACCTTGTCGAGCCACCTCATTATCTTATATGTTTTGATAAGATCATCTCTCATTCTTCTGAACTCCAATGAGTATAGGCCCAATCTACTCTACTTATCATCATAAGTCAACCCCCTCATCACCAGAATCAATCTAGTGAACCTTCTCTGAACAGCCTCCAAAGCAAGTATATCCTTCCTTAAATAGAGACTAAAACTATACGCAGTACTCGAGGTGTGGCCTCACCAATAGCCTGTTCAGTTGTAGCAGGACTTCTCTTCTTTTATACTCTATCCCCCTTGCAATAAGAACTTAAAAAATAGGAGCAGGAGTAGGCCATACGGCCCCTCGAGCCTGCTCCGCCATTCAGTAAGATCATGGTTGATCTGATCATGGACTCAGCTCCACTTCCCCGCCTGCTCCCTATATCCCCTTATCCCCCTTATCGATTAAGAAACCGTATATTTCTGTCTTAAATTTATTCAATGTCCCAGCTTCCACAGCTCTCTGAGGCAGCACATTCCACAGATTCACAACCCTCTGAGTGAAGAAATTTCTCCTCATCTCTGTTTTAAATGGGTGGCCCCTTATTCTAAGATTATGCCCTCTAGTTCGAGTCTCCCCATCAGTGGAAACATCCTCTCTGCATCCACCCTGTCAAGCCCCCTCATAATCTTATACGTTTCGATAAGATCACCTCTCATTCTTCTGAATTCCAATGAGCAGAGGCCCAACCTACTCAACCGTTCCTCAAAAGTCAACTCCCTCATTCCCGGAATCAACCTAGTGAACCTGCTCTGAACTGCCTCCAAAGCAAGTATATCCTTTCGTAAATATGGAAACTAAAACTGCATGCAGTATTCCAGGTATGGCCTCACCAATGCCTTATATAGCTGTAGTAAGACTTCCCTGCTTTTATACTCCATCCCCTTTGCAATAAAGGCCAAGATACAATTGGCCTTCCTGATCACTTGTTGTACCTGCATACTATCCTTTTGTGTTTCATGCACAAATACCCCCAGGTCCTGCTGTACTGCGGCACTTTGCAATCTTTCTCCATTTAAATAATAACTTGCTCTTTCATTTTTTTCTGTCAAAGTGTATGACCTCACTCTTTCCAACATTATACTCCATCTACCAAACTTTTGCCCACTCTCTTAGCGTGTCTATGTCCTTTTGCAGATTTTTTGTGTCCTCCTCACACATTGCTTTTCCTCCCATCTTCATATCGTCAGCAAACTTGGCTACGCTACACTCGTCCCTTCTTCCAAGTCGTTAATATAGATTGTAAATAGTGAGGTCCCAGCACTGATCTCTGCGGCACCCCACTAGTTACTGGTTGCCAACCAGATAATGAACCATTTATCCCGACTCTCTGTTCTCTGGTAGTTAGCCAATCCTTTATCCATGCTAATATATGACCCCCCACCCCATGAACTTTTATCTTGTGCAGTAACCTTTTATGTGGCACCTTGTCAAATGCTTTCTGGAAGTCCAAATACACCACATCCACTGGTTCCCCTCTATCCACCCTATTTGTTACATCCTCCAGTAAATTTGTCAAACATGACTTCCTCTTCATAAATCCATGCTGACTCTGCCTGACCGAATTTTGCTTTTCCAAATGTCCTGCTACTGCTCCTTTAATAATGGACTCCAACATTTCCCAACCAGAGGCTAACTGGTCTATAGTTTCCTGCTTTTTGTCTGCCTCCTTTTTAAAATAGGGGCATACCATTTGCAGTTTTCCAATCTGCTGGGACCTCCCCAGAATCCAGGGAATTTTGGTAAATTACAACCAAAGCATCCACAATCCCTGCCGTTACTTCTCTTATGATCCTAAGATGCAAGCCAACATTCCATTTGCCTTCCTGATTACTTGCTGCACCTGCATACTAACTTTTTGTGTTTCCTGCACAAGGACCCCAGGTCCCTCTGTACTGCGGCAGTTTGCAATTTTTCTCCATTTAAATTATAATTTTCTTTTCTATTTTTCCTGACAAATGACCTCACATTTTCCCACATTATGGGCTCAAGATTTTGGACCCCCACTAGAACGGCGCACATTGGAAAGGCCCGTCTAATTTATTGAACAAAAATTGCGGCGAATAGTTACCTCGCGATTCTCCGATATCTGTCGTCCATTTCCAGCTCGCCGTGGCGCAGCAGGAGCTGCTGGGGGCGGAGTTACAGCTCTGCACCAAAAACAGTGCCGGCAGCTGCGCACGTGTGCAGTGGAGGCTGCGCGCGCGTGCAGTAGCTCCTGGCCCTCCCAGCGCGTCTTGTCTGCGGGCGACGACCCTATCCCTGGCCGAAGGGACGTCGCCACTATCCCGGGCCGAGTGGTCTGACACATCTTACCTCGTCAGTGGCAGGGCCCACCCGCCCAGTCTCTCGCTGGGGCGGGCCCCGCCCAAAGTCCTCCGTGGCTGCCGGCATCAGTGGGCCCCGTTCACTCTCCCTCCCTCCCGTTCAACCCCCCTCCCTCTCCACCCCTCCCCCTCCTCTTCCCCCCTCCCTCCCCTCCCTCCTCTCCCTCCCCCTCTCCCCTCCTCCCTCCTCTCCCCTCCCTCCCCCCTCCCCCCTCCTCTCCCCCTCCCCTCCTCCCCACCCCCTCCCCCTTCTCCTGCCCTCTTCTCCCCCTCCCTCCACCTCTCTTCTCCCTTCCTCTCTACCCCCCTCTCTCCCCCCATCCCCCCTGTCAGAAACACAGAGAGACACTGACAGAGACAGAGAGACAGACACTGACAGAGACAGAAAAAGAGACACTGACAGAGACAAAGAGAGACACTGGGGGAGGGCCCATTCCAGAACACTGTTGGAGGGCTCCTGGTGCTGCAGTAGGTGAGTAGAAAGTTATTTTTTTATTTATTGATTGGTTTTTAAATTTTTACATTTTTAAAAATTTTTTTTTTTTTTTTGATTGATGTATTGGTTGATTTATTGATTTATTTATCATTTATTATTGATTATGGATCTTTATTTGTAAAAGTGAAGTGTTAAATGCTTGTAAACCACTCCTCACCCCGCCCCATCTCTCGTTCCCTAAGCCTGATTTATAAGTGTAGGCAAGGTTTTTCTGAGCATACAAAAATCTACATTTACTCCATTCCAAGTTAGTTTGGCGTAAGCTTTCACTACCTAAACTTGCAAAACAGGCGTAAGTGGCTGGACACACCCCTCTTTGAAAAAAAAATCTGTTCTACAATGAAACTGTTCAAACTCACTAGAACTGGAGCAAACTAACTGCCGAGAATTGCAATTTCTAAGAGGCTCCATTCTAAACTAGTTGCTCCAAAGAAATAGGAGCAACTCAGGCCGAAACTTGAGCCCTATACTTCTGCCAAATTTTTACCCACTCACTTAGCCTGGCTATATCCCTTTGCAGATTTTTTGTGTCCTCCTCACAATTTGCTTTCTCATCCATCTTTGTATCATCAGCAAACTTGGCTACATTGCACTCGGTCCCTTCATCCAAGTCATTAATATAGATTGTAAATAGTTGGGGCCCCAGCACTGAGCCTTGCGGCATTATTCCAAACACATTTCCCTTTGAGTAAATATACTGGGCATGAAATTCCTGGACCTGTGAGGGTACTTCTGAGATGGAAGCTGGATCGGGAAGAGAACAGAATTAGGGCAGAAACCAGTTTGGCAATGAGAAACTTGGATGGTATGAGGATGGCTGTTTCATGTGACTCCCCCATCCACCCGCCCTCCCCAGCCCTCACCCGCCACCAATGACAATAGGTGGGACTGAGGGGATGACAACACCTGGCAGATATGCCACCAATTCTTCCTCACATGGACACCCTGCAAAGCCCACCTGGGTCACGTTGGCTTCCTATCAGCATGTCGCTCAGAGGTGAGCAGCAATGGCAAAATGAATCTTCATTCTGCGGTCCGAATGGCCCAATCCCCTCCCGTCCCACAACAGAGCAGCAAGGTCCTGACAGGGTGGACACTCAGGGAACTCCGTCAATGCTGCAGGTGATCCAAAGCACTTTGCAATTAACCCCTTTCCAGGGGTGTGCGATGGGGTCCGGACTGGGGCAGACTGGTGAGCAGAGGTCCAGTTTAACTGCTTCAAGCATTCCTCATTTATGCAGGGGTCTTGGCTAATATTTATCCCTCAATCAACATCACTAAAACAGATTATCTGGTCATTATCACATTGCTGTTTGTGGGATTTTGCTGTGCGCTAATTGGCTGCCGCATTTCCCACATCACAACAGTGAATACACTAAAAAAGTATATCATTGGTTGTAAAGCACTTTGAGATGTCCTGAGGTTGTGAAATGCTCTATATAAATGCAAGTCTTTCTTTTTATCAGCGGATAGTCAGGATACAGCAAGGCTGGGGAACACCCACATTTGTTCACGAGGTCGACTTTCACTGGCCGATAGCATTGTGAAAATCACAGGCGTGAACTTAGGCCTCCCACCGAACTCCCCGATCATACTCCAGATCCACCTGCCAGCACCTTTGTTGAGGCTTTCGCATGGCAGTGGAAGGAGCGTGCGGCAAATCAGTCCCACCCACCCCCCCTTCCCCCGATGAATGTCTGTCCCACCTGTGACAGGGTCTGTGGCTCTCGCATTGGACTGTTCAGCCACCAAAGGACTCACTTTAGGAGTGGAAGCAAGTCTTCCTCGATTCTGAGGGACTGCCTATGATGATGATGATGAGGCTTTCACATGGATAACCCAGCTCCTGCCTGTTTTAGGCAGAGCCTACTTGTTAAATACAAATCAGGGTCACATGACATACACAGGACCCCTGTGGGACTCTGAGGTACCAATGGACAAAGGGTGTGCTCTGCCTATTTGCACTCGGCATACAGTGGCCCGATCAGCAGGGGGACTGCCACAGGCGATGTGATCGCACTGCCAGCTGCCACACCCCCATCCCCTGAAACTCCCCTCAATCAAAATCTCCCCCTTTGAGTCTGGAATGCTCTGCTTTTGCATTACAACAACAACAAGGAGTCATATCAGGGCACTTAGAAAATCATAACATGATTAGGCAGAGTTAACTTGAGTTTATGAAAGAGAAATCGTGTTTTACAAATTTATTAGAGTTTTTTTGAGGATGTAACGAGTAGGGTAGATAAAGGCGAACTAGTGGATGTAATATATTTGGATTTCCAAAAAGCATTCGATGAGGTGCCACATAATAGGTTATTATATAAGATAAGGGCTCGAGGGATTGGAGGTAATGGGGCCAAAATTCAGGTCTCAGAAAAATCTGTTACTGCCCATTTGTAGCGGCCATGTGGCGGAATCCCTTGGCCACCGCTTTGTGGTCAACTTGCCACCCCTACCCAAATTCAGGTCGGGGATTTTTTGGCCTGGTCCTGATTCTGCCCTGATCCTGATGACCGCCGCAAACGCATCTTCAGAATGTGCACTGCCGCCCTCCCTCATCTGAAAAAGACACCGGCATAAATTCAGCTGATAAAATCATCACCCCACCGCACGGTGCCCCTGATAGGTTTCCTGTCGGTGCACCTTATCCGGAGTGAGAGCGGCCCAGCAGCATGGCGGCCCTTCAAGGGGAGGGCCCACTGCCGTGGCCGTCATGTGTTTATTTTTGCTAGCTGACTTCCCGATCGGATGGCAAGATAGTGCCCCTGGGTTCGGCCGGGCTGCCAACGGGCAGCCTGGCACCCCCTCTTGGGGCAGCTGGCCCGGCCGAAACCCTCCCTGGTGGCCCAATGGCCAAAGATAAAAAATGACTACATTTCTCCTTTTTAACAGAGGGGAGAAGCGTGATGACGCACATGCGCTGTGGCGTCACCACCGTTCATTGACAGCGGCGGAGTCCATGTCCCGACCCAAATTTAGTCCCTCAGCCTGCCTTCCTGTCGATCTCCTGCCCCCACTATGAATGATTCCGGGCGGACTTCAATCCTGAATATTGATCAGAGGGCCACCTCATTGATCACAGCGGTAAAACCAGTAAAACTCATCGGTGCACCAGCTTCCTGGCATACCTGAATTTCGGCCCCAATGTATGAGTATAATAGATTGGTTAACGGACAGAAAACAGAGAGTGGAGAGAAACAGGTCTTTTTCAGGTTGACAGGGTGTAACCAGTGGGGTGCCGCAAGGATCAGTGCTGGGGCCTCACCTATTTACAATCTATATTGATGACCTAGATGAAGGGACCAAGTGTAAAGTATCCAAGTTTGCTGACGACACAAAGCTAGGCAAGACAGTAAACTGTGAGAAGACACAAAGAATCTGCAACAAGATATAGATAGACTAAGTGAGTTGGCAGTAAGGTGGCAGATGGGAGTATTATGTAAGGAAATGTGAGGTTATTCACTTTGGTAGAAAGAATAGAAATACAGAATATTTCGTAAATGGTGAGAAACTTTTAAATGTTGGTATTCAGAGAGATTTGGGTGTCCTTGTGTAATAAACACAGAAAGCTAGCATGCAGGTACAGCAAGCAATAGGAAGACAAATGGCATGTTGTCTTTTATTGCAAGGGGGTTGGAGTACAAGAGTAAGGAAGTCTTGCTGCAATTGTGCAGGGCGTTGGTGAGACCACACCTGGAGTACTGTGCACAGTTTTGATCTCCTTATCTAAGGAAGGACATACTTGCCTTGGAGGCGGTGCAACAGAGGTTCACTGGATTGATCTCTGGGATGAGAGGACTGTCTTATGATGAGAGATTGTGTAGAATGGGCCTGTACTCTCTGGAGTTTAGACGAATGAGAGGTGATCTCATTGAAACATACAAGATTCTGAAGGAGATTGACAGGGTAGATACTGAGAGGTTGTTTCCCCTGGCTGGAGTGTCTAGAACTCGGGGCACAGTCTCAGTATAATGGGTAGGCCATTTTAGACTGAGATGAGGAGGAATTTCTTCACTCAGAGGGTGTAAATCTTTGGAATTGTCTTCCCCAGAGGGTTGTGAATGCGGAGTCACTGAGTATATTCAAGTCGGAAATAGATAGATTTTTGGACTTGAAGGCAATCTAGAGATATGGAGATCAGGTGGGAAAGTGGAGTTGAGGTAGAAGATCAGCCATGATCTTATTGAATGGCGGAGCAGGCTCGAGGGGCCGTATGACCTACTCCTGCTCCTATTTCTTATATTTTTATTATAGCTGCAAGGGCAATTTTCCAATCTTTCAATTCTATCACAACTTTCAGAAAGTGAAATTCTGTCTCACTTGTGTGCTTCTCCAATCTCCATTCACACTTCTGACCAGTGACCATTTTTGGTGGTGTGCCGGTTTGCCACAATCACCTGTTTAGTTTGAGAGGGTTTTAGTTGTAAAACAGAGCACGGAGCTCCTGGTAATGCAATATATTGCCCAAGCCCACTGGGAAATGCATGGCATGAGGCACACATCAGCAGGGCAGAGACCCCCAGTGACAAACTAAACTGGACACAAGCTGGGCACTTGTCTTCAGTTCGGGACAGACCTTTGGGAGACAGAAAATTTGCGAGAATGGAAACGAGAAACACAAAACAGCTCCAAGTCCACTACCTTAGATTCACCTTGGTGACCCTTCATCGTTCTCTTCATAATCTCATCAATTCTCTGTTAATTACAGAAAAGCATTTACAAGACATTTGTACAAGACATTCAAACCCATTGATCCAAAGGAAATAAATGTTACACGCGCGGAAGAAAGCAAAAGCTCAATATGCAGCCAGTATGTCGCAGCTGGACTAGTTCCAGCTGACTGAGACTAAACTATTTCCTTCTCATTCTGACAGAGCAGCGATCAGAACTGAACTTTTTTCCGAAGTTCTACCGAAGAGTCATCGACCTGAAACATTGGGCCCAAGTTTCGAGCCGCGCCTAGAACGGCGCAGTCCCGACCTGGACGTCCGTTTTTCGCGCCACAAAGTGCGCCTAAAAAAACCCTCCGTATTCTCCACCTCCCTGCAGGTCCTCTGGCCCTCGGCGCATCGCAGCAGGAGCTGTAGGGGGCAGAGCCAGGTCCCTGCGCCGAAAACAGTGCCGGGACCTCTGCACATGCGCGCTACAGTGGGCGCGCAAGTGCAGTAGCTCCTGGCGCCCGAAACTGTGTGGGAGGGGCCCGAAGCACGCAGTCCCTCGCCCTGGCCGAATGGCCTCACTGGGGCTGCGTGAATAAGGCTCCTCCCAAGGCCAGCTCCTGCTTCCTCCCGACCCGACTCGACTCCCGATTCCCACCCCTGGACCGGACCCGACACCCGCTGCTCCACCCCCCGCCTCCGGACCGGACCCGACACCCGCTGCTCTCCCCTACCCCCCCCGGCCCGCGGACCGGACCCGACACCCGCTGCTCCCCCCCCCCTGCCCTTGGACCGGACCCGACACTCGCTGCTCCCCCCCCACCCCCCACCGCCTCCGGACTGGACCCGACACCCGCTGCTCTCCCCTCCCCCTCCCCGCCCGCATAATGGACCCGACACCCGCTCTTCCCCCGCCCCCCCCCCGCCCCCGGACTGGATCCGACCTGACCTCCCTCCCACCGACCTGACCTCCCTCTCCCTCCCTCCCTCCCCCCGACCCAAACCGAACCGACCTCCCTCCCACCACCCCCCCGACCCGGCCCAATGCCACCTACCTGTAAATCTGGTGCTGGGGACGGGCCCTGCCGGAAGTCTCGGGCCCGGCCTGTTCAGCCTTCCTCCCCCTTCTCCTTCCCCCACCAATCTCCTTTCCCCCCTTCCCCTCCCCCTCAATCTCCTTCCCCCCCAAATCTACCCCCAATCTCCTCCCCCCCAATCTCCTTTCCCCCCATCTCCTTTCTCCCCTTTATCCCCTTCTCCCCCCTCCCCTTCTCCCCCCCTCCCCCTTCTCCCCATCCCTCCCCCTCCTCCTTCTCCCCATCCCTCCCCCTTCTCCCCCTTCCCTCCCCCTTCCCTCCCTCTGCTCCCCCCCTCTCTCCCTCTACCCCCCTCATCCCCCTCCCCTTGCTGTCAGAAACACAGACACTGACAGACAGAGAATGAGAGACACACAGACAGACAGAGAGATAGAGACACTGACAGAGACACACTGGGGGGGGGGGGGGGATCCCAGCACGCTGTTGGAGGGCTCCCGGTGCTACAGTCGGTAAGTAGAAAATGTTTTATTTATTGATTTAAAAAAAAAATTATTTCTTATTAATTTTTTTTGATTGATTTATTGGTTGATTTATTGATGTGTTTATCATTTATTATTGATGTTGGCTCTTTATTTGTAAAACTGAAGTGTTTAATGTTTGTAAACTTCCCTTTAAACACCCCCGCCCACCATTCCCTACGCCTGATTTTTAACCTACGTCTGATTTTCTAAAGTGTAGACAAGGTTTTTTCGAGCGTACAAAAATCTTCACTTACTCCATTCTAAGTTAGTTTGGAGTAAGTTTTCACTCACGAAACTTTGAAATCAGGCGTAAGTGGCCGGACACGCCCCCTTTTGAAAAAAAAATTTCTGTTCCAAAGTGAAACTGTTCTAACTGGCTAGAACTGGAGCAAACTAAATGTGGAGAATTCCGATTTCTAAGATACTCCGTTCTACACCAGTTGCTCCTAAAAATCAGGAGCAAATCATGTGGAAACTTGGGGCCGTTAACTCTGTTTCTCTCTCCACAGACGCTGCCTGACTTGCTGAGTATTTCCAGCATTTTCTGTTTATATTGCAGATTTCCAGCATCCGCTGTATTTTGCTTTTGTATTAGTGTGATTCCACAGAGCCACATTTGCTAAGAGTTAAAGATGCATTACAGACACATGGATAGGACAGTTTAGCAGCAAGCATGTTAAAGAAAGCTCTTTAATCATTTGTGTAGACACCCATTAAACCATTTAAGCATCTTTAAACTAACTAGCGAGGATTCATCATAAAATCTTACAGCACAGAAGGATGCCATTCAGCCAATCATGCCAGTGCTTTGAGAGAGCTGTCCAATTAGTCCCATTCTTTCCCAATAGCTCTGTATTTTTTTTTATTTTCAAGTATTTATCCGATTCCATTTTGAAAGTAAGTATTGAACCTGCTTCCATCGCTCTTTCAGGCAGTGCGTTCCAGATCGCAAAAAATCTCTCATCTCCCCTCTGGTTCTTTTGCCATTTATCTTAAATCTGAGTCCTCTGGTTACCGACCCTGCTATTTGCCTGCTGTGGATTGCGCACAGTCCCTGAAGAGCCACCCTCCACTTACCCACGCCCAGAGAATTTGGGTACAAGCTGCCAAGAGTCAAGGCATAGGAACCGCAAGCGAGTGCAGAAATGCAGCTAAAGTTAAGCAGGTTAAGACCAAGTAACTGATGAGCACAGAGCATTGTTCAGTTAGGACCACCCTAACCGGTTAACCCTGCCAGTCAGCACACTAGCTGGGGCCAAGTGGGAGGAATCCTCACTTTCACTTGCAGGTAGAACTCATCCAGTGAGTGCGCCAGGCTGGTGTAGAGTCATCACCATCATAGGCGGTCCCTCGAACGAGTATGACTTGCTTCCACACCAAAGGGGATGAGTTCACTGATGTTTCAATGGAGGACCCGATATTCCAGTCCTGAACTCCAGGGGTGGAAGATACCCGTGCGTGGATTATTTTAATGTGTGGTGACCGTTGCACATCAGCCGCCACACAGGCTTGACAGAGCTAGGCCTTTATCCAGTGGCAAGGGTAAACCAGGACGACTGGAGACCAATTCTGCTGCATGGGCCTAGTGCGCAGACATATCGCAGTATGGGCTGGCTCGTGCTGCCCCTGGGCCCTCGGCTCTTCTGGACCCCGCACCCTCATTTGCTGCACCTCCGCCACAATCTCTCACCGCTCCTCTACCACGATCTCTCACCGCACCTCTGCAACAAACATTCGCCGCACCGCGGCCACGATCTCTCGCCACTCATCTCTTGTCACCTCAGCCACGTGTGGAGTACTGCAGGTTTGCCTGGCTCAGGCATAGATTGCTCAGCTAGCAGAGGGTTAGCTCGATTACAATCCCTTATTGCCACGTCACCTGGGGAGTCAATTGCACCCCAGAGACCTCTCTTAAATTAAGGCAGCAGTGGACTTGTTCGTCAATGTTAACCCATGCTAATCATAAAGAAATAGATGCATATACTCTTCTCAACATCCAATCCTTTCTGCTGTTTTGCTGATTCCACTCTACACTTCTGCATTTCCTTCTGATTGCCTGCCTTCAGTGCGTACACCCTCTCATTCAGACAGTGGAGATTTACGAGGATGTTGCCTGGACTGGAGAATTTTAGCTATGAGCCAAAGATTGGATAGGCTGGGTTTGATTTCCTTGGAACAGAGGAGACTGAGGGGAGACCTTATTGAGGTATATAAAATTATGAGGGGCCTGGATAGAGTGGGTCGGAAGGTCCTATTTCCCTTAGCAGAGGGGTCAACAACCAGGGGGCATAAATTTAATGTAATTGGTCGGAGGTTTAGAGTGGATTTGAGGGGACATTTTTTTCAGGGTGGTTGGAGTCTGGAACTCACTTCCTGAAAGGGTGGTAGTGGCAGAAACCTTCACCACTTTAAAAAAGTACTTGGATGTGCACTTGAAGTGCCATAACGCACAGGGCTATGGAGCAACAGTTGGAAAGTGGGATTAGGCTGGATAGCTCTTTGTCAGCCGGCGCAGATACAATGGGCCGAAATGGCCTCCTTCCGTGCTGTAAATTTCTATGATTCCATGATTCCTCTCTCAGTGCAAGGACTCAATCACTACATTTTTAGCCCCTTCACTGCGACCATGACAATCTTATTTCAATTATCTAGCTTCTTCTCACAAGTCTTCTCACAATGCCTCCCACTTTTTTTATTTTTGAAAGCTCCACCCTGGAATCTTCTTCACCCACTGACATTCTGGGCCTCACCAATCACTTCTCCAATCATGCTGTTTGTAGACTTGAGCAAGCAGCTCCTTTTTGATTTGAGAGTATCGCGTTTCTGCTGGAGTGAGCGCTTGGCTCATGTATGCAGTTGGTTGTCCCTGTTGCAGAAGGACGAATCCAAGACCCTTGCACGAAGCATCTCCTTGACCTTCGGTTGCAAGTTTGTGGTCAAAGTACCTGAGCACCTGAGAATCTGTCATGCGTTGTTTGATAGCCTCAAACGCTTTATCTTGTTCTTCAGTCCATTTCCAGACCATGTTTTTATGAGTAAGCCGTCGCAAAGGCTCACTGAGGTCTGAAAGATCTGGCAAGAATTTTGCGACGTACTTTGTCATGTCGACAAATCATTGTACACCTGTGACATCCTGCGGTTTCTGCATTTTGTTGATTGCGACCACTTTACTTGGGTCAGCTTTGAGTCCATCATTAGACAGTATGTGTCCCATAGATTTCACTTGGGACCTCTTGTATTTGAACTTATTGCGAAGTTTAGTTTGATGTTACACTCTCTGCATCTCTGCATGAATTTGCGTAAGTTTGCGTCATGATCGTGATTGACCTCTTTAAGTGTCTAACCGCGTCCAGTGATCAAGATATCATCTGCAATCTTGTAGACTCCATCTAGACCCTCGAGTTTCTGGTCTAGCTTCTGCTGGAAGATTTCTGGGGCAGGACTGATGCCAAATGGCATTCTATTATATTGATATCGTCCCCATAGAGTCTGGAAGGTCGTGAGGTAGGAGGGCACTGTGTCTTGTTCATATTGCAAGAAACCCTCATTGCAATCTGCTTTAGTGAAAACCTTTACATTTGACATCTGTGGCAAGATATCATCGATCACAGGAAGTATCTAGTGTCCACATTTCAGGGCATTGTTCAGATGTTAAGGGTCGATACTTACTCGTATCTTTCCATTTGACTTTTGTACAGTCACTAGACTGGATTCCCAGTCCGTCGGTTCAACAACTTTTGTGATGATTTGTCGATTTTTCAAACGATCGATTTCCTTTTTTAGCGTTTCTTTGATCGCTATTGGCATCCGTCTGGGTGGCATTACAGCTGGTGTCGCTGATTCATTAAGTTCAAGGTCAACTGTTCCTGGCATGTGTCCAAGTCCCTTAAACACATCTGGATACGCATTGTTGACATCGGTTTTTGACGCTAGCGAGATGTTTGCCTTGTTTATAGTTTGCGATTCTCATGGTTCATTTACCACCGCGATATTCTGATGCTGCACTTTTAGCAGTTGTAGCTGTTGAGCAGTGCGTGAGCCAATCAGTGATGCACTTTGGCCCTCAATGATTACAAAGGGCACAACGTACCTTTGCTTGCTCTTTGTATTTTGCAGTGGCACATTACAAGTGCCTACCACTGGAATGGTTGCATGGTTGTCATATAGGGACAGTGTTGTCTTAGATTCTTTTATCTTTAAGCCTTTAGGTATCTAAGAGGTAGCACATTGCATGTGGCCCAACAATCTATTTGCATTTTTACCATTTGACCTTTAATGGAGAAGGTAGTCATAATCTTGTTAGGATAATTTCTGTCAGCTTTGTCCTTGATTGTGCGATCAACTTTACCAAGCATCTTTACAGTCATGACTTCAAAATCAGAATCATAACTCTCTTCATATAATGCATGAACTTTTGGCTTGCCCTTATATTTAGGGTTATGCGTAGACTTCTACTTCAATCCATTCTGCCTAATGCAGTGGTAGAAAAAAGTGATTTTGTTTGCCACAACTTGTGCAGGTCTTCCCAAAATGCTGGGCATTTTGTTTTTGACAGCTCATGTCTTTTGCCACAATATCTGCAATTGTTCATGAACTCTTTGTCTGTGAATTCTTTCTTTGTGGATCGGGATTTCTGTCTGACAGCTTTGACATCTTCAGAGTCTGTTTTAGTGAGCTTCATGGATTTCATTTGCGTAACTGTGGCCTCTGTAACTTTACAGAGCTTTACACATTTATCGAGTGTTAGGCTTGATTCTTGCAACAGCCTCTTATGCAGAGTGTTATCAGATATTCCGCAAACTATGCGGTCTTTGATGAAATCATCACTCAAATTGCCGAAATCACGTGATGATGCTAGGTCTCTCACTTTCACAAGATATCTGTCAAACCGTTCGTCCCCTTGTACACAGTTGTTAAACTGGTACCGTTCATAGATGATGTTGGTTTTACCTTTACAGTGCTCTTCCCAGAGCTTCAAAATAATCTCAATTTCCTGCTTGTTTTCCTCTGATTTGAAAGGAAGATTATTGTGGATATCTAGGGCAACGCTGCCAATGGCAGTGATATACGTTGCAACCCTAACTCTATCTATTTTTTCCACAATATTCGTAATAATTTCATAGCTGTCCCACAGCTATTTGAATTTTTTCCAGTTGGCTTTCAAATCGCCAGTCACCTGTAATGGAGGTGGGAGAGGAATGTGGGCAGGAGTTGGCACCGTGGTGGTCATGATAGCTCACTACAGTTTAGGATTTTGAGTTTGTCACATACATGTATACAAATACCCAGAGGACTAGAACAAGTCTAATAATAAAATATCGTGGCCATGTAATTGTAGAAATACTTTCTCAATCGAGGCTCTACAGTAACTTATGCCACTTTAAGTTTACTTTGCTAATGCATCTAGATTATTTTACGAGCTGATGACTGTTTATCCACAGGTGATGTGTAGGAAGCATGCTCTGCTCTGCACTGCACTGCTTAACGTCAATTTTGATCGACTCGAAAAGGACTTACAGCTCCAATATTTCTGTCGAAGATGCATTCGACGAAAGATTGGAAGTCTCCGCTTCTTACACCATGTATTTTATGGTCTCTTGAACACGCTTAGTTCAACTTAACTCTACTTATTTTGGAGATCCCAGTCAGCCATGTGGTGCTTTAAGATGGCGTTCCTTCACAGACCCCCTCTCTCAATACAGCTCCCAATACCTCTTAGCTAGAGGGCGCTATACATTATCTCGTCACACTGCTGACAAGGGTGGCACTGTTGTTGTTTGGCGAATCGACCTCTATCTTGCGGAGGCTGAGCACCAACTCTCTGACGCTTCCTCCTAACTACCCCTGGACCATAACCCCACTACCGAACATCAAGCCATCATTTCCCAGACCATCACTGACCTCATCTCCTCTGGAGATCTTCCCTCCACAGCCACCAATCTCATAGTTTCCCAACCCCGCACAGTCTGCTTCTACCTCCGTCCCAAGATCCACAAACAGGACTGCCCTGTTTCTGGATCTTGGGAAGGAGGTAGAAGCAGGCTGTTCTTTTCAGCCTGTTCTTGCCCCACAGAATTTATTTCTTCCTTTCTCGACTCTATTTTTTCCCCCCTTGTCCAGTCTCTTCCCACCGACATTTGCGATTCGACCGATGCCCTCCGTCACTTTAACAGTTTCCAGTTTCCTGGCCCCAACCGTCTCCTTTTCACCATGAACGTCCAATCTCTCTACACTTCCATCCCCCACTAGGATGGCCTGAGGGCGCTTCGCTTCTTCCTCGAGCAGAGGCCCAACCAGTCCCCATCCACCACCCTCCTCCACCTGGCTGAACTTGTTCTCACATTGACCAACTTCTCCTTTGACTCCACTTATTTCCTCTAAATTAAAGATGTTGCTATGGGAACCTGCATGGGTCCTAGCTATGCCTGCCTTTTCGTGGAATATGTGGAACATTCTTTGTTCCAATCCTACTTGGGATCCCCCCCTCACCTCTTTTTCCAGTACATTGATGACTATATTGGTGCCATTGCCTGCTCTCACCCTGAACTAGAAAATGTAATTTACTTTGCATCCAATTTTCACCCTTCCCTCACCTTCACATGGTCTATCGCCGACTCTTCCCTTCCCTTCCTCGACTTCTCTGTCTCCATTTCTGGGGATAGGCTATCAACAAACATCCACTATAAGCCCACTGACTCCCACAGCTACCGGGACTAAACTTCCTCCCACCCCGCTTACTGTAAGGACTCCATTCCATTCCCTCAGTTTCTCCATCTCCGTCGCATTTGTTCTGACAACGCCACCTTTCATACTAATGTTTCCGATATGTCTTCCTTTTTCCTCAATCGAGGATTCCCCTCTAATGTGGTTAACATGGCCCTCGACTTTGTCTGTTCTATTTCCCGTACTCACCCCTTCCCCTCCCTCCCAGAACCATGGCAGGGTTCCCCTTGTCCTCACCCTTCACCCTACCTGCCTCCACGTTCAAAGGATCATACTCCGCCATTTCCGCCACCTCCAGCATGATCCTACCACCAATCACGTCTTCCTCTCCCTTCCCCTCTCAGCATTCCGAAGGGACCGCTCCCTCCGCGACATCCTGGTCCATTCCGCAGTCACTCCCAACACCTCCTCCCCTTCCCACGACACCTTCCTGTGCAAGCACAGGAAATGCAACACCTACCCTTTTACCTCCTCCATTCCCACTATCCAGGGCCCCAACCACTCTTTCCAGGTGAAACAGCGATCTACTTGTACTTCTTTCAATTTAACATACTGTATTTGCTGCTCACAATGTGGTCTTCTCTACATTGGGGAAACCAAGCGTAGATTGGATGACCGCTTTGCAGAACACCTCCGTTCAGTCCGTAAGTGTGACCCTGAGCTTCCAGTCGCCTGTCACTCTAATTCTCCACTCCATTCCCACTCTGACCTCTTCATCCTCGGCCTCCTACACTGTTCCAACTAAGCTCAACGTAGGCTCGAGGAACAGCACCTCATCTTTCATTTAGGCACTTTACAGCCTTCTGGACTCAACATCGAGATCAACATTTCGAATTCAACATTTCAAGTCATAGCATCTGCCCCTATTTTTGTTTCTGTTTTTTTTTCTTTCCAACAGCAACTGTTGATAATTCCTGCATCTCCAGTTACACCCTATCTAGACTCATCTTTTGTTTCTTAACTTGTCACATTACCATCTCCTTTTGCCTTGCACCGTCATCCCTTTAGTCTCTCTAATCTCTCCTGCCTTCCACCTTATCACAGACCTTCCCTTTTGTTCTTTCCTTCCCTCGGTCCTTTCCCTGCCCCTGCACTTGCTTAAAAACCTGTTGCATCTCTAACTTTTTCTAATTCTGACGAAGGGTCATCGACCTGAAACGCTAACTCTGTTTTTCTCTCCACAGATGCTGCCTGACCTGCTGAGTATTTACAGCATCCTCTGTGTTTATAACATAGGAACGGGAGTAGGCCATTCAGCCCCTCAAGCCATGTTCCGCCATTCAATGAGATCATGATTGATCTGCGACCTAGCTCAATATACCCGCCTTTGCCCCATATCCCTTAATACCTCTGGTTAACAAAAAGCAATCAATGTCTGATTAAAATTAGCAATTGATCAAGCATCAATTGCCATTGTGGAAGAGAGTTCCCAACTCTTTGTGTGTAGGCTTATATTCACTGGAATTTAGAAGAATGAGAGAGGATCTCATAGAAACATATAAAATTCTGATGGGATTGAACAGGTTAGATGCAGGAAGAATGTTCCCGATGTTGGGGAAGTCCAGAACCAGGGGTCACATTCTAAGGATAAGGGGTAAGCCATTTAGGACCGAGATGAGGAGAAACTTCTTCACTCAGAGAATTGTGAACTTGTGGAATTCTCTACCACAGAAAGTTGTTGAAGCCAGTTCATTGGATATATTCAGAAGGGAGTTAGATGTGGCCTTTATGTTTAAAGGAATCAAGGGGTATGGAGAGAAAGCAGGAATGGGGTACTGAAGTTGCATGATCAGCCATGATCATATTGAATGGTGGTGTATGCTCGAAGGGCCGAATGGCCTACTCCTCCACCTACTTTCTATGTTTCTATATTTCTCTGCAAGGTCTGGCTCTAATTTTTAGACTATGCCCCCTAGTCCTAGAATCCCTAACCAATGGAAATAGTTTATCTCTGTCTACCCTATCTGTTCCCCTTAATATCTTGAAAACATTCGATCCCATCATCCGTTAACCTTCTAAATTCTAGGGACTACAACCCTAATTTGTGTAATCTCTCGTCATAACTTAACCCTTGAAGTCCGGAAATCATTCTGGTAAACCTACGCTGCACTCCCTCCGAGGCCAATACATCCTCCCTAAGGTGTGATGCCCAGAACTGCTCACAGTGCTCCAGGTGTGGTCTAACATAGCTACAGCATAACTTCTACCCCCTTGTATCTTAGTCCTCTAGATATAAAAGCCAGCATTCCATTAGCCTTTTTGATTATTTTCTGTACCTGTTCATGACATTTTAATGATCTATGTACCTGGACCCCTAAGTCTAGTTGGATATCCACTGTTTTTAGCTTTTCACCATTCAAGCTTCTTCCATGATCTAACATGACAATGTCCAGCCAATTTGATTCACTCCATGTGACATTAGAAACTGGCTGAATACATGGAACACAGTGATGTCTATGGGTCCGGACAACATCCTGGCTTTAGTGCGGAAGACGTGCACAACAGAACTAACCAAACCCCAGCCAAGCTATTCCAATTCAGCTATGATACTGGCATCTACCCGATAACATGGAAATTACCCAGATATGTTCTATCCACAAAAAGCAGGACAAATCTATCGAGACAAATTATCACCCAACATTCTCCTCCTCATCATCAGCATGGAAGAAGTCATCAATGGTGCCACCAAATTACACCAACTCACCAATAAAATGCTTACTGGCATTCAGATCTTGTGTCCAAGTCTAGATCTGGGCTAGAACAGAGTCTGCTGCCAAGTGGTTTTGAAATTCAAGATGATAAAAAGCACAAGTGGTCAAAATCATTCAATCACACTGCAGGACATGTTTACTGTTCAGTATCAGAAAGGATATTCAACCTTAGATAATGACTGGAACAAAGATAAAGACGCATTTGTTGCCTTGTCCTTCAGTAGCTTTATATACCATACAAATTTCTGACATATGGAAAAGCTATATAATCATGGAATCAGTGTGAAAGACTTTTGATATACTTTTTGTTGAAATAATGAAAGATGAAAATTATATCTTCATCATGCTTGTTAGGGAATATCATCGGCACCATAAAATTGGTAAAACTACTGAACACATCTGTTTTAATTCTTTAAAATATTGTAGCAATAATCAAGTGAGTATGATGTTCCACATTCTCACCTCTCTGAGTAAAGAAGTTTCTTCTAAATTCCCTATTTGATGTGTTGGCGCCTATCTTATATTGATGGCCTCTAGTTTTACTCTTCCCCTCTCTTATCAAAACTTTTCAAGAGAAAAGAGACCCAGCCTGTTCATTATTTCCTACTGGGTATACCCTCGCATTTCTGGTATAATTGTGAGGGGTTAAAATATCCTCTGTGTAAACAATGGCTCTCTATAAAACATTAATTTAAATAAGCTTGTTTTTTTTTACAACCAGGGAGCTATTATAAAGAGAATACACAGTGGAAAGTCTTAATGTGATTTTGTACCTAAATGCATGTTGATCCATGTTGATGGGGCCTCTCTCTCTCTGACAGCTGAAAGGCTCTTGAGTGAAATTACACTGGATAATCTCAATTAAGATCCTTAGACTCACATCTGAAAATTATATGCAGGTAGTGAACAGTGGCTGGTGCCTTGTGAGGTAAGGAGGTGCTCGTGTGATGTTTTGGGACAATATAGAGTAAAGCCTACCCTTTATCTGGCCCATTTTGTACCTCACATTGGAGCACTTGATGAAATATGTTGGCAAATTTAAAATATGCTCCTTTCCCCAGTATGACTCATTACCCTTTGATTGCTATTTTATTGCTACATTTTCTACCAAATTCCTCGCTCACTTACATGGATAAATATATTTCAATTAGCCCCTTAACTTATTCCAATTGTAAGTGTTTTAAACACTTTCTTTTATGCGTCATCTAATGACTTGGAAGATTTCCAAACAAAATCACAGAAAATCATTTAGAGTTAAATTAAATGTCATTGAAGGAATAATGTGAGGGGACACATTAATAATATACAATTAGGAAAAGATTTTAATTAATTTTTATTACTACCAATTATAGTCAAACCCACATGAGTAGTTTGAATGTTTTATGTTTTTTTTAACCAGGCATTATCTCATTAAATGCAAACCTGTTTATATTTCCACCCTAGAGGTCTTTAAAATTATGAAAGGTTTTTATAGCGTGGATACAGAGAGAATGTTTTCAATTGTGGGGAAGAGCAAAACTAGAGGCCATCAATATAAGATAGTCACCAAATAATCCAATACGGGGTTCAGAAGAAACTTCTTCACCTAAAGAGTGGTGAGAATGCAGAACTCACGATCACAGGGAATGGTTGAAGCAAATAGTATAGATGCATTTAAGGGGAGGCTAGACAAGCATATGAGGGAGAAGGAAATAGAGGGTTATTTGCATAGATTTAGATGAGGAAAGACGGGAGGTGGCTTGAGTGGGGCATACACACTGGCATGGACTGGTTGGGCTGAATGGCCTGTTTCTGTGCCTTATCTTCCTATGTAATCCTGATCTATTGGCCTAAAATTGCGGTGGGCAGTGTAGCTATGGAGTACGCCGCTGTCCTACGGAAAGAACATGAACTTAACTTGTGCGAGGAAACTTGCTCTTCGGCGCCGCCAAGTTGTGCGTAGCGTATTACATCAGGGACGCCAGGAGCCTGATGAGCCTATGCCCAAGGGAAGATACGCCCACAAAATCTTTCAAAACCAAGTCATGCCCACGGACAATTCTATCAGTCTCTCCACTGAAATTACATTTTTAAAACTTTTAAAAACTCCTAAAAACTTTTAAAAGCTTCCAAGGACTTTTAATTTTAAATATTAATTGTCATATATAATATATTTTTAAATGTTGCCACTAGGTACATGTATTTTATTGTTAAGTGATAGAAGTACATCATGGAGGATAATGTTGGAAAGTGTGAGGTCATGAACTTTGGCAGAAAAAAATCAAAGAGCAAGTTATTATTTAAATGGAGAAAGATTGCAAAGTGCTGCAGTACAGCAGGACCTGTTGGTACTTGTGCATGAAACACAGAAGGATAGTATGCAGGTACAGCAAGTGATCAGGAAGGCCAATGGTATCTTGGCCTTTATTGCAAAGGGGGTGGAGTATAAAAGCAGGGAAGTCTTACTACACCTATATAAGGTATTGGTGAGGCCACACCTGGAATACTGTGTGCAGTTTTGGTTTCCATATTTACGAAAGGATATACTTGCTGTGGAGGCAGTTCAGAGAAGGTTCACTAGGTTGATTCCGGGGATGAGGAGATTGACTTATTAGGAAAGGTTGAGTAGGTTGGGCCTCTACTCATTGGAATTCAGAAGAATGAGAGGTGATCTTATCGAAATGTATAAGATTATGAGGAGGCTTGACAAGGTGGATGCAGAGAGGATGTTTCCACTGATGGGGGAGACTAGAACTAGAGGGCATGATCTTAGAATAAGGGGCTGCCCATTTAAAACAGAGATGAAGAGAAATTTATTTTCTCAGAGGGTTGCAAATCTGTGGAATTCATTGCCTCAGAGAGCTGTGGAAGCTGGGACATTGAATAAGGTTAAGATAGAAATAGACAGTTTCTTAAACAATAATGGGATAAGGGGTTATAGGGAGCGGGCGGGGAAGTGGAGCTGAGTCCATGATCAGATCAGTCATGATCTTATTGAATGGCAGAACAGGCTCGAGGGGCCGTATGGCCTCCTCCTGTTCCTATTTCTTATGTTCTTATATAAGAACGGTTAACAATCCTTTCAGATGCACTCAAATGGGTTCCAATGTTTTCCTGCACGGGCGACATAACACAATCGACCATTTAATAAGGAGGTTGTGAGAGGGCACGGAATGATCGTAAAGTGGTTTTCGTGTTGCACCAAAGTTCAATGTGAATTAAAGCTTGTGGCTACATCAGTTGTGCAGTTATTTGTCAGCAGGTCATTTGCGCAATCATCCTCACTGTACAACTACTATTAGATTTTGGAAATAGCTCGCATACATAATTTTGCTTTATTTTTTTCATCCAGGCTCACAATATATCAGTCCCTTAGTTTACAACATTCTGTTTTGATACTCAGTAAAGGTCCAACAATGTTTTACATTTCCTACATGTAATGTTGTTGAACTTCAGGAAAGAGATTCCCAGCCATATATTCTATGTTAATTATCAGGGTTAAAATGTATTATTGAGACCTCATTTAGACTGGTAATCGATAAATCTATATTCCTTGTTATAAATGCATTATGCTGTTTGTTTTGTTGTTCAATTTTGAATTGAAAGGACAAAAGTGGTCACTGAAATCTGATAGATGTTCACTTTATTTAACTTTCTTATTCAAATTCCCAAGAAATTAAAATTAAATTCAACCGACAAATTAAAAAGTCTCTTCCACTAAAACGTACACTAAATATGGATCATCAATTGTAGAAACATAGAAAATAGGTGCAGGAGTAGGCCATTCGGCCCTTCGAGCCTGCACCACCATTCAATATGATCATGGCTGATCATGCAACTTCAGTACCCCATTCCTGCTTTCTCTCCATATCCCTTGATCTCTTTAGCCGTAAGGGCCACATCGAACTCTCTTTTGAATATATCTAACGAACTGGCCTCAACACCCTACTGTGGTAAAGAATTCCACATGCTCACAATTCTCTGAGTGAAGAAGTTTCTCCTCATTTCGGTCCTAACTGGCTTACCCCTTATCCTTAGACCGTGACCCCTGGTTCTGAACTTCCGCAACATCGGGAACATACTTCCTGCATCTAACCAGTCCAATCCCGTCAGAATTTTATATGTTTCTATGAGATACCCTCTCATTCTTCTAAATTCCAGTGAATATAAGCCTAGTCGATCCAGTCTTTCTTCATATGTCAGTCCTGCCATCCCGAGAATCAGTCTGGTGATCCTTCGCTGCACTCCCTCAATAGCAAGAATGTCCTTCCTCAGATTAGGAACCAAAGCTGTACACAATATTCAAGCTGTGGCCTCACCAAGGCCCTGTATAACTGCAGTAAGGCCTCCCTGCTCCTACACTCAAATCCTCTCGCTATGAAGGCCAACATGCCATTTGCCGCCTTCACCGCCTGCTGTACCTGCATGTCAACTTTCAATGACTGATGTACCATGACACCCAGGTCTCATTGCACCTCCCCTTTTCCTAATCTGTCACCATTCAGATAATATTCTGCCTTCCTGTTTTTGCCACCAAAGTGGATAACCTCACATTTATCTACATTATATTGCATCTGCCATGCATTTGCCCACTCACCTAACCTGTCCTAGTCACCCTGCAGCCTCTTAGCATCCTCCTCACAGCTCATTCTGCCACCCAGCTTAGTGTCATCTGCAAACTTGGAGATATTACATTAATTTCTTCGTCCAAATCATTAATGTATATTGTAAATAGCTTGGGTCCCAGCACTGAAACTTGCGGTACCCCACTAGTCCCTTCCTGCCATTCTGAAAAGGACCCGTTTATTCCTGCTCTTTGCTTCCTATCTGCCAACCAGTTCTCTATCCATGTCAATACATTGCGCCTAATACCATGTGCTCTAATTTTTCACACTAATCCCTTGTGTGAGACCTTTTCAAAAGCCTTTTGAAAGTCCAAATACACCACATCCACTGGTTCTCCCTTGTCCACTCTACTAGTTACATGCTCAAAAAACTCGAGAAGATTTGTCAAGCATGATTTCCCTTTCATAAATCCATGCTGACTTGGACTGATGTGAAACAGGCTCCTGTGCCTGCTTTCACTCCCTGTAAGAAAACCGTCCATAATTGCTGGGCAGTTGGTGGGCAAATAGACTAATCAGGCACCAGCAATTGGCATTAACAAGGCTGTGCGGATCACCTGTCAAGACGTACCTTCACAGATCGCAAGTGTGGGATTGCGTGCATGCATAAGCGCATGCGGAAATCCTGAACTTGCAGTATATTTCAAAGGCTTTATGACGGCCTATTCTCAATGTTGTCATCATCATAGGCAGTCCCTCGGAATTGAGGAAGACTTGCTTCCACTCCTGAAGTGAGTCTTTAGGTGGCTGTACAGTCCAATACGAGAGCCACAGGCTCTGTCACAGGTGGGACAGATAGTTGTTGAGGGAAGGGGTGGGTGGGACTGGTTTGCCGCACGCTCTTTCCACTGCCTGCGCTTGATTTCTGCACGCTCTTGGCGTTGAGATTCGAGGTGCTCAGCGCCCTCCTGGATGCACTTTCTCTACTTAGGGCGGTCTTTGGCCCGTGATTCCCAGGTGTCAATGGGGATGTCACACTTTATCAGGGAGGCTTTGAGGGTGTCCTTGTAATGTTTCCACTGCCCACCTTTAGCTCATTTGCCGTGAAGGAGCTCCGCATAGAGCACTTGTTTGGGAGTCTCGTGTCTGGCATGCAAACTATGTGGCCTGCGCAGCGGAGCTAATCAAGTGTGGTCAGTGCTTCAATGCTGGGGATGTTAGCCTGGACGAGGACGCTGATGTTGGTGCGCCTGTCCTCCCAGGGGATTTGTAGCAATGTACCCCATCATACACACCAAAAAATCTGGGGCATTGACGAGAAACGTATGAACTTAGGAACAGGAGTAGGCCATTCAGCCAATTCTGCCATTCAATGAGATCATGGCTGATCTATACCTTAACTCCATCTACCTACCTTGGCTTCATATCTTTTTATACCACAGGCTTGCAAAAATCTTATCGATCTCAGATTTAAATTATTAATTGAGCTAACATCTGCTGCTCATTGTGGGAGAGAGTTCCACGCTTCTACCATTCTTTGCATGAAGTGTTTCCTAACTTCTCTCCTGAGTGGCCTGGCTCTGATTTTAAGGTTATGTCTGTCATGTTTGTAACCTCACATAACTGTAACCTTCATGTAACAACACTGTACACTGTATACACCTGAGAAATGCACACCTTGACCACAGAGGGTGAACTTGTGGGAGACACTCCTCACCTGGTCATCCAGGTATATAAAGGGAGGTCCCACACAGGGTCATCATTTCTTGGTCCTGTGAATAAAGGTACAGGTCACAGAGTGACCTTGTCTCCAGTATGTGCCTCATGGTGATTTGCTGTAGTGTGTAAGGACACAACATTTGGCGACGAGAAACGGGAATCAACGACTCAAGAGAATGGCCACCGGTAGCACGGAGGAACGGTACTGTGTTGGTGAGGACTGGGACGATTTCATTGAGAGGCTCCAGCAGAGCTTTGTCACGAAGGACTGGCTGGGAGCGGCAGCGGCTGACAAGCGAAGGGCGCATCTACTGACCAGCTGTGGACCTAAGACGTACGCGCTGATGAAAGACCTACTCGCACCCGAGAACCCGGCGGACAAAACCTTTGAGGAGCTCAGCAAACTGATCGGTGAGCACCTCAAACTGGCAAGTAGTATACATATGGCCCGACACCGATTCTATACGCACCGACATCAGGAAGGGCAGAGCATACCGGACTTCGTTGCGGATCTTCGGCGCTTGGCCAACCTCTGTAAGTTCACAGACATCTGCAGGGGGGAGATGTTACGGGATTTCTTCATTGAGGGCATTGGTCATGCTGGGATTTTTAGGAAGCTAATTCAGACCAAGGACTTGACCTTGGAAGCAGCAGCATTGATGGCTCAAACCTTCATGGCGGCAGAGGAGGAAACCAAGATCATATACGCGCGTAACTCTGCTCCCAACGTGGCGATGGAGCAGGGAGTTAACATTGTAAACTCAACTCAGAACCCCGCAGGCAGGCAAAGGCATTGGACCATTGACACCCACAAACAGAGTGCTCAAGAGTAATCAAAGAGACAATCAGAGAGGAATGCCTGGTGACAGCTCTTTTGTTCACAACAATCTCAGCTCATGCGGGGGCAAACATGCTGCAAAGACCTGCCAGTTTCAATAATTCATCTGCGGAAATTGTAACTTGAGTGGACATCTTGCCAGGATGTGCAGGAAGCCCGCAGCGAGACTGGTTTACGAAGTGGATGAACCACAAGAGGGGTCTGGAAGGCAGGGATATGCCTGGGACACAGCAATGGACGCTGAAGTTCAGCGGATCGAGGTGGCAAACATCCACAGCTCATACACAAAAACGCCACCTATGATGATGAGAGTACTGTTAAACGGCATCCCGGTACGCATGGAGCTGGACAAGGGAGCCAGCCAGTCACTTATGAGTGTCCAACAATTCGAGAAACTGTGGCCACTCAGAGCTAGCAGACCCAAACTAGAACACATTGACAAGTAATTACGGACGTACACCAAAGAGATCATCCCAGTGCTAGGCAGTGCAATGTTGGTGGTCACCACAAAATGAATCTCAGAACCGGCTGCCACTCTGGATTGTCCCGGGAAATGGTCCCACGCTTCTGGGGAGGAGCTGGCTAGCCGAGATGAACTGGAAATGGGGGGATGTGCACACCCTTTCATCTGTGGAGCGAAGTTCATGCTCACAGGTCCTACTAAACTTCAAGTCATTATTTCAACCTGGCGTCGGGACTTTCAAAGGCACCAAAGTAAGGATATGCATCACCCCGGACGCCACACCAGTGCACCACAAAGCCAGAGCTGTGCCGTATGTGATGCGGGAGAAAATTGAGAGTGAGTTGGACAGGTTGCTAAGAGAGGGCATAATTTCGCCCATTGAATTCAGCGACTGGGCAAGCCCCATCATCCCTGTTCTAAAAACGGATGACTCGGTCAGGATCTGTGGCGACTACAAGGTCACCATCAACCGAGTGTCCCTTCAGGACCAATACCCGCTTCCGAGAGCGGAGGATCTTTTTGCCACGCTGGCAGGCAGCAAGCTGTTCACCAAGATGGACCTCACTTCAGCCTACATGACCTAGGAACTGGCAGAAGAATCCAAGCTACTGACCACCATCACCACACACAAGGGGCTGTTTGTCTACAACAGGTGTCCGTTTGGCATTCGTTCAGCAGCCGCTTTCTTTCAGAGAAACATGGAAAGTGTTATGTATTGATGTGTGTATCGTCCTGGTACCTTAAATGCAATATAAGCACAATGGTACACCACAGAGGGCGCTGTGGTGGGAAACCTGGAAGTACCTGCAACAGGCACTATAAAAGGCTGACCACCCACACCTGAGAGGCACTCTGGAGCTGAACAATAAAGGACGAAGTTCACAGCAGTTAGATTTACACCAGACCGTGTGGAGTCAGTGATTTGTGTGCTACATACACTACATTGGCGACAAGGAAGCGGATGAACTCCACGCAACCATGGCTACTCTGGACTCGCTAAAGGATTTTACTGTGGGCAATGATTGGGAGGCCTTTACGGAAAGGCTCGAGTACTACTTCACAGCAAACGACCTGACGGAGGACACGGACGCAATGAGAGATAAGCTTAAGGCGATATTGCTCTCCAGTTGTGCAGGTGAGGTTTACTGTCTCATCAGGGATTTGCTGGCACCCGGGAGAGCCAGGGACAAGTCATACGAGGAGCTGACTGAACCCATTCATGACCAGTTGAAACTGAAGGAGAGCATCCTCACGGCCAGATACAAATTTTACCATCACTGCAGACCTGAGGGCCAGGATATCACCAAATATGCTGCGGACCTCAGGAGACTCGTGGCGCCGTGTGATTTTGGCGCACACCTTGACGAGGCGTTACGGGACGTTTTCGTCATGGGAATTGGCCACGAGGGCCTCCTTCACAAGCTGCTAGCCACAGAACCTACAGTCACTCTGACAAAGGCCATCACCATCAGCCGGGCACATATGACCTCGACTTGCAGCACCAACAAATAGGCCACACAGTCTCGAACCCGGCAGGCACTGTCCACAGGATAGCGCGCACCACAGACAAAACTGCAGAATGTGGCTCTGCCTGGGGCAGAGAGCACGGACCTCGGGATCCTGGAGCTCAGAGTCTGCCGAGGGGGGGCCAATCAAGCAGCACCATGCTGGCGCTGCGGAGGAAGCCATGGGGCTCATCGGTGCAGGTTTGCGGAGTATACGTGCAATACCTGCCACACGAAAGGCCACCTTCAGCGTATGTGTAAAAGAAATCGGACTCACCATGTAGCTGAGGAGATGGGGGATGACCCACTGTTCAGCGAGGAGCAGGCAGAAGATGATGAGGTGTTGGGACTGTACACGTGGACCGACGATTCGCCCCCAGTGATAAGGGAAGTAAAAATCAACGGAGTCCCTGTGAGTATGGAAGTGGACACAGGCTCGGGTCCATCGTTGATGAATCGGAGAACTTTTGATAAACTGTGGATTAACCCAGCTGCACGACCCAAGATGGTCCCGGTCACGGTGAAGCTGCGTACCTACACCAGGGAACTATACCTGTTCTCGGCAGAGCGATGGTGCAGGTATCCGACGGTGATGAGACGCACGGTTTACCCTTGTGGGTCGTTGCAGGCGATGGGCCGACATTCCTCGGCCGGAGGTGGATGGGAATGGTCCGTGGGAGCTGGGGAGACTTCACCACTCCACAGGCTGCTGCACCCCTGGGTGCTGCCATGCCCCGGGTCCCCAGAGAGCAGCACCGACCGAGCTGGAGCTGCAGCCTCAATCCACCCACAGGCAAGCAGAGCAAGCCCCAGGCCCGGACCTCACACAGAGATCCTGCAGTCTCAGCCCCCACAGGCAAGCAGCCCTGCAGAGGCGGGCCTAGTGGGGGGCGGGGCGGGGGGGGGGGTGAGCCGGCGGGGTGCTGCGGGCTGGGTGCAAGGGATCCAGGATGGCCGGCGGATCAGAGGGGCCCACGCAGAGGGAGAGTCGGGCGGCGGCAGCAGCTGGAGGTCGGAGCCATGGCGGCCGCAGGGGAGGCTGCTACTGAGGCTGCGGTGGAGGCGGCAAGTGCGGCCGCTGAAGAGACCACGACGGCCGCTGGAGAGGTGGCTACAGTGGCCGCCGGAGAAGTGACAACGACGGCTGCAGGAGAGGCGGCAAATCAGGTGGCAGCGGAGGGGAGCGGAGGCTGCGGCGGCGGAGGGCATCCGGAGCGGCGGAGAGCAAGATAGCGGCGGCCTCGTGTCCAGAGCAGCGGAGCATCAAAGATAGCGGCGCCCAAGGAGAAGCCTCGTGGAATCCTCCTGATTCAAAGATGGCGCCTTAAAAAGGAAATGCACCCGGGAGTCTTAAAAGAGCTTTACCATGTGGTGGTCCCCACAAAGGGCTTCTGTAAGGCAGAGCGAGTCTAAAATGAGCTATGTTAATGTGAGATGGCGAATTTATAATAAGAATTAACATTTTAATGCTGAATGGCCACTGTATTTGTGTAAAATAATGGATATGAAGTACAATTAATGATAAGAGCTAACAAGGAAATCAGGGATCCGTTACCAGTCAATAACTAGTTAATGTACCAGATAACATGTACCATACTAATGCACTGTCTATGCCTACCTGCCTTCCATGGGACAAGTGAGAGGGGAAGTGTGAGGTGATGTTATATATTGATGTGTGTATCGTCCTGGTACCTTAAATGCAATATAAGCACAGAGGGCGCTGTGGTGGGAAACCTGGAAGCACCTGCAACAGGCACTATATAAGGCTGACCACCACACCTGAGAGACACTCTGGAGCTGAACAATAAAGGACGAAGGTCACAGCAGTTAGATTTACACCAGACCGTGTGGAGTCAGTGATCAGGACGACATGGGTCGAGACACCGAGGAACACCTCCACAACCTGGAGGAGGTGCTACGCCGACTGGACCGGGTCGGCCTGCGCGACTAAAGAAGTTCAAGTGTGTATTTTTGGCCCCAGAGGTCGGGTTTTTGGGCAGGAGGGTTACCGCAGACGGGATCCGGCTCACCGAATCCAAAACGGAGGCGATCCGTCGCACGCCCAGGCCTGACAACACATCAGAGCTGCGTTCATTTCTGGGACTATTGAACTATTTCGGGAACTTTCTACCGCACTTATGTACATTGCTGGAGCCGCTACACATGCTCCTGCATAAGGGTTGTGATTGGTCTTGGGGGGACTGTCAGGAACGGGCTTTCAATTGGGCGTGGAACCTGCTTTGTTCTAATAAGTTACTGACCCTGTATGACCCCTGTAAGAAATTGGTTTTAACATGCGATGCATCATCCTATGGGGTTGGGTGCAGCAGAGTAATGATGAGGGCCAACTCCAACCTGTGGCTTATGCCTCTAGGTCGCTCTCCCAAGCAGAAAGGGGGTATGGGGTGGTTGAAAAGGAAGCACTCGCATGTGTCTACAGGGTGAAAAAGATGCACCAGTACCTTTTTGGCAGAAGGTTCAAGTTAGAAACGGACCACAAGCCGTTAACATCACTGTTGTCCGACAGCAAAGCTGTCAATGCCAATGCATCTGCTCGCATACAGCGATGGGCTATCACGCTGGCTGCATATGACTACACCATACGGCACCGGCCAGGCACCAAAAATTGCGCTGACGCGCTCAGCAGGCTTCCACTGGCCACCACTGAGGGGGCAGTGGAGCAAAGCGCGGAGATGGTCATGGCTGTCGATGCCTTTGACAGCGCAGGCTCCCCCATGACAGCCCACCAGATCAAAACCTGGACAAACAGAGATCACCTCCTATCTCTGATTAAGAAATATGTCCTGACTGGGGATTGGGCGCCCGCACACGGAGCATGCCCTGAAGAGGTCAGACCGTTTCACAGATGGATGGATGAGCTCTCCATCCAAGCCGACTGCCTACTATGCCCCGGAGGGGTAGGGAAGCATTCATCAGGGAACTCCACAGCGAGCACCCAGGCATCGTGCTTATGAAGGCCATTGCCCAGTCACATGTATGATGGTCGGGAATTGACCCAACCTGGAACACTGTGTTCGCAGGTGCACGACGTGTGCCCAGCTGGGCAATGCCCCCAGGGAGGCCCCACTCAGCCCGTGGTGCTGGCCCACCAAGCCATGGTCACGCATTCACGTAGACTACGCGGGCCCGTTCATGGCAAAAATGTTCCTCATTGTTGTTGATGCGTACTCGAAATGGATCGAGTGCATCATATTGAATTCGTGCACGACATCCACCACTGTGGAGAGTCTGCGTGTGGTCTTTGCGACCCACAGCTTGCCGGACATCCTAGTTAGTGACAGCGGCCCGTGTTTCACTAGCTATGAATTCCGGGAGTTCATGTCGGGTAATGGCATCAAACATGTCAGGACAACACCATTCAAGCTGGCTTCCAATGGCCAGGCGGAACGTGCGGTCCAAATCATAAAACAAGGCATGCTCCGGATTCAAGGACCCTCCCTTCAATACCGTCTATCGTGCCTTCTGCTGACCTACAGGTCCCGACCGCACATGCTCACGGGAGTCCTGCCAGCAGAACTACTCATGAAACATACACTAAAAACTCGGCTGTCCCTCATTCATCCAGCCTTGTCAGACATTGTTGAGGACAAGCGCCAGTCCCAAAATGAGTGCCACGACCGTAACTCAAAGGGGAGATGGATAGAAATCGATGACCCTGTATTTATTCTTAATCACGCTGTGGGGTCCAAGTGGCTCGAGGGTACTGTAATTGGTAAAGAGGGGAATAGGGTCATAGTGGTCAGAGTCAACAATGGGCAGATATGCCGCAAGCATCTGGACCAAGTAAAAAAAAGGTTGAGCATGGACACTGAGGAACCTGAGGAAAATCATGAGATGCTGCCCACACCACTACCAGTGAACGAGCAACAAGAACCGTCAGCAGCATGCACGGTCCCTGCGGTCAGACCAGATGAGCCGGAATCACCACAGGTGACAAAGACGCAAGCCAAAGCTCAACAACCAGAGCCCAACTGTGGCACTCCACGAGAGATCGTCAACCGCCTGAAAGACTCAACCTTTGACCCAAAGACGTTGGCGGGGAGGGTGATGTCATGTTTGTAACCTAACATAACTGTAACCTTCATGTAACAACACTATACACTGTATACACCTGAGAAATGCACACCTTGACCACAGGGGGTGAACCTGTGGGGGACACTCCTCACCTGCTCATCCAGGTATATAAAGGAAGGTCCCACGCAGGGTCATCACTTCTTGGTCCTGTGAATAAAGGTACAGGTCACAGAGTGACCTTGTCTCCAGTATGTGCCTCGTGTTGATTTGCTGTAGTGTGTAAGGACACAACAATGTCCTCTTGTCCCAACCTCCCCAACCAGCAGAAAAAAGTTTCTCTCTATCTATTCCATAAATTCCTTTCAACATCTTAAAACCCCTTAACCTTCTATATTTCAATGAATACAAACCTAGTTTATGTAATCTCTCTCCATAATCTAACCTATGGAGCCCTGGTAACGTTCTGGGGAATCTGCACTACGCTCCTTCCAAGGCCAATATATCCTTTTTAAGGTGTGGTGCCAGGAACTATACACAGTGCTGCAGATGTGGTCTAACCAGGGCTTTGTTTAGCTGATGCAAACCTTCTTCCCCTGTATATTTTATCCCTCTAGTTATAAAGACTAACATTCCATTAGCCTTTTGACTTTTATTTTGAATATTTTAATAGGAGTCCACAGTATTTCATGTTTTAAGTTCATATTCTAGTGCAGACATCAATCTATTATATATTATAAATGGTAGGTGAGTCTCAAAGTTCTATGTAAAAATGCATTTAAATGTCCTAAGTTAACCTAATCCTATGGATAGTACTGTGAGAGTGCTGCACTGTCGGGGGTGTCGTCTTTCGGATGAGGCATTAAACTGAAGCGCCACTTGCTGTCAAGCGTGGCACTGCTTGAAGAAAAACAGGGGAGTTTATCCTTGTTGTCCGAGCCAGTATTTATCCCTCAATCAAAACCACCATAAATAAATGATCTGGTGAAAAGTCTCACTTTGGGATCTTGCTGTGTGTGAATGGATTGCCATGTTTCCCGACATTACCACAGTGATTACACTTCAAAAGTACTTAATTGTCTATGAAATACTTTGGAACATCATGAGGTTGAGAAAGAAATGTATTTCTTTAATTCTATCATAAAAGTTTCCACATTTAACTGCAATACCTGTTACACCTGTAGATGGTGCTGCTTTAGGGGGTTTTGATGTTAATCTTTGCTAACATTTGTAACATCATAACACCATGGCCTGGATTTTACTGTAAGTTTCGTAAGTACTGTAAATACCCCATAAGTTCCGGGTTTCCACAGGCGATGCGCATGTGTGAAAATCTGGAACTTGCAATCTGTCAAGTTTCAGCTCGACAGATCATCCGCATGCTGCAAGTTCAGGATTTCCGCATGCGCATGTGCGTGCGCTGAATCCCACATTTGCAATCTGTCAAGGTAC
The DNA here is from genome assembly GCF_044704955.1 of Pristiophorus japonicus. Taxonomy (NCBI): domain Eukaryota; kingdom Metazoa; phylum Chordata; class Chondrichthyes; family Pristiophoridae; genus Pristiophorus; species Pristiophorus japonicus. Next base: position 50,278,285 of record NC_091982.1, read on the forward strand.
ACCTTGACAGATGATCCACACCGCCTCGGTAATCCCAATTGCTGGTGCCGAGTTGGGCTATTTGCCCACCAACTGCCCAGCAATTATTAATAATGACAAAATAGTGAATAAATAAGAATAAAAATGTCACCATTTTTTAAGGGGATAAATCTGGCTACAAAATACACCTGTTCTTAAAAAATGGTGTTCCACGATGATTCGCATTAAAAACCACGAACTTTAACCCAAGGCCTATCAATGAAAAAAATACAAACCCTGGGAGGGGAGAAAACACCAAACAAAATGGCAAAAACAAAAAATCACAAAACATTTACAAGACCCTTAACTACGTAATTGCTGCAAAAGAATTAAAAAATAAAAACTTTAACTTTAACTTTTACTTGTGTGTTTTTTTTTCTAAAATGGCCAAACTTAGGCGGTGCATTTTTTTCACATTGCATTAGGGTGATCCACTATTTTGAAAAGGCCATTCTTAAAGTTTGGGGAATTTTTAGCAATTTATTTTTAGAACAAAAAAGCACTTTTAACACGAATAAGTCACATTAAAACGTGCATTAGGCTGGGGAACATCGAGCCCTAAGAATTTGCAAGCACGGATAGCTATCTCTCGCTTTTTAAAAAAAACACTTGAAATATTGGAACCTGTTCACTGTTTGAACAATTGGTGAGTACTTCTTTTTGAAAACATTGAGGACAATTAAATGTAGTTTTTAAAGTACCAGAACCTCTTCTCGGAGGACCTCGTCATTCATTGAAAAATCAGAAACTCCCCTTCTGAGGTTCTTTTTCATTGCCTTCTCTCCGTCTGTTGAGATACTTTTCAAACCTTTTGATGAGGGATTTTCAAACTCCCCATCTTAATAATGTACTTTTTAATCCCCGCTGAGGTACTTTTCCAACCCCACTCCTCAATTGCTCAGCTGCTTTTCAATCCCTGATCTCTACCCTGCCCCACATTGAAGTACTTTACCAACCCCTCCTCCTAGCACTAAGGTATGGTTCCCCTTCCTGCTGAGATAGTTATCACCAGCTCCCTCTGAGGTACTTTCTAAACCCTCTCCCATTGAGGTAGTTTCTCCAACATCATCCCTTTCCCTTTCCCCAATCCACTCCTCTTCCCCCATCTCCTGCCTCTCTCCCGTTCCTGCCACTCTCACCCTCCCTTTTCTCCTCCTCTCTTTTCCTTCCCTTCCCTCTGGACCCTTCCTCCCCATTTCTTCCCTTTTTCTGCCTTGGGGCAGGTATCAGTCTCTGAACCTGCTTGACCTGAAGACACTACTCGACCTTGAATATCTATGTGCATTTGGGCTATATACTATACATCCACATGTCACACCTAAACATATCGCATTGTGCTCTAAGTTCAAAACGCTCTTAAAATAAAGCCAGTTATTTTATTACCTGGAGGCAGAAAATTCCAAGCAGTTTTGATTGATTTGAGGCAGGCATTGATTGACTGGGCAGAATTGTTAACAGATAAAACTACAGATAAACAGATAGGAGGTGTTCAAAGAAGTATTTGGTAGAATACAAGACTTGTATATACCCCTAAACGGCAACGTGTGTAATTAAACAACCTTGGTCAACAGAAGAGGTGAGAGATATTAATTTTTGGGCCTGAAATTCCGATTGCAGTCTTCCCGCGGGCAATCGACTGAAAAAGTTAAAAAAGATGCGCACCTACTTGTTCCTGCTGCGCCCGCTCAATCTTCCGATCCTGAGGCCTTCACTCCTACTCATCGGAGCGCGTGCACGTTGGGACGTCTGTATGCTGGAGCTGGAGTCACATGGCTCTGGGCAGCCAATCAAGGTACAGTATTTTCTCATTCATAATAATGGGAACTCCATAAGTTGGAGTCCCCATTATTATGAGTGAGAAACCCCCTCTCCAAACACACAAAACACTAATAAAAAATAGAAACATATACCACATATTTAAGATTCATAAATTAAAGCTCTTATAAAAAAAATATTTTCCTGACTTTTAAAAACATTTTTTTAATTATGTCTTAAAATAAACTTACCGTTGTGGGGAGGGTTTTTAAACAATAAAATGTGTTTTTATAACTTTATTTTAAAATGTTTTTGTGTATTTTTAAACATTTGCGCCTGTTTTCTGCGCATGCGCATTGCGCGCTGAAACCTGGCTTTTCCGATGCCTTCCCGGGTCCGTGGAAACTGCGTACGGACCCAGGACATCAGAATTTCAGCATCAATATAAAACTAAAAGAAAGGACTTATACAAATGGAAACAGTGGAGATCCCGTGGAATGGGAGAAATATAAAGAACAGCAAAGAAAGTAATAGGAGTTGCAAAACACTTTTGAGAGATAGCAAGGATAACACTAAGGAAGCAAAATTGCCCCTCACCCTGATTTGAGGTGGTAACCTTACGGGGTTAGGACTGTTATCGCCTAGCCCGGAAGTCCCACCCCCAGTGCGGAATTGAGCACATACGCCCCTCAAAGGAAGTGGAACGCTGTCTCCGGCGATCCACTTCCTTGGAGGGCGCTCTTGGGGCATCCATCATTTAAAGGGGAGGGCCGCTGCGCACTCTGCAGGCCCTTTAATGGACAGCCACTGGGACACCAGGGCGCGATCGACCAGGCCAGTGGCCCGCCATCCAAAATGGCATGCCGGGCTGCCCGATGGCGGCAAAGTCGATGCGAGGGCCGCCATTGTTGGACCGACGCAAGAGTCAGCCAACAAAATAAAATGGTGGCTCGGGGTTTTAAAGCCTTCCCCTTTAAGGGGCGCACCAACAGCGGATGTTCAACAGCTTCGCGCCCCGTGGGGCAATTTCCCGCATTGGAAGCAAAGAGGTTGGCACGAGGCGATAAGGGGTAAGCACGCTTGGTGATGACATCATTGTTAGGCATACGCTAGCCCAGGGCGCTAATCACGGGGCATGGTGCTACCATGACAGCGCCCCCCCCCAAACCTCTGGGGCAATTTCTCAGGAGGCGTTATCACCTCCCTCGTCCGGGCGATAAATCCATTGTGCCACGTTAATGTCCCCCGGAAACATTAACAGGGCTACACAAAGGAGCAATTTCGGCCACCAAAAGGTTTTACAAGTATATTAAGAAAAAGAGGGTGGCTAAAGACATTGCAGGCCCCTTAAAGACAGATGCAGGTGCAATTGACAATAAGGAAATGACAGGCTTGCTAAATAATTAATTTGCGTCGGTCTTCACAGAAGGGGATAAAATACTAGAGATATGAGGAAAATTAAAAATAAATCAAGGGCAGGCTTACTAGACTTAATACTACAAAAAAATGGTAATGGAGAAAATAATGGGACTGAAGATTGACAAATCTCTAACACCTGGGTATTAAAAGAAGTAGATGAGGAAATTGTAACTGCTTTAGTCATGATCTTCCAAAACTCTCTGGATCCCCTTGGATTTAAGAAAGGTCGGAGAGATAAACCAGGAAATTATAGACCTATTAGTCCAATGTCAGTCACGGGGAAGTTACTAGAATCTGTTATTGGGGACAGAGTGGCAGAGCACTTGGACAAATGTGAACTGATCAGAGTGAGCCAGCAAGGATTTGTAAAGGTTAAGTCACGTCTAGCTAACCTAATTGAATTTTTTGAGGAGGGCACTGATGTGTGGTAAATATTGGAGTATCCATGAATGTTATTTATAAGGACTTCAGAAAGCGCAGCACAAGAGATTGTTAGGAAAAATGGAATTAGAGGCAACCCAACTGGACCTAAGAAAGATAAGTTAGAATATTTTTGTTACAATTTTCTAAATGGCAAGAAGCTTGAAACTGTGGAGGGGAAGAGTGATTTTTGGGGGGGGGCGGTGGTGTGGGGGGTCCATGTACAGAAATCCCTAAAAGCTAGTGGATAGGTACAAAAAGAATTTAAAAGGCTATTGGAATGTTGGCCTTTATCTTAAGCGAGCTGAATACAAAGGGGTAAAAGTTAAGTTACAGCTGTACAGCGTCCTGGTTAGACACCATCTGAAATACTGTGTTCAGTTCTGGGCACCACACCTCAGGGAGGATATATTGGCTTTGGAGGTGGGGCAGTGCAGATTCACCAGAATAGTACTGGGGCTAAAAGCATTACATTATGAGGACAGGTTGCAGAGACTGGGCTTGTAGTCCCTGGAGTATAAAAGAGTAAGGACTGATCTAATTGATGTATTGCAGATGATTAAAGGATTTAAAGGAAACACAGAACAAGGGGGCATAACCTTTGTAGTGTGTTTGCTTCATGGGTTCTTTGCTTAACAATTCATAGCTACACATTAGCTGTAAGCACTAGCTGGTTTATTAGCTAAGGTTTAACAATGAAACTGAACACTACCAGTTCATACATCAGGCTCATAACAGCCCACCTCAATTAATGAGCTCAATTAATGGGTTTTATTGCACCTTGTTAGCATCACATTACTGGCCGCTCACAGTGTAACAGCTCCACAAATATTTTAAATAGAACATAAAATCGAGCGCCCCCTTTTGGCAAGGGCACTAGAAGCCACACATTTCAAAATAAACTTTGACGGAAACAAAAATCAAATTAAAATTTGGTTGCCAGAGGTGATGCACTCCAGTCCCTCCGGTGCCCACCTCTCGCGGAAGGCCGTGAGCATACTGGTGGGCACCACGGACACCCTGGCGCGAACATAACCGCGGAAGAGAGGCAGGCAGTCGGGCTGAACGACCCCCTCGACTGCACGCTGCCTGGACCGGCTGATGGCCACCTTGCCCATGCCCAGGAGCAGTCCCACTAGGAGGCCTTCCGACCTACCCGCTCCCCTCCGCACAGGGTGCCCAAAGATCAGGAGTGTGGAACTGAAGTGCAACCAGAATTTGAGGAGCAGCCCCTTCAAATATCGGAGCAGGGGCTGCAACCTGACACACTGAACATAAACATGGAACACAGACTCTTCCAGACCACAGAAATTGCAGGCGGTTTGGGAGTCGGTGAACCGACTTAAAAACTTATTGCACGGGACTGCTCTGTGCAACATCTCAACAGCTCCACAACTACTTTAAGTAAAACTATAAATCAAGTGCCCCCTTATGTTAAAGTGGCATTAAAACCGACAAATTAAACAAATTAAACTTTTAACTTTAAATGGTCAAATTAAAATTTGGTTGCCGGGGGTGATGATGCACTCCAGTCCCTCCGGCGCCCACCTCTTGCGGAAAGCCGCGAGTGTACCAGTGGACACTGTGTGCTCCATCTCCAGGGACACCCTGGCTTGAACGTAACCGCGAAGAGAGGCAGGCAGCAGGCTGAACAACCCCCTCGACCGCCCGCTGCCTGGACTGGTTAATGGCCACCTTGGCCATGCCCAGTAGCAGTCCTGCGAGGAGGTCTTCCGATCTGCCCGCTCCCCTCCACACAGGGTGCCCAAAGATCAGGAGTGTGGGACTGAAGTGCAACCAGAATTTGAGGAGCAGCCCCTTCAAATATCAGAGCAGGGGCTGCAACTTGACACACTCCACATAAACATGGAACACGGACTCTTCCAGACCGCAGGAATTGCAGGCAGCCTGGGAGTCCGTGAACCGACTTAAAAACCGATTGCACGGGACTGCCGCATGCAACACCTCAACAGCTCCACAAACCACATGCACACAGGTGCATACATTATAACCTTAAAATTAAAGGTCAGGGATGATGTCAGGAAGCACCTCTTCACACAAAGTGTAATGGAAATCTGGAACTCTCTCTCTGAAAAACTGTTGAGGCTGAGGGGGTCAATTGAAAATCTCAAACTGAGATTGGTAAGATTTTTGTTCGGCGAGGGTATTAAGGCAGGTAGATGGAGTTAGGATACAGATCAGTTATTATGTAATTGAATGGCAGCACAGGCTCGAGGGGCTAATGGCCTTCTCCTGTTCCTATGTTCAGGGATTAGACTTTCCTATGAGCCCCTCAACGCCCAATTGGCCGCTCAGAAAAACCGCTAACATTTGGTGAGTAATGCTGGTGAGAATTTCCACTTTTATGTTTAAACTAATTAAATCTAATCGCCCGGCGAGAAAATGGGTGTTGCACCTTTATTGTCGGCGGTTTTCTCGGCGGTTAAGGGGAAACTAAGTAAAACGGGCGGTTCTTACCGGAATGGACGGTAAGTATTTAAAATTTAGTCCAAGGCTGCAGTTGGGCCTAGGGAGGGGGGAAAACTTTTAAAAAAAAATTTCAAAAAAAAAAAATAAAAACATAAAAAGTATTCCCAAGACACTTTTACACCTAATCGCCATTTTAAAATTAAAAATAAATAAATAAAGAACCTTTAACTTATTTTCTTTGCAGAGTACTCACCTACTTTAAGCAGCTTTTACAGGGCGGTTCCCTCGGCGATCTGGATGGGCTTTCGTTGAGGCCAAACTTACGCACTGGTGATTTTTCTCGGCGTTGCACGTCGGCGGTTTGGTCCTGGCGGGAGTGTTCAGATGTGGGCAATAAAAAAACTAAGGGGAAAACTTTCGCTGGGCGGAAAAACAGTCGTACCGCCGAAAAAATTGCCGAGAACCCGCTGAAAATGGTAGGAAAGTCTAGCCCCTGGAGTTTAATAGCAGCTGCAACTCATTAGATTTGCCGATGCAAATACTTAAAGGGACAGTCCAGGTTTCCAGCTAATCGTCAAACTTGCATGTCACAAACCTGACTACAGGCAACTCTTGATTATCCGTACACGGATCTAACGGAGAACTCGCTGCAACGGCACTTTTAAAAACTGTCGCACACGTGAATACCAGCTGACGTAATGAGGGTTGTCACTTCGCCCCCAGTCAGGAACAGATGAAAAACAAAACATATACTGCACTCGGTTCTGGTTACTTACAGGGAGGTTAAATCATTGGGGGGGATCCTTGAGATACCCATGGCAGTGTCCCGTGTGCAGCTGCACCGAGATGGACATTTCGCTGTTTTTCTAATCTCAACACCGGATAACAAGCTGATCCCAACTGCAACAAAAAGCAACGCAAAGCTCCTGTCCAAACTACTCGTTTTTGGTCTTTAACGCGCTCTTACACACGACCATTAAACCCACCCCAAACACAGTCCTGCGCTGACCACTTTCTGCACCGTCCGCTGTTTGCACGAAAGCGCTGACATCAACGAGTAACTGCAGCCCTGGGTGCAATGAATTATTTATTGAATGTTTCCACTCCAAAGAGCTTAAAAATATCCGCTTCCAACACAATAGGGTTCACTGTGTCCTTGCCCGCGGTTTTACCTTTCTCTCCACGTGAAAGACTGCGGATCAAATTTAGGACCCAAACATTCTCGTCAAGTACTGAACAATCAAATTACAGGGAACATTCTCGCCAAGTACTGAACAGTCAAATTACAGGGGCTTTAAAAATAAAACATAACCAACACAGATGATATGAATCCATTGTCATGTATTTTGTTACCTTCACGCTATGATAACACGAACTAAGTCTTCCTGGTTGGTTCTATCACCGTCAAATTTCAGCTCTGAGACGTGCACTCGCCCTAGCGGCAAAATCGTTTACCCAGAATAGCCCGATCAGCGAGGGACCCAGATAATCGAGAGTTGCCTGTACTTACAAAAATATATCATTGGCGATGTTATGTCTGTAATTAATCGATAGACTGAATACTATAAACTAACACAGGTACAAACCGGCTCTGCTTTATTAGGGCCCAAAGTGATTACATTACATGATGGCTTGCCTTTTATACCTGGGCCACACACACGTGCCTACAGCCCAATGACCTCCGACAGTGGCGCCATCTGGTGGCTAGTAACCCCAAGCATACATACATGACAATAGCCCCCTTTAAGATTTTAGTAACAGTGTTTTTACAAATTGAGACAGTCCAGGGCTTTCCGCTCCCGAGTTGATCATCTCAGTTCAACTCCAGCCTTGGGCGAGCGTCCTGAGCCTGTTATGACTGGGGGCTGGGTAGCTGATCTGATGGGAGTGGCAATGACCATGTCAGGGATTGAAAGTGAAGATTCACTGATGACTGAGGGTAGGTTGGTTGGTCACTGATAGTGTCTTCCTCAGACTGTTCCGGTTCATCCGTGTGCCGCAGATTTATCTGATCAACATGTTTCCTGCATGTTTGCCCATTCTTGAGCTTGACGATAAACACTCTGTTACCCTCCTTGGCCGTAACAGTACTGGCAATCCACTTGGGACCTTGACCATAATTTAGTACATACACAGGATCATTAACAGAAATGTTGCGTGGCACAGCAGCATGATCATAATACCACTGCTGACTTTGACGTCTGTATTCAACGTGATTGTTCAAGTCAGGGTGGACAAGTGAGAGCTTTGTCTTGAGACCTCTCTTCATCAATAGTTCAGCAGGGGAGACCCCGGTAAGCGTCTGGGGTCTTGTCCTGTAAGCAAAATGCATGACAAGCGAGTCTGCAGTGAACCTTGAGTTACACGTTTCATACTCTGCTTGATGGTTTGGACAGCATGCTCTGCTTGACCATTAGATGCAGGTTTGAATGGTGCTGACCTCACATGTTTGATACCATTGAGTTTCATGAACTCTTGAAACTCCAGGCTAGTGCAGCAAGATCCGTTGTCGCTTACAACGATGTTGGACAGATCATGAGTGGCAAACATGACACGAAGGCTCTCAATGGTAGCTGTGGATGTACTGGATGACATGATTATACACTCTATCCACTTGGAATATGCATCCACCACAACTAAAAACATCTTTCCCAGGAAGGGAATGCAAAGTCGATGTGGATCCTGGACCATGGTTTAGATGGCCATGACCACAGACTCAGCGGCGATTCCGCTGGTGCTTTACTTAGCTGCATGCAAGTGTTGCACTGATGCACACATGATTCCAGATCAGAGTCAATTCCAGGCCACCATATATGAGACCTGGCAATGGCTTTCATCATGACAATATCGGGATGAGTGCTATGTAGATCATATACAAATTTCTCTCTGCCTTTCTTAGGCATAACAATATGATTACCCCACAGTAAACAATCTGACTGAATGGATAGTTCATCTTTGCAACGGTTGTAAGGTTTGGTCTCATCACCCATTTGCTTGGGTATGGCTGACCACTAAGGACACAACGTTTCACAACCGATAATATCCTGGCTGGTCCAGGTCTTAACTTGTTGAGCCGTGACAGGGGTTCCTTCACTTTCAAAAGCATCCATAACTAACAGTAGGTCTGCAGGTTGTGGCGTCTCCACCTCCAGTGTGGGCAACGGCAGACGGATCAGTGCATCGGCACAATTCTCAGTGCCACGTCTATGGCGAATGACATAATCATAAGCAGATAATGTCAGCGCCCACCTCTGGATGTGGGACGATGAATTGGTATTGATACCTTTGTTTTCTGAAAACAATGAAATGAGTGGCTTGTGATCTGTTTCCAGTTCAAACCGAAGACCAAACAGGTACTGATGCATCTTTTTAACCCCATACACACAGCTAATGCTTCTTTTTCTACCATGCTGTAGGCTCTTTCCGCCTTTGACAAACTTTTAGAAACATACGCAAAAGGTTGTAGGTAACCCGACTCATTAGCTTGTTGGAGTACGCAACCAACTCCATATGACGAAGCATCACAGGCCAATACTAGACGCTTACACAGATCATAACATACCAGCAACTTGTTAGAGCAAAGCAGATTAGTAGCTTTCTCAAAAGCTCTACCTTGAGATGCACCCCAAAACCAGTTGTCGCCTTTTCTGAGCAGCTTGTGCAGTGACTCTAATAAAGTGCTCAATCTAGATAGAAAATTACCGAAGTAGTTGAGTAGACCAAGGAACGAATGCAGCTCCGTCACATTCTGAGTCTTGGGTGCATTTTTGATGGCCTTGGTTTTCGATTCCGTAGGCCTGATGCTGTCAGCAGCAATTTTCCTCCCCAGGAATCTGACTTCCTGTGCCATGAAACCGCACTTCGAATGTTTCAGTCTGAGTCCCACTTTGGCCAGACAATGTAGAACCTCTTCCAGGTTGTTCAGATGTTCGGCGGTGTGACGACCTGTGACCAGGATGTCATCTTGGAACACGACGGTTCTAGGGATGGACTTCATTAGACTCTCCGTGTTCCTCTGAAATATGGCTGCAGCCGAGCGAATTCCGAAAGGACACCTGTTGTAGATAAACAGTCCTTTATGAGTGTTGATGCACGTAAGTTTCTTCAATGTCTCGACCAGCTCCTGTGTCATGTAGGCCGATGTCAGATCCAGTTTAGTAAACGACTTCCCCTCGGCTAGTGTTGCAAACAGGTCATCAGCCTTCGGTAACGTGTATTGATCCTGTTTCGAAACTCGGTTGATTGTAACCTTGTAGTCTCCACAAATCCTGACAGTGCCATCACTCTTCAACACAGGAACAATGGGGCTGGCACATTCATTAAATTCGACCGGTAATATGACCCTTTCATGCTGGAGTCTGTCCAGTTCAATTTCGACCTTCTCCCTCATCATGTACGGAATCGGCCGAGCTTTATGATGATCGGGTCTTGGATCCGAGTCCACATGGATCTGCACCTTGGCTCCCGTGAAATTGCTGATGCCTGGTTCAAACAGCGAGGGGAACTTGCTCAGCACTTGAGCACATGGAGTATCATCCTCCGACAACAACGCTTTGATATCGTTCCAATTTCATTTGATTTTTTCTAGTCAATTCCTGATGAACAGATTTGGACCATTGCCTGGAACAATCCATAATGGTAAATCATGAACCTTGACACCTTGACTACTGCATTGCCAATCACGGTTATGAGTTCTTTAGTGTACGTTCGCAACTTGGCATTGACTGGACTCAGCTTAGTATCCCACAGCTTGTCGCATGTCCTCTGACTCATTATTGATTGACTCACACCCGTGTCCAATTCCATTGGTACCGGCACACCGTTAAGTTTCACCTTAATCATTATCGTTTGGCTCTTTGTTAGGAATGAATACAGTCCATACACTTCCCCCTGTGGTATCTCGATTGCATATCCGGATCCACACTATACTGGTCATCATCCTCCACATGGTGTGTCGCAGCACGCTTGCTCAGTTGCGGACACATGCACTGGAAATGCCCCAGTCTCGAACAGCCTTTACAAATGTACTGTTTAAACCGACACTGATGAGGCCGATGATTGCCCCCACAACACCAACATGGTGAAATCGGATCCATTCCCGTTGGCTGACTTTGGGCAGCCACAGGTTTCGCATACACAGTCGAGTAGGCCTTGCCATATGCAGCTCTGCCAAATGACGATACAATCTTGTTTACAATACTTGCCGAGTTCTGATTTTTTGATGATATCTGCTTTAAGTTTTTGTCCGTCGTCATGCATGCCTGGGCAATCGTGATGGTTTTGCTCAAATCCAGCATCTCCGCCGCCAGTAGCTTATGCAGGATCACCTCATGGTTGATGCCGATTACAAAGAAGTCCTGCAGCATGTCTCCCAACGCATTTTTGAACTTACACGGTCCAACTAGACGTCTTAGGGTCGGCAACGAATTCCGACACATCCTGGCCCTCAGAACGAACGTGTGTGTAGAATCGATATCGTGAGATGATGATGCCTTCTTCTGGTTTGAGATGGTCACGTACCAGAGCACACAATTCCTCATAGTCCTTGTCCATTGGACTTGCAGGTGAGAAAAGATTCTTTATGAGTCCATAGATTTTCGGACCGCAAACCGTGAGGAAGACCGCTCTGCGCCTAAATGCAACAGTGGATTCCTCCATTTTGTTGGCCGTGAAGTACTAGTCCAGGCGATCGATAAAATCTGACCAGTCCTCTCCCTCCACGGATCTCTCTAGAATTCCAATTGTGCTCAGTTTTGCATGCAAAGGTTCTTAAGTTACCTCGTTGCAAAATGTTATGTATGCAATAACTCAATAGACTGAATACTGTAAACTAACACAGATACAAACCTGGCTCTGCTTTATTTGGGCCCAAAGTGATTACCTTACATGATGGCTTGCCTTTTATACCTGGGCCGCACACACGTACAGCCCAATGACCTCCAACAGTGGCGCCACCCGGTGGCTAGTAATTCCAAGCATATATACATGACAGGCAACATGCTAGTACTAAAACTGAATATTCCTGGTGAATAAATTCTAATAGAATATCATCATGTACAGATCTTTTGTTACGAAATTTATGCCATTACCTGAGTAGTTGATTTTGAAATGGAACATTTTTATTTTATTTGTTCACCTCAGGCTAGGCTGTAAATATTTAGGCCTCCAGAATAATAAAAAGCAGAAAAGACTTTCTGCATTACAGTAGCCAAGAGGAATAACAAAATCAATTTTGACCCTTTTGATTGAATCATTAACAAATGCCTTCCACTTGCATTTTAGTAAATGTGAATGCCCAGATATTTTCAGAATAACTCCATAAGAGTGTATATTGTAAGCTCAAACTGTTGTGACCTTGGTCTCTTTAATGTAACTCCAGAGTGAGGAAGCAGCATGGTAGACTGTCTTTTATATCTGCTTGCCCGGGGTGTGCAGGTGACCCTCGGGCTCCCATAGGTGCGCCCCCTGGTGGCAAATCTTACACATTGGTAATGTTTACATACATAACATAATTCCCCTCCAAAAGTCTTAGGTACAAGTTATTTACAAGTTGAGGCGATCCGGGGCTCTGCGTTCCCGGGTTGATTGCCTGAGTTGAAGTTCTGGGATGGGTGAGTTGGTCGGATCATTACTGCACTGCGGTGTGGCTGGTCTGATCAGACTGTCGGGCATAGTGGGTTCATCCTCATGGTTGACAGCGAGGTTGATTGCTGGTTGGGTGTGTGTGGATTGATCAATGATGTAATGTTCTCTTCAAACTGTTCTTGGTTGTCAGTGAACCGCAGTTTTGTCTGATCCAAGTGCTTTCTGTAAGTTTGTCCATTCAAAAGTTTGACAACAAATACTCTATTCCTCGTCTTGGCTAACACAGTGCCGTATACACATTTGGGACCATGGCCATAATTAAGAACAAACACAGGGTCATTAACTTCAATGTCATGCGATCGTGGTACACGTTATGCCGGTGATGCCAGGTTTCTACATGATCGTTGAGATCCGGGTGGACTAAGGAAAGCCTGGTTTTGAGTGCTTTCTTCATTAGCAATTCTGCCGGTGGAACCCCGGTAAGCGAGTGGGGTCGCATGCGGTAGCTGAGCAGGAGCCAAGATAACCGGGTCTGCAGGGAACCATCTGTCACGCGTATCAAGCTCTGCTTGATGGTTTGTGTTATGTATGCAAACCTGTAATTACCATGTCTAACTACCAGAGGGCTTATCCCCTGGAGTCCCAGGGATCCCACAATCCCTTGGGAGCACCTGCATATAAGGAGGCCTCACAGGCTGGAGAGGCACTCTGAGATCTGCAATAAAGGACTAAGGTTACACTTACTTTGAGCTTGCAGTAACTAGTCTGACTCTTTATCAAAGGCATAACAACTGGCGATGAGATACAGATAATGAACCCCAACCCAACAATGCAGAGAACTGTGAGCATCCTGGAGAAATTTTTGGAGGCAGATGATTGGGAAACCTTCGTGGAGCGACTTGACCAATACTTCGTGGCCAACGAGCTGGAAGGAGAAGCGAACGCTGCCAAGCAAAGGGCGATCATCCTCAGCGTTTACCAGGTGCGGCCTCACCAATACCCTATACAGTTGCAGCAAGACCTCCCTGCTTTTGTACTCCATCCCTCTCGCAATGAAGGCCAACATTCCAAATAGCCTTCCTGATTACCTGCTGCACCTGCAAACTAACTTTTTGGGATTCATGCACAAGGACCCCCAGGTCCCTCTGCACCTCAGCATGTTGTAATTTCTCCCCATTCAAATAATATTCCCTTTTACTGTTTTTTTTTCCCAAGGTGGATGACCTCACACTTTCTGACATTGTATTCCATCTGCCAAACCTTAGCCCATTCGCTTAACCTATCCAAATCTCTTTGCAGCCTCTCTGTGTCCTCTACACAACCCGCTTTCCCACTAATCTTTGTGTCATGTGCAAATTTTGTTACACTACACTCTGTCCCCTCTTCCAGGTCATCTATGTATATTGTAAACAGTTGTGGTCCCAGCACCGATCCCTGTGGCACACCACTAACCACCGATTTCCAACCCGAAAAGGACCCATTTATCCCGACTCTTTGCTTTCTTTTCGCCAGCCAATTCTCTATCCATGCTAATACATTTCCTCTGACTCTGCGTAACTCCGAGGGGCCAGATAGCCTACTCCTGTTCCTAATTCTTATGTTCTTAAGTTCTTATGTATGGCTCATGAAAAATCTGCTCGCTCCAGCAAAACCCACAGACAAGTCATACGATGAGTTGTGCACACCTGTCCAGGAACATCTAAACCCGAAGGGAAGTATTCTGATGGTGAGGTATCAGTTCTACACGTACAAGAGGTCTGAAGACCAGGAAATGGCGAGCTATGTCGCCGAGCTAAGGCGCCTTGCAGGACATTGTGAATTTGAAGGACACTTGGAGCATATGCTCTGGGACTTCTTTGTACTTGACATCGGCCATGAAGTAATACTTCGCAAACATTTGACTGTAGAGACCCCAACCTTGAGTAAAGCCATAGCGATAGCCCAGGCGTTTATCTCCACCAGTGACAATATCAAACAAATCTTCCAGCACACTAGTGCTGCTGCAAGTACTGTGAACAAAGTAACGTTGTTTTCGAATCGAAATATACACGACAGGACTTACACGCCTGTAGCTGCACGTCCGCAGATGACTTAGAGTCCGTCATCAAGGGTGATGAATACAAGGCAATTAACACCTTGTTGGCGTTGTGGGGGTGATCATAGATTCCATTCATGCTGCTTCAAAGGATACATTTGCAATGGTTGTGGAACAATGGGACACCTCCAATGTATGTGTAGGCGAGTTGCAAACCCTGCTAATGCTGCAAACCACCATGTTGCAGAGGAGGACAGATCCACGGTGGATCATGACAAACCACAGCCTCAGACCGAGGAGGCAGAGGTATATGGGATGCACACATTTACCACAAAGTGTCCCCCAATAATGCTGAAGGTTGAATTAAATGGACTCCCGGTGTCCATGGAGCTGGACACGGGTGCAAGCCAGTCCATAATGAGTAAGAAGACTTTCGATAAGTTGTGGTGCAACAAGGCTTCAAGGCCAGCCCTGACTCCCTTTCGTACCAAAATTAGAACGTACACAAAGAAACTGATTCCCGTAATTGTCAGTGCTACCGTAAAGGTCTCCTACGATGGAGCAGTGCATGAGTTACCACTCTGGGTGGTACCGGGCAATGGCCCCACACTGTTCGGTAGGAGCTGGCTGGGAAAGATATGCTGGAACTGGGATGACGTCCGAGCGCTTTCGTCCATTGCCAACATCTCATGTGCCCAGGTCCTAAGCAAGTTCCCCTCGCTGTTCGAACCAGGCATCGGGACGTTCCAAGGAGCAAAAATGCAGATCCATTTGATTCCGGGGGCGTGACCCATCCATCACAAGGTGAGAGTGGTACTTTACATGATGAGAGAGAGGGTGGAGATCGAGCTGGACAGGCTGCAACGAGAGGGCATCATTTCACCGATCGAATTCAATGAGTGGACGAGTCTGATAGTTCCAGTCCTCAAGGAAAGCGGCACTGTCAGAATCTGTGGTGATTACAAAGTAACTATCAATCGTTTCTCGCTGCAGGATCAATACCCGCTACCAAAGGCAGATGACCTATTTGCAACGCTGGCGGGAGGGAAAATGTTCACGAAGCTGGACTTGACCTCGGCCTACATGACGCAAGAGCTGGAGGAATCTTCGAAAGGCCTCACCTGCATCAACATGCACAAAAGTCTTTTCCTGTACAACGGATGTCTGTCTGAGATTCGATCGGCCGCGGCGATATTCCAGAGGAACATGGAAAGCTTGCTGAAGTTGATCCCGCGCACCGTGGTCTTCCAGGACAACATCTTGGTTACAGGTCGGGACACCGTCAAGCACCTGCAGAACCTGAAGGAGGTTTTTAGTCTGCTTAATCATGTGGGGCTCAGGCTAAAACACTCGAAGTGCGTTTTTCTGGTGCCTGAAATGGAGTTCCTGGGGAGGAGGATTACAGCAGACGGCATCAGGCCCACCGATTCGAAGACGGAGGCAATCAAGAACGCACCAAGACCACAGAACGTGACGGAACTGTGGTCGTTTCTAGGACTCATGTACTATTTTGGTAACTTCTTGCCAGGTCTTAGCACATTGTTAGAACTCCTGCACTCTTTACTGCATAAGGGAGATGAACGGCTATGGGGTAAAAGCCAAGAAAATGCCTTTGAGAAAGTTAGGAAGCTGTTATGTTCTAACAAATTGCTTGAGTTGTACAATCCATGTAAACGTTTGGTATTAGCATGTGATGCGTTGTTGTACGGGGTCGGGTGTATATTGCAACAAGCTAATGAATTTGGGAAATTGCAACCGGTTGCTTATGCATCCAGAAGTCTGTCTAAGGTTGAGAGGGCCTACAGTATGATCGAAAAAGAAGCGTTAGCGTGTGATTACGGGGTAAAGAAAATGCATCAATATCTGTTCGGGCTCAAATTTGAATTGGAAACCGACCATAAGCTGCTTATATCCCTCTTTTCTGAAAATAAGGGGATAAATATGAATGCATTGGCTTGCATCCAGAGAAGGGCGCTCATGTTGTCCGCATACAACTACGCCATCCGCCACAGGCCAGGCACAGAAAACTGCGCCGATGCTCTCAGTAGGCTGCCATTGCCCACCACAGGGGTGGAGATGGCACAGCCTGCAGATTTAGTTATGGTAATGCAAGCATTCGAGAGTGAGCAATCACCTGTTATTGCCCGACAGATTAGAACCTGGACAAGGCAGGACCCCTTACTGTCCTTAGTAAAAAACTGTATGTTCCACGGGAGTTGGTCTAGTGTCTTGTTGGAGATGCAGGAAGAAATAAAGCCGTACTAGCGGCGCAAAGATGAAGTATCTATATAGACAGACTGCCTCCTATGGGGTAATCAGGTAATTGTGCCAAAAAAGGGCACGGACACTTTCATTAGTGATCTCCATAGTACCCACCCAGGCATTGTAATGATAAAAGCGATAGCCAGATCCCACGTGTGGTGGCCCGGTATCGATGCAGACTTAGAGTCCTGTGTGCACAAATGTAATACATGTTCCCAGTTAAGCAATGCACCCAGGGAGGCGCCACTAAGTTTATGGTCTTGGCCCTCCAAACCGTGGTCTAGGGTTCATGTCGACTATGCAGGCCCATTCTTGGGAAAAATGTTTTTAGTGGTTGTAGATGCGTATTCCAAACGGATTGAATGTGTGATAATGTTGGCAAGCACGTCCGCTGCCACCATTGAAAGCCTACGGGTCATGTTTGCCAAGCACAGTCTGCCTGATGTCTTTGTAAGTGACAATGGGCCATGCTTTACCGGTGCCGAATTCAAGGAATTCATGACCCACAATGAGGTCAAACATGTCACGTCTGCCCCGTTTAAACCAGCGTCCAATGGTCAGGCAGAACAGGCAGTTCAAACAATCAAGCAGAGCTTGAAAAGGGTAACTGAAGGCTCACCGCAGACTCGCTTATCCCGAGTCCTGCTTAGTTACCGCACAAGACCCCACTCGCTTGCCGGGGTCCCTTCCGCTGAACTGCTCATGAAAAGGGCACTTAAGACAAGGCTCTTGTTAGTCCACCCTAATATACACGAACAGGTAGAGAGCAGGCAGATTCAACAGAATACATATCATGATCGCGTAAATGTGTCACGCGAAATTGAAGTAAATGATCCTGCATTTGTGTTGAACTATGGACAAGGTCCCAAGTGGATTGCTGGCACTGTTTTGGCCAAAGACGGGAGTAGGGTGTTTCTGGTCACACTCGCAAATGGACTCACCTGCAGGAAACACTTGGACCAAACCAAACTCAGATTTACGGACAATCTAGAACAACCCACAATAGACTCTACCTTTTTCGACCCTCCAATACACACACAAGTGGCAACTGACCCAGCGGTCGACACGAAGCAGAAACCATCACCTGCAGCAGCCCAGCAAGGCTCACCATCTCCAGCAGTCCAGCAAGGCCAGCTGCACAGCAGCCCAGCGAAGGCCCAACAAACCACTCACCAACACCAGCATTTGCACCGAGACGATCAACCAGGGAAAGGAAGGCCCCAGATTGACTCACATTGTAAATAGTTACACTATTGACTTTGGCGGGGAGTGTTATATATGTAAACCTGTAATTACCATGTCTAACCACCAGAGGGCGTATCCCCTGGAGTCCCAAGGGATCCCACAATCCCTTGGGAGCACCTGCATATAAGGAGGCCTTACAGGCTGGAAAGGCACTCTGAAATCTGCAATAAAGAACTATGGTCACATTTACTTTGAACTTGCAGTATCTCTTCTGACTCGTTATCTAAGACATAACAGTTTGGACTGCCCATTCCACTTGATCATTGGATGCGGGCTTAAACGGTGCAGACCTGACATGCTTGATGCCATTGCGAGTCATGAACTCATGGAATTCCGAGCTGGTGAAACATGGTCCATTGTCATTAACAAGGACGTCGGGAAAACCATGGGTGGCGAACATGGCCCGGAGACTTTCAATGGTGGCAGTGGACGTACATGACGACATTATTATACATTCAATCCATCTAGAGTAAGCGTCCACTGCTACTAGGGACATCTTTCCCAGAAAGGGGCCAGCAAAATCTACGTGGACCCTGGATCACGGTTTGGAGGGCCATGACCACAAACTCAGTGGTGCCTCCCTTGGTGCATTGCTCAACTGTGAGAAAGTGTTACATTGGTGTACGCATGACTCCAATTCCGAGTCAATGCCGGGCCACCAAACATGCGATCTGGCGATAGCCTTCATCATGACTATGCCTGGGTGGATACTGTGAAGGTGGCCTATAAACGTTTCCCTGCCCTTTTTTGGCAAAACTACATGATCCCCCCATAGGAGGCAGTCCGAATTGATGGACATTTCATCCTTGTGTTGGTGGAACGGCTTAATTTCGTCTTGCATTTCCCCGGTAAATGCCAACCAGCTCCCATTGAGGACGCAGCTTTTTACTAGTGATAGCACAGGGTCCTGATCTGGCGAGCCGTGATGGGTGACCCCTCGCTCTCAAAAGCATCCATTACACGAAGCAAGTCTGCGGGTTGCGCCATTTCCACCCTGGTGGTGGGCAATGGTAGCCGACTGAGGGCATCAGCACAATTCTCAGTGCCTGGTCTGTGGCGGATTACATAATCATACACAGATAACGTTAGTGTCCATCTTTGGATGCGGGACAAAGCATTGGTGTTAATACCTTTGCTTTCTGAGAACAACTAAATGAGCGACTTGTGGTCAATTTCGAGCTCGAACCGGAGTCCAAATAGGTATTGGTGCATTTTCTTAACCCCGTATTCGCATACTAATGCTTCTTTCTCAACCATACTGTAGACTCTTTCAGCCTTAGATAAACTTCTTGACGCATATGCAACCGGTTACAGTTTGCCTGACACATTGGCTTGCTGTAACACACATCCGACCCCATACGAAGATGCATCACAAGCTAGTACTAAACGTTTACACGGCTCATACAATACAAGTAACTTGTTAGAACACAGCAGGTTTCTGGCCTTATTAAAGGCTGTCTCTTGAGCTTTACCCCAAACCCAATTGTCACCCTTGCGTAGCAATAAATGCAAAGGTTCCAGCAAAGTGCTCAACCCCTGTAGAAAGTGACCAAAATAGTTGAGGAATCCCAGGAACGAACGCAGCTCTGTCACATTCTGTGGTCTGGGTGCATTCTTCATGGCCTCCGTCTTGGAGTCCGTGGGTCTGATACCATCCGCCGTAATCTTTCTCCCCAGAAATTCGACCTCTGGCGCCAGGAAAACACACTTGGAGCGTTTCAGCCTGAGTCCCACTCTGTCCAATCGCTTTAGAATTTCTTCCAGGTTGTGCAAGCATTCAGTGGTGTTGCGGCCAGTCATCAAGATGTCGGGCCCAAGTTTCCACACGATAAAAAACGGGCGCCCCTCCAAGCTGGGCGCCCGTTTTTCGCGCCTAAAACGGCGCCGGAAAAAAAACTCGCGATTCTGGAGAGCCCTGGAGCTCCTTGTCTGTTTGGCGCGGCGCCCAGGGGGGCGGAGCCTACACTCGCGCCGATTTTGTAAGTGGGAGGGGGCGGGTACTATTTAAATTAGTTTTTTTCCTGCCGGCAACCCTGCGCGTGCGCGTTGGAGCGTTCGCGCACGCGCAGTGTGAAGGAAAACATTGGCACTCGGCCATTTTTGTAGTTCTTTGTAGCTGTTTAATTTTTGAACATTTTTTAATAAAAGCACATTGCCATCAGCACATCAGCACTGAGGCTTCTCACTGTCTCCTTCCCGCCCGCCGTCTGGAACGTCTTCCTCCCCCCCCCCCCCCCCCCGCTGCGTTCGGGTGGCCGGGCCCGCACTCCCTCCCTCCCACCGTCTGGAACGTCTTCCTCCCCCCCCCCCCGCTGTGTTCGGGCGGGCGGGCCCGCACTCCCTCCCTCCCGCCGTCGGGAATGGTTTCCTCCTCCCCCCCCCTGCCATCGGGAACGAACGAACGAACTTGTGAGGCTGGGTGAAGCATTTTCACACAGGTAGGAAGATGGTTTATTTAATCTTTTCTTTGCTTATAAATGTTTATTCAGGTTGGATTTATTTGTATAATATTTGTATAAGTATAAATAAGGATTTATTGTAGAATTTAATGACTTCCCTTCCCCTCCCCCCCCCTCCCCCCCCACCTCGTTCTGGACGCCTAATTTGTAACCTGCGCCTGATTTTTTAATGTGTAGAACAGGTCTTTTCAGTTCTACAAAAATCTTCACTTGCTCCATTCTAAGTTAGTTTGGAGTACGTTTTCACTGTGGATCTTTGAAATCAGGCGTCAGTGGCCGGACACGCCCCCTTTTGAAGAAAAAATTCTGTTCCAAAGTAGAACTGTTCTACCTGACTAGAACTGCAGAAAAAAAAATGTGGAGAATTGCGATTTCTAAGATCGTCCGTTCTCCACCAGTTGCTCCTAAAAATCAGGCGCAAATCATGTGGAAACTTGGGCCCGTCGTCTTGAAACACCACGGTGTGCGGAACCGATTTCAGCAGACTCTCCATGTTCCTCTGGAAGATGGCTGCAGCCGAGCGAATCCCAAAGGGGCGCCTGTGATATATGAACAGTCCTTTGTGTGTGTTGATGCACAAAGGACTTTTTCGAAGGTTCAGCCAGCTCCTGTGTCATGTAAGCAGAGGTTAGATCCAGCTTGGTGAACGACTTCCCCCCTGCTAGCGTTGCAAACAGGTCATTCGCTTTGGGTAGTGGGTACTTTTCCTGTAACAAGACTCGGTTGATTGTTACCTTGTAGTCCCCGCAGATTCTGACTGTTGCATTGCTTTTCAACACCGGAACAATTGGACTGGCCCACTCATTGAACTCGACTGGCGATATGATCCCCTCTCATTTAAGTCTGTCCAGCTCGATCTCGACTTTCTCTCGCATTATGTGTCGAACCGCTTTGGCCTTGTGATGTACGGGTCGTGCATCAGGGACTAGACTGATCTGCACTTTGGCGCCTGTGAAGTTGCCGATGCCTGGCTCGAATAACGACGGGAATTTGTTTAGCACTTGGGGGCACGAGGCATCATCCTCCGAAGACAGTGCTTTAATGTCGGCCCAGTTCCATCGGATCTTTCCGAGCCAGCTTCTGCCGAATAGTGTTGGGCCATCGCCTGGTACAATCCATAGTGATAAATCATGCACAGTTCCATCATACAATACCTTCACTGCCACACTGCCAATGACTGGTAATGAGCTCTTTGGTGTAAGTGTGCAGCTTGGTGAGATTCGGGCTTAGTTCTGGCCTTTGTGCCTTGTTGCCCCACAGTATCTCAAAAGCCTTTTGGCTCATAATTGACTGACTCGCCCCTGTGTCCAATTCCATGGAAACTGGAATATTAATTTGATTTTTAATATTATCAGAGGGCTTTTGGTGGTGAAGGTGTGTACCCCATACACTTACTCTTCAGCCTCGGCTTGGGTTGCCTCTCTTACTCGTTCAGGGTGATCCGCGCCGGATCAGTCATCTTCTGCCGACTCTGTAACGTGGTGAGTCACAGCACGTCTGCACATTTGCTGGAGGTACCCCATTGTTCCACAGCCCTTACATACGCTGTGCTTGAATCGACATTGATGGGCTCGATGATTACCCCCACAGCGTCAGCATGGTGCTAATGGATTCGCATTCACGCCCCACGGCGGACTTTGAGTCATCCTAGGTCTGGTCTCTGAGGGCGTGTAGGCCCTGCCATGTACAGTTCTGCCTGCTAAAGGTGTTATTTTACGCACAGTACTTGACAATGTGCTTCGCTGCTGCAATGATATCTGTTCAGTGTTATTGTTCGTGGGCATGAAAGCCTCGGCTATCGTAATGGTCTTGCTCAGATCTAGGGATTCGGCAGCCAGCAGTTTGCGAATTGGCCAATTTCAAGCACGAATAAGTCCCGCAACACTGCCCCCAAAAATCCAGCAAATACACACGGTCCCGCAAGGCGTCTTATGTCGGCGACATAGCTCACCACGTCCTGGCCCTCGGAGCGATGATGCATATAAAAGCGATATCTGGCCATTAAGATGCTCTCCTTCGGCTTGAGGTGTTCCCGAACCAGTGTGCACAACTCTTCATATGTTTTCTCCGTTGGTTTCGTCGGTGCTAGCAGATTTTTGATGAGGCCCTATATCGTGGACCCGCAAACGGTGAAGAGAATCGTCTTGCGCATGACCGCGATTTCTTCCTTATCCAGTTTGTTGGCCATGAAGTACTGGTCAAGACGCTCAACGAAGGCTTCCCAATCATCACCCTCAACAAATCTCTCAAGAATACCAATGGCAGCCATAACCGCGTTACTCATCGCCAATTGTTATATTCAGAATAACGCCACAAGACTATATATTGTAAGATCAAAATGTTGTGACCCTGGTCTCTTTAATGTAACTCCAGAGTGAGGAAGCAGCATGGTAGACTGCCTTTTGTATCTGCTTGCCCAAGGTATGCAGGTGACCCTTGGGTCTCCCACGGGTGCGTCCCCTGGTGACAAGTCTTACACATTGGTAATATTTACATAAATAACAGCTACATTCACTGATATCCTCCTAATAGTCTGACTAAGAAATCAATTAATAATTTAATATTATCGGACATATTTTATTGACTATCATTACAACTAAATAATTTCTATTAGACAGTTTAGTTAAGTGGCAGCATTCCTGTCTCTGAGTCAGAAGATTAAGTGTTCAAGCCTGCTTCCAGGGCGTAAGCACGTAATCAAGGCTGGCACCTCAATGCAGGTGTAAGGATGTACGGCACTGTCAGAGGTGCTGGGTTGGTGTTTGGCCGCATAACCGACAGGGCAGGCATGAGGACAGGAGGTTTGTCACCATGTATTTTATAGTCTATTGAACATTCTTAGATCAACTTAACTCTATTTATTTGGGAGATCTCAGACAGCCATGTGGAACTTAAAATGGCGTTCCTTCACAGACGTTCTCCCTCAATACAGCTCCCTCTACCTCCTAGCTAGAGGGTGCTATACATTATATCGATATCTCCTAGCTAGAGGGCGCTATACATTATATCGATACCTCCGAGCTAGAGGGCCCTATACATTATATCGATACCTCCTAGCTAAAGGGCCCTATACATTATATCGATACCTCCTAGCTAGAGGGCCCTATACATTATCCCGTTACAGGTGACATAGCCGGCATTCCGGTCTTGGGTTGCCAGCAGCGGCCTTGAGGTAGAATCCAGGATGGTGAGGTAGTGATGGGGAGGGGGAAAGGACAATGGAAAGCAGTCCATCTGGCTTCACAGGAATATATATATATTTTTTATACTTATTTTTTGGTGGCGGTACTGCTGAATGATCCTGAGCGGAACGGGCCCTAGGGGCTGAACAGTTGGTGCCAAAAATAATTAAGATGCTTACTTTTGGGCTACTCTTCTTCTGGAACTGGGTGGTGTGTGCACGGTGCTCAATACGTCCAGGTCTATCCTAAAATGGCGGTCGAGCTCCATTGTACATTGTAGGACCCTGATTTGCATATTGAATGCAGCTACCGCTGAAACAGGACAGGGCTTCTGCCCATCCGCCAGCGTGAAAGAGATACTTGGATTTATATAACGCCTTTCACAACCACAAGACATCTCAAAGCACTTTACAGCCAATGAAGTATTTTTGGAGTGTAGTCACTGTTGTAATGTAGGAAACGTGGCAGCCAATTTACGCACAGCGACCTCTCACAAACAGCAATGTGATAATGACCAGATAATCTGTTTTTTTTTTATGGTTGTCCGAGGGATCAATATTGTCCAGGATGCCAAGGATAACTCCCCTGCTCTTCTTCAAAATAGTGCCATGGGATCTTCTCCATCCATCTGAGAGAGCAGATGGGGCCTCGGTTCAAACATAAGAACATAAGAATTAGGAACAGGAGTAGGCCATCTAGCCCCTCGAGCCTGCTCCGCCATTCAACAAGATCATGGCTGATCTGCCCGTGGACTCAGCTCCACTTACCCGCCCGCTCCCCATAACCCTTAATTCCCTTATTGGTTAAAAATCTATCTATCTGTGACTTGAATACATTCAATGAGCTAGCCTCAACTGCTTCCTTGGGCAGAGAATTGCACAGATTCAAGGTCGCATCCAACAGACTAAACCTCTGAGCTCTGCTCTGACAGTGCAGTGGAGCTCAGTATTGCACTGGAGTGTCAGCCGAGATTACATAGAAATATAGAAAATAGGTGCAGGAGTAGGCCATTCGGCCCTTCTAGCCTGCACCGCCATTCAATGAGTTCATGGCTGAACATGCAACTTCAGTACCCATTCCTGCTTTCTCACCATACCCCTTGATTCCCCGAGTAGTAAGGACTTCATCTAACTCCTTTTTGAATATATTTAGTGAATTGGCCTCAACAACTTTCTGTGGTAGAGAATTCCACAGGTTCACCACTCTCTGGGTGAAGAAATTCCTCCTCATCTCGGTCCTAAATGGCTTCCCCATTATCCTTAGACTGTGTCCCCTGGTTCTGGACTTCCCCAACATTGGGAACATTCTTCCTGCATCTAACCTGTCTAACCCTGTCAGAATTTTAAACGTTTCTATGAGGTCCCCTCTCATTCTTCTGAACTCCAGTGAATACAAGCCCAGTTGATCCAGTCTTTCTTGATAGGTCAGTCCCGCCATCCCGGGAATCAGTCTGGTGAACCTTCGCTGCACTCCCTCAATAGCAAGAATGTCCTTCCTCAGGTTAGGAGACCAAAACTGCACACAATACTCCAGGTGTGGCCTCACCAAGGCCCTGTACAATTGTACCAACACCTCCCTGCCCCTGTACTCAAATCCCCTCGCTATGAAGGCCAACATGCCATTTGCTTTCTTAACCGCCTGCTGTACCTGCATGCCAACCTTCAATGACTGATGTACCATGACACCCAGGTCTCTTTGCACCTCCGCTTTTCCTAATCTGTCACCATTCAGATAATAGTCTGTCTCTCTGTTTTTACCACCAAAGTGGATAACCTCACATTTATCCACATTATACCTCATCTGCCACGCATTTGCCCACTCACCTAACCTATCCAAGTCGCTCTGCAGCCTCATAGCATCCTCCTCGCAGCTCACACTGCCACCCAACTTAGTGTCATCCGCAAATTTGGAGATACTACATTTAATCCCCTCGTCTAAATCATTAATGTACAGTGTAAACAGCTGGGGCCCCAGCACAGAACCTTGCGGTACCCCACTAGTCACTGCCTGCCATTCTGAAAAGTCCCCATTTACTCCTACTCTTTGCTTCCTGTCTGACAACCAGTTCTCAATCCACGTCAGCACACTACCCCCAATCCCATGTGCTTTAACTTTGCACATTAATCTCTTGTGTGGGACCTTGTCGAAAGCCTTCTGAAAGTCCAAATATACCACATCAACTGGTTCTCCCTTGTCCACTCTACTGGAAACATCCTCAAAAAATTCCAGAAGATTTGTCAAGCATGATTTCCCTTTCACAAATCCATGCTGACTTGGACCTATCATATTACCTTTTTCCAAATGCACTGATGACAACCTTAATAATTGATTCCATCATTTTACCCACTACCGATGTCAGGCTGACCGATCTATAATTCCCTGTTTTCTCTCTCCCTCCTTTTTTAAAAAGTGGGGTTACATTGGCTACCCTCCACTCCATAGGAACTGATCCAGAGTCAATGGAATGTTGGAAAATGACTGTCAATGCATCCACTATTTCCAAGGCCACCTCCTTAAGTACTCTGGGATGCAGTCCATCAGGCCCTGGGGATTTATCGGCCTTCAATCCCATCAATTTCCCCAACACAATTTCCCGACTAATAAGGATTTCCCTCAGTTCCTCCTCCTTACTAGACCCTCCGACCCCTTTTATATCCGGAAGGTTGTTTGTGTCCTCCTTAGTGAATACCGAACCAAAGTACTTGTTCAATTGGTCCGCCATTTCTTTGTTCCCCGTTATGACTTCCCCTGATTCTGACTGCAGGGGACCTACGTTTGTCTTTACTAACCTTTTTCTCTTTACATATCTATGGAAACTTTTGCAATCCGTCTTAATGTTCCCTGCAAGCTTCTTCTCGTACTCCATTTTCCCTGCCCTAATCAAACCCTTTGTCCTCCTCTGCTGAGTTCTAAATTTCTCCCAGTCCCCGGGTTCGCTGCTATTTCTGGCCAATTTGTATGCCACTTCCTTGGCTTTAATGCTATCCCTGATTTCCCTTGATAGCCACGGTTGAGCCACCTTCCCTTTTTTATTTTTACGCCAGACAGGAATGTACAATTGTTGTAGTTCATCCATGCGGTCTCTAAATGTCTGCCATTGCCCATCCACAGTCAACCCCTTAAGTATCATTCGCCAATCTATCCTAGCCAATTCACGCCTCATACCTTCAAAGTTACCCTTCTTTAAATTCTGGACCATGGTCTCTGAATTAACTGTTTCATTCTCCATCCTAATGCAGAATTCCACCATATTATGGTCACTCTTCCCCAAGGGGCCTCGCACAACGAGATTGCTAATTAATCCTCTCTCGTTACACAACACCCAGTCTAAGATGGCCTCCCCCCTAGTTGGTTCCTCAACATATTGGTCTAAAAAACCATCCCTTATGCACTCCAGGAAATCCTCCTCCACCGTATTGCTTCCAGTTTGGTTAACCCAATCTATGTGCATATTAAAGTCACCCATTATAACTGCTGCACCCTCATTGCACGCACCCCTAATTTCATGTTTGATGCCCTCTCCAACATCACTACTACTGTTTGGAGGTCTGTACACAACTCCCACTAACGTTTTTTGCCCTTTGGTATTCTGCAGCTCTACCCATATAGCTTCCACGTCATCCAAGCTAATGTCCTTCCAAACTATTGCCTTAATTTGCTCCTTAACCAGCAATGCTACCCCACCTCCTTTTCCTTTTATTCTATCTTTCCTGAATGTTGAATACCCCTGGATGTTGAGTTCCCAGCCACGTCTCCGTAATCCCAATTTGTTAACATCTATTTGCACAGTTAATTCATCCACCTTATTGCGGATACTCCTTGCATTAAGACACAAAGCCTTCAGGCTTGTTTTTTTAACACCCTTTGTCCTTTTAGAATTTTGCTGTACAGTGGCCCTTTTTGTTCTTTGCCTTGGGTTTCTCTGCCCTCCACTTTTCCTCATCTCCTTTCTGTCTTTTGCTTTTGCCTCCTTTTTGTTTCCCTCTGTCTCCCTGCATTGGTTCCCATCCCCCTGCCATATTAGTTTAACTCCTCCCCAACAGCACGAGCAAACACTCCCCCTAGGACATTGGTTCCGGTCCTGCCCAGGTGCAGACCATCCGGTTTGTACTGGTCCCACCTCCCCCAGAACCGGTTCCAATGCCCCAGGAATTTGAATCCCTCCCTGCTGCACCACTGCTCAAGCCACGTATTCATCTGCGCTATCCTGCGATTCCTACTCTGACTATCACGTGGCACTGGTAGCAATCCCGAGATTACTACTTTTGAGGTCCTACTTTTTAATTTAGCTCCTAGCTCCTTAAATTCGTTTCGTAGGACCTCATCCCTTTTTTTACCTATGTCGTTGGTACCAATGTGCACCACGACAACTGGCTGTTCTCCCTCCCTTTTTAGAATGTCCTGCACCCACTCCGAGACATCCTTGACCCTTGCACCAGGGAGGCAACATACCATCCTGGAGTCTCGGTTGCGGCCGCAGAAACGCCTATCTATTCCCCTCACCATTGAATCCCCAATCACTATTGCTCTCCCACTCTTTTTCCTGCCCTCCTGTGCAGCAGAGCCAGCCATGGTGCCATGAACTTGGCTGCTGCTGCCCTCCCCTGATGAGTCATCCCCCTCAACAGTACCCAAAGCAGTTTATCTGTTTTGCAGGGGGATGACCACATGGGACTCCTGCACTACCTTCCTTGCACTGCTCTTCCTGTTGGTCTTCCATTCCCTATCTGGCTGTGGACCCTTTCCCTGCGGTACGACCAACTCGCTACACGTGATACTCACGTCATTCTCAGCATCGTGGATGCTCCAGAGTGAATCCACCCTCAGCTCCAACTCCGCAACGCGGACCGTCAGGAGCTTGAGGTGGATACACTTCCTGCAGATATAGTTGTCAGGGACACTGGTGTCGTCCCTGAGTTCCCACATGGTACAGGAGGAGCATAACACCCGCTGTTGTGCTCATATCCTTGGATTGGGACTTGAACCCACAATCTTCTGACTCAGAAGCGAGAGGGCTACCCACTGAGCCACGGCTGACACTATAGGGCAGTACGCAACTTTTGGCTTGCTACAGCCCTATTTATGCTGGCCGGCTCAAATCTAGCGTAGTCTCTTCCAAATTCTTTATGAATAGTGTCCAAGGTAATAGACCCAAAATGGAGCTCCGCCAATCACTACCCTCCAAACAGAGCTTCTCTTCCTCTATTGTACCTCTGCATTTCTGTTGTCCAGCTAATATTTAACCTAGCGAGTTAACACGCCCTTCAATTCCACAGTCTAACACTTCTTTAAAAGTCTCACAGTGAAACTTTATCAAATGCCTTCTGAAAATTCAAGTACATTACTGGATGACCATTACTTTTCAGTTATTTACATAGAATTAAATGGAGGGCTGAAAATTGCGGCCTCTCTGGGTGCATATGATGTGCGCACGGACCCGGCAAGGCCTTGCAAAAGGCACTTCTCAGGGCACGATGCGTATGTGCCAAGAACCGGCTTTTCCGATCTGTCAAGATTTCTTTAGACAGATTCTACGTATCCCCGGGAAAAGGACATCTGCGCGGGAGAGATTGGGCCATTTTCCCAACTCTTGCCCAGCGAATGTCCTTCAAACTTTTACGCCTAGTAAAAGCAAGCGCATGTTACCAGTGTAACATTTTAAAATGTTAAAAAATTTAATTTAATCATTTGTTTTTATATTAAAAACCCTGTCCATTAAGGTAAGTTTATTTTTAACCCTATTAAAACACATTTAGCCGAAAAGTGAAGTCAGATGCTTCCTTCGTACAAACGCCTCCGTCCCAAAAAAAATCTACAAAACTACCTGTTGGTCCCGGAGAAACGTAGGATTCTGGTCTGAGGCCTACATTCGCTGTGCAGCGCACAGGGAGATGTCTTCGAGGTACGTACGTACAAGCTGGAGTCACATGGGCTTGGACCACCAATCACTATGCAGTATTCTCATTGATAAAAATGGGAGCTCTGTTTATATGAGTTCCCATTACCATCAATGAGAAACCCCCCTAAAACACCGAAACACAGTATAATAAATAAATAAAACACCTCACATATTTCAAATTAATTGAAATTAAATGTAATTAAATGTTTTAGAAAAAAATATATTTTTGGGGACTTTTATTGGTGTTTTAATAGTGTTGAAAATAAACTTACCTTAATGGATAAGGTTTTTAATATAAAAATGAGTGTTTAAATTGAATTTTTATATTTTTAAAACTCTTATGCTGGTAAATGTAGGCTATGCGCCTGCTTTTACCAGATGTAAGAGTTTGAAGGACATTCGCTGGGCAAATAGCCCAATCTCTCCCGTGCGGATGTCCTTCTCCCAGCGATGCGGAGGATTTGTCTAGAGAAGTCTTGACACATCGGAAAAGCCGGTTTTCGGTGCACGTGCATCGCTGGGAGAAGGGTCCGTGCGCACTTCGTACATACCCAGCGAGGCTGGAAATTTTGACCATTAAAAATATTTTTCCAAAAAATATATTTTTTTCTAAAACATTTAATTACATTTAATTTAAATTAATTCTAAATATGTGAGGTCTTTTTTTAATTTATTGTGCTGTTTCTTGCTTTTGGGGGTTATTCTCATTGATCGTATTAGGAGCTCGTACAAACGAGAATCATCATCATAGACAGTCCCTCGGAATGTAGGAAGATTGCTTCCACTCTTAGAATGAGTCCTTAGGTAGCTGAACAGTCCAATACGAGAACCACAGTCCCTGTCACAGGTGGGACAGATAGTGCTGAGGGAAGGGTGGGTGATACTGGTTTGCTGCATGTTCTTTCCGCTGCCTGCGCTTGATTTCTGCATGCACTCGGTGATGAGACTCGAGGTGCTCAGCGCCCTCCCAGATGCACTTCCTCCACTCAGTGCGGTCTTTGGCCAGGGACTCCCAGGTGTCGGTGGGGATGTTGCACTTTATCAGGGAGCCTTTAAGGGTGTCCTTGTAACGTTTCATCTGCCCACCTTTGGCTCGTGTTCCGATTAGAGCGCTTGCTTTGGGAGTCTCTGTCTGGCATGCGGACAATGTGACCTGCCCAGCAGAGCTGATCAAGTGTGGTCAGTGCTTCAAAGCTGGGGATGTTGGCTTGGTAGAGGACACTAATGCTGGTGCGTCTGTCCTCCCAGGGGATTTGTAGGATCTTGCGGAGACATCGTTGGCGGTATTTCTCCAGCGACTTGAGTTGGCTACTGTACATGGTCCATGTCTCTGAGCCATACAGGAGGTCGGGTATTACTACAACCCTGTAGACCATGAGCTTGGTGATAGGTTTGAGGGCCTGGTCTTCGAACACTCTTTTCCTCAGGCAGCCATAGGCTGTGCTGGTGCACTGGAGGCGGTGTTGAATCTCCTCATCAATGACTACTTATGTTGATAAGAGGTCCCGAGGCATGGGAAATGGTCCACATTGTCCAGGGCTGTGCCATGGATCTTGATGATTGGGGGGCAGTGCTCTGCGGTGAGGACAGGCTGGTGGAGGACCTTTGTCTTACGGATGTTTAGCGTAAGGCCCATGCTTTCGTACGCCTCAGTAAATACGTCGACTATGTCCTGGAGTTCAGCCTCTGAATGTGCGCAGATGCAGGCGTCAGCCACATACTGTAGCTCGACGACAGAGGTTGGAGTGGTCTTGGACCTGCCACCACCTCAGTGAAATCACAATGCCGCACGAGGTAGGAAAAGCCATAAGACAGCTAAAAAACAAGGCTACAGGAGCAGATGGAAACCCTGCTGAGGCACTAAAGTATGGCGGAGAGGCGCTGTTGGTATGGATAAATGATTTCATCTCTCTCATCTGGAGGGAGGAGAGCATGCCGGGATATCTCAGAGATGCAGTGATCGTGACCATCTTTAAAAAATGGGACCAGACTGATTGCGGCAACTACAAACGCGAATACTGCATAGTGATTGGTAGTCCAGGCCCACGTGATTCCAATCTAGCCTTGCGTACGTGGAATACATCTTTTGCGTGGCGGCCCCGACCTGTGAGAGACCATAAGCGATAGGTCAGGGTCATAAAAGGAGCAGCAAGCGGCGGCCATGGGCAGCGTGGCGGCGTACAACTGCAAGGTACAGCGCGAGCTGGTGCAGGAGGGCGACGGCAGCGAAGAGGGACGTCATCAAGGTCCAGGTCGGTGATTGGAGCATGGGCAGGTACATCAGGAGCGGCGAGGTTGGGGCGAAGGAGCGGCGAGAGAATGTAGAGGGATGTGATTGAGAGCCGGGAGAGGCGTGAGTTCGGAGCTCAGGAGAGGCGAGGGCCCAGGGGCAGCACGGGCCAGCCCACACTGCGATATGTGTGCACACTAGGCCCATGCAGCAGAACTGGTCTCTAGTCATCTTGAATAATCATTGCCACTGAACCAAGACCTAGTTCTGTCAAGCCCGTGTGGTGGCTGGTGTGCAACGGCCACCGCACATTAAAAAAATCCATGCACAGGCATCTTCCACCTTTCAAGATGCTGTTCGGGATCTGAAAGGGGAGTCCAGGGAGCAGCGTCAGAGAGGCGGAGCGGGACGTCGAGGAGGCCTATAAAAGGCCCAGCTGGGAGTCCAGGGAGCAGCGTCGGAGAGGCGGAGCGGGACGTTGAGGAGGCCTACAAAAGGCTCGGCGGGGAGTCCGGGGAGCAGCATTGGAGAGGCGGAGTGGGACGTTGAGGAGGCCTACAAAAGGCTCGGCGGGGAGTCCGGGGAGCAGCATCGGAGAGGCGGAGCGGGACGTCGAGGAGGCTAGCTGGTGTAGCTGCAGCAGGAAGAGAAAGCAAAAAAGAAGTAGAAAGAAATCGAAGGGTGATATCACAGCCAAAGGGGTAAGTGATTGGCTGGTGATTGGCGAGTAGATTTTCTTTTTCTTTTCCTTTATCAGTAGGTAAACTTTATCATTGTTGTTGCCAAATTAAGTTAATCTAAGGGTTAAGTCATGGCAGGAGAGCTCGCACACGTGTCATGCTCCTCCTGTGCAATGTGGGAAGTGTATCCAGCTGCAGCACCTGACAGACCGCGTTGTGGCACTGGAGCTGCGGGTAGATTTATCTGGAGCATCCGCGATGCTGAGGATGCCGTGAATAGCATGTTTAGTGAGTTGGCCACACCGCAGGTAAAGGTTACACAGCCAGATAGGGGATGGGTGACCAACAGGAAGAGCAGTGGAAGGAAGGTAGTGCAGGGGTCCCCTGCGGTCATCACCCTGCAAAACAGACACACCACTTTGCGTACTGTTGAGGGGGTTGACTCATCAGGGGAGAGCAGCAACAGCCAAGTTCATGGCATCGTGGGTGGCTCTGCAGCACAGGAGGGCAGGAAAAAGAGTGGGAGAGCTATAGTGGTAGGGGATTCTATTGTAACGGGAATAGATAGACGTTTCTGCAGCCGCAATCGAGACTCCAGGATGGTATGTTGCCTCCCTGGTGCAAGGATCAAGGATGTCTCGGAGCGGCTGCAGGACATTTTGAAGGGGGAGGGTGAACAGCCAGTTGTCGTGGTGCACATAGGAACCAAAGATACAGGTAAAAAACGGGATGAGGTCCTACAAGACGAATTTAGTGAGCTCGGAGCGAAATTAAAAAGTAGGACCTCAAAGGTAGTAATCTCAGGATTGCTACCAGTGCCACATGCTCGTCAGAGTAGGAATCGCAGGATAGCTCAGAAGAATACATGGCTTGAGGAGTGGTGCAGAAGGGAGGGATTCAAATTCCTGGGACATTGAAACCGGTTCTGGGGGAGGTGGGACCAGTACAAACTGGACGGTCTGCACCTGGGCAGGACTGGAACCAATGTCCTGGGGGAGTGTTTGCTTGTGTTGTTGGGGAGGGGTTAAACTAATATGGCAGGGGGATGGGAACCTATGCAGGGAGACAGAAGGAAGTAGAATGGGGGCAAAAGCAAAAGATAGAAAGAAGAAAAGTAAAAGTGGAGGGCAGAGAAACCCAAGGTAAGAATCAAACAGGGCCACATTACAGCAAAATTATAAAAGGGCAAAGTGTGTTAACAAGACAAGCCTGAAGGCTCTGTGCCTCAATGCGAGGAGAATTCGTAATAAGGTGGACGAATTAACTGCACAGATAACTGTTAACGGATATGGTGTAATTGGCATCACGGAGACATGGCTCCAGGGTGACCAAGGCTGGGAACTCAACATCCAAGGGTATTCAACATTCAGGAAGGATAGACAGAAAGGAAAAGGAGGTGGGGTGGCGTTGCTAGTTAAAGAGGAAATTAAAGCAATAGTAAGGAAGGACATTAGCTTGGACGATGTAGAATAGGTATGGGTGGAGCTGTGGAATACCAAAGGGCAGAAAACGCTAGTGGGAGTTGTGTACAGATCACCAACCAGTAGTAGTGAGGTTGGGGACAGCATCAAACAAGAAATTAGGGATGCGTGCAACAAAGGTACAGCAGTTATCATAAGCAACTTTAATCTACATATTGATTGGGCTAACCAAACTGGTAGCAATACGGTGGAGGAGGATTTCCTGGAGTGTATTAGGGATGGTTTTCTCGACCAATATGTCGAGGAACCAATTAGAGGGCCGGCCATCCTAGACTGGGTGATGTGAAATGAGAAAGGATTAATTAGCAATCTTGTTGTGCGAGGCCCCTTGGGGAAGAGTGACCATAATATGGTCAAATTTTTTATTAAGATGGAGAGTGACACAGTTAATTCAGAGACGAGGATCCTGAACTTGAGGAAAGGTAACTTTGATCGTATGAGACGTGAATTGGCTAGAATAGACTGGCAAATGATACTTAAACGGTTGACGGTGGATAGGAAATGGCAAACATTTAAAGATCACATGGATGAACTTCAACAATTGTACATCCCTGTCTGGAGTAAAAATGAAATGGGGAAAGTGGCTCAACTGTGACTAACAAGGGAAATTAAGGATAGTGTTAAATCCAAGGAAGAGGTATATAAATTGGCTAGAAAAGCAGCAAACCTGAGGACTGGGAGAAATTTAAAATTCAGCAGAGGAGGACAAAGGGTTTAATTAGGAGGGGGGAAATAGCGTATGTGAGGAAGCTTGCTGGGAATATAAAAACTGACTGCAAAAGCTTCTATAGCTATGTGAAGAGAAAAAGATTAGTGAAGACAAACGTAAGTCCCTTGCAGTCAGAGTCAGGTGAATTTATAATGGGGAACAAAGAAATGGCGGACCAGTTGAACAAATACTTTAGTTCTGTCTTCACGAAGGAAGATGCAAATAACCTTCCGGAAATACTAGGGGACCAAGGGCCTAGTGAGAAGGAGGAACTGAAGGAAATCCTTATTAGGTGGGAAATTGTGTTCGGGAAATTGATGGGATTGAAGGCCGATAAATCCCCAGGGCCTGACTGTTTGCATCCCAGAGTACTTAAGGAAGTGGCCCTAGAAATAGTAGAAGCATTGGTGATCATTTTCCAACAGTCTATCGACTCTGGATCAGTTCCTATGGACTGGAGGATAGCTAATGTAACACCACTTTTCAAAAAAGAAGGGAGAGGGAAAACAAGTAATTATAGACCGGTTAGCCTGACATTAGTAGTGGGGAAAATGTTGGAATCAATTATTAAAGATGAAATAGCAGCGCATTTGGAAAGCAGTGACAGGATCGGTCCAATTCAGCATGGATTTATGAAAGGGAAATCATGCTTGACAAATCTTCTGGAATTTTTTTGAGGATGTAACAGGTAGAGTGGACAAGGGAGAACCAGTGAATGTGATGTATTTGGACTTTCAAAAGGTTTTTGATAAGGTCCCACACAAGAGATTGGTGTGAAAAATTGAAGCACATGGTACTGGGGGTAATGTACTGACATGGATAGAGAACTGGTTGGCAGACAGGAAGCAGAGAGTCAGGATAAATGGGTCCTTTTCAGAATGGCAGGCAGTGACTAGTGGGGTGCCGCAGGGCTCAATGCTGGGACCCGAGCTATTTACAATATACTTCAATGATTTAGATGAAGGAATTGAGTGTAATATCTCCAAGTTTGCAGATGACACTAAACTGGGTGGCGGTGTGAGCTGTGAGGAGGACGCAAAGAGGCTGCTGGGTGACTTGGACAGGTTAGGTGAGTGGGCAAACGCATGGCAGATGCAGTATAATGTGGATAAATGTGAGGTTATCCACTTTGGTGGCAAAAACACGAAGGCAGAATCTGAATGGCGGCATATTAGAAAAGGAGAGCTGCAACAAGACCTTGGTGTCATGGTACATCAGTCATTGAAAGTTGGAATGCAGGTACAGCAGGTGGTGAAGAAGGC
The DNA here is from genome assembly GCF_044704955.1 of Pristiophorus japonicus. NCBI lineage: Eukaryota > Metazoa > Chordata > Chondrichthyes > Pristiophoridae > Pristiophorus > Pristiophorus japonicus. Next base: position 50,314,356 of record NC_091982.1, read on the forward strand.
AAACGGTATGTTGGCCTTCATAGCTAGGGGATTTGAGTATAGGAGCAGGGAGATCCTACTGCACTTCTACAGGGTCTTAGTGAGGCCTCACCTGGAATTTTGTGTTCAGTTTTGGTCTCCTAATCTGAGGAAGGACGTTCTTGCTATTGAAGGAGTGCAGCGAAGGTTCACCAGACTGATTCCCGGGATGGCAGGACTGATATATGAGGATAGACTGGATCGATTGGGCCAGTGGAGTTTAGAAGGATGAGAGGGGATCTCATAGAAACATATAAAATTCTGCCGGAAGTGGACAGGTTAGATGCAGGAAGAATATTCCCGAAGTTGGGGAAGTTCAGAACCAGGGGACATAGTCTAAGGTTAAGGGGTAAGCCATTTAGGACTGAGATGAGGAGAAACTTCTTCACTCAGAGAGTTGTTAACCTGTGGAATTCCTTACCGCAGAGAGTTGTTGATGCCAGTTCATTGGATATATTCAAGAGGGAGTTAGATGTGGCCCTTATGGCTAAAGGGATCAGGGGGTATGGAGAGAAAGCTGCAAAAGGGTACTGAGGTGAATGATCAGCCATGATCTTATTGAATGGTAGTGCAGGCTCGAAGGGCCGAATGTCCTACTCCTGCACCTATTTTCTATGTTTCTATGTTTCTATGTTAGGTCTTTCATTGAAACAACTGTGAACTCATACCTTTTTCGCGTGGAAGCAAGTCATCCTCGTTTCGAAGGACCGCCTATAATGATGATGATTATGACATCTTCCCGTGCACTGTGCAACGAATGTAGGCCTCTGACCAAAATCCTCCGTTTGTCCAGGACTGCCGGTTATTTTCGTAGATTTTTTGGGTGGTCAGATACATTCGTCCGAAGGAAGCCTCCGACCGCAATTTCCGGCCCAGAATTTTCATAGAATCATGGAATGATACAGAATGCGACCATTTTGACCATCGCATCTGTGCCGGCTCTTTGAAAGAGCTGTACAATTAATCCCATTGTTCTGCTCATTCCCCATTGCCCTGCTAGTTTTTGTCCTTCAAGATTTATCCAATTCCCTTTTGAATTGCACAGGAACAGGCCACTTGGCCCAACTGGTCCGTGCTGGTTTTTATTCTCCACACAAGCTTCCTCCCAATTTATTTCATCTCACCCTATCAACATATCCTTCTATTTCTTTCTCCCTTGTTTGCTTATCTAGCTTCCTCTTAAATGTGCCTGTGCTATTCGTCTCAACTAGTCCCTGTGGTAATGGGTTCCGCCACTCTGAGTAAATAGTTTCAGCTGATAAGTGGGTATGAGTATGTGCTTTTAAATCCATCCTTTCTGCATCATGTAGCCCTTGCACTTTAGATGAGCGTTGATAGCATCTTGTAATATACTTTCAGGTATTATTCCTATCACAGATGTTAGCCCAACTGGTCTGTGATTTCCTGGTGAAACAGTGTTCTGTCAAAACAGAATAAAATCTTTAATGCATGATGTGGTAAAAATTGAAGTGAAGCAAACTCAAGTGGGATGAAACAGTTTGAAAGTTAAATATTTAAATCTTGTCGAACAAGATAACATAATTAAGTTCTGATGAAAGATCACCGACCTGAAACGTCAACTCTGTTTCTCTCGCCACAAATCCAGCATTTTATGTTTTTATTTCAGATTTCCAGCAGTATTTTGCTTTTGTATAACATAATTAAGATTGCTCCAAAAGTAAACTGTTTCACCAATTATAAAAAAAGGTCTTGCATTTATATAGTGCCTTTCACAACCACAGGACATCCCAAATTCCTAACCGCCGATGAAGTACTTTTGAAGTGTAATCCCTGTTGTAATATAAGAAACGCAGCAGCTAATTTGCACACAGCACGCTCCCACAAACATCATCATCATCATAGGCAGTCCCTTGGAATCGAGGAAGACTTGCTTCCACGATAAAGTGAGTTCTTTGGTGGCTGAACAGTCCAACACGCGAGCCACAGTCCCTGTCACAGGTGGGACAGGTATTCGTTGGGGGAAGGGGGGGTGGGACTGGTTTGCCGCACACTCCTTCCATTGCCTGCGCCTGACCTCTTCAGGCTCGCAGCGTTGAGATTCCCACAAACAGCAATGAGATCAATAACCAGAAAATCTGTTTTAGTGATGTTGGTTGAGAGATAAATATTGGCCAGGACACTAGGGAGAACCCCCCCTGCACTTCTTTGTACAGTGCCAAGAGATATTTTACATTCACCTGAGAGGGCAGACTCAGGTGGATGTCTCATACAAAAGACGGCAGCTCTGACAGTGCTGCCTTCTCTTAGTACTACCTTGAAGTGTCAGCCTAGATTTTTGTGGTCAAGTCTTTGAATGGGACCGTGAACCCACAACCTTCAGACTCAGGCAAGAGTGCTGCCCACTGAGCCACAGCTGACAACTATTACCTAATATTGCATTGAAGCACTGACCACACTCGATCAGCTCTGCTGGGCAGGCTACATCTTCCGCATGCCAGACACGAGACTCCCAAAGCAAGTGATCTACTCGGAGTTCCTTCACGGCAAACGAACCAAAGGTGGGCAGAGGAAACATTACAAGGACACCCTCAAAGCCTCCCTGATAAAGTGCAACATCCCCACTGACACCTGGGAGTCCCTGGCCCAAGACCGTCCTAAGTGGAGGAAGTGCATCTGGGAGGGTGCTGAGCACCTCGAGTCTCATCGCTGAGAGCATGCAGAAATCAAGCGCAGGTAGCGGAAAGAGCGTGCGGCAAACCTGTCCCACCCTCCCCTTCCCTCAACAACTATCTGTCCCACCTGTGACAGAGTCTGTGGCTCTCGTATTGGACTGTTCAGCCACAAAAGAACTCACTTCAGGAGTGGAAGCAAGTCTTCCTCGATTCCGAGGGACTGCCTATGATGATGATGATGATGATGATGAATATTTTATTTGATGATTAAAAATAGCATGTTATTCTGTTTTTATGAGCTCCCACTACTAGCAATGAGAACACCCCTAAATGCACAGAAACACAACACAATAAATAATAAAAACACCTCACAGATTTCAAATTAATTGAAATTGAATTAAATGTTTTAGGAAAATATAATTTTTTTGAAAATTTAAAAAAATGTTTTAATAAGGTTAAAAATAAACTTACCTTAATGTACAGGGTTGTTATATAAAAATGGGTGATAAAATGTCATTTTTCTATCTTTTAAAATTCTTATGCTGGTATAAGCAGGGCTTGCACTTGCTTTTACCAAGTGTAAGAGTTTGAAGGACATTCTCACATTACAACAGTGACTATACTTCAAAAGTACTTCATTGGCTGTAAAGCGCTTTGAGACGTCCGGTGGTTGTGAAAGGCGCTATATAAATGTATTTATTTCTTTCTTGTACTTACAATGAATGAAAAATGGCATTGTTCCAGTATTTTAAATAGATTCAAGAAAGAATTGTGGTTGACTCTTAACTGCCCTCTAAAATGGCTCAGCAAGCTACTCAGTGGCACCAAACCACCAAGAAAAACAATAATAAGAATAAAACCAGACGGATGACTCGTCTTCAGACGTGACAACGACACACCCAGCCCTGTCGACCCTGCAAAGTCCTCCTCACTAACATCTGGGGACTTGTGCCAAAATTGGGAGAGCTGACCCACAGGCTAGTCAAGCAGCAGCCTGACAAAGCCATACTCAGAATCATTCCTTTCAGCCAATGTCCCGGAGTCCTCCATCACCATCCCTGGGTATGTCCTGTCCCACCGACAGAGGTGGTGGCACAGTGATATACAGTCAGGAGGGAGTGGCCGTAGGAGTACTCAGTGTTGACTCTGGACCCCACAAAGTCTCAAGGCTTCAGGTCAAGAATGGACAAGGAAACCTCCTGCTGATAACCACCGACTGCCCTCCCTCAGCTGATGAATCAGTACTCCTCCATGTAAAACTCCACTTAGAAGAAGCACTGAGAGTAGCAAAGGCACAGAATATACTCTGGGTGGGGGACTTCAATGACCCTCATCAAGAGTGGCTCAGTAGCACCACCACTGACCGAGCTGGCAAAGTCGTGAAGGACCTAGCTGCCAGACTGGGCCTGCGGAAGGTGGTGAGAGAATCAACACGAGGAAAAAACCTACTTGACCTCGTCCTCACTAATCTAAATGTCGTAGATGCATCTGTTCAAGACAGTATTGGCAGCCACACAGTCCTTGTGGAGACGAAAGTCCGTCTTTACATTGAGGACGTCCTCCATCATGTTGTGTGGCGAAATGGAATACATTCAGAACAGATCTAACAGCTCAAAACTGGGCATCTGTGAGGTGCTGCGGGCCATCAGCAGCAGCGGAATTGTATACAATCTATAACTTCATGGCCTGGCATATTCCTCACTCTACTATTATCATCAAGCCAGGGGACCAACTCCGGTTCAATGAATCATGTAGAAGAGCATGCCAAGAGCAGCACCAGGCATACCTAAAAATGAGGTGCCAACCTGGGGAAGCTGCAACTACCTGCATGCTAGGCAATGGAAGCAGCATGCTATAGACAGAACTAAGCGATCCCACATCCAATGGATTAGATCAAAGCTCTGCAGTCCTGCCACATCTAGTCGTGAATGGTAATGGACAATTAAACAACTAATGGGTGGAGGAGACTCCATGAACATCCCCATCCTCAATGATGGAACCCAGCACGCAAGTTCAAAAGATAAGGCTGAATCATTTGCAACCATCTTCGACTCCTCCTGAGGTCACCACAGAAGCCAGTCTTCAGCCAATTCGATTCACTCCACATAATGTCAAGAAACAGCTGTGCATTGTGGATACAGCAAAGGCTATGGGCCCCAACAACATTCCGGCTATCGTGCTGCAGACTTGTGCTCCAGAACTAGCCGTGCCTCTAGCCAAGCTGCTCCAGTACTGCTACAACACTGGCATCTACCCGACAATGTGGAAAACTGCCCAGGTATGTCCTGTGCACAAAACACAGGACAAATCCAATCTGGCCAATTACCACCCCACCAGTCTACTCTCAATCATCAGCAAAGTGATGGAAGGTGTCGTTGATAGTGCTATCACCAATAACCTGCTCATTTTAGTTTAGGTTTTCTTACCAAATTATCTATTTATATGTTCTATTTAATATTTCAATTGTCTGGATTTTGAAGATTTTGACATTACAATATATTGCATTATCTGAAATTTTTGTCTTTCTAGAAGTATAAAACAGAAAAATAAATTAGCATTGTATAATCATTGTTCTGCTACCTTTAACTACTTTGTGATTGCTTTTCAAAATCACAGCCTGCATTTGAAACTCCAAGCTAATTACCATTAGTTATGACAAGCAATAATATCGTCTTTGTGGTACTTACAATTAATGAAAAACTGCATTGCTTCAGTCACATTGTAATTTAAATAGTTTCAAGAAAGAATTCAAAGAATATTAGAATCTGACGAAAGGTCATCGACCTGAAACGTTAACTTTGTTTCTCCATTGATATTGCTTGACCTGCTGAGTAATTTGAGCATATTCTGGTTTTAATTTATATTATAATAAAGTAGCTCTGTTCCCAAGGATGTTTGCATTACATACTTTAAATGAGGCAATTAAACATTGATTAATGAATATTTTGAGATTTTTAGCTAGTGTCTGTCCTGGAGATTATCACCCTACTTGCATCCTCCCTTTCCTCTCCAAAGAGAAAGAAAGAAATAACTTTAATTTATACAAAGCCTTTCACGATCTCAGGACGTCCCAAGGCTCTTAACAGTCAATGAAATACTTTTTGAAGCCTTGAGTCTCGTCGCCGAGAGCATGCAGAAATCAAGCACAGGCAGCGGAAAGAGCGTGCGGCAAACCAATCCCACCCCCCACCCCTTCCCTCAACGACTATCTGTCCCACATGTGACAGGGACTGTGGTTCCCGTATTGGACTGTTCAGCCACCTAATAACTCATGTTAAGAGTGGAAGCAAGTCTTCCTCGAATCCGAGGGACTGCCTATGATGATGATTTTGAAGTGTGATCACTGTTGTAATGTAGGAAATACGTAGCCAATTTGCACATAACCAGCTCCCACAAACAACACTGTGATATTGATCAGGTAATCTGTTTTAGTAATGTTTGTTGAGTGGTAAATATTGGCCAGGACACCAGGGAGGACTCCCCTTTTTTTCTTCGAAATAGTGCATTGGGTTTCTTTATGTCCACCTGAGAAGGCAGACGGGGCCTCAGTTTAATGTCTCATCCGAAAGACAGCACCTCCAACAGTGCACTGGGTGTGTCAGCCTGGATTATGTACTCTATAATGGCATCATGGACTAACATGTACCCAGGAACCCCTCACACAGATGGGAGAATTAAAACTTGTAATGCTTGTGTCACAGTCTGAGACCCCCCCGACAGAACAACAAATAACTTGAAAGCTTAGAGTAAAAAAAAAATTTTTTAAATCTGATTACAGATTCTAAAAGGCAGCCTGGAGACATCTTGTAAAAGCAAACACGACTAGTTGATGTAAAATAACAGCTATTAAAAATAAAGACTTCTGTTCACAAAGTACAATCACATGGAATTCTGAAGAGTCCTCTTTGATGATTATGCTGTAATTCTTATTCCGTTTTTCTTCCATGTGACACACCAAATAAATACTGAATGTCGTCGTGGAGTAGGCGGAGGATGGTGATGTACCTTTGGGGGCATCCGAAATAGAGGAGGACGCTCCATAAACCCTCGCGGTTGACAGTGTCAAAGGCCTTTGTAAGGTCGAAGAAGGCCATGTATAAGGGCCACTGTTCCCTGCATTTTTCCTGTAGCTGTCCAGCTGCAAAAATCATATCCGTTGTGCCCCGGAGGGGACGAAATCCATACTGTGACTCCGGGAGGAGCTTCTCAGCCACGGGGAGAAGGCGGTTGAGGAGGACTCTGGCGACGACTTTCCTAGTGGTTGATAGCAGGGAGATTCCTCTGTAGTTGCCGCAGTCGGACTTGTCCCCCTTTTTAAAGATGGACATGATCACTGCATCTCTAAGTTCTCCCGGCATGCTCTCCTCCCTCCAAATGAGAGAGATGAGGTCATGTATTCGCGCCAGTAGTGCCTCTCCGCCATACTTCAGTGCCTCAGCAGGGATTCCATTCGCTCCTGTAGCCTTGTTGTTTTTTAGCTGTCTTATGGCCTTTTATACCCCGTGCAGTGTTGGGGTCTCACTGAGGTGGTGGTGGGTCACATGCTGCGGAATGGAGTCGAAGGCAGAGTCTCGATTGAGGAGATCTTCGAAGTTTTCCTTCCAATGGGTCCTGACTGCCTCAGTGTCCTTGATGAGTGTTTCCCTGTTCTTGGCCAGGAGTGGGGTGGGGCCTTGTGAGTTTGGTCCATATGTGGCCTTGACTGCAGTGAAGAATCCTCACACATCATGGCTGTCGACCAGCTGCTGTATCTCCTGTGCTTTCTCCATTCACCACCTGTTCTTTCGGTCCTGGGTTTTGTGTTGGACCTTAGCGTTTAGCCGTCAGTAATGCTGCTTTGCTGCTCCCGAGTTGGGTTGCTGTTTAAGGCTTAGAAATGCCCTGCACTTACAATCTATTAGCTCTTGAATTTCCTGATCATTCTCATCAAACCAGTCCTAGTGTTTCCTGGTTGAGTGACGGTGCATCTCTTTGCAGACACTGGTTATGGAGGCCTGGAGGGCAGACCAAGCGCTGTGGACATTCTGTATCTCGAGGTCATCAAGGCATGCCAGGTTAGCTGTGAGGCGCTGACTGTAAAGGGCTCTCTTAGCTGGGTCCTTAAGTGCCCCACCATTGACTTGTTTGCGTCACTGCTTCTACTGCCTCCTTCACTTTGGGGCTATGTTGATGTCAATGATGGATCGGATTAGGCGGTGGTCCACCCAGCAGTCGTCAGCTCCTGTCATGGCATGGGTGATGTGCACATCCTTGCGATCCCTGGCTCGGACGATGATATAGTCGAGCAGGTGCCATGCAAGCCATGATCCTTACCAACGGATCCATCACAGACCCAATTCACATCCGGACCGGGGTCAAGCAGGGCTGCGTCATCGCCCCAAATCTCTTCTCAGTCTTCCTCACTGCCGTGCTCCACCTTACAGTTGAATAGCTCCCCGCTAGAGTGGAACTAAACTACAGAACCAGTGGGAAGCTGTTCAACCTTCCCCGTCTCCAGGCCAGATCTAAGACCACTCCAACCTCTGTCATCGAGCTACAGTATGCGGACAATGCCTGTGTCTGTGCACACACAGAGGCTGAACTCCAGGACACAGTCGATGTATTTACTGAAGCATATGAAAGCATGGGCCTTACACTAAACATTAATAAGACAAAGGTCCTCCACCAGCCTGTCCTCGCCGCACAGCACTGTCCCCCAGACATCAAGATCCACGGCATGGCCCTGGACAACATGGACCACTTCCCCTATCTCGGGAGCCTCCTATCAACAAGAGCAGGCATTGATGACGAGATCCAACACCGCCTCCAGTGCACCAGTGCAGCCTTCGGCCGCCTGAGGAAAAGAGTGTTTGAAGTCCAGGCCCTCAAAACTGTCACCAAGCTCATGGTCTACAGGGCCATAGTAATACCCGCCCTCCTGTATGGCTCAGAGACATGGACCATGTACAGTAGACACCTCAAGTCGCTGGAGAAATATCACCAGCAATGTCTCCACAAAATCCTGCAAATCCCCTGGGAGAACAGACACACCAACATTAGTGTCCTCGTCCAGGTCAACAACCCCAGCATTAAAGCACTGACCGCACTTGATCAGCTCCGCTGGGCAGGCCACATAGTTCACATGCCAGACACGAGACTCCCAAAGCAAGCGCTTTACTCGGAACTCGTCCACGGCAAGTGAGCCAAAGGTGGGCAGAGGAAACGTCATAAGGACACCCTCAAAGCCTCCCTGATAAAGTGCAACATCCCCACTGACACCTGGGAGTCCCTGGCCATAGACCGCCCTAAGTGGAGGAAGTGCATTCGAGAGAGCTCTGAGCTCCTCGAGTATCGGCACTGAGAGCATGCAGAAATCAAGCGCAGGCAGCGGAAGGAGCGTGCAGCAAGCCAGGCTCCCTGCCCACCCTTTCCCTCAACGACTATCTGTCCCACCTGTGACAGAGTCTGTGGTTCTCGTATTGGACTGTACAGCCACCTAAGAACTCATGCTAAGAGTGGAAGCAAGTCTTCCTCGATTCCGAGGGACTGCCTATGATGATGATGAAATACTGAGGCAAAAATCAAATATGTGAAAAGGTTATTTGAAGCTTCTTCTAAATTCAATGAATAGTGTAGAAGAGCATGCCAGGAGCAACACCAGGCATACCTAAAAATGAGGTGCCAACCTGGGGAAGCTGCAACTACCTGCATGCTAAGCAACGGAAGCAGCATGCTATAGACAGAGCTAAGCGATCCCACATCCAACGGATCGGATCAAAGCTCTGCAGTCCTGCCTTGTCGAGTCGTGAATGGTAATGGACAATTAAACAACTAATGGGTGGAGGAGACTCCATGAACATCCCTATCCTCAATGATGGAGCCCAGCACGCAAGTTCAAAAGATAAGGCTGAATCATTTGCAACCATCTTCGACTCCTCCTGAGGTCACCACAGAAGCCAGTCTTCAGCCAATTCGATTCACTCCACATGATGTCAAGAAACAGCTGAGCATTGTGGATACAGCAAAGGCTATGGGCTCCATAGCCTATCGTGCTGAAGACTTGTGCTCCAGAACTAGCCGCGCCTCTAGCCAAGCTGTTCCATTACAGCTACAACACTGGCATCTACCCGACAATGTGGAGAACTGCCCAGGTATGTCCTGTCCACAAAAAGCGGGACAAATCCAATCTGGCCAATTACCACCCCACCAGTCTACTCTCAATCATCAGCAAAGTGATGGAAGGTGTCGTTGATAGTGCTATCAAGCGGCACTTACTCACCAATAACCTGCTCATTTTAGTTTAAGTTTTCTTACCAAATTATCTATTTATATGTTCTATTTAATATTTCAATTGTCTGGATTTTGAAGATTTTGACATTACAATATATTGCATTATCTGAAATTTTTGTCTTTCTAGAAGTATAAAACAGAAAAATAAATTAGCATTGTATAATCATTGTTCTGCTACCTTTAACTACTTTGTGATTGCTTTTCAAAATCACAGCCTGCATTTGAAACTCCAAGCTAATTATCATTAGTTATGACAAGCAATAATATCGTCTTTATGGTACTTACAATTAATGAAAAACGGCATTGTTTCAGCCACATTGTAATTTAAATAGTTTCAAGAAAGAATTCAAAGAATATTAGAATCTGACGAAAGGTCATCGACCTGAAACGTTAACTTTGTTTCTCCATAGATATTGCTTGACTTGCTGAGTAATTTGAGCATATTCTGGTTTTAATTTATATTATAATAAAGTAGCTCTGTTCCCAAGGATGTTTGCATTACATACTTTAAATGAGGCAATTAAACATTGATTAATGAATATTTTGAGATTTTTAGCTAGTGTCTGTCCTGGAGATTATCACCCTACTTGCATCCTCCCTTTCCTCTCCAAAGAGGAAAGAAAGAAATAACTTTAATTTATACAATGCCTTTCATGACCTCAGGACGTCCCAAGGCTCTTAACAGTCAATTAAGTACTTTTTGAAGCCTCGAGTCTCATTGCCGAGAGCATGCAGAAATCAAGCGCAGGCAGCGGAAAGAGCGTGCGGCAAACCAATCCCATCCACCCCTTCCCTCAACGACTATCTGTGCCACATGTGACAGGGACTGTGGTTCCCGTATTGGACTGTTCAGCCACCTAATAACTCATGTTAAGAGTGGAAGCAAGTCTTCCTCGAATCCGAGGGACTGCCTATGATGATGATTTTGAAGTGTGATCACTGTTGTAATGTAGGAAATACGTAGCCAATTTGCACATAACCAGCTCCCACAAACAGCACTGTGATATTGATCAGATAATCTGTAGTGTATGTAGCACACAAATCACTGACACCACACGGTCTGGTTTTAAACTAACTGCTGTGACCTTCATCCTTTATTGAACAGCTCCAGAGTGACTCTCAGGTGTGGTGGTCAGCTTTTTATACTGCCTCTTGCAGGTACTTTCAGGTCTCCCACCACAGCGCCCTCTGTGGTGTACCATTGTGCTTATTATACATTTAAGGTACCAGGATGATACACACATCAATACACAACATCTCACTTCCCCCCCTGGACGCAGGACAATACATACATCGATACATAACATCTCACTTCCCCCCCCCAGTCCCGAAGCCGTTGCCGGCGATCTCGACCTTGTTTGTCCAACGGAAGGCAGGTAGGCATAGACAGTGCGTTTGTATGGTACATGTTATCTGGTACAGATGTTGCGTCAACGGGTTGCGGGTACACTGAGCAGTTACATTAAATAGTTATTAACTGGTAACGGATCCCTGATTTCCTTATTAGCTCTTATCATTAATTGTACTTCATATCCATTATTTTACACAAACATAGTGACTATTCAGCATTAAAATATTAATTCTTATTATAAATCCGTCATCTCACATTAACATAGCTCATTTTAGACTCGCTCTTGCCTTACAGAAGTCACTTTGTGGGGACCACCACGTGGTAAGGCCCTTTTAAGACTCCCGGGTGCATTTCCTTTTTAAGGCGCCATCTTTGATGCAGCAGGATTCCATGAGGCTTCTCCTTGGGCGCCGCCATCTTTGATGCTCTGCTGCTCTGGACACGAGGCCGCCGCCATCTTGCTCTCCGCCGCTCTGGATGCCCTCCACCGCCGCAGCCTCCGCTCCTCTCTGCTGCCACCTGACTTGCCGCCTCTCCTGCGGCCGTCGTCCTCGCTTCTCCGGCGGCCACCGTAGCGGCCTCCTCTGCAGCCGCCGTGGCCCCGACCTCCAGCTGCTGCTGCCGCCCGACTCTCTCTCTGCGTGGGCCCCTCCGATCCGCCGGCCATCCTGGATCCCTCGCACCCCGCCCACAGCGCACCGCCGGCTCACCAACCCCCCCCCACTTGGTCCGCCTCTGCAGGGCTGCTTGCCTGTGGGGGCTGAGGCTGCAGGATCTCTGTGTGATGTCCGGGCCTGGGGCTTGCTCTGCTTGCCTGTGGGTGGATTGAGGCTGCAGCTCCAGCTCGGTCGGTGCTGCTCTCTGGGGACCCGGGGCACGGCAGCACCCCGGGGAGCAGCAGCCTGTGGAGTGGTGAAGTCTTCCCAGCTCCCACGGACCGTCCCCATCCACCTCCGGCTGAGGAGCGTCGGCCCATCGCCTGCAACGACCCACAAAGGTAAACCGTGCGTCTCGTCCCCATGGGATACCTGCACCTCCGCTCTGCCAAGAACAGGTATTAGTTCCCTGGTGTAGGTACGCAGCTTCACCGTGACCGGGACCAGCTTGGGTCGTGCAGCTGGGTTAATCCACAGTTTATCAAAAGTTCTCCGACTCATCAACGATGGACCGGAGCCCGTGTCTACTTCCATACTCACAGGGACTCCGTTGATTTTTACTTCCATTATCACTGGGGGTGAATCGTCGGTACACGTGTACAGTCCCAACACCTCGTCTTCTTCTGCCTGCCTCTTGCTGGATGATGGATCATCCCCCATCTCCTCAGCTACACGGTGAGTCCGATTTCTTTTACACATACGCCGAAAGTGGCCTTTCAGGTGGCAGGTATTGCACATGTACTCCGCAAACCTGCACTGGTGAGCCCCATGGCTTCCTCCTCAGCGCCAGCATGGTGCTGCTTGATTGGCCCCCCTCAGCGGACTCTGAGTTCCAGGACCCCAAGGTCCGTGCTCTCTGCCCCGGGCAGAGCCACATTCTGCAGTTTTGTCCGTGGTGGGCGCTATCCTGTGTACAGTGCCTGCCGGGTTCGAGACTGTGTAGATCATTTGCTGCAAATCGAGGTCATATATGCCCGGCTGATGGTGATGGCCTTTGTCAGGGTGACTGTGGGTTCCGTGGCTAACAGCTTGTGAAGGAGGCCCTCGTGGCCAATCCCCATGACGAAAACGTCCCGTAACGCCTCGTCAAGGTGTGCGCCAAAATCACACGGCGCCGCGAGTCTCCTGAGGTCCGCAGCATATTTGGTGATATCCTGGCCCTCAGGTCTGCAGTGATGGTAAAATTTGTATCTGGCCGTGAGGATGCTCTCCTTCGGTTTCAACTGGTCACGAATGAGTGCGATCAACTCCTCGTATGACTTGTCCCTGGCGCTCTCGGGTGCCAGCAAATTCCTGACGAGACAGTAAACCTCATCTCCACAACTGGAAAGCAATATCGCCTTACGCTTATCCCTCATTGCGTCCGCGTCCTCCGTCAGGTCGTTTGCTGTGAAGTAGTACTCGAGCCTTTCCTGAAAGGCCTTCCAATCATTGCCCACAGTAAAATCCTTTAGCGAGCCCAGAGTAGCCATGGTTGCGTGGAGTTTGTCCGCTTCCTTGTCGCCAATGTAGTGGTTTGTAGCACACAAATCACTGACTCCACACGGTCTGGTGTTAAACTAACTGCTGTGAACTTCATCCTTTATTGAACAGCTCCAGAGTGACTCTCAGGTGTTGTGGTCAGCCTTTTAAACTGCCTCTTGAAGGTACTTTCAGGTCTCCCACCACAGCGCCCTCTGTGGTGTACCATTGTGCTTATTATACATTTAAGGTACCAGGACGATACACACATCAATACATAACATAATCTGTTTTAGTAATGTTTGTTGAGGGATAAATTTTGGCCAGGACACCAGGGAGAACTCACCTTTTCTTCTTCGAAATAGTGCATTGGGATCTTTTATGTCCACCTGAGAAGGCAGATGGGGCCTCAGTTTAACATCTCATCCAAAGACAGCATCTCCAACAGTGCACCACTCCCTCAGTACTGCACTGGGTGTGTCAGCCTGGATTATGTGCTCTATAATGGCATCATGACTAACATGTACCCAGGAACCCCTCACACAGATGGGAGAATTAAAACTTGTAATGCTTGTGTAATAACAGTCTGAGACCCCACCTACAGAACAACAAATCACTTGCTTGAAAGCTTAAAATAAAAAATAAAAAATGTTTACAACCTGATTACAGATTCTAAAAGGCAGCCTGGAGACATCTTGTAAAAGCAAACACAACTAGTCGATGTAAAATAACAGCTATTAAAAATAAAGACTTCTGTTCACAAAGTGCAATCATGTGAAATTCTGAAGAGTTCTCTTTGATTATTATGGTGTAATTCTTAACCCATTTTTCTTCCATGTGACACACCAAATAAATACTGAAGCAAACATCAAACATGTGAATAGGTTATTTAAAGCTTCATCCAAATTCCTGCTTCATCCTATTACTGAAAGCATGATTTTAATTTGTTCCACAAGCATTTCAGTAAGTCCCGTGATTGCCACCAGATTATCTTTTCAATGCTGCAGCACAGTGCTGTTATTTTCTATTCACTGCCTGTGGATAATGTGTTTTTGTCATGTCTTTAGAGAGCAACACATCAGACAGCCTGTAAAATGGCTGCAAGTTCTGTTAACCTTTGACCTGCTGGTCAGGCGACCTGCTCTTTATTACTAGCACTAGCTGCAGCAACACAGGCATCCACAATGTGAAGCTACATACATTACACTTCTCCCTCCTTAATGAAGGGTTATTATAACAAACAATCATCATACATAACTTGCATGGTTATACATAACAAAAGATATGGACTCATTTTGCCATATTTACAAATCAAGCTTAACCACTTGTTTTCTGTTTCGAAGAGGATACCTTCACTCTCGAACAGAACCTTCCAAACATGGTGTCAAATTTAAACTCATTCGAGGCTGATCCTGAGGAAAGTTTTCCTCCAAGGGATGCCCTTGATTTCCATTTGAAACTCTCTAACTTCAGACTGTTTGTTTTCCTGATTCGGACTCAGACAAATTCTGCCTTTCTCTTGGATTTGTTTCCACTTCTTTGGATGTAGGATATGCTACTGGTGTATCAAAACTATCTGATGTGTCAGAAATAATGGAATCAATCCCACCTTCAACTACTTCCATGTCTGTGGGTAAAATATGCTCAATGTGAACAAACCTAACCTGTCTATTATCAAACATCTTGACTAAATATGTGTGAGGACCACATATCTTCACCACTCTTCCTGGTAACCACTTTAACCATTTATGGTGATGGTTCTTCACTCTCACCTTCTGATTTAATTTCACACTTCTCTCTTTTATTCCACCGCTATCATGATTCTCTTTCTGTCTTAATTGTGTCTCTTCTATGGACTGTGCCAAGTTTGGTTTTAACAACGAGAATCTGGTTCATGGCTTTCGTTTGAGAAACAACTCTGCTGGTGTTCTACCATTAGTTGTGTGAGGAGTATTACGATACATTATTAGAAAATTAGCTAATCTATGGTCTATTGACTACTGTAATTTCTTTGGATTTGGATCCAACATTTGTTTGATGAGGGCACGTTTTACAATTTGTACAGTGCGCTCTGCTGCACCATTCGAAGCAGAGTGGTACGGTGGAACCTTGGTAAGTTTCACACCATTTTTGCTCGGGATCTGTGCAAATTCTTCTGAACGAAATTGTGGTCCATTATCCAAAATAATTTCTTCTGGGAGGCCAAATGAAGAAAATAATCTTCGCAAAATGTCTAATGTTTTGCTTGTTGTTATTTTCCACATTGGAAACACCTTGGTCCACTTCGACTGGCTATCACTCACAATGAACAATTGTTGTCCTTCTAGCTCAGCAAAATCGTTATGCCACACCCTGGGAGGCCATTTCCATGGCTGTGATGGTACTGATGCTGGTTGCTTGCTTACTGATTGACGTGTCGTACGCTGACTGACGATGTACTCTATATCTTTATCAAGACCTAGCCACCATAAGTAACTGCGTGCAAAACTCTTGTTCAAGCACATTCCTAGGTGCTGGTCATGGAGGTCTCCTAAAAATTTGGACCTGAATTTATTTGGTATAACCAATCTTGCATCCCACATGATACAATCTTTATCGACTGATAATTCATTCCTACAAATGAAGAATGGATGCATATCTTTGTCTGTTACCTGGTTTGGCCATCCGTTTGCAATATAATCACACACCTTTGACATAATTGGGTCACGTTTGGTTGCCCTTCCAATTTCTTCAGTTGTGACTGGCAGTTCATCGATGTATGAAAAATAGAACATCTACTCCCTAACGGGTGTAACTTGATGGGGAAGGTAATCTAGACATAGCATCAGCATTACTGTGATCAGCTGATCATCTGAATTCTATTGTGTTCATAACACAGATGAGACTGCACACAGGGAGGTGAAAGTAACAGTGACCTCAGTCTTTATTAAGATACTCCAGAGCGACGAACAGGCCTTAGGGGCCGGCTTATATACAGTGCTCCCAAGGGATGCTGGGATTCCTTGGGACTTCAGGAGATGCACTCCCTGGTGGCGGAAGATGGGAATGCATACTTTACAGATACACAACATCACTCCCCCGCAAAGTCAAAGTGAAAACTATTTACAAAGTGAGGCGGTCGGGAGCCTTTCTTTCCCTGGTGGTCCGCCTCGGTTCAAATGTCTGTTCTGGTGTGTTGGCTGTGCCCTCGCTGGGTTGGTATGTTGTTGGCCCTGCAGGGCTGCTGGGTGAGCCTGTCTTGTTGGGCTGTTGGGCGTGATCGGTTCGATTTCCTGGTCCGGGGTGCTGTCGTTGATCCTTTGCTTGTGTGTGTTGTGGGCTCGACAAAGGTGCTGTCTGCTGTGGGTTGTTCAGGGCAGTCTGTGAACCGTAGCCTCGTTTGGTCCAGGTGCTTTTTGCAAATTTGTCCATTGTCTAGTTTGACTACAAACACCCTACTCCCTTCTTTAACTATCACCGTGCCCGCAATCCACTTGGGACCATGTCTATAGTTTAGCACATACACAGGGTCATTCAGATTAATTTCCCGTGACACAGTGGGGCGACCATCATTTACATTTTGTTGCTGCCGCCTGCTCTCTACCTGATCATGCAGGTTGGAGTGAACAGCAAGAGTCTGGTTTTAAGTGTTCTTTTCATGAGTAGCTCAGCCGGGGGCACCCCTGTGAGCGAGTGGGGTCTCGTGCGGTAGCTGAGCAGTACTTGGGACAGGCAGGTTTGGAGTGAGCCTTCTGTGACTCGTTTAAGGCTCTGTTTGATTGTTTGTACTGCCCGCTCTGCCTGCCCATTGGAGTCTGGTTTAAACGGGGCCGAGGTGACATGTTTGATCCCATTGTGGGTCATGAATTCTTTAAATTCGGCACTGGTGAAACATGGCCCGTTGTCACTGACCAGTATGTCAAGCAGGCCGTGGGTGGCAAACATGGCCCTCAGGCTTTCAATGGTGGCAGTGGTGGTGCTTCCCGACATTATTTCACATTCAATCCATTTTGAAAAAGCATCCACCACCACCAAAAACATTTTACCGAGAAGCGGGCCCGCATAGTCAACATGGATGCTTGACCATGGTCTGAAGGGACAAGACCACAAACTTAGTGGTGCCTCTCTGGGCACGTTGTTCAACTGAGCACACACGCTGCATTGCCGTACACAGGACTCTAAGTCAGAGTTGATACCGGGCCACCACACGTGGGATCTGGCTATCGCTCTCATCATTACTATACCTGGGTGTGTGCTGTGGAGATCCGAGATGAACGTCCCCCTGCCCTTTTTGGGTAGCACTACGTGGTTACCCCACAACAGGCAGTCTGCCTGAATGGACAGCTCATCCTTTCGCCGCTGGAACGGCTTGTTTAGCTCTTGCATTTCAACAGGGATGGTGGCCCAGCTCCCATGCAATGCACAGTTTTTTACTAGGGACAGCAGAGGATCTTGGCTGGTCCAAGTCCTAATCTGGCAGGCCGTGGCAGGTGATTTATCATTTTTAAACGCTTCCATGACCATCAACAAGTCTGCGGGCTGCGCCACCATCAACAAGTTTGCAGGCTGCGCCATTTCCACCCCCATGGTGGGCAATAGTAGCCGACTGAGAGCATCCGCACAGTTCTCGGTATGCTGATAGCGCGAGTGCCCACCTTTGTATGCGGGCTGAGGCATTAGTATTTATCCCCTTGTTTTCAGCGAACAGGGATATGAGGGGCTTGTGATGGGTTTCCAGCTCAAATTTGAGGCCAAACAGATACTGATGCATTTTCTTTACCCCGAACACACAAGCTAATGCCTCTTTCTCAATCATGCTATAGGCCCTCTCGGCCTTAGACAAGCTCCTGGAGGCATAGGCGACAGGTTGCAACTTCCCCACAATGTTAGCTTGTTGTAATACACACCCAACGCCGTACGACGACGCGTCATATGCAACACAAGTCTTTTACACGGGTTATACAATACAAGCAGCTTGTTGGAGCATAAAATGCTTCTGGCTTTCTCAAAAGCAATTACTTGTTTTTTTCCACAAACCCAGTTCTCACCTTTACGCAATAACACATGTAGGGGCTCTAAGAGGGTGCTTCACCCCGGTAGGAAGTTACCAAAATAGCTGAGGAGTCCCAGGATCGACCGCAGCTCTGTGACATTCTGTGGCCTGGGCACGTTCCTGATAGCCTGTCTTGGTGTCTGAGGGCCGAATGCCATCCGCTGCGATCTTTCTCCCCAAAAACTCCACTTCTGTTGCCATGAAGACGCATTTCGACCTCCTCAGCCGCAGCCCTACGCAATCCACTCGCTGGAGGACCTCCTCCAGGTGCTCAGCGGTGTCCCAACCCGTGACCAATATGTCGTCCTGAAAAACCACTGTGCGTGGTACCGACTTGAGTAGGGCTCTGGAGGATTGCTGCAGCTGACCGAATTCCAAATGGGCATCTGTTGTAGATGAGCAGTCCCTTGTGCGTGTTGATGCAGGCGAGGCCCTTCGAAGACTCCTCCAGCTCCTGCGTCATGTAGGCCGAAGTCAGGTCGAGGTTGGTGAATGTCTTGCCTCCTGCCAGCGTCGCAAATAGGTCGCAAATAGTAGCAGGTATTGGTCCTGTAGCGAGAAACAATTAATAGTTACTTTATAATTGCCGCAAATCCTGACCGTGCCATCACTTTTGAGTACTGGAACAATCGGGCTGGCCCACTCGCTGAATTCCACTGGGGAGATGATGCCCTCACATTGCAGCCTGTCCACCTCGATTTCCACTCTCTCCCTCCCTCATCATGTGAGGTACCGCTCGCACCTTGTGGTGAATGGGTCGTGCCTCTGGGACCAAGTGGATCCGCACCTTCGCCCCGGAAAAGTTGCCAATGCCTGGCTCAAAAAGGGAAGGAAATTTGTTAAGAACCTGGGTACATGAGGCCTCATTGACATGTGATAGCGCTCGGATGTCATCCCAGTTCCAGCGGATTTTTCCAAGCCAGTTCCTTCCAAGCAGTGTGGGGCTATCGTCCGGGACAATCCAGATGGCAGTTCATGCACCGTGACCTTGTAGGGGACCTTCACCATGGCGCTGCCTAGGACAGTGATAAGCTCCTTGGTGTACGTTCTCAGTTTCGTGTGGATGGGGCTCAGGGCTGGCCTGAGTGCCTTGTTGCGCTACAGTCTCTCAAACATCTTTTCACTCATGATGGATTGGCTAGCGCCAGTGTCCAGTTCCATGGCTACGGGTAAGCCATTCAATTTTACATTTAGCATTATAGGTGCACATTTCATCGAAAATGTGTGCACCCCATGTACTTCAGCATCTGCCTCCTCTATCTGAGGCTCAAAATTGCTTTGATCCACCATGGACCAATCTTCCTCTGCCACGTGGTGGTTAGCAGGTTTTGCAGAGCTTGCAGCTCCAATGGGTGCCCCATTGTTCCACAGCTCTTGCAAACATATCCTTTGAAGCGGCATGAATAGGCTGAATGGAAGCCTCCACAACGCCAACAAGGTGTGAATTGCTTTGCATTCATCCTTTGTTGCGGACTCTGAGTCATCTGGGTCACCTGAGGCCTGCTGGCAGTTGCAGACTCGTGGTTTCTGCCCTGTCCATTTCTGCTCGCAAACACAGTTCCAGTTATTTTATGAACATTGTTAGCACTTGTCTGCTGAGAGATTTGTTTGGTGTTATCACTGGTGGACATAAACGCCTCTGCACGCATGAGTTCGCATCCCATCCTCATTGCCAGTTATTGTGTTCCTAACACAGATGAGACTGCACACAGGGAGGTTAAAGTAAGTGACCTCAGTTCTTATTAAGACACTCCAGATTGAGGAACAGGCCTTAGGGGCCGGCTTATATACAGTGCTCCCAAGGGATGCTGGGATTCATTGGGACTTCAGGGGATACACTCCCTGGTGGCGGAACATGGGAGTGCATGCTTTATAGATACACAACATATTCAATATCATATGTATATGCTGACAAAATCAAAGCCCATCTCTGCATTCGGACTGCAGCTAAGGTTGGAACTGGGGACTTTGGATGGAGGATTGCTGTCAGGGGCTTATGGTCCGTAACGATGGTAAACTTACGACCATACAAGTATTTGTGGAATTTCTTGACCCCAAAAATTAATGCCAAAGCTACCCTTTCAATTTGCGCGTAATTACGCTCACTGGCACTGAGAGTGCGTGAAGCAAAAGCAATTGATCTCTCTTCCCCACTACTTAATACATGAGAGATTACTGCCCCAACTCCATATGGAGAGGCATCACATGCTAGCTTGATCTCATGAGATACGTCATAGTGAACTAACATGGTGCTCTCTACCAAGTTGCTTTTACACTCCTTGAATGCTGCATCGTATTCTTTTGACCACTTCCAATGGACATGTTTTTTCAATAGGTCACTCAGTGGATGTAATACTATAGCCAAATTTGGTAGGAACTTCCCATAATAGTTCAAAAGACCCAAAAATGATCGAAGTTCAGTGACATTCTTGGGAGTGGGTGCATTTCTGATTGCATCCAGTTTTTTTCATTGGTTGGAGGTAAACCATCTTTGTCTACTCTGTACACTGAGTTTTGAAATAACTCATACTTGTGAGCAGCCACTTGTACTCTATGCTTCTCTAGCTGTTTGAGGACTTCATTCAATATGTTATTATGAATTTGCCTATTTGGTGCTGAAATTAGTATGTCATCTAAATAACATACTACCCCTTCAATACCTTGCAAAATCTGGTTCATTACCCCTTGGAATATGGCAGGGGCAGAAGACACTCCAAATGGTAGCCTATTAAATTGATATAGGCCTAGATGAGTATTTATAGTCAAACATGACTTGGACTCCTCATCTAGTTCCAGCTGTAAGTAGGCATTCGTTAGGTCCAACTTTGAGAAAATCTGACCCCCTGTCAGTGTTGTGAACAAATCTTCTATATTTGGCAATGTATTGGGGACATTACCTTCTAGAACCTGGTTTACGGTTACTTTATAATCACTACACAATCTTACCTTACCATCAGACTTAGGTACAACAACAATGGGTGTAGCCCAATTACATCGATCTATCTTAGAAATAATGTTCATGTCTCTAGTCTTTTGAGTTCTTGCTCAACTTTCTCCTTGAGTGCATTTGGTACGGAATGTGGCTTGTAGTAAACCGATCTAGCGTCCTTCTGTACCCTGACACTCGCCTTGAAACCTTGGATCGGACTGCCGTTTCGCAGAACATCTTCGGATAATTCTTGATGACATCATTCTTTGACGCAACTCTCGTTTCAACACAAAAAACTCACCCCAATCCAGCTTCATTGTTCCCAACCAATTTCTTCCTAGTAACGCAGGCTTGTCTCCTGCCACTACTATTGGAGGCAAGCTCTGAACTTGATCCTTGTATTTCACCAGTACGGTAATATAACCTACCACCGAATGTTCTCTCCTGAGTAGCCTCGCAGCTCTATCTTGGGTTTCCCCAATGGGAGATCCAGTAATTTATTGCGGTATAACGACTCTGGTACTACACTCACGGATGCACCAGTGTCGATTTCTATGGGTAGCTTGACTCCTGCAACATCTATGTGGATTTTAATACTTTTTGAACCGCCGTCCGTTAACCTCATGCTCCTGAACTCTAACATCTCCTCATCCTGTTGTTGTTCTTCTATGCTATGTAGTCTCTGGGGATTTCTACTCATAGCTTTGAAAGCTGGTTTACCCTTCAGTTGGCAAGTCTTCGCAAGATGCCCAGTTTTCCTGCAGACGAAACACTCTGCCTTCACATATGGACAACTTTGAGCAATGTGTTGTCCCAAGCACCGATAGCAGGACGTCAAGGCTCTGTTCCCATTTCCAGTTCCTGAGACTTTGGGGCCCCACCACCTTTTACTTTGAACCTGCAGGTGATTCACCTCAGTTGTCTGATGACTGACATTAGTATGAAATTCTTGGGAATATTGGTCGGCCATGCTTATCGACCTAGCTGTCTGACAAGCTAAATCAAAAGTCAAGTCAGGGGTCAATAACTTTCTTCTGATCGCATCATTTCTCATCCCACAAAAAAAGCGATCTCGCAATGCTCGGTTCTGAAAGTCTCTGAAATTACAGTGAATTGATAGCTTTTTTAATGCTACAATGCACTCACTGATTTTTTCTTTGGCCTTCTGATTTTGTATTCCGAAACGATAACTTTCAGCAATTTTTAACGGAACGGAGCTATGTTGTTCTACGTTAGT
Source organism: Pristiophorus japonicus (assembly GCF_044704955.1). Lineage (NCBI taxonomy): Eukaryota > Metazoa > Chordata > Chondrichthyes > Pristiophoridae > Pristiophorus > Pristiophorus japonicus. The sequence continues at coordinate 50,336,942 of NC_091982.1, forward strand.
TAGAATCTGTTTCAGCATTGTATCCTTTGGCTTGTCAAGCACAAGCAAATTTATCAGCATTTCATACAACTCGGGCCTGACCTCAGTTAAGAATATAGCTCGTTTTTGTTCCAACACCACCCGGTTATTGTCTTCATTACTGGGAATTTCGATTATATTATTTGCAGTGAAAAACATTTCTATCTGATCCACAAACGCTCTGAAACTTTCACGGTTGCGTTGAAATTCCTCCACATACCCTATTATTCCCATAGGGGCAGCCATTTTGACTCTAGCAATTTAACCAATTGTGCTCGTAATTTACCTTGGATTGTAGCTGTTTCCAAAAACAGAGAAGCTCTCAATGTCTCTCTGTCGGCTGGCTGAATGCTTCACCAACAAAAATTTCAGCTTTGTATTATCCGATTAGATCCCATTCCCGTCGCCATCAATTCTTAACCATCTTGACCATCAATACAATCCAATATTACAGAAGCACCAGATAATGTAAAATGCATGATAAAAATTTCTTGTGCAGTACTGGAGTGGGTTTACTGACTCACCGACAATTGTGAACACATCTCATGGATTAAAACATTTTCAGATCCTGGCCGGAGGTGCTTTGATAGACATACAAATATATTTATTTAAAAGTGCAACATGTGAGGTATTACATTTTTCTAAGAAAAATTAGGAAGATCACATATTACTTGGACAATAAGAATCTAAATGGGGTAGAAGAGCAAAGGGATTTTGGAGTATAAATACACAAATCACTAAAAGTAGCGATGCAGCTTAATAAGACCATACAAAAGCAAATCAAGCATTGGGGATTGGATTATTTCTAGAGGGATAGAATTGAAAAGTAGAGAAGTTATGCTAAACTTGTATCAAAACTTGGTTAGACCACACTTGGAGTACTGCATACAATTCTGATCGCCATATTATAAAGAATAGATGGTGGGTGGAGAAAGCACAGGAGATCCAGCAGCTGGCCGACATTGCAGTTAAGTTCACCTACGGCCCCAGCATCCAAGGCCCCACCCCACTGCTGGCCAAGAACAGGGAGGCACTCATTAAGGACATCGAGGCAGTCAAGGCCCGCTGGAAGGAGCATTTCGAAGATCTCCTTAACCGAGACTCTGCCTTTGACTCGAGTGTCCTCGACTCCATCCCGCAGCATACTACCTGCCACCGTCTCAGCAAAACCCCAGTCCTGCATGAGGTAGAAAAGGTTATCCGTCAACTCAAGAACAATAAGGCATCAAGAGCAGATGGAATCCCCGCTGAGGCACGAAAGTATGGTGGAGAAGCATTATTGGCACGAATACATGACCTCATCTCTCTTATCTCGAAGGAGGAGAGCATGCTGGGAGATCTCAAAAATGCTGTAACCATGACCATCTTCAAAAAAAGGGGAAAAATCCGACTGCGCAAATTACAGAGGAATCTCCCTGTGTCGGCCACTGGGAAAGTCATTTTAAGAATCCTCCTCAACCATCTTCTCCCTGTGGCTGAAGAGCTCCTCCCAGAGTCACAATGCGGATTCCATCCACTAAGGGGTACAACAGACATGATCTTCACCGCGTGACAACTACAAGAGAAATGCAGGGAACAGCACCCTTGTACATGGCCTTCTTTGACCTCACAAAGGCCTTTGACACTATTAACCATGAGGGACCATGGAGCGTCCTCTTCCATTTCGGCTGCCCCCAAAAGTTTGTCACCATGCTCCGCCTGCTCCACGATGACATGCAAGCCATGATCCTGACCAACGGATCCACCACAGACCCATCCACGTCCGGACTGGGATCAAGCAGGGCTGCGTCATCGCACCAATGCTCTTCTCAATCTTCTTTGCTGCACTGCTCCATTTACTCTCAACAAGCTCCCTGCTGGAGTGGAACTAAAATATAGAACCAATGGGACCCTGTTCAACCTTCGTCGCCTCCAAGCTAGATAATGTCCCATTATCTGTTATCGAACTACAGTACGCGGATGACGCTTGCGTCTGCGCACATTCAGAGGCCGAACACAACGCCATCGTCAAAAAGGATATAGAGACACTGGAGAGAGTGTAAAAAAGATTTACAAGGATGATACCAGAAATGCAAGGGTATACCTATCAGGAAAGGATGAACAGGCTGGGTCTCTTTTCTCTTGAAAAGAGAAGGCTGAGGGGTGACCTAAATGAAGTCTTTACAATCATGGAAGGTTTTGATAGATAGATACAGAGAGAGTGTTTCCACTTGTGGGGAAGAGCAAAACTAGAGGCCATCAATATAAGATTGTCACCAAGAAATCAAATAGGAAATTCAGAAGAAACTTCTTAACCCAGAGAGTGGTGAGAATATGGAACTCGCTACCACAGGGAGTGGTTGAAGTGGATACTATAGATGCATTTAAATGAAGTTAGAAGACTAGGGGCTCAAAATTCATCAACTTATCGCCCATTACCGCCCGCTTACCGCCTGCTTACAGTCCAAAAATGCAAGTTTGGTCAAAAAACACGTACATACCGCCGACATACTGCTTGGCGGAAAATTCATCATTGACATACCGCCGAGTGGCATGCATACTGTCCGCTATACAGAACCGCCCGCATGCCACTCAAAAAGCACAAGTTTCATGACATACCGCTGCCATACCACCGGAGCTACATACCGTCCTGGAAAAGGTGGTTTTACTCGATTTTAAGTGGGCGAGAATGGGTGGTAGTGTTCGGTGCTGCCATTTTGAAATCGGGAACAGTCAACAAAAGCAGCACCTCAGTATTTCAGAGTGAACAGTTACTTTACAGCGCGATTTACAGTGGGAAAGGTATTTATATTGGTACTGAGTACATTATTAACATAGAAGGCATTTGAGTTAATATTTTTTTCATTGAAAAATCATTTGAGTTTATCTCAGGATATTTGAGGAGATTCTGGAGATTTAAAAAGAATGGGGCCTGCACTATCTCAGCCTGTATTGCTGACTACCTGTCTAATGCAGGATCCAGATGGGAGAAGATTTATTGAGCAGAATTATCAGGGTAATGGAGGAGGTCGCAGACTGATGAGGAGGAGGAGGCCTTACCCCCAAAGGATTTTCAGAGAGAAGCGCTCATACTTGGACCTGACTGACCAGACTTGTTTCTATAAAGGAGTTAGATGAAGTCCTTACTACTAGGGGGATCAAGGGGTATGGTGAGAAAGCAGGAATGGGCTACTGAAGTTGCATGTTCAGCCATGAACTCAATGAATGGCGGTGCAGGCTAGAAGGGCCGAATGGCCTACTCCTGCACCTATTTTCTATGTTTCTATGTTTCTATGACCGATCGACAGTGCGTTCAAAGGCTGCGCTTCCAAAAACATGTGATCAATGAGATTTGCCAGCTCATTAAGGCAGACCTGCAGCCCAGTACCACCAACATTACTGTACATTCTGTCAAGATGAAGGTTACTGCGGCACTTTCCTTTTATGCATGTGGCTCTTTTCAGGCATCAGCTGGAGACATATGCTGCATTTCTCAGCATACTACTCATCGCTGCATTTGACAGGTAACCGAAGCACTGTATGCACGCTCAATGGAATTTATAAACTTTGCAATGACCAGGGAGGCACAGAATGAGAGGGCTTTGGGATTTGCACGCATTGCCAGCTTCCCCAAGGTGCAGAATACTGTTGACTGTATCCATATTGCCCTGTGAGCACCATTACAGGAGGTGGAGGTGTACCGAAACCGTAAAGGATTCCACTCCCTCAATGTGCAGCTCTTTTGCGAACATACGCAGCGCATAATGGCAGTGAATGCCTACTTTCCAGCAAGCATCCATGATGCACACATCTTGCGTGAGAGCACCGTGTCTGGCCTATTGAAGTCTGAGCCGCTAGGTAAATGCTGGATGCTGGGGGACAAAGGGCACGCTTCGCCACCTGGCTCTTGACCCCCCTGCGGAACCCTCAGACAGAAGCCGATTAACGATTATAATAAGAGCCATATAAGAACATAAGAACATAAGAAATAGGAGCAGGAGTAGGCCATTGGACCCCTCGAGCCTGCTCCACCATTCAATAACAGCATGGCTGATCTGATCATGGACTCAGCTCCACTTCCCTGCCTGCTCCCCTTAACACTTATCGCTCAAAAATCTGTCTATCTCCGTCTTAAATATATTCAATGACCCAGCCTCCACAGCTCTCTGGGGCACAGAATTCTATAGACCCACAATCCTCTGAGAGAAGAAATTCCTCCTCATCTCAGTTTTAAATGGACGGCCCCTTATTCTGAGACTATGTCCCCTAGTTTTAGATTCCCCTATGAGTGGAAATATCCTCTCTGCATCCACCTTGTCGAGCCCCCCTATTATTTTATATGTTTCAATAAGATCACCTAAACTCCAATGTGCTCAACCTACTCAACCTATCTTCATAAGTCAACCCCTTCATCTCCGGAATCAACCTAGTGAACCTTCTCTGAACAGCCTCCAATGCAAGTATATCCTTCCTTAAAATCCATATATAGCCACATGCAATATTAACGAAAAGACAATTGGGGTGCTGAAGCAGTACTTTCGATGCTTGGACCATTCGGGAGGCAGGCTGCAATACCACCCTGAGCAGGTTGCTCAGTTCACAGTGGTGTGCTGCATGTTGCATAACTTAGCAATCATGTGGGGACAGGAATTGCCACAGGGGACTGCAGGACTACCTGAGGAGAGAGTGCAGGAGACAGAAGAGGAAGAAGAGGAAAATGAGGGGGAGGAGGATGAGGAGGAGCTTCCAGATGTACCCATAGCACCATCGCCGCCCCCCACCCACCCCACCCCCACACAACACCACAGCGGAGGGCACGAGGAGCGTATGCCACTGCAAAATTGTTAGGTTAGCAGCTCATAAATGAATGTTTGCTTGAACATGGAGAGCTGCGTTTTGGGACCCTGATGACTGTTACCTCAAAAGTTTGACACTGTACAAGAGTACTTAAATTCAATTGAAATGTTTATGTAAAAATGTTAAAAATGTATAACAATTGTAAAACTTTGTAAAACTTATAACTATAACCTTGAACAACTGTAACAACTTTACAACTTTAACAACTTGAAATAAACTTAAAAAAAATCAAACTTCAACTATTTTAAATTAACAATGAACACTTGACTACAACAAAGCAACCTTTACTGGCTTCGACCTCGACCTCATTCAACACCAGCCTGGGGACTCACCCCCCTTTCTTAATCCCGCCCTTCCCTTTCCCACTGCCCCTAAGCCCGGACCTCCCTGTAGTGGTACCAAGCTTGCTGTTGCTGTTGTTGGGGGTGAGACATTGCAAGCACAAGGAATGGGGCCTCAGGAGAAGCTCGTGATCCGGAAGGCACGACTTCAGGGCTGGAAGCTGCTGGCAGCTCCCCACCATCAGGTGCTGTCGACCCAACTACTATGAAGGATTCCACGCCATGTCCCGATCCCATTGATTGCTGCATGGCATCGACGGAGTCGATGGTTCGCTCCATCGCGGTGATCAGACCAGACATATCCTCCGACTGTCGTTCTGATAGCGCCTCGATGTTTCCGGCTATCATAGCCATGGCCTTGAGCAGCTCTCGACCTATGTCGACACTAGCCTGTGACAGACGCACCATGTCCTGGTACGCGCCTATCTGTCTTGAAGCAATGGACTTTTGTGCACCATCCTCCGTCGCTGCGGCAAAGGCTTGGTCCCGCAGAATCAGAGGCGGCATGGGGGATTCCCATGAATATCGAGTCGGTGGTGGAGGATGTTCCAGCTGGCCCACATGGAACTAGTGTATCATCCTCTGTCTCCACCTCCACCTCCACCTCTACTGGCTCCAGGATGAGCTGCTCTTCCTCTTCCTCTTCATCATCTCTGCCAGTGGTGAAGTCAGGAGAGGGCTGGGTGACTCCAGAGTTGGAGGCAGTGTGTCTGTCGTCTGGTCTCTGCGGAGGTCTGGTCTGAATCCTCCAAGTCTGGATGTACAAAAAAACATTTTAAATCTTGGCACTAGGGGAGGGGTCAAGATTACATGAGTACATGAATATAGTGACGTAGCACAGTATTACTTAAATGACCATCACTGTTGCATTACTGCATTACATATTGCAAACAGATAATACATATATAGATATACATATTCATTGCGTTGCCTGTTCCCAACATTGCAGTAAATCACATGAGCCCAACGTTAAAGTGCAATAAACTTACATTACATCACATGAGCCCAACATTACAGTGCAATAAACTTACATTACATTACATGAGGCCAACATTATAATTACAGTTACATTATATGACATTACAGGATCGCAACATACACTGAGGATTGTATTGAACTGACCAACCTGTGTGGGTGGGTCAGCTCCAATACTGGTGGTGGCACAGTTGCTATCCCCAACCAGCGACTGGGCACAGATCTCAATCTCCGTCAATGGTTCTTGCGTTGTGGGTCCTCTCCCTGTACACCGCAGATCCACTGCTATTGCAGATGTCTTCTTCTGCAGAAAGTAAGGCAAATGAAAGTAAAAGTCTTCAATTCATTTAACATCGCAGGCACACTGGTTCACACGCATGCGCACTCACACACACGCACACACACACATAAACATACACGCACACACACACACACACACACACACACACACACATCAAAACACCACGTTGATTCTCTTGTCATTGCCTGAAAGCACAAATACATCGCCATAACCTTGGGATAAATAACATCATCCGTGTGACACTGAACCTACATTTACATGGTACATGGCACAAAGGGTGATAAATAGAATCATTACTTACTCTTGCTACCCTCACTAGGTCGTTCCACCTCTTACGACACCTTTCCCCGGTGCGTACCATGGTACTTGTGGAGGACACAGCCTGCCCAATCTCCTCCCATGTTCTGTTGTATTCCTTTGGGGGGGGGCTTTCCACAACCACCCTTCATTAGCTCAGACTATTTCTCTGTAATATTCTCCAGCAGGGCAGATAACTCCATCTCATCAGGGGCGGGCTCCCTCAACCCCCCGTCCTTCTCGATGTTCCTGCACTTCGACTTATTTTTCAGCATTTCCATTATATTTATATTTATTATGTTTATCATATGATTTTTAGATTTATAAAATTTGTATTATTATTGTTGATATTGTATAACTATTATTTATTATTAATATTTTTTGACTGGAATCTGTGATTAAATTAACTGACCCTTGAATACTTTGCTGCTCCTTCTCACTCTCTCTCCCTCGACTTCATCTCTCTGCACATGCGCAAGTGACCCCTGACCCCCAAAATCACGGGGAAAAAGCATCTGTGAAAAAAAAGCAAAAAAATAATAATTTGCGCATGTGCAGTGCAGTGCAGCACTGTCCATCAACAAGAAAGTCGATCTTGATCGACTATAATACTGCACACCGCTTGCATACCGCCGAAAAAAATTCCACCAAACTAGTGCTCTTCGGTCTCGGCGGTATTCCGACGGTTTTAAACAACGCACCGCTGGAATACCGCCGAGAAATATGCGGGCCTTACGTCCTGACGAATTTCGGGCCCATGATAAGCATATGAGGAAAGACAGGAAGAGGCTCGAGTGCAGCATAAACGCCAGCATGGGTCAAATGGCCTGTATGAGCTGTAAATCCTATGTAATCTTATGTAATCCTGATCTCTTGCGGTGTTGCTCAGAGATAGTCTGAAGTCTTTAACATTCTTGTAATATTTAGCTGCTCATCTTGGACTGGCCCTTTAAGGCTGCAGCCAAGATTAACCCTCCCTGCCCCCTGCCCCCCCACACCCTGTGTTCTACATAGGTTCGGAAGTGAATTACACATTCATTGCTGTTAATGAGGGAAGTTTTCAGATTACCAGAGGCTTGTACATTTTGGGTTTGAGGTTAATCTGGAAACAGGAATTAACCTGTAACTACAACATCAAAGCAGTGCCTTTCTTGTATATACACATAAGAACCATAAGAAATAGAAGCAGGAGTTGGCCATTCAGCCCTTCGAGCCTGCTCCGCCATTCAATGAGATTATGGCTGATCTTCTACCTCAATCCACTTTCCTGCAACTATCCCCAAATCTCTTGATTCCCTTAATATCCAAAAGTCTATCGATCTCTGTTTTAAATATACTCAAAGACTGAGCCTCCACAGCCCTCTGGGGTAGAGAATTCCAGAGATTCACCACCCTCTGAGTGAAGAAGTTTTTCCTCATCTCAGTCCTAAATGGCCAACCCTTTATTCTGAGACTGTGACCCCTGGTTCTAGACTCCCCAGCCAGAGGAAACATCCTCCCTGCATCTACCCTGTCAAACCCTGTAAGAATTTTGTAAGTTTCAATGAGATCACCTCTCATTCTTCTAAACTTTAGAAAGTATAGGCCTAGTTTACTCAATCTCTCCTCATAGGACAATCCCCCTATCCCAGGAATCAGTCTGGTGAACCTTCATTGCACTCCCTCAATGGTAAAGAGACCAAAACTGTACACAATACTCCAGGTACGGTCTCACCAGGTCCCTATATAATTGCAGTAAGACGGCTTTACTCTTATACTCAAATCCTCTTGTAATAAAGGCCAACATACCATTTGCTTTCTTAATTGCTTGCTGTACCTGCATGTTAACTTTCAGTGATTCGTGTACAATGACACCCTCTGAACACCAATACTTTCCAATCTCTCATCATTTAAAAAATACTCTGCTTTTCTATTTTTCCTACTGAAGTGGATAACTTCACATTTCTCCATTATATTCCATTTGCCATGTTCTTGCCCACTGACTTAACCTGTCTATATCCCCTTGAAGTCTCTTTGCATCCTTCTCACAATTTACATTCCCACCTAGCTTTGTATCATCAGCAAATTTGGATATATTACATTTGGTCCCCTAATCCAAATCGTTGATATAGATTGTGAATAGTTGGGGCCCCAGCACTGATCCTTGCAGCACCCCACTAGTTACAGCTTGCCAACCTGAAAATGACCTGTTTATTCCTACTCTCTGTTTTCTGTCCATTAACCAATCTTCAATCCATGCTAGTATATTACCCCCAATCCCATGAGCCCTAATTTTGTTGAATAACCTCTTGTGTGGCAGCTTATCAAATGCCTTTGAAAATATAAATAAACCACATTCGCTGGTTTCCCCTTATCTATTCTGCTGGTTATAATCTCAAAAAACTCCAAAAGATTTGTCACAATGCACCTTGAATTTTGATGAACACCTTGAAAACCTTTCTATATGCAGATGGATACACTTCATCATCACGTACTTGATTGCTTTCTGTATGATAAACATTTTGATTGAAAAACACTGATAATATTTTGATTTCTGTTTTTCACAAAGAAGCATTGATATTGAATTACATTCTTTGCTGTGGTGGTAAATCGAATGAAGGAATTTCTTCTTAAATTGGCAAATGTTATTTGTAAAGCACCAATGGAGGTAAGGGTTCAGTCTCAAAGTGACTATTTCTTTCTTCTTTTTATTGTCAAACCAAGGCCCCAATTACCAGTGGATGTAAAAGATCCCATGACGCTATTTGAAGAAGAGCAGGAGGTTCTCCCAGTGCCTTTGCCTGCATTTCTCCTAATACCAACAGTGCCCAAAACAGATCAACTGATCATTCATTACACAAATCACTAAAAGTAGTGACACAGGTCAACAGGGCCATAAAAAGAGCAAACCAAGCACTAGGGTTTATTTCTAGACGGATAGAATTGAAAAGTAGTGAAGTTATGCTAAACTTGTATCGAACCTTGGTTAGACCATACTTGGAGTGCTGTATACAATTCTGGTCACCATCTTATACAAACGATAGTATTATTAGTATTAGGCAGTCCCTTGTATCGAGGGTGACCCACTTCCACACCAAAAAGGGATGAGTTCACAGGGGTTTCAATGAGGGACCTGATATTCCAGGTCCCAAACTACATATTGAAGAGTGGAAGATGCCTGTGCGTGGATTCTTTTAACGTGTGGTGGCCATTGCACACCAGCCACCACACGGGGTTGACAGAGCTAGGTCTTGGTCCAGTGCCAAGGGTTAACCAAGACGACTGGAGACCAGCTCTGCTGCACGGACCTAGTGTGCACACATATAGGAATATAAAAAGGATATAGAGGCACTGGAGAGGGTGCAGAGAAGATTTACAAGGATGATACCAGAAAGGTGAGGTTGTACCTATCAGGATAGGATGAACAGACTGGATCTCTTTTTGCTTAAAAAGAGAAGGCTGATCTAATTGAGATAGAGACAGATTAACAGGAAATTTGAGTCAAAAATAAAATGGGAAAAGCTTCATATTTACCGGAACATGTGAGCCAGCAATGCCTGTGTTCATTATCAAGCAGCAAGGTATTAAGAGCAGCAATATATCTTGTAGCCATTGTGATAGTATCCTTTAAATTTCAGTGAAATATATGCAATAGAGAATCAATTTTAACAGGATCAACAACGATGCTATACAACTGAAATGACGTATGCGAACATACGTAAATGACGGGCAGTGAAAGCCCATCACGTCTGCTCCACACTCATGTTGTCTGGAGCATCAGGACGAGATATTTCCTAACCCCCTTCAACGTCCCCCGCACCCCGCCCCCCGCGCCCCCCCCCCCCCACCCCACCCCCAGTAGTGCCAGCTGTGGCTCTGAGACAGAAAGTTGAGCACAAAAATCTAGGCTGACACTCCAGTGCAGTACTGAGGGAGTGCTGCGCTGTCCGAGGTGCCGTCTATCGGATGAGATGTTAAACCAAGGCCCTGTCTGCTCTCTCAGGTGGATGTAAAAGATCCCATGGCACTATTTCGAAGAAGAGCAGGGGAGTTAGCCGGTGTCCTGGCTAATATTTATCCCTCAATCAACATAACAAAAACAGATTATCTGGTCATTATCACATTGCTGTTTGTGGGAGCTTGCTGTGTGCAAATTGGCTGCCGCGTTTCCTACATTACAACAGTAACTGCACTTTAAAAGAACTTCATTGGCTGTAAAGCACTTTGGGATGTGAAAGGCGCTATAGAAATACAAGTCTTCCCTTTCTTTTAGTAGTTATGGATTCTCCTAGGAGAGGAAAAAAAAAACAGAAATAAAATCTGGGTAGATAAGGGGAAAAAAACAGGTAAATTTCTCTCCGACCCTCTCAGCTGATTAAAACTAGCCCAGGAGATCACATTGTCCATGCGCCTGCTAGCTGTTCATCTACTTGCCTTCTATATGGTTCTATGTGATCTCTACCTCAGCCAATAACTGGCCCAGCTACTTCTTGAAGGCACTCAGAGAGTCAGCAATTTGACAATTCTATCGGTGACATTTAACTCACCTAGTGATAGTTCATTAAAATAAGAGAAAGATTGCAAGCGCTGGAAATCGGAAATAAAAAATGGAAAATGCTGGAAATACACTGAAGGCCAGTCAGCAGCTGTAAAGAGGCACGACAGGTTAATGTTGCGGCTGTGAGACCATTCATCTGTAGTGGAGACCCCAAAGAAGGGCGAGTCCCTTCATAGGGCTGAATAAGTGATAAGGAAGTGGGAGGAGGGAGGGAAGCAACAGGAAGAAGCCCAGGGGCAGGAATGCTGCCTCAGTCTGGGAATGGTTTGCCAGATGGTCGCCAACCTCATTAGAGTTGAGAAGAATGAGAGGTAATCTTATCAAAACATATAAGCAGAGGAGGACAAAGGGTTAAATTAGGAGGGGGAAAGTAGAGTATGAGAGTAAACTTGCAGGAAACATCAAAACTGACTGCAAAAGCTTCTATAGGTATGTGAAGAGAAAATGATTAGTGAAGACAAATGTAGGTCCCTTGCAGTCAGAATCAGGTGAATTTATAATGAGGAACAAATTGGCAGACCAATTGAACAAATACTTTGGTTCTGTCTTCACTAAGGAAGACACGAATAACCTTCCGGAAATACTAGGGGACAAAGGGTCTAGTGAGAAGGAGGAACTGAAGGAAATCCTTACTGGTCAGGAAATTGTGTTGGGGAAATTGATGGGATTGAAGGCCGATAAATCCCCAGGGCCTGATAGTCTGCATCCCAGAGTACTTAAGGAAGTGGTCCGAGAAATAGTGGACGCATTGGTGATCATTTTCCAACATTCTATAGTCTCTGGATCAGTTCCTATGGACTGGAGGGTAGCTAATGTAACCCCACTTTTTAAAAAAGGAGGAAGAGAGAAAACAGGGAATTATAGACCGGTTAGCCTGACATTGGTAGTGAGGAAAATGTTGGAATTAATTATTAAAGACGAATAGCAGCGCATTTGGAAAGCAGTGACAGGATCGGTCCATGTCAGCATGGATTTATGAAAGGGAAATCATGCTTGACAAATCTTCAAGAATTTTTTGAGGATGTAACTAGTAGAGTGGACAAGGGAGAACCAGTGGATGTGGTGTATTTGGACTTTCAAAAGGCTTTTGACAAGGTCCCACACAAGAGATTAGTGTGCAAAATTAAAGCACATGGTATTGGGGGTAATATATTGACGTGGATAGAGAACTGGTTGGCAGACAGGAAGCAAAGAGTAGGAATAAACGGGTCCTTTTCAGAATGGCAGGCAGTGACTAGTGGGGTACCACCAGGTTCAGTGCTGGGCCTCCAGCTATTTACAATATACATTAATGATTTGGACGAAGGAATTGAATGTAATAGCTCCAAGTTTGCAGATGACACTAAGTTGGGTGAGCTTTGAGGAGGAGGCTAAGAGGCTGCAGGGTGACTTGGACAGGTTAGGTGAGTGGGCAAATGCATGGCAGATGCAGTATAATGTAGACAAATGTGAGGTTACCCACTTTGGTGGCAAAATCAGGGAGGCAGAATATTATCTGAATGGTGACAGATTAGGAAAAGGGGAGGTGCAACGAGACCTGGGTGACATGGTACATCAGTCATTGAAAGTTGGCATGCAGGTACAGCAGGTGGTGAAGAAGGCAAATGACATGTTGACCTTTATCGCGAGAGGATTTGAGTATAGGAGCAGGGAGGTCTTACTGCAGTTGTACAGGGCCTTGGTGAGGCCACACCTTGAATATTGTGTACAGTTTTGGTCGCCTGATCTGAGGAAGGACATTCTTGCTATTGAGGGAGTGCAGCGAAGGTTCACCAGACTGATTCCCGGGATGGCAGGACTGACATATGAAGAATGACTGGATTGACTAGGCTTATATTCACTGGAATTTAGAAGAATGAGAGAGGATCTCATAGAAACGTATAAAATTCTGACAGGCTAGATGCAGGAAGAATGTTCCCGATGTTGGGGAAGTCCAGAACCAGGGGTCACAGTCTAAGGATAAGCGGTAAGCCATTTAGGACTGAGATGAGGAGAAACTTCTTCACTCAGAGAATTGTGAACCTGTGGAATTCTCTACCACAGGAAGTTGTGGAGGCCAGTTCGTTAAATATATTCAAAAGGGAATTAGATGTGGCCCGTTTGGCTAATGGGATCAAGAGGTATGGAGAGAAAGCAGGAATGTGGTACTGAAGTTGCATGATCAGCCATGATCATATTGAATAGTGGTGCAGGCTCGAAGGGTCGAATGGCCTACTCCTGCACCTATTTTCTATGTTTCTATATAAGATAATGAGGGGACTCAACAAGGTGGATGCAGAGAAGATATTTGCACTCATAGGGGAAACTAAAACTAGGGGACATTGTCTCAGAATAAGGGGTCACTGAGTTACATTGTGTCATTGAATATATTCAAGGTGGAGATCGACAGATTTTTGAATTACAAGGGAGTCAAGGGTTATGGGGAACAGGCAGTAAAGTGGAGTTGAGGCCAAGATCAGATCAGCCATGTCTTATTGAAAGGTAGAGCAAGCACGAGGGGCCAAATGGCCAACTCCTGCTCCTATTTTTTATGTTCTTATGTACATTGAGTCTACAGCACAGAAGCAGTCTATTCGGCCCAACTGGTCCATGCCAGCATTTATGCTCCACATGAGCCTCCTTCCACTACTATTCATCTCATCCCATCGGCATACACTTCTATTCCTTTCTCTCTCATGTGCTTTTCTAGCTTCTCGTTAAATGTAGCTGTGCTGTTTGCCTCAGCTAATCCTTGTGGTAGCATGATACACATTCTCACCATTATTTGGATAAAAAAGTTTCTCCTGAATTCCCTATTGAATTTATTAGTGACGATCTTATATTTATGATCTCCAGTCTCCTTCTCCACCACAAGTGGAAATATTTTCTCCATGTCTACTCTATTAAACCCTTTAATTATGTTAAAGACTTCAATCAGGTAACCCCTCAGTCTTCATTTTTCTAGAGCAAAGAGCCGCAGCCTGTTTCTAGGAACATAAGAACATAAAAAATAGGAGCAGGAGTAGGCCACTCCAGCCTGCTCCACCATTTAATAAGATCATGGTTGATCTGATCATGGACTCAGCTCCACTTCCATGCCTGCTCGCCATAACCCTTTATTCCATTATCGCTCAAAAATCTGTTTATCTCCGCCTTAAATATATTCAATGACCCAGCATCCATAGCTCTCTGGGGCACAGAATTCCACAGATTTACAACTCTCTAGGAGAAGAAATTCCTCCTCATCTCAGTTTTAAATGGGCAGCCCCATATCCTGAGACTATGTCCCCTAGTTTTAGTTTCCCCTATGAGTGGAAATATCCTCTCTGCAGCCACCTTGTCGAGCCCCCTCATTATCTTATATGTTCGATAAGATCATCTCTCATTCTTCTGAACTCCAATGTGTATAGCCCCAACCTAATCAACCTATCTTCATAAGTCAATTCCCTAATCTCCTGAATCAACTTAGTGAACCTTCTCTGAATAGCCTCCAATGCAAGTATATCCTTCCTTAAATACGGAGACCAAAACTGTGCGCAGTACCCCAGGTGTGGCCTCACCCATACCCTGTACAGTTGTAGCAGGACTTCTCTGCTTTTATACTCTATTCGCCTTGCAGTAAAGGCCAACATTCCATTTGCCTTCCTGATTACTTGCTGTACCTGCAGACTAACTTTTTATGTTTCATGCACAAGGACCCCAGGTCCTTCTGTCCTGCAGCACTTTGCAATTTTAATTATAATTTGCATTTCTATTTTTTTTTCTGCCAAAGTGGATAACCTCACATTTTCCCACATTATACTACATCTCCAAAATTTTTGCCCCTCACTTAACATGTCTATATCCCTTTGCAGACTTTTTGTGTCCTCCTCACACATTGCTTTCCCACCCTTCTTTGTATCATCAGCAAACTTGGCTACATTACATTCGGTCCCTTCATCCAAGTCATTAATATAGATTGTAAATAGTTGAGGCCCCAGCACCTATCCCTGCGGCACCCCACTGGTTACTTTTTGCCAACCGGAAAATGACCCGTTTATCCCGCCTCTCTGTTTTCTGTTAGTTAGCCAATCCTCTATCCATGCTAATATATTACTCCCAACCCTGTGAACTTTTATCTTATGCGATAGCCTTTTATGTGGCACCTTATCAAATGCCTTCTGGAAATCCAAATATACCACATCCACTGGTTCCCCCTTATTCACCCTACTCATTACATCCTCAAATAACTCCAGCAAATTTGTCAAATATGATTTCCCTTTCATAAAACCATGCTGACTCTGTTTGATTAAATTATGCTTTTCCAAATGTCCTGCTACTGCTTTCTGAGTTCGGATGTACTCTGGAGGTCGTTGGAGTTGATGTGAACACCTTTACAAACATCTTGACCATACTGTGACCGATTAATAGGTGTCTTCATCGGGACATTCATTCTTTGTGACCAAGTGGTGGAAAACACAGGGCTATTGCAATGGGGCCTGTCCTTTCTCACCCGCTCTTGATGACCAATTAAATGCTGCAGACTCGAGATAGCCGAAGATACGCTCCACAGCATTATGTGCCCAATGTAAGACATGCCAGACTGATGAGGAGGACCAGATGTTACATCCCCAGCAATTAGAGGGAGAAGCAGTCTTACCTCGACTTGCCCAACATCACCTGCCTTCGGAGACTGCGCTTCCACAAAGAGGTTATCACTGAGGTTTGCCAGCTCACAAAGGGAGATCTGCAGCCTGCCAGCGCCATCAGTACTGCACTGTCCGTCGAGGTCAAAATCACCACGGCACTGTCGTTCTATGCATTGTGTTTTTTTCAGGCCTCAGCTGGCAACATTTGCAGTCTGTCTCAGCATGCCACATATTGCTGCATTAGACAGGTCACTGAAGCCCTGTACGCACGCAGGAGGGACTTGATCAGCTTCCCTATGACCAGGGAGGCACAGAGTGAGAGGGCTCTAGGATTCTCCAGAATTGCAAACCTCCCCAAGGTGCATGGAGCAATAGACTGTACGCATATCAGGATCCGGGCACCTTTTCAGGATGTAGAGGTTTTCAGGAACCACAAGGAATTCCACTCCTTGAATGCCCAACTGGTTGTCGACCACCAGCAAATTATACTGGCAGTGAATGCTAAATTTCCGGGCCGCATCCATGATGCTCACATCATGCGTGAGTGCACTGTATCTGACGTGTTTAACAGTCAGCCACAAGATGAATTCTGGATGCTTGGTGACAAAGGATATGGCTGATGTCCCCCATGCGTGATACCCACTCCGAAGCCGAGAGGCATAGAAACATAGAAACATAGAAAATAGGTGCAGGAGTAGGCCATTCGGCCCTTCGAGCCTGCACCGCCATTCAATGAGTTCATGGCTGAACATGCAACTTCAGTACCCCATTCCTGCTTTCTCGCCATACCCCTTGATCCCCCTAGTAGTAAGGACTACATCTAACTACTTTTTGAATAAATTTAGTGAATTGGTCTCAACAACTTTCTGTGGTAGAGAATTCCACAGGTTCACCACTCTCTGGGTGAAGAAGTTTCTCCTCAGCTCGGTCCTAAATGGCTTACCCCTTATCCTTAGACTGTGACCCCTGGTTCTGGACTTCCCCAACATTGGGAACATTCTTCCTGCATCTAACCTGTCTAAACCTGTCAGAATTTTAAACGTTTCTATGAGATCCCCTCTCATTCTTCTGAATTCCAGTGAATACAAGCCCAATCGATCTAGTCTTCCTTGATATGTCAGTCCCACCATCCTGGGAATCAGTCTGGTGAACCTTCGCTGCACTCCCTCAATAGCAAGAATGTCCTTCCTCAAGTTAGGAGACCAAAACTGTACACACTACTCCAGGTGTGGCTTCACCAAGGCCCTGTACAACTGTAGCAGCACCTCCCTGCCCCTGTACTCAAATCCCCTCGCTATGAAGGCCAACATGCCATTTGCTTTCTTAACCGCCTGCTGTACCTGCATGCCAACCTTCAATGACTGATGTACCATGACACCCAGGTCTCGTTGCACCTCCCCTTTTCCTAATCTGTCACCATTCAGATAATAGTCTGTCTCTCTGTTTTTATCACCAAAGTGGATAACCTCACATTTATCCACATTATACTTCATCTGCTATGCGTTTGCCCACTCACCTAACCTATCCAAGTCACTCTGCAGCCTCGTAGCATCCTCCTCGCAGCTCACACTGCCACCCAACTTAGTGTCATCCGCAAATTTGGAGATACTACATTTAATCCCATCGTCCAAATCATTAATGTACAATGTAAACAGCTGGGGCCCCAGCACAGAACCCCACTAGTCACTGCCTGCCATTCTGAAAAGTACCCATTTACTCCTACTCTTTGCTTCCTGTCTGACAACCAGTTCTCAATCTATGTCAGCACACTACCCCCAATCCCATGTGCTTTAACTTTGCACATTAATCTCTTGTGTGGGACCTTGTCGAAAGCCTTCTGAAAGTCCAAATATACCACATCAACTGGTTCTCCCTTGTCCACTCTACTGGAAACATTCTCAAAAAATTCCAGAAGATTTGTCAAGCATGATTTCCCTTTCACAAATCCATGCTGACTTGGACCTATCATGTCACCTCTTTCCAAATGCGCTGCTATGACATCCTTAATAATTGATTCCATCATTTTACCCACTACTGAGGTCAGGCTGACCGGTCTATAATTCCCTGTTTTCTCTCTCCCTCCTTTTTTAAAAAGTGGAGTTACATTGGCTACCCTCCACTCCAGAGAAACTGATCCAGAATCTATGGAATGTTGGAAAATGACTGTCAATGCATCCGCTATTTCCAAGGCCACCTCCTTAAGTACTCTGGGATGCAGTCCATCAGGTCCTGGTGATTTATCAGCCTTCAATCCCATCAATTTCCCCAACACAATTTCCCGACTAATAAGGATTTCCCTCAGTTCCTCCTCATTACTAGACCCTCTGACCCCTTTTATATTCGGAAGGTTGTTTGTGTCCTCCTTAGTGAATACCGAACCAAAGTACTTGTTCAATTGGTCTGCCATTTCTTTGTTCCCCATTATGACGTCCCCTGATTCTGACTGCAGGAGACCTACGTTTGTCCTTACTAACCTTTTTCTCTTTACATATCTATAGAAACTTTTGCAGTCCGTCTTAATGTTCCCTGCAAGCTTCTTCTCGTACTCCATTTTCCCTGCCCGAATCAAACCCTTTGGTCCTCCTCTGCTGAGTTCTAAATTTCTCCCAGTCCCCAGGTTCACTGCTATTGCTGACCAATTTATATGCCACTTCCTTGGCTTTAATACTATCCCTGATTTCCCTTGATAGCCACGGCTGAGCCACCTTCCCTTTTTTATTTTTAAGCCAGACAGGGATGCACAATTGTTGTAGTTCATCCATACGGTCTCTAAATGTCTGCCATTGCCCATCCACAGTCAACCCCTTAAGTATCATTTGCCAATCTATCCTAGCCAATTCACGCCTCATACCTTCAAAGTTACCCTTCTTTAAGTTCTGGACCATGGTCTCTGAATTAACAGTTTCATTCTCCATCCTAATGTAGAATTCCACCATATTATGGTCACTCTTCCCCAAGGGGCCTCGCACAACGAGATTGCTAATTAATCCTCTCTCATTACACAACACCCAGTCTAAGATGGCCTCCCCCCTAGTTGGTTCCTCGACATATTGGTCTAGAAAACCATCCCTTCTGCACTCCAGGAAATCCTCCTCCACCATATTGCTTCCAGTTTGGTTAGCCCAAACTATATGCATATTAAAGTCACCCATGATAACTGCTGCACCTTTATTGCATGCACCCCTAATTTCCTGTTTGATGCCCTCCCCAACATCACTACTACTGTTTGAAGGTCTGTACACAACTCCCACTAACGTTTTTTGCCCTTCGGTGTTCTGCAGCTCTACCCATATAGATTCCACATCATCCAAGCTAATGTCCTTCCTAACTATTGCATTAATCTCCTCTTTAACCAGCAATGCTACCCCACCTCCTTTTGACAGCGATACAATGAGAGCCACAGAGTCACTCGCAATATCGCGGAGAAAACCATTGGCGTGCTGAAGCAGTGCTTTAGATGCCTGGACCACTCAGGAGGCAAGCTCCAATACCACCCTGAGCAGGTAGCTCTATTCGTGGTGGTGTGCTCCATTCTGCACAACTTGGCTATCAGGAGGACACAAGAATTGCCTGATGAGTCTGACAGTCCATCTGACCAGAGAGAGGAAGAGGAGGATGAGGAGTCCGACGCTGACATCGGCCCAGACAATCAGGCTGATGCTGAAGCCATGCCCCCGCCCTCCTGCACACTGCATGAAAAGGACCCGTGGTGGCATGATAAATGCAAGAGCCTTACATCAGGAGCTCATCAATGATCGCTTTGCCTGAAAGAACATTGGTGTTATTTACAAGGCTGACACACTGCTGGATGTGCAGGTCATACATCAATGGTGGGCATCACCTTGGTGACAGCTAAAGTTTAAGTTTATTGAAATTAAGTGTCATTATACCCTTTGATGTTAAGGAATCACCAGCGTGTAACGGTGCAGCTATCTGAGCCAATGCGCAACAAGGTTTTGTTAAATAAAAAACACTTAAACCGAACAGTTGTCTGAAATCATCAGTATTTCTGTAAAAGCAACCCTCCCCCCCCCCCCCCCACCCCCCGCTTCTCATCCCCACCTCCACCCCTTCTCCTCCTGACTCCAAGCCGCCTGTCCGAGGAGCTCCTCAGGTGATGCTTCATTGGCGGGGGGGTTAGGGGATGATGGACGAAATGCTACTTGGACGGATACGGGAGAGGACGGTCCCGAGGTGGGAACGTGCTCCGAACCAGAAGCAAAATGTTGCTGCTAGCTCTCATGTGTGGTTGGCAATGGGGGTGCGGCACCTTGGGGTGCAGTGCCTCACTTCGGGAGCCCTCTGCCACCAGTGTTCCTGGCTACCAGCTCCAGGGCCTCCACCATCCCTTCCATGTTATATCTTATTTGTTGGACAAAAACTCAGTGCCAACTATGTTCTTGATGCTTAGTAGGTTTTTTGCTATTGATGACTCTCACTCGTGCCTCCCACAACAGCCAAACAAGGACGCACCACAGCCACCCACGCTTTCAGTCCCTCTCAGCTCCCTCTCTCTCTGTCTCCTCTTCTGCGCATATCATGATGACTTTTGACCTCCTGAATCGCGGGAATCGAGTGTTACATGCCGTTGCTAAGGCCGGTGACACTTTACGGCAGAAGGTCAGCGAGATTTAATGCTACCGCCAATTTCATATCGCTCGCGGTAACGCCCAATTTCAAAAATGGAGACTAGGTGCTTTGAGAATGGGCGAGAAGCTGGCGATCACGCCGGAAATAACGCCCATTTTTGCACTATATGCACAAAAGTGTAAAATCTAGCCCTATGTACCTGTAGAAACGCTTACTATCTGCTTTTATATTTCATGCTAGTTTACTTTCACATCTTCCCTCTCTTTATCATTTTTTTAGTCGTTCTTTGCTAGCTTTTAAAAGTTTCCCAATCCTCTGGCCTCCCATTAGTCTTGGCCACATTGTATGCCCTTGTTGTCAATTGATACCATCCCTTATTTCCTTAGTTAGCCACGGATGGTTATCCCTTCTCTTACAGTCTTTCCTTCTCATTGGGATATATTTTGATTGAGAGTTATGAAATATCTCCTTAAATGTCTGCCACTGCACATCAACCGTCCCACACTTTAAACATTTCAGTTTTGGTATCATCCTTCGAAATCTTTTTTGCACCTTCTCCAATGCAACTATATCCTTTTTACAATATGGAGACCAGAACTGTTCACAGTACTCTAAGTGGGGTCTAACCAATGTTCGATACAAGTTTAACATAACTTCCTTGTTTTTCAATTCTATCCCTCTAGAAATTAATCCCAGTGCTTATTTTTTGTATGGCCTTATTAACCTACATCACTACTTTTAGTGACTTGTGTACTTGTACCCCGAGATCCATTTGCTCCTCTACTGCATTCATACACTTATTCTCCAAGTAGTATGCACCGTCATATTCTTCCTACCTCACACTTATTTATATTGGAATTAATTTGCCAATTAAATGCCCGTTCTGCAAGTTTATTAATGTCTTCTTGTACTTTCTTTCTTTATTCCTCTGTATTAACTACACTTCCAAGTTTGGTGTCGCCCGTAGATTTAGAATCATCATCATCATCATAGGCAGTCCCTCGAACCGAGGATGACTTGCTTCCACATCAAAAAGTTCACAAGTGTTTCAATGTTGGACCTAAACTTCCAGGTCCCCACTAAATCTTGAAGGGTGGAAGATGCCTGTGCTTGGACTTTTTTTAATGTGTGGTGGCCGTTGCACACCAGCCACCATTTGGGCTTGACAGAGCTAGGTCTTGGTCCAGTGGCAAGGGTTAACCAAGACAGCTGGAGACCTGCTCTGCTGCACGGACCTAGTGCGCACACATATCGCAGTGTGGGCTGGCCCGTGTTGCCCCGGCCCCGAACTCATGCCTCTCCTGGGCCCCGATCATGTCCCTCCACAGTCTCTCGCCACTCCTTCGCGCTGACCTCGCCGCTCCTGCAGTACCTGCCCACGCTCCAATCACTGACCTGGACCTTGATGACGTCACTTTTCACTGCCGTTGCTCTCCTGCTCCAGCACGTGCTGCTCCCTGGAGTGGTATGCTGCCACACTGCTCCTTCCACTCCCCGGCCTGCTCCGATGGTCTCTCACAGAAGAGCCGCTCAGACTGCTAGGCTAGGCTGCCACACTGCTCCTTCCGCTCCCCGACCTGCTGTACTTCTGATTTCTGAGTCCAAATCATTTATGTAAATTATGCACAACAGTGGTCCCAGCACTGAACTCCATGGAACACCATTTCTCACCATTTGCCAGCGTGAGTAGCTGCCCTTACCCCTACTCTCTGTTTAATGTTTTGTAGCCAGCTTGCTATCAATTCTGCTACCTGTCCCTTAACTCCACATACTCTGACTTAGTCACGAGTCTAGTCTGCAGTACCTTATTAAAGGTCTTTTGAAAATCCAAATCTATACTATATTACCTTGCCTACTCTTTCTGTTACTTCTTCAAATAATTCAATAAGGTTGGTCAAGTATGGCATTCCTCTTTGAAATCTGTGCTGACTATTCCGTATTATATTTTTGGTTTCTAGATGCTTGTGTATTACGTCTTTGAGTAAATATGTCTTTACTTATCCTACCCCCGAACTTTAGCTGTCTATAGATCCCTGGACCTGTTCTAGCTAATGTTTTAAATATAGCAATAACGTTAGCTGTCCGCCAGTCCTCTGGAACTATTTCCTTTTCTATTGAATTGCTATATATAGTACCACTGCTATCACGTCACCAACTTATTTTAATAAGCGTAAATGCAATCTAGGGGGTTTATCTTCTCTAAGTTTGTTCCCAGAGTGGTACGTTTTTGTTTGACTTTGTATTTTTTTAGTGCTACTTTGCATTTTAGTGCTATTGATAAAAGTCTTTGAAGACATTTATAATTATGAGCTTGATTACTTGAGGTCCAGGGGCTCGAATCCCCACTTTTGTGGTAATAACATTTGGGCGTTATTTCCGGGGTGGGCGGTAAAAAAGGGTTTTCAGATTGCCTGCTATTCGCCCCTTCTCAAAGCACCTAGTTTACATTTTTGAAATGGGCGTTATCGCGAGCGATGTCAAATGGGCTGTAGGGTTACATTTTTCTGACCTTCACCGCAAAGTGTGGCCATTCTGAGCAACGGCAATGCAACGCTCGATTCCTGCGATTCTGGAGGTCAAGGGTCACCATGACATGCACAGAAGAGGAGACAGAGTGAGAGGAAGCTTAGAAGAACTGAAGGTGTGTGTGGGTGTAGTGTGGCTGCTTTGGGAGGAAGGAGGGAGACTTTAGAGCTTCACAGCAAGTAGGCAAACAAAAATTAGCTGTTACCAGCCATATATTTGACCAAATTTGCCCTAAAATGGAGGGAGAGGAGCAGGAATCACAGCACGCTGTGGAGACTGATGTTGGAGAGAGCAGTGAGGTGGGAGAGGAGCACATTAGAGGCCACAAAAGAGCCAGGAAGGTCTCGGACGTGGCAAATGCCTCTCTCCTGCAGGAGGTCGAGTCATGCTGGGGTGATTTGACACAGGGACAGCGTGGGAAGCCCACCCCAAAGGCCTACCAGAGGATATGGACCAAGATAGAAACATAGAAACATAGAAAAATAGGTGCAGGAGTAGGCCATTCGGGCCTTCTAGCCTGCACCGCCATTCAATGAGTTCATGGCTGAACATGTAACTTCAGTACCCCATTCCTGCTTTCTCGCCATACCCCTTGATCCCCCGAGTAGTAAGGACTTCATCTGACTCCCTTTTGCATATATTTAGTGAATTGACCTCAACTACTTTCTGTGGTAGAGAATTCCACAGGTTCACCACTCTGTGGGTGAAGAAGTTTCTCCTCATCTCGGTCCTAAATGGCTTACCCCTTATCCTTAGACTGTGACCCCTGGTTCTGGACTTCCCCAACATTGGGAACATTCTTCCTGCATCTAACCTGTCTAAACCCGTCAGAATTTTAAACGTTCCTATGAGGTCCCCTCTCATTCTTCTGAACTCCAGTGAATACAAGCCCAGTTGATCCAGTCTTTCTTGATAGGTCAGTCCCACCATCCCGGGAATCAGTCTGGTGAACCTTCGCTGCACTCCCTCAATAGCAAGAATGTCCTTCCTCAAGTTAGGAGACCAAAATTGTACACAATACTCCAGGTGTGGCCTCACCAAGGCCCTGTACAACTGTAGCAACACCTCCCTGCCTCTGTACTCAAATCCCCTCGCTATGAAGGCCAACATGCTGTGGAAATGTATTTTTATCTAAGCTGATACCATACGGTATTTGTGTGCCTTTTGATTAAAATGGAGTCCTGGCCCTTCCAGAACTTTCTGCATTTTAGCAGCCAGCTTATTTTAAACAGCTAAACCTGCTGTTAGATGGCTGATGGTTATCAGACAGCTAGGAGACAAGTCATGCTGAGACAAGTAACCCCCATGGTGCTCTCCTATTGTCTACACTACAGGAGTTCCATGTCACGCCACCCTTATCTTCTAGCCATTATCTCTTTCCTTTACCTCATCCATTTGAAGCAAACAGGTAAACTGACCAGGAAATTGGATAATCCTGATACAATACAAGACAGGTGATAGCCCATTACCTATGACTCATGGAGTAATGGCCGTTTGGCTTTCTGATAACCCTGACAAAAGGGAATATCTTGACACCATTTCAGTACCAGGATATAGTAATTAACTCTTTATCTGTATTCACTGACTGTGAGACAGAGCAATACACAGGGAGAGGCCAGAACTTGGGTTTTACTGTATAAATATCTTGTGAAGCTGTACCATTGCGGAGGTGTTCATTTGGCCCTTGACTGAGTGAAACCTACCCCTTGCGAGCAAGTAAATTAAAAGGGAAACTTCCATCGGAGCTGTAAGTGTCGGAGTCATTCTTTTCTGAGGTCGAGATTTCGACAGTTATTGGAGGTTCCACCGAGATGCATACTCTCTATTCTGTGAGTAAAACGGATACAGGCATAGTGCCTCTCCAGTGAAAGGCTTCGGTGGCCAAACAAGGTGAGCCTTTGCTCACAAGAGGTTTCTTCACTGTTGAATCGCAGATGTAATCTGTTGTCCACAGCTGAGGTACTGCATCTACAAGACTCGGCATTTAAAAGTTAAAGGTATTTTTTTTATAACCATTTCTTTCTCAGCTCGCCAGCAGAAGAGAACAGGTTCTGGAAAAAATCTCGAGACAGCCCGGGGAAGGTTTCAGTAGGTAAAAGAAAGCGCTAGTCGATCGAAAAGGGTTCCAGGTTCTTATATGATAAGATTTTTATTGTTTTTAATTCGGAAGGGGTTCTTATGTGATAAGACTATTAAAAGAAAAGAAAAAAAAAGAAAGCGCTAATAATCGATCGAAGGTTCTTATGTGATAAGATTTTTATTGTTTTTAATTCGGAAGGGGTTCTTATGTGACAAGACTATTAAAAAAAAAAGAGCGCAATCGATCAAAGAGTTTGGGTACGGAACCTTAAGTTTTATCAGCTGTTATTAGGATAAGTTAAGGACTCGGTCTGTAGTGGCGTACAACGCAGACTGAGAATTTGTTTAGAGGTTATGATTTGTGTACTCACGGGAATATTGTTTGTTGTCCTTGTATTACTGTTGGTTGCAATACCTTTGTGAGTCATTGCCATTAGAGAAACGGGAAGAGTCACTAGGGAAAATTGTGATTCGAAAAAAAAAACCACAAGGATTGATTAAGAAAAGAAACAGTAACTGATTGATCAACTACGGTTGGTTCGTGCCAACATATCTCACACACCCAGACTGAGCCCGAATTAAGAGCCTTTTCAGGCCACGTAACGGCCAGGAGAAGTGGGCGTAGAGAACTCGGTTGGCCGAAAGGATTGTGAGATCAGAAACTGTGGGAAAATCTTAATCATCCAGAATGGGTGCCGGAGCAAGTTAAAACACCACAAAAGGCACACCAGCCTATGTCTTGCTCCAGAATTGTGGTCAGTCTTCAATTGACCAAAGAAACAAAAACCAGTAAAGTGGACTAAGGGTGAAAACAGGCCATTTCCACCCGATGGTTCATTTAATTTAGAGAGAACAACTTGTCTAGAGGAATGTCTTATAAACAGAGATCCAGGTAAAAAAAAAGGAAAGTAATAGAAAAGGCCTGGGTTCCGATTCTTCAAGCCCATGTAAAATTAACAGAGGAAGTAAATCAAATGTAAAAAAAAAGAGAACCTGATAGTGACTTATGAAAAAAAAAATGAAGCTAGTAAAAGAAAAAGCTTTATTGAATGGAGAGAGACTTGTGAATGTCTTGTCTTTGAATGAGAGTGCGTGAATGTCTTGTCTTTGAATGAGAGTGCTTCTGTCTTTTTTCCTTGTGTCTGGAAACCTGTTTGGAAAAGTTGTGGAGCTGCCTGTTTGTTTTAGCTCCACCCACTTTTTCAAACAAAGTGAAGTTTTTTTAACCCTTCATAGTGTTGTCCTGTATGTGGGAAGTTTAAGACATTTTAAGTTAGAAGCGCAGGTGTGGATTTATTCGGATGAGAGGTTACAGAGCTAGGAAATGCACAAAGGGATAGGTTTGTTGAGACATGGTCCCGGTGGTTAAAAGTTGTAATGCTTTTTTTTTAAAAAGCCTTTGTGGGTCTCTCGAGGTGCAGGCTGGGGGAGTACACTCTCATTGTCCTTGGTGTAAATTCTTGGTACAAAAGCTTCTAGCTCAGTAAGAGGATTTTTTTTTGATAAAGAGTGGCAGTAAAACAGTTGAATTGGGATTTTGAGATATTTCAGGTGATCTCTTGATCAACATTTTGGGTGTATTGGAAAAAAATCTTGGGTTTGGAAGCCTTTTAATAAAATTAGAAAACAAGTACTTTACATTCTGTGATCTGTGAATCACTATAAGCATAAATGAGAAGTCCGTGTAACACACAGATTTGTCCAGTTCAGAAGCCGACACAAATGGAGGTTTGTCCATGACCTACGAGCTGTGAATGAATCTACTATATTCTCACAATGCTTAAAAGGATGTGGAATGAAGTATCCCGGAATGCTTTCCAGAACCTTAAGCAGTCCCTCACTTCAGCACCAGCCTTGGGAATTACCAGATTACACTAAGCTATTCAACTTATTTGTGCATCACAAGTCGGGTTTTGCACAATCTGTTTTGACTCAGTTACATGGGGACAGGCAGCGACCGGTAACGTATTTCAGTAGACCCAGTGGCACGCGGACTACCAGGATGTCTTCCTTCGTTGGCAGCAGCTTATTATGCTATGCAACAGGCTCAGACAATACGAGGTCGAACTGTTATCAAATCCGAACCTTGTCATCAAAAGATGTACTACCTTAAATCCAGCCACTCTACTCCCCACGGAAGACGACGGCGAACCCCATTCATGTGAAATGGTAACCGAATTAGTGACTAAACCACGTATCAATCTAACAGATGTACCAATGTGTAACCCTGAGCTAGTGTACTATGTTGACGGATCAGCCTTACGAAATGATAGGGGCCAACCTAGAGCGGCTTATGCAATTGTAACTCAGTTTAATGTTGTCGAAACAGCCTCTCTTCCAGACTCCTTTTCAGCCCAACAAGCCGAATTGTTTGCGTTAACTCGAGCCTGTATTCTGGCTGAAGGACACACAGTTAATATCTACACTGACTCCAGCTTTCATTCACAGGTAAAGGAAGCCCAAGTCAAGCCAGCGGAAGGGAAGTGTCATAACCTGGAGCCCGGGGAATTCGTTTACATCAAGATTTTTAAAAGGAAAAGCAATCTACAGCCAAGATTCGAAGGACCATACCAGGTCTTGCTGGCGACCAATACTGCAATCAAGGTAAAGGAAAGACCAACATGGATCCACGCATCCCATTGCAAACGGGCACCCGACCAGGAGGAAGGGACGAAGGAATCAGAGGAACAGAAAAAGGAAGACTGAATAAAGAACTGTATGGACTATGGGGACTGATGGTGCTGGGCTTGACAGGGTTTTACTTCGCATTACTGATTACACCAGGGGTACAGACCCACCACCGAAGGGAATTGCACGTAAACGTATTTATGGCTCTGAGTCATAGGTATGCTCAAGAAAGAAACTTGTCGAGTTGCTGGATATGTTCCCATGTACCTGTCCACTCCAGGGGGGGTATTCCCCTGAGATCTGTCCCCTTTAACGAATCAGAAATGGTAGAATGGTTGACAGTGCAAAACAGGACAAAACTAACTAAGGGGCCAGAAACGAAGGAGCAAACAGAATGGAGTTCGGCAGGGTATAAACTTACAACCTTCCAGGGATGGTACCAGCCCAATTATGATAATAACCATCAGCCTCCCTTCCTAAGCATTACTCCCAGAATAAGAAATCCTGAAGGTATAATATGCCTAGTGAGTAATGAAACTAAAGAAATGGAAATGGAGAGACTGTACAAGATCAGAATGGATTGAGTTGTCCATGTGAAGGACAAAATGGGGGAATGTGGAAATGTATTTTTATCTAAGCTGATACCATACGGTATTTGTGTGCCTTTTGATTAAAATGGAGTCCTGGCCCTTCCAGAACTTTCTGCATTTTAGCAGCCAGCTTATTTTAAACAGCTAAACCTGCTGTTAGATGGCTGATGGTTATCAGACAGCTAGGAGACAAGTCATGCTGAGACAAGTAACCCCCATGGTGCTCTCCTATTGTCTACACTACAGGAGTTCCATGTCACGCCACCCTTATCTTCTAGCCATTATCTCTTTCCTTTACCTCATCCATTTGAAGCAAACAGGTAAACTGACCAGGAAATTGGATAATCCTGATACAATACAAGACAGGTGATAGCCCATTACCTATGACTCATGGAGTAATGGCCGTTTGGCTTTCTGATAACCCTGACAAAAGGGAATATCTTGACACCATTTCAGTACCAGGATATAGTAATTAACTCTTTATCTGTATTCACTGACTGTGAGACAGAGCAATACACAGGGAGAGGCCAGAACTTGGGTTTTACTGTATAAATATCTTGTGAAGCTGTACCATTGCGGAGGTGTTCATTTGGCCCTTGACTGAGTGAAACCTACCCCTTGCGAGCAAGTAAATTAAAAGGGAAACTTCCATCGGAGCTGTAAGTGTCGGAGTCATTCTTTTCTGAGGTCGAGATTTCGACAATGCCATTTGCTTTCTTAACCGCCTGCTGTACCTGCATGCCAACCTTCAATGACTGATGTACCATGACACCCAGGTCTCATTGCACCTCTCCTTTTCTTAATCTGTCACCATTCAGATAATAGTCTGTCTCTCTGTTTTTACCACCAAAGTGGATAACCTCACATTTATCCACATTATACTTCATCTGCCATGCATTTGCCCACTCACCTAACCTATCCAAGTCACTCTGCAGCCTCAAAGCATCCTCCTCGCAGCTCACATTGCCACCCAACTTAGTGTCATCCGCAAATTTGGAGATACTACATTTAATCCCCTCGTCTAAATCATTAATGTACAGTGTAAACAGCTGAGGCCCCAGCACAGAACCTTGCGGTACCCCACTAGTCACTGCCTGCCATTCTGAAAAGTACCCATTTACTCCTACTCTTTGCTTTCTGTCTGACAACCAGTTCTCAATCCATGTCAGCACACTACCCCCAATCCCATGTGCTTTAACTTTGCACATTAATCTCTTGTGTGGGACCTTGTCGAAAGCCTTCTGAAAGTCCAAATATACCACATCAACTGGTTCTCCCTTGTCCACTCTACTGGAAACATCCTCAAAAAATTCCAGAAGATTTGTCAAGCATGATTTCCCTTTCACAAATCCATGCTGACTTGGACCTATCATGTCACCTCTTTCCAAATGCGCTGCTATGACACCCTTAATAATTGATTCCATCATTTTACCCACTACTGAGGTCAGGCTGACCGGTCTATAATTCCCTGTTTTCTCTCTCCCTCCTTTTTTAAAAAGTGGGGTTACATTGGCTACCCTCCACTCGATAGGAACTGATCCAGAGTCAATGGAATGTTGGAAAATGACTGTCAATGCATCCGCTATTTCCAAGGCCACCTCCTTAAGTACTCTGGGATGCAGTCCATCAGGCCCTGGTGATTTATCAGCCTTCAATCCCATCAATTTCCCCAACACAATTTCCCGACTAATAAGGATTTCCCTCAGTTCCTCCTCCTTACTAGACCCTCTGACCTCTTTTATATCCGGAAGGTTGTTTGTGTCCTCCTTAGTGAATACCGAACCAAAGTACTTGTTCAATTGGTCTGCCATTTCTTTGTTCCCCGTTATGACTTCCCCTGATTCTGACTGCAGGGGACCTACGTTTGTCTTTACTAACCTTTTTCTCTTTTCATACCTATAGAAACTTTTGCAATCCGTCTTAATGTTCCCTGCAAGCTTCCTCTCGTACTCTATTTTCCCTGCCCTAATCAAACCCTTTGTCCTCCTCTGCTGAGTTCTAAATTTCTCCCAGTCCCCGGGTTCGCTGCTATTTCTGGCCAATTTGTATGCCACTTCCTTGGCTTTAATGCTATCCCTGATTTCCCTTGATAGCCACGGTTGAGCCACCTTCCCTTTTTTATTTTTACGCCAGACAGGAATGTACAATTGTTGTATTTCATCCATGCGGTCTCGAAGTGTCTGCCATTGCCCATCCACAGTCAACCCCTTCAGTATCATTCGCCAACCTATCCTAGCCAATTCACGCCTCATACCTTCAAAGTTACCCTTCTTTAAGTTCTGGATCATGGTCTCTGAATTAACTGTTTCATTCTCCATCCTAATGCAGAATTCCACCATATTATGGTCACTCGCACAACGAGATTGCTAATTAATCCTCTCTCGTTACACAACACCCAGTCTAAGATGGCCTCCCCCCTAGTTGGTTCCTCGACATATTGGTCTAGAAAACCATCCCTTATGCACTCCAGGAAATCCTCCTCTACCGTATTGCTTCCAGTTTGGCTAGCCCAATCTATGTGCATATTAAAGTCACCCATGATAACTGCTGCACCTTTATTGCATGCACCCCTAATTTCCTGTTTGATGCCCTCCCCAACATCACTACTACTGTTTGGAGGACTGTACACAACTCCCACTAACGTTTTTTGCCCTTTGGTGTTCTGCAGCTCTGCCCATATAGATTCCACATCATCCAAGCTAATGTCCTTCCTAACTATTGCATTAATCTCCTCTTTAACCAGCAATGCTACCCCACCTCCTTTTCCTTTTATTCTATCCTTCCTGAATGTTGAATACCCCTGGATGTTGAGTTCCCAGCCCTGATCATCCTGGAGCCACGTCTCTGTAATCCCGATCACACCATATTTGTTAACATCTATTTGCACAGTTAATTCATCCACCTTATTATGGATACTCCTTGCATTAAGACACAAAGCCTTCAGGCTTTTTTTTTAACACCCTTTGTACTTTTAGAATTTTGCTGTACAGTGGCCCTTTTTGTTCTTTGCCTTGGGTTTCTCTGCCCTCCACTTTTCCTCATCTCCTTTCTGTCTTTCGCTTTTGTCTCCTTTTTGTTTCCCTCTGTCTCCCTGCATTGGTTCCCATCCCCCTGCCATATTAGTTTAACTCCTCCCCAGCAGCACTAGCAAACACTCCCCCTAGGACATTGGTTCCGGTCCTGCCCAGGTGCAGACCGTCCAGTTTGTACTGTTCCCACCTCCCCCAGAACCGGTTCCAATGCCCCAGGAATTTGAATCCCTCCCTGCTGCACCACTCCTCAAACCACGTATTCATCTGTGCTATCCTGCGATTCCTACTCTGACTAGCACGTGGCACTGGTAGCAATCCCAAGATAGCAGAGGTGATCTCATCCGTGACCAACCAGGTCTCTGAGGGCAACCAATGCTGCAAACGATGGAATGACCTTGTGGGATCCGCAAGAGTAAGTATTACATTGATTTATATGTACTTATGTATTTATATAATTTGATTTGTAACAGTCATGAGTAACTATCAGCAGATGTGAGGTCTTGCACTATAACCAGGAATGTTTTGCTCAAAACCTGCGGTCACGATGTACGTCTTTAGATAAAGAATGATAATTTTCATAATCATGATTACATCTGTCGTTTATGTCTTGTATCAGTGCCTGTGACAGTACCTACCAATGATATCATGCAATGATCTCATGCCATGTCATCCTGGTATCTTTTACAGAAGAAGCTATCGACGATGAGGTCCGAGCAGAGGCCAACGGGTGGGGGGTCACCTGTTCCCAGCGACATCACTGAGACGGATGAACGATTGCTCGCACTCATGGGGAAGCACCCCCAGACAGCCATGGATGCATCTGCAGACTCTGAAGTGATGCCACGTGAGTAAAGCTTACACCATTGTGTGATGTAAATTCAATAGATGCCATACCAACTCATATCTGAACAATCATATATGATAGATGATTTCTAAAAGTATCATATAAATAATGCTGGCCTCATGAAAATCATTGGAATGCAAATGTGTTGATGGTCATGAAATGTGATGTCTGCGATGATTATGAGAGTGGTGGTGCTTTTGCCGTGCATATGCTGAGTGTAGCGCTGGACTCACCTTGTCACTCTAGCACCCACTTCTCCTCTAATAACCTCATTTGTGTCTTGCAGCTCAGCCAGCAGCGCGGCCCCAGTCAAGGCCACAGAGGCCAGAAGGTGGAGGCGCGGTGCAGGATTCGGCGGACGATCCTGCTACATCTGGTGCTGAGGAGCTCTGATTGTTGCCCGTCAATCCGCTGGGTCTGTTCTCAATGGATGAGAGTGCGGACTTCGAAGAACCTGCATCACCACGCTCCAGAAGCCATTCCACCCCAAGACTATCTAGTGGTCCTCCGGTCATTCCCGCCTACATTCTGGAAGTGCCGGCCCCAAGCACCTCTCCACAGGGCACCCCATTTGTCCCCAGGACGGCGCCGACCCTGCGGAGGCCTCGTGGACGCAGCAGGTCTGATCCACGAGCGCGACATGACAGCGAAGAGATGGTACAGTTGTCCAGGAGGACTGTAGACATTGGTGACCAGCTCATCGAGGCATTGGGGGGCATATCCCAACACCTGGCCACCATGACCGAGTACATTTCACGCGTGGCGGAGGCCCTGGATGCAATAGCCAGGAACACTGCTGCCACAGGCCTCCCAGTGGTCCCCGAGCGCGGCACTCCACCCTTAGGTTCCGCCCCACCAGTGTGAACAACAGATGAGAAAAAGGACCAAGAGCCTGCTTTTGCATCAGAGAATTTTTCGCCCTCGGCATCCCCCGCTTCCGTACCCATGCAACGACTGCATCTGCCTTCATGCCCCCCCAATGAGGCACCGCCTGAGGAGTTCCTTGGCCAGGCACCGTGGAGCGAGGAGGGGAAGGGGTAAAGGTGAGGAGAAGATCGAGAGGGGGGGAAGAAAAGTGAGTTGCACGTGCACAGATGATGGCTGTGTTATGTTTCCATCTAGTGTATGGGGGCTGGGGACCACGCTCCTGCTTTGCCTTTGTATTCTGTGTTGGTGGACATGTTGAACATGTGATTTATGTCAATGGTGGAAAAAGTTGTATGTGGGTGAGGGTTGGGTGTTATTTATGATTTCAGACCAATTGAACATAACATTGTTGTGCATTGTCTCAGAAAGCTGCACCATTGCACACTGGTGATTCCTTACCATGAAAGGATTAAATACAACTTAACATCAATCAGCGGAAACTTTAACTGGCACCAAGGTGATGGGCACCATTGATGTCTGAGCTGCTCACACACAGCAGGGTGTCAGTGTTGTCGCTCACATCAGCGCTCTTTCAGGAAAATCTTTCCGCTATCAGCTCCTCACGTAAGAATGGGATTTAACAAATGCCAGCCACACCGTTAGCATCCATCCTGGTTAGTTCCACTTTATGTGGGCATTTTTTTGAGCGGGTGATATTGTGGGCGACATGTGTGCAAGGTGGTGAAATGGACGGTGGGCAATCTCCATGGCCGCTAGTTTGGGTAAATATGCTCTTTACGACAAAAAAACTTTAATATTGAATCTCAACGTTAATTCTGTGAGGAAGGTAATGCTGGGCGATAATATGGGCATTGAAATTGTCCATTCTGCTGATTCCGCCCCCAAAAAGTGGGCGGGCCGTAATATTTTTTCTCGGAGTTAAGCCCATTGGGAAAATAACGCTCGCCGATAAGTTTCCAAAAAGAGCCCGTCACTTTCCATTTTGTGCCAAAATGTGTGAGATATGGGCATTAAACGTCATTTCAGCAGTAAAATGGGTGTTAAGTGGGCATTAAACATGCAAAAAAAAGTGGAGGTTCTAGCCCTAGAACTTTAAGACAGTGGTTCTCAAACGTTTTTTGATTGAAAGACTTAATTTCAAATGGATTAGTAATCACGGACCTGACATCTAAATTACAATATTAAATAATACTCATAATATGAAAGCTTTGCATGTAAAGAATATTTTAATAATGCTTTTAAGAAAGCAAGTATTTACTGACAGATATCAGTGAGGTGGGTGTGCCTGCTTCTCACTGCAGAGCTTGTCTTTCCTTGATGTGATGTTTGACATTGACACTTGCAAATCATTCTCCACTTCCAGAGATTGTCTCTATTGCTGCCGTAGCAGAGAATGATTTTTCACAAATGTATGTTGTTGGGAAAGGTAGCAGCACTTTCATTGCTTCTTTTCCCAATTCTGGGTACTTTGCAGTGTCATGTATGTAGACCATGTATACTAACTGTAGAGTCACATAAGCTGTGCCACCAAAGGGCACTGCGGTGGGAGACCTGAGGGTCACCTGCATAGGTGTGCAGGGCCCAGTATAAAAGGCCACCATGCTTGTGCCTCACTCTAGAGTTACAGTAAATGGGACTAATGTCACAACAGCTCAAGTACAATACTAGACCTCGTGGAGTCATTCATAAGAGCTAAACGATGGTTGTCGGGGTAGCAGCTCCCTAGGGAGCTCCCCTGCTAAGCAGCTTCTCGGCCCTCAACCTCCCCCCTCCCACTGCCTAACCTTCCCCAAGCCCAAGCCCTAGCCCTAATAGACCCCAATAGGGGGTCTTAAAGACTTAAATCCCCACCCTAACCCCTAACCCCAACCCCGCGATTCCCAAAAGTTCAGGCCTACCTCAGGAGTCGCCGCACATCGGCGTTTCCCGGCTGGACCTCCTGCTGACTCGACGCGACCTGGGCCTCCCGGCTGGACCTCCTGTGGCGACTGGGCGGCTGGACCTGGCTATCGGGCCTCCACCTCCTCCCCCTGGACCTCTCCTTCCCCACTGATGGCCTGGTTTTCTCTCCTCCTCCAGCACCTGGTGAGTACATGGCTGTGACCCCCCCTGCCCCCCCCATTCTGAACCCCAGTGTACCGCTGG
The DNA here is from genome assembly GCF_044704955.1 of Pristiophorus japonicus. Lineage (NCBI taxonomy): Eukaryota > Metazoa > Chordata > Chondrichthyes > Pristiophoridae > Pristiophorus > Pristiophorus japonicus. Next base: position 50,372,176 of record NC_091982.1, read on the forward strand.
CCCCCCCAATACCTGCCCCCAAACAAATCTTGGACCACCTAGCACCAAGGGCGCTACCCAGCACCGAGCCTGCGGCCGACATCTCGCCGTAGGCAATTAGGTCCATATAGTAGTACCTGGTCTCCAGTCATCCTGGATCCCTTGCCACTGGACCAAAACCTTGCTCAGCTAAGCCCGTGTGGTAGCCGGTGTGCAACGATCATCCCACGTTAAAAGAACTCACGCACAGGCATCTTCCACTCCTCTAATATGAAGTTCGGGACCTGGAACGTCAGGACCCTCATGGACAACCCCAACAGCGACAGACCGGAACGCCACATCGCCATAATTGCCTGGGAACTTAGACGCTTTGATATCGACATCGCAGCCCAAAGCGAGACGCGGTGGGCAGGGGAAGGCCAGCTCAAGGAACAAGATGGAGGTTACACCTTCTTCTGGAAAGGGAAACCAGGGGCAGAGTGCCGCCTCCACGGAGTTGGCTTCGCCATCAAAAATGAGCTGGTCGACCACCTCAAAGACTCCCCCTGCGAGACTAACGAACGCCTCATGATGCTTCGACTCACCGTATCCCGGAACCAGTGCGCCACAGTTATCAGTGCTTACTCCCCAACACTCGATGCAACAGATGAGGCCAAAGTGGGTTTTTACTCCAACCTCAAAAAATCTCTAACCTGCGTCCCCGCGGGCAACAAACTGATCCTCCTCGGCGACTTCAATGCCAGGGTTGACAGGGACACAGACCTCTGGGGAGGCATGATTGGCAGAGAGGGAGTAGAGAAATCCAACTCCAGCGGTACCCTACTCCTGACAAAATATCTAGAGCATGAACTTCTCATCACCAACACCTTGTTCCGCCAGAGAGGTAAATACAAGACATCTCCGCAACACCCTCGCTCCAAGCACTGGCCCCTGCTCGACTATGTCACGGTCCGAACCAGGGATCGCAAGGATGTGCGCATCACCCGTGCCATGACAGGAGCTGACAACTGCTGGATGGACAACCGCCTAATCAGATCCATCATTGACATCAATATAGCCCCAAACCGAAGGGGGCAGCAGAAGCAGTGTTGCAAAAAAGTCAATGCCAGGGCACTTAAGGACCCAGCTAAGAGAGCCCTTTATAGTCAGCACCTCACAGCTAACCTGGCATGCCTTGATGACCCCGAGATGCAGAATGCCCACAGCGCTTGGTCTGCCCTCCAGGCCTCCATAACCAATGTCTGCAAGGAGACGCTCAGTCACTCAACCAGAAAACACCAGGACCGGTTTGATGAGAATGATCAGGAGATTCAAGAACTAATAGATTGCAAGTGCAGGGCATTTCTGAGTCTTAAACAGCAACCCAACTCGGGAACAGCAAAGCAGCATTACAGACGGCTAAAGGCGAAGGTCCAACAAAAAAACCCGGGACCTAAAAAACAGGTGGTGGATGGAGAAAGCACAGGAGATACAGCAGCTGGCCGATAGCCATGATGTGTGAGGATTTTTCACTGCAGTCAAGGCCACATACGGGCCAAACTCCCAAAGCCCCACCTCACTCCTGGCCAAGAACAGGGAAACACTCATCAAGGACACCGAGGCAGTCAGTGTTAAGTCCTGATCTAATGTACTGACTTACACAAGACACATGCTGAAGTCAAGGTCACTCAAGACCTGCACCTTTAATTCCAGCTCTCCAGTGCTGCACTTGCCTGAGACCTCCCTTTATATACCACAGTGGGACAGGTATGGAGTGTCTCCTGCAAGTGCACCCCTGGTGGTAAGGTATGCTTATTGTTTCAGGTCATATCCAGTTACAGTCATGTATAGCATGGTAAGATACAGTTATATACAGTAATGTGAGATACATTACATCACCCTCCCCCAGGGTCTTATTGCCTTTATAGATTCAGTCTCTCAGGTGTTCTACACTCTCGCGTGGAGCGTCTTAGTTGTGGTTCAGTTGTTTGCCTTGGTGCCTGTTTTTCGTTCAGTGTGATTGCTGGTATCTCGCCTGGGCTATCTGTTTCGTTCGGTGTGATTGCTGGTATCTCGCCTGGGCTGTCTGTTGAGACTGCCCTTTCCTCAGGTTGTTCCCTCTGTCTGTCCACCAGGTGTGGTGTGAGTTCCACATTGTAGTCTGCCTGTGGTTCTTCAGTGTTATCAGTGAATCTACTTTTTACTTGGTCTAAATGCCTCCGGCAGGTTTGGCCATTGTCCATTTGTACAACCAGTAGCCTATTTTCCTCTTTGTCTGTTACTGTCCCTGCAAGCCATTTGGGACCCTGGCCATAGTTTAGCACAAACACTTTGTCCCCTATCTCATTCCACCTCCCCCTCGAATTTCGGTCATGGTACTCAGTTAGCTTTTGACGCTTAGCCTCAACAATTTCATGCATGTCTGGGAGGATTAACGAGAGCCTGGTCTTTAAGGTTCGTTTCATCAATAGTTGCGCGGGGGGATCCCCAGTCAATGAATGCAGACGAGATCTGAATGCCAGCAGCAGTCGCGACAGGCGGCTCTGCAGCGTGGGATCTTGATTTTGAGCATGCCTTGTTTAATGATTTGCATTGCTCGCTCCGCCTGGCCATTGGAGGCCGGCTTGAAACGTGCCGTCTTAACGTGATTTATACCGTGGTCAACTATAAAATCGTAAAATTCTGCGCTGGTGAAGCATGGACCATTATCACTGACCAATATGTCAGGAATGCCGTGCGTTGCAAACAGGGTTCTAAGGCTCTCCACAGTGGTGGAGGTGGTGCTCGAGTTTAAAATGGTGCAGTCGATCCATTTTGAAAATGCATCAATGACTACAAGGAACATTTTGACCATGAATGGGCCTGCATAGTCTACATGCACCCGCGATCACAGTTTGGTGGGCCAGGGCCAGGGGCTTAGGGGGGCCTCCCTGGGGACATTACTGAGTTGGGCACAAATGGTGTACCAACGGACACAGAGCTCCAAGTCCACGTCAATGCCAGGCCACCAGACATGAGATCTGGCTATGGCCTTCATAAGGACGATCCCCGGGTGCTCGCGATGGAGCTCCCGGACAAACGCCTCCCTGCCTCGTAAGGGCATAACTACTCGGCTGCCCCACATCAGGCAGTCTACCTATAGTGAGAGTTCATGCATGCGCCTATGGAAGGGTTTGACCTCCTCGGGGCAGGCATCACGAGCCTCTGCCCAGTCACCGGTTAAAACGTATCTTTTAACTAGAGATAACGTGGGGTCGCTGGTCGTCCAGGCTCTGATTTGCCTGTGAATTCAAAGGCATTGATTGCCATGACCATCTCACAGTCCTGTTCTTCGGACTCTTCTGTGGTCGCCAGGGGTAGCCTGCTAAGCGCGTCGGCACAGTTGTCTGTGCCTGGTCTGTGCCTTATTGTGTAGTCGTAAGCCGCCAGCATGAGTGCCCACCACTGAATGCGCGCCGAGGCGTTGGCGTTGATTGCCTTGCACTCGGATAGTAGGGACATCAGTTGTTTGTAGTCGGTTTCTAACGCAAACTTGGCCCCGAAAAGGTATTGTTGCATCTTTTTGACACCGTACACGCACGCGAGCGCCTCCTTCTCAACCATACTGTACCCGCGCTCCACCCGCGAAAGTGACCTGCAACGGGCTGCAATTTACCCGCATCATTGACGTGCTGACGCATCACACGTAAGGACTAACTTTTTACCTGGGTCAAAAAAGGCTAAAACACTATTGGAACATAGAAGGTTGCGTGCCTTATTGAAGGTGCGTTCTTGGGCGTCCCCCCAAAACCAATCGCACCCCTTTCTGAGTAGCACGTGGAGAGGCTCCAGCAGCATGCTCAAGTTCTGCATAAAGTTCCCAAAGTAATTGAGTAGCCCGAGAAAGGCGCGCAGTTCCGAGACATTCCGGGGCCTGGGTGCCAGGCGAATCTCTTCGGTTTTGGATTCTGTTGGGCGGATTCCATCAGCGGCAATCCTTCTGCCCAAAAATTCAACCTCAGGCGCGAGAAACAGACACTTGGATTTCTTAACTCTTAGGCCTACCCGATCCAATCGACTTAGTACTTCCTCAAGATTGCGGCGATGAGAGTCGGTGTCCCTGCCCGTGATGAATATGTCATCTTGAAACACAACCGTCCCCGGGATGGACTTGAGCAGACTCTCCATGTTGCGCTGGAATATAGTAGCTGCTGACCTGATGCCGAATGGGCATCGATTGTACACAAAAAAGCCTCGATGTGTGTTGATGGTGGTGAGTAGCTTAGACTCTTCGGTCAAGTTCTTGCGTCATATATGCAGATGTGAGGTCAAGTTTCGAGAAAAGTTTTCCTCCAGCCAACGTGGCAAATAGGTCCTCCGCTCTGGGCAGCGGATATTGGTCCTGTAGGGAGACTCTATTTATGGTAGACTTGTAATCCCCACAGATTCGCACGGATCCATCAGGCTTCATGACGGGACGATGGGGCTTGCCCAGTCGCTGAATTCCACGGGAGAAATTATGCCTTACCGCAGAAGCCAGTCCAGTTCGTTTTCAATCTTTTCCCTCTAAACATAAGGCACAGCTCTAGCCTTGTGATGGACCAGTCCGGCATTCTGTGTGATGTAGATTCTAACTTTAGCCCCTTTGAAGGTGCCCACACCTGGCTGAAAGAGATGTTCAAAACGGCTTAGAACTGTTGAGCAGAAGATCCGTTCCTCTGACGACATGGCATGAACATCATCCCATTTCCAATTAAGTTCTGCTAGCCAGCTTCTCCCCAACAGGGCTGGGAGATCCCCGGGGACAATCCACAGGGAAAGTCATTTCACCATCCCTTTGTGTGTGACTGAGAGCATGGCGCTGCCAAGGACTGGGACAATTTCTTTAGTATAGGTCCTTAGTTTGGTGTCAATCTTTGTGAGTTTTGGTCTGTTGCTTTTGTGCAGCCACAGCTGTTCAAATTGTTGAACGTTCATGAGGGATTGACTGGCCCTCGTGTCCAGTTCCATGTTGACGGGTATCCCATTGAGTAGAACCCTCATCATAATTGGAGGCTTCTTGGTGTAAGAACAGTGGACATTGATCGCGTTAACCCGTTGTACCTCGGCATCCCGTGCACTGTTCCAACCGTCTTCTGGTTCGCTTTCAGACCCTTCTGATTCGTATACCAGTCGAGCTGCTGTTTTTCTGCACATACGAGCCAGATGTCCTGTGTAGTTGCAGTTTCTGCAAACGGCATGCTGAAATCGACACACCCTGGTTGAGTGCCTTCCCCCATATCTCCAACACAGGGGCCGTTTCCATTGTTTCCGAAGGATGAGCTGCATCTGGCTGATCTCCCTTGAGCTTCTCTCAATCTGTTGTTGATTGCTCGCATTGTGGGTTGATGAGGTGTGATCGGCCGTTCATGTGGCCCTTGATTTTGATGGCTTCTGGCGCCACTGTCTGCTGTTGAAGGCCTGCTCTCCTGCCTTTGTCTGTGTGTGGGGGTAGCGGTTTGTTTCACAATGTGAACCTCTTGTTCCGATGCCTCGTTGGTTGTCGTACCCGAAGTATAGATCAGCCTCGTTTCTTCTTCGCCTGCCAAAAACATCTGTGCAACCATCTGTGCTGCTGCCTCTAGAGTCAAGTTACATAGAAACATAGAAACATAGAAACATAGAAACTAGGTGCAGGAGTAGGCCATTCGGCCCTTCTAGCCTGCACCGCCATTCAATGAGTTCATGGCTGAACATGCAACTTCAGTACCCCATTCCTGCTTTCTCACCATACCCCTTGATCCCCCTAGTAGTAAGGACTTCATCTAACTCCTTTTTGAATATATTTAGTGAATTGGCCTCAACAACTTTCTGTGGTAGAGAATTCCACAGGTTCACCACTCTCTGGGTGAAGAAATTCCTCCTCATCTCGGTCCTAAATGGCTTCCCCCTTATCCTTAGACTTTGTCCCCTGGTTCTGGACTTCCCCAACATTGGGAACATTCTTCCTGCATCTAACCTGTCTAACCCCGTCAGAATTTTAAACGTTTCTATGAGGTCCCCTCTCATTCTTCTGAACTCCAGTGAATACAAGCCCAGTTGATCCAGTCTTTCTTGATAGGTCAGTCCCGCCATCCCGGGAATCAGTCTGGTGAACCTTCGCTGCACTCCCTCAATAGCAAGAATGTCCTTCCTCAGGTTAGGAGACCAAAACTGTACACAATACTCCAGGTATGGCCTCACCAAGGCCCTGTACAATTGTAGCAACACCTCCCTGCCCCTGTACTCAAATCCCCTCGCTATGAAGGCCAACATGCCATTTGCTTTCTTAACCGCCTGCTGTACCTGCATGCCAACCTTCAATGACTGATGTACCATGACACCCAGGTCTCTTTGCACCTCCCCTTTTCCTAATCTGTCACCATTCAGATAATAGTCTGTCTCTCTGTTTTTACCACCAAAGTGGATAACCTCACATTTATCCACATTATACTTCATCTGCCATGCATTTGCCCACTCACCTAACCTATCCAAGTCGCTCTGCAGCCTCATAGCATCCTCCTCGCAGCTCACACTGCCACCCAACTTAGTGTCATCCGCAAATTTGGAGATACTACATTTAATCCCCTCGTCTAAATCATTAATGTACAATGTAAACAGCTGAGGCCCCAGCACAGAACCTTGCGGTACCCCACTAGTCACTGCCTGCCATTCTGAAAAGTCCCCATTTACTCCTACTCTTTGCTTCCTGTCTGACAACCAGTTCTCAATCCATGTCAGCACACTACCCCCAATCCCATGTGCTTTAACTTTGCATATTAATCTCTTGTGTGGGACCTTGTCGAAAGCCTTCTGAAAGTCCAAATATACCACATCAACTGGTTCTCCCTTGTCCACTCTACTGGAAACATCCTCAAAAAATTCCAGAAGATTTGTCAAGCATGATTTCCCTTTCACAAATCCATGCTGACTTGGACCTATCATATTACCTCTTTCCAAATGCACTGCTATGACATCCTTAATAACTGATTCCATCATTTTACCCACTACTGAGGTCAGGCTGACCGGTCTATAATTCCCTGTTTTCTCTCTCCCTCCTTTTTTAGTCTTCGTCTCTATAAGCTTTCGGAATATGCTTGTGTGGCCTATTCCTTGAATAAAAAAGTCTCTCAGTACTTCTCTCCTTAGTTCATCGGGGAACTCACATGAACTAGCCAGCCTCCGAAGTTTCGCCACGAAGTCGGGTATGCTTTGGCCCACACAGCATCTGTAGTTGTAGAACCTGTGTCTGGCCATGTGTAGGTTGCTCGCTGGCTTCAGGTGGTCTCTCACCAGTGTGTTCAACTCCTCAAATGACTTGCTTGCTGGTTTCTTGGGCGCCAGCAGGTCTTTCATTAAAGTGTATGTTTTTGAGCCACAGCAGGTCAAGAGATGGGCTCTTCTTTTGTCTGCCTTATCGTCGCCCAGCCAGTCTTTGGTCACAAAGCTTTGCTGGAGCCTTTCTATAAAGTCACCCCAATTGTCTCCAGCAATGTATTTCTCATCTGAGCTGTTGGTAGCCATTCTGTGGATTCTGTGATCCCGTAACTCGTCGCCACTGTTAAGTCCTGACTCTAATGTACTGACTTACACGACACATGCTGAAGTCAAGGTCACTCAGGACCTGCACCTTTAATTCCAGCTCTCCAGTGCTGCACTTGCCTGAGACCTCCCTTTATATACCACAGTGGGACAGGTATGGAGTGTCTCCTGCAGGTGCACCCCTGGTGGTAAGGTATGCTTATTGTTACAGGTCATATCCAGTTACAGTTATGTACAGCATGGTAAGATACAGTTCTATACAGTAATGTGAGATACATGACAGTCAGGGCCCGTGGTAAGAACACTTAGAAGATCTCCTCAACCGAGACTCTGCCTTTGACTCAAGTGTTCTCGACTCCATTTGCAGCATGCTACCCGCCACCACCACAGTGAGACCCCAACACTGCATGCGGTAGAAAAGGCCATAAGACAGCTAAAAAACAACAAGGCTATGGGAGCGGATGGAATCCCTGCTGAGGCACTGAAGTATGGCAGAGAGGCACTACTGGCATGAATACACAACCTCATCTCTCTCATCTGGAGGGAAGAGAGCATGCCGGGAGATCTTATCGTGACCATCTTTAAAAAAGGGGACAAGTCCGACTGCGGCAACTACAGAGGAATCTCCCTGCTGTCAACCACTGGGAAAATCGTCGCTAGAGTCCTCCTCAATCGTCTTCTCCCTGTGGCCGAGGAGCTCCTCCCAGAGTCGCAGTGCGGATTTCATCCCCTCCGGGGTACAACGGACATGATTTTTGCAGCGCGACAGTGGCAGGAAAAATGCAGGGAACAACGCCAGCCCTTATACATGGCCTTCTCCGACCTTACAAAGGCCTCTGACACTGTCAACCGCGAGGGTCTATGGAGCGTCCTCCTCCATTTCGGATGCCCCCAAAAAGTACGTCACCATACTCCGCCTACTCCATGATGACATGCAAGCCGTGATCCTTACCAACGGATTCATCACAGACCCAATCCACGTCCGGACTGGGGTCAAGCAGGGCTGTGTCATCGCTCCAACCTTCTTCTCAATCTTCCTCGCTGCCATGCTCCACCTCACAGTTGATAAGCTTCCCGTTGGAGTGGAACTAAACTACAGAACCAGTGGGAAGCTGTTCAACCTTTGCCATCTCTAGGCCAGGCCCAAGACCACTCCAACCTCTGTCGTCGAGCTACAGTACACGGACGTCGCCTGCGTCTATACACACACAGAGGCTGAACTCCAGGACATAGTCGACGTATTTACCGAGGCGTATGAAAGTATGGGCCTTACGCTAACATTAGTAAGACAAAGGTCTTCCACCAGCCTGTCCTCGCCGCACAGCACTGCCCCCCAAATATTAAGATCCATGGCATGGCCCTGGACAACGTGGATCACTTCCCCTATCTCAGGAGCCTCCTATCAACAAGAGCAGGCATTGATGGTGAAATCCAACACCGCCTCCAGCGCGCCAGTGTAGCCTTCGGCCGCCTGAGGAAAAGAGTTTTTAAGATTAGTCCCTCAAAATTGTCACCAAGCTCATGGTCTACAGGGCTGTAGTAATACCCGCCCTCCTGTATGGCTCAGAGACGTGGACCATGTACAGTAGACCCCTCAAGTCGCTGGAGAAATACCACCAGCGATGTCTCTGCAAGATCCTGCAAATCCCCTGGGAGGACAGATGCAAAAGCATTTGCGTCCTCGTCCAGGCCAACATCCCCAGCATTGAAGCACTGATCACACTTGATCAGCTCCGCTGGGCAGGCCACATAGTTCGCATGCCAGACACGAGACTCCCAAAGCAAGTGCTCTACTCGGAACTCGTCCACGGCAAACGAGCCAAAGGTGGGCAGAGGAAACGTTATAAGTACACCCTCAAAGCCTCCCTGATAAAGTGCGACATCCTCACTGACACCTGGGAGTCCCTGGCCAAAGACCGCCCTAAGAGGAGGAAGTGCATCTGGGAGAGCGCTGAGCTCCTCGAGTATCGTCGCCGAGAGAATGCAGAAATCACGCGCAGGCAGCGGAAGGAGCGGCCGGCAAACCAGGCTCCCCGCCCACCCTTTCCTTCAACGACTATCTATCCCACCTGTGACAGAAACTGTGGTTCTCGTATTGGACTGTACAGCCACCTAAGAACTCGTGCTAAGTGTGGAAGCAAGTCTTCCTCGATCCCGAGGGACTGCCTATGATATGATTGATGATGAAAGACATAACATGCAGCAACAGGTGGCCAAAACTAGGAAGATGTTTGTTCCTGAAATTAATTTTCAGTGCGTGGTCACAGGAGAGCTGCACCAGCAAATCTTCTATTTTTCCAGTTAGTCTTAGGCAACAAGATGATGTAGCAAATGTTGAGAATGGATCCCGAACTCAATCGTACTTATCTGTGGTTATATTTTCTGCCACCGTTACAAGATGAGCAATGATCCTTTCCTTCACACACCCAACTGCCATTGTGTTTGAATCCAGAAACTCGGTCAGTATCATAGAATCATAGAAATTTATAACACAGAAGGAGGACATTTCGGCCCATCTGTCCGCACCGACCGACCAAGAGCTATCCAGCCTAATCCCACTTTCCAGCTCTTGGTCCATAGCCCTGTAGGTTATGGCACTTTAAGTGCACATCCAAGTATCTTTTAAATGTCGTGAGGTTTCTGCCTCTATCAGCCTTTCAGGCAGTGCGTTCCAGACCCCCACCACCCTCTGGGTGAAGACATTTCCCCTCATATCTCCTCTAAACCTCCCCCAATTACTTTAAATCTATGTCCCCTGGTTGTTGATCTCTCTGCCAAGGGCAACAGGTCCTTCCTATCTGCACTATCCAGACCCCTCATAATTTTATACACCTCAATCAGATCTCCCCTCAGCTTCCTCTGTTCTAAAGAAAACAGACCCAGCATCTCCAATCTTTCCTCATAGCCAAAATTCCCCAGTCCAGGCAACATTCTTGTAAATCTCCTCTGCACCCTTTCCAGTGCAATCACATATTTCCTGTAATGTGGTGACCAGAACTGCACACAGTACTCCAGCTTCAGCCTAACTAGTATTTTATACAGTTCAAGCTGTTGTATTCTGTTGTTCGACTAATAAAGGCAAGTATTCCATATGCCTTCTTAACCACCTTATCTACCTGGCCTGCTACTTTTAGGGATCTGTGGACCTTTGTTCCTCTACATTTTTCAGTGTCGTACCATTTAATGTGTATTCCCTTGCTTTGTTGGACCAGTAGCGGGAACATGTCTGCAACTCAATCTAGTTTCCCAAATCTCAATTTTCTTCCTAAATGTTGCAACCTTGTCAGTCCAAGTATGGTTGTATTGCCCTCGTGTATCGGTAAATTCAGTGTCAGGATTAAAAGTGTCAGCAAGGTATGCAAGTTTCTTTATCCATAATTAGTCAGAGGAGTCTTCAGCTAATGCGAGATTGTGCTCAGAACAAAAAGCCAGCAGATCTTTACGAAGCTCAAAAATCTTTGTAGTACTCTGCCGCGACATAACCAATGTAAATCAGTGTGAAACAATCATTTTTCATGTCCTGCATCCATTGCTGAAAACAGCTTTGCAGACAGACGTGAATTCACATGTCTGGACCTCACAAAATTCACAGCTGCATTTAACACAGCACATAATTCGGGTTCTAGTCTTTTTCAAGCAATGGCTTGGCGATGCAACATGCAATGTGTCACGATTACCTATGGGCTTAGGGCTCTTATTCTTTTAACAACACCAATCCTATTGCCTGTCATAGTGGCAGCATCGCCTGTGTAAACAGCAGCGCAGCTCTCCCACTTAAGCGATTCTGATTCCATGAAATTATCCAGTAACTTGAATATTTCTTCACATGTTATTCGTTCTGTTAATGCCTGACAAGAAAGAAAATCTTCTTCAATTTCCTCCCAGCCAAACATAACAAACTTAAGCTAATAATGTCACCTCACTACCAACATCAATTGTCTCATCCAGACCCTTAATTCTTAATTTTGGCATATATTAAAATTGCTTTGCCAAGCAAAAGGTTTTTCAAAATGACATAAAGGCAGCAGGTATTTGTTGAAAAGGTGTGTAAACTTGTAAATGGAGCTGGTGGCTGCTTGTAAACTGCTTTGTGAGTTCAAAGGTTGTGTTCCAGATGGCCCAGACTGGACAATGGTTGTAACCACAGGGGGTGGTCAAAACAACAAGAGATAAACAAACCCTCTTTTATTCCAAGAAAATCTGTAGACATTGTGACTACAGCGGGGAGGCCAACAGTGTAAATCTCTGTGATTCGGTTTTGAGTTCATCACAGAAGACAAGGTTTCTGATGGACTGAATGATGATTGACGTGACATATGCGTTGTCATGTGTGAACAAGTCAGCACCAGAGTCCGAAACAGGTGTCGAGCAGCTGAGCATGTCAGCTACGTGGTTGTGACTGCCAGCGATGTACTATACATCAAAGTTATACTAATGAAGGCGATCAGATCATCAGCTGAGTCGTAGTGTTCTGTGCCCAGATCCAGTTGTAGCGACCAGCATAGTTGCGCTTGGTGATCCGTACGGAAGGTAAATTTCCTGCCAGAGAGGTAGATGTGCCAGTGTTCACATGCGTAGATGCAAGCGAATGCTTTGCATTCCCCTGTAGAGCATTTATGTTCTGCAGACGAGAATGTGCGACAGGTGAAGGCTACTGGGCATTCCAGACCGTCAATCCATTGCGAGAGCATCCGTTATGACATACGTAGTGGCATTCAGATCAAAGTGCGCGAGGATAGGAGGGGATGTGATTTTCTCCTTCAGTGTGGTGAATGCCTGAGCCTGGGAATCTGTCCATTCCCAAGGGACGCCCTTGCGCAGCAACCTGCGAAGTGGTTCGGCCCAGAAAGTTTAATTCTCCAGCAGCAAATGTACACTTATCGGCATTAAGTGTAATGTTATGTGTAGCCAGTCTAGCCATAACTGCGTAAAGTCGCCGGTCATGTTCTTCCATTGCCCGTCCACGGACGACGATATCGTCAAGCAGATTGAGGGCTCCCTCTATGCCTGCTAGCACCAGGCACCACCATGGGTGTTGTGCTCTCGCAATGGATTGATGGCCTGGAACGCCCAGTCCCCTTTGCCTCTTGCATGCTCTCGTCAGCAGAACATAAATGCTGTACAGGGGAACGCGAAGCACTCGCTTGCATCCACACATGTAAATGCTGGCACATCTACCGCTATAGCAGAAAATTTACCCTCCGTATGGATCACCAAGCGCCAACTATGCTACTCGCTACAACTGGATCGGGGCACAGACCACTACAAATCTGCTGATAGTCACATCGCCTTCATCAGTATAACTTTGATGTACAGTACACCGCTGGCAGTCACAACCATGTCGTGACAATCCTCTGAAATGCACTTGGTGTAGAATAGAATTTGTAGGGCATGCATCGATACTGATACAGACCATCATGCGTCGTAACTGCCGTGAGCGGTTTGCTGTCCTCCGCTAGGGGTATTTGCCGGTAACTGTGGAGTTTTGTAAAAATAATTGAGCCATGGAATTCTGAAGACAGTTTGTCGATGGTAGGAAGAGGGTACTTGTTGGGGATGATGGCCTTGTTGACCTCTTTCAGGTCGATGCATAGGCGGATCTCCCCATTTTTACACCAAGCAATGACTAAGTTCGAGATCCAGGGTGAGGAGTCGGTGCTCTCAATGATTGCGTGAGATTCGAGTCGCGTTAATTCTGCGGATACTTGGTCACGAACTGCAAATGGGAGACGGCGAAGTCGCTGCGTAACCGGTTTGCCAGAAGGATCAATTTTGTTGTCACTCCAAACCCTGTGAAGATTGCGGGATACTGCTTGTCAAAGTCCACCGTGTACCCAGGTGTGTCAGTTGGGTCGTAAACTTTGAATCCAAGCTTGTCAAAAAGGTCAACACCCATGAGGTTTCGTCCCTTCACGAAATAAAAGGAAAAGTTCTCCAATGTTATGCCCTTGTAGTATATCGGGACAGATATGAGCCCAAGCACCTCAATTTTGGAGTCAGCGTACGCATGTAGAGTGGGAGTTGCGGGCTGCAGTTGACAGTGCGTGAAGTGGGTTTTGTACACAGTCTTGCTCAAAATAGAGACTTTGGCTCCAAGGTCAATGAGGAGGCAAATGGACGTGCTGTCAATGTTTACCTCACAGTTTCAATTCTGAATCAAGAACCCTCCCTAAAGATGTCTCCTGATTTTCTTGGCCACATGTTTACTTTTCCAGAGTTTGTTCTTTGAAATTCGTATCTTATTTCTTATTCCTATTCTCTCCTTTGATGCCATGAGGCCAAACCAAAAATCTTCAGCATCATTATCTCCATTGTGAGGTAGCAACATGTTTACATTAACTCTCACAACTTCCATCCATTCTAAGTATTTCTGTAATAAATTGTCTTAAAGATACATAAACAAAGCTGAAGTTTCAACGTGTAAACTACAGATAATGGTTGTCATAGTGCAGAATGCTATAACATCTCAGCAGGGTACCAAAACATTAGCATTTGTAAGCATCTACTGTCAATCTAACGAGACACTTCGGGGCCTAAATTCATCCCCGCCGGTAACAGGTCGCACCTACCATTTTTCTCGTGTTTGGGCCACCGCAATGGATGCGGCGGCCCATCTTGCGAAATTCAGCTCTTTGTTTTTTTTTTCGAGCGGGATGGAAATTGGTCATAATGGTGCGGAAGTGGGGGCGGGGCGGGAGCGGAGTATCCGTCATAAGAGGGGTGGAAGCGAGGGCGGACGGTGTGTCCGCTACTGTCAGTCATCAGCTGGTTAAAGGGGAGGGCCGCTGCGAGCTCTGCAGTTTTTTTAGTTAGGGAGAGTTTCAGCCGGGCCAGCGGCCGGCCACCCAAGAGGGAATGCAAGGCGGCCCGGCCGAACCTAGGGGCATAATTGTCGGCTGACAAAAGAAAATTTGATGCCGGCCACAGCAGTGCTCCCTCCCCTTTAATGGAGGCCGCACTGCCATTTTACACACACTGCAAACACAGTGCACCAACAGAAAAAACTGAAGGAGGCACTGCGCGGCCGCCGCAAGATTTTCTGAGGTGAATTTTGATTGCGGGGTGGGACATTGGTGGTGCGCGCTTTGATGATGCTCTTAGGAGGGCTCAGCAGCAATGGGGCAGAAGTGAGGACCGCCGAAAAAAACACCAGGGAGAATTTCGTGAGCGGCGGCTATTCGACTACAAATCTGTGGTCACTTCAACACCGCAGTGTGGCTGCTACTCTCTGGTGGTAACAGGTCTTACCGGGTGTAAGGGGTGGTTTGCAGGGGGTCAGCTTTCCCTTCCGACCTTATATGAGCGGTTCCGAATTGCTCCCACACCCTTGGTTCTAGAAACTGGGATTATGAAGGGACTGTTACAGACTTGGACAGACAATCGGTTTCAAGGTAGGAAGCAGGTATGGCTTTATTGTGTTTAAAAAGTAAAAGGCACATCTTTAATAACACACACAGACCAATATACACTGAAGGGTACAACACATTGAATAAATTGTCAAATTACAGCCTGTGGGGAAAAGAATACAGCTTAAACTCTAAAAGGGGTAAAAAGGGAGAATGCAGATACATTTACACAAGTTATCCCAGCCTCCCCCCTCCCAATTCCCCTAACTAACTAAGTTATAGCTCTGAGGGTTCAGGGGCTATGCTCACCAATCCCTTTAGACAGTTGCCGGTGAATCACGGTTTCGGGGTTCGCTGCACTTGGCCTTCTCGGCGAGCCGCATCCCGGACGGAGGAGAGGACTTCGGACTGCGTAGTCTTCGCTTGGGGTGCGTCCGTTGATGCGCTAAGTTGCGTTTTGGATGTATGGGATAAGTACCTACTTTCTTTGGTTTTAGTTAGTCCTTTTAGGTAATTTCTCACCCGTTGGCCGTTCAGAAGTAGATTGTAGAGTGGAAATAAATGTCGATTCTTCGGTTTTTGCTGAGTTGGTTTTGGTTGGTCGTTTCACTGGTTGTGGTCGCCCGGGTTGTCAATTTGGTTGCTGACAACCTTCGGTTTCGTGGGCCTCGTGCTCGGTCGGTCCTTGACAATTTCTTGTAGTTTCCTTCACTACTCCATTTCTTCACTCCCCAGCTCCGGCTGCTTGTGTCTGTCTGTGTACCAGTCTGTTCCTTGTTCGAGTCTGTGTTCTTCTTCGTTCTGTGTTCTGCTAGTCTGTGTTCTGCTAGTCTGTGCTCTGCTAGAGTCTGTGCGAGTTACAGTCTGTGTTCTGCGAGTTTTTCTTGTAAAACTGGGGGATAGATATATCCCTCAAAAAAGGCTCCGTTATCTCCCATCAAATCTCTTGGGCTCGGTTTAAACTGTTCTGTCCATTGATTTTCAAATGTCTCCTTTGTCAGCAGTAACTCTATTAGGGTGTGAGAATGTGCTATCACTGGTTTTGCATTGTTTTAGGATTGTCCAGTTTTTCTGACCATGATTTCCATTGTGCTTGATTGGGTAATTCGATTATCTCTTAGAGGGTGAATAGCCTGAGGTCCTTAATGCATGAATTTTGCCCCACCTCCTGTATTTGGTAACTCTTTTTCGCAGCCAAAATGTTGTAGAATCTTAAAATTGATATGCTCCTTCCCATAGATGTTTAGGGGATCTCAAGCTTCTGTAATTTAGGTCCATTTTGAATTCCCTTTCCTATGAGTCCAAACACTGGGGGGGGGGGGGGGGGTCTCCATGAATGCATCCCCTTTTATCCCCCGCAGGCTTCGTCTGCCCCTTTAAACTCATTTTAAAAGCCCAGAAAGGGATTCTTCTCCTCTGCAGGGGAAAGATACCTGGAATCTTTGCGAGATATTGGTAAATTCTACACGGGAGGCAACATTTCGGCCCCTTCATCTCCAGTTCAAAACAACAATTTAAAACACAGCATTCTTATTCTTCGTGTCAGTTTTATACATTTTGAACCCTTGATTTCTAACATATTCCCTTCCTTGAGAGAGAGAAAACTCTTTTTCGATCTCTCATTGTTGGTTTCGCATCCATCAAGCCTTCTCTAAATTTCAATAAGGGAGACTCAGAAATGAAGAGTTCTCCCTTTCTTACAGTCCTTTCCTCTGAAGGGGAGGAGCAACCTCTGACCCCTTACTCAAATTCAATTCACTGTTCCGGTGTTCCGATTCTGCCCCACCTGGGGTATCATCTGTTTCTTCTATCTTTCCTGATCTTACCCCACCTTGGGTCTCCATTACGTTGCTTCAAATCTTCTCTTTGGTTGTGTTCAGTTAATTAATTTTTTTTTAGTGCTGGTTAGTCATAGACATTTGCTTATGCATGAAATCTTGCTATACAGGGTACATATATCAAATACACGATCATTATAAGTTGGAAAACTACCAGAGCGTGTGAAATAATTCGAGCCTAAGAGTGTATTGATATATTAAGCCCAATATCCCACCAATGTGAATGTTGTACCAATTGTGCCACCTAATTGTGCAGCTTATACTTAAAGTATTTCATTTACTGTTGGTTTCACTTGAGCATAGGTTTTGAGACAGGTTCTGTTAGACTCGTAAAACATGGTACAGAAGGCACCAGCAAAACCCTCATACTGGATTCATACTGGCTTTTCTCACACTGTTACCGAAAAAACACAATTACAGTTAAAGTTATAATTCACTCTTACAATCACTAGCACGTCGACTAAGTATGTATATTTCGAGCAAAAATGATGCAAACAAAGAAAACAGACATTGTAAAGAAAGCTGAAGTTTAACATCTAATCAACAAGTCATGAACTTAAAAGATTCTCCAGGTGGCTTTTTCCCTCATATCCAATGCATTGTGGATAATTCTTACTAAATTTAAATCTCCCTAGCCTTCAATTGTCCCCATCTAAATTCTATATCGTTTTCACTTAAATGTTAATCTTTTTTTATTTAAACACACCTTCAATCCCTCCAACAAGCACCAGTGTGTTTAACTCGATCCGGATTTTTTTCATTAATTAGATAGTTTCTCGATGGGAGTAGCTGTCAATGCTTTAAAAATTGCTTCACTTCCCTGAGCCACGTTAACCATTTCATGTCTTGCTGTTGTCAAGTAACTGAGCATGTCTGAGACCCGTTCTTCAGTGCAAATTTACCATGCATTTCCACATGCTAATTGATTCATGCGTAATAAATCACGTCTTCACACTTACACTGGTATCTCTATCCATGCCATCTGATACAAGCTATCTCGGCTTCCAGGTGATCTTATCAAAAGATTGTCTGGAGACTTTTGCTTATTTTCCACTGCATTTCTCAGGTAGTGGCCAGGCTATCAATACAGTTTTCTTTACAAGTTCATACGCAAGGACACAAATGTCTCCCAAGAGAAAACTATCGATTTACTATTCTTTGTTTCACTAGAATGTTAAAAAAAAAAAATTCCCATTTGGCAGTGTCATTTTCCTGTTTCTATCTTGCATCTTCAGTTGGCATTCCATTAATTACTATTCATATTCATGATCTCTGGACTAACCTTACTATCCAAAATACAATATTAAAGATTACATTATTTTAAAATTATTATAACCAATTATAGTGCACCCGCGTCCATTTTATCACTTCAAACATATCACAAATCCAAACAGCAGTATTGTCGCATTGATAGTTTAAGTTTTGTTTCCCCACACACTTTTTCTCTTGATACACAGGACCACCTAGATGGTTCTCAACTAGTTTCTTTCAATAAAAAAATATCCCTTTACACTTAAGTTAGATTTTTCCTACTTGAGTGCTTGAAACAGCAACTCAAATCAATTTATTTTCATCAATAGTTTATGTGGTGTCTTAACATTAGAGACACAAGTGCTTGCAATTCATCTCGACTCCTCACTTCGAGCACTTTTTTCTCTCATCAGAGAAAAACGCATTTTCGATTGTTTCTAAATCTTTTAGTATTATTTCTTTTAAAATGGTTTCCAACCCCAAGATTTTACAGCACAACCAAAATATTTAACAAGAAGAAACACCTCCAATGTCTCAAAATTCCTAATCAAATACTGCCAATCTTTTTGTTTTAAAGAACCAGAATTTCACTGTGGTCACAATATAAGTTGGGTTCATCACAATTTATAATTTCACGAAGACTTTCAGTAACCAAATTAGGAAGGCAGTGCATTGATATAATTGAAATTGATTTAATACAAAACCATATATGTTAATCAACAAAATTAACAACACACAAAAGATAAACAGCTTTTCCACAGAAAAGTGGGTGCAGCAAAAACAAACGTAACAGACACCTTTTTGTTAAAGACAGACTTTCAAAGAAATTGAAATTCCAGCATCTCTTTAAAAGGAAGCAGAGAGTCAGGATAAGCGGGTCCTTTTCAGAATGGCAGGCAGTGACTAGTGGGGTGCCGCAGGGCTCAGTGCTGGGACCCCAGCTATTTACAATATACATCAATGATTTAGATGAAGGAATTGAGTGTAATATCTCCAAGTTTGCAGATGACACTAAGCTGGGTGACGATGTGAGCTATGAGGAGAACGCTACAAGGCTGCTGGGTGACTTGCACAGGTTAGGTGAGTGGGCAAACGCATAGCAGATGCAGTTTAATGTGGATAAATGTGAGGTTATCCATTTTGGGGGCAAAAACACAAAGGCAGAATATTATCTGAATGGTGTCAGATTAGGAAAAGGGAAGGTGCAACGAGACCTGGATGTCATGGTACATCAGTCATTGAAAGTTGGCATGCAGGTACAGCAGGCGGTGAAGAAGGCAAATGGTATGTTGGCCTTCATAGCTAGGGGATTTGAGTATAGGAGCAGGGAGATCTTACTGCAATTGTACAGGGACTTAGTGAGGCCTCACCTGGAATATTGTGTTCGGTTTTGGTCTCCTAATCTGAGGAAGGATGTTCTTGCTATTGAGGGTGTGCAGAGAAGGTTCACCAGACTATTTCCCGGGCTGGCAGGACTGACATATGAGGAGAGACTGGATCGACTGGGCCTGTATTCACTGGAGTTTAGGATGAGAGGGGATCTCATAGAAACTTATAAGACTCTGATGGGACTGGACAGGTTAGATGCAGGAAGAATGTTCCTGATGTTGGGGAAGTCCAGAACCAGGGGACATAGTCTAAGGATAAGAGGTAAGCCATTTAGGACTGAGATCAGGAGAAACTTCTTCACTCAGAGAGTTGTTAACCTGTGGAATTCCCTGCTGCAGTGAGTTAATGATGCCAGTTCATTGGATATATTCAAGAGGGAGTTAGATGTGGCCCTTACGGCTAAAGGGATCAAGGGGTCTGGAGAGAAAGCAGGAAAGTGGTACTGAGGTGAATGATCAGCCATGATCTTATTGAATGGTGGTGCAGGCTTGAAGGGTCGAATGGCCTACTCCTGCACCTATTTTCTATGTAAAGTTCCTTTAACTCAACAAATCTTATGCTTTATCTTTCTCGTGACAAAAGCTGAAGCTTGTGTGTCGGTTTCAATTTTCTTTTTTTTAATCATCTCAGCAATTTATTCTCTAATTCCTTGTTTTTTTCCTTCCCTTTGCTGAGTTCTCAGATGGGATTGCATGCAGTTTGGATCTTTTCTTCTCTTTATCCCCCACTCTCTCCACCTGCTCTTTATTTCTCCTGTTTGTTTCTCAAGTCTGCATGCTTCGCACAAATGTGGGTTGTGTAAGCCAGTTTCTATCCGGCTTCTTTAAGTTAAGTCTCCTTCGCATTCACTTGGGATACTATCACATCCAAGCGTTTGGAGTAACTACATCCATCTTTTTGAACGACTCCCATAACTTCTTTGAGAGTGCTCAAATTTTATCTCTACAATGAGTACCCACCATTCTGTTTTTGGGTTCAGTGGCAAAACACATCCGCTTACGAGGTCATCCTACCCAGTCGTCCCACCTGGCACCTTGTGATGACATTATAAACCAAGTCCATCTCCAACTCATTTCTCCACAATAACCTTTTTTACAATCCTGCCACGGAAGCCAATTTGTTGGGAATAGCCAAGTTATGGCTATCTCTGGTCACTTTAAATAATCAGGTCCGAGTGCAAACCAATATGGTGGGTATATTATGTTTAATCAGAGTTTAAGATGGAATCTAACAGATTAGTTATGCAGCAAAAACATACAACCATAACAGATAGTTGATACCCATCCCAATCGAACAAATGGCTGGTGCAGGTGAGCAATTCTCTGGCTTGCAGTCTCTTTCTCTGGAGCTTCCTTTGGTAAAGCATGGGATCACTCCAAGAGTGTTCGACCAGCTCAACTTCTGTTTCACTCTCCCCTCACACCATTTGTGAGAGCAACCTTGAGGAGGCTACCTTTATTCTCTTTATAGGGGTGGGCCTGACATAAGATATTGACAAAATCTTTTGATCTTTAGAGATTCCCCTAAAAATTTAATATCCAATAAGGCTTCTAGTTCTTTGTCTCGATTCTGAATCAAGAACTCACCCTAAAGATGTCTCTTGATTTTCTTGGCCACATGTCTTTCTCTGTTTACTTTCCCAGAGTTTGTTCTTTGAAATTCGTATCTTATCTCTTGTCCCTATTCCCTCCTTTAATGTCATGAGGCCAAACCAGAAAACTGCTCACTTCAGTGTCGTTATCTCCTTTATGACTGACATCAGAGGCAGCTTGAGCCTGGAGCAACTGGAGAGAGTTTTTTTTAAAAGTTGTTCCCTGACAGCGGAGGCAGTGTGAGCCTGGAGCAGCTGGAGGGAGTTTCAAAAAAAGCTGCTCCCCGACAACGGAGGCAACTCGAGCCTGGAGTAGCTGGAGCGAGTCTTTTAAAAAGCTGCTGCCTGAAATTGGAGGCAGCTCAAGCCTGGGACAGCTGGAGGGAGTTTCAAAAAAGCTGCTCCCTGACAATGGAGGCAGCTCAAGCCTGGAGCAGCTGGCGGGAGTTTTGAGCTTGGAGCCTCAACGGATCTCTCAAGGGGACAAAATGAGACCTAAAAAGTAATGACATTATGAAATCAGAAGGATGGAGGGTGGTGATTGGTTCTTCCATATTAATTGAATTAATGGACAGGGAATGAATTTTAAAGAAAGCTAAAAACATATTTAATTTGCTTCAATTGTTGATTTTTTAATTTTAACTTGATGTATAATTATTGTCTATATTAGTTAATTTTGTTTAATTATAATTAATCTTTATTATACTGATTTTACTATTTTATACTCCTTATGATATTGTTTACAATGTAATTTGAATTTCTTATTTTTAGTTTATTTGGCTGTGTCTATCTGCGTGTGCATTGTGGCTGTCGTTTCAGACCCGAACCTTTTACGTCTTTTACACTTCCTTCTCCGCTTTTTCTCTCTTTCCCTCCCTTGTCAATATCTAACATGTTGTAAGACTGTTGTGAAGCACCTTGGGATGTTTTACTACATTAAAGGCACTATATAAATAAAAATTATTATTATTATTATGACGTAGCAATGTGTTTACGTTAACTCTCTCAACTTCCATCCATTTTAAGTATTTCTATGACAATTTGTCTTAAAGATACATAAACAAAGCTGAAGTTTAATTTGAAAACTACAGATAATGGTTGTCATAGTGCAGGATGCGATAACAACTCAGCAGGGTACCAAGACATTAGCATTTCTAAGCATCTACTATCATTCTAAGGAGACACTTCATCTCCAGTTCAAAACAATGATTTAAAATGCAGAATTCTTATTCTTCATGTCAGTTTTATACATTTTGAACCACTGATTTCTAACAGTGGCATTGAATCTATCTTTGACAATAAAAGGTTAAAGGTAGAACTCATTGTCTTGAATAATTTCTCACAAGTCTGGTCTAAATTTTCTAACCTGTTGGACGGGGCAAGGGAGAATGTTTGCACATCCTACAGATTATTGCCGACAATGGTGGACACTTGAGCGAGAAATTTACAGACAAATAAAATGGGTGAGAAAAACGGCAAAATGATGGCTGAGTTAGTTACAAAATATGTTGGGGAAAAGTTGCCTCTGAAAGAGAGGTTGATTCAGGCAATCAGTGATGGGGATGACCCATCTATGAGGCAGAACACTGGGCTCAAGGTTCCACTTATCGCCCTAGAATAATGAAAGCTGTTTGGTTACTGATGTATCAACGGTAAGATAAAGATGATGAATGTGAAAAATCAGATTAAGGCAGGAAATTGAAAGTAAGGATTGTAAAGCGAGCGATCGGGAAGCAGTTCTCAACCGGTTACTGAAAGAGTTAGAAGAAGAACGTGAAGCTGGTAAGAAAGATAGAGAGGAGTTTGAGAGGAGAAAGTGAAATGGTGTAATGAAGAGCAATATTTTGACAGTTGGTGTGTGAATAAAGGGAACGATAGTAAAGCCTGGAAATCATCATCATAAGCAGTCCCTCGGAGTCGGGGATGACTTGCTTCCACATTAAAAATGAATTCTCAGGTGACTGAAGAGACCAATATGGGAATTGCAGTCTCTGTCACAGGTGGGGCAGATGGTGGTTGAAGGAACGGGTGAGTGGGGAGCCCGGGTTGCCGCATGCTCCTTCCGCTGTCGACGCTTGGCTTCAGCTTGCTTTCGCTGAAGAGACTTCAAGGTGGTCTTGGGCCAAGGATTCCCAGGTGTCGGTGGGGATGTTACATTTTTTCAAGGAGGTTTTGAGGGTGTCCTTGAAGCATTTCCTCCAGAGGACAGCGAGAGCCCAGAGGTCAGAGGACAGCGGGAGGTCGGAGGACAGCGAGAGCTCAGAGATCGGAGGACAGCGGGAGGTCAGCAGTCGGGGGACAGCATTAGAACCTAAAGCCTGGAAAGAGAAACTAGTAGCCAACAACAATAGGCAGAAAAAGCAGAGAAGGATAATGAGGGTTTGAAAGCTGCCATTAGGGTGGCGCAGAAATAGGTTGTGAAACAATGTGGGCAGCAGGACCACGCGGATTGCAAAAGGAAGGTTAAAGAGTTACCAGAAAAACTACGAGTGCAAAGGGGAATGTTGTGCGCTATAACCCTGGGAGAACAGCCTGCATTTGGGTGGTCATCATCAAGTAGTCAGGATGAGCAGGTTGAAGAAGAAGGGGAGTTAGGACCTATATCTGGGAAAAAGATTAGACAAGCTCTGACTGCACCTTCCCCAATGAACCCCATAAGTCAACGGAGATATATCACTCCGGGAATGAAGGGCCAATAGGTAGAGAAGGGTGACTTGGACAGAGAATTCTTTGTTAATTATGATTATAGGAGTTTGAAAGACATGGTGTCTGGCATTAAAACGTTAGAAATGAGAGGTGAATCCCAAGGACATTTCATTGTAGTTGAACAAAGAGCCGCTGTAAGTGAAATGGATGAAGATGAAAAGAAGAAGTTAGTACTGTTCATTCTTAGCCTGGAAATGTTTAGCAGCCTCCCACCTGACACGGAGATAAGTAGGGG
Organism: Pristiophorus japonicus; assembly: GCF_044704955.1. Taxonomy (NCBI): domain Eukaryota; kingdom Metazoa; phylum Chordata; class Chondrichthyes; family Pristiophoridae; genus Pristiophorus; species Pristiophorus japonicus. The sequence continues at coordinate 50,396,029 of NC_091982.1, forward strand.
AATGTATGAGAATCTAAGGGTCGCTCAGGCGATGGGGGCAGGAGCAGCGGCTCCCTTCAAGGCAATAGCAGAGATAAAACAGGGGCCCAGTGAACCACCCACAGTGTTTGCTCACAGACTATAGCCCACATGTATGGAAGCAACTGGTGGGAGAATAGGAGCACGAGCTGACTTGCAGAGAAAACCCAGAAATCACTGCTCTGAGCTCTGATATCTCATAGTCTGCCATATTTACAGTCGGTCATGTCGGACTTTGATCTCATAGATGAAAATAACACGGAGGAAATTATTTTAAGGAAAATACCTTTGGTGTTTGAAAGAAGACAGCTCACTAAAAGAAACACAGGGGCAATTAACGAACCAAAGGGCAAGGGGTGTGAGATGAAGGAAACAACCCCTAAAAAATGGCAACACGAGGGTTTCACTGAAAAGAAGTATAAGAGGTGTTATAATTGGAGGAAAAGGCCATTTTATCCAGGAGTGATAGAAACCCCGTAAGGAAAAAATTGAACCAAGAAATGATCCCAGCGCCCCTCCCCAAGAGGAGGAGGGCGACAAAACAGCTAGACTCATTCCGAAATGTGTGCAGGAATGCTTGGAAGGGTTGGAGGAAAGGCAATCTCCGGGGAAAATCCAAGCTGCCCACAGTAAAGACTGTGGAGAGACGCAGGCATGAAGGGGCTGCACCCAGCCCGAGTACCTGTGTCCACTCAGGTACGACGAATATGTAGACCTTGTGTAGACTTCATTGTCGAGGGGAAGAAGGGAGATTATTTGGTTGCCACCGGAGCATCTAGCACAGTGATACATTCTCTCTCCTCAATGATGTCACATTGGTCGAGTAGGGAACCATATATGTTAGGCAGATTCACGGGCAATTCAATGGCTGAGGCGGTGTCTAAAGCTCTAAACTTTAAAGTAGGATCCCTCCAAACTAAGCGGAAATTCATCTTAATGAAGTGGGACCAATCGGGATTGGGAGTTCTAGGCTCGGATTGGATGTTAGAGTTCAATGTTACAGTAGACAGGCACAACGACAGCCTGTGGGGAGGAATGAAAAGTAGCAACAAAGTGATAGTAACAACTCCAAGACACGGAGGGGCTTGGGTAGGGACTCCAACAGGCCCCTACCATTTACACACTTTAATAGCAAGAGTGCCAGAAAGGCACGTAGCTGTGACTAAAGCTAACAAAGAGGTTTTTGCCAAGCCTAAGCATGACTGTGGACGGGTGACAGGGGTAGAAGTCAGGGAGGGAGGAGAGCCCATGCTCGATCCACACAAACAATATTCCTTCCCCAAAGAAGCAGAGGGACTTAGAAAATGCTGTAGGATCCCTTGTGGGACAAGGAGTAGTGAGACCTTTGGCTACACACAGTAACTCTCCTATATGGCCAGTATGGCTTCTTGCGAATGACTATTGATTATAAGGGGCTAGATCCTCCACTTTATTTGCATGCTTAACGCCCACTTAACGACCATTTTATTGCTGAAATGACGTATAACGCCCAGATATGTCTCATTTAGCCACAAAATGGAAGTTGACGCCCATTTATCGGAAACTTATCGCCAAGCGTTACTTTCCCCATGTGCTTAATGCTGGGAAAAAAATAATACTGCCCACCTACTTTTTTTCGGCAGAATCATCAGAATGGGTGAACTCAATGCCCATAATATCGCCCAGCATGAATTTCCATGCTGATTTAACGCCAAGATTCAATAATATCACCTGCCCACTTTTTTTTGGCGTAAGGAGCATATTTACCTAAACTAGCAACCATGAGATCGCCCAGCGTCACTTTCACCACCTCGGACATATATCGCCCACAATATCGCTCATCCAAAAAAATGCTCAGAAAAGGTGGAACTAACCGGAACTAATCACAGCGTTATGGATGCCATGTTCTACATCACATGTCGCATTCTTTAAAAGGCTGCTGTGCTTCAACTTTGTGGGAATTCAGATATACTCTGGAGGTCATTGGAGTTGATGTGAACTTCTTTACAAACATCTTGACCATACTGTGACCGATTGGAATTTAATAGGTGTCTTCGTCGGGGCATTCATTCTTTGTGACCAATCGATGGAAAACAGAGCACTACTGCAATGAGGCCTGTCCTTTCTCACCCTCTATTGATGACCAATTACATGCAGCAGACTTGAGATCGCCTAAGGTACGCTCCACAGCCCAATGTAAGACATGCCAAACTAATGAAAAAGGACCAGACGTTACACCCCCCACAAGTACAAGGAGAAGCAGTCTTACCTCGACTTGCCCGACACCACCTGCCTTCGGAGACTGCGCTTCCACAAAGAGGTTATCACTGAGGTATGCCAGCTGATAAGGGCAGATCATTTAAAACAGAGATGAGGAGGAATTTATTCTCTCAGTGGGTTGTAAATCTGTGGAATTTGCTGCCTCAGAGAGCTGTGGAAGCTGGGACATTGAATAAATTTAAGACAGAAATAGACAGTTTCTTGAACGATAAGGGGAATAAGGGGTTATGGGGAGCGGGCGGGGAAGTGGAGCTGAGTCCATGATCAGATCGGCCATGACCTTATTGAATGGTGGAGCAGGCTCGGGGGGGCCGTATGGTCTACTCCTATTCCTATTTCTTATGTTATTATGTTCTTATCTGCAGCCTGCCAGCACTGCAATGTCCGTCGAGGTCAAAGACACCGCGACACTGTCGTTCTACGCCTCAGGACCTTTCAGGCCACAGCTGGTGACATTTGCGGACTTTCTCAGCATGCCACACATTGCTGCATTAGACAGGTCACTGAAGCCCTGTACGCACGTAGGAGGGACTTGATCAGCTTCCCTATGACCAGGGAGACACAGAGTGAGAGGGCTCTAGGATTCTCCAGAATTGCAAACTTCCCCAAGGTGCAGGGAGCAATAGACTGTATGCATATCACGATGCGGGCATCTTTTCAGGATGCAGAGGTTTTCAGGAACTGCAAGTGATTCCACTTCCTGAATGTCCAACTGGTTGTCGACCGCCAGCAAATTATACTGGCAGTGAATGCTCAATTTCCGGGCAACATCCATGATGCTCACATCCTGCGTGAGAGCACTGTATCTGACTTGTTTAGCAATCAGTCCCAAGGTCAATGCTGGATGCTTAGGGACAAAGAATATGGCCTCGCCACCTGGCTGATGACACCCCCCCACCCCCCGTGTGACACACACACCAATGCCGAGAAGTGATAAAACGAGAGCCACAGAGCCACTCGCAATATCATGGAGAAAATCATTGGAGTGCTGAAGCAGTGCTTTAGATGTCTGGACCATTCAGGAGGCGACCTTCAATACCACCCTGAGCAGGTAGCTTAATTTGTGGTGGTGTGCTCCATGCTGCACAACTTGACTATCAGGAGGGGACAAGAATTGCCTGATGAGTCTGACAGTCCACCTCACCAAAGAGAGGAAGAGGAGGATGAGGAGGCAGATGCTGACATCAGCCCAGGCAATCAGGCTGACACTAGCCCAGGCAATCAGGCTGACACTGAAGCCATGCCCCCACCCCCCTGTAGACTGCATGAAAGGGCCCATGGTGCCATGATAATGCAAGAGCCTTACATCGGGAGCTCATCAATGATCGCTTTGCCTGAAAGAACGTTGGTGTTATTTACAAGGCTGACACACTGCTGGGTGTGCAGGTCATACATCAATGGTGGGCATCACCTTGCTGACAGTTAAAGTTTAATTTGATTGAAGTTAAGTGTCATTATACCCTTTGATGTTAGGGAATCACCAGCTTGTAATTGTGCAGCTATCTGAGCCAATGTGCAACAAGGTTTTGTTAAATAAAAATCATTTAAACCGAACAGTTGTCTGAAATCATCAGTATTTCTGTAAAAGCAACCCTTCCCCCCCACCGCCCCCCCCACCCCGCTTCTCATCCCCACCTCTACCCCTTCCCCTTCCCCTCCTGAGTCCAAGCCGCATGGCCGAGGAGCTCCCCAGGCGGTGCTTCATTGGGGGGAGGGGTTGACGACCGAAACGCTGCTTAGACAGATGCGGGAGAGGACGATCCCGAGGTGGGAATGTGTTCCGAGCAAGAAGCAAGATGTTGCTGCTGGCTTTCATGTGTGGTTGGCAATGGGGTGCGGCATCTTGGGGTGCAGTGCCGTGCTCCGGGACCACTGGGAGCCCTCTGCTACCAGTGTTCCTGGCTACCAGCTCCAGGGTCTCCACTATCCCTTCCATGTTACATCTTATTTGTTGGATAAAAACTCAGTGCCAACTATGTTCGTGGTGATTAGTAGGCTTTTTGTTGCTGGTGAATCTCCCTCATGCTTCCCACAACAGCCAAACAAGCACACACTATAGCCACAAACACCTTCAGTCCCTCTGAGCTCCCTCTCTCTCTGTCTCCTCTTCTGCGTATGTCATGATGACCCTTGACCTCCTGAATTGCGGGAATCAAGCGTTGCCATGCCATTGCTAAGGATGGCAACACTTTACGGCAGAAGGTCAGCGAGATTTAACACTACCGCCCATTTCATATCGCTCACGGTAACGCCCATTTTCAAAAATGGAAACTAGGTGCTTTGAGAATGGGCAAGAAGCCGGCGATCTGAAAACCCTTTTTTATCGCCCACGCCGGAAATAACGCCCATTTTTGGGCGATAAGCACAAAAGTGGAAAATCTAGCCCAAGGTGTTGAACAAGAACATCCCTGCTTGTGCACCTACATGAGCAACCATAGTAAATCTGATCGGTAACATCGTAAGGCATGCCACGATATGTACGGTCCTAGACATATCAAATGGAGTTTGGTCCATTGCACCCCGAGGATCACTACAAATTTGCCTTCACCTTTAAAAGACAACAGTATACATTGAAGTGGGGCTTTCGAGCTCTGCTATAATTAAAGGGTTATGGGTCTCAGGACTCAAACTAGCTAATAGGTATTAGTTAGCCTTTTAAGTTGCTTAACGGGCAGTAGAGATAATGCTAAGAATAACATGTCAGAATGATTGACGGCTGCCAGCGAGCTGTGTAACTTGTAGACAATCACAAATAGCCAAACTGTTGAACCACAAGAAGCCCAGAGAGGCAGACAAACAGAACAAGGGGTCTGAAGTAACACGTTGGAGAAACTCCATCTGGCATGAAACATAGGCGAATTATTATGTGACGCGAGAGGGAATTATTCAATCAGCAACTGTGCATGCGAGCTTTGGGCCAACTAAACAGCGTAAAGGGATCGTTCATGAGGCTGGACATCCATGGTTAAGTGCATAAAAGACTGCTTGGAACTTTGTATCAGCGGAGAAGCCTGGCTACAGACAGAGAGCAGGCGTTCTCCCCACCGGTGCGAATAAAGACTGCTTAAATCTTCGAACATAGACCTGATGTCGAGTGTTTATTTTAAATACTCCACTACAACATGAACTTGTCTGCCTCAGGGATCACATAAGAGCCCCTCTATTTTCCATCAGTGCATGGAAGCATGCATTAAGGAGCTCAGTCGCCCACATCGATTGGTACAGTATGTCGTTGATTTACTGTTGTTTTCTGAAAGTGAAGGGGAACGTGACAAACTGTTGGAGGAGTTGTTGGGATTGCTTAAATGGAGTAACTATTTGTACTAAGTCTCCCTTCTGCGCATGTGTCTCCTGACGCATGTGCAGAAGTGAGAGTTAGAACAAATATTACCGATTCCACAACCCCCCCAGCGCAATTCCAACTAACCCTTTTCTGCACATGCGTCCAATACCACGTTGCCTCTGATCCATCCAGCAGCAGTAGATCGCATCCGCTCAACCCCGACCCACCTGCAGCACCGCAAGCATCTGCTTGGGGCGGGTGCTGCAGAGAGAGCAGGGCAGCAGAGAGAGCAAGAAGCGGGGAGAGAGCTTGGGTGGGGTGTGGTAGAGAGAGAGAAAGAGAGGGAGAGCTTGGGAGGAGAAAGAGAGAGAGAGCTTGGGAGGAGAAAGAGAGAGAGAGCTTGGGAGAAGCAAGAGAGAGAGAGTTTGGTTGGAGAGAGAGAGAGAGAGAACCTGAGGGGAGAGACAGAGAGAGAGCTTGGGGAGGGAAAGAGAGAGAGAGAGAGAGAGCTTGTGGGGGGAGAGAGAGAGAGAGCTTGTGGGGAGAGAGAGAGAGAGAGAGAGCTTGGGGAGAGAGAGAGAGAGAGAGAGCCTAGAGGACGGGGGGGGGGGGGGGAGGTTGTGGTGGCTGAGGGAGACACAGGTGGGGGGGGGGGGAGATCGGAGGGGAGAGAGGGAACTCAGAGAAGATGGATCATGTTCTTCCGACCCCCTGGTGCATGCAAGCTCGGTGCGTGTGTTACAAGGGACATTTTTAGGGCAAATGCAATCCAGAAGTCACGACACTGTCACTATTTACTTCATACCCAATAAACCCGTTAACAATCCGTACATACTGCCCCATCTATGGTGGTGGGGGGGGGGGGTAAGGTCTTGCACTTGGGTAAGGGACTTCGGCTGGGGGAGGGATGCACTTGTGCTGGGGTAAGGGATTTCGGCTGTAACTTGATGGCTTTTGGGGAGATTTATCCTCTGGCTTCTGAAGTCAAAATGGATCGAATTACAAATTGGAAATTCACTCAGAACTTGGGCTGGGCGGTTCCAATTACACATTCCTGAGGAACTTCAGGGTGTGGCTTATCCTCCAAGGGGACCTCAGCAATAGGTCATGTGAAAATGGAGAGTCAATCATGGCTGCATTTCAGTTAGTACAAATAGACACAGCTTTGCTTAAAACAGCCGGATTTAATGTAAATCCCAAGAAAGCACAGATACAGCAAGTTTCTGGGTCTCACAATTCGACCAGGAAGAACGTGTGATAGATGAGGCTTAGCATAAAGTGGTGCACGCTCGGTAACTGTTCTCTGATCGTTTTTGGGTTTGACAGGTTACTGTAGGGAATTCATTGAGAATTACACGGCTGCAGTAGCCCCTTACTGAGATTACCAAAAAAGGGTGTACAATGGGAGTGGGACATAATAAAAGGGAAAGAACTCGAACAGGAGGAGGCCCTCTCTCTCAAGTGTGGGCCCAGCTTGTGCAGTACTGATTGCTTTTTTCCAGGCACGACCCATCAAAGCAGCGACCCTCTCTTCCAAGGGTGTCAGTGGGTGCAGATTTGCCGGGCCTCCCCCTGTTCAAGTTCGTTCCCTTTTATTATGTGCCACCTTCCTCTGCAAAGATGAAAACCTAGCTTTTTAAAGAGGGTGTCTTTCTGCTGGGTGGGACATACAGATGGTCAAATTTACAATTGCAATTGCATTGAATAAATGAAAATATTACTACACTAACTACTTGACCAAGGCCCTGCCACTTCTTTTTACACTGGCCTCCAGCTCTCATGGTGGTACCATTGCACAGTAATTTTCTGTAACTTGGTTTCAGCATTTCTTCATTTCTTTTGGTGGAACTTTTATGTTATCTCTGCTGGTGTCCAGCTCCTGCCGTCTGTTCTCAATCACAGTAACTAGTGCCTCCACTTCTTCCAGTAAGAAATTCTTGGTCCTTGGTTCACGTTGCATCTTGTATTGCTCCAGCTGTGATTTCTCCAATGCTCTCACACAGCACTCCTTCTCACACATACCCAAATGACTCTTGAAAAATGGCTGATTGCCAACTTGGAGCTGTACTGCGCATGCGCGTCCATTGCAATGACGTCAGAAATGTAATTTTTTCCCCCGCGCATGCGCAGAAGGTGCGGCTTTGTTTTTCGGTGCAGACAGCAGGCTCTAACCCCCGAGGCGACTGGATATGCTGTGCGGCACCAAATTTGAATTAAACATTGGGGAAAGTTTGGTCAATTATTTCTGGCGCATTTCTGGCCTAGAAAAACAGGCGTAACGCCAGAAATCGGGCTTGGTGAAAATTGAGCCCGTAGACACTGGCTTCTGATTTCAGCACTCCTTGCTTTTTGAGCTCAATTGTCAGTTACTGTTGCTGCTGTGCTCATTTTCGACACCACACACCTCTTGCCATAACTCCATCCATGACTATTGCTACGATGACAGAAGACACCAGTTATAGTTACAATCTTCCCTGTAGTGTGCTATGGAAAAACATCGTGCGACAAAGACACTGGGCTGGATTTTTGGTCCTTTGCCGCCTCGGTTTCTACCCTGGAAGGGTGGTAATGGCGGCGGAGAGTATTTCTGGGCAGGTAGCTAGCTTCCAGTGCCACGCCGGGACATTCGGTGCCAGATTTGCGGGGGTACGGAGCAGTCCCGCCCGAGAGAGGCGAGCCGGTGTGCAACGCCTCCGGTTGCGACAGTCGCTCGAAATTTCAAACTCGCCCGATCCATAATCGCTCTGCAGCGCCCCCTAGTGGTGGTCCGAGCTGTCGCGGCCGCAGTGAGGGAAGGAACGTGTGCCGAACGTGTGATTGTTTTTAATTTTTGCATTTCAGGTGGATGTGGCATCATTGAAGTATCGGGAATGTTTTTGCTGGGTTTTTTTCAGATTTTTATTTTCACAGAAGCCTCTCTTAGGGTGCTCCGAAGCCGGCTGTTTAGCTCAGGATTTTCATTTGTTCAGCTGGCCTAGCGCCCTAAAAGAGGTGTGGAACGTCTCCCTTAGCACTCCGTCCACACTCAGGACCCAGCTGGTGAATTTTGCGACTGGAGACGCAAACCATTTCCCGGTGCTAAATTTACCGTCCCGCCCATGCTAATGCCGTAACAGAGGCCCGACCGAATTTTCAACCCTAAGTACGCACATTTTATAAACCTGTAAAAGAAAATGATTGCTCACTTTGAGCCTTGTTCCTGCTGCAATGTTTGCTATGGTCCTTTAACATTCACAGTGTACAGAGGGGAGGGAGAAGAGGTGGAGAAATTGAACTCACGGCTGCCATTGTTGTGCCTGAAGAATAGTCCCCTGGCAGATGAAAATCAGGAGGAGATCTCCTCAGCCAGCCCTTTGATGTTCATTCAGGCAGGCCCGTAAATGTCCAAGTTGCCCGGCGACCTGAGGCAGGCTGCTTACATATGCAAATAGGGGACCCCGGATTGAGTTGAGTGGAGCTTGTGCTTGCGGTCTCCTGATGATTGCGATTTCTGGCCCGATCTGGCTGGCGTGTGCTCCAACCATCCTCAGGCAGATGCCTGGGCCGAAGAGGACCTGAAAAGTGGGCAACTCTCCATTGATGTGGGGCCAGGAGGAGAAGCCTCTACCTTTGGGCAGCTGACCGGCCCATTCTGCCAGCGAAACCACTCCAGGTCCCGCTCTGGGCGAAAATGTACCCCGTAGTGTTGTCAGTTTGACACCATTGTCATCATCATCATCATAGGCAGTCCCTCGGGATCGAGGAAGACTTGCTTCCACTCTAAAAATGAGTTCTTAGGTGACTGAACAGTCCAATACGGGAACCACAGACTCTGTCACAGGTGGGACCAACAGTTGTTGAGGGAAGGGGTGGGTGGGACAGGTTTGCTGCACACTCTTTCCGCTACCTGCGCTTGATTTCTGCATGCTCTCGGCGATGAGACTCGAGGTGCTTAGCGCCCTTCTGGATGCACTTCCTCCACTTAGGGCGGTCTTGGGCCAGGGACTCCCAGATATCGGTGGGGTTGTTGCACTTTATCAAAGAGGCCTTGAGGGTGTCCTTGAAACGTTTCCTCTGCCCACCTTTGGCTCGGTTACCATGAAGGAGTTTGGAGTAGAGTGCTTGCTTTGGGAGTCTCGTGTCAGGCATGCGAACAATGTGGCCTCCCCAGCGGAGCTGATCGAGGCTTCAGTTGCTTTTTTCAAAGGCATCCGTGTGAAAACAATGCAGATAAATCTGCTGCATTAGGCAAGATATTGATTAATGAATGAATGTTGGCATATGGAACTCAGTTAATTCAGCTTCTGAAAGGTGTTTGTGTTTAGTTAATTCGATATATGGAAAATAATGTGAGTCTTGTGAACATCACGTGACTGACTAAGCCACTCCCAACTCAACAGCTCTACAACTATTTTGTTGTATCTGTAAAACAATAAAACATTAAATCAAGGGCCCCCTGGCTAAAAGTGGCGGGGGCGGGGGGTGGGGGGGCGGGGCACTAAAACCGACAAACTTAAACAAATTAAACTTTAGACAGTCAACTGGTTCAAATTAAAATTTGGTTGCCGGGGGTGATGATGCACTCCAGTCCCTCCGGCGCCCACCTCTCGCGGAAGGCCGCAAGCGTACCGGTGGACACCATGTGCTCCATCTTCAGGGACACCCTGGCTTGGATGTAACCACAGAAAAGAGGCAGGCAGTTGGGCTGAACGACCCCCTCGACCGCCCACTGCCTGGACCCGCTGATGGCCCCCTTGGCCATGCCCAGGAGCAGTCCTATGAGGAGGCCTTCCAATCTGCCCACTCCCCTCCGCATAGGGTGCCCAAAGATCAGGAGTGTGGTACTGAAGTGCAACCAGAATTTGAGGAGCAGCCCCTTCAAATATTGGAAGAGGTGCTGCAACCTCGCACATTCAACGTAAACGTGGAACGTGGATTCCTCTAGACCACAGAAATTACAGGTGGCCTGGGAGCCCGTGAATCAACTTAAAAACTTATTGGACGTGACTGCTCCGTGCAACACACTCCAGGCCAAGCCCCCAATAAATAGAGGGAGGACTCCCGCATAGAGAGCATCAACAGCTCTACAACTATTTTAGTTTCAACAGCTCTACAACTTTTTTTGGTTGAAGACAATTAAGCAATTAAATCAAGTGCCCCCTGATTAAAGTGGGGGGGACACTCCAAAAACTTTCAAGCAAGTGCCCCCTTGTTTTTTTTGTTTTTTTGAGGGGGGCACTAAAAGCACAAATTATACAAGTGCCCCCTGGCTAAAAGGGGGGGGGGGGGGTCACTAAAACCGGCAATTAAACAAATTAAACTTTAAACAATAATAATCAAATTAAAATTTGGTTGGCGGGGGTGATGATGCACTCCAGTCCCTCCGGCGCCCACCTCTCGCGGAAGGCCGCGAGCATACTGGTGGACACTGCGTGCTCCATCTCCAGGGACACCCTGGCCCAGATGTAACCATGGAAGAGAGGCAGGCAGTCGGGCTGAATGACCCCCCTCGACCGCCCGCTGCCTGGACCGGCTGATGGCCCCCTTGGCCGTGCCCAGGAGCAGTCCTACAAGGAGGCCCTTGGACCTACCCGCTCCCCTCCGCACAGGGTGCCCAAAGATCAGGAGTGTGGAATTAAAGTGCAACCAGTATTTGTGGAGCCGCCCCTTCAAATATTGGACGAGGGGCTGCAACCTCGCACATTCAACATAAACGTGGAACACGGACTCCTCTAGACTGCAGAAATTATAGGTGGCCTGGGAACTCATGAATCGACTTAAAAACTTATCGGAGGGGATTGCTCCGTGCAACAACCTCCAGGCCAAGTCCCCAATACATAGAGGGAGGATTCCTGAGTAGAGAGCATCAACAGCTCCACAAACCTGCAGTCACAGGTGCATACATTAAAGGTGGGAAAGTTGTAATTTTTGAAAGCGGGTCAGGAAGAGAGCTAGCAGTCATTTGTGATGGTCATACACCTATTGAGAAATGCTCTGCACCATATACAGCAATGACCTGGAGCAAACCAATAGGTACTGGGGCGAAAGGAGGTCATGCCTTCATTTAACTGATTTTTAAAGGTTTAAATGAGGCTCACACCTGGAATGCCCTGCTACCCCTGTGCTGTGGAATTAGAAAACCCTTAGCACCAGATCTACAGTGTGCTCTAATGGAACAATTAAGATCATCTTCTACAAACTGAGACTGTCAGGGTGAAGTTTGGTGCCAGCTGTGAGGCGGGAATTCCTGCGCTAGGCGTGAAAGTCCTGCTCCGCGAGCTATAGTGGGCTTACCGCCCCCTGCAGGAAGTAGAGTGCAAAATATCACGTTCCACTTCCTGTCAGGGTCGGGACGGGATGCGTAGGCTGGCGAAGTTTCCAGCGCCAAGCAGTGGGACACGTAGCGCTGGCGGGTAGATGGAGCCCTCCCCTTCCATTAAAGGGGAAGGCTGAGCTGCCGACTCTGTGGGTGGAAAACGGGGCCATCGCTGGACCACCAGGGAGCGGGGTGCTGTAGCAGCAGACCGGCACACCAGCAGAGTGCCAGGCTAGAAGATCGCGGCACGGACCCCCTCGATCAGCAAACAAGAAGCCCGCAACTGGTAAGTAGGCCATTTTTTATTTAACTGCCGCACCTCCCCTTTAACTTTCGCCCTACGAGTGGCCGACAGCCGAGTACCCGCTTCGTGAAGCTGTTGGGGCGCTACCGAATTTTCGCCCCAGGGCAAAAACAAGTCGCTGCGCACGGTGATGATGTCATCGCTGGCGCAGCGGCACAGGATGCAAGCAGGAGCGGGGTGCTACTGGAATTTTGTGGGAGCACTAACAGGAGGTGAAAATTACCTGAATTTTTGCCCCTATAATTGTGTTCAGCTTTAATTTGGCCAATTTATGCCACAGAAATTCCAGTGACAAGAAGTAAAGAATGACCACAAGATTAAAATAACCTTTATTTTAGAAAACTTTGTAAAGTTCTTTATTAAAAACACATCAAACAGCGAATTACCCTCAATGTTTCTGGGACTCTTGGGTATGTGCATTGATTCAGTATGCAAACTCAATTGTCTATGGCAATATGTCACTATTCATGACATCAAACAATTTAAAAAAACATGTTCCACGCCTGTAGGGAAATGAGAAAGGAATACAAATCAAGATACAAATTCAGCCTGATTGAATGTTAGCAGATAAGTGTTTCTGGAATGTAGGACAGAAATTGTATTGAAATCCAACACATTCTCAAAGGGGTCTCTTTTCTTCTTTCATTCATGGGATGTGGGCGTCGCTGGCAAGGCCAGCATTGATTGCCCAATTGCCCTTGAGAAGGTGGTGGTGAGCCACCTTCTTGAACCGCTGCAGTCTGTGCGGTGAAGGGTCTCCCACAGTGCTATTAGTGAGGGAGTTCCAGGATTTTGGCCCACGACGATGAAGCAACGGCAATATATTTCCAAGTCAGGATGGTGTGTGACTTGGGGGGGAACTTGCAGGTGATGGTGTTCCCATGCACCTGCTGCCCTTGTCCTTCTAGATGGTAAAGGTTGCAGGTTTTGGAAGTGCTGTCGAAGAAGGCAGGCACTTGTGTAGCATGTATGTTACTTGCCACTTGTCAGCCCAAGCCTGAATGTTGTCCAGGTCTTGCTATATACAAGCATGGACTGCTTCATAATCTGAGGAGTTGCGAATGGAACTGAACACTGTGCAATCATCAGCAAACATCCCCACTTCTGATCTTATAATGGAAGGAAAGTCATTGATGAAGCAGCTGAAGGTGGTTGGGCCGAGGACACTGCCTTGAGGAACTCCTACAGCGATGTCCTGGGGCTGTGATGATTGGAAAATTGGGCCCAATGATTCCAGCCAGTGGAGAGTTAACCCTGATTCCCATTGATTTCAATTTTACTAGGGCTCCTTGGTGCCATACTTGGTCAAATGCTGCCTTGATGTCAGAGGCAGTCACTCTTGCCTCACTTCTGGAATTCAATTCCTTTCTCCATGTTTCGACCAAGGCTGTAATGAGATCTGGAGCCGAGTAGTCCAGGTGGAACCCAAACTGGGCAGGTTATTGGTGAGTAAGTGCCATTTAATAGCACTGTCGACGACATTTTCCGTCACTTTGCTGATGATTGAGACCAGGATGATGGGTCGGTAATTGGCTGGATTTAATTTCTCCTGTTTTTTGGTGAGGCCCAACCTGGAATATTGTGTTCAGTTTTGGTCTCCTAATCTGAGGAAGGACGTTCTTGCTATTGAGGGAGTGCAGCGAAGGTTCACCAGACTGATTCCCAGGATGGCAGGACTGACATATGAGGAGAGACTGGATCGACTGGGCCTTTATACACTGGAGTTTAGAAGGATGAGAGGGGATCTCATAGAAACATATAAGATTCTGACTGGACTGGACAGGCTAGATGCGGGAAGAATGTTCCCGATGTTGGGGAAGTCCAGAACCAGGGGACACAGTCTTAAGATAAGGGGCAGGCCATTTAGGACTGAGATGAGGAGAAACTTCTTCACTCAGAGAGTTGTCAACCTGTGGAATTCCCTGCCGCAGAGAGTTGTTGATGCCAGTTCATTGGATATATTCAAGAGGGAGTTAGTTATGGCCCTTACGGCTAAAGGGATCAAGGGGTATGGAGAGAAAGCAGGAAAGGGGCACTGAAGGAATGATCAGCCATGATCTTATTGAATGGTGGTGCAGGCTCGAAGGGCCGAATGGCCTACTCCTGCACCTATTTTCTATGTTTCTATGTTTCTATGTTTTTGTGAACAGGACATACCTGGGCAGTTTTCCACATTGTTGAATAGATGCCAGTGTTGTAGCTGTCCTGTAACAGCTTGGCTCGAGGCACGGCTAGTTCTGGAGCATAAGTTTTCAGCACGACAGCCGGGATGTTGTTGGGGCCCATAGCCTTTGCTGTATTCTGTGCGCTCAGCCACTTCTTGATATCACGTGGAGTGAATCGGATTGGCTGAAGACTGGAATCTGTGATGGTGGGGACCTCAGAAGGAGGCCCATATGGATCATCCACTCGGCACTTCTGGCTGAAGATGGTTGCAAACACTTCAGCCTTGTCCTTTGCACTCACGTGCTGAGCTCCGCCATCACTGAAGATTGTGATATTCATGGAGCCTCCTCCTCCCATCAGTTGTTTAATTGTCCACCACCATTCACGACTGGATGTGACAGGACTGCAGCGCTTTGATCTGATCTGTTGGCTGTGGGATCACTTAGCTCTGTCTATCGCATGCTGCTTCTGCTATTCATGGAGCCCTGTGTTACAGCTTCACCAGGTTGGCACCTTATTTTTAGGTCCGTCTGGTGCTGCTCCTGACATGCTCATCTGCACACTTCGTTGAACCAGGGTTGGTCCCCTGGCTTGATGGTAATGGTAGAGTGAAGGATATGCCTTGACATGAGGTTACAGATTGTGGTGGAACACAATTGTCCTGCTGCTGATGGCCCACAGGGCCTCATGGATGCCCAGTTTTGAGCTGCTAGATTGTTCTGAATTTATCCCATTTAACAAGGTAGTAGTGACACACAACATGATGGAGGATGTCCTCAGTGTGAAAATGGGACTTTGTCTCCACAATGACTGTGGGGTGGTCACTGCTATCAATGCTGTCAGGGACATATACATCTGCGACAGGTAGATTGGTGAGGACAAGATCAAGTAGGTTTTTCCCTCATGTTGGTTCTCTCACCATCTGCCGCAGGCCCAGTCTGGCAGCTATGTGCTTCAGGACTCGGCCAGCTCGGTCAGTAGTGGTGCTACTTTTGAAGTCCCCTACCCAGAGTACATTCCGTGCCCATGTACCCTCAGTTCTTCTTCCAAGGGGTGTTCAACATGGAGGAGTACTGATTAATTCTTTGAATTTGTTTTACTGAAAACTAAAAGAAAATTTAAAGTGAAACTTTGGCAACTCCGCACAGAAACAAACTTCTCTCTGTGTTTGGCAGCAAATTGCTGACAAATTAAATGCTTCCACCATTTCAGACAGGATCTCAAATCTGCCCAACATTAGATGGGGCGAGGAGAAGATGTCGGGCTGGGTGGGTGGACGGGAAATTCAACCTTGTTTTTTGGGCGCAAAACAGGGGAGAAACTCACCAAAAATTGGAGTCGGATCTCTTGTGCCTGACCAGCACCTGAACTTTGATGCTTTGACTGCCATTTTGGATTGGGAGGCTTCCCTGTTGCCCAGGGCACAAGCCTGAAACAGGTGTCAGGTCCCTTTGAATATGGTAATCAGACACCTGAAATGCTAAATTGGGAAAAAATGAGCAGAGCATGTGCCACGCATGCTTCGCTCTGTTTTTCCGGGCCGATGGCGGCCTAAACAATGTTTTTTAAAGGAGAGGCCGCTTTAATGTTTTGCACTTATCGTGAAGGGAGGAACAAGAGTGCCCCTCACAGGTTCCAAGTCAATACTGTGGTTTGCTGTAGGTCCTCGCTGGCCCCCTTCCCCTCCGCAAACCCTCCCTTCCTCCCTCTCAGGACCTACATGCGACCTGGCTCAGTGTCCAAGTTGGTCGCTTTTTTGCTCGTACCAGAGCAGCGAGCTGGGGGGGGAGGGGTGTTTTACTGGGCGGTGCGGTGCCAACCATTATCTTCACCGCTGACTTCTAGCCTTACCCAGCCAGTCACCGCCACATTCTCTGTTTCCATTTGATCCTCGACGTCTGCTTCAGGGCAACTGCTCTTCGTAATGAAGTTGGAATGGTGCAATGTGGTCAAACACATTGCTAGCTTCTAATGTCACATACAGTCAGTCACACTTCGAATCAGCAGTCTAGACCAGTGGGAAGTGAAATGAAACCACTCTCACATTTTCAACTTCAACACTCTCCCTAATCCAAAATCCTGTCTCAAAAATTAGAGTCTGTTCTCAGAAGGCTGTTCTTGCCAATTTATGTTTAGTAGCTAAACAAGAGATGCAAACAACCCTGCCAGACATAGCTATATTAGTTACCAATGTCAGCCGTGGCGCAGTGGGTAGCATTCTTGTTTCTTGGAGTCAGAAGGTTATGGGTTTAAGTCCATTTCCAGGGACCTGAGCACTCAAATCCAGGCTGACGCTCCAATGCAGTGCTGAGGGAGTGCTGCACTGTCAGAGGTGCCGCCTTTCAGATGAGATGTTAAACCAAGACCCTGTATGCTGGTGGATGCAAATGATCTCGATTTTGAAGAGCATTGGGAGTTCGCCCTGATGTCCATTAACTAACTTCACTAAAAAAAACATATTATCTTGTCATTATCACATTATTTTTGCTGTGTGCATCATCAAGTGACCTTGCCATCCTCCTCCTCCACTAACCAGTACCTTGGGACAATGCCTCCACTCCTACCTCTCTCAACACAGACAGTGCATCTCCAGCAATGGCCTCTCATCCCACACCCCACAATATTACTCTTAGCAATCATCCCTTTACCCTATTTTCATTGGGACCTTTTTTAAGCATTAACGATGCTGATTAAATGCAAGTTGCTGTTGTTGATGAAATACTTTATGTAAGTATGTCTGGATTATAATTAACGTGAAACTGTGTCAACCTTTTATGGTGAATCACTGAAGTCTAAACAATGGCTTACAAGGTTCTTGGATATAGAAACATAGAAACATAGAAACATAGAAAATAGGTCAGGAGCAGGCCATTCAGCCCTTCTAGCCTGCACCGCCATTCAATGAGTTCATGGCTGAACATGAAACTTCAGTACCCCCTTCCTGCTTTCTCGCCATACCCCTTGATCCACCGAGTAGTAAGGACTTCATCTAACTCCCTTTTGAATATATTTAGTGAATTGGCCCCAACCACTTTATGTGGCAGAGAATTCCACAGGTTCACCACTCTCTGGGTGAAGAAGTCTCTCCTCATCTCGGTCCTAAATGGCTTACCCCTTATCCTTAGACTGTGACCCCTGGTTCTGGACTTCCCCAACATTGGGAACATTCTTCCTGCATCTAACCTGTCTAAACCCGTCAGAATTTTAAACGTTTCTATGAGGTCCCCTCTCATTCTTCTGAACTCCAGTGAATACAAGCCCAGTTGATCCAGTCTTTCTTGATAGGTCAGTCCCACCATCCCGGGAATCAGTCTGGTGAATCTTCGCTGCACTCCCTCAATACCAAGAATGTCCTTCCTCAAGTTAGGAGACCAAAATTGTACACAATACTCCAGGTGTGGCCTCACCAAGGCCCTGTACAACTGTAGCAACACCTCCCTGCCCCTGTACTCAAATCCCCTCGCTATGAAGGCCAACATGCCATTTGCTTTCTTAACCGCCTGCTGTACCTGCATGCCAACCTTCAATGACTGATGTACCATGGCACCCAGGTCTCGTTGCACCTTCCCTTTTCCTAATCTGTCACCATTCAGATAATAGTCTGTCTCTCTGTTTTTACCACCAAAGTGGATAACCTCACATTTATCCACATTATACTTCATCTGCCATGCATTTGCCCACTCACCTAACCTATCCAAGTCACTCTGCAGCCTCATAGCATCCTCCTCGCAGCTCACACTGCCACCCAACTTAGTGTCATCCGCAAATTTGGAGATACTACATTTAATCCCCTCGTCTAAATCATTAATGTACAATGTAAACAGCTGGGGCCCCAGCACAGAACCTTGCGGTACCCCACTAGTCACTGCCTGCCATTCTGAAAAGTATCCATTTACTCCTACTCTTTGCTTCCTGTCTGACAACCAGTTCTCAATCCACGTCAGCACACTACCCCCAATCCCATGTGCTTTAACTTTGCACATTAATCTCTTGTGTGGGACCTTGTCGAAAGCCTTCTGAAAGTCCAAACATACCACATCAACTGGTTCTCCTTTGTCCACTTTACTGGAAACATCCTCAAAAAATTCCAGAAGATTTGTCAAGCATGATTTCCCCTTCACAAATCCATGCTGACTTGGATCTATCATGTCACCATTTTCCAAATGCGCTGCTATGACATCCTTAATAATTGATTCCATCATTTTACCCACTACTGAGGTCAGGCTGACCGGTCTATAATTCCCTGTTTTCTCTCTCCCTCCTTTTTTAAAAAGTGGGGTTACATTGGCTACCCTCCACTCCATAGGAACTGATCCAGAGTCAATGGAATGTTGGAAAATGACTGTCAATGCATCTGCTATTTCCAAGGCCACCTCCTTAAGTACTCTGGGATGCAGTCATCAGGCCCTGGGGATTTATCGGCCTTCAATCCCATCAATTTCCCCAACACAATTTCCCGACTAATAAAGATTTCCCTCAGTTCCTCCTCCCTACTAGACCCTCTGACCCCTTTTATATCCGGAAGGTTGTTAGTGTTCTCCTTAGTGAATACCGAACCAAAGTACTTATTCAATTGGTCTGCCATTTCTTTGTTCCCCGTTATGACTTCCCCTGATTCTGACTGCAGGGGACCTACGTTTGTCTTTACTAACCTTTTTCTCTTTACATACCTATAGAAACTTTTGCAATCCGCCTTAATGTTCCCTGCAAGCTTCTTCTCGTACTCCATTTTCCCTGCCCTAATCAAATCCTTCATCCTCCACTGCTGAGTTCTAAATTTCTCTCAGTCCCCAGGTTCGCTGCTATTTCTGGCCAATTTGTATGCCACTTCCTTGGCTTTAATACTATCCCTGATTTCCCTAGATAGCCACGGTTGAGCCACCTTCTCTTTTTTATTTTTACGCCAGACAGGAATGTACAATTGTTGTAATTCATCCATGCGGTCTCTAAATGTCTGCCATTGCCCATCCACAGTCAACCCCTTAAGTATCATTCGCCAATCTATCCTAGCCAATTCACGCCTCATACCTTCAAAGTTACCCTTCTTTAAGTTCTGGACCATGGTCTCTGAATTAACTGTATCATTCTCCATCCTAATGCAGAATTCCACCATATTATGGTCACTCTTCCCCAAGGGGCCTCGCACAATGAGATTGTTAATTAGTCCTCTCTCATTACACAACACCCAGTCTAAGATGGCCTCCCCCCTAGTTGGTTCCTCGACATATTGGTCTAGAAAACCATCCCTTATGCACTCCAGGAAATCCTCCTCCACCATATTGCTTCCAGTTTGGCTAGCCCAATCTATGTGCATATTAAAGTCACCCATTATAACTGCTGCACCTTTATTGCATGCACCCCTAATTTCCTGTTTGATGCCCTCCCCAACATCACTACTACTGTTTGGAGGTCTGTACACAACTCCCACTAACGTTTTTTGCCCTTTCGTGTTCTGCAGCTCTACCCATATAGACTCCACATCATCCAAGCTAATGTCTTTCCTAACTATTGCATTAATCTCCTCTTTAACCAGCAATGCTACCCCACCTCCTTTTCCTTTTATTCTATCCTACCTGAATGTTGAATACCCCTGGATGTTGAGTTCCCAGCCCTGATCATCCTGGAGCCACGTCTCCGTAATCCCAATCACATCATATTTGTTAACATCTATTTGCACAGTTAATTCATCCACCTTATTGCAGATACTCCTTGCATTAAGACACAAAGCCTTCAGGCTTGTTTTTTTAACACCCTTTGTCCTTTTAGAATTCTGCCGCACAGTGGCCCTTCCTGTTCCCCGCCCCGGGCCTCTCCGCCACCCACCCCCCCCCATCTCCCCTCCGTCTCCTGCCTCTGCCTCCCTTTTGTCTCCCTCTGTCTCCCTGCATTGGTTCCCATCCCCCTGCCATATTAGTTTAACTCCTCCCCAACAGCACGAGCAAACACTCCCCCTAGGACATTGGTTCCGGTCCTGCCCAGGTGCAGACCATCCGGTTTGTACTGGTCCCACCTCCCCCAGAACCGGTTCCAGTGCCCCAGGAATTTGAATCCCTCCCTGCTGCACCACTGCTCAAGCCACGTATTCATCTGCGCTATCCTGCGATTCCTACTCTGACTAGCACGTGGCACTGGTAGCAATCCCGAGATTACTACTTTTGAGGTCCTACTTTTTAATTTAGCTCCTAGCTCCTTAATATAGTTATCTTTCAAAAACAGCTTGCTATATTACTCTTGTATTTAGTTTGGGGTATTAAGCACTGCAATCTTAAGCAATAGCTGCAACTAAGGGAGATACTGCCTCCTCTACGATCAGGTGTAAAGTCAAGAGGACTTTGTCACAATAAGACTCCGAGAAAAATAGAAGCATGAGAAAGTTTTCAACGTGGATTTGATGCAAAGGCTAAATGTGGACTAAAAATACTTCCATATATTGATTTAAATACAATTGCGTATTATAGCTTTATGCTAACAGCTGTGTCTCCAATATATGAACTGCTTTGATTTTTAAGTGAGACAAAACATTAGCATCAGAGCAGCAAAGAGATTATTTAAAGTAGAAGTCTGTCTTCAGACAGACATTTTTCAAATCTCGAACCTCCTGCTCAGGCTTATTGGCCTGAGGATGGATGAGTCATGTCTTGAACTACAGAAATTGCCTCACATAGCCATAATGGTATTCCTGACATCACACCCAGTCTGTCGATTTAGAGTGAAGACTTTTCCATGCTTTTACTTTCAGCATTACATGTCTTCCGTGACTCAACGGCAGCACCCTCACCTCTGAGTCAGAAAGTTGTAGGTTCATGTCCCAGTCCAGAGACTTGAGCACAAAGGGAGTGCTGCACAGTCCTTTGGATGAGATTCTGTCTGCCCTCACATGTGGACGTAACAGATCCCATGGCAATATTTTGAAGAAGAGCAGGGGAGTTATCCTCGGTGTCCTGGACAATATTTATCCCTCAATCAACATCACTAAAACAAATCCCACAAAGGCAGCTGGTGAATTTAAATTCAGTTAATTAAATAAATCTGGAATTAAAAAGCTAGTCTCAGTAATGGTGACCTAGAAACTACCGGATTGTCGTAAAAACCCATCTGATTCACTAATGTCCTTTAGGGAAGGAAATCTGCCGTCCTTACCCAGTCTGGCCCATATGTGACTCCAGACCCACAGCAATGTGGTTGATTCTTAACTGCCCTCTTTGGTTTAAGAAGGTGGCTCACCACTACCTTCTCAAGGGCAATTAGGGACGGGCAATAAATGCCGGCCTTGCCAGCGATGCCCACATCCTGTGAACGAATAAATAAACTAATGTACGGATTTTAATTAGGAGCATTGACTATTATAATGATTTCTATTATAAATAAAAACTTTTCAAAACTTGATTCTCCTCAGTGGGTATCATTATATCTACTATTGTGTCAGCTGTGACTCAGTTGCCTCTGAGTCAGAAGGTTGTGGGTTCAAGTCCCACTCCAGGGACTTGAGCACAAAAATCTAGGCTGACACTTCCGTGCAGTGCTGAGGGAGCGCTGCACTGTCAGAGATGCCGTCTTTCAGATGAGTCATTGAACCGAGGTCCCGCCTGCCCTCTCAGGTGGACGTAAAAAGTCCCCTGGCACTATATCGAAGAAGAGCAGGGGAATTCTCCCCGGTGTCCTGGGCAATATTTATCCCTCAATCAACATCACCAGAACAGATTAGCTGGTCATTATCACATTGCTATTTGTGGGAGCTTGCTTGTGCACAAATTGGCTGCTGCGTTTCCTCCATTACAACAGTGACTATGCTTCAAAAAGTACTTCATTGACTGTAAAGTGCTTTGAGACATCCGGTGGTCATGAAAGGCGCTATATAAATCCAAGTCTTTCTATTTTGAAGCCAGTTTGTTGCTAGGAATATAGCCTAAGGCATTTAACTATGACCTCCAATTCAATATAGTCGCAGATTGGCTTAATGACAGTGCTGGTTATAGATTTAAGCCTTACTCCAAGACTTGTGCACATAATCTAAGTTGATACTCCAGTAGAACAATAAGAAAGTACTGCACTTCAGAGGTGCTGTCATTTGGATCAGATGTTAAACTGGGGTCTGATCTGCCTAACCGAGTGGATGCAAAAGATTCCATGGCACTTGTGTGCTTATCCTGGTGTCCTGGCCAATGTATATCCATCAACAAACACCACCAAAAACTGATTATTTATTCCCTCGCTATTTGTTGGCCTAGCTGTACAAATTGGCTGCCACGTTTAACGAAAAAATAACAGTGACTATCCTCAGAAAGGAATTAATTGGCTGTAAAACACTTTGGGTCATCATAGAATCATTCAGCCCATCGTGCCTCTTTAAAGAGCTGTCCAATTTGTTCCACTTCCTTGCTCTTACCCAGAGCCCTGCAATGTTTTCCCTTCAAGTACTTATCTAATTCCCTTTTGAAAGGTACACTTGAATCTGCTTCCACCGCCCTGTCAGGTAATGCATTCCAGATCACAACAATTCGCTGAATAAAACATTTTTCCCTCACCTCCCTTCAGGTTCTTTTGCCAATTATCTTAAATCTGTGACCTCTGGTTACCGAACCCTCCTGCCCGAGGAAAGAATTTCTCCTTACTTACTCTATCATAACCCCTCATGATTTGGGCCAACTCCACTAAATCTTCCCTTAATCTTCTCTGCTCTCAGGAGAACAAGCCCAGCTTCTCCAGTCTCTTCACATAACTGAAGCCCCTCATCCCTGGTACCATATAGCATCTTGAAAGGTGCTATATAAATATATATTCAATCTTTTCTTCTTTAACCTATTTTTTCAACAACATAAGAAAATAGGAATTGTTAGACGAATTACGACCAAGGTCCATCTAGTTCACCTTCTATCAGCCCGGTAGTCGCATGGTACAACGATAATGGAGTTATTAACTAAATGATAGCAATCAATCTCTATCCATTAGTGTACAACAGACCCAGACATGAGGCAAAGAAAACCCACCAGTAATGGAAATCTTGGGGAACCATCATTGTTTTACAATTACACGTGAGATTGAATGCTCTGGATTTCTGTTTTTGTATTGATTCAGTAGAGATGCTGACACAATTATTATTTCATTTCTTTTTGCTCAATTTTGAAATTGGGATATAAATTTTTGGCAGTTGTATATGTTTTCACCTTCAGCAGCTGCGGGGCTTTGAGATTCTGCTGAATACGATTTTTAGCAACCTGGTCAATGCATTCAGCCAAAGTTCCTGTGCATACAACTTTAACAAAGTTGTTATTTTCCACGGGTTAGCAATCTTGTTCAATTGGAAATTTTACACAAGCTCATTAGTCAATGTCCAAAAATAGTGTCCAGCAGAATACCACCCCCATCATTGTCTGTGTCAAACACTCTTACAGCAAACCCTTTGATCACGTACCCACTGTATCGGTTGCTTTTTCACACTCACCCACTGGACCTGATATTGTTACCTGAGTGTAATTAGATAATGCTAATGATTTGGAATAGGTAAGGTTGTGCCACTTGTCGGTGGGAGCTGTGAAGAAGGCTCATGGCTCATGGCTTCAGTGGTCGTGGGACCCAGAATGCAAAAGCACTTGTCTAAAACGAAGGAAGTTTGAGGAACATCGTACCCAGGTGCAGGCCTTGAGGCCAGTCACCGAAGATATGCAGCAACTGTGACAGCAGAGTCTGCAACCCCCTGATTTGTGGTGATATCAGGGAAGCTTTTTCTTCATTGCAGACATTGATGGAGCACGTGGGAACTGCATTGAGGTCTGCCGCAGACCCACCCCCACCCACACACACATAGGGAGCAGCTGCTGCCTCCACCTCCCCACAGGCTGCTGCCTTGATGGCACTTGGGGATGGAATAGACAGTAAGGTAGATAAGAACATAAGAACATAAGAAATAGGACCAGGAGTAGGCCATACGGTCCCTCAATCCTGTTCCACCATTCAATACGATAATGGCTGATCAAATCATGGACTCAGGTCCACTTCGCAGCCCGCTCCCCATATCCGCTTATCGTTTAAGAAACTGTCTATCTCTGTCTTAAATTTATTCAAAGTCCCAGCTTCCACAGCTCTCTGAGGTAACAAATTCCACAGATTTACAATCCTCTGAGCGAAGAAATTCCTCCTCATCTCAGTTTTAAATGGGCGGCCCCTTATCCTTATTCTAAGATTAAGCCCTCTAGTTCTAATCTCTCCTATCAGTGGAAACATTCTCTCTGCATCCATCTTATCAAGCCCCCTCATAATCTTATACATTTCGATAAGATCAGCTCTCATTCTTCTGAATTCCAATGAGTAGAGACCCAACCTACACAACCTATCTTCATAAGTCAACCCCCTCACCTCCGGAATCAACCTTGTGAACCTTCTCTGAACTGCCTCCAAAGCAATATCCTTTCATAACTATGGAAACCAAAACTGCACACAGTATTCCAGGTGTAGCCTCACGAATACTCTGTATAACTGTAGCAAGACTTCTCTGCTTTTATTCTCCATCCCCTTTGCAATAAAGGTCAAGATTCCATTGGCCTTCCTGATCACTTGCTGTACCTGCATACTATCCTTTTGTGTTTCATGCACAAGTACCCCCAGGTCCCGCTGTACTGCAGCACTTTGCAATTTTTCTCCATTTAAATAATAACTTGCTCTTTGATTTTTTTTCTGCCAAAGTGTATGACCTCACACTTTCCAACATTATACTGCACCTGCCAAATTTTGCCCACTCACTTAGCCTGAGTATGTCCTTTTACAGATTTTTTGTGTCCTCCTCACACATTGTTTCTCCTCCCATCTTTGTATCATCAGCAAACTTGGCTACCTTACACTCGGTCCTTTCTTCCAAGTCGTTAATAGAGATTGTAAATAGTTGGGGTCCCAGCACTGATCCCTGCGGCACCCCACTGATTATGATTGCCAACCCAAGAATGAATCATTTATCACGACTCACTGTTTTCTGTTAGTTAGCCAATCCGATATCCATGCTAATGTTTTACCCCCAACCCTGTGAACTTTTATTTTGTGCAGTAATCTTTTATGTGGCACCTTGTCAAATGCCTTCTGGAAGTCCAAATACACCACATCCACTGGTTCCCCCTTATCCACCTAGATATTGGCTTTCAGACTCTGGAAGCCAGGATGCATGGTGCTATGTCTTCGGGCGTTTAGGATACGGTGGACCATTAGACCAGCTATTCCGCTAGTTGCTGGAGACATAGTTCCAAGACCCAGTGGAATAATGTATTGTATTTATCTGACAAAGAAGAGACAATTTCAACATGCGATTATTTGTGAAACACTGATAAAACTTAACAGTAGGTCGAAAGAAAAATAATCAAAGCCTAATCCAAGACAAAGTTACAAATTGCTTTTGTCACATGAGCACATTCAAGCAGTAACTTGATAAAATATCTTCTAACCTAACCAGTGAAGTTAAGTTAATACATTTTAATACTGCAGGCTCGAAGGGCCGAATGGCCTACTCCTGCACCTATTTTCTATGTTTCATTTTCTATGAAGGCAAAATATAATTAACTTGAAAACGGTGCAAAAAAAATCAGCAATCTTCATTCACATTAAGGCAATAATTTAGAATTTGGTTCAATATGCACAGCTTTTTCATTTAAAGTTTGCAGTTCACATGCTTTAGCTTCTTCCATTGAAACCTTCCATTACTCAATGGATATGCATAATATCATGAGACAGGCCAAATAGGGGCACAGTAAATCTTTCCAAAAAGCTTTGCCTGGATTTAAGATCATTTACCCACTTCTTCCTCTGAAGTTTTAGCACAAAGAATGTACTGCATATACCTTGACATTTAATATTTAATCCATAAAATGAGGAATATTCACTCCTGAGATTTATTATGGAATCATTTTCTATTATCCCTCCGTAATTTCAAGAGTCAGCATCTCATGTGACACCTAAGGTAATGAGTTACTTTCACATTGGCAGGTGTCAGGATTTTTAAACAGCTCACCCAGAAATTGGCACGCTTTTCACTGGGTACTTGAGAACGCCTTAGTGAAAGACTAGCCTCGTGATCACTGTTGGCTGTGTAATTAAAAAACTATCTCAGCTGTCCGATGGTTCATGTGGTGCAAGCAGCACATAACCCGACATCCTGGTTTACACTAATCCCTTACGAAAACGGATTTCCTGGTTATTAATCAGATTGCCGTTTGCTGTGCGCGAATTGGCTGCTGCGTTTCCTGCATTACAAACGTGACTGCACTGCAAAAGTACTTCATTGGCTGCAAAGCGTTTAGCGGCATCCTGGGGTCGCGAAAAGTACTGTGGAAATGCAAGTTTGTTCGTTCGTTCCTTCTTTGTCAAAGTTTTAGTTCTTTACCTGCTACAATTTATTTACAAATCTTTTAATATTAAATGTGGGCTCATTTTATCAGAATCTGCCTGATGGGATACTGACGGTTAGGTTGGCCCCCTGTTTTACATGCGGTCCGATTTCCACTGACTGCATTGAAAGTTACATCGGGCGCGGTGTAAAACCTGCTGCTGATCTGATTGCGTCAGCTTCCCATTGAGTGGGCTGAGTTAAATTTAGCCTAGTGTATTCACAACATACTTTCTAATAAAAAATATCAATGTGTGAAAATTCTGAAAATGGTTCACGACTGTGATTGCATTACAAAATAACTGATGTGTATACTTTGTGCTTGTTTCTCTCTCCAGCGTGATAAATAACATATTGCAGGCTATTTGATCATTGCATCAAACCTTCCTCTGCTGTTTTGTTGGATTTTCACCTTTCTATACAGAAGACTCTTTTCTTCTGCAACTCTACTCCAACATGAAGCAACTCTGGGCTGGAAATTGCCCTTTGCACCGATTGGAGGTGGTAACCTTCCGTGGCCAGGACTTCCTGGGCCAAGCCCGGATATCCCGCCCCCGACGGGGAATTGGGCCGGACGCCTCTCAAAGGTCGCGGACTTAAGAGTCGGCCTTCAAATAAACATGGTGTCCTGGGGCGCTGAAGTCTTTTCTTTAGGGGCGCTCCGGCGGCGGACTTCCGCCGCAAAGCTGGTGTTGACATCCGCCCGCGCAAGCCTCCTGGTCCACGCTAGGGCCGCCATGGTCGGGCCGACCCAAGAGTCGGCCGACCAACAATGATGGCTGCCCGTGGTGCTGCAGGCCTCACCTTTATGCAGCGCCCCGGGAGCGGATATCCTCCTTCAGCAGAGAAAGGTTTGCTGCAATGATCAAAATAGCCTGCAATATGTTATTTATCACGCTGGAGAGAGAAACAAGCACAAAGTATACACATCAAATCTTTCTCAGTTATATTGTAATGCAATGACAGTCACGAACCATTTTCAGAATTTTCAAACATTGATATTTTTTATTGGAAAGTATGTTGTCAATACACTAGGCTAAATTTAACTCAGCCCACTCGGTGAGAAGCTGACACAATCAGATCAGCAGCAGAGGAAGGTTTGATGCAATGATTAAAATATCCCAATTATTTACAATCTATATTAACGACTTGGAAGTGTAACGTAGCCAAGTTTGCCGATGATACAAAGATGGGAGGAAAAGCAATGTGTGAGGAGGACACACAAAATCTGCAAAAATAGGCAGGCTAAGTGAGTGTGCAAAAATTTGGCCGATGTAGTATAATGTTGGAAAGTGTGAGGTCATGCACTTTGGCAGAAAAAAAATCAAAGGGCAAGTTATTATTTAAATGGAAAAAGATTGCAAAGTGCTGCAGTACAGCGGGACCTGGGGGTACTTGTGCATGAAACACAAAAAGTTAGTATGCAGGTGCAGCAAGTGATCAGGAAGGCCAATTGAATCTTAGCCTTTATTACAAAGGGGATGGAGTATAAAAGCAAGGAAGTCTTGCTACAGTTGTACAGGGTATTGGTGAGGCCACACCTGGAATACTGTGTGCAATTTTGGTTTCCATATTTACAAAAGGATGGACTTGCTTTGGAGGCAGTTCAGAGGAGGTTCACTAGGTTGATTCCAGAGATGAGGAGGATAACTTATGAGGAAAGGTTGAGTAGGTTGGGTCTCTACTCATTAGAATTCAGAAGATTGAGAGGTGATCTTATCGCAACATTAAAGATTATGAGGGGGCTTGACAAGGTGGATGCAGTGAGGATGTTTCCACTGATAGGGGAGACTAGAACTCGAGGGCATAATGTTAGAATAAGGGGCCGCCCATTTAAAACAAAGATGAGGAGAAATTTCTTCTCTCAGAGGGTTGTGGATCTGTGGAATTCACTGCCTCAGAGAGCCGTGGAAGCCGGGACATTGAATAAATTTAAGACAGAAATAGACAGTTTCTTAAACAATAAGGGGATAAGGGGTTCTGGAGAGCGGGTAGGGAACTGGACCTGAGTCCATGATCGGATCAGCCATGATCATATTAAATGGGGGAGCAGGCTCGAGGGGCCGTATGGCCCTCTCCTGCTCCTATTTCTTATGTACTTATATTTTGCGATCTGCGTTGACATCGACCCACGCCTCTCGCGGCCCTGCGTCGGGTTAAGGGGTCGGCGCGGGAAGGTGAGGTATCGCCGCCCACGGCAATGACGTCAACGCTGGTTGTGCATCATCCCGGGACGCTAATCGCGGGGTGCACGCTGCCAGGACAGCGACCCCAAAACTCCAGGGCAATTTCCCAGGAGGCAGTAGCGCCCCACTCCCCCGGGCGGAAATCCGATTGTGCCCCTTTAGTACCTTCTGGAAGCGCTAATGGGGCTATAAAAAGGGCAATTTCGCCCCCTCTGACTCCAATATTCCTCCCTATCTTTGTAATCTTCTCTAGCCCTACAACCGTCCAAGTTCCCAGCTCCCCTCCAATTCTGGCCTCTTGAGTATCCCCGCTATTCATCGCTCCACCATTGATGGCCTTGTCTTTAGCTGCCTCGTCCCTAAGTGCTGGAATTCGTTCTCTAAACCACTCTGCCTTTCTACCTTCCTCTCGCCCTTTGAGACACATCTTAAAACATCCCTTTTTGACCAACATTTTGACCACCTGTGGGAACTAAGCATTCCCGCAATCAATGGAGCAGATCAAAGATCTGCAGTCCGGCCACATCCAGTCGTGAATGGTGGTGGACAAGTAAACAACTGACTACATGAATATCTCTGTCCTCAATGATGGAGTAGCAATCATTCGCTCCTCCAATGGCGCACCGTGGCTGTAGTGTGTACCATCTATAAGATGCACTGCAGCAACTCGCCAAGGCTTCCTTGGCAGCACCTCCCAAACCCGTGACCTCTCCCCACTAGGCACAAGGGCAGCAGGCCTGTGAGAACACCATCACCTGCAGGTTCCTCTCCAAATTACGCACCATCCAGACTTAGAAGTATATTGGCGTTGCTTCATCATTGCTGGTCAAAATCATGGAACTCCCTCTCTACCCATAGGCGGTCCCTCGAATGAGGGTGACTTGCTTCCACAAGAGTTCACAGATATTTCAATGAAGGACCCGATGTTCCAGTCCTGAACTCCAGTTGAGGGGGTGAAAGATGCCTGTGTGTGAATTATTTTAATGTGTGGTGACTGTTGCACATCAGCCACCACATGGGCTTGACAGAGCTAGGTCTTTATCTAGTGGCAAGGATTACCTAGGACGGCTGGAGACCTGCTCTGCTGCACGGACCTAGTGTGCACACATATCGCAGTGTGGGCAGGTCCGTGCTGCCCCAGGGCCCTCAGCTCTTCTGGGCCCCGTACCTTCATTCGCCGCACCTCCGCCATGATGTTCCAGCACCCTGCACTCCAGCTCTATTTATGGCCCCGACCTGCAGTGGTGTTCTCACACAGGTCGAGGCAGCCCACAATGTCCCTCCCTAACAGCACTGTGGAAGCAGCTTCACCACAAGGACTGCAGCAGTTCAAGAAGGTGGCTCACCATCCCCTTCTCAAAGGCAATTAGGGATGGGCAATAAATGCTGGCCTTGCCAGTGACGCCCACATTCCGGAACGAAGTAAAAAAAATTAAAAAAACGTCCTTCTGTGGCTCGATGTCGAATTTAATCTGAAAATGCTCCAATGAAGAGCCTTAGGGCATTTTACTACATTAAAAACACTATATAAGTACAAGTTGTTATTATTATAGCTCCTTTATGAGATGCCACCAGATCTTGGGCTGGGTTTTCGGTTGTCGATAGCCTCAGTTAGCGGCCAGAGGGGGTGTTAATGCGAGCATTAGAGCTTAGTGACCGGGCGCGCAGCTTTAGCACCCCAATGGAAAATTCGTTAGAGCATTAGCGCCTGGCTGCAGACGATCATTCCGATCATGACGTAATCCTGGTGCAACGCCTACGCTTGCGCCCCGGTCGGTAAATTCGGTGCGTGCGCCTCATTGAGCACCCGCCAATAACAAGGTCTGGAAAAACAGTGGGTACAGCTTGCAGAGTCATTAACTGGTGGCTACTTAAAGGGACGAGGAAGCGCTTGCCTCGGAGGTCACAGTCAGCGTGGTGCGTGAGCCTCCGAGTTTGCAGCGGCAGACAGACATAACAGTACAGGTTGAAAACAAGTGATTTTCAAAACTTTAATGGGTGCGTTACTATGCCGCGCCTTTAAGAGTCAGCTTTCCCCTGGATCTGATTCGGAGTTCCACGCATGTGCAATGGGTCCGCAAAATGTACCGACCAAACTTTCTTTATCGTCCCCCCAGCTTTAGTGTGCAACAGCTGATTTATCGTCCCTGTCAGCTCTCCGACCGATTCTGATGAATTTCTGGGCGGGAGGCACAAACTTTGTCAAGGCTCTAAAAGTACCGCTCCGCCTGGATTAACACTGCAACAGAGGCGCGACTGAATTTCTCCCCCAATGGATTTTGTACAAAATGTGCTAGAATTCTTGTTAATCCATTTCCCCACAGAGGCAAGATGTGGGGGTGAAATTGGTCTTGGGTAGGATTGCAAAATGGGTGATTGTAAATCTGCCATCCAATTGACACCTAGCCCGATTTTCTTTTGGATGCATCTATATGTACTAACTGAAATGCAGCCGTTTCTCTGACTGGCTCCCCAGACCTATTGCGGATTGGTCCCCTTGGAGAATAAGCCACACCCTGAAGTTCCTCTATGTTAGGGTTAATTTCAAACCACCACTCGGAGTCCGTTAGCCTTAAAGTAAATGCAGTTTTTATTAATAGGAGAACTATTGCATAAAGCAACGCTCAAAGAAGTGGCCGGAGGCATCTTCCTTTATACAATTTCAGATTAAGTTATTACATAATTATGCAGGTTACAATTAATACATGATGACTGATACATTGGTACAGCGCTTCCTCCAGTCTGGCATCCGTATGCCTTAAATGTTAAGTCCGGACAGTTGCTCATAGTGTCCAATATCTGTCAGCTCCATTTTAAAAGGGTACAATTATAAAAAATTGTAATTTACCTCTTCAGTCCCTCCTGTTGGTCCCTGATTATTCCTAAATAATCAGCCGACCACATATATGTTCTGAGCCATCTGCCGGAAATGGTGATCAAATCCATGTCCTTGGGATCGCTCGTAGTTGCGTCTTTTAAAGGAGTCTTTACATACTACCCCTGACCATTTCTCTGGGATTATTGGCAAGCTACTTATATTTGTTTTTGTACACACTGAGCATAAGCTCGGGGGTCTTCGTTGTTTCCCTAATGCGTTACAAAGTCATTCGCCTCCCTATCACACCCACGTTACATAGTTAACAAGACTGTTTGCTGTTCGACTAGAACCACGCGGTTGTATATCCCTCGGATCTTACACATCAGATATAGTTGGATCACAATACATATCCCCACCGCTACCATTATTATCACAATCGGGTGCCACATCAATTTGAGGACCACATAGGCCTTAAGTGACCAGCCCTTAAAAATGTCCCACCAGTGGTGAACCGTGAGGTCACTTAGTTCCTCCGTCACTCGGATCAGTTCTTGTTTGGTGTAACTCATTACGACCTTTTGTCTGAGTAACCGTTCCCTTTCTTCTCCCAGTTACTTGGTCACCTGAATGCATTTTTTCAAAAAGGCCCTTAACTTTCTCAAGTCCACTACCGGGGTTAGTATGGATAGTTCTCTGGTGCCTCTGTGTTGTGCAATATTCTTCCATTGTCCTATTTGGTAGGACTTGGTCGTTTTATCGTTGAAGATGACATATATTTCCTTCTGACACTCATTTACCGGAAGTTCCAATCGATCCGCGTTCAAGTATACCGTATGGGTACTGGTTACACATATGTAGCTTTGTCTGATTTCATGTATTATGGTATCATTTATGGGTTGAGCTGCCATTCACAAGCCCCTGCTATGCCTTCCATGCTGCATGGTTCCACCACTGGTGTATGTAGCGGGCATACTTGCCCGAATGGCTACTTTACACAGTCCATCTCTTCGTGCATTTTATTCTTCGGGTCTATCCATTTTCCGTAAAACTGTGGCATCCATAAGTTTTTACCAAATAGCTGTGGTAGGGTCACAAATTCACACCATATCTGACTGTTAGTAACATTAGCCAACAACATAGTCATATTACATCTCTCTTCATTGCATCGCGAATGCTTCATATCTGGCCTGAGTGTTAGGTTTTGTTGATCAAACTGAAACAGTTTAGCCCATCATGGGGCACTCCCAGAGAATGCTATCCTTTCTAATTCAGCCCATTGTCCTTCGTCAATCAGGCCCATTATAAGGCAGTGTGTCTTATTGGCTTCTTGCATTAGGTTGGCCGATACCTGTTGCTGTTCCCAGCTAGTTTTGTTTGCCCACTGTCATATCATTTTGTCTGACAGCCATCCCTGCAGGCTATTGGCTTGTAAGGGCTCCTGCCATATTTCTGACAGCCTTATGGCATCTTTAGTCAATTGTCCAACTTTCTGTATTTTATTCTGCAGCGTCTCGATATCCATTGAGTTTAATGCTCCTCATCCCATTCCTAACCCCCTAGTACTGTATCTAGTATGGTGTGCTCAGACACATATCGTGCAGCCTTTGTAAGTGTGGCATCCGTTCCTTGTTGGGACGGGGATTTCTTACGCTTACATAAAGAGGTACCAGCGGATTGGAAAGCAGCTAATGTAACGCCTCTGTTTAAAAAAGGGGGCAGACAAAAGGCAGGTAACTATAGGCCGGTTAGTTTAACATCTGTAGTGGGGAAAATGCTTGAAGCTATCATTAAGGAAGAAATAGCGGGACATCTAAATAGGAATAGTGCAATCAAGCAGACGCAGCATGGATTCATGAAGGGAAAATCATGTTTAACTAATTTACTGGAATTCTTTGAGGATATAACGAGCATGGTGGATAGAGGTGTACCGATGGATGTGGTGTATTTAGATTTCCAAAAGGCATTCGATAAGGTGCCACACTAAAGGTTACTGCAGAAGATAAAGGTACGCGGAGTCAGAGGAAATGTATTAGCATGGATCGAGAATTGGCTGGCTAACAGAAAGCAGAGAGTCGGGATAAATGGGTCCTTTTCGGGTTGGAAATGGGTGGTTAGTGGTGTGCCACAGGGATCGGTGCTGGGACCACAACTGTTTACAATATACATAGATGACCTGGAAGAGGGGACAGAGTGTAGTGTTACAAAATTTGCAGATGACACAAAGATTAGTGGGAAAGCGGGTTGTGTAGAGGACACAGAGAGGCTGCAAAGAGATTTAGATAGGTTAAGCGAATGGGTTAAGGTTTGGCTGATGGAACACAATGTTGGAAAATGTGAGGTCATCCTCCTTGGAAAAAAAAACAGTAAAAGGGAATATTATTTGAATGGGGAGAAATTACAACATGCTGCGGTGCAGAGGGACCTGGGGGTCCTTGTGCATGAATCCCAAAAAGTTAGTTTTCAGGTGCAGCAGGTAATCAGGAAGGTGAATGGAATGTTGGCCTTCCTTGCGAGAGGAAGGGAATACAAAAGCAGGGAGGTCCTGCTGCAACTGTATAGGGTATTAGAGAAGCCGCACCTGGAGTACTGCGTGCAGTTTTGGTCACCTTACTTAAGGAAGGATATACTATCTTTGCAGGGGGTACAGAGACGATTCACTAGGCTGATTCCGGAGATGAGAGGGTTACCTTATGATGATAGATTGAGCAGACTGGGTCTTTACTCGTTGGAGTTCAGAAAGATGAGGGGGGATCTTATAGAAACATTTAAAATAATGAAAGGGATAGACAAGATAGAGGCAGAGAGGTTGTTTCCACTGGTCGGGGAGACTAGAACTAGGGGGCACAGCTTCAAAATACGGGGGAGCCAATTTAAAACCGAGTTGAGAAGGAATTTCTTCTCCCAGAGGGTTGCGAATCTGTGGAATTCTCTGCCCAAGGAAGCAGTTGAGGCTAGCTCATTGAATGTATTCAAATCACAGATAGATAGATTTTTAACCAATAAGGGAATTAAGGGTTACGGGGAGCGGGCGGGTAAGTGGAGCTGAATCCACGGCCAGATCAGCCATGATCTTGTTGAATGGCGGAGCAGGCTCGAGGGGCTAGATGGCCTATTCCTGTTCCTAATTCTTATGTTCTTATATTCTTATGTATGGTCCCCGGCCATTTATTGTGGTTTCGTTTTTACATAACCACCATTCTCCGTCCCTTAGCTCAACCTTCGTCCAATTAGTACTTTTAGTGTAATTATTGGTTCCCCCGTAAAATTCCTTTATTTGCTTTGTCTGATTAGATGGGGTATCATCGCTCCCGTTTTTACACATTATTGTTGGGCCTTCTGGTTCCCACCTGTTTTTCAGGGTTATGGTTTCGGTGGTAAGTGTTATTATCATGAGGTTCCCAGGGTGGCATTTGTCTCCGGTGCAGACAGGAGGCTCTCTTCCCAAGGTGCATGATGTGCAATTATATGTTATATCTAACATATTACATCTGTTTTTGGCCTCACAGGTAAAATGGCCACTATCCCTACCAGGGTCAGTAATACCCACTTCATTTTGCTTGTTGGTTGAGGTTTATCTTATTCCTTTGTCGTTGCTGGGTACACCTTCACTGTGGATTAAAAGAGACAGGGGTTGTTTACTGTTATATGGTTTTACCTGTGTCCAGTGCTTCCATCTAATCCCAGTGGGTTCCTGTAGACAAACACAAGTATCACTCATCATTAGTACCGAGTATGGCCCCATCCATCAGGGCTCCATTCCCTTTCGCATCCCTGTTACCTTTATCATAACATGTTCCCCTATTTTAGGTAGCATTTCGGGTCTCATTCCCTCATTCTGAATTTCTATATCTCTTATCTGCTGTCTGCTTTTAACTTCTTTATTCATAGCCTGCACATCTTGGTTTAATTGGACCAAGTACAACCTTAGCCTATCCTGAATTGGTCCTGCTTCACCTGTTCCTCCGGCCAAGTCCTCTAGTAGTCTCATAGCCCATCCAGTCATCAGCTCATAAGGTGTTAGTCCTGTGGTTCACCCTGGGGTGGCTCTGAGCCGCATTGGCATTGCTGATAACACCCCAGTCCACCCCTTGCCTACATTATGTTGGGTACAAATAATGCACCTTTGGCAAAATTTAGCTACATCCTTCCCCATTCCTGACCACCATCAGTACTGCGATAGCATGTTACTTCTCCCGGTATATGTTATCCCGTGATATAATTTTAATAGTTGTTGGCTACAGCATTGTGGTGCCACAACTTGCTCGCGAGGACGCCATACCCATATGTCACCCTTTTGGTGGGCTCCGTTCACGTCTTTCTTCCTGATTGACACACTGGTGGACCTGTGCTATATTTATGTCTGTCTGAACACTGTTGGTCATTACTGGTTGGCTTTCAGCCTTAAATGCTGGCTCTGGCTTCCATTCAACTGCCGCTCGTTTGGCTGCTAGGTCTGCAAACCGATTTCCCAAGGTGGATAGGTCTTGTGCGTGCTTGTGGCCCTTACTCGTTAGCTTTGTGTGTGCTTTTACCTTGATTACCGCTGCTTCCAATGATTTATTTGCTGCTTTCACTAGCCTTTCTACTAGCTTTCCATATTTTACCACCTCACCAGTAGATGTCACCTCGTCGTGATCAGGCTGCCATATAGTCATGAACCACCCCGAAAGCGTATTGACTATCTGTATATATATTTACTCGCTTTCCATTAGCTGACTCGAGAGCCTTTATAAGGGCCACCAGTTCTGCCACCTGAGCTGACTTGTCTCCTGGGAGCGCTCCTGCCATTATTGTGTCTCCCTCCTGTGTTACTACAGTATTGGGTTCTCCATCAATGTATTTTCTGGATCCATCCACATATAAAGTCTCATCTGGGTTGTCCAATGGCTCTTCCTTTACCCCGCTATCCATTTCCTCCTCTACTTGTTCCTTACAACTATGTTCCTCCCCTTCTGTCAGCGGGGTTAACTCCATTATGCTTTTTTATTATTACTGACTTGTCTTTGGGCAGCAATATGGCCTCCCACTTAGCCTTTCGGCTGTCCGAGATCGACCACAGCTTTCCAGTATTTAGTAGTTCTGCCAGAGTATGTTGTGTGTGCAAAATGGTCTGTCCCATCATCAGTACTGGTTCACTTACTATTACTGCCCAAGTTGCACAGTCCAGGGCGGCCACACATCGGGGCATCCCACTAACCACAGGGTCTTTCTTCATCGAGTAGTAGACTATAGGCTCTGCCGGCCCCCATGTTCCTGCATTACCACGGCAGAATAGCTTCCACCATCCTAATCACAATATAGATGGAAAGGTTTATTGGGATCTGGCAATCCCAGGGCGGGGGCTGACATCAGAGCTCTTTTTAGTTCCCCGTATGCCTCTTCCTGTTCTGGTCCCCAATCTATCTTCTGTAGGGGTCCCCTGGTTCCTTTAATTAATTCCTGTATGGGTTCCGGTATTGTTGTGTATTGAGGTATAAAATTCCGACTATAATTAAAGAGTCCTAATACCTTCCTTACTCCGCTGGTTTACAATGCTCAGGTAACATTCTGTTACCCACTCATCTTGTGGCTTCCAGATAAACATTCCTGACACTCGGATGCCGCCCCCTAGGGGCTGCTTTACATAGTTGTTGTACCCTTATTAGCTCATAGGGGGTTAATCCTGTCATTCGATTTGGTATCATGGGTAGTAATTCTGGCCAGGATTGTCTGATTTCCTGTATTCAAAAACAAGTGATAGTTTATAAACTATCTTAACATTCAAGTTCTTACAAATCATTTCCAAGGTTACTTTCATGTCTTATTTTGTCTCCCCCAAATGGCTTTTCTATCTCTCATCAGAGAAAATGACATTTTTAGATTGTTTCCAAACTTTTTAGTTGTTTTTTCCTACACTGTTTAGTATTAATCATGCTTGACAAATCTTCTGGAATTTTTTGAGGATGTAACTAGTAGTGTGGACAAGGGAGAACCAGTGGATGTGGTGTATTTGGACTTTCAAAAGGCTTTTGACAAGGTCCCACACAAGAGATTGGTGTGCAAAATCAAAGCACATGGTATTGGGGGTAATGTACTGATGTGGATAGAGAACTGGTTGGCAGACAGGAAGCAGAGAGTCGCGATAAACGGGTCCTTTTCAGAATGGCAGGCGGTGACTAGTGGGGTGCCGCAGGGCTCAGTGCTGGGACCCCAGCTCTTTACACTATGCATTAATGATTTAGATGAAGGAATTGAGTGTAATGTCTCCGGGATTGCAGATGACACTAAACTGGGTGGCGGTGTGAACTGTGAGGAGGACGCTAAGAGGCTGCAGGGTGACTTGGACAGGTTCGGTGAGTGGGCAAATGCATAGCAGATGCAGTATAATGTGGATAAATGTGAGGTTATCCACTTTGGGGGCAAAAACACAAAGGCAGAATATTATTTGTATGGCGGCAGATTAGGAAAAGGGGAGGTGCAACGAGACCTGGGTGTCATGGTTCATCAGTCACTGAAAGTTGGCATGCAGGTACAGCAGGCGGTGAAGAAGGCAAATGGAATGTTGGCTTTCATAGCTAGGGGATTTGAGTATTGGAGCAGGGAGATCTTACTGCAGTTGTACAGGGCCTTGGTGAGGCCTCACCTGGAATATTGTGTTCAGTTTTGGTCTCCTAATCTGAGGAAGGACGTTCTTGCTATTGAGGGAGTGCAGCGAAGGTTCACCAGACTGATTCCCGGGATGGCTGGACTGACCTATGATGAGAGACTGGATCAAATGGGCCTTTATACCTTGGAGTTTAGAAGGATGAGAGGGGATCTCATAGAAGCATATAAGATTCTGATGGGACTGGACAGGTTAGATGCGGGAAGAATGTTCCCGATGTTGGGTAAGTCCAGAACCAGGGGACACAGTCTTAGCATAAGGGGTAGGCCATTTAGGACTGAGATGAGGAGAAACTTCTTCATTCAGAGAGTTGTTAACCTGTGGAATTCCCTACCGCAGAGAGTTGTTGATGCCAGTTCATTGGATATATTCAAGAGGGAGTTAGATATGGCTCTTACGGCTAAAGGGATCAGGGGATATGGAGAGAAAGCAGGAAAGGGGTACTGAGGGAATGATCAGCCATGATCTTATTGAATGGTGATGCAGGCTCGAAGGGCCGAATGGCCTGCTCCTGCGCCTATTTTCTATGTTTCTATGTTTCTATTATTTCTTTTAAAAAGGTTTCCAAATCCAAGATTTTCCAATACAACCAAAATGTTTATCAAGGAGAATCACTTAAAATATCTCAAAATCCCAATTCAAATACTGTACTGCCAATCTTTTATTTAAAACTCTTTTTACTGAGCTAGAAGCTTTCTCGTCATTTAACATAAGATTTTACACAAAGGACAATGGAGGGGGGAGGACAGGTAGCTTCGAGCTTGTAGCCTCGAGATACCCACGCAGAATTTTTTTTATAGAAAAAAGACATTTAGTATCTTTCAACCCAATGTAATCAATGATTACGTGTTTTCTTTTGGTAAGTAAGTGAGCGGGTCGGAATTTTTTTTAAAAACGAGACCATTTTAAATTCTAATTTTCTATGTTTCTATGTTTCTATGTTTCTAATTGCATTTTTTTTACTGCAATTCAATTAGAACATCCAAGAGGTGAAGCTTCTGTGTCGGTTCTATTTTCTTTTTTTTAAATATATATCCTTTGTTAAACAAACCCATCCTTTGTGCATTTCATTGCTCCCTAAATCATAATCAAAATAAATCAGCACCTACGTTTCCAACTTAAAATGTAACTCAATTCTAGGTAAACGATGAATATGCAACTTCCCACATCCATGATAAAGGGGTTAACCAGCAAGCTTCTGCACAGAAGTGGTTAGAGCTTAAACAAACATAAGACACTTTATTTTAAAGACAGACATTCACACCAACTTTCATTCAACAAAGCCTATTTTCTCTTTTGTAAAGTTTTTTTTTTAGCAAATTATTTTCTGGTTCTTATGTTTTTCTTCATCAATCTCTGTCCCAACCGTCCGGTGGGTGTCATTCTCAAACTATTCACTTCTACTCTTAACCTCCATAATTGTAGGCACTGTCTTATTACCATTAATCCTGCTTTGTCTGTTTTCTTATTTTTTTTGTTTCTCTCTACACCTATCTTTCCGCTCCTCCTTCTTTTCACCTTGCATTTGTGAAACACACTATAACCGCCTCCTTCCCTTTGTTTCCCTTTCTTTGCAACCACCAGTTGAGTTTCCAGGGTATCTTTTTTTTCTTCCTTAACCATCTTCCTCTTAACCTTTTCATATTTATCTCTCAGAAACTCTTCTGGCAGTTTACACCTCACCTCTCCAAGGGCCTTGGCAGTTTCCTTTGCCATTTCTTACACCGGGGCATTTTCCCCAGTTCCCGTTTTTCCGCCTTTACTTATGCAGAACCTCGCTTCTGGCTGGATAGCTAGTCCGCCCTCACCGGGGATTCCCTGATATCCCGTATACGTACTTACTCTCCCAACAATCGTGTTTACTTACAGTGTCCTGACGCGCACCTCAACTGGATTTACCGGCTGCACGGATTCTGCTTCAGAGTCATTGGATCTCTGGCCGGGCCTCTTGGGAGGAGAATTTCTCAAGGTAATTCTCTACTCTCTCGGTTTTATGTTGGTTCGGCTTTTGAGTCGAATTTGCCCATCCAGCAGATCCTGCCGACTACGCTACGTTGTTAGGGTTAATTTCAGACCACCACTCGGAGTCCATTAGCCTTAAAGTAAATGCAGTTTTTATTAATACAAGTCGACAGGGGAGCTATTCCATAAAGGAATGCTCAAAGAAACAGCCAGAGTCATCTTCCTTTATACAATTTCAAACGTAATTACGCAGGTTACAATTAATACATGATGATTGATACATTGGTACAGAGCTTCCTCCAGTCTGGCTTCCGTATGCCTTAAATGGTAAGTCCAGACAGTTGCTTATAGTGTCCATTTCTATTCTACGCTTATCTTGTTCTGGTTTCAGTTTCTATGTTATCTCTTTGTACTCTCGCCTTCCAAGGCCCAAGGTGTTTAATCGTCGGGCTGCAATATCATAGGAATGTTCTCACAGTCTGTAAACCAAGTTGTGGATTCCATTTTAAAATCTGTTAGCTCCATTTTAAAATGGCACAATTATAAAGAATTGTAATTTCCATTTTCACTCTGGAATGTGTAACTGGAACTGCCCAGCCAAAGTTCTGAGTGAATTTCCAATTTGTAATTCGATCCATTTTGACTTCAGAAGCCACAGAGGATAGATCTCCCCAGAAGCCACCAAGTTCAAGCCGAAGTCCATTACCTCATCCCAAGTGCATCCCAAGTGCCAGCTGAAGACCCTTACCCCAGCAATTCCTTCGCCAGCTGAAGACCCTTAGCCAAGACCTTACCCCCATCACCCCATAGATGGGGCATTGTGTGCAGATTGTTAACATGTTTATTGGGTATGAAGTGAATAGTGACAGTGTCATGACTTCTGGATTTCATCCACTCCAACGATGTCCCTTGTAAAACACGCAGCGAGCTTGCATGCACCAGGGGGTTGGAAGAACGTGATCCATCTTCTCTGTGTTCTCTCTCTTCCCTCCAATACCCCCTGTGTCTCTCTCTTCATCCCCTCATGCTCTGTCTCCCCCCCAATCTCTCTCTCCCCCCACCAAGCTCGCTCTCTCTCTGGCCCCCAAGCTCTCCCTCCCCGCAAGCTCTTTCTCCGCCCCAAGCTCTTTCTCTCCCTCAAGTTCTCTCCACCCCCCCCAAGCTCTCTCTCCCCCCTCCCCAAGCTCTCTCTCTCCCCCCAAGCTCTCTCTCTGACCCCGCCCCCCAGCTCTCTCTTTCTCTCTCTGATCCCCCCAAGCCCTCTCTCTCTCTATGCCCCCCCAACTCTCTCTCTCTCTGTGCTCCGCCCAGCTCTCTCTCTTTCTGCCCCCCGAAGCTATGGCTCCCCCCCAAGCTCTTTCTCCCCCCAAAACTCTCTCTCCCCGCTTCTCACTCTCCCCGCCTGCCCGCCCGGTCTCCCCAGCGCTGTGATAGGCTCGGCGATGTGTTCAGCTGCCCACTGGAGGCAACGTTGTGTTGGATGCATGTGCAGAAAAGGGTTAGTGGGAATTGCGCTGGGGGAGGGGGGGGCGGAGTCAGTGATATTTGTCCTAATTCTCGTTGCATGCGCACAAGGGAGACTTAGTACAAATAGTTACTCCGTTTTCTTTTCCACCGCCGAAGTCGAAATTTCATCCCCAGGGTGGAAGTTACTGTGGATATATTCAAACTGAATATCATGAAATGACGTACAATGGCTTCTATTTGTGGCTGTCCCAGCTTTCAACTCCAAATTGCCTTAAAAGCAAGAATATATATGGAATGGTGCAGCTACAGTAACACTCAAGAAGTTCGACACCAAGCAGTCCGCTTGACTATCCGCCCATCCACAACTTTAAACATCCACCACCGGTGCACCGTGGCCGCAGTGTGTACCATCCACAAGAAGCACTGCAGCGTCCTCCTCCGTTTCGGCTGTTCCCAAAACTTCGGCACTATCCTCCGCCTGCTCCGCAACGACACGCAGGCCGTGATCCTTACCAACGGATCCATTACAGATCAAATCCACGTCTGGACCGGGGTCAAACAGAGCTGCGTCATCGCGCCAACCCTCTTCTCCATCTTCCTTGCTGCCATGCTCCACCTCACACTCAACAAGCTCTCCGCTGGAGTGGAACTAATCTACAGAACCAGTGGGAACCTGTTCAACCTTCATCATCTCCAGGACAGATCCAAGACCGTCCCAACCTCTGTCATCGAACTACATTACGCAGACGACGCCTGCATCTGCGCACATTCAGAGGCTGAACTCCAAGTCATAGTCAACATCTTCATTGAGGCATACAAAAGCATGGACCTTATGCTAAACATCTGTAAGACAAAGGTCCTCCACCAGCCTTTCCTCACCGCACAGCACTCCGCCTCCCCCCCCCAAGTCATCAAGATCCACGGCGCGGCCCTGGACAACGTGGACCATTTCGGGAGCCTCTTATCAACAAGGACAGACATTGATGACGAGATTCAACACCGCCTCCAGTGCTCCAGTGCAGCCTTCGGCCACCTGAGGAAAAGAGTGTTCGAAGATCAGGCCCTCAAATCTGCCACCAAGCTCATGGTCAACAGGGCTGTAGTAATAGCCACCCTCCTGTATGGCTCAAAGACATGGACCATATACAGTAGACACCTCAAATCACTGGAGCAATACCACCAACGATGTCGCCACAAGATCCTG
This sequence comes from Pristiophorus japonicus, assembly GCF_044704955.1. Classification (NCBI taxonomy): domain Eukaryota; kingdom Metazoa; phylum Chordata; class Chondrichthyes; family Pristiophoridae; genus Pristiophorus; species Pristiophorus japonicus. Next base: position 50,438,998 of record NC_091982.1, read on the forward strand.
CAAATCCCCTGGGAAGACAGACACACCAACGTTAGCGGGCTCGACCAGGCCAACATCCCCAACATTGAAGCACTGACCACATTCGAACAGGTCCGCTGGGCAGGCCATATTGTTCGTATGCCTGACACAAGACTCCAAAGCAAGCGCTCAACTCTGAACTCCTTCATGGCAAACGAGCCAAAGGTGGACAGAGGAAACGTTTCAAGGACACCTCAAAGCCTCATTGATACAATGCAACATCCCTACCAACACCTGGGAGTCCCTGGCCAACGACTGCCCTAAGTGGAGGAAGTGCATCCGGGAAGGTGCTGAGCACCTCGAGTCTCATCGCCGAGAGTATACAGAAACCAAGCGCAGGCAGCGGAAAGAGCGTGTGGCAAACCTGTCTCACCCACTCTTTCCTTCAATGACTGTCCCACCTGTGACAGAGACTGTAATTCTCGTATTGGACTGTTCAGTCACCTAAGAACTCATTTTTAGAGTAGAAGCAAGTCTTCCTCGATTTCGAGGGAGTGCCTATAATGATACACTGCAGCAACTCGCCAAGGTTCCTTCGGGAGCATTTTCAAAACCTGCGACCGTCACCGGCTAGAAGGACAAGGGCAGCAGGTGCATGATGACACCATCACCTATCTCTAAATTCCTCTTCAAGTCACATCCCATCCTGACTTGAACATTTATCACCATTCCTCCTTCGTCGCTGGGATAAAATCCTGGAAATCCTTCTCTAACAGCACTGTGGGAGTACCTTCATCTCATGGGCTGCAGTGGTTCAAGAAGCAGGCTCACCCCAGCTTGGGATTGGCAACAAATGCTGGCCTTGCTGGCAATATTCATATCCCTAGCATAAATAAAATAAATTCCTATGCCTATGCTGTATAACTGGCATTGCAGCACTTTAGGAGCAGTCGAAAGACATGGCCTGAAATGATGCCACAATATATGTGGCCACCACTTTATTTTGAACAGGATGTCATATTTAAATGCAAATCATAGAATCATAAAGATTTACAGCACGGAAGGATGCCATTTCAGCACATTGTGTCCATGCCTGCCGACCAAGAGCTATCGAGCCTAATCCCACTTCCAGCTCTTGCTTGGCAGCCCTGTAGGCTACAGCACTTTAATTACACATCCAAGTATTTTTTAAATGTGACTGCCGTGTATTTTCAGCATATTGTTCATTGGTAGATTAGTGGTGATGCTGGAATTCTTTAAAAAAAAAGGATGACAAAAAAATATTTTTGCCTTGCACTGTAAGAGTTGATGCATTCAAAAGGAAGCTAGATACGCACACGAGGGAGAAAAGAATAGAAGGTTATGGTAATAGGGTGCGATGAAGTAAAGTGGGAGAAAGCTCGTGTGGAACATAATCACCGGCATAGACCAGTTGGGCTGAATGGCCTGTACTGTGCTGTAAATTAAATGTGGAGAGTCAATTAAAGAAAATGTACAGATCAAGGAGAAAAAAATTTGGAAGGAAAATGACTAAAGTTACATGGCTGCAAGCCACATAAACAACCGTTGTGTTAAACAATCGTTAATATTCTTTTCAGAGAATATTAATGATTGTTAGAGAAAAGAATATTGGGGGGAAAATTGCGGTCGATGGCTTCCCTCGTACGAACGCCTCCGACCCGAAAAATATCTGCAAAAGTACCTGGTGGTCCCGGAGGTACATAGGATTCCGGTCGGAGGCTAAGATTTGCTGCGCAGCATACTGGGAGATATCTTTCAGGTACTTATGTACAAGCTGGAGTCACATGGGCCTGGGCCACCAATCACCATGCAGTATTCTCATTGATACTATTGGGAGCTCTGTTTGTACGGACTCCCATTACTATCAATGAGAATAGCCTTCTAAAACACCGAAACACAGCATAATAAATAAATAAAACATCTCACACATTTAAAATTGATTGAAATTAAATGTAATTAAATGTTTTAGAAAAAAAAATATTTGGGGGAATTTTATTTAATGTGTTTTTTAATAGCATTAAAAATAAACTCGCCTTAATGGACAGGGTTTTTATTCTAAAAATGGTTAAATTACATTTTTATATGTTTTAAAACTCTTACGATGGTAAAAGTGAGCTATGAGCCTGCTTTTGCCAGGGGTAAAAGGTTGAAGGACATTCGCTGGGCATGTAGCCCAATTTCATCCCGCGTGGATGTCCTTCTCTCGGGGATGCAGGGAATCTGTACAGAGAAGTCTTGACACATCGGAAAAGGTGGTTTTCGGCACATGCGCATCACGCCCCGAAAACCGGCTTTTGCGAGGCCTCGCTGTGTCCATGAGCACTTCGTACACACTTCGGCGACTCCGGAAGTTTTGGCCCATTGTTTTTCTAATGATGTGACCAATTTCAAAGTTATGCATCACCAAGAACTAAAGTTGTAGATTACTCTCATTCTGCAAATAAAATATTTTCATGACATTACAAACAAGAGAAAATTCATGTTTGATTGCTGGTGATTCATTAGATTTTGCTGTGTTGCCTTAAAACAGAGGAGAGTTTATGTAACATATTAATTTTGCTTCACCACTGACAAAGTGTAGATGCTACAAAATAATATATATAGGAAATGGCACTAAAATCACTACTCAAATCCATATAGCACCACAGATAATTAACTAAAATAGTCTCCATAGTACTCAACTATTGTACTTTCCAACCTTATGGGAACTTTTGGTATCTTTTGATGTCACTTTTATTAAAAATGTAATACCATAGGAGAACCAGTGAATGTGGTGTATTTGGACTTCCAGAAGACATTAAAAGGTTACTGCACAAGATAAAGGTTCACGGTGTTGGGGGGTAATATATTAGCAATGACAGAGGAATTGGCTAGCTAACAGAGAACAGAGAGTTGGGATAAATTGTTCATTCTCTGGTTGGCAACCGGTAACTAGTGGGGTGCCGCAGGGATCAGTGCTGGGACCCCAACTATTTACAATCTATATTAATGACTTGGAAGAAGGGACTGAGTGTAACGTAGCCAAGTTTGCTGATGATACAAAGATGGGAGGAAAAGCAATGTGTGAGGAGGACACAAAAAATCTGCAAAAGGGCATAGACAGGCTAAGTGAGTGGGCAAAAACTTGGCAGATGGAGTATAATGTTGGAAAGTGTGAGGTCATGCACTTTGGCAGAAAAAAAATCAAAGAGCAAGTTTTATTATTTAAATGGAGAAAGATTGCAAAGTGCCGCAGTACAGTGGGACCTGGGGGTACTTGTGCATGAAACACAAAAGGATAGTATGCAGGTACAGCAAGTGATCAGGAAGGCCAATGATATCTTGGCCTTTATTGCAAAGGGGATGGAGTATAAAAGCAGGGAAGTCTTGCTACAGCTGTATAAGATATTGGTGAGGCCACACCTGGAATACTGCGTGTAGTTTTGGTTTCCATATTTACGAAGGGATGTGCTTGCTTTGGAGACAGTTCAGAGAAGGTTCACTAGGTTGATTCCGGGGATGAGTGGGTTGACTTATGAGGAAAGGTTGAGTAGGTTGGGCCTCTACTCAATGGAATTCAGAAGAATGAGAGGTGATCTTATTGAAACAAGATTATGAGAGGGCTTGACAAGGTGGATACAGAGAGGATGTTTCCACTGATGGGAGAGACTAGAACTAGATGGTATGATCTTAGAATAAAGGGTTGCCCCTTTAAAACCGAGATGAGAATGAATTTCTTCTCTCAAAGAGTTGTAAATCTATGGAATTCGCTGCCTCAGAGAGCTGTGGAAGCTGGGATATTGAAAAATTTAAGGAAGAAATTGACAGTTTCTAAAACGATAAGGGGATAAGGGGCTATGGAGAGCATGCGGGGAAGTGGACCTGAGTCCATGATCAGATCAGCCATGATCTTATTGAATGTCGGAGCAGGCTTAAGGGGCCGTATGGCCTACTCCTGTTCCTATTTCTTATGTTCTTATGTTCTTAACGCACATAACAGGCTCTTTTTTTTTACAAATTGTTGGAAAATAAAATTGAATCATAGAATCATACGGCACAGAAGGAGACCATTTGGCTCATCGTGCCTGTGCCGGCTCTTCAAACAAAAAAGAAAGACTTGCATTTATATAGCGCCTTTCACAACCACCGGACGTCTCAAAGCGTTTTACTGCCAATGAAGTACTTTTGGAACGTAGTCACCGTTGTAATGTGGAAAACGCGGCAGTCAATTTGCGTACACCCAAGCTCCCACAAACAGTAATGCGATAATCTGGTTTCTTTTGTTATGTTGATTGAGGGATAAATATTGGCCAGGATACCGGGGATAACTCCCCTGCTCTTCTTTGAAATAGTGACGTGAGATCTTTTACGTCTACCTGAGAGGGCAGATGGGGCCTTCGTTTAACAACTCATCCGAAAGATAGCTCCCTCAGCACTGCACTGGATTGTTGGTCTAGATTTTTCTGCTGAAGTCTCTGGAGTGGGTCTTGAGCCCACAACCTTCTGACTCAGAGGCGAGCGTGCTGCCCACTGAGCCACAGCTGACACTAAAGAGGTATCTAAGTAGTCCCACTCCCCCACTCTTTCCCCATCACCCTGCAATTCATTTTTCCTTTACACGTATTTAACTAATTCCCTTATGAAAGTTACGAATGAATCTGCTTCCACCACTGCTCCAGGCAGTGCATTCCAGACCATAACAACTCGATGTGTAAAAAAAAATTCACCTCATCTTCCCTATGGCTCTTTTGCCAATTATCTTAAATCTGTGTCCTTTGGTTACCGACCCATCTTCCAGTGAGATCAGTTTCTCCTTATTTATTCTATCATAACTCCTCGTAATTTTGAACACCTCTATTAAATCTCCCCTTAACCTTTTCTGCCCTAAGGAGAACAAACCAAACTTCTCCAGTCTATCCACATGACTGAAGTCCCTCATCCTTGGTATCATTCTAATGTGACCTATTCCTCAAAAGAATTCCATAGGATTACACAGGACTGCATAGGATATACGGCACAAAAACAGGTCATTCGGCCCAACCAGTCCATGCTGGCATTTATGCTCCACTCGAGCCTCCTCCCATCTTTCCTCATCTTAATCTATCAGCATAACCCTCTATTCCCTTAGAATCATAGAATCATAGAAATTTACAGCACGGAAGGAGGCCATTTTGGCCCATCGTTTCCTCAGCGGCCAACCAGAGCTATCCAGCCTAATCCCACTTTCCAGCTCTTAGTCCGTAGTCCTGTAGGTTATGGCAATTTAAGTGCACATCCAAGTATTTTTTAAATGTAGTGAGGCTTTCTGCCTCTACCACCCTTTCAGGCATTGAGTTCCAGGCCCCCACCACCCACTGGGTGAAGACATTTCCCCTCATATCTCCTCTAAACCTCCCCCCACAATTACTTTAAAACTATGCTCCCCTGGTTGTTGATCTCTCTGCCAAGGGAAACAGGTCCTTCCTATCCACTCTATCCAGGCCCCTCATAATTTTATACAACTCAGTCAGGTCTCCCCTCAGCGTCCACTGTTCCAAAGAAATCAGACCCAGCATCTCCAACCTTGTCTCATAACCAAAATTCTCCAGTCCAGGAAGCATTCTTATAAATCTCCTCTGCAGCCTTTCCAGTGCAAATGAACTCCATATTTAGAATTTTCAGATAAACCCAAATTCTGTCTCTGTTCGGATTTTGAAACTGTAAAACTGTTCACTGCTGAAATACAAAGAAAACAGCCAATGCTGGGAATCAGGAAATATACAGCAGTTCAGTCAAAAAAAAATTCTTGGTCAATACGTGAAAACGATTTAGTACCTTGACTCTTATTTTATTTGAACCTGGTCGTGCGGCAACACTTTCAATTGCAAAGTCCAGAACTGAAGTAAACTTTCTTGATCTGTTTTAAAGTCAGAACAGTAGACCTTGACAATTCTAAAGTTCTTGATATGAATGACTTTCTGCAGTTATTGTAGTGAACTTGGTGAATTGGTCATGGGCACCGTCTCAGAGGATGCAAACCCAGATAATTAGATTTTCACTTCCCCTTTCCTTCACAACACTTACAAAGAGATCTCTCAGGGGAGTTTGTTTAGCGCTGCTCGGTCCCTAACCTTCATCGATGACTTGATGGCTGTGGTCAAAAGTAATGTTCCTGTTGCCAATGAGATTTGGAAAACAAAACAACTGAATCATTACCAGCAGAAAGAAAGAACTAAAGAATGTATTGACGAATGGTATGCTTTCTTTACTGCTGATGTTGCCCCTTTCCGAAAGGCCCGCAGTGCTGCCGGGAGACTTTTCACCCGGGGCCAGGCGATGGAAGCAACTCGCCCGGAGTTTCCCACGGGATGGCGGCGACGAAAACGGTTTTGCGGTGCCCCGTAGTTTTCGCCCCAGCGGCGGCGCTCACAGCGATGACGTCATCACCGTGCACACCGACTCCTTATAGCCCCGTGCCGACCCCTTTACGCCCCGCAGGGGAATTTGCCCCATCAGGAGCGAGGTTGGCGCAGGGCGATGCCACTGGCAACTTTGCGGGAGCGCAAAGCTGTGGTGGCTGGGGCACCAAGGCAGCCCTTAAAGGGGAGGGCCTTGTGCCGCGGCCGCCATCTTTTCTTTCTGTCTGCCGACTTTGCAGTTGGCACGACAATGGTAGCCGTCAGCTCGGCCGAAACCCTCCCTGGTGGCCCAGTGGGCACCACGGAAGCGGCTGCAGAGTTTGCAGCGGCCCTCCCCTTTAACAAAAGGGGAGGGACGTTGTGACCTTTCAGTGCGACACTGATTTACAATGCTACGCTTCTGCCTGTCTCTCACCTCGCTCCGATATTGCCCGGATGTTTTTCATGCACCAAGCCCCCAATTCCAAGTCACTCAGGTTCCGCTTTCGCCGGGCGATAACATTTCAATTAATTCCAATTGTGCACCCTAAATGGGGCGCGGGGCAATTTCACCCCCAAATGACTACCTCTATCGATGCCAAATTTCCTCAGTCCCAAATTGCGCATTGCGCACTCCCTGTGCAAGCCTGCTGGTGGTGCAGCGGGAGTTGGGGTGGGGGGGGTTGGTGTTGGTGGAGGGGGGCCGAGGTGTCTGAGAAATTGTCCAGAATTCACCGGGTCCCAGCCTACGCTGCTGGTCTCCGCTGGGGCCTGTCTCGTAAATACAATACAATATCGAATCCACTTTGGCCCGGCAATCATGCCTTGGAATCACACGCAAACCTGGACATGGCAGCACTGGGCTTGACAGGTTGGGTTTTTACAGATCCACCGGGAGTGGGGGGCGGTGGGGTGCGGGGGAGGAGAGGTTGGCTCCTTACTATAATTGTGGCAGGCTAATGGTTGCACCACCATCCCGGGGTTGCCCAGATCAGGTGGGCGAAGGGAGCTGGTCATGGTGCTAGCTGCAATGAAGCCTACCTGACAGAGAAAAAGAGGAATATTTAAAAAGATGTATTGCCAATCTCCCAACTTGTCCAGCTCAAACGATTGCTCTGCTGGATACCAAGAACACACCGGTGTTTCCAATGCCTCGCACTAGAAATTGAATGTGGTTGCACCGAGCGCTGCTAATTTCTCCACTTAATGAGCACGTAACTCTCTGACAGATTATTGGAGAGGCGGGGAAGTGTGCTCATTAAGTGGAGAAATTAGCAGCGCTCGGTGCAACCACATTCAATTTCTAGAGTGAACCTCAACAACAACAACAACAACAACAACAACAAAAACAACTATTTATATAGCACCTTTAACATAATAAAACGTCACAAGGCGCTTCACAGCAGTGTTACAAGACAAAACAGATAAATTTGACACCAAAGCCACAAAAGAAGAAATTAAGGCAGATGACCAAAAGCTTGGTTGAAGAGGTAGGTTTTAAGGAGCATATTAAAGGAGGAAAGAGAGGCAGAGAGGCGGAGAGGTTTAGGGAGGGAGTTCCAGAGCTTAGGGCCCAAACAGCTGAAGGCACGGCCACCGATGAGCAGTTATAATCAGGGATGTTCAAGGGGGCAGAATCTGAGGAGCGCAGGCATCTTGTGGGGTTGTGAGGCTGAAAAAGATTACAGAGATAGGGAGGGGTGAGATCATGGAGGGATTTGCAAACAAGGATGAGAATTTTGAAATCGAGGCATTGTTTAACTGGGAGCTAATGTAGGTCAGCGAGCACAGGGGTGATGGGTGATTGTGACTTGGTGCGAGATAGGACACGGGATGCTGAGTTTTGGATGTCCTCAAGTAAAAAGATTCATCCTTTCCCCTGCAGCCAGCCATCCCAGACTACTTTGCTCACAATGAGGCCAAGCAGCTGCCCACAGCTGCCATAACTTTGGCAGAAATGCGCTGGAAGAAGCGTAAATTAAGCTGGGGCATTAAGCTTGCTCTCGGCTTAACATAAGTGTTTCCAGGTTGTCCAATGGGGCTGAGCAGTAAACAAGGTCATTGGCATAAGAGAGGGTGGGGCTAAAGGGGAAGGAGGTCTCCTTAGATCAGAAGGTGTTGTGTTCCCAGCCCTCAGAGGGGCTCAGCATAGGATAGGTGGAGGTAAGACCAGGTATAGCATTGTCACCAAGCAGCGGAAGTGGGAACGACCTGGGGATGGGGGGGGTGGCTGGGTTCCAGGGCAATATTGTACCCTGGACCCCTGAAGAAATGAATTGTAATTTTAAAAAACTATTTAATTCTTGTCCACTTGTGTTGGGACCACTGGAACTCTTTCTGAGGAAGGTACCGACACACCTTTCCCATCCCCCACCCCAGAATCATCAACCTACTGTGTGGGTACAGTAACATAGTGGTCATATTACTGGTCTGATAATCCAGAGAATGCGTTCAAATCCCACCGTGGCATCAGTAAAAGTGACCATATCATTAAAAACCTAATTAGTTCACAAATGCCCTTTAGGGAAGGAATGCTGCCATGTTTATCTGGTCTGAGACCCCCACATTGCTAGCGAGCCACCCAGTTGTACCAAAGGACTATTTCAGAGCAACGAGAGACAGGCAATAAATGCTGGTCTTGCCAACGATGTGCACATCCTTAGAATGAATTAACAAGAAGACTCTCAATGGCGTGTACCCCAGATGAACACCTAATGAGCAAAAGAAAAAAGGGATGGAGTTGCTCCTTTTTATAGTCCCGTTAGCGCCTTGGGGGGGGGGGGGGGAGAGGCAGTTTTCGCCTGGGGGAGGAGGGCACTACCGCCTCACAGGCAATTGCCCCGGAGGTTCGGGAGGCGTGTCCTGGCAGTGCCGTGCCCCATGGATAGTGCACCGGGCTGCCGTGCAACTGGCGATGACGTCATCGTCGTGCATGGCAAACCCTCACCGCCCAACACCGACTCCTTAACTTCCCGGGCGGGAAATTGTCCCGTGGGCCGCGAGGCTGGCATGGTTAAATGCCAACTAAGCAAATGGGGTTATAAAAAGGGGCAATTCCACCTCCCCCCCCCCAAATCTATAAGAAAACTAAGTGAAACATTCAAGATTAAAAGTTGGTTCATGTTATAGCTGGGAATTTGTCTGGATTGAATCTGTAAACCCTGAAGCTCCTGGTTTTGTGGAGTTAACTGTGAAAAGCAGGACTGATGTTATCAAAACTCCACATGATATTTTGCCGTTAATTCCCTGAGAGATCACAATAAGCCCTGCAGACAAATTTGCCTTTGTTATCTGATAGCCTACAACACATTTCTAATTTACAAATCTTGCAGCATCGGTAAACTTGGGCTCGTCAACAACTCTGCTGCCTGTTTCCTAAATCGCATCAAATCCTGTTCATCTATCATCCCTGTGCTCACTCAGGTACATTGGCTTTCTGCCCGGCAACACCGCGATTTTAAAATTCTCATCCTTGTTTTCAATCCCCTGCATGGCCTCGCCCCTCCCTACCTCAGTGACATCCTCCAGCCCTACAACCCACCGAGATCTCTGCGCTTCTCCAATTCTAGCATCTTAAGCATCCCCGACTTCCTTCGGTCCACCATTGGGGGCCGTGCCTTCAGCTGCCGAGGCCCTAATGTCTGGAATTCCCTGGCTAAATCTTTCCGACGCTCTACCTCTTTCTCCTCCTTTAAGACGCTCCTTAAAACCTCCCTCTTTGACCAAGCTTTTGGTCACCTTTCCTAATATTTCCGTATGTGGCTCGGTGTCAATTTTTGTCTGATAACGGGATATCGCACTACGTTAAAGGCTCTATATTAACACCAGCTATTGCTGTTGTCTTTGTTGTAATCCTTGTACCATGCTGGATGTGTGATTGAGCACTGTAGTTTCTTGCATATTCTTAAAATCTCTGCAATTACGGCATGGGATACAAGTGTAGATGTGCGTAATGGTCCTGATTTTAACCGTGGCAGGACGGGAACCGTGGTGCGTGCAAGTCACGAAGTGGGCGGCGCAACAGGGCACGGTAGCATAGCGGTTATGTCACTGGACTAGTAATCCAGAGGCCTGGACTAATGATCCGGAGACATGAGTTCAAATCCCACCATGGTAGCTGGGGAATTAAAATTCAGTTAATTAAATAAATCTGGAATTAAAAAGCTAGTGTCAGTAATGGTGACCATGAAACTGTCGGATTGTCATAAAAACCCATCTGGTTCACTAATGTCCTGTAGGGAAGGAAATCTGCCGTCCTTACCCGGTCTGGCCTATATGTGACTCCAGACCACAGCAAAGTGGTTGACTCTTAATTGCCCCTCTGAAATGGCAGCCCACCACCACCTTCTCGAGGGCAATTCGGGATGGGCAATAAATGCCGGCCTTGTCAGCGACGTCCATATCCTGTGAATCATTAAATCAAAAAAAATAGGAAACAATGGCGAGGTCAAGGCCCAGCCCGATTTTAATCGCTGGGCCTCATTTGAATGCCGCGTCTGGGCGGAAAATAGTTTGCGTCCCAGCGGGAGGTGCACATGACCCCAATTTCTCCCCTTAAATATTCAGTGGCGAAAATGTGCTGACTTGGTAAAGGAACTACATCAGCAATCAGAAATGGTGATCTGTGATTCATGCACTCATTGATGTGTGCGCAAACAGATGCACATAGTTCAGCCACCTGGCAGTCTGTGCTGAGAGTGAGCAGTTTAATTGCTATTGGCATTGTTATGTATTCAACCAGTATTGTAACCCATGTATAAACTGACCTAAGTTGACACTGTGAGAACACTGACCACTAGGTGGTGAACTTGTGGGAGACACTCCTAACCTGGACTTTCAGGTATAAAAGGGGAAGCTTCACCCACCTTCATCACTTGAGTGCTGGCTAATAAAGGTTAGAGTCACAGAGTGACCTTCTCTCAAGCATGGGCCTCGTGTGCATTTATACTGTATAGTAAGGACGTATCATTGGCGAGGAGAAACTGGGATTTAAACCACGCGAGCATGGCCACTAGCAGCGCAGACAAGAGGTACTGTGTTGGTGATATTTGGGACGATTTTATTGAGAGACTACAGCAAAGTTTCGTCACCAAGGAATGGTTGGGACAGGAGTCGGCCGACAAACACAGGGCTCATCTCCTGACGGTTTGTGGATCCAGAACATACTCCCTGATGATGGACCTTCTAGCGCCAGAGAAGCCGGCGGAAAAGACGTTTGACGAGCTCAGTAAGTTGATCGGGGAACACCTTAAACCGGCGAGCAGCATGCATGGTGAGACACCGGTTTTACACGCACCGGCGGCGAGAAGAGCAAAGCGTTCCAGACATCGTGGCAGATCTCCCGTGACTGGCGAGCCTATGTAAGTTCCCAGATGCATGCAGAGCGGAGATGCTTCGAGACTTTTTTTATTGAGGGCATCGGGCACGCTGGGGTTTTCAAGAAACTGATTGAGACCAAAGACTTGACCCTGGAAACGGCGGCCTTGATGGCCCAGACTTTTATCTCAGGGAAGGAAGAGACCAGAATGATGTTTGACAAAAATCTGAGCTCAAATGCAGCAAATGGACAGGGAGTCAACATTGTTAATGAGGCACATAGTTCTCCAGGCAGACAAGGGCAATCGCACATGCCCCAACATGTCGTCGAACCCAGAGGGGGAATTCAACAGAGACAATGGCTAGCTGAACGGCGATTCACGCCATCGCAAGGGATAATGAGGCCAGTAATGGGGCCATCAACACCTGTTAATGGTGCACTTAAGGACAGTCACAGAGACAGTCAGAGACGATCGACTGGTAATGAAACTTTTGTTTCCAACAACGGCTCATGTTGGAGGTGTGGAGGCACACACCCAGCCAGAGTTTGCAGATATCAGCAATATACCTGCAGAAATTGCAACGTCAGCGGTCACTTGGTGCGTATTTGCAGGAAGCCTGCAGCCAGGCTGATGTACGAGGAAGACGGGCCCGATGTAAGCCCTACGAGGCCAAATGAACACTGGGGGAAATCGCTGGAAGCTGAAGTTCAGCGAGATCATGTGGAGCACATATACAGTTCATACACCAGGACGCCACCGATAATGATGAAAGTGCTCCTCAATGGCATCCCAGTATCAATGGAGCTAGACACGGGGGCCAGCCAGTCCCTGATGATTATCAAACAGTTCGAAAAGTTGTGGGCGTCCAAGGCCAGGAGACCAAAATTATCGCCGATTGACGCACAGCAACGGACATATACAAAGGAGATCATTCCGGTGCTAGGCAGCACAAAGATTCGGAGAACAGGTTGCCACTCTGGATTGTCCCGGGGACAGTCCCGCACTACTGGGGAGGAGTTGGCTTGCTGTCATGAACTGGAAATGGGGCGATGTCAATGCAATTTCTTCTGTGGAGCAAGTATCATGCTCTCAGGTCCTGGACAAATTTGACTCACTATTTCAACCCGGCATTGGCACTTTCATGGGGACCAAGGTAGTGATTCACATAAACCCAGATGCCAAGCCAGGACACCACAAGGCCAGAGTGGTGCCGTACGTGATGCGGGAAAAGATAGAAGGCGAATTGAACCGCCTGCTGAGAGAAGGTATCATCTCGCCAGTCGAATTCAGTGACTGGGCGAGCCCGATTGTGCCGGTGCTCAAGGCGGATGGGTCGGTCAGGATATGTGGCAATTACAAGGCCACCATCAATCGGGTGTCACTCCAAGACCAGTACCCGCTACCGAGAGCGGAGGACCTCTTTGCGACGCTATCCGGTGGCAAACTTTTTTCAAAATTGGACCTGACCTCAGCTTACATGACCCAGGAGCTGGCGAGTGAGTCGAAGAAGCTGACCACCATCATGACACACAAGGGATTGTTTGAGTACAACAGATGCCCGTTCGGGGTTCGTTCAGCCGCCGCGATCTTTTAATGAAATATGGAAAGCCTCCTCATGTCGATTTCAGGGACGGTGGTTTTTCAAGACGACATCCTCATCACGGGTCGCGACACTGAAGAACACCTCCACAACATGGAGGAGGTGCTACACAGACTGGACCGGGTAGGGCTGCGACTGAAAAAGGCGAAGTGCATCTTCCTAGCTCTAGAGGTAGAATTCCTGAGGATGAGGGTAGCAGTAGACGGGATCAGACCTACCGCGTCCAAGACGGAAGCGATCCAGAGAGCACCCAGACCCTGTAACACGATGGAGCTGCATTCGTTCCTGGGGCTCCTGAACTATTTTGGTAGCTTTCTTTTCAAATTGAGCACGCTGTTAGAGCCACTACACGTGCCCCTACGCAAAGGTCGTGAATAGGTCTGGGTGGACAGCATAAAATGGCTTTTGATAGAGCACGCAATTTGTTATGCTCCAACAATCTGTTAACGCTATACGACCCATGTAAGAAACTTGTTTTAACGTGCGATGCGTCGTCCTATGGAGTCGGGTGTGTATTGCAGCATGTTAATGCCAAGGGTTGTCATGTATCTTACATTATTATATATAACTGTATCCCAACATGCTATACATGACTGTATTAAGATATGACCTGTAACCACCAGCATACCTTACCATCGGGGGTGCATTTGTAAGAGACGGTATATAAGGACAGGTCTCAGGCAAGTGCAGCATTCCAGAGCTGTGAAATAAAAGGTGCAGGTCCAGAGTGACCTTGACTTCACTACATGCCTCGTGTGACTCTGTACTGAGGGGACAGGACTTTACAGTGGCGACGGGTTACGGGATTACAGAATCCACAGAATGGCGAACAACGGATCAGATAAAAAGTACAATGCAGGAGACAATTGGGAGGACTTTATTGAAAGGCTCTAGCAAAGCTTTGTAATCAAAAACTGGTTAGGCGACAATACGGCAGACAAGAGAAGAGCTCATCTCTTGACCAGCTGTGGCTCGAAAACATATGCTTTAATGAAGGATCTGTTGGCACCTGAGAAACCGGCAAACAAGTCGTTTGAAGAATTGAGCACACTGGTAAGAGACCACCTGAAGCCAGCGAGCAGCTACACATGGCCAGACACAGGTTCTACAACTACAGACGCTGTGTGGGCCAGAGCATACCCGACTTCGTGGCGGAACTTCGGAGGTTGGCTAGTTTATGTGAGTTCTCCAATGGACTGAGGAGAGAAATGCTGAGAGACTTTTTCATTGAAGGAATAGGCCACACAGGCATATTCCGAAAGCTCATAGAGACCAAGAACCTGACCTTAGAGGCAGCAGCACTGGTTGCACAGACATTCTTGGAAGGGGAAGAAGAAACGAGGTTGATTTACAATGCAGGTACGACAACTAACGAAATAATGGAATAAGGAGTTCACAGCATTAGAAAAGCTGCTACCCCCACACACAGACAAAACTGGCAGAACAGGCTTTCGACAGCAAGCAGTGGCAACAGAAGCCATCAAGGGCCACAGGAACGGCCGTTCACACCTCATCAACCCACAATGCGAGCAATCAACTACAAACTGAGAGAAGCTCAAGAGAGATCAGCCAGCCGCAGCTCATTCTTTGCAAGCAGTCTGTGCTGGAGGGTTGGGGGTGGGCACTCGTCAAGGGGATGTCGATTTCAGCAGGCTGTTTGCAGGAACTGTGAAAATACAGGGCATTTGGCCCGCATGTGCAAAAAAATGGCAGCTCGGCTGGTATACGAATCGGATGGGTTGGAAAGCGGACCAGAAGATGGTGGGGACAGTAGCCGGGACACCGATGTACAGCGGGTCAACACGATCAATGGCCGCTGCTCCTACGACAGGACGCCTCCTATAATGATGAGGGTCCTACTCAACGGGATATCTGTCAACGTGGAGCTGGATACAGGAGCGAGTCAATCTCTCATGGGCGCTCAACAATTTGAACAACTGTGGTCGCATAAAAGAGACAGACCAAAACTCACAAGGGTCGACACCAAACTAAGGACCTGTACCAAAGAAATCGTACCAGTCCTCGGCAGCGCCATGCTCTCTGTCACACACAAAGGGACAGTGAACCGACTTCCCCTGTGGATTGTCCCCAGAGACCCCCAGCACTTCTGGGGAGAAGCCGGCTGGCAAAACTAAACTAGAAATGGGATGATGTCCATGCCATGTCATTAGAGGAACGGACCTCCTGCTCAACAGTTATAAAGTGATTTGAACATCTCTTTCAGCCAGGTGTGGGCAGTTTCAAAGGGGCCAAAGTCAAAATCTACATCACACAGGATGCTAGACCGGTCCATCACAAGGCCAGAGCTGTACCCGATGTGATGAGGGAAAAGATTGAACACGAACTAAACAGGCTTCTGCGGGAAGGCATTATATCACCTGTGGAATTTAGCGACTGGGCAAGTCCCATCGTCCCAGTCATGAAGCCTGATGGATCCGTACGAATCTGTGGGGACTACAAATCTACCATAAACAGAGTCGCCTTACAAGACCAGTACCCGCTGCCCAGAGCGGAGGACTTATTTGCCACATTGGCTGGAGGTAAATTTTTCTAAAAAATTAGACCTCACATCTGTGTATATGACACAAGAATTGACCGAGGAATCCATCAACACACATCGAGGCCTTTTCATGTATAATCGATGCCCATTCGGCATCAGGTCGGCAGCTGCCATATTCCAGCGCAACATGGAGAGTCTGCTCTAGCCCATCCTGGGGACGGTTGTATTTCAAGACGACATACTTATCACGGGCAGGGACACCGACTCCCATCTCCGTAATTTGGAGGAAGTACTAAAGCGGTTGGATCGGGTAGACCTATGAGTCAAGAAATCCAAGTGCCTGTTTCTCGCACCCGAGGTTGAATTTTTCGGCAGAAGGATTGCCGCTGATGGAATCCGCCCAACAGAGTCCAAAACAGAAGCAATTCGCCTGGCACCCAGGCCCCGGAATGTCTCAGAACTGCACGCCTTTCTCGGGGCTACTCAATTACTTTGGGAACTTTATGCAGAACTTAAGCACGCTGCTGGAGCCTCTCCACATGCTACTCAGAAAGGGGTGCGATTGGTTTTGGGGGGACGCCCAGGAACCCACCTTCAATAAGGCACGCAACCTTCTGTGTTCCAACAGTGTTTTGACTTTCTTTGACCCAGGTAAAAAGCTAGTTCTCACATGCGATGCGTCAGCGTATGGGGTCGGGCGCATTTTGCAACATGTCAATAGTGCGGGCAAATTACAACCCATAGCTTATACCTCCAGGTCACTTTCGTGGGCGGAGCGCAGGTACGGAATGGTAGAGAAGGAGGCGCTCGCGTGCGTGTACGGTGTCAAAAAGATGCACCAATACCTTTTCGGGGCCAAGTTCGTGTTAGAAACCGACCACAAGCCCCTCACGTCCCTCCTATCCGAGAGCAAGGCAATAAATGGCAACGCCTCGGCACGAATTCAAAGGTGGGCACTCATGCTGGCGTCCTACGACTATAGCATAAGGCACAGACCAGGCACAGACAACTGTGCCGACGCGCTCAGCAGGCTACCCCTGGCGACCACGGAAGGGTCTGATGAACAGGACTGTGAGATAGTCATGGCAATCAATGCCTTTGACTCCACAGGTTCGCCCACGACGGCTCGCCGAATCAGAGCCTGGATGGCCAGCGACCCCACGTTATCCTTAGTAAAAATATGTGTCCTAACCGGTGACTGGGCAGAGGCTCGCGATGCCTGCCCCGAGGAACTAAAATCCTTTCACAGGCGCATGCATGAGCTATCACTACAAGCAGACTGCCTAATGTGGGGCAGCCGAGTAGTCATGCCTCTGCGAGGCAGAGAGGCATTTGTCCGGGAGCTCCACCGCGAGCACCCGGGGATCGTTCTCATGAAGGCCATAGCCAGATCCCATGTCTGGTGGCCTGGTATTGACGCGGACTTGGAGCTCTGCGTCCGAAGGTGCACCATTTGTGCCCAACTCAGCATTGCCCCCAGGGAGACTCCACTGAGCCCCTGGCCCTGCCCTACCAAACCGTGGTCGCGGGTGCACATAGACGATGCGGGCCCATTCATGGGCAAAATGTTCCTCGTAGTTGTAGATGCATTTTCAAAGTGGATCGAATGCACCATTTTAAACTCGAGCACAAGCTCCACCACTGTGGAGAGCCTCGCAACCATGTTTGCAACGCACGGAATTAGTCAGTGACAATGGTCCGTGCTTCACCAGCGCAGAATTCCAAGACTTTATAATTGACCACGGCATAAATCACGTCAAGACGGCACCATTCAAGCCGGCCTCCAACGGCCAGGCGGAGAGAGCAGTGCAAATCATTAAACAAGGCATGCTTAAAATCCAAGGTCCCACGCTGCAGGGTCGCCTGTCGCGACTGCTATTGGTATACAGATCTCGTCCGCACTCACTGACTGGGATTCCCCCCCGCGCAACTGTTGATGAAAAAGACTTTGAAAACAAGGCTCTCATTAATCCTCCCAGACATGCACGAAATCGTTGAGGCAAAGCGCCGTAAGCTGACTGAGTACCATGACAGAAATTCGAGGGGGTGATGGAATGAGGTAGGGGACAAAGTGTTTGTACTAAACTATGGCAGGGGTCCCAAATGGCTTGCAGGGACAGTAACAGGCAAGGAAGGAAACAGGCTACTGGTAGTACAAATGGACAATGGCAAAACCTGCCGGAGGCATGTAGACCAAGCCAAAAGCAGATTTACCAACAGCACTGCGGAATCAGAGGCAGACTGCAATGTGGAACTCGCACCACACCTGGTGGACAGACAGAGGGAACAAACTGAGGAAAGGGCAATCCCAACAGACAGCCCAGGCGAGTCAACAACAATCACACCAATCGAAACAGACAGCCCAGGCACGATACCAGCAACCACACCCAAAGAAAAACAGACACCAAGGCAAACAACTGAACCACAACTCAGACGCTCCACGCGAGAGCGTAGACCACCTGAGAGACTGAACCTATAAAGACAATAAGACCTTGGGGGAGGGTGATGTCATGTATCTTACATTATTATATATAACTGTATCCCAACATGCTATACATGACTGTAATAAGATATGACCTGTAACCACCAGCATACCTTACCAACAGGGGTGCACTTGCAAGGGACAGGTATATAAGGACAGGTCTCAGGCAAGTGCAGCATTCCAGAGCTGTGAAATAAAAGGTGCAGGTCCAGAGTGACCTTGACTCCACTACATGCCTCATGTGAATCTGTACTGAGGGGACAGGACTTTACAAGAGTCAGTTACAGCCGGTAGCTTATGCCTCCAGAAGTCTGTCCCAGGCAGAAAGGGGTTACGGGATGGTCGAAAAGGATGCGCTTCCATGTGTATATGTGGTAAAGAAAATGCACCGGTACCTGTTTGACAGGAAATTTGAGCTGGAGACAGATCACAAACACCTAACGTCACTTTTGGCCGACAACAAGGCCATAAATGCAAACACATCGGCCTGCATATAGAGGTGGGCACTTATGTTAGCCGCCTATGACTATACAATTCGGCACAGACCGGGCACTGAAAACTGCGCCGATGCACTCAGCAGGCTCCCACTAGCCACCACCGAGGGGGCAACCAAGCATGCTGCTGGGATGGTCATGGCTGTTGCAGCTTTCGAAAGTAAAGGCTCACCTGTGACAGCCCGTCAGATCAAAGTCTGGACAAATAGAGACCCGCTACTGTCTTTAGTCAAGAAATGTGTCCTGAATGGGGACTGGGCAGCCACGTACAGGGCATGCCCTGAGGAATTTAAACCATTTCACAGGCTCAGGGATGAACTCTCGATTCAGGCCGATTGCCTACTATGGGGAAACTGAATAGTCATGCCCCAGATGGGCAGAGTTCATCCGAGAACTCCACAATGAGCACCCGGGCATTGTCATGATGAAGGCAATTGCCAGGTCACACGTTTGGTGGCCAGGGATAGACGCAGACCTGGAACTTTGTGTTCGCAAGTACAACACGTGTGCCCAGCTGGGCAATGCACCCAGGGAAGCCCCTTTAGCCCCTGGTCCTGGCCCGCCAAGCCATGGTCACGCATCCATGTGGACTACGCAGGTCCTTTCATGGGAAAAATGTTTTTGGTTGTAGTAGACGCCTGCTCCAAATGGATCGAGTGTGACATTTTAAATTCAAGCACATCCTCTGCCACGGTAGAAAGTCTACGGGCAATGTTCGCCGCCCATGGTCTACCGGATGTCTTGGTCAGCGACAATAGCCTGTGCTTCACAAGCACTGAATTCCAGGACTTCATGGCAGGCAATGGAATTAACCATGTCTGAACGGCACCATTCAAGCCGGCCTCAAACGGCCAGGCAGAACGAGCAGTGCAGATAATCAAACGGGATGGTCAGAATCCAAGGGGGTTCCCTACAAAGCCGTTTATCACGCCTCCCGTTGGCCTACAGATCCCGACCACACTCGCTCACAGGGGTTCCACCCGCAGAGCTGCTAATAAAAAAGGACACTCAAAACCAGGTTATCCCTTATACACCCCACCATGAAATAAATTGTTGAGAGCAGGCATCAGTCACAATGTGACTACCATGACAGGAATGCGAGGGCACGAGGTATCGATGTCAATGACCCTGTCTTTGTGCTCAACTACGCTGCAGGGCCCAAATGGCTCACAGGCACTGTGATTGCCAAAGAGGGGAATAGGATTCTGGTCGTTAAACTTACCAATGGACAAATCTGCCGCAAACACGTGGATCAAACAAAAAGGAGCTTCAGCAACCCCATAGAAGAAGCAGAGGAAGTACACGATGTAGAGTTCACTCCACCACAGGTGACCGAACACCGGAACCGAGTGGAGGAGAGCCCAGTCACTGTGGGCAGTCCGGACAGGCCTGAGGCACCACAAACAGCAGACACTCAGGCCAGCGTCCAACAACCGGAGCCCCAACTCAGGAGCTCTACAAGGGAGCGTAAACCACCAGAGAGACTTAACCTGTGATCCCAATAAGACTTTGCGGGGGGAGGTGATGTCATGTATTCAACCATCATTGTAACCCATGTATAAACTGACCTAAGTTGTACACCGTGAGAACATTGACCACTAGATGGTGAACTTGTGGGAGACACTCCTAACTTGGACTATCAGGTATAAAAGGGGAAGCTCCATCCACCTTCATCACTTGAGTGTTGGCTAATAAAGGTTAAAGTCACAGAGTGACCTTCTCTCAAGCATGGGCCTCGTGTGCATTTATACTGTATGGTAAGGACGTATCAGGTATCACTGGTGTTAATGCAGCAACATAGAACATAACCTGCAAGCAGTCAAAATATCTAATAAAATTATATGTATTGTCATAGTTACTCTGTTGGAATGGGAGTGAGGCCTAGAAAAGATTTCAGAACCAGAATTGTAAGAGATCATGCAAAAACTGAAGTTTAAATTATTCAGACCAATAAGCTGGATTCAACAAGACTATGAAAAGAAAGAAAGATTGCATTTATATAGCGCCCTTCACGAACACCGGAAGTTCTAAAGTACTTTACAAGCAATGAAGTACTTTTTCAAGTGTAGCCACTGTTGTAATGTAGGAAGCACGGCAGCCAATTTGCGCACAGCAAGCTCCCACAAACAGCAATGAGATAATAATGAAATAATCTGTTTTTGTTATGTTGATTGAGGATTAAATATTGGCCAGGACACCAGGGAAAACTTCTTCGAAATAGTACCACGGAATCTTTTACATCCACCTAAGAGAGCAGGCGAGGCCTCGGCTGAAGTCTCTGGAGTGGGACTTGAACCCACAAAAGGTAAACCTGGTACCAACTAAGTCAAGCTACTTACCTCACGTGGCCCTGATGTAAGTCCTGGTGGGGCGGTGGTGGCGGCGGGGGGGTTGGAGTAGGCTGTGGTGGTGGGGGGAGCGATCATGGAATGTCGGGAGAGGGGGCACTCCTTCTCTTCCTGGCTCCAGAAAAAGTTTTTTTTTTTCTAATCCTGAAATTTACCTTTTCTTTGGGAGCCACTGAAGAAGCCCCGAAACCTGCCCCACTCATCGCGGACTAATTTTAGCAAGGGGTCCCTGGACAGGTGTTGGGTCCCTCATTGACATATTCAAAAGGATACCTTTAACAAGAGACTTGAGCACAAAAATCCAGGCTGACACTCAGTGCAGTGCTGAGGGAGTGCTGCACCGTCAGAGGTGCTGTCTCTCGGATGAGGCGTTTATCAAAAAGCCCCGTCTGCCTGCTCAGCTGGATGTAAAAGATCCCATGGCACTATTAAAAGAAGAGCTGAGGAGTTCTACTGATGCCCTGGTCAACATTTATCCCTCAATCAACACTACTAAAACAGATTATCTGATCTCTATCCCCTTGCTGCTTGTGGGAGCTTGCTGTGCGCAAATTGGCTGCCACGTTTCCTACATTACAACAGTGACTACACTTTAAAAGTACTTCATTGGCTGTAAAGTTCTTTGCGACGTCCTGATGTTGTGAAGGGCGCTATATAAATGCAAGTCTTTCGGTTTTTTCTCTTATTTATCGTAACTGGATGGATTGATTGACTGCAAACCATATAAACAATAGCTACCTGACAGCTCAGAAATGTTTGTTTCAAATTAGATTGAATCTCCACTGAGTCCCGTTCACTCATAACGCCTGTCCTCGCTGACCAATGCCTCAAATGTACATTTTTTACCCATGTGTTCAAATCCCTCCATGGCTTTACGTCCCCCCCCGCCCCCCGCCCCCCGCTCCCCACCCCCCTCCATCTCTGTAACCTCCTCCTCCAGTCCTACAATCAACCTCAAACTTTCTATTCCTTTAACTCTGGCCTTTTGTGCATTTCCATCGTTCGCCCATCACTGGCAGCTGTGCCTTCAGCTATCTAGGCCCGAGCCTCTGGAGGTCCTTCCGAAATACCTCTGCCTCTCTGCCTTGCTCTCCTCTTTTAAGGCCTTCCATAAAACCCACCTCTTTGACCAAGCTTTTGATCACCCTCCTCATAACAACTTGTGTATATATAACACCTTCTTTGGCTCAGAGTCCATTTTTGTCTGATTGCATCTCTGGGAAGTGTTTTGGGATGTTGTTCCATGTTAATAGGCTTTATATATACTCAAGTTGTTATTCATTCACAGACACACCCTCTTTTTCCTGTCTTTACTCTTATCATCTCTTGTTTAAATAATTCCTATTGCTGATCTTTGGTTCTCTTTGACAGATTTTCCTTCCGTTTGATCTGCCCATGCATTTAATCTGGCACATGGTGGTTGAGTTGTGCTTATTGAGATAGGGTCACCTGGGGAGCATGACATGAAATCTTTAAAGGAATATTTTGCCAGTCACGTTTGTCCCTGTGGAGATAATGGATAATCCTGTTTGTTCAGGGAGATTAAAATACAAGAATGAAGAAGATCATGCCTTTGGTAGGTAAATTATCATTTGTCTGGCCCACTATCTAATTCTAGACGTATCTATCTGCAACAAACGCTGTTATGGCTTGTGGCTGAGATAATGTTTGTTGGAGGGTGGTGTCAGCAGTACAAATAATGATATCCAGCAGTCCATAGATTGAGACAAGCCACAGAGGGCAAGGCTGCTTCATTGATTCAACGGAAAAAAAATAAACCTTCATTTAACATGCAGCTTTGAATAAAATATAAATATTTCTCTGATATCACTAAAATCCATTCTGCACTGATTGATTAAAAAAAAAATTAGTATCCTTACTGCAAAATATATGATTGATATTCAGGCTCATCAAAACAAGAGAATATAAATCATCCCAAAGGTGATATGCTTGATCAAAAACAAAATACTGTGGATGCTGAAATAAAAAGATATACTGCTAGAATCGCTCAGCAGGTCAGGCAGCATCTGTGGAGAGATGCTTAATATCATTTTGCGATGTTTCCAATTGCATTTACTGGGGAAAACTTTCTTAGTGCACTAGAGTGAAACAAATTGCAAAGCCTTTCTTTGTAAGCAGAATTATGATTTTGTCACACCTTGTGTAGAGAGAAAATCATCCCCCCCCCTCTGTATTGAGGTTTTTAAGTCGTGTTGAGTGGTCTTTGACTTTTTCTTCCTGTTGCGAGCTTTCCACTGCTGTAGATTTTACACTCACAGCCATCATTTATTCCAGAAAAGCTTTGACCTTGGATTGTACAACCAAAAACTAATCATTTAAATCTAAGAGTGAGCGCTGAGAAAGGAGTTAGCACAATGCGTTCCCAGGTTCAGTAAATCAGAAGTTGGAAGGAAGGTAAAGTTCATAAGTGCATTAGGAGCAGCAGTAGGCCATACGGCCCCTCGAGTCTGCTCCGCCATTCAATAAGATCACGGTTGATCTTCGAATGCAACTCCACTTTCCTGCCCAATCCCCATATCCCTTCATTCCCCTAGAATCCACTATATATCGATCTCAGCCTTGAATATACTCGACTTAGCTTTCACAGCCCTTTGGGGCAGGGAATTCTAAACCCTCTGAGTGAAGAAATTCCTCCTCATCTCAGTCTTAAATGGCCGACCCCTTATCCTGAGACTGTGCTCCCTAGTTCTAGACTCTCCAGCCGGGGGAAACAACCTCTCAGCACCTATCAGCTGCATTTCCCTCAAAGTGTGCTTTCCATTATATTGCAAGTGTCCCTTCCTTCCATCCCCCACATCAGCCATCACTTTGAGTAGGATTTCAAATTTGTGCTGAATTGTAAGCAGCTCTATGACATGAATTCATACTTATTTAATTTAGGACACTTACAGAAAGCCACAGAGATAACATTTATTTCATCAGTTTTGGGCAGGAATCAAATCCAGGTGTCAAAGGTCAGTAATATAGCATCACTTAATACCTTTTAAAAAAATTGATTCACGGAATGTGGGCATCGCCAGCAAGGCCAGCATTTATTGCCCATCCCTAATTGCCCTTGAGAAGGAAGCGGTGAGCCGCCTTCTTAAATACAACTGAGCGGCTCGCTGGGCCATTTCAGAGGGCGGTTAAGAGTCAACCACATTGCGGTGGGTCTGGAGTCACATATAGGCCAGACCAGGTAAGGACGGCAGATTTCCTTCCTTAAAGGACATTAGTGAACCAGATGGGTTTTTACGACAATCCGGTAGTTTCATGGTCACCATTACTGATACTAGCTTTTTATTCCAGATTTACTTGATTGAATTTAAATTCCCCAGCTGCCGTGGTGGGATTTGAACTCACATCTCCGGATCGTTAGTCCAGGCCTCTGGATTGCTAGTCCAGTATCATAACCACTATGCTCCCGTACATGATTTCTCGCAGCACCTGTCAAAAAACAGGTGAACTTTAGACTTTTATTTGTACACTGCAGTGAAAGATTTCGGGGCGAGGCGGGTTATTTCCAACTCTTAAAGCAGATCTAGGCCTAGAAATTCATCTCGGTGGGGGCGGGAGTGGGGGGAGCAAAACAGGCGGTATCTAATTGCTGTCCATGGAACTGAATATCAGGCGCTGTGTATAGCCGGCAGCCGATCCGATACTGCCCTCTTTGCACCATCGCCTGAGACGAATTTCTAAGCCCTAATGTCTTGAGTTATTTGTTTGTATTTTTATGCACCATTTTAAATATGATAAGTGATCCTATGGGAACATTGTAGTTTGAAAATAACCCGTCTCTCCCCTGAAATCTTTCATTGCAGTGTACAAAAGAAGTGTAAAGTCCAGCTGTTTTTTGAGGGGTGATGCAAGAAATCGGGTCTCATTCGATTCTGCCTGCAGAATGAGATTTCTATCCGAAGACTGCAGTATCTTACTGACAAGCTGATTCTTCTACTGCTGATAGATCTGTGCGTGAATCACAGGAAAGACTTCATTCGCGTTATCATGCTGCCATTTTAGGGAATGGACTTTGATTAAAGGTTAAGTGTGACAGTTCATGTGGAATCTCCATAGTTGCTTTCAACTAGAATTGGCACCGTGCAACTTTCATTCAAACAGGAATAGTTTCGGGGACATAAGAGATAAGACAGATCTATTGTTGTCATGTTTTCATGTGAGAAGTTTGCTAAGTTTGAAAGAGCTTGAGTTGCACTATTTGCTGCAAATAGTTAGTGGAACGTGGTATATAAACAGAAAATGCTGGAAACACTCTAGCAGGTCAGGCAGCATCTGTGGAGAGAGGAACAGAGTTAATGGGCTGGATTTTGTGGGGGTCAGCGGGCGTGATCGGTGGGGCGTCGGGTGGGAAAGTGTTTTTTTCCCCCAGTGGGTCGGGAAACTATCGCTACATAGAAACATAGAAACATAGAAAATAGGTTCAGGAGTAGGCCATTCGGCCCTTCGAGCCTGCACCGCCATTCAATGAGTTCATGGCTGAACATGCAACTTCAGTACCCCATTCCTGCTTTCTCGCCATACCCCTTGATCCCCCTAGTAGTAACGACTACAGGTAACTCCTTTTTGAATATACGGGCCTTTCCCCGATATCGGGTCTGTCACTCTGAGCAGACCTGACATGCAGTGGCAGGTTTACACTGGGTGGCCCAATTTAGCCAATTAGTGGCTTGTTTAGAATCACTTAACAATGAATTTCAGCTCAACTTCTGCATTTGACAGCTCGCCCACGGTGTCCTCGCTGCTCAGGGATCACGTCTGTCAAGCTGAGGCAGGAGTTCAGTGGCCATTGAATCAGCTGTGGAGTTGAAAGCTTCAAATGCAAAGTAAAAACTTCCACCTTAGAGATATCTTCCCTCAGCCACAAACTCTTCAGTTGTTTAAAAAATCAGCCTAACCTCGGTGGTGGGAAAATTATTAGAAAAATTCAGAGGAACAGGATAAATCTTCATTTAGAAAGACATGGATTAATCAAAAACAGTCAGCATGGATTTGTTGAGGGAAGATCGTGTCTGACTAACTTGATTGAATTTTTTGAGGAGGTAACAAGGAAGGTCGATGAGGACAGTGTGTTTGATGTAGTGTATATGGATTTTAGCAAAGCTTTTGATAAGGTCCCGCATGGCAGACTGGTCATGCAAGTAAAAGCCCATGGGATCCAAGGCAAAGTGGCAAGTTGAATCCAAAATTGTCTCAGAGGCAGGAAGCAAAGGGTCAATGAGTGTTTTTGTGACTGGAAGGCTGTTACCATTGGGATTCTGCAGTACTAGGACCCTTGCTTTTTGTGGTATATATCAATGACTTGAATGTAGTGGGTATGATTAAGAAGTTTGCAGATGATACAAAAATTGGCTGTGTGGTTGATAATGAAGAAGAAAGCTGTAGACTGCAGGAAGATATCAATGAAGTGGTCAGGTGGGCAGAACAGTGGCAAATGGAATTCAATCTGGAGAAGTGTGAGGTAATGAATTTGGGGAGGGCTAAAAGGCAAGGGAATATACAATAAATGGTAGGACACTGAAAAGTGTAGAGGAACAGAGGGACCTTGGAATGCATAACCACAGATCCCTGAAGGTAGTAGGAAAGGTAGATAAAGTGGTTAAGAAGGCATACAGAATACTTGCCTTTATTAGCTGAGGCATAGAATATAAGAGCAGAGAGGTTATGCTTGAACTGTATAAAATACTAGTTAGATCACAGCTGGAGTACTGCGTGCAGTTCTGGTCACCACATTACAGGAAAGATGTGGTTGTACTAGAGTGGGTACAGAGGAGATTTAAGAGGATGTTGGCAGGTCTGGAGAATTTTAGCTATGAGGAAAGATTGGATAGGCTGGGGTTGTTTTCTTTGGAACAGAGGAGGCTGAGGGGAGATCTTGTTGAGGTGTATAAAATTATGTGGGGCCTAGATAGAATAGATAGGAAGGACCTATTTCCCTTAGCAGAAGGGTCAACAACCCTTCTGCTAAGATTTAAAGTAATTAGTAGGATGTTTAGAGGGGATTTGAGGGGAATTGTTTCACCCAGATGGTGGTGGGGATCTGGAACTCACTGCCTGAAAAGGTAGTAGAGGCAGAAACACTTGCCACATTTAAAAAGTACTTGGATATGCACATTAAGTGCCATAACCTACAGGGCTACGGACCAAAAGGTGGAAAGTGGGATTAGGCTGGGTAACTCTTTGTCGGCTGGCATGGACACGATGGGCCGAATGGCCTCCTTCTGTGCATTTGGGTGTACTATGATTCTATGATATAATGATTTACTATGCTGAAAGTCTTTATACAAGTCTCCATCCAATCTTACCTCATTAACTCTCTCACTATTGACAGATCATTTTTGTCATCTCTACTTGACCTGCCATCAATTCCATCAGCATGGGTGTCCTTTATGCTCTATCTCCTTGGTCCTCAGAATCTCACCACGATCAGTCTCAACAGCAGCAGCACCAGGCACACCAGCAGCACCAAAACAACACCACCAATCTTCTTCACAATCAACTGATGCTGCACAGGACACAGGGCATCAACACCCGACCACATTGCTGCCCAGGAGGCCAGGGACGGCCTCACCATGGCCAGATTTATTTCACTTGATACCCTACAATGCCCAAGCGATTCCTTTCACACTCATCATCTTTGCAGAGGTACCGTTATATCTCACCATTCACTTCGACTCACTAATCCACTTCCAAAGGTGCACACAAATCTGACCAGGAATGAAAAGTATTGAAAATAATTATGTCAATGTTTGACACTACATTTACAGAAACTTAACATAGGCACTTGGGTTTTTTATGCAATGTTTATCATTGTGTGTTGTTAATTGGTACGATTCGACAAAGATGAGAGTAAGTGTGAGGGGTGGCTAGTGAGATGGGGATGTGATAATGTAGATAGATAGAGAGGGATGGGTGGAGGTTCAGGGTAAGCTGGTGTGAGTAAGGATGTGCAGGAGTAGGGTAGGGATGGCAGAGTGATGGGGATGTGATGAGAGGCACAGCATCATGAGGTGGAGTGTGGCTTTGCAGTAACATTTTGTGATCTACTGAGAGCATTGAAAGGTTTGCCTCACGGCAGCCAGGTCCTCCTGATCACATTCCTGCTTGTGCCCTCCTGTACAATATGCAACCAGACTATGGAGGGAGTTATGGGAGAGCCTGGGTACCTTTGTGCAGTGCTTGTCAGTGATTGCAGCAGCTCAATGCTGTAGAACACTGACAGCACAACTGTCAAATTTAAAGTTGGCCATGGTCCCTTTAAGCAAACTGGCTGATGACGTGTCATCAAATGATGTCACCAGACCCGCTTCCTCTAATTGGCCAGGAAATGCGCTGGGCGAGGCTTAACAAGCTCAATTGAGTGAATTTCATTTCAGACAGTGGGATGGAGACAGCAGTGGGGTCGGGACCCGCCACCGACATTGCTTGCCACGGACCCGGCGGGGCCAAAGTTTCAGGTTGGTAACCTTCCGTCAGAATGGTGGAATGTGGTGGTTGATGCAACATCGAGTACAGCATTCAGAAACGTACTAGATAATTACTTAAAGAAAGCTATCAAAAGGAACTGGAGTTAGTTTGGGGAAAAAGCACGAATGCCCAACTGAATGACTAATCCGAAATCCCCTGCAAGTGTACTGCATAACCGGTTTAAAATTAAGAAAGAACTTGCACCTATGTAGCACCTTTCACGTCCTCCAGATGTCCCAAAGGGGTTTACAGCCAATGAAGTGTAATCACTGTTGTAATGTAAGAATTGTGTCAGCCAATTTACGCATTGCAAGCTCCCACAAACAACAATGATGCAGAGGCATGAGTGCTACCAACTGAGCCACAGCTGACACTAAGCATGTACTGAATCGGAGGGAGCGGGTTAATAAACCCCGGGGGGACGCGGCTTCACACACACAGAGTGCGGGCCCAGGCCCCGCCCGCCCTCCCACCTGCCTGTGAGACAACACTCCGCATTATTCGCTTCACATACTCCCGGTGTGGGCCTCAGGCCCAGAACAACAACCTGCGGCTCCGACGTTTGCCCTGAGCTTTGGAGGGGACAGAATGCTGTATAGAATCTAGAATTGTCTGTTCTGAATTTCTATCCTGTAACAACGTTGAACAGCTCCGCAGGTCGGGCCATAAAAGGGCTGGAGCGGCATACCACTTCAACCTCCAGCGCGAGTTGCTCCAAGTGTGCGACGATGGGCGACTGGGTGACGTCATCAAAACTCTGGTTGCCATTTTGGAGCGTGGGCAGGAGCATCGGCAGGACCCAGGTACAGAGGAGTGGGAAAGTCGGGTAGATGGGTGGTGAGCGTTTGTGGCAAGACGCAGTGAATGTTTATGGCGGAGGAGCGGCGAGAGATCATGGCGGAGGTGTGGCAAATGAGGGTACGGGGCCCAGAAGAGGCGAGGGCCCAGAGGCAGCATGGGCCTGCCCACACTGTGATATGTTTGTGCGCTCAGTCCGTGCAGCAGAGCAGGTCCCCAGTCGTCCTGGTTAACCCTTGCCACTGGATAAAGGCTTAACTCTGTCAAGCCCGTGTGGTGGCTGGTATGCAACGGCCACCACACGTTAATATAATCCACACACAGGCATCTTCCACCCCCTCAATTGGAGTTCAGGACTGGAACATCGGGTCCTTCGTCGAAACATCTGTGAACTCGTGGAAGCAAGTCATCCTCGCTCGAGGGACCACCTATGATTGATGACTGAATTGGTATAAATAATGCTTAATGAGCCAATGCAGCTGGAAAGTGGGTTGCTTGGCACATTAAGTGTTATTTATACCGATTCAGTTACTTTCCAGGGATAAATGGAGGGAATGCATGGGCAGTAGAAACCACAATTTATAGATAAAGTTTTGCAACTTAGAATCAACAGTGTGAGGGAAATGAGCACTTTGGCAGAAAGTGTGTGAGAGGAAGCAGCCTACTAAGCGTGCATGAGATGTCATCGCCAAGGTTGTAAATGTGTCATAGTGTAGCCAGGGGAAATTGAGCTATATCCAGGAAGAGGTGTTAGACTTGAAAAAAAGTGTCAAATTCAGAACCGAGCATCACTATGAAAATATCCATCCGACCAGATATGCTGACCTCCGGTGAAGGTAAGTTGCGGGTTTCAGACGAATTTGCTTTAGTGCATTAATATTTTTTTTTATGCGTTCAAGGGCTATGGGCATCGCTGGCAAGACCAGCATTTATTGCCCACCCTAACTGCCCTCGAGAAGGTGGTGGTGAGCCGCCTTCTTGAACCGCTGCAGTCCGTGTGGTGAAGGTACTCCCACAGTGCTGTTGGGGAGGGAGTTCCAGGATTTTGACCCAGCGACGATGAAGGAACAGCGATATACTTCCAAGTCAGGATGATGTGTGAGTTGGAGAGGAACTTGGAGGTGATGGTGTTCCCATGCGCCTGCTGCCCTTGTCCTTCTAGGTGGTAGAGGTCACGGGTTTGGGAGGTGCTGCTGAAGAATCCTTGGCGAATATGCTTAACCCAAATTATTTCAGTAGCTTACAGCAATTGCAGCTCAAAGGGGAGTAATGAATATGATTAAGAACTTGTACAGCAACTACAGCAAGCCAAAAGAGAATCACTAAGATGCAAGTATATACACGATGGGGTAGATGTTGACATTGTGCGATGGTGTCAACAGGCGATAACGAGTCGGCGGCCCATACGAACATAAGAACGAGGAGCAGGAGTAGGCTATTTGGCCCCTCGAGTTTGTTCTTCCTTTTAATAAGATCATGGCTTATCTGATCATAGACTGAGGTCCACTTCCCTGACCACTCTCCATAACCCTTTATTCCATTATCGCTCAAAAATCTGTCTATCTCCGCCTTAAATATATTCAATGACCCAGCCTCCACAGTTCTCTGGGGCAGAGAATTCCATAGATATACAACCCTCTGAGAGAAGAAATTCCTCCTCATCTCAGTTTTAAATGGGCGGCCCCTTATTCTGAGACTATGTCCCCTAGTTTTAGTTTTCCCTATGAGTGGAAATATCCTCTCTGCATCCACCTTGTCGAGCCCCCTCATTATCTTATATGATTCGATAAGATCACTTCTCATTCTTCTGAACTCCAATGAGTATAGGGCCAACCTATTTTTAAAAAAGGAGGGAGAGAGAAAGCAGGGAATTATAGACCGGTCAGCCTGACCTCAGTAGTGGGTAAAATGATGGAATCAATTATTAAGGATGTCATAGCAGCGCATTTGGAAAATGGTGACATGATAGGTCCAAGTCAGCATGGATTTGTAAAAGGGAGATCATGCTTGACAAATCTTCTGGAATTTTTTGAGGATGTTTCCAATAAAGTGGACAAAGGAGTACCAGTTGATGTGGTGTATTTGGACTTTCAGAAGGCTTTCGACAAGGTCCCACACAGGAGATTAATGTGCAAAGTTAAAGCACATGGGATTGGGGGTAGTGTGCTGACGTGGATTGAGAACTGGTTGTCAGACAGGAAGCAAAGAGTAGGAGTAAATGGGTACTTTTCGGAATGGCAGGCAGTGACTAGTGGGGTACCGCAGGGTTCTGTGCTGGGGCCCCAGCTGTTTACATTATACATTAATGATTTAGACGAAGGGATTAAATGTAGTATCTCCAAATTTGCGGATGACACTAAGTTGGGTGGCAGTGTGAGCTGCGAGGAGGATGCTATGAGGCTACAGAGTGACTTGGATAGGTTAGGTGAGTGGGCAAATGCGTGGCAGATGAAGTATAATGTGGATAAATGTGAGGTTATCCACTTTGGTGGTAAAAACAGAGAGACAGACTATTATCTGAATGGTGACAGATTAGGAAAAGGGAAGGTGCAACGAGACCTGGGTGTCATGGTACATCAGTCATTGAAGGTTGGCATGCAGGTACAGCAGGCGGTTAAGAAAGCAAATGGCATGTTGGCCTTCATAGCGAGGGGATTTGAGTACAGGGGCAGGGAGGTGTTGCTACAGTTGTACAGGGCCTTGGTGAGGCCACACCTGGAGTATTGTGTACAGTTTTGGTCTCCTAACTTGAGGAAGGACATACTTGCTGTTGAGGGAGTGCAGCGAAGATTCACCAGACTGATTCCCGGGATGGTGGGACTGACCTATCAAGAAAGACTGAATCAACTGGGCTTGTATTCACTGGAGTTCAGAAGAGTGAGAGGGGACCTCATAGAAACGTTTAAAATTCTGACGGGTTTGGACAGGTTGGATGCAGGAAGAATGTTCCCAATGTTGGGGAAGTCCAGAACCAGGGGTCACAGTCTAAGGATAAGGGGTAAGCCATTTAGGACCGAGATAAGGAGAAACTTCTTCACCCAGAGAGTGGTGAACCTGTGGAATTCTCTACCACAGGAAGTAGTTGAGGCCAATTCACTAAATATATTCAAAAGGGAGTTAGATGAAGTCCTTAGTACTCGGGGGATCAAGGGGTATGGCGTGAAAGCAGGAAGTGGGTACTGAAGTTTCATGTTCAGCCATGAACTCGTTGAATGGCGGTGCAGGCTAGAAGGGCTGAATGGCCTGCTCCTGCACCTATTTTCTATGTTTCTATGTTTCTATTCAACCTATCCTCATAAGTCAATCCCCTCATCTCTGGAATAAACCTAGTGGACCCTCTCTGAACAGTCTCCAATGCAAGTATATCCTTACTTAAATACGGAGACCAAAACTGTATGCAGTACTTTAAGTGTGGCCTCACCAATACCCTGTACAGTTGTGGCAGGACTTCTCTGCTTTTATACTCCATCCTCCTTGCAATAAAGGCCATCATTCCATTTGCCTTCCAAATTACTTGCTGTACCTGCATACTAACCTTTTGTGTTTCCCTCTGTACAGCACTTTGTAATTTTTCTCCATTTAAATTATAATTTGCTTTTCTATTTTTCTGCTGAAATGGATAACCTCACACTTTCCCACATTATACTCCATCTGCCAAATGTTTGCCCACTCACTTAGCCTGTCTATATCTCTTTGCAGATTTTTTGTGTCATCCTCACAATTTTCTTTCCCACCCATCTTTGATTCATCAGCAAACTTGGCTACTTTACACTCGGTCCTTTCATCCAAGTCATTAATATAGATTGTAAATAGTTGAGGCCCCAGCACTGATCCCTGCAGCACCCCACTAGTTATTGTTTGCCAACCAGAAAATGACCCGTATATCCCGACTCTCTGTTAGTTAGCCAACCTCTATCCATGCTAATCCCCTTTTACATCTCTGCCCCATTTTTTTCCCCCATTGATGTTGCCATCACCTGTTGTACACACTCGCTCAAAGTCAAGTGAAACCTTCAACTGAAAACTAAAAGGGCTAAAAATTCAGTGTTGTCCAGTTTGAGGCGGTGACACTGCCTGGTCGCTAAAGTTAGCGCCGGCCGATGTTTACCGCCTCCAACCCAGATATTCATTTTTAGTGCCCCAAGAGGAGTGTGGAGCACTAAGGGAAACGTTCCACACCCGTCTTAGGGCACTAACCCTGATTCCTTGGGCGCTATCGCAGGAGCATAGCTGAAGTTCTGGCGCTAGGAAACCGGCATCCCAGCGTCTAAAGGGGATGTCAGCTGGACCAGCCGAAAACTGAATAAAATGGAAGGGAGCTACTGTTTACATTAGCAACAGTGTTGAACAGCTAAGAGAGTTTCATGAATATCAGTAAAAACCATTCTAAAGACCCACCTGCTCATCCGTTGAAATATCGTCCCGGGAGCTTCTTCGGGATGCCTGCTTTCCCTGTCGGGATTTGCGGCGGGTGCTCGGCAGGCGAAACCATCGAAGCGATCGCGGTGCTAATGGGACGTTGCACACTTTTGACATCACCAAGTGCGTGGCGCTAGAGTGCGCAGTGCTCACTGTTCGCGCCGCCACTAAACTTCCACTGAAGTTCACGGCAGGTACTGAGAGTGTGGCGCACGGGCGGTAAGCGCTTAGTGACCCGTTAGCGCCTCACTCGGGCGCTAATGGGTGGCGATAAGCAAACGAATTTCTAGCCCAAAATGTTTTGATTGAATCAGCTACTTTTTCACAACTGTATAAGAACAATGTATTACATAATAAAGATCCAATGTGCCATAAAACATAATATGAAATATATTTACCAGCAGGAGCTTCAGCTGAATATAATTTCTCTCGTAATTCTAATTTCTCTTGTAATTCTCTTGTCATTGTCCTGACCAATATTTATCCCTTAAGCAACATAACAAAAACAGATTATCTGGTCATTATCACATTACTGTCTGTGGGACCTTGCTGTGCGCAAGTTGGCTGCTGCGTTTCCCGCATTACAACAGTGACCACACTCCAAAAGTACTTCTTTGGCGTTAGAGCATTTTGAGACATCTGGTGGTCGTGAAAGGCGCTATATAAATCCAAGTCTTTCTTTCTTTCATGTCAGCAGTTGACTAATATGCATATTCTTGCAATGTGTGGGGGAGACCAAAACTCGGGCCATAAATATAAGATAGTCACTAATAAATCCAACAGGGAATTCAGAAGAAACTTCTTTATCCAGAGAGTGAAGAGAATGTGGGACTCGCTACCACAGGGAGTGGTTGTGGTGCATAGTACAGAGGAGGCTATATAAACACACGAGGGAGAAAGGAATAGGAGTTTATGCTGATAGAGTTAGAGTTAGATGAAGAGCGGTGGGAGGAGGCTCATATGGAGCATAAACTCCAGAATGGACCAATTAGGTTGAATGGCCTGTTTCTGTGCTGTAAATTTTTATGTAATTCTATATAGAGTACTTGATTTATTGCAGGTGTGTAAGTTGGTTTTATTGGGCCTGAAATTCCGGTCGGTGTCTTCCTTCGGACCAACGTCTCTGACTCAAGAATTTTTTACAAAATTACCTGGTGGTCCCGAAGACGCCTGCGATTCCTATGTGAGGCCTTCTCTTCCCGTGCTTCGGAGCGCAGTCCTGTCCTCAAGGTTCGGACGTAGAAGGTGCAGTCACTGCACAACCAATCAGGTACAGTATTCTCATTAATAGCAATGGGAACTCCATATCTACGAGTTCTTATTGCCATTAATGAGGGAAAAAAAACAAATACACTAAACACAACATAAAAAATAAAAAACACACTTCACATAATTAAAATTAATTGAAATTAAGGTCATTAAATGCTTTAGAAAAAATTTTGTTTTTTGGCTTTTTTTTAAAGTGTGTTAACAGGATTTAAAATAAGCTTACCTTAGTGGACAGGGATTTTAACATAAAAATGTGTGTTTAATGTTTATTTTTATGTGTTTTAAAACTCTTACGTTGGCAAAAGTAGGCTATGCGCCTGCTTTTATCAGGTGCAAGAGTCTTAAGGACATTTGCTGGGCAAGAGTTGGGCAAATAGCGCAATCTTGCCCATGTGAATATCCTGGCTGTGGGGATGCGTATGATCTGTCAAGCCAAAACTTGACAGATCAGAAAAGCCGGTTTTCACCGCATGCGCCTTGCGCGCCGGAAACTGGCTTTTGCGGGGCCTCGCCAGGTCCATGCATATTCCCTACCGACCTGGTGAGGTCGGAATTTTAGCCCCAATATCTATTCTGCTTATTCAGCACTTTGGTTGAAATTTCCCATGTTTTACTAAAGGGCCACCTGTCATTTTTCTGTTGTGAATATACTGCAGTGGAGCCGGGCAGCTGGTGAGAGTGAGACCGAGAGCTGGCACTAATTAAAAACAGATAATAATACCTGCGCAATACTCTGGGGAAATATGCTCAAAGAAGTCTGTGGCAAACTTTGACTTCTGTTCAAGTTCTGATGCTAGCTTCAGACTTTGCAGGGTGCAGCAGGAGTGAGACATCTCCGAATAGTCAGTAGAAAGGTAATGGAAAATGCCAGCGTGAAAGGAAACAGAAATCCGATGAACCAAAGAAGAAAAACATCAAGGTGGTTGGCAAAAGAACCAGAGATCATATGAGGTGAAATTTTTTCTCACAATGAGATGTCATGAACTGGAATGCACTGTCTGAAAGGGAGGAGGAAGCAGATTCAATGGTAACTTTCAAAAGTGAATTGGATAAATACTTGAAGGGAAAACATTTATAGGCCTATGGGGAAAGAGCAGGGGAGTGGGACTAACATAAGAACATAAGAAATAGGAACAGGAGTAGGGCATAAGGCCCCTCGAGCCTGCTCCGCCATTTAATAAGATCATGGCTGATCTGATCATGGATTCAGCTCAACTTCCCTGCCGGCTTCCCATTACCTCTTAGCCCCTTATCATTTAAGAAACTATCTATTTCTGTCTTAAATTTATTCAATGTCCCAGCATCCACAGTTCTCTGAGGCAGCGAATTCCACAGATTCACAACCCTCTGAGAGAAGAAATTTCTCCTCATCTCAGTTCTAAATGGACGGCCCCTTATTCTAAAATCATGCCCTCTAGTTCTAGTCTCCCCCACCAGTAGAAACATCCTCTCTGCATCCACCTCGTCAAGCCCCCTCATAATCTTATACGTTACTATTGTGTTCCTAACACAGATGAGGCTGTACACAGGGAGGTTAAAGTAACAGTGACCTCAGTCTTTAATAAGACACTCCAGAGTGAGGAACAGGCCTTAGGGGCCGGCTTATACACAGTGCTCCTAAGGGATGCTGGGATCCCTTGGGACTTCTGGGGATGAGCTCCCTGGTGGCGGAACATGGGAATGCATGCTTTACAGATAGACAACATCATTCCCCCCTCAAAGTCAAAGTGAAAACTATTTACAAGGTGAGGCGGTCGGGAGCCTTTCTTTCCCTGGTGAACTGCCTCGGTACAAATGTCTGTTCTGGTGTGTTGGCTGTGCCCTCGTTGGGCTGACGTGTTGTTTCCCCAGCAGGGCTGCTAGGTGAGCCTGCCCTTGCTGGGCTGTTGGGCGTGATGGGTTTGATTTCCTGGTCCTGCGTGGTGTCGTTGATCCTTTGGGTGTGTGTTGTGGGCTCGAAAAAGGTGGTGTCTGCTGTGGGTTGTTCAGGGCAGTCTGTGAACCGCAGCCTCGTTTGGTCCAGGTGCTTTCTGCAAATTTGTTCATTGTCTAGTTTGACGACAAACACCCTACTCCCTTCTTTAGCTATCACCGTGCCCGCGATCCACTTGGGGCCATGTCCATAGTTTAGCACATACTCAGGGTCATTCAGATCAATTTCCCGTGACACAGTGGCGTGACCATCGTTGGCATTTTGTTGCTGCCGCCTGCTCTCTACCTGATCATGCAGGTTGGGGTGAACCAGCGAAAGTCTGGTTTTCAGTGTCCTTTTCATGAGTAGCACAGCCCAGGGAACCCCTGTGAGCAAGTGGGGTCTAGTGCGGTAACTGAGCAGTGCTCGGGACAGGCGGGTTTGGAGTGAGCCTTCTGTGACTCGTTTAAGGCTCTGTTTGATTGTTTGTACTGCCCGCTCTGCCTGCCCATTGGAGGCTGGTTTAAACGGGGCCGAGGTGACATGTTTGATCCCATTGCGGGTAATGAATTCTTTAAATTCGGCACTGGTGAAACATGGCCCGTTGTCACTGACCAGTATGTCAGGCAGGCCGTGGGTGGCAAACATGGCCCTCAGGCTTTCAATGGTGGCGGTGGCGGTGCTTCCCGACATTATTTCACATTCGATCCATTTTGAAAAAGCATCCACCACCACCAGGAACATTTTACCGAGAAACGGACCCGCATAGTCAACATGGACCCTCGACCATGGTCTGGAGGGCCGGGACCACAAACATGTGCTCAACTGAGCACATACATTGCACTGCCGTACACAGGACTCTAAGTCAGAGTCGATACCGGGCCACCACATGTGGGATCTGGCTATCGCTTTCATCATTACTATACCTGGGTGTGTGCTATGGAGATCCGAGATGAACGTCTCCCTGCCCTTTTTTGGTCGCACTACGCGGTTACCCCACAATAGGCAGTCTGCCTGAATGGACAGCTTGTCCTTTCGCCGCTGGAATGGCTTGATTGACTCTTGCATTTCAACGGGGATGCTGGCCCAGCTCCCATGCAGTACACAGTTTTTTACTCAGGACAGCAGAGGATCTTGGCTGCTCCAAGTCCTAATCTGGCGGGCCGTGTCAGGTGATTTATCATTTTCAAACGCTTCCATGACCATCAACAAGTCTGCGAGCTGCGCCACCATCAACAAGTTTGCAGGCTGCGCCATTTCCACCCACGTGGTGGGCAATGGTAGCTGACTGAGAGCATCCGCACAGTTCTCGGTGCCTGGCCTGTGGCGGATGGTATAGTTATAAGCTGATAGCGCGAGTGCCCACCTTTGCATGCAGGCTGAGGCATTAGTATTTACCCCCTTGTTTTCAGCGAACAGGGATGTGAGGGGCTTGTGATTGGTTTCCAGCTCAAATTTGAGGCCAAACAGGTACTGATGCCTTTTCTTTACCCCGAACACAAATGCTAATGCCTCTTTCTCACTCATGCTGGAGGCTCTCTCGGCTTTAGATAAGCTCCTGGAAGCATAGGCGACAGGTTGCAACTTCCCCGCAACATTAGTTTATTGTAATACACACCCGACTCCATACGACGACGCGTCACATGCTAGCACAAGTCTTTTACACGGGTTATACAATACAAGCAGCTTATTGGATGTTTCTGGCTTTCTCAAAAGCAATTACTTGTTTTTTTCCCCATACCCAGTTCTCACCTTTGCGCAATAACACATGTAGGGACTCTAAAAGGGTGCTTAACCCGGGTAGGAAGTTACCAAAATAGTTGAGGAGTCCCAGGAACGACCGCAGCTCCGTGACATTCTGTGGCCTGGGCGCATTTCTGATAGCCTCTGTCTTGGCGTCTGTGGGCCGAATGCCGTCCGCCGTGATCTTTCTCCCCAAAAACTCCACATCTGTTGCCATGAAGACATATTTTAACCTCTTCAGCCGCAGCCCTACACGATCCAGTCGCTGGAGGACCTCCTCCAGGTTTTGTAGGTGCCCAGCAGTGTCCCGACCTGTGACCAATATGTCGTCCTGAAAGACCACCGTGCGTGGTACCGACTTGAGTCGGCTCTCCATATTGCTCTGGAAGATTGCTGCAGCTGACCGAATTCCAAACGGGCATCTGTTGTAGATGAACAGTCCCTTGTGCGTGTTGATGCAGGTGAGGCCCTTCAAAGACTCCTCCAGCTCCTGCGACATGTAGGCCGAAGTCACGTCGAGCTTGGTGAACGTCTTGCCTCCTGCCAGCATCGCAGATAGGTCGTCTGCCTTAGGTAGCGGGTATTGGTCCTGTAGCGAGAAACGATTAATAGTTATTTTATAATCGCCGCAAATCCTGACCGTGCCATCACTTTTGAACACTGGAACAATTGGGCTGGCCCACTCGCTGAATTCCACTGGGGAGATGATGCCCTCGCGTTGCAGCCTGTCCAGCTCGATTTCCACTCTCTCCCTCATTAAGTGATGTACCGCTCGCGCCTTCTGGTGAATGGGTCATGCCTCTGGGACCAAATGGATCCGCACCTTCACCCTGGAAAAGTTTCCAATGCCTGGCTCAAAAAGGGGAGGAAATTTGTTAAGAACCTGGGTACATGAAGCCTCATCGACATATGATAGCACTTCGATGTCATCCCAGTTCCAGTGGATTTTGCCCAGCCAGCTCCTTCCAAGCAGTGTGGGGCCATCGCCCGGAACAATCCAGAGTGGCAGTTCGTGCACCGTGCTCTCGTAGGTGACCTTGACCATGGCGCTGCCCAGGACAGTGATAAGCTCTTTGGTGTACGTTCTCAGTTTCGTGTGGATGGGGCTCAGGGCTGGTCTGAATGCCTTGTTGCACCACAGTCTCTCAAACATCTTTTTACTCATGATGGATTGGCTAGCGCCCGTGTCCAGTTCCATAGCTACGAGTATGCCATTCAATTTTACGTTTAGCATTATCGGTGGACATTTCGTCGAAAATGTGTGCACCTTGTGTACTTCAGCATCTGCCTCCTCTCTCTGAGGCTCGAAATTGCTTTGGTCCACCATGGACCGATCTTCCTCTGCCATGTGGTGGTTAGCAGGTTTTGCAGAGATTGCAGCTCATTTGCAAGCTCGTTGGAAGTGCCCCATTGTTCCACAGCTCTTGCAAACATACCCTTTGAAGCGGCATGAATAGGCTTAATGGAAGCCACCACAACGCCAACAAGGTGTGAATTGCCTTGCATTCATCCTTTGTTGCGGACTCTGAGTCATCTGGATCACCTGAGGCCTGCTGGCAGTTGCAGACTCATGGGTTCTGCCCTGTACATTTCTGCTCGCAACCACAGTTCCAGTTAATTTATGAACATTGCTAGCTTGTGTGATGAGAGATTTGTTTGGTGTTATCACTGGTGGACATAAGCGCCTGTGCTATCGCAATGGCTTTACTGAGGGTCTGTGTCTCTACAGTCAAGAGTTTTCGTAGGATGGTCTCGTGGCCAATGCCCAGTACAAAAATGTCTCTGAGCATTTGCTCCAGTTAGCCATCAAACTCACATTGTCCTGCAAGTTGCCTTAGCTCGGCGACGTAGCTCGCCACTTCCTGACCTTCAGATCGCTGGCACGTGTAGAACCAATACCTTGCCATCAGCATGCTCTCCCTCGGGTTAAGATCCTTCCGACCTAGTGTACACAGCATCTCATATGACTTATCTGTGTGTTTCACCAGAGCTAGAAGATTTTTCATGAGGTTATAGATTGGTGCCCCGTAGACTGTGAGGAGGACCGCTCTCCTTTTTGCAGCACTTCATTCTCCGTCCAGCTCGTTGCCTACAAAGTACTGGTCTAGCCGTTCGACATAGGCTTCCCAGTCCTCACCCTCCGAGAACTTCTCCAGGATGCCCACAGTTTGCTGCATCTTTGTGTTGGATTCATATTCTCGTCGCCAGTTATTGTGTTCCTAACACAGATGAGGCTGCACACAGGGAGGTTAAAGTAACAGTGACCTCAGTCTTACAGACACTGCAGAGTGAGGAACAGGCCTTAGGGGGCCAGCTTATATACAGTACTCCCAAGGAATGCTGGGATCCCTTGGGACTTTACGGGATGAGCTCCCTGGTGGCGGAACATGGGAGTGCATGCTTTACAGATACACAACAGTTTCTTTAAGATCGTCTTTCATTCTTCTGAATTCCAATGAGTAGAGGCCCAACCTACTCAACCTTTCCTCATAAGTCAACCCATTCATCCCCGGGATCAACCTAGTGAACCTTCTCTGAACTGCCTCCACAGCAAGTATATCCTTTCGTAAATATGGAAACCAAAACTGCACGCAGTATTCCAGGTGTGGCCTCACCAAAACCCTGTATAACTGTAGCAAGACTTCCCTGTTTTTATACTCCATCCCCTTTGCAATAAAGGCTAAGTTCTATTGGCCTTCCTGATCACTTGCTGTACCTGCATACTATCCTTTTTTGCTTCATGCACAAGTACCCCCAGGTCCCGCTGTACTGCAGCACTTTACAATCTTTCTCCATTTAAATAATAACTTGCTCTTTGATTTTTCTGCCAAAGTGCATGATCTCATACTTTCTAACATTATACTCAATCTGCCAAATTCTTGCTCACTCACTTAGCCTGTCTATGTCCTCCTGATGCCTCTTTATTTCCTCCTCACACATTACCCTTCCTTCCATCTTTGTATCATCAGCAAACTTGGCTACGTTACACTCAGTCCCCTCTTCCAAGTCGTTAATATAGATTGTAAATAGTTGGGGTCCCAGCACTGATCCCTGCGGCACCCCACTCGTTACTGATTGCCAACCCGAGAATTAACCATTTATCCCGACTCTCTGTTTTCTGTTTGTCAGCCAATCTTCTATCCATGCTAATATATTACCCCCAACCCTGTGAACTTTTATCTTGTGCAGTAATCTTTTGTGTGGTACCTTGTCAAATGCCTTCTGGAAGTCCAAATACACCACATCCACTGGTCCCCCCTTATCCACTCTGTTCATTACATCCTCAAAGAATTCCAGCAAGTTTGTCAAACATGACTTCCCCTTCAGTCTGCCTGACTGAATTATGTTTTTCAAAATGTCCTGCTACTGCTTCTTTAATAATGGACTCCAACATTTTCCCAATCACAGATGTTAGGCTAACTGGTCTATAGTTTCCTGCTTTTTGTCTGCCTCCTTTTTTGAATAGCTCTACCAGAGAGCTGGCACAGGCACGATGGGCTGAATGGCCTCCTTCTGTGCTATATCGTTATATGACTCTATGAACTCGGAAATAAAAACAGAAAGTGCCAGGAGGATGGGTAACCAGTGAACAAAGATTTAAGGTGATTGCCAAAAGAGCCAGA
Source organism: Pristiophorus japonicus (assembly GCF_044704955.1). NCBI lineage: Eukaryota > Metazoa > Chordata > Chondrichthyes > Pristiophoridae > Pristiophorus > Pristiophorus japonicus. The sequence goes on from NC_091982.1 coordinate 50,481,321, forward strand.
GGTGAGCTGAGGAGAATTTGTTTATGTAGCGAGTTATTATGATCTGGAACTGCCTGGGTGGAAGCAGATTCAATAGTAATTTTCAAAAGGGAATTGGATATCTACTTGAAGGGGAGAAAATTGTATTGCTATGGTGAAAGAGTGAGGGAGTGGGACTAAGTGGATAGCTATTTCAAAGAGCTGGCAAGGCGCAATGGGCTGTAAGATTCTGGGGGGGGGGGTTATTTGGTACCTTAGCGCCTCCAGTTAGCGCCTGGCTGGAACGCTAACAGTGCATTGAGGCAATAGCGCAACACTCCCGGTCTGCAAAATTCATTGTTGCTCCCTACCTTAGCGCCTCGCTCCAACAGCAGTAGGGAGCGGAGATGGATGCCGGCTCCAGGGTTCATGAGTAGTGAGTTGCAACTGTCAGGTTAGTGCTGTTTCACTGCTTCCTTGTCAGTTTGACATTGTGCAATAATTGAATTCTGTCATTTAAAAGTTATTTAGTCTCTGGAGTGTTGTGGCTACTAAAAATTAGTGACAATTTTATTCTCACAACATATCAAAGTGCTACACTAGAATGAGGTTCTGCAGCATCAATTAACCTCCCCTTTAAGAACTGGAAAGAGCCTGTGGCAATAATGACTTGTGTAAGGGAGTAAAAAGTATATAAGGGTATGGAACAAAATCAGGTTAAAGGGCGTAGCTCATGCTTGTGTGCTTATCTTTAAAAACTGCAGAACAACAAATTCCAATAGACTGAGGTCAGCTCCTCATGAGCTGAACAGATAAGGGTTAACGAATCAATGTAGCTTCGCTGATAAGCTGTAGGCTAACTGATGGCTGTAGAAAGCTTTACACGAGGGTCGCATGCCTCGGAAAATGTATAACTTTGTGCAGAACCATTACTCGGGGAAGATCCTTTCTTAGGCGGCTAAGACTGTGAGGCTACCCCTGCATATGCTTGAATAAAGATCGTAAAAGTGAATCCAAGGTTTCACCTGTTTGATTCCGTGATCGTTATAAGGGCAGGTATCGATTCCTTATTTCAGGGAATCCACCTTGAAGAAGAGATTCCTTCTTTTTACCCCAACACTTGCGATCAGGCTACACCTGATATTGCTTAGCGCTTTGAGTGTAACACCACTGGGCTAGGCCATTAACACTTGAATTAGTGCTCCAATCCTTTCTTTGAGCAAAGAGACTTAATTTTGCGTGCAGCATGATTCATTAACACCTGCCGCTAAATCTCAAACTTTTCTAAAGTTACCTCCCATTTCTTCCCCTATAATTCTAAATACACAGTATGTCCATCAATATCTGAAAGAGAAAGACAGGTTAGAATTTTGAGTGTAGAATTTTCATCAGAACAGATGATCAAAACCTTCCTCTGCCTTTCATGTAAGACCTGAGACTGATGCGACTTTACTCAAGATATTGGCCCTGAAATTCTACAGGTGTTCTACCAATCTCTTGCTGTATCTCCAACAGGAAACCACTAGAATTTGTGAAGAATTTCAGGGCCATTCGGGCAGATCTTCTTCATGTTATGTGTGAAGGATCGCCTGGGCTTAAAGAGTGGAGCAAAATTGTGTGGGCTCTGTAATGCACATGAGATCTTCAGTGTTTTGCGCCCAGGAAATTCTTCAACGTCCATTTATATAACGCCTTTAACGTAGTGAAACAGCATTTCACAGCAGTGTAATCAGGCAAAAATTGACTCTGAGCCAAGAAAGAAGATATTAGGACAGCTGAGTAAAAGCTTGGTTAAAGAGGTAGGTTTTAAGGGGCGCCTTAAAAGAAGGAGAGAGCAGTGGAGAGGTGAAGGGATTTAGGGAGTGAATTCTAGAGCTTAGGGCCAGATGGCTGAAGGCACAGCCATCATAGGTGGAACGATTAAAATCAGGGATGTGCAAGAGGCCAGAGTTAGAAAAGCTCAGAGGTTTGTAGGCTGGAGGAGGGGTATTGATGGACCGAGAGCCAATGTAAGTCAGTGAGCACAGGGGTGATTGGTTCCCAGACACGATAGGAAAATCTGCCTTATTCTATGTTGCTTTCTATGAACTTGTATTATTATATCATGGATGCTAGTGATTCATCTGAAATTATTTTCTCTGATAGCTTTTCATTTATTTTAAATGGGGTTTTGCTTCCCACTAAAATAGCAGAGAGAGGACTCCCAGGTGATGCAGTAAACATTCATGCGCTACAAAGCTAAATGAGTGAACAGTAAATTAAACCCTTACAGGCAACTAGTAACAGTAAACTTCCTCAAAGTGTGAAAAGAAAGGACTTGTATTTATACAGCACCTTTCATGTTCTCAACACATCCTAAAGTGCTTCACAACCAATGGAGTACATTTAAAAGCTAGTCACGATTGTTATGTAGGCAAACGTAATTTGCGCGCAACAAGGTCCCACAAACAATAATAAGATAAAATGACCAGATCTCTTTTGGCGGCATTGGTTAAGGGACAAAAGTTGGCTAGGATACTTGGAGAACTCCCCAACTGTTTTTTAAATATTACTCTGGAATCTTTTACATCCATCTGAACATGCAGACTGGAATTTGGTCGTCCATCTCATTCAAAAGACAGCACCTCTGACAATGCAGCACTCCCTCAGTACTGCAGTATCAGCCTAGATTAGGTGTTCAAGTTGTGGATTGGGACTTGGAGCCATGACCATCAGACCAACAAGCAAGAGTGCTACCCCCACTGAGCCAAAGTGACACTTAAAATAAGTGCACCAATTCAGACAAACATGTTCCCACTAATGTTACATTATGAGATCATTAAGCTGCAGTATGCTCTTTCCTTTTGTCTTATTCGTCAAAATATGTCTCTTATATTATATTTTCTTATATTTCATGTATACTGGGTCTAATGCTTGAAGCAATCAAATTCAAATCTCTCGGCTGCTGCTATTCAAACAATTTAAAACAGCTTGCTCTCAGTTATATATGGCTGTTATGCATTATCATTGTAGCATGCTAATACAAAGTGAACTTGATGGAACTTTGTCCTTTTTCGTCTAGCGATTCCTATGTTCCGCTGGCTATATGATGAAACTGCCACTTTCTCCCTTATGGCCTTAGAAAAGGAGCCTTTTACTCATTGTTCTTAGTTTGATTCAAAGTGGAACCCTGGCACTGATGTTAACTGTGGGATGGAAACCCACCATAAATTTGGCACAAGGATTTGTGGAAAATGTAATCCCTTTCTATTTTATCCGCTTACATTATTGCAATCTTATCCAGCAATGCTGCAAGGTTAGTGTGGGTTTGTGTTGAATTCCACGCTACTTTGGGATTGGGGCCACTCGGAACTAGTTTGAAACTGCCACTTTCTCCCTTATGGCCTTAGAAAAGGAGCCTTTTACTCATCGTTCTTAGTTTGATTCAAAGCGGAATCATTCTTGATTCAAATTAAATAATTAGGTTTAAAAATCACCATTAGTTAAATTTCCTCCTCCTTGACACTTCTGATCTCCAGTATGGTTACACTTAGTCGTGACTGATTAAGAGAAAATTGAGCTATGACATTTTAATTTCAAACAAGACCATTGTTCTACATTCTAATAAGTTTCCAATCATTTTAGTACCACGGTGGACTGAAAGATGCTATATAAATGTAAGTCTTTCTATGTAGTAGCAAGCTATAATTCACAGAACCTCTTATCATCCGAACTATGAAGCCAGTTCTTACTTACAGACAATAGCAGAATGACTTAATTCATATTAAAACTGTGATCAATTCACTGAGAAGAAAAATTGGTCATTCTCTACCCCAGAGAGCTGTGGAGGCTCAGTCTTTGAGTATATTCAAGGTAGAGATTGATAGATTTTTGGATATTAAGGGAATCAAGGGATATGGGGATAGTGCAGGAAAGTGAAGTTGAGGTAGAAGATCAGCCATAATCTCATTGAATGGTGAAGCAGATTTGAGGGGCCGAATGGCCTACTCCTGCTCCTAATTATTATGTTCTTATTGTTATGTGTTGGATAAAGAGTCAGACTAGATGCTGCAAGATCAAAGTAAATGTGACCGTAGTCCTTTATTGCAGATCTAAGAGTGCCTCTCCAGCCTGTGAGGCCTCCTTATATACATGTGCTCCAAAGGGATTGTGGGGATAAGCCCTCTGGTACTTAGACATGGCAATTACAGGTTTACATACATAACAACACTCCCCCTCCACCAAAGTCAATAGTGTAACTATTTACAATGTGAGTTGATGTGGGGCCTTCCTTTCCCTGGTTGATCATCTTGGTGCAAATGCTCACGTTGGTGAGTCATTTGCTGGGCCTTCGCGCTGGGCTGTTGGCCTTGCTGGATTGCTGGGGGTGGTGAGTCTTGTTGGGCTGCTGCGGGTGATGGGTTCTACTTTATGGTCAACCGTTGGGTCGGTTGCCACTTGTGTGTGTGTTGGAGGGTCAAAAAATGTAGCGTCTATTGTGGGTTGTTCTGGATAGTCCGTAAATCTGAGTTTGGTTTGGTCCTAGTGTTTTCTGCAGGTGAGTCCATTTGTGAGTTTGACCACAAACCTACTCCCCTCTTTGGTCAAAACAGTGCCAGCAATCCACTTGGGACCTTGTCCATAGTTCAACACAAATACAGGATCAACTAGTTCAATTTCACGTGACACATTTGCACGATCATGATATGTATTCTGTTGAAGCCGCCTGCTCTCTACCTGTTCGTGTAGATCAGGGTGGACTAACAAGAGTCTTGACTTAAGTGCCCTTTTCATGAGCAGTTCAACGGGAGGGACCCCAATGAGCGAGTGGGGTCTTGTGCGGTAACTAAGCAGGACTCGGGATAAGCGAGTCTGCAGTAAGCCTTCAGTTACCCTTTTCAAGCTTTGCTTGATTGTTTGAACTGCTCGTTCTGCCTGACCATTGGACGCTGGTTTAAACGGGGCAGACGTGAATGTTTGACCCCAATGCGGGTCATGAATTCCTTGAATTTGGCGCTGGTAAAGCACGGCCCATTGTCACTTACAACGACACCAGGCAGGCCGTGTGTGGCAAACATGGCCCGTAGGCTTTCAATGGTGGCAGTGGACGGGCTTTCCAACATTATCACACTTCGAGCGTTTTAGCCTGAGCCTCACATGATTAAACCTCCAGGTTCTGCAGGTGCTCGATGGTATCCGACCTGTAACCAAGAAGTCGTCCTGAAAGACCATGGTGCGCGGGACCGACTTCAGCAAGCTTTCCATGTTCCTCTGGAATATCGCCGTGGCCGATCGAATCCAAAACGGGCATCTGTTGTAACCGAAAAGACCTTTGAGCGTGTTGATGCAGATGAGGCCTTTCAAAGATTCCTCCAGCTCCTGCGTCATGTAGGCCGAGGTCAAATGCAGCTTCATGAACGTTTTCCCTTCCGCCAGCGTCGCAAATAGGTCATTTGCCTTTGGTAGCGGGTATTGATCCTGCAGCGAGAAACGATTGATAGTTACTTTGTAGTCACCACAGATTCTGATGGTGCCGTCTCTCTTGAGGACTGGAACGATCGGACTGGCCCACTCATTGAATTTGATGCCCTCTCATTGCAACCTGCCCAGCTCGATCTCCACCCTCTCTCTCATCATGTTTAGTACTGCTCTCGCCTTGTGATGGATGGGTCGCGCCCCCGGAATTAAATGGATCTGCACTTTTGCTCCTTGGAACTTCCCGATGCCTGGTTCGAATAGCGAGGGGAACTTGCTTAGGACCTGGGCACATGAGGTGTCGTCGACGGACGAAAGCGCTCGGACGTCATCCCAGTTCCAGCATATCTTTGCCAGCCAGCTCCTGCCGAACAGCGTGGGGCCATCACCCGGTACCACCCAGAGTTGTAACTCATGCACCGCTCCATCATAGGAGACCTTTACGGTAGCACTGACAATTACGGGAATCAGTTCCTTTGTGTACATTCTGAGTTTGGTACAAATGGGAGTCAGGACTGGCTTTGAAGCCTTGTTGCACCACAACTTATCAAAAGTCTTTTTACTCATTATGGACTGGCTTGCACCCGTGTCCAGCTCCATGGACACTGGGAGTCCATTTAATTCAACCTTCAGCATTATCGGGGGACACTTTGTGGTAAATGTGTGCACCCCATATACCTCTGCCTCCTCGGTCTGAGGCTCTGGTTCGTCATGATCCACCGTGGATTTGTCGTCCTCTGCTACATATAGTTTGCAGGATTGGCAGGGTTTGCAGCTCGCTTGCACATGCGTTGGAGGTATCCCATTGTTCCACAGCCCTTGCAAACGTATCCTTTGAAGCTGCATGAATGGAATCGATGATCACCTTCGCAGTGCCAACAAGGTGTTAATTGCCTTGTATTCACCACCCTTGATGGCGGACTCTGAGTCATCTGCGGACGTGCAACTACTGGCGTGTAAGTCCTGCCATGTACATTTCGATTTGAAAGCAATGTTACTTTGTTCACAGTACTTGCAGCAACACTAGTGTGCTGGGAAATGTGTTTGGTATTATCACTGATGGAGATAAACGTCTGGGCTATTGCAGTGGCTTTACTCAAGGTTGGGGTCTCTACAGTCAAAAGTTTGTGAAGTATTGCTTCATGGCCGATGCCAAGTACAAAGAAGTCCCTGAGCATGTGCTCCAAGTGTCCTTCACATTCGCAATGTCCTGCAAGGTGCCTTAGCTCGGCGACGTAGCCTGCCACTTCCTGGCCTTCAGACCTCTTGTACATGTAGAACCGATACCTCGCCATCAGAACACTTTCCTTCGGGTTTAGATGCTCCCAGACCAGTGTGCACAACTCATCGTACGACATGTCTGTGGGTTTTACTGGAGCGAGCAGGTTTTTCATGAGGCCATACGTTGATGCCCCCAAACGATGAGGAGGATCGTCCTTCATTTGGCAGTGTTTGCTTCTCCTTCCAGCTCGTTGGCCACGAAGTATTGGTTAAGTTGCTCCACGAATGTTTCCCAATCATCTCCCTCCGAAAATTTCTCCAGGATGCCCACAGTTCTCTGCATTGTTGCGTTGGGGTTCGTTATCTGTATCTCGTCGTCAGTTGTTATGTCTTGAATAAAGAGTGAGACTAGATACTGCAAGCTCAAAGTAAGTGTGAGATATTACAGATCTCAGTGCCTCTCCATCCTGTGAGGCCTCCTTATATACTGGTGCTCCCAAAGGATTGTGGGATCCCTTGGGACTCCAGGGTATAAGCCCTCTGGTGGTTAGACAAGGTAATTACAGGTTTACATACATAACACTTATGTTCTTTTATTACGGTGGTTTTATTTGGTACAAAAATGAAGAAATAGCACTATACCATCAGCATCTGAAATTTTTTAAGATAATTGCCAAAAGAAGCAGAGGGGAGATGAGGAGAATTTGTTTTACGCAGCGAGTTATTATGGTCTGGAATGATGCTATCTGAAAGGGTGGCAGAAACAGATTCTATAGGAACTTTCAAAAGGGAATTGGATAAATACTTCAAAAGGAAAAATTTGCAGTGCTATGGAGAAGAGCAGGGGAGTGGGACTAAGTGCTAGCTCATTCAAAGAGCTGGTACAGGAATGATGTGCCAAATGGCCACCTTCTGTGCTTCATGACTGTAACTCAAACATCTAATTCTATTCTCTATCCTGCAGGCAGATTTTAGTGGGGTAGGAGAGAAATTAAAAAGCAGGACCTCAAAGGTAGTAATCTCCAGATTACTCCCGGTACCATGTGCTAGTGAATACAGAAATAGGAGATAGAGAAGATGAATGTGTGGCTGGAGAGATGGTGCAGGAGGAAAGGCTTTAGATTCCTGAGGCATTGGGACCATTTCTGGGGGAGGTGGGACCTGTACAAACCAGATGGGTTGCACCTCAACAGAGCCAGGACCAATATCCTCGTGGGTGGAGGGTTGCTAGTGATGTTGGGGAGGGTTTAAACTAGTTTGGCAGGGGAATGGGAACCAGAGAATAGATTCAGAAGGGAGAGAAGCAAAGCATGAATTGGAAAGCAGAAAAGTAGAAAGTGATTTTGGAAGGCAGAGGAAAAAAAGGCTAGAAAATAGACAACAAGGAAGTTTGGCAGTGCTAAATGGTATATACTTCAATGCAATGAGTCTAGGGAATAAGATAGATGAGCTGAGAGCACAGATAGACACTTGGGAGAATGATATTATAGCTATTACTGAGACATGGCTGATGAAGGGCAACTATGGCAACTCAACATTCCTGATTACAGGGTTTTAGGATGGGATAGAGAGGGGGATAAAAAGGAGGGGGGGGTCGCAGTATTGATTAAAGAAACAGTTACAGCTGTGAGAAGGGTTGATATGTTAGAAGGATCATCAAACGAGGCCATATGGGGTGAATTAAAGAACAAAAAGGGGTTATCATACTACTGGGAGTGTACTATATACCCCCAAATAGTCAGAGGGAGATAGAGGAGCAAATATGTTGGCAAATTTATGAGAAGCGCAAAAACTATAGGGCAGTAATAGTAGGGGATTTCAACAACCCTAATTAACTGGGATAGAAAGGTGTAGAGGGTGTGGAATTCCTAAAATGCATTCAATAGAACTTTTTTAGCCAGTATGTAGCAAGCCCAATAAGGGAGGGGGCGGTTCTGGACTTAGTTTTAAGGAATAAAGCTGGGCAGGTGGAAGAGGTATCAGTGGGAGAGCATTTTGGTGCTAGTGATCATAACTCAGTTAGATTTAGGGTAGTTATGGAAAAGGACAAAGATAGACCAGGAATAAAAGTTCTCAATTGGGGAAAAGCCAATTTTGCTAAGCTGAGATGGGAGTTAGCCAAAGTGGACTGGAAACAACTACTTGAAGATAAATCAGTGCCAGAGCAGTGGGAGACATTCATGGGGGAGTTCCTGAGGGTTCAGAGCAAGTATGTTCCAGGGTAGCCTTGAGGAAGAATTTATAGAGTGCATAAGGTATGGGTTCCTTGAGCAGTATGTAACAGAACCAACCATGGGACAGGCTATCTTAGATCTGGTCCTGTGAAATGAGGCAGGATTAATAAACAATCTCCTAATAAAGGATCCCTTGGAATGAGTGATCACAGCATGGATGAATTTCAAATTCAAATGGCAGGCGAGAAAGTTGGACCTCAAACCAGCGTACTAAGCTTAAATAAAAGACACTACAAAGGTACAAGGGCAGAGTTGGCTAAAGTGGATTGGGAAAATAGATTAAAGTGTAGCACGGTTGATGAACAGTGGCGTACATTTAAGGAGATATTTCATAGCTCTCAAGAAAAATATATTCCAGTGAGGAGGAAAGGGTATAAAAGAAAAGATAACCATCCATGGCTAACTAAAGAAATAAAGGACGGGATCCAATTAAAAACAAGGGCATACAAAGTGGCCAAAACTAGTGGGAGGACGGAAGATTGGGAAGCTTTTAAAAGCCAGCAATGAATGACTAAAAAAATGATTAAGAAAGGGAAGATCGACTATGAAAGTAAACTAGCATGAAATATAAAAACAGATAGCAAGAGCTTCTATAGGTATATAAAAAGGAAAAGAGTAGCTAAAGTAAATGTTGTTCCCTTGGAGGATGAGACCGGGGAATCAGTAATGGGGAACATGGAAATGGCAGAAACTTTGAACAAATATTTTGTATCAGTATTTATGGTAGAGGACACTAAAAATATCCCAACAGTGGATAGTCAAGGGGCTAAAGGGAGGGAGGAACTTAACACAATCACAATTACTAAGGAGGTGGTAGTCAGTAAGATAATGGGACTAAAGGCGGATAAATCCCCTGGACCTGATGGCTTGCATCCCAGGATCTTGAGAAGTCGCGGCAGGGATAGTGGATGCATTGGTTGTAATTTACCAAAATTCCCTAGATTCTGGGGAGGTCCCAGCAGATTGAAAAACTGCAAATTTAAAAAAGGAAGCAGACAACAAGCAGGAAACTATAGACTAGTTAGCCTAACATCTGTGGTTGGGAAAATGTTGGAGTGCAGTAGCAGGACATTTGGAAAAAGATAATTCAGTCAGGCAGAGTCAGCATGGATTTATGAAGGGGAAGTCATGTTTGACAAACTTGAATTCTTTGAGGATGTAACGAACAGGTTGGATAAAGGGGAACCAGTGGATGTGGTGTATTTGACAAGATGCCACATAAAAGGTTACTGCACAAGATAAAAGTTCACAGCGTTGGGGGTAATATATTAGTATGGATAGAGGATTGGCTAACTAACAAAAAACAGGATAAATGGTTCATTCTCGGGTTGGCAATCAGTAACTAGTGGGGTGCCGCAGGGATCAGTGCTGGGATCCCAACTATTTACAATCTATATTAACGACTTGGAAGAAGGGACCGAATGCAACATAGCCAAGTTTGCTGATGATACAAAGCTGGGAGTAAAGCAATGTATGAGGAGGACACAAAAAACCTGCAAAAGAACAAAGACAGGCTAAGTGAGTGGGCAAAAATTTGGCAGATGGAGTATAATGTTGGAAAGTGTGAGGTCATGCACTTTGGCAGAAAAAAATCAAAGAGCAAATTATAATTTAAATGGAGAAAAATTGCAAAGTGCTGCAGTACAGCAGGACCTGGGGGTACTTGTGCATGAAACACAAAAGGTTAGTGTGCAGGTACAGCAAGTGATCAGGAAGGCCAATGGAATCTTGACCTTTATTGCAAAGGGGATCGAATATAAAAGCAGGAAAGTCTTGCTACAGTTATACAGGGTATTGGTGAGGCCACACCTGGAATACTGCATACAGTTTTGCTTTCCATATTTAAGAAAGGATATACTTACTTTGGAGGCAGTTCAGAGAAGGTACACTAGGTTGATTCGGGAGATGAGGGATTTGACTTGTAAGGATAGGTTGCGTAGATTGGACCTCTACTCATTGGAATTCAGAAGAATGAGAGGTGATCTTATCAAAACATATAAGATTATGAGGGGGCTTGACAAGGTGGATGTAGAGAGGATGTTTCCACTGATAGGGGAGACTAGAACTAGAGGGCATAATCTTAGAATAAGGGGCAGCCCATTTAAAATTTCTTCTCTCAGAGGGTTGTAAATCTGTGGAATTTGCTGCCTCAGAGAGCTGTGGAAGCTGGAACATTGAATAAATTTAAGACAGAGATAGACAGTTTAATAAATGATAAGAGAATAATGGGTTATGGGGAGCAGGCAGGGAAGTGGACCTGAGTCCATGATCGGATCAGCCATGATCGTATTAAATGGCGGAGCAGGCTCGAGGGGCCGTATGGCCTACTCCTGATCCAATTTCATATGTTCTTATGTTCTTATGTTCCCTTAAAGACAAAGGGTGGGACTAACAAATCGAGAGCAATCTGCATGGGGCATACAGGGTAGGATAAAGAAAAAAAAGGGAGGCTTATGACAGATACCGAGGGCTCAATATTGCAGAATCTCTAGAGAAATACAGAAAGTGCAGGGGTGCAATTAAAAAGGAAATTAGGAAAGCAAAGAGAAAGCATGAAAAATGTTGCCAAGTAAAATCAAGGAAAACCCAAAGATATTTAATAAATACATTAAGTGCAAGAGGATAACTAAAGAAAGAGTAAGGCCTATTAGAGACCATGGGGGTAATCTGTGTGTGGAGACAGAATACGTGGACATGGTTCTTAATGACTACTTTGAGTCTGTTTTCACAAAAGAGCAAGGCAATGCAGACATTGCAATCACGGAGAAGGAATGTGAATTATTGGATGAAATAAACATAGTGAGAGCGGAATTATTAAGGGTTTTTGCAACTTTGAATGTGGATAAATCCCCAGGCCCAGATGAAATGTATCCCAGGCTGTTAAGAGAAGCAAAAGAGAAAATCTGGCTCTGACCATCATTTCCCAATTCTCTTTGGCTACAGGTGTGGTGCCAGAGGACTGGAGGACAGCTGTTGTTGTACGTTGTTTAACGAGGGAGAAAGGGATAGACCGAGTAATAACAGGCCAGTCGGCCTAACCTTGGTGGTGGAAAAATTATAGGAAAACATTCTGAGGAACAGGTTCATTCTTCAAGGATTAATCAAGGACAGTCAGCTTGGATTTGCTAAGGGAAGGTCGTGTCTGACTAACTTGATTGAATTTTTTGAGGCGGTAACAAGGAGGGTCGATGAGGGCAGTGCATTTAATGTAGTGCTTATGGATTTTAGCAAGGCTTTTGATAAGGTCCCACATGGCAGACTGGTCACGAAAGTAAAAGCCCATGGGATCCAAGGCAAAGTGGCAAGTCGGATCCAAAATTGGCTCAGAGGTAGGATGCAAAGGACAATGGTTGATGGGAGTTTTTGTGACTGGAAGGCTGTTTCCAGTGGGGTTCTGCAGGGCTCAGTACTGCTTTTTGTGGTACATATCAATGATTTAGATTTGATTGTAGGGGGTATGATTAAGAAATTTGCAGATGATACAAAAATTGGAACTGTTGTTGATAATGAAGAAGAAAGCTGCAGACTGCAGGAAGATATCAATGAACATCAGGTGGGCAGAACAGTGGCAAATGGAATTCAATCCAGAGAGGTATGAGGTAATGCATTTGGGGAGGGCTAACAAGGCAAGTGAATAAATATTAAATGATAGGACATTGAGAAGTGTAGAGGAACAAGGGGACCTGGGAGTGCATGTCCATAGATCCCTGAATGATAAGGTGGTTAAGAAGGTATATGGAATGCTTGCCTTTATTGGCCAAGGCAAAGAATACAAGAGCAGGGAGGTTATGCTTGAAGAGTATAAAACACTAGTTAGGCCACAGCTAGAGTACTGCGTGCAGTTCTGCTCACCACATTACAGGAAAGATGTGATTGCACTAGAGAGGGTACAGAGGAGATTTACGAGGATGTTGCCTGGACTGGAGAATTTTAGCTATGAGGAAAGATTGGAAAGGCCGGAGTTGTTTTCTTTGTAACAAAGGAGGCTGAGGGGAGACCTTATTGAGGTGTATAAAATTATGTGGGGCCTAAATAGAGTGGATAGGAGGAACCTATTTCTCTTAGCAGAGGTGTCAACAACCAAGGGGCATAGATTTAAAGTAATTGGTCGGAGATTTAGAGGAGATTTGATGGGAAATATTTTCACCCAGACGTTGGGGGGGTCTGGAACTCACTGCCTGAAAAGGTGATAGAGGCAGAAACCCTTACCACGTTTAAAAAGTACTTGGATGTGCACTTAAAATGCCATAATCTACAAGGCTATGGACCAAGAGCTGGAAAATGGGATTAGCCTGGATAACTCTTTGTCGGCCGGCACAGGCACGATGGGCTGAAATGGCCTCCTTCCATGCTGTAAATTTCTATGATTCTATGATTGTATGATTATATGTAATGAGAAATAGTCAGCATCAACAGCCATTCAGTTAATATTACCTAGAATTGCATGGGACATAAAGCACAGAAACAGGCCATTCGGCCCAACCAGTCCATGCCGGTGTTTATGTTCCACTCGAGCCTCCGCCTGTCTTTCCTCATCTAACTGTACCAGCACGACCCTCTATTCCCTTCTCCCTTATACGCTTGTATAGCCTCCCCTTAAATGCATCTATACTATTCACTTCAACCACTCCCTGTGGTAGCGAGTTCCACATTCTCATCACTCTCTGGGTAAAGATGTTTCTGCTGAATTCTCTATTTGATTTCTTATATTGATGGCCTCTAGTTTTCCTCTTTCCCACAATGGAAACACTCCCTCTGTGCCTACTCTATCAAAACCTTTCATAATAATAAGACCTCTATTAGGTCACCTCTCAGCCTTCTCTTTTTAAGAGAAAATAGACCCAGCCTGTTCATCCTTTCCTGATAAGTATGACCTCTCAGTTATGGTATTATTATGTCTGTATTGCACCTATGAATGACTCCATGAGGCAATGTGTTGTACTCAAACTGCAGTGACCTTGGTCCTTTATTCGTTATTCCAGAGTGAGGCAGCCGCATGGTGGTTCCCCTTTTATACAGCCCCTGCCACCAGGGCAGGAAACCCTGGTCTCCACCAGTTGCACCCTCTAGTGGTGCCAGCATAGTATATACACAGTGTAAACCTTATTGATAGTACATCAGGTAAACAAGTCTCCATCTTATGCAACTATACAGTGACTACACAGAGAGTATATCTATAGTTTGCATATATAACATCACTCTCCCCCAAGTCCTTTGTGCCAATTACCTTTGCACTATGTGCTGTGGCTTAGCTCTCCCCAGACTTAAGTGCCAATAGCCCTTGCACCTTGGCTGTGCTTTGGCTTGGCTCTCTCACTGTTAACCCCCCAGTCCTTTTGCCACAACGTTGGGTAGTGGTTACCAGTTTGGATGGTACAATGATGCAGTGGAGGTTCCAGTGGGTTCTGGGTGTGATCAATGTGTGTGTCCATGGCTACATAATCCATTTACCCCCCTCCCCCCTCACAGCGAGATCATGCAGCTGGCCCGTTACATTAACTTACAGAATCAGACACAGTGCAAGTACAAAGAAAGGAAAAAAAAAAACAGTTTGTATCATGACACGTTGGTTCAGTGACTTACATTCGTTACGTTTTACGGTCGTGTGCCAGGATTGGGTAGATTGCATTCATGGTTCAGTCATGGTCAGTACTGAGGTAACATACCGGTATGCAAGAACGCTGGTTCCAGAGCAACCGGACAGGGTCTTAGTCGTCTGATGTCGGCGCTACGCCCCCTGCTAGTGGGATGGGCTTGGTTCACTCACCTTGCCAGGACTCAGGGCCTTTGCCATTGCCTAGTAGTGGGCAGATCCACAGATGTGTGTGGCCTCCCTGTCCTTCTTTGAGGGCTGCAGAATCTTTTGCCTGCTCTCTAACGGTGTTGGGAACCTGGCTATTCCGGGTCCCATTTGGGGAATTCGTTGGTTCTGACCTTTCGTTCCTGGATATGGCCGAGGTAGCGACTGGGTCTGGGGGCTGTGCCATCTCCACCCGGGAGGTGGGCAACGGTGGCCGACTGCGTGTATTGGCGCCGTTTTCGATTCCGGGTCCGTGGCGAATAGTGTGATCGGGTGCCTGCAGTGTGGGATAAACCTGGGGCAGGGTATCAGGATCAGTGCCTTCACCCTCCTGTGGTCGCTGGCCTATAACTTGTTGGGACACCTGGAGCAGTGCATCAGGATCAGTGCCTTTACCCTTCCAAGTTCGTTCACTTGCTACTTTTGGGGACACTCTATTTTTCCCGACATCTTGCAACAACATTTTGTTCTTTACATTCTTAATCGGTTCGTTACATTGATTGCCATGCATACAATGTCTCTTTAAATTCAGTTGATTGCAGGTCTCCTTTAAGAGAACCCTGCCACGCCACGCTGCACCTCGCTGCAGCAGGGACGCTATCTTGACTCTGTCCTCAAGGTCGACTGCCTTGATCCTTCTCTCCCGTGATTAAGCCACAAAAGCAGGAAGAGTGCCTGTGAATTCGATCTTCTTCTCCAGGAGTCCTGCCACTGGAGCCGGGAAGGTACTTTTAGGTCATTCCGGTTGGATCATTGCCATGCAGTCGTGATGGACGGTCTGTGCCTCAAGTGCTGCGCTGGTCTGTTCTCTGGTGCCTGGCCCAAGCGAAGGTGAGGTTTTTCTCTGCTTCTGAGCATGGGGGACATCGATTGCTGGAGTGAAGAGATCTTTCCATTTCCACTGGATCTTCCCCATCCACCTTCTTCCAAGTAGCGTTGGACCATCACCTGCAACAATCCACAGAGGTAACTTGTGTACCATGCCATTATGGATTACACTTACATCCGCACTACCAAGGACTGGGATCAGCTCCTTGGTGTAGGTACGCAACTTTTCCTATATTGGAACCAGCTCGGGTCATTTTTTGTTCCATAGCCTCTCAAAGGCATCCTGGCTCATCACTGACTGCTCACTCCCGTGTCCACTTCCATGAAGACTGGAACACCATTTATCTTGACTTCCATCTTCACTGGAGGACAATCGGTGGTGCAGGTATACACTCCATACATTTGTTCTTGGGGCTGAGCTGCCTCTCTGGCCAAATCATCATACTCCCCGCTGGATTCAAAGTAATCTACCGACTCCTCTGCTAGACGGTGAGTCGTATTTCTTTTACACATACGCTGGAGGTGGCCCTTCGTGTTACAGGCTTTGTATACGTACTCAGCAAACTGACACTGGTGAGCTCCATGATTTCCTCCACAACGCCAGCATGATGCTACTCGATTAGCACCCATCGGCGGACTCTGAATCCTGAGGTCTATGCTCTCTGCCCTGGGCAGAGCCACGTTCTACAGTCTTGCCTATGAAAGGCACCATTCTGTGTACAGTACTTGCCGGGTTTGAATCCACAGGATGAATAATTTGCTTGGTGCTGCAGGTCGAGGTCATGAACGCCTAACTGCTGCTGATGGCCTACCGCAGGTTGACTGTGGTGTTGGCCGATAATAGCTTGTGAAGGAGGCCCTTGTGGCCAATTCCTATAACAAAGATGTCCCGCAATGCTTCACTGAGGTACGTGCCAAAATCACACGGTGCCGCAAGTCTCCTGAGGTCGGCAGCATATTTTGCAATCTCCTGGCCCTCAGGTCTGCGGTGAGTGTAGAATCTGTGCCTGGCCATGAGGCTGCTCTCTTTTGGTTTTAGTTGGTCGTGAATTAGTTCGGTCAGCTCATCATATGTCTTATCCTTGGCCTTCGTGGGTGCCAGCAAGTCCCTGACGAGGCGGTAGACCTCAGGCCCATAATTGGTCAGCAGTATAGTCTTGCGCTCCTCCGCCAATGTGTCCGTTTCCCCTGCCAGGTCGTTTGCCACGAAATATAGCTCGAGCCTTTCCGTGAAAGCATCCCAATCATCACCCTCTGTGAAGTCTTTTAGTGTGCCAAAAGTAGCCATAATCGCGTGAATGTCTGTATTCTCGTCGCCGGTTATTATGTCTGTAATGTACCTATGAATGACTCCACGAGGCAATGTGTTGTACTCAAACTGTAGTGACCTTGGTCCTTTATTCTTAACTCCAGAGTGAGGCAGCTGCATGGTGGCTCCCCTTTTATACAGCTCCTGCCACCAGGGCAGGAAACCCCGATCTCCACCAGTTGCACCCTCTAGTGGTGCCAGCATGTATATACACAGTGTAAACCTTATTGATAGTACATCAGGGAAACAAGTCCCCATCTTACGCAACTATACAGTGACTACACAGAGAGTATATCTGTAGTCTGCATATATAAGAGGTATCATCATTGTGAACCTTTTTTGCACCATCTCCAGTGCCTCTATACCCTTTTTATAATATGGCGACCAGAACTGCACGCAGTACTCCAAGTGTATAACATTTATTTTTTCAACTCTTCATACAGTTTTTCAAACAATATGTAACCTCTTATCATCTATTCATTTGCTATTTAGGACACATAGCCCTCCAAGGTAGCCATTACAAAGATCCAGAAGGATACTGCAGTTATCCTGCTGGGCTATTACTGAGTATATTATTGGTAAGGAGCTGCAGTTCACAGCTGATGTCTCAAACATGGCTCCCTGCCACAATAGCAATGCTTGAAAAGGAACTACAATTGCAGAAAATGGTGTACGTTAAACTACTTTAAATGCTCACCTTCACGGGCAAATATATCGATACTGAGGATTTCGTAAGCAAGTGCCTTGCCCTCTTTGTCACAAACACAAAAGAAGATGAAAGAGCTTCTGTTTATGCAGTGCTTTTCACATCCTCAGCACGTCCCAAAATGCTTCACCGCCAATGAATTACTTTTGAAATGTAATCACTGTTGTAATGTAATCTGGCTGCAACAACTTCTCCTGCCCTCACCAACACCACAAAACAGTCCTTTTCTTTTTCTCTGTCTTCTTTGAAACAGAGGGGAGACCTGATTGAGGTGTATAAAGTTATGAGGGGCCTGAATTCAGTGGATCGGAAGGTTCTGGTTCTCTTGGCAGAGGGGTCAACAACCAGAGGGGGGTGGGGGGGGGGGTGCGTGCATAGATTTAAAGTAATTGGGGAGAGGTTTAGAGGTGATATGAGAGGAAATTTCTTCACCCAGAGGGTGGTGGGGGTCTGGAACTCACTGTCTGAAAGGGTGGTAGAGACAGGGACCCTTACCACATTTAAAAAATACTTGGATGTGCACTTAAAGTGCCGTAACCTACAGGGCTACAGACCAAGAGCTGGAAAGTGGGATTAGGCTGGATAGCTCTTGGTCGGCCGGCGCGGACACGATGGGCCAAAATGTCCTCCTTCTGTGTTGTAAATTTCTATGATTCTATGATTCTATAAAATGATCAAACCATTCCTGTCAAACACGCACCCATTGCTCTAGGTTAAGTAATGTCTCGCCATTCACTTCAAGTGACAAGGCCACTTCCTAGGTAGCAGACAAAAATAGATAAGACGGGAAAGTGGTGCAAAGAAATAAATTTATGTGCATCATAAATAGAACTGAAAGTTAACACTACCATTTTGGCAAACACCCATGAGCATAGCCGTGTGCATCTACGATTGTGTCTTTTTTCATTTCTGAGTGCTTTAACGAGGTGCAACCCCTGTGGCTTCAGCAAAGGTAGAGGCAGGCTGCTCACTTCCCTGCTGTGACTACTTCGACATTTGTGGCGGATGTTCACTGGGTTTTGGAGCCTGTGCTGGCTCCGTCAAAGACTGCTCCTCCTGCAACTGTGCAGGAGCAGACTCGACCATTGGGATCCAAGGCAGCGTGAGGGGCTCTGACTGAGGGGAAAGCAACAGGGGAGAAGTGGGAATGCTTTGAGCAGAGCCCCCCCATGTCCATGTCCCCTCTAACCATCATCTATCTCTCTCATGGACCACCCGCACCTCCCTGCTAGCAAGGAGCTCTCTGCTATCCCTTCTGAAGATGAGGTCAATCAGAGTCTGCAATCTGTTGTTCACAGCAAGCATGTTCTCGTTTGACTGGTGCATTAGCTGCTCCATGCAGGTGGCCATCCTTTCCATGGAAAAGCACACCGTCGCCATCGCCTGCGATATGGTAATGCTCATGTTGGAGATGGACTCCTACATTCTCTGTATAATCATGTACATTATCAGCTGTGGCTCAGTGGGTAACATGCTTGCTTTTGTATCAGAAGGTTGTGGGTTCAAGTCCCACTCCAGGAAATTGAGCACATAAATCTAGGCTGGCAATACTGAGTGAGTGAGGTGCTGTCTTTTGGATGAGATGTAAAAACCGAGGCCCCCTCAGGTGGATGCAAAAAATCCCATGGCACTCTTTTGAAGAAAAGCAGGGGCGTTATACCCAGTGTCCTGGCCAATATTTATCCACTCCAAAAGTATTTAATAGGCTGTGAAGCACTTACATAAATGCAAGACTTTATTTCTTCTTTCTTTCTTTCTATTGCGGCTGGAAAAGCTGCCAGAGCCTCGAACATTTGTTGCTGCTCCTCTAAGATCAACCTCTTTGTCTGCGGCCCCCGAGGCTCAGCATCTGTAACCAGCTGAGCAAAGCTTGGAATGTCTTGCGCTCTTTGGCAAGGACTCTTCTCTGGCTCCACCATCTGCTCTTGCTCACTTGTGATGTGTTAGACAGCAGGTGACAACACTATTCTATGTCTCTCAGGACTCACCAATGTGCGCGTATCTGCGTAAGTGCTGGGTGCACATCGGTCTGGTGACAGTGCTCCCACAGAGACTGCAACTTCCTCTGAGGAGTCGTCTTCTTTCTCCGGCTGGACAGTGGGTGGGGTGGCGGGGGGGATTTGATGGGCCTGTGCATATATTCTTATGATAAGAATGTGTAACGTTACCATTATGCACATGATGAAATTTCACTGACTGCTGACAACAGTCACCAGGAGTGTTGTATGCCATGTGGGATATTTAATTCTGTCACCAGGTTGCTGGGAGGTCCGCCTCTCTTCGTCTCCCACCACCAGCAGTTCTGCCACTCTACTTATTTGAGCGCATTCTTCTCTGCTGGCATCAAATTAGTGTATGTTGGAGGGCAACCTCCGGTTCTTTGGACTAGAACCTCCACTTTTTTTGCATGCTTAACGGCCATTTAATGCCCATTTTACTGCTGAAGTGACGTATAATGCCCATATATCGCCCATTTTGGCACAAAATGGAAACTGACGGGCTTTTTTAGGAGACTTATCGCCGAGCATTATTTTCCCAATGGGCTTAACGCCGGGAAAAAATATTACCACCTGCCCACTTTTTTTGGGCAGAATCAGCAGAATGGGCGAAATCAACGGCCATAATATCGCCCAGTGTTACTTTCCGCACGGAAATAATGGCGAGATTCAATATGAACGCCCGCCCATGGCTTTTTGTCATAAAGAGCATATTTACCCAAACTAGTGACCATGGAGATCACCCATCATCAATTTCACCACCTCGCACACATATTGCCCACAATATCGCTCACTCAAAAACCGCCCACAAAAAGTGGAACTAACCGGAACGAACACCAGTGGTGTGGTTGGCATTTGTTAAATCCCACTCTTACGTGAGGAGCTGATATCGGAACGATTTGCCTGAAAGAGCACTGATGTGAGTGACAATGCTGACACACTGCTGTGTGTGTGCAGCTCAGACATCAATGGTGCCCATCACCTTGGTGCCAGTTAAAGTTTACATTGATTGATGTTAAGTTGTATTTAACCCTTTCATGGTAAGGAATCACCAGTGTGTAAGGTCTAGCTATCTGAGACAACGCGCAACAAGGTTATGTTCAATAACAAAAGTTTAATACCAACATTGGTCTAAAATCATAAGTATCACAACCAATAACACTCAACCCCTGCCCACACCCAACTTTTTCCACCATTGATATAAATCAAATGTTCAACATGTCCACCAACACAGAATACAAAGGCAATGCTGGAGCATGGTCCCAACCCCCATATATTGCAACAAATTGCATACACCCAGATGGAGCTATAACAAAGTCATCACCTGCGCACATGCACCTCACTTTCCTTCCCCCCACTCCTTCTTCTCCCCAGCTCTACCCCTTCCCCTCCTTGCTCCACGGCACCTGGCCGAGGAGCTTCTCAGGCGGTGCCTCATTGGGGGGGATGAAGGCAGGTGCGTTGGTTGCACGGGTACGGGAATGGGGGATGCCAAGGGGGCAACATTCTCTGATGCAGGAGCAGGATCTTGGTCCTTGCTCTCATCTGTCGTTCGCAGTGGTGGTGCGGAACCTACAGGTGGAGTGCATGCTCGGGGACCACTGGGAGGACTGTGGAAGCAGTGTTCCTGGCTATCGCATCCAAGGACTCCACCATGCGCGGAATGTACTCGGTCATGGTGGGCAACTGTCGGGATATGCCCGCCAATGCTTCGATGAGCTGGTCATTAATGTCTACAGTCCCCCTGGACAACCATCTCTCCGCTGTCATGTTGCGCTCGTGGAACAGACCTGCCGCGTCCACGAGGCCTCCGCGGGGTCGGCGCCGTCCTGAGGACAAATGGGATGCCCTATGGAGAGGTGTTTGGGGCCGGCATCTCCAGAGTGGAGGAGGGAAGGACCACTAGATGGCCTTGGGGTGGAATGGCTTCTGGATTGTGGCCATGCAGGTTATTGGAAGTCCGCGCTCTCATCTGTCGAGAACAGACCCAGCAGATTGACGGGCGACAATCGGAGCTCCTCATCACCAGATGTAGTAGGATCATCCGCCGACTCCTGCCCCACGCCTGCACGTTTTGGCCTTTCTGGCCTTGCCTGGGGCCGCGCTGCTGGCTGAGCTGCAAAACACAAATGAGGTTATTAGTGGAGAAAGGGGTGCTAGGGTGACAAGGTGAGTCCAGCGCTACACACAGTATATGCACGGCAAAAGCACCATCGCTCTCAAAATCATCGCACAATGACCATCAACACTTTGTGCATTGCAATGATTTTCATTAGGCCAGCATTATCTCTATGGCACTTTTAGAAATCATCTATTATATTTGATTGTTCGGATATGAGTGGGTTTGGCATCTATTGACTTTACATCACGCAATGGTGTAAGCTTTACTCACGTGGCATCACTTCAGGGTCTGCCGATGCATCCGTGGCTGTCCAAGGGTGCTTCCCCACAAGTGCAAGCACTCGCTCCTCCATCTCTGTGATGTCGCTGGGGACTGGTGGCCCCCCACCCGTTCACCTCTGCATGGACCTCATCGTCGATAGCTTCTTCTTTAAAAGGTGACAGGACGACATAGCATGAGATCATTGCATGATATCATTGCTAGGTACTGTCACAGACACTGATACAACACATAACCGACATGTAATCATGATTATTATGATTATTGTCATTCTTTACCTAAAGACGTACACCATGAATGCAGGCTTTGAGTAAAATATTGGGTAAAAGTGCAAGACCTCACATCTGATGATAGTCACTCATGACTGTTACAAATCAAATTATATAAATACATAAGTAGCTATAAATCAATGTAACACTTACTCTTGCGGATTCTACAAAGTAATTCCATCGTTTGCGGCACTGGTTGCCCTCAAGCACCTCGTTCCCACGCCGTCCCTGTGTCAAATCACCCTAGCGTAACTCAACCTCCTGCAGGAGGGAGGCATTTGCTTCATCCAAGAACCTCCTCACTCTTTTGCAGCCTCCAATGTGCTCCTCTCCCACCTCACTGCTCTCTCCAGTGTCAGTCTCCACAGCATGCTGTGATGCCTCCTCCTCTCCCTCCATTATAAGGCAAATTCGGTCAAATATGTGGCTGGTAACAGCTAATTTTTGTTTGCCTACTTTCTGTGAAGCTCTAAAGTCTCCTTCCTTCCTCCCAAAGCAGCCACACTACACCCACACACACCTTCAGTCCCTCTGAGCTCCCTCTCTCTCTGTCTCCTCTTCTGCACATGTCATGGTGACCCTTGACCTCCAGAATCACAGGAATCGAGCGTTGCCATGCCACTGCTAAAGACGGCCACACTTTACGGCAGAAGGTCAAAAAAATTTTACGCTACCGCCCATTTGATATCACTCACGGTAACGGCCATTTTCAAAAATGTAAACTAGGTGTTTTGAGAATGGGCGAGAAGCCGACAATCTGAAAACCCTTTTTTACCGCCCACTCCGAAAATAACGCTCATTTTTGGGCGATAAGCACAAAAGTGGAAGTTCTAGCCCTTTGTCTTTCTCTGTTATTCTGCGCTCTCTTCTCCTGCAAGGAGGGAAAGAAGAGAACACTGAGTGAGGGTGATGGAATGTGTGTAAGGGATGGATGGGCTACATCTGTAGAGGGTGACTATGATGGAGTGGCATGACATTGACAAATGATCTCCGTCTGTCGCATCACTTTGTAGGATTGCATTAGGATGAGGATGAGTGTCAGTGGTGGTTCGTCAGATGGGAATGTGAGTAGATGCATAGATAGTGAGGGACGGGTACAACTGCAAGGTAGGTTGGTGTGAGAAGCAATGTGCGGTAGTATGCTTGGAAGGCAGAGTGAGAGGGTTGGGGTGACTCGCACATCAGGACGTAGTTGAGTGTGGCATAGTTCTCATCTTTCCTGACCTCATGAGGTCATTAAATCTCTTGTGGCACTGTATCCAGGAGCACCTGACAAGACCCTTGCTGTTCACTTAGACACAGAAACATAGAAATTTACAGCACAAAAGGAGGCCATTTCGGCCCATCGTGTCCACGCTGACCGACAAAGAGCTGCACGGCTCTCAGTCAGCAGCCCTGAAGTTTACATATAAACCTATGAACAATGGCGGAAAGGCAAAGAGCACCCAGCTCAACCAATCCGCCTCACACAACTTCAACACCCCTTATACTGAAACATTCTACACTCCACCCCAACCAGAGCCATGTGATCTCCTGGGAGAGGCAAAAACCAGATAAAAACCCAGGCCAATTTAGGGAGAAATAAATTTGGGAAAATTCCAGTCTGACCCATCCAGGTGATCGAAACTAGTCCAGGAGATCACCCTGTCCATATTCGATTCCCTTCAGTACTTACCATTATATCTGCACCGGACAACAAAAGGTCATCCAGTCTAATCCAAGTTACCAGCTCTAGGTCCGTAATCCTGCAGGTTACGGCATTTTAAGTGCCCATCCAACCATCTCTTAAAAGTGGTGAGGGTTTCTGCATCCACCACTTTTCCAGGCAATGAGTTCCAGATCCCCACAACCCTCTGTGTAAAGAAGCCCCGCCATGTAAGAGATCATACAAAAACTGAAGTTTAAATTATTCAGACCAATAAGCTGGATTCAACAAGACTATGAAAAGAAAGAAAGACTTGCATTTATATAGCACCTTTCACGAACATCGAAAGTTCCAAAGTGCTTTACATACACTTTTTTAAGTGTAGTCAATGTTGCAATGTAGGAAGCACAGTAACTAATTTGCACACAGCAAGCTCCCACAAACAGCAACGAGATAATTATTTGCATTGCCCCTTTCCTTTGTGAAATCAGATGCAAAGTATTCGTTAATAACCGTATCAACATCTTCCACCTCCACACAAAGATTACCCTCATGGTCTCTTATAAGCCCTACCCATTCTTTAGTTACCCTCTTACTCTTAATATATTTATAGAACATATTAGGGTTTCCCTCAACTTTACTAGCCAAGAACTTTTTGTGCTGTCTCTTAGCATTCCTTGTTAGCGCGAATGTTTTCCTGCAAGAATCACTCGACACTCTGGGACGGTTCCAACGCCAAAACAGCTTTTATTACGCCAGCGGGGAGAGAGCCTCTGGTCCAACTCCAGGCACTCCACTCTCCAACGAACAAAGAAATTCATCGATATTTATATGTTTTACAATAGTTCATTACAGTTACTCAGCCCACTTCGGCTGGACACAATCCAATCATAACGATTATAGATTACATATAGGTTTCTTTAACCCAATAGAATTCCCCTGATACCTCAGGGGCTGTATGTTTGGTTTTTGTCAGCTCGGGCTGATTAATGACCTCGTTATGTGAGGTAGGCCTCCCCTTATCTCTGTTCCTCGGGGCTTTGCTGTGCGAAGTCCTTGATTAAGGACATTCCATACCAGGTACTATAATGATCCAAGGCATTCCCGGTAGTGGGCCTCACTAGGTCATTGCTCGGTCAGCCTCAGTCAACAGTTCATTGCTTGACTAACTGAGTTCCCATCATGCTTGGGCAGCCATTTTATATGTGGCCACTTTAAACCTATATGAATTTAGATATATTTAGCAGGTGCCTAATGCCTAGTGTTTTGATATATTCAGCAGGTGCCTAATGCCTACAACAATTCCCCCCTTTCGGTAAAGAGACTAGTCCTAGTCCCCCTTTAACCGACCGCCCTACCTTTATTAGATTTTGTGCACAGCCCCGGTACTCCCTGCCTCAACGTGCTGGCCAGTCACGCGGTTTCAGGAGTCCCGGTTACTTAAATCAAATTGACAAAGGCCAAATCCTCCTGCCCCTTTATTAGACAGCCTTGTTTAGTATCCGGGGACCGGTCATGGGTCCCTCTTCGTTGTGCGTGGTGCCTGCATACCTGGCAGGCCATTATGCCCCATGTTATTGCTAAGATCAATTGTATCCCGACCAGTATGTGTGAAATTATTCGAATCCAAAGATGGATGTTCACATTTATTACCCAGTCCCAAACCTTTCTCCACCAACTCTGACTTTGTAAGTCTACATCGATATCTTCTTCCAGTACTTTGATTTTAGTTTGCATTTGGTGGTAGAGCTTTACGGATTGACCCACCCTGAGCCTCAATTCTCGTAATACTTCGGTTGGATGTGGGATAGGGACCTGATCTGGCTCGTCATAATCCTGAGCTGATCGGTTACATCAATAACTTCGGGCTTCCGGCGCCTAACCTGGGTGATATGCGCTTGCCCGATCGTGACAGGTCGTAGCGGCGCAAAGCAAAAGTTCAGCTGTGGTATCGGGCACTGCAGGTCATTATAGTAGAAACGCAGTACCTTCCCTTCCCTCCATAGCCTGCCCTCGCGAAGTGCCTATGTGCGGGTATTATTTCTAGTACACATCCGTCGGTTCGGTTAAACCCGCACTCGTCTAGCTCCCCTCGGCCCACTGGGTGAGGACATACTGTGATCTCCCCTCTTTGCTTGCATTCTGTTAGGGAAATCCCAGTAAGTATGTCGTTTCGGCGAACGACGGAGGTGGTGGTCAGATAGTAACGATGGAGACATTTTCCCGTATTACTCCAATATTCTCTAGTTGGTATAGGGAGAACGGCCCTGAGTCCGGCGTGGCTATAGGGATCATCAAGACTATCCCTATCCCAGTATTCCTACCCATCTGGCAATCTGGAATCGCTGGGTATACTTGGGTCAATCCCTTCAGAGTACAATTATCCAGTGTCCCCCTCTGTTTAGCCAATTGAGCTAAATGTGAACTGTCTATCCAATCGGGTACCTCCCCGCGTTGGATCTGATCGAGATTGTGGCGGATCTGTCCCACCATCCACAGACCGTAAGCGTGACAGAGTTGCCCCTGTCTTTGCTTTCCGGTATCTTCTCTTTCTCTATCAATGAGGTGATTGATGGTTTTGTTGTGAGCTTCCAGGACTGAGATGCCGTCCAACTGGATTTTGGCACCCTCCTTTCCTAGGTTGGCTTGGTCTTCCTGGTTTTGCTCCACCCTTTCTAATAACCCCTTCATCACCCCTCTTAAGCTGTTCCACCCTCTCGTTTAACCCTTGTATGTCTATCGAGTTTACCACGGAGGTTCCGGTATTAAAGCCGGTAGCGACATCATTAACTATTCCCCTCTTAGTTCTATGAACTGGCTCTTGTCCTCAGAATCTACTGGCACCCATGGCATCGGCAGCCTGCTGCATTACTACTTTACTCAACACTTTATACATATTTCTTGCCTGCTCTGTACAATATTCCGGCATTCATATGCCTGAGACATTGATCAGGACAGGCACAATTTAATGTTTGACATTATCATATAATAGTTCACCCTCGTTGAACAGTACAATCCCATTTTCTGGTCCCTTAGTAGTTATGGGGCATGGCAATTCCTCAGGTTGTGTGGTGGTTCTTATGGGGCACGGTGTCGGAGGGGGTGAGAAGCATACATACAATGATATTGCAGCCACCCCCACCTCCTCGTAGTACCCACACAGCCTCACTCCCTTTTTGCGGATGACTGATTGCTGGGACTGTCCCGGAGGCACGCAAATTATGCCGAAAGTACATTCATCGGGCCCTTTGACATCCCTCCATTTAATGCAGCTGCTCCTTATACCAGTGGAGCACTGTACACATACCCGGTTCTTATTAGGATTCACTTGTAACCATGCATTAAAATAAGTCCTGTCCTTGCTCCAATCCTTGGCTGCTGGGATGCACATTCCATCCGTTAAATTAAACAAGACTCCATAGTTTATGTAGTTGTTTATTTCCTGAGTGCGCTGCAATCCGTTGATATCATCCAGTGTTTGCGTGGGTTTTAAGGTTCGCAATATTATGAGTTGAATCAGTCATCGCGGTCCCATCTCGGTGAGTTTTATCTGCAATTTTAAACAGACAGCCTGGTCGTCACCAGGTGTTAGGTTCTGGTCTACTTGTGTCGCGGTCACTCTGTGGACTCGGAGGTAAGGATTAGGTTAACCATATTCTTTATAGTTGTACCATCTCTATCACTTCATGTCCCTGCCTGGGCTGCTGTCGGTTTTGTATTTGAGCCTGCTGTGCTTGAGCCTGCACAATGACCCATCTAAATATTATCCAAACTCCAATTAACACCAATGCCACCACTATTCCTCCAAACATCGCAGTCTGCTTTACTGTTAGGTTGGGTTTGTGGACTACACTTAACCACCGTGGGGTACATTGGCTCTATTGCCATAGGTGATGGTGCTATGGCTGCGCACTGCACTATCCGTCTAGTCCCGTTTTTTTTAAACATCTCTTCCAGCCTGTTTATCTTAGCTTTTAACTCTTGACCAGCTAGTTCTATTTTATTTTTATTCTGAATATCCCACCATTTCCTCTGTCTGTCAGGTGAGTCTTCTTTATTTTATTAATAAATTCAAATTAGTAAGGTCAGTGTAAAACAGCTGTCAATGGAAAGGGTTAACTCCTTTACAGATTTGTAAGAAGGCCTGATGTCATTACATGACTTTGCGTAATCATCCGAATTTCATTTTTTTTAAGTCTTTGTGCCTCCAAAACTTGCTCAGAAATTAGGAATCCGTTAAAACAGCAGAAATCATTAGTAAAGTGGTCATAATAAAACTCTTCTCATCAGGAAAGACAGCATTTTAGATTAAACTCCAAATTTTCTAAACTTCTAATTCAAGTACTTGCCAAAGATTTTTTTAAAAGTAAGAGACTGAAATCCAATTTTCACACAAGTATACATTCCAACATTTCGTTTTTTTTTAATGGTTCTGTTCACTGGGCAAATCTTGTGTTTTATTTCTCTCTCTGCTGAGTTCGTATAGCTTAGATCTTTTCTCCTCAGTTATTTTCAAAACCCTCCTGCTTGTTTAGACTGTTCGGGACTTTTCTTGATAAACAAGTCCACTTTGGAAATCTTTTCAAACTGCAGTGAAACTTTCTCGTAATTTAAAATCATTATCAATGTAGAGTGTCTTTTACCTCCTCCAATTTTTTTTCAATTAAACCAATATCTTTTTCACAGTCAATATCAACTAGTATTTAGTAAGTTATGTCTTTTTCCATCACAAACACCCCCTTTTTTTTCAACACCTAATTAGTGCGTTACGTCTTTTTTTTTCAGATCACCTTTCTTCAAATAGTATTTTACATGGAGGGCTCGTGACTCCGTAAATTTGTTAATTTAAAATCATCAGATAATCGAAGACACTTTTTCTTTCAAATTCGTTCAATTTGTTTACTTTCAAAGTTGCGTCTTTATCTTTTTCTTTTCTCCATAACTAGAACAGAGTCTAGCACGTAGGCTTTGAGGGCTGCTTTTCGTTATTTCAAATTCCAGTTTCGAGGTCATTACAATGGTTTTTCTAAACTGCTAAAGCTTGCTGTTTTAACATTTTTCAAAAGTCCCTTTTACACCTTTGCAGATAGCTCGCCACTCGCCCAGGAGTTTGATCTGATCCGTGAAGGTATTTCTAGATTGTTTCCAAACCTTTTAGTTTTATTTCTCCTTTTTTCTTTAAGAGATTTAATTTAATAATTATTTTTTTTTTTTTACTTGAATCCATCTCAGTTTTTTGCTGTGCCTTCTCTTAATATCTTAAAATCCCAATTCAAATTTTGTAATTTCAATCTTTATTTAAAACTTTTTTTGAGCTAGAAGCTTTTTTTTTTAAAAAGGCATTCTTTATCTCATTCCTAGACTAAATTTATGTCTTTCAACCCAATGTAATCAATCCTTTGTGCATTTCCTAGCTCCATAACTTATCATCCGAATAAATCCACACCAACGTTTCTAACTTAAAATGTCTTAAAACTTCCCACATACAGGACAACACTACAAAGGGTTAAAAAAAACTTTCACTCTGTTTGGAAAAGTGGGTGGAGCTAAAATAAACAGACAGCTGCACTCCTCTTCCAAGCAGGCTTTCAGAAACATGAAAACATAAAAAAATTCATTCCGCAGTCAAAAAATCACACAAGGACTCTCAACGACAGACATTCACAAAAGTCTCTCTTCATTCAACAAAGCTTATTAATTTTTTGGCCGGCTTTATTCTTGGATCCATACTTCACTTAAGATAATCACTATCAGGTTTTTTTTATTTCTTACATATTGATTTACTTCCTCTGTTAATTTTACGTGGGCTCGCAGTATCAAGACCATAGCCTTTTCATTTTTATCTTTCTTTTCCTTCTCCCACCATTCCCGCTGATTTGCTGGCAGGACCTGGGGGTCCCATCCTGATTTAATCATCTTCTCAATTCGTTTCTTTTGTTTTTCCGCCAGGTGGCGGGTAAGGAACCCTTCTGGTCCCCACTCGAGGTGATTTGCTTTATTGGCCATTCCTGGGTAGGACTAGAACCGTTAGGAATCCACTCTCAGGTCCGCTTTATACCTAGCGTAACTTGTAGTAGACTGTCTCCTGGCTACTGTCAGGTCACAAGTTCTGCTGTTACACAAACTTATACAATTCTTAAAATATGTTTGAGCAATTCCCGCAGTGCCCCATGCCTCCTTAACGACTACCTACCACCGTTTTGTCTGTTGGTCCGACCCTGTTCACAGGTTTTGTTTCCATTGGTCACTGTGCGCCGCCTGGTCTTTGGGGTATACTTTCAAATCACACTACTGGGTCTGGGAAGTGTCGCTCGGTATCACGATCCCACGGTCTAAGTGTGTTCCCTACGCCTACTTAGTTCCTGGCCGTCACGTGGGACTAAAGTCCTCTTAATTCAGGCTCAGGCTAGGCGTTTGAGATATTAGACCGTCTCTTCGTGTTGATCAACTGGCTTCCACCTCCCACACCCTTTATAATTAAACATTTTTATACTCACCCAGGTTTTTCCAAGGGCGTCCAGCGACTCCGGGAAATCCTGTTCATGATGCCATTGTTAGCGCGAATGTTTTCCTGCAAGAATCACTCGACACTCTGGGTCGGTTCCAACGCCAAAACGGCTTTTATTACGCCGGCGGGGAGAGAGCCTCTGGTCCAACTCCAGGCACTCCACTCTCCAACGAACAAAGAAATTCATCGATATTTATATGTTTTACAATAGTTCATTACAGTTACTCAGCCCACTTCGGCTGGACACAATCCAATCATAGCGATTATAGATTACATATAGGTTTCTTTAACCCAATAGAATTCCCCTGATACCTCAGGGGCTGTAAGTTCAGTTTTTGTCAGCTCGGGCTGATTAATGACCTCGTTATGTGAGGTAGGCCTCCCCTTATCTCTGTTCCTCGGGGCTTTGCTGTGCGAAGTCCTTGATTAAGGACATTCCATACAAGGTACTATAATGATCCAAGGCATTCCCGGTAGTGGGCCTCACTAGGTCATTGCTCGGTCAGCCTCAGTCAACAGTTCATTGCTTGACTAACTGAGTTCCCATTATGCTTGGGCAGCCATTTTATATGTGGTCACTTTAAACCTATATGAGTTTAGATATATTTAGCAGGTGCCTAATGCCTAGTGTTTTGATATATTCAGCAGGTGCCTAATGCCTACAACATTCCTAATATCCTTTTTAATTTTGCCTCTTAACTTTCTATATGCCTCTAAAGATTCTATAGTATTTAGCCGTTGGTATATGACATAAATGTCCCTTTTTTTCTTTATCCTCCCCTGTAAGTCCCTAGACATCCAGGGGACTCTAGACTTATTATTCCCAATCTTTTTCTTTAAGAGCACATGTTTGGCCTGAGCCTTCCGGATCTCCTCCTTAAATGCCTCCCACTGTTCCGACACTGATTTACCCACAAGTAGCTGTTTCCTGTCCACTGTGGCCAAATCACTCCTTAACATAGCAAAATTAGCTTTTCCCCAATTCGGGACTATTATTCCAGGCCTATCCTTGTCCTTATCCATAACCAACTTGAATCTGACTGAATTATGGTCATTGGCACCCAAATGCTCTCCCACTAATACCCCTTCAACCTGCCCAGCTTCATTCCCCAAAACTAAATCCAAAACCGCCCCTCTCGTGTTGGGCTTGCTACATACTGACTAAAAAAGTTCTCTTGAATGCATTTCAAGAATTCCACACCCTCTATATCCTTCACACTATATTTGTCCCAATCAATATTTGGATAGTTAAAATCCCCTACCATTACTACCCTATGGTTTTTGGACTTCACAGCAATTTGCCGACATATTTGCTCCTCTATCTCCCTCCTGCTGTTTGGAGGTCTATAATACACGCCCAGCAGTGTGATCACCCCTTTTTTATTCTTCAATTCGACCCATATGGCCTCATTTGATAATCCCTCTAATATATCATCCCTCCTCACTGCTGTAATAGTTTCTTTAATCAGTACCGTGACACCCCCCCCCACTCCCCTTTTTACCCCCGTCTCTCTCTTGTCTAAAAATCCTGTAACTGGGAATATTGATTTGCCAAACCTGCCCCTCTATCAGCCATGTTTCTGTAATGGCTATAATGTCATACTCCCAAGTGTCTACCTGTGCTCTTAGCTCATCCGCCTTATTCGCTATACTCCTTGCATTAAAGTATATACCATTTAGCACAGGAAGACCTCCTTGCTTACTACTTGCTAAGCCTTGTTTCCTCTGTCTTACGGATTCACTTTCTAGATTCTTGCTATCCAATTTCCGCTTTACTTCCTTATTGAATTTGTTCTCAGGTTCCCATCCCCCTGCCAAGCTAGTTTAGACTCTCCCCAACAACACTAGCAAATCTCCCCGTGAGGATATTGGTCCCGGCGCTGTTGAAGTGTCCGGTTTGTACAGATCCCATCTCCTCCAGAAGCGATCCTAATGCCTCAAGAATTAAAAGCCCTCCCTCCTACACCAACTCTCCAGCCACATGTTCATCCTCTCTATCCTTCTATTTTTTTTTACTCATTAGCACATGTACCGGAGATTACTACCTTTGAGGTCCTACCCTTTAATTTTCTTCCTAGCTCCCTGAATTCTGCCTGTAGGACCGCATCCCTCCTTTTACCTATGTCATTGGTCCTGATATGGATCATGACCTCTAGCTGTTTACCCCCCTCCCAGAATGCCCCGCATCCGCTCTGTGACATCCTTGACCCTGGCACCATGGAGGCACCAAACCATTTGGGAGTCACGTCTACGGCTGCAGAAATGCCTGTCTATTCCTCTAACCATAGAATCCCCTATCACTAGGGCTCTTATTCTTCATCCCTCCGCCCTGTGCAGCTGAGCCACCCATGGTGCCTTGGACTTGGCTCTGGCTGCACTCCCCAGAGGCACCATCGTCCTTACCGATATTCAAACGTGAATATCAGTTTGAAAGCGAGATGGACTCACGGGGGGACTCCTGTTCTACCTGCCTAGCGTGCTTACTATGTCTGGTGATCACCCATTTCCCCTCTACCTGCACGCCTTTAAGCTGCGTGGTGACCACCTCCTGAAATGTGCTATTCACGTAGCTCTCATCCTTGCGGATGCACCGTATTGACTCCAGCTGCTGCTCCTGCTCCAAAACGCGGAGCTCGAGTAGTTGAAGCTGGAGACACCTCCTGCTCACACGGTTGTCTAGGCTGCACGAAGCGTCCAGGAATTCCCACGTGCTGCAGGATGAGTACTCCATGGGAGTGAGCTGCCCTGCCATCCCTCTAGTTAGACTTATCTAGTTTAAAATCTAATTTAAAAGAAATAGAGAAAAGGGAGATATTTACCAACTCACCTCACCGACCTCTCGAACTCACCGCCCTCTGTGGCCTCCCGAACTCTCAGACTCATGACCTCCCGAACTCTCGGATTCCTGACCTCCCGAATTCACCGACCTCTGTGGCCTCCCGAACTCACCGACCTCTGTGGCCTCCCGAACTCACTGACCTCTGTGGCCTCCCGAACTCACCGACCTCTGTGGCCTCCCGAACTCTTGGACTCCTGACCTCCCGAACTCACCGACCTCTGTGGCCTCCCGAACTCTCAGACTCCTGATCACCCGAACTCACCGACCACTGTGGCCTCCCGAACTCACTGACCTCTGCGACCTCCCAACCTCTCGGACTCCTGGCCTCCCGAACTCACCAACCTCTGTGGCCTCCCGACCTCTTGGCCTCCGAACTCCCGACCTCTGTGGCCTCCCGACCTCTCTGACTCCTGGCCGCCGAACTCCCGATCCCTGTGACGTCCCGACCTCTCGGACTGAATGAAGTCCTCAAACAGCTAGAGAAGTAAAACGTCCAAAGATGCCAAGATACTTCTTGTGGGATCATCAGCCAAGCCCTCTTGGTTTCATCTGCTGCTCTCTTCTTGCCACTACCAGGAGTAGGAATTCCCTCCGTGCTCTGACTCCCTGGATCAGGACTATCAGGGAGGCATCCGAGAACCTGGGCGCAGCCTCCTGGTACTGAGACCCCATGCTTCCTTGCACCCTCACCAAAGTCTTCGATAGACAACAATAGCCATCTCTCCCAACCACCTGTAAGCCTCCTCCAACAACCTTCAACTGTGATGTGTGCAAGGCACCTTTAAATATCTGAGCTAAGAGCAAGTTATTGGTGATATCATCAGACCCACTCCAGTTAATTGGCTGGGAAGCCTGCATGACTCTTTCAATTGATCCAATTCAGTTAAATGCTCAATGCAGAACGTGCTGTTGAAAGATTCGTGATGGCAACCCGCTACACGTCCCGCATGCACCCGCCCCGCCTCTAAGGTAAACATTCGAGTGAAAGTGTCAGTTGAGACAAGTTCAAGGTCTAGATTTTCCACTTTTGGTCTTATCGTCCAAAAATGGGTGTTGTTTTTGGCGTGGGCTGTAAAAAAGGGTTTTCAGCTGGCCAGCTTCTTGCCCATTCTCAAAGCACCAAGTCTCCATTTTTGAAAATGGGCGTTATCGCAAGCAATGTGAAATGGGTGGTAGCGTTAAATCTCGCTGACCTTCTGCCGTAAAGTGTCTCCGTCCTTAGCAACGGCATGGCAATGCGCGATTCCCGCGATTCAGGAGGTCAAGGGTCATCATGACATGCGCAGAAGAGGAGACAGAGAAAGAGGGAGCTCAGAGGGAATGAAGGCGTGTGTGGCTGTGTTGTGTGCTTGTTTGGCCATTGGTGGGAGGAACGAGGGAGATTTACCAGCAGCACCAAGAACATAGCTGGCACCGAGCTTTTGTCCAATAAATAAGATATAACATGGAAGGGATGGTGGAGGCCCTGGAGCTGGTAGCCAGGAACACTGGTGGCAGAGGGCTCCCAGTGGTCCCGGAGCGCAGCACTGCACCCCAAGGTGCCGCACCCCCATTGCCAACCACACATGAGAGCCAGCAGCAACATCTTGCTTCTGGCTCGGAGCACGTTCCCACCTCGGGACTGTCCTCTCCAGTAACCATCCAAGCAGCATTTCGGACGTCATCCCCCACCGCCCCACCCCCCTCCCCACGCCCCCACCAAAGAAGCATCGCCTGAGGAGCTCCTCGGCCAGGCAGCTTGGAGTCAGGAGAGGAAGGGGTAGAGGTGGGGAGGAGAAGCGGGGGGCGGGGGAAGCATTGGTTTTACAGAAATACTGATGATTTCAGACAAATGTTCGGTTTAATTTAACAAAACCTTGTTGTGCATTGGCTCAGATAGCTGCACCGTGACACGTTGCTAATTCCTTAACATCAAAGGATATAATGACACTTAACTTTAATCAACTTTAAGTTTAACTGTCACCAAGGTGATGCCCACCATTGATGCATCACCTGCACACCCAGCAGTGTGTCAGCCTTGTAAATAACACCAATGTTCTTTCAGGCAAAGCGATCATTGATGAGCTCCTAACGTAAGGCTCCTGCAGCTATAATGCCACCACGGGCCCTTTCACGTGTCTACAGGGGGGCGGGGGCATAGCTTCGGCGTCAGCCTGATTGTCTGGACCGCTGTCAGCGTCCGCCTCCTCGTCCTCCTCTTCCTCTCTCTGGTGAAGTGGACTGTCAGACTCATCAGATAATTCTTGTCCCCTCCTGATAGCCAAGTTGTGCAGCATGCAGCACACCACCACGAATTGAGCTACCTGCTTACGTTGGTATTGGAGCTCACCTCCTGAGTGATCCAGCATCTAAAGCCCTGCTTAAATACTCCAATAGTTTTCTCCACGATATTGCGAGTGGCTCTGTGGCTCTCATTGTATCGCCTCTTGGCTTTGTTGTGGGTGTCAGCAGGGGGGTCATCAGCCAGGTGGCGAGGCCATATCCTTTGTCACCAAGCATCCAGCATTGACCTTGTGGCTGATTGTTAAACAAGTCAGATACAGTGCTCTCACGCAGGATGTGAGCATCATGGATGCTGCCCAGAAATTGAGCATTCACTGCCTGTATAATTTGCTGGTGGTTGACAATGAGTTGGACGTTCAGGGAGTGGAATCCCTTGTGGTTCCTGAAAACCTCTGAATTCTGAAAAGGTGCCCGCATCGCGATGTGTGTACAGTCTATTGCTCCCTGCACCTTGGGGAAGTTTGCAATTCTGGAGTATTCTAGAGCCCTCTCAATCTGTGCCTCCCTGGTCATAGGGAAGCTGATCATGTCCCTCCTGCGTGCTTACAGGGCTTCAGGGACCAATCTAATGCAGCAATGTGTGGCATGTTGAGAAAGTCTGCAAATGTCGCCAGCTGTGGCCTGAAAAGAACCCGAGGCGTAGAACGACAGTGCCGCGGTGACTTTGACCTCGACGGACAGTGCAGTACTGATGGTGCTGGCAGGCTGCAGATCTGCCCTTAACAGCTGGCATACCTCAGTGATAACTCTTTGTGGAAGCGCAGTCTCTGAAGGCACGTGGTGTCGGGCAAGTCGAGGTAAGACTGCTTCTCCCTGTACTTGCGGCGGGTGTAACATCTGGTCCTCCTCATCAGTCTGGCACTTCTTACATTGGACACATAATGCTGTGGAGCATATCTTCGGTGATCTCGACTCTGCTGCATGTAATTGGTCACCAAGAGAGGGTGAGAAAGGACAGCCACCTTTGTCCTAGCTCTCTGTTTTACACCCGCACAAAATAGGGCCATGCATGTTCTGAGTTTAGGTATGTGAAACACTTGCGCCTAAACCCGTAATTTGCAATCTGTCAAGAATCCTCTTGACAGATCGCACACATCTGGAAGTAAAGGGCCTCCACGGGCGGAGAGCTGGGCTATTTGCCCAACTACTGCCCAGCAAATACCCTTGAAATTCTTACAATAAATGTAGGCATAAGGCCAGCTTTTATCAGCATAAGATGTTTAAAGGACAGAAAAATAATTTTTTTTTAAGAATTGAAACATTGAAAATCCTGTTAAATAAGGTAAGTTTATTTTTAGACCCTTTAAGAACATAAGAACATAAGAAATAGGAGCAAGAGTAGGCCATTCGGCCCATCGAGCCTGCTCCGCCATTCAATAAGATCATACGTACATTTATTTTTTCAAAAAATTAAATGTTTGTTTTGTAATTCATTAAATTCCATTTTGATTAATTTTAAATATGTGATGTTTAAAAATATATATTTTAAGTTTTTGTGTGTTCTAGGAGGTATTCCCATTCATACTTATGATGATTCCGTACATATGGAACACACCACAAGTATGAATGGGAATACCCCTACTTTGATTGGTTGGGCCGGTGCATGTGATCCCAGGGACAGGTATGAAGCACTTATGTCCCTGGGATATGTGGGCCTCTACGCAGGCCTACACAGAGAGACCCAGGACCGCAAGTCTCCAAACCACCCGGATCACCCGCAATTTCTGGGCCAATGAGAAGCAGGAGAGATGCGTAACGCCGGCCAATTCGATATCACACCATCACCCAAATTTCCAATTACCCCCATCAGATGGAAATCTAGAATTCGCTGCTGCCACAGGGGACTGGATCGAGGGCCAAAAGGAGTCACGAAGGCATGGAGAAGCTGTCGTCAGACTCTGACATTTTGGGTACGTCTGGGCAAATTCAGGAGAATAAGAAGAATTGATCGCCTGTCCCCAAAGCAAGCTTACGATCATGACAAGGCAGGCCTATTTCACAAGATGCTGAAGAAGAAGATGCTTGATACATACAAAACATACAAACAATGATGTACAAGTAAAGACTGTCTGGTCCATTGAGCTTGTCGCACACCATCACGATACCTTGTGTATCACAATACATATGCCCTCAAATCTGGAACCAAGCTTATGGTCTACAGGGCTGTAGTGATATCCACCCACCTGTATGGCTCAGAGATGTGGACCATATACAGTAGACACCTCAAGTCGCTGGAGAAACACCACCAACGATGTCTCCGCAAGATCCTGCAAATCCCCTGGGAGAACAGACACACCAACATCGGCGCTCTCGATCAGGCCAATATCCCCAGCATCAAAGCACTGACCTCACTCAACCAGCTCCGTTGGGTGGGCCACATTGTTCGTATGCCTGACACAAGACACACAAAGCAAGCGCTCTACTCGGAACTCCTACACGGCAAGTGAGCCCCAAGTGGGCAGATGAAACGTTTCAAGGACACCCTCAAAGCCTCCTTGACAAAGTGCAACATCCCCAGCGACACCTGGGAGTCCCTGGCCAAATACCGCCCTAAGAGGAGGAAGAGCATTCGGGAGGACGCTGAGCACCTCGAGTCTCATCGCCGAGAGCATGCAGAAAACAAGCGCGGGCAGCGGAAGGAGCGTGCGGCAAATCAGGCTCCCCACCCACCTTTTCCTTCAACCACCATCTGTCCCACCTGTGACAGAGATTGTAATTCCCATATTGGACTGTTCAGTCACCTGAGAACTCACTTTTGGAGTGGAAGCAAGTCTTCCTTGATTTTGAGGGACTGCCTATGATGATGATCACAATATATACACTCCACCCCACCAGAAACCATGTTCGCACAAGGCCTGTTGACCCTCGGTAGAAGTGCTGCAAAGAGTGCTCCAAAGCGTTTTCCACGAACTGATCTGTTCTGCACCTGATGTAAATTAATCCAGACCGTGAACTAATAGGGCAAGTTATTTTTCTCTGTAGAAAATCGGTCCCCCCTCAATAATAAGTGGCTGAACTGAATTAGAACTATATTGCCAGTACAGTGTGTAAAATAAAAAACATCAAATGACTCAGGTAGCATGCTTAACCCAATTGAACGATCGCCTTTAAATTGATATCAAAACTTTTTTCTAAAACTTAGTGAGAAGTGCACTCATTACATAAGAACATAAGAAATAGGAACAGGAGTAGGCCATACGGCCCCTCGAGCCTGCTCCGCCATTTAATACGATCATGGCTGATCTGATCATGGACTCAGCTCCACTTCCCCACCCGCTCCCCATAACCCCTTATCCCCTTATCGTTTAAGAAACTGTCTATTTCTGTCTTAAATTTATTCAATGTCCCAACTTCCATAGCTCTCCGAGGCAGTGAATTCCACAGATTTACAACTCTCTGAGAGAAGAAATTTCTCCTCATCTCTGTTTTAAATGGGCGGTCCCTTATTCTAAGATCATGCCTTCTAGTTCTAGTCTCCCCTATCAGTGGAAACTTCCTTTGTGCATCCACCTTGTCAAGCCCCCTCATAATCTTATATGTTTCGATAAGATCACCTCTCATTCTTCTGAACTCCAATGAGTGGAGGCCCAACCTACTCAACTTTTCTTTCTAAGTCAACCCCTTCATCCCTGGAATCAACCTAGTGAACCTTCTTTGACTGTCTCCAAAGCAAGTATATCCTTTCGTAAATATAGAAACCAAAACTGCACGCAGTATTCCAGGTGTGGCCTCATCGAAACCTTGTATAGCTGTAGCAAGACTCCCCTGCTTTTATACTCCATCCCCTTTGCGATAAAGGCAAGATACCATTGGCCTTCCTGATCACTTGCTATACCTGCATACTATCCTTTTGTGTTTCATGCACATGTACCCCCAGGTCCCGCTGTACTGCGGCACTTTGCAATGTCTGGAGGATACAGTTAACAAGGAACAAAAACCCCATTCTCTCATCTCTCTCCTCATCGTTCCCCCACCTTCTCCCTTCACTTAACAGTAATGGGAATTTACAGTCTCTATTTTTAATATCACGTTAAGCCCCCTCAGAATTAGACGATGAATCCTAAAATAACAATTCAGCCAGTTCCTGACAGACTAGTGCTTAGGGATAAATCTATTTTGCATTTCTGTTTGAAGTAAATCTGCTGTGATCCATGAAGGTAAAGATAATCATTAATGTTGACTATGATTCTATCTCAGGGGGCTTTCATGTGAAAGCATTACCATTTTTCTATTCTACCTAAAATATTTCCATTACATTATTGGATAAGACTTAAAGACGTGTATACCAAGTATGTCAACTGGAAGTTGCACATTAATTGTTTTTATTCCCACATTACAACAGTGACTACTCTCCAAGAAGTACTTAATTGGCTGTAAAGCACATTGAGACGTCCGGTGGTCATGAAAGGCGCTATATAAATGTAAGTCTTTCTTTCTTTCATTTGAATTGTAAACCGAACCACCTGCTGGACATGTGCAAGCACATAATGAATACTGGTCACTTTACACTCCTTGGTGCAATAGCAGGGTATTCTCAGATAGAAAAACATAACAAATAGGAACAGGAGTAGGCCATATGGCCCTTCAAGCCCGCTCCGCCATTCACTAAGATCATGGTTGATCGTCTACCTCAACTCCACCTTCCCGCACTATTCCCATATCCCTTGATTCCCCGAGAGTCCAAAAATCTATCCAAAAGTTCCTAAATGACCCCTTATCCTGAGACTATACCCCCTAGTTCTAGATTCCCCAACCTCTCAGCATTTACCCTGTCAAGTCCTGTAAGAATTTTATATGTTTCAATGAGATCACCTCTCATTCTTCTAAACTCCAGAGAGTATTGGCCCAATCTATTCACTCTCTCCTCATAGGAAAACCCTCTCATCCCAAAAATAAATCTAGTGAATCTTTGTTCCACCCCATCTCCAGCAAGTATATCTGTTTTTAGGTAAGGAGATCAAAACTGTACACTGAGGCAATTAAATACTGAGGGCGGGGGGGGGGGCGGAGGTGGGGCGGAAGGGCGGAAGTGAAATCGGTCTTGACTTCAATGGAAAAGAAAATCGGGCATGGAATAAAACATCCTGCCGATTCGTTATTACCCATTTTGCACCGTCGCAGGAAACTAATTTCGACCCCACCAAGTTAACTTGCAAACTTCCACGGAAAATATCAGGGTAATTTTCCCCGTGACATGGTCCGAGCATGGACCCCAGCTTTCTGGAAGCTCACATCAGGAAATGGTGCACTCACAGTCTACGACTTTTTAATATACAAAGGGACCTTTTAAAATCATTTAATACTGATTTTCACTGATAAATTCCAGGGTTTTGTTAGGGTGGCGAATCAGTAAAAGCTGACAGAGGAATAAAACATGGAATTACCCGTTGTTTTCTTACCGTAAATTAGGACTGTGAAGTTAGCGACAGGTTACAGAAAGAGAAATAGGGCTGGTCTCCCAGTCTTGTGTGCTGAGAGAGCAGGATTGCAGCGTAGCAGAAGGAGTGGGGGGTTGGGAATGGAAGATTGGGAGTGGGGGAATGGAAGATTGGGAGTGGAGGACTGGGAATGGGGGGGATTTGCTATGGGGGGATTAGGAATGGGAGATTGGGAATAGGGATTTGGATTGGGGGGGAATTGGGAGTGGGAGAATTGAGAATGGAGGGATTGGAAATGGGGTTTGGGAATGGGGATTGGGAGTGGTATTGAGAGAACATAGGAACATAAGAAATAGGAGCAGGAGTAGGCCATTTGGCCCCTCGAGCCTGCTCCGCCATTTAATAAGATCATGGCTGATCTGATCATGGATTCAGCTCCACTTCCCTGCCCGCTCCCCATAACCCTTTATTCCCTTATCGCTCAAAAATCTGTCTGTCTCCACTTTAAATATATTCAAAGACCCAGCCTCCACAGCTCTCTGGGGCAGGGAAATCCACAGATTTACAACCCTCTGAGAGAAGAAATTCCTCCTCATCTCAGTTTTAAATGGGCGGACCCGTATTCTGAGACTATGACCCCTCGTTTTACTTTCCTCTATGAGTGGAAATATCCTCTCTGTATCCAACTTGTCGAGCCCTCTCATTATCTTATGTTTCGATAAGATCAACTCTCATTCTTCTGAATTCCAATGAGTATAGGCCCAACCTACTCAATCTATCTTCGTAAGTCAACCCTTCATCTCCGGAATCAACCTAGTGAACCTTCTCTGAACAGCCTCCAATGTGAGTATATCCTTTCTTAAATACGGAGACCAAAACTGTCCGCAGTACTCCAGGTGTGGCCTCACCAATACCCTGTACAATTGTAGCAGGACTTCTCTGTTTTTATACTCTATGCCACTTGCAATAAAAGCCAGCATTCCATTTGCCTTCCTGATTACTTGCTATACCTGCATACTAACTTTTTGTGTTTCATGCACAAGGACCCCCAGTTCCCTCTGTACTGAAGCACTTTGCAATTTTTCTCCATTTAAATTATAATTTGCTTTTCTATTTTTCTGCCAAAGTGCATAACCTCACATTTTCCTACATTATACTCCATCTGACATATTTTTGCCCACTCACTTAGCCTGTCTATATGTCTTTGCAGATGTTTTGTGGCCTCCTCACAATTTGCTTTCCCACCCATCTTTGTATCATCAGCAAACTTGGTCACATTACACTCGGTCCCTTCATCCAAGTCATTAATATAGATTGTAAATAGTTGAGGCCCCAGCACCAATTCCTGCAGCACTTCACTAGTTACTGTTTGCCAACCGGAAAATGACCCATTTATCCCGACTCTCTGTTTTCTGTTCGTTAGCAAATCCTCAATCCATGCTAATATAATGCCCCCAACCCTGTGAACTTTAACTTTGTGCAGTAATTGTTGTAAGGCTGTCTCGCTCTTTTCGCTTCGTTGCTTTAAACATTGAATTACACACACACTCAGTCGTAGTAAATGCAGTATCTGGGGCTAGAACCTATGCTTTTTTTGCATGCTTAACACACATTTTACCGCTCAAATGACATATAATGCCCAGATATCGCCCATTTAGTCACAAAATGGAAACTGACATCCATTTTTAGGAAACTTATCGGTGAACATTACTTTCCCCATGTGCTTAACGCTGGGAAAAATATTACCGCCTGCCCACCTTTTTTGGGCGGAATCAGCAGAATGGGCGAAATCAACGTGACTTTCCTCACGGAATTCACAGCGAAATTCAATGTGAATGCCCGCCCACTGTTTTTTGTTGTGAAGAGCATATTTACCCAAACTAACATCCAGCAGGTCGCCCAGCGACAATTTCACCACCTCGCACACATATCGCCCGCAATATCACTCGCCCAAAAAACCGCCCACAAAAAGTAGAACTGTTCTGAACGAACAGCGGCGTAGCTGGCATTTTTCAAAACCCCACTCTTGTGTGAGGAGCTGATATATGAACGATTTACGTGAAAAACATTGATGTGAATGACAATGCTGATACACTGCTCTGTGTGCGCACCTCAGACATCAATGGTGCCTATCACCTTGGTGCCAGTTAAAGTTTACATTGATTGATGTTAAGTTGTATTTAACCCTTTCATGTTGAGGAATCACCAGAGTGTAACGGTGCAGCTATCTGAGACCAATGTGCAACAAGGTTATGTTCAATAACAAAAATTTGACACCAACATTAGTCTGAAATCATAAGCATCACACCCAACCCCCGCCCAGACCCCACTTTTTCCACCGTTGACATAAATCACATGTTCAACATGTCCAGCAACACAGAATACAGAGGCAAAGCAGGAGTGTGGTCCCCAGCCCCCATACATTGCAACAAATTGCATACACCCAGATGGAGATATAACACAGCCATCACCTGCAGACATGCAACTTACTTTGCTTCCCCCCTCCCCTTCTTCTCCCACCACTACC
Organism: Pristiophorus japonicus; assembly: GCF_044704955.1. Lineage (NCBI taxonomy): Eukaryota > Metazoa > Chordata > Chondrichthyes > Pristiophoridae > Pristiophorus > Pristiophorus japonicus. The sequence goes on from NC_091982.1 coordinate 50,524,678, forward strand.
CCTTCCCCTCCTCGCACCACGGCACCTGGCCGAGGAGCTCCTCAGGCGGTGCCTCATTGGGGGGGGGATGAAGGCAGAGGCGGTTGTTGCATGGGTACGGGAGCGGTGGGGTGCCGAGGGGGCAACATTCTCTGATGCAGAAGCAGGTTCTTGGTCCTTGCTCTCATCTGTCATTCGCAGTGGTGGTGCGGACCCTAGGGGTGGAGTGCCGTGCTCTGGGACCACAGGGAAGCCTGTGCCAGCAGTGTTCCTGGCTATCGCATCCAGGGCCTCCGCCACGCGTGGAATGTACTCGGTCATGGTGGCCAGGTGTCGGGATATGCCCCCCCAATGCCTCGATGAGCTGTTACCAATGCCTATAGTCCTCCGGGACAACTGTATCATCTCTCCGCTGTCATGTGGCACTCGTGGAACAGACCTGCTGCGTCCACGGGATCTCCGCGGGGTCGGCGCTGTCCTGGGGACAAATAGGTTGCCCTGTGGCGAGGTGCTTGTGCCCAGTACCTCCAGAGTGGAGGCGGGAATGACCGGAGGACCACTAGATGGCCTTGGGGTGGAATGGCTTCTGGAGCGTGGCGATGCAGGTTCCTTGAGCTCCGCACTCTCATCCGTGGAGAACAGACCCAGCGGATTGAAGGGTGAGAATCAGACCTCCTCAGCACCAGATGTAGTAGGATCATCTGCCGACTCCTGCCCCGCGCCCTCACCTCCTGGCTTCTGTGGTCTTGCCTTGGGTCACGCTGCTGGCTGAGCTGCAAAACACAAATGAGGTTATTAGAGGAGAATAGGGTGCTATGCACGACAAAAGCACCATCGCTATCAAAATCATAACAGACATCACATTTCATGACCATCAACACATTTGCACTCCAATGATTTTCATTATCTATATGACAATTTTAGAAATCATTCATCATATATGATAGGATGGATATGAGTGGATGTGGCATCTATTTGTTGTGTTCCTAACACAGGTGAGCCTGCACACAGGGAGGTTAAAGTAACAGTGACCTCAGTCTTTATTAAGACACTCCAGAGTGAGTAACAGGCTTTAGGGGCCGGCTTATATACAGTGTTGCCAAGGGATGCTGGGATCCCTTGGGACTTCAGGGAATATGCTCCCTGGTGGCGGAACATGGGAGTGCATGCTTTACAGATACACAACATCCCTGCCCCCCAAAGTCAAAGTGAAAACTATTTACAAGGTGAGGCGGTCAGGAGCCTTTCTTTCCCTGGTGGACTGCCTCGGTACAAATGTCTGTTCTGGTGTGTTGGCTGTGCCCTCGCTGGGCTGGCGTGTTGTTGGCCCTGCAGGGCTGCTGGGTGACCCTGGCCTTGCTGGGCCGTTGGGCATGATGGGTTCAATTTCCTGGTCCGGGGTGGTGTCATTTGGGTGTGTGTTGTGGGCTCGAAAAAGGTGGTGTCTGCTGTGGATTGTTCAGGGCAGTCTGTGAACCGCAGCCTCGTTTGGTCCAAGTGATTTCTGCAAATTTGTCCATTGTCTAGTTTGACTACAAACACCCTACTCCTTTCTTTAGCTATCACCGTGCCTGTGATCCACTTGGGACCATGTCCATAGTTTAGCACATACACAGGGTCATTCAGATCAATTTCCCGTGACACAGAGGCGCGACCATCATTTACATTTTGTTACTGACGCCTGTTTTCTACCTGATCATGCAGGTTGGGGTGAACCAGCGAGAGTCTGGTTTTAAGTGTCCTTTTCATGAGTAGCTCAGCCGGGGGCACCCCTGTGAGTGAGTGGGGTCGCGTGCGGTAGCTGAGCAGTACTCGGGACAGGCAGGATTGGAGTGAGCCTTCTGTGACTCGTTTAAGGCTCTGTTTGATTGTTTGTACTGCCCTCTCTGCCTGCACATTGGAGGCTGGTTTAAACGGGGCCGAGGTGGCCTGTTTGATCCCATTGCGGGTCATGAATTCTTTAAATTTGGCACTGGTGAAACATGGCCCGTTGTCACTGACCAGTATTTCAAGCAGGCCGTGGGTGGCAAACATGGCCCTCAGGCTTTCAATGGTGGCGGTGGCGGTGCTTCCCAACATTATTTCACATTCAATCCATTTTGAAAAAGCATCCACCACCACCAGGAACATTTTATTGAGAAACGGACCCGCATAGTCAACATGGATCCTCGACCATGCTCTGGAGGGCCAGGACCACAAACTTAGTGGTGCCTCTCTGGGTGCGTTGCTCAACTAAGCACACACGCTGCATTGTCGTACACAGGACTCTAAGTCAGAGTCGATTCGGGCCACCACACGTGGGATCTTGCTATCGCTTTCATCATTACTATACCCGGGTGTGTGCTGTGGAGATCCGAGATGAATGACTCCCTGCCCTTTTTGGGTAGCACTACACGGTTACCCCACAACAGGCTGTCTGCCTGAATGGAGAGCTCGTCCTTTCGCCGCTGGAATGGCTTGATTAGCTCTTGCATTTCAACGGGGATGCTGGCCCAGCTCCCATGCAGTACACAGTTTTTTACTAGGGACAGCAGAGGATCTTGGCTGGTCCAAGTCCTAATCTGGCGGGCCGTGACAGGTGATTTATCATTTTCAAACGCTTCCATGACCATCAACAAGTCTGCGGGCTGCGCCACCATCAACAAGTTTGCAGGCTGCGCCATTTCCACCCCCGTGGTGGGCAATGGTAGCCGACTGAGAGCATCCGCACAGTTCTCGGTGCCTGGCCTGTGGTGGATGGTATAGTTTTCCGCTGATAGCGCGAGTGCTCACCTTTGTATGCGGGCTGAGGCATTAGTATTTATCCCCTTGTTTTCAGCGAAAAGGGATATGAGGGGTTTTTGATCGGTTTCCAGCTCAAATTTGAGGCCAAACAAGTACTGATGCATTTTTTTACCCCGAACACACACGCTAATGCCTCTGTCTCAATCATGCTGTAGGCCCTCTCGGCCTTAGACAAGCTCCTGGAGGCATAGGCGACAGGTTGCAACTTCCCCGCAATGTTAGCTTGTTGTAATACACACCCTATTCCATACGACGATGCATCACATGCTAGCACAAGAGTTTTAGACTGGTTATACAATACAAGCAGCTTGTTGGAGCATAAAATGTTTCTGGCTTTCTCAAAAGCAATTACTTGGATTTTTCCCCATAACCAGTTCTCACCTTTATGCAATAACACATGTAGGGGCTCTAAAAGGGTGCTTAACCATGGTAGTAAGTTACCAAAATAATTGAGGAGTCCCAGGAACGACCACAGCTCCGTGACATTCTGTGGCCTAGGCGCGTTCCTGAAAGCCTCTGTCTTGGCTGAATGCCGTCCGCCACGATCTTTCTCCCCAAAAACTCCACTTCTGTTGCCATGAAGACGCATTTCGACCTCTTCAGCCGCAGCTCTACCCAATCCAGTCACTGGAGGACCTCCTCCAGGTTTTGTAGATGCTCGACGGTGTCCCAACCCGTGACCAATATGTCGTCCTGAAAAACCACCGTGCGTGGCACAGACTTGAGTAGGCTCTCCATGTCTCTCTGGAAGATCGCTGCAGCCGACCGAATTCCAAACGGGCATCTGTTGTTGATGAACAGTCCCTTGTGCGTGTTGATGCAGGTGAGGCCCTTCGAAGACTCCTCCAGCTCCTGCATCATGTAGGCCGAAGTCAGGTCGAGCTTGGTGAACGCTTTGCCTCCTGCCAGCGTCACAAATAGGTCGTCTGCCTTAGATAGTGGGTATTGGTCCTTTAGCGAGAAACGATTAATAGTTAATTTATAATCGCCGCAAATCCTGACCGTGCCATCACTTTTGAGTACTGGAGCAATCGGACTGACCCACTCGCTGAATTCCACGGGGGAGATGATGCCCTCACGTTGCAGCCTGTCCAGCTCGATTTCCACTCTCTCCCTCATCATGTGACGTACCGCTCGTGTCTTGTGGTGAATGGGTCATGCCTCTGGGACCAAGTGGATCCGCACCTTCGCCCCAGAAAAGTTTCCAATGCCTGGCTCAAAAAGGGGAGGAAATTTGTTTAGAACCTGGGTACATGAGGCCTCATCGACATGTGATAGCGCTCGGATGTCATCCCAGTTCCAGCGTATTTTGCCCAGCCAGCTCCTTCCAAGCAGTATGGGACCATCGCCTGGGAAAATCCAGAGTGGCAGTTCATGCACCATGCCCTCGTAGGTGACCTTGACCATGGCGCTGCCCAGGACAGTGATGAGCTCTTTGGTGTACGTTCTCAGTTTCATGTGGATGGGGCTCAGGGCTGGCCTGAGTGCCTTGTTGCACCACAGTCTCTCAAACACTTTTTTACTCATGATGGATTGGCTAGCGCCAGTGTCCAGTTCCATGGCTACGGGTAAGCTATTCAATTTTACATTTAGCATTATAGGTGGACATTTCGTTGAAAATGTGTGCATGCCATGTACTTCAGCATCTGCCTCCTCTCTCTGAGGCTCGAAATTGCTTTGATCCACCATGGACCGATCTTCCTCTGCCATGTGGTGGTTAGCAGGTTTTGCAGTGCTTGCAGCTTGACTGCAAGCTCGTTAAAGGTGCCCCATTGTTCCCCAGCTCTTGCAAACATACCCTTTGAAGCGGCATGAATAGGCTGAATGGAAGCCTCCACAACGCCAACAAGGTGTGAATTGCCTTGCATTCATCCTTTGTTGCGGACTCTGAGTTATCTGGGTCACCTGAGGCCTGCTGGTAGTTGCAGACTCGTGGTTTCTGCCCTGTACATTTTTGCTCGCAAACACAGTTCCAGTTAATTTATGAACATTGCTAGCACTTATGTGCTGAGAGGTTTGTTTGGTGTTATTACTGGTGGACATAAACACCTGTGCTATCGCAATGGCCTTACTGAGGGTCGGTGTCTCTACAGTCAAAAGTTTTTGTATGATGGTCTCATGGCCAATACCCAGTACAAACAAGTCTCTGAGCATTTTGCTCCAGGTTGCCATCAAACTCACATTGTCCTGCAAGTCACATTAGCTCGGCGATGTAGCTCACCACTTCCTGACCTTCAGATCGCTGGCATGTGTAGAACCGATACCTTGCCATCAGCACAATCTCCCTCGGGTTAAGATGCTCTCGAACCAGTGTACACAGCTCCTCATGCGACTTATCTGTGGGTTTCACCGGAGCCAGAAGATTCTTCATGAGGCTGTAGGTCGGTGCCCCGCAGACCGTGAGGAGGACCGCTCTCCTTTTTGCAACGCTTCCTTCTCCGTCCAGCTCGTTGGCTACAAAGTACTGGTCTAGCCATTCGACATAGGCTTCCCAGTCCTCACCCTCCGAGAACTTCTCCAGGATGCCCACAGTTTGCTGCGTTGGATTCGTGTACTCGTCGCCAGTTGTTGTGTTCCTAACACAGATGAGCCTGCACACAGGTTGGTTAAAGTAACAGTGACCTCAGTTTTTATTAAGACACTCCAGAGTGAGGAACAGGCCTTCGGGGCCGGCTTATTTACAGTGCTCCCAAGGGATGCTGGGATCCCTTGGGCCTTCAGGGGATGCCTCCCTGGTGGCGGAACATGGGAGTGCATGCTTTACAGATACACAACACTATTGACTTTACATCATGCAATGGTGAAAGCTTTACTCATGTAGCATCACTTCAGGGTCTGCAAATGTGTCCGTGGCTGTCTGGGTGTGCTATCCCACGAGTGCGAGCATATGCTCCTCCATGTCAGTGATGTCGCTGGGGACTGGTGGCCTCCCACCTGTTCGCCTCTGCACGTCTTCATCGTCGATAGCTTCTTCTGTAAAAGGTGACAGGACAACATGGCATGAGATCATTGCATGATATCATTGCTAGGTACTGTCACAGACACTGATCCAGTACATAACCGACAAATGTAATCATGATTACTATGATAATTATCATTCGTTACCTAACGACGTACACCGTGACTGCAGGCTTTAAGTAAAACATTCCTGGTAAAAGTGAAAGACCTCAGATCTGATGATAGTCACTCATGACTGTTACAAATTTAACTACATAAATACATAAGCACATGTAAATCAATATTACTCTTGTGGATCCCATAAGGCTGTTCCATTGTTTACGGCACTGGTTGCCTTCACACACCTTGTTGATCGCTGACAAGACCACCTCTGCTATCTTGGTCAATATTTTCTGGTATGCCTTTGGGTTGGGCTTCCCACGCCCTCCCTGTGTCAAATCACCCCAGCGTAACTCGACCTCCTGCAGGAGGGAGGCATTTGCCTCGTCCGAGAACCTCCTGGCTCTTTTGCGGCCTCCAATGTGCTCCTCTCCCACCTCACTGCTCTCTCCAGCGTCAGTCTCCACAGCGCGCCGTGATGCCGCCTGCTCTCTCTCCATTATAGGGCAAATTCGGTCAAATCTGTGGCTGGTAACAGCTACTTTTTGTTTGCCTATTTGCTGTGAAACTCTAAAGTCTCCCTCCTTCCTCTCAAAGTAGCCACACCACACTCAGCCACGCCGTCAGTCCCTCTGAGCTCCCTCTCTCTCTGTCTCCTCTTCTGCGCATTTCATGATGACCCCGACCTACAGAATCGCGGGAATCGAGCGTTGCCATGCTGTTGCCAAGGATGGCCACACTTTATGGCAGAAGGTCAAAAAAATTTTATGCTACTGCCCATTTTATATCGCTCGTGGTAACGCCCATTTTCAAAAATGGAGACTAGGTGCTTTGAGAGTGGGCGAGAAGCCGGTGATTTGAAAACCCTTTATTAATGCCCATGCTGGAAAAGTGTAGGTTCTAGCCCCTGATCTTTATTCAGACATTCAAACTAAACAAACCCAGTATGAGAGTTACTGAGATACTTCACAAAGGCAGCTCTCTGCTTGCTCCGAGTTCCGTGGCTGCTTTTGACACACCTTCCGAGATTCCAGTGTGTAGTGTCCAGTGTCTAAACTCTCATCTTTTATACCAAAAAAGCCTTTGCACTCTTATAGTACATTTAGACAATTAACATGCAGACAATGTAGAATTGTCCTGAAATCACGGCTAACTGCTTTCTGAATTACTATACACAAACCAGATCGTTTAACATACAGACGATGTCATCAAATAGTCACAAGGTACACTCAAATACAGACAATGTCATCAAATAGTAACAAGGTACACTCAAATACAGACAATATCATGAATTACTATTATTATTCGCATAGTAACAAGGTACACTCAAAAAGAGATAAATGACCAGCCACTTATTATCCTGAAGTCAAGTCTCACAGTAATAAATCGATTCCCATCATGGAGTACTGTAAACATACAGGTGATCAGAATGTCACATTTGAATGGCTAAATGGCTCTGATCGTCTAGCAGCCACTTTCGTTCCAAACATTCTGTTTTTAATCCAAACTTCAATCTTCCAACTTTTAACCCTTTTGATTTCTCCAGACTGCACCGAAGCAAAGAATTCAGAAATGTGGGCTTGCGCTCCCACAGTAACTTTTTATGTGGCAACTTATCAAATGTCTTCTAGAAATCCAAATACACCACATCCATTGGTTCTCCCTTATCCACCCTGTTCGTTACATCCTCAAAGAACTGCAGTTAATTTGTCAAACATGAATTCCCTTCCATAAAACCATGCTGACTCTGCTTGACTGTATTATGCTTTTCCAGATGTCCTGCTACTGTTTCCTTAATAAAGGACTCCAGCATTTTCCCAATGACAGATGTTAGGCTAACTGGTCTATAATTTTGTGCTTTCTGTCAGCCTCCTTTTTTAAATAGGGCATTACATTTGCAGTTTTCTAATCCTCTGGGACCTCCCCAGAATCCAGGAAATTTTGGTAGTTTACAACCAATGCATCCACTATCTCTGCAGCCATTTCTAGGATGCAAGCCATCAGGTCCAGGGGATTTGTCCACCTTTAGTCCCATTATTTTATCTAGTACTACCTCTTTAGTGATAGTGATTGTATTAAGTTCCTCCCTCCCTATTGCCCCTTGATTAACCACTATTGGGATATTTTTAGTGTCTTCTACCGTGAAGACCGATACAAAATATTTGTTCAAAGTCTCTGCCATTTCCCTGTTCCAAATTATTAATTCCCCAGTCTCACCCTCTAAGGGACTAACATTTACTTTAGCAACTCTTCTTTTTTATATACCTGCAGAAACTCTTACTATCTCTTTTTATATTTCGTGCTAGTTTACTTTCATAATCTATCTTTCCTCTCTATTATTTTTTTAGTCGTTCTTTGCTGGATTTTAAGAGTGGAGTGGGGGGATTGGAATGGGGATTGGGAGTGGGGTTTAGAGGGATTGGGAGTTGGGAATGGGAGTGAGAATTGGGAGTGGGGATTGGGGGGATTGGGAGTGGGGTTTAGAGGAATTGGGAGTTGGGAATGGGAGTGAGAATTGGGAGTGGGGATTGGGGGGATTGGGAGTGGGGTTTAGAGGGATTGGGAGTTGGGAATGGGAGTGAGAATTGGGAGTGGGGATTGGGAGGGAGGATAGGGAGTTGGCGAGTTGGGAGTCGGGAATTGGTCTCTATCCTAACTCCATTTATCCGCATTGGCTAAATGTGCTTTAATACCCTTGGAAAGCTCCATGGACACAGGGGCCTAAAGATTGGTTTGCACTGGCCAGCTGAACTGGGTGCAGAGAATGATCGTGGTGCTGGATCGGGTAGGCCTAATATTGGGCTCTGGGCCTGAATTACATGAGACGCAACTGGGAGAGCGAGGGGATGATCGGGAAAGTGAGGGGGCGATCGGGAGAGCGAGGGGGTGATCGGGAGGGGGCTGAATGGAAGCCAGCAATGTTCTTTCGCACTGCAGTGGAGCCTGAGAGCAGCTCCACCCTCCCCCCTCCCGTCCCCCCTCCCCCTGCCTTGGCACCACATTCAGCTGAGTATATTTTAAATACATATCTTTTTGGTGTCAGACTCCTCCAGTCCCTTTAAGAACCACTAGTTAAACCATGTAGACCATGTTTTTCAGAATGGCGGCAACCTAGCACTGGGTACATTCAGGGCAGTCCAATTTTGCAATGGATTGTTGGTGGGGGGGGGGGTACTTAACCAGGCGCTAAGACCACTATTTGCATATACAAAAGACCTAACACCTGACGCCTCTTTTTCTGACTTTACCAATATGGCGGGTAGTGCACTTCCCACATGTAATAAGCACGTGCGCCCCACCTGTCATGTTGGATGCTTCCGCGCTTGTTTTGCACCTGAAAAACGGGCACGCCACCACTGAATTTTGAAGTGATGAACTCCTAAAAATCCATTGGAAGGGTATTTTTTTTGGTTATGCTTATAGCACCATTTTTCTGCTCATTCTTTAAGCTTCGTTTTTTTTCAAAGCATTTTATTTTCATGATGGCGGTGTTGTAAGATGAAACAGCATATCATGGAGGTCAGCAGGGCGGAGATCCTAGGGAGCATTCCCGCAAGGGAGGACTCAAGTTTAAGGTTCAGCATGCATTCAAGGATGGATCTACACGGCTGTAGTGATACCCGCCCTCCTGTATGGCTCAGAGACATGGACCATATACAACAGACACCTCAAGTCACTGGAGAAATACCACCAATGATGTCCCCGCAAGATCCTGCAAATCCCCTGGGAGGACAGTCGCACCAACGTCAGTGTTCTCGCTCAGGCCAACATCCCCAGCATCAAAGCACTGACCACAGTCGACCAGCTCCGTTGGGCAGGGCCACATCGTCCACATGCCTGACATAAGACTCCCAAAGCAAGCGCTCCACTCAAAACTCCTACACGGCAAGTGAGCCCAAGGTGGGCAGAGGAAATGTTTCAAGGACACCCTCAAAGTCTCCCTGATAAAGTGCAACATACCCACCGACACCTGGGAATCCTGGCCAAAGACTGCCCTAAGTGAAGGAAGAGCATCCGAGAGGGCACTGAGCACCTCGAGTCTCGTCGCCGATAGCATGCAGAAACAAACGCAGGCAGTGGAAAGAGCATGCGGCAAACCAGACTCCCCACCCACCCTTTCCTCCAACGACTGTCTGTCTCACCTTTGACAGAGACTGTAATTCCTGTATTTGACTGTTCAGTCACCTGAGAACTCACATTTAGAGTGGAAGCAAGTCTTCCTCAATTTCGAGGGACTGCCTATGATGATGATGATATGGGGTGTGATGTTATGCTTCCAGCAGTGAGGCTTCTAGGGAGCATATCTCAGGAAGTCGTGAACACACAGCCTGATTTTCTGTCCATGTGACAGAAAATCATGGGATGTGTGCCTGTGACCTATTGATCAGTGTTTCCTGACAGAGAAAGTATTTCGACGACCATAACATTTCTTAAGAAGCAAATTTTACCCACTCATTTCTGCAAATAAATTTAGCATGGAAATAAAACACATGATGGCAGTAAAATGGAAGAGAGATCTGTTCCCATTTTCTGTCGACCTTGCCCACTTGTGTGTGTACACATCTCCGCTTTAACACCAGCCACTTTTGCATACGTTTACCATGTTCATTTACAAGCTGAAAGTTTCCCTAAGATCTGTGACCTTGAAAATTTGTCAAGTAAGTTTCACTCCTGAAGGGTTATTGAATTTTCTGCTAATGGGTCTTTTTCCTTCACATGCCATGAATCCATTTCCATCATTCTCATGAAGGATGGAATGCCAGACACTGATCATCCTGAAAGCAGTGATGTAGGAAATGATACAGGGTGACAAAAAAAAGCAGTATAAGCTTATTATGTACTCTGACCAAATATATTAAGCAATTTGCTCAGTTCATTTGATTTGAATAAACACTCATGTATTCTACTCAAAATCTGCACAAATGGCAACAAAACTTTTTGACTTTCCTATAACTATTTAATGATTCCAACTGCTTCCAAGTATATAAGAAAAGCAAAAGGATTCCTTGATTCATTTCTTTTGTCATTAATTCAATTTTGTTTAAATACAAATTAAATTAATCTATTGATTTGTAGGTATCAGTTATAAAAAATTAATTAGAGGAAATGAATAAGATAATGAAATGGAGAAGTGGAAAGTGAGATTCTAATCTCCACTGTTAAATATTTGTGTTTGGAGATGTGATTGAGTTTCTGATACATCTTTCATTGCTTTTATTCATTTGCATTCAAAATTCTTCAGTGGCAGCTGCATGCTTCCTTCAAACCTACTGATGGTAGCTACTGAACTCTGGATGTGTGAGCACATGTTCTCATCTGACTTCCACGTAACACCTTCCAGCAGTTGTCCACTGAAGTTCCTCAACAACTATACCACAAATACCTGCCTTTAGAATAGTAGAAAAACTTATGTAGGACAGTTTAGAAAGTATCAACTCTTTTGACGTTCTAGCTGTCCATGTCTAATGCTGTGCCTCAGGCTTATTTGTCATCACCAAACGGCTTAATTGGTGTCCTCTTCAACATCATCATCATCATCGGCAGTCCCTCTAAACGAGGATGACTTGCTTCCATTCCAAAAAAAAGGATGAGCTCAGAGGTGTTTCGAACGAAGAGCCCGAACTACGTCCTCGAGGGTGGAAGATGCCTGTGCGTGGATTTTTTTTAATGTGTGGTGGCCGTTGCACACCAGCAAGGATTGGTCCAGTGGCAAGGATTCCCCAAGACAACTGGAGACCTGCTCTGCTGCATGGACCTAGTGCGCACACATATCGCAGTGTGGGCTAGTCCGTGCTGCCCCTGGGCCCGAACTCATGCCTCCCCTGGGCCCCGATCACATCCCTCCACAATCTCTCACAGCTTCTTCACCCCGATCTCGCCGCTCCTGCTGTACCTGCCCACGCTCCAATCACTGACCTGGACCTTGCTGACGTCACTGTTCGCTGCCGTCGCCCACCTGCACCAGCTCGCGCTGTACCTTGTAGCAGCATGCCTCCACGCTGCCCATGGCCGCCGCTCGCCACTCCTTTTATGGCCCCGACCTGCCGCTGATGGTTTCACGCAGGTCGGGGCCTCCACACTGCTCCCTGGGTCGCCCGGCACTCCTTTTATGGCCCCTTCAACTGTGCCAGCCTTGGCTCGCTTGATGGTACTCTCGCCTCTGAGTCAGAAGGTTGTGTGTTGAAGTCCCACTCCAGAGACTTTGAGCGTGTAATCAAGGCTGACACTCCAATGCAGTACTGAGAGACGGCTGCACTGTCGGAGGTGCTGTCTTTCGATGAGACGTTAAATCGAGGCCTGATCTGCCCTCTCAGCTGGACATAACAAAAACCATGGCAATATTTGATGAAAATCAGGGGAGTTCTCCCAGTGCCCTGCTCAATATTTATCCCTCAAACAACATCTAAAACAGATTGGGCCCAAAATTGATGAACTTACTGCCCACTGCCGCCGACTGCCGCCGAAATTTCTCCGGTCGACCGTCCAGTGCCACTTTCAACGTGGCCTGGAGCGGACGGAAGGGGAGAGGTGCCGGGAAGCGCCCGCTGACATCAGCGGACGGCCGAGTTGCACTGAGCTCCTGCCCGCCGAGATGCCATACTGATGCGGGCGGGAGTTGACGGGACTCGGCGGCAGAACGGGGGTGGGCCAATGACTGGAGGCTGGTCTGTCCCCGATGGTGGGTAGGAAGATGCTGAAAAAACAGTTAGTGAACTTTTTGTAATTTATTTCTTTACAGGGATTTACCTGGATGGGGGTCCCCTGAAGGTCTTCAGATGGTTTTTTGGTTGTTGATGCTTTTATCTTTCCAGCTCTTCGACCCTCCGTGGGCATGACTCCATCCTCGGCGGCACTTGGGCATCAAGCACCTTTGCTGCTGAGATTGGGAGCTCCCGCCGGCTGCCGCCCAGATTGGCGGAGTAAGTTGTAAGTCGCTCATTTGCCGCCCACCGACCTTCGAGGGACTTTCTTCATGAATATCCCGCCCAAAGAACTGTCAGGGACCTCGGCGGTCATCGACAGTCCTTTGGGCGTCACTATACCAATTTCGGGCCCATTATCTGGTTATTTCACCGCTGTTTGTGGAATCTTGGTGCATGCAAATTTGGCTGCTGCATTTTCTATATTACAAAAGTGACTTCACTTCAAGACATACTTTATTGGCTGTCACGTGTTTTGGAGGTCATGAAAGGTGCTTTATAAATCCAAGTCTTTCTTTCTCATTTGAGGGGCGTCTCCAACCAGATCGCTCCACTGAGGGTGAAAACAGCGCTGCAGGAAATTGGGAGCATGAGCCGCATTGTTCGACTCCCCGGCATTGCTTACTCATTCACCAGGACCTTACAGTCGTGTATTTGGAACAGGAGCCATTGCAGGAGAGTCACTGGGTATGACTGGTAGGTAAGCTATTGACACTGAGGTGAGAGTGCTATCACTGAGCCATATTATATATATATATATATCTCAGTTACATATTTACAGTAGTCATTCTTCCACTTGATCAGACAGAATAATAAACAGATTATGGGGGTGAAATTGCCCCACGCCACATCCATAGCGCACATTTCAAATTAAATAAAAATGTATCGCCTGGCGAAAGCGGAACCTAAATGATCCAGAATTGGGGTCTTGGTGCATGAGAAACATCCGGGCGGTATCGGAGGGTATCGTACTCTGCAGCCGCTTCCGTGGTGCTGACTGGGCCACCAGAGAGGGTTTCGGCCAAGCCAGCAACCCGACACCCAAGAGAGGGTGCTTGTTGACAGCTTGGCTGAACTAGCAGCTGCCATTGTCATGCTGGCTACAAAGTCGGATGACAAAAATAATATATGGTGGCCACGACATGAGGCCTTCCCGTTTAAGGGCGGGCGGGGCGCCCCAGCCACCACATCTCTGCTATCCACAAAGCTTTCAGTGGCATCGCCCCCATGCCAGCCTCACTCCCAAGGGGCAATTTCCCCCACGGAGCGTAAAGAGGTCGGCGCAGGGCGTAAAGAGGTCGGCACACATGGTGATGATGCAATCGGCGTGTGCGCCGCTGCCCGGGGCATAATCTACAGGACGCAGCGCAAATCCATTTTCGACCCCGCCATCAGGACTTTCCGCCCAGGGTCAGATGGCGGTAGCCTGAATTGTCCCCGGGCAAAAGCCCTTATTGCCCCGTTAGCGCCCCCCCAGAGCTGCTAACGAGCCTTTCAGAAAGGGGCAATTTTGGGCCCACACTCTAAGAATTAAGCTAACTCTTTGAGAGGTGATCCTCCAGCAGAGTTGTCCCACTCATTAATTTGGTGGAAGAGCCATGGAAAACCTGGAAGAACGGCATAAACACTGTTTCCGACATTTTCCCTAGGATTCTGTGATTTTTAAAAATTCATTCCTGGGATGTAGGCGTCGCTGGCAAGGCTAGTATTTATTGCCCATCCCTCATTGCCTTTGAGAAGGTGGTGGTGAGCTACCTTCTTGATCCGCTGCAGTCCGTGAGGTGAAAATAAAAAAGACTTGAATTTATATAACATCTTTCACGACCACCGGACGGCTTAAAGCGCTTTACAGCCAATTAATTACTTTTGTAGTGTACTCGCTGTTGTAATGTGGGAAATGAAGCAGCCATTTTTGCGCACAAGCAAGCTCCCACAAACAGCAGTGTGATAATGACCAGATATGTTGATTGAGGGATACATATTGGCCAGGACACTGAGGAATAACTCCCCTGTACTTCTTTAAAATAGTGCCGCGGGATCTTTTACCTCCACCTGAGAGGGCAGACGGGGCCTCAGTTTAACATCTCATCCGAAAGGCGGCACCTCCGACAGAGCAGCACTCCCTCAGCGAAGGCACTCCCGCAGTGCTGTTCCAGGATTTTGACCCAGCGATGATGAAGGAACGGCGATATATTTCCAAGTCAGGATGGTGTGTGACTTGGAGGGGAAGTTAGAGGTGGTGGTGTTCCAATGCCATCAAAACAAAAGGATGGGAGAAAGCCCACAGAAATGTGCTGCCTTTGTAAATTATCCATTCATGTGTACAGGACCAAACAATCGTATTTGGACTAGACTGAAGAGACCTGCATGTGATGACTATGATTCCTAATGGAGGCCATCAAAAGAGTATTCGAAGACCAGACCTTCAAATCTACCACTAAGCTTATGGTCTACAGGGCTGTAGTAATACCCGCCCTACTGTATGGCTCAGAGACATGGACCATGTACAGTAGACACCTCAAGTCGCTGGAGAAATACCACAAACGATATCTCCGCAAGATCCTACAAATCCCCTGGGAGGACAGACGCACCAACATTAGCGTCCTCGACCAGGCCAACATCCCAGCGTTGAAGCACTGACCACACTCGATCAGCTCCACTGGGCAGGCCACATTGTTCGCATGCCAGACACGAGACTCCCAAAGCAAGCGCTCTACTTGGAACTCCTTCACGGCAAATGAGCCAAACGTGGGCAGTGGAAACACTTCACGGACACCCTCAAAGCCTCCCTGATAAAGTGCAACATCCCCACTGACACCTGGGAGTCCCTGGCCAAAGACTGCCCTGAGTGGAGGAAGTACACCGGGAGGCTGAGGACCTCGACCCTCATCGCCGAGAGCATGCAGAAATCAAGCGCAGGCAGCAGAAAGAACGTGCAGCAAACCAGATTCCCCACCCACCCTTTCCCTCAACCACTGTCTGTCCCACCTGTGGCAGGGACTGTGGCTCCCGTATTGGAATGTCCAGCCACCTAAGGACACATTTTTAGAGTGGAAGCGTCTTCCTTGATTCCGAGAGACTGCCTATGATGATGATGATGTACAGACTCCAGTTGCTGGATCTGTAAACTACTTCCAAGAAATGGGCAGTACTGACAGTAGGTGTCCACGTAACCGTTGCATTGAAGTCTGATGCTCCCAGCTCCTAGCAAGCAACAACAGTAAATCAATACCAGATCTTTCAAACTGCAGTGCAGAATTGCATCCCTTGAGCCAGGGGCTGACAACCAGTTGAGATACCATTCAAATAGATCTTAAATAATTCAGTTAGCTCTCTCTGCAGTATATTCTGCCAAAAGCGCTTCTGAAGCAGCAACTCAGAATAGTGCTGTTCTTTCTTTGCCCCTTTCTTCGGTCATTATCGAGTTTGAAGTCAGTTCCTGTATCATCAAGGAATCATGGCAAAAGAACCAGTGGTGAGATGAGGAGAATTTTTTTAACGTAGCGAGTTGTGATGTGGAATGCACTGCATGCAAGTGTGGTAGAAGCAGATTCAATAATAATTTTCCAAAGGGAATTGGATAAATACTTGATGGGGAACAACCTGCAGAGCTACAGGGAAAGGGCAAGGGAGCCAGTCGAACTGGACAGCTTTTTCCAAGAGCCGTCACAGGCACAATGGGCCGAATGGCCTCCTTCTGTGCTGTATCATTCCAGAATTCAATCTGCAGGAGCACACTACCCAAGGAGCAGTCATCGGGAAATCAGGAAGCTTCTGTGCCAGAATTGCACCATTGATCCCAGAATATATTTCGAAATGCCATTATTTGCTGTCTAACATTGTAAAGTATTTAATTAAATGCAAAAGTCAAAAAAAATTTCACTGCGAGGAACAATATACCCTTGAAAATACATCATGCTAAATGGATGTTTACATAGAGCCATCAAAACATATTGCAGTGAGCTAATCAAATGGATCAAAATTAAGCTAAAAAATGAAACCTATAGCCAAGATTTTGACGATTGAGCTATGTTCAGTGAAACCCTGTGGAGAAAATGAACATAAGTGGACAGGGAACAGGAACCAGAGAACCTATTTATTACCTTGCTCCACACCACATCCAGTTTATGCTAAGTAAACTGGTGCATCTATGAGGCTAAAGTAATCAGTTGTCTTTCTCTATCTTACCCTGAATTGGAAAATATAGACAAGCAAGAAAAAAGGAAATAAATAATCGATCTAAGCAATTGTAGAGCAATTGCTCTACAATTATTTGTAGAGCAAATAATTCAAATCAAACAAAACAAATCAGCCTATATTTTCCCTGCATTATTGCATCTCTCTATATATTTATACATTATTTCTCAAATAGCGTATTGTCATTACTCTCCTATAAATTTATTAAAGTTAATTGAAATGGAAACTGGAGTGTAAGTAGAGCTGCAGTTGGATCTGGATCTATTCTATGCTTACAAATAATATTCTGTGTATCATTTCCCAGAGTTTGACTCTGCTTAGTGAATATGTCATTGAGAAACGTATTCTATCCAATCAACCACCAAGCAAGGAAACAAATACACATTAGGATAAATTTCATCCGAAACACAGAATCACTTTCCACATGTACACAGACGACACCCAGCTCTACCTCTCCACCACTTCTCTCAACCCCTGCTTAGTATCTAAATTGTCAGAATGCTTGTCCGACATCCAGTACTGGATGAGCAGAAATTTTCTCCAATTAAATGTTTTTTTTTATCCAATTTCGTTCCAGATCAACTCTAACGCCAAAGATCACTTTGCGCCAGTGTGTTTGATCTTAGGCCAAAAGGCCGAGAGGCGAAGTTGCACCGTTCCTGGAAATATTGCAATACCAGGTCGGTGCATGGAGTGGACGGGGCATGCCCCTGATCCAGCTCCCTGTCCAAAAATCAATTCAATATCATGTCCCCATAGGGGATATTAAACTGATAAGAACAGATACTACACTTGATCTTAGCCAAAAGATCGAGAAGCAATTAAATATTGAGAAGACCAAAACCATTGTTTTTGTCCCCGCCACAAACTGCGTTCCCTAGCCACTGACCCTATCCCTCACCCTAGCATCAACCTGAGGGTGATCAATACTGTTTGCAACCTAGGTGTCATATTTGACCCTGAAATGAGTTTCCAGCCACATATCCACAGCATAACTAAAACCGCTTTTTTCCACCTCCGTAACATTGTCCGCCTCCATCCCTGCCTCAGCTCTTCTGGTGCTGAAACCCTCATTCATGCCTTTGTTACCTCTAGACTTGATGACTCCAACTCACTCCTGGCCAGCCTTCCACATTCCACACTACGTAAACTTGAGGTCATCCAAAACTCCGCAGCCCATGTCCTAACTCGCACCAAGTCACAATCAACCATCAACCCTGTGCTTTCTGATCTGCATATTTACATTTTTACCGAGGCGTATGAAAGCATGGGCCTTATGCTAAACACCCGTAAGACGAAGGTCCTCCACCAGCCTGTCCTCGCTGCACAGCACTGCCCCCCAGCCATCAAGATCCACGGTGCAGCCCTGGACAACGTGGACCATTTCCCATACCTCGGGAGCCTCATCAACAAGAGCAGACATTGACGACGAGATTCAACACCGCCTCCAGTGCACCAGTGCAGCCTTCAGCCTCTTGAGGAAAAGAGTGTTTGAAGACCAGGCCCTCAAAACTGCCACCAAGCTTATGGTCTACAGGGCTGTAGTAATACCCGCCCTCCTGTATGGCTCAGAGACATGGACCATGTACAGTAGACACCTCAAGTCGCTGGAGAAATACCACCAACGATGTCTCCGCAAGATCCTACAAATCCCCTGGGAGGACAGATGCACCAACATTAGCCTCCTCGACCAAACCAACATCCCCAGCATTGAAGCACTGACCACACTTGATCAGCTCCGTTGGGCAGGCCACATTGTTCGCATGCCAGACACGACTCCCAAAGCAAGCGCTCTACTCAGAATGCCTTCACGGCAAACGAGCCAAAGGCGGGCAGAAGAACCGTTACCAGGACACCCTCAAAGCCTCTCTGATAAAGTGCAACATCCCTGTTGTGTATGCACGCTTGTTTACTGTGTGATGTCTGTAACACGGTTATGCAACACTGAATGTACCCTTACACTGTACACACCTTACCTGTACACCAGAGGGTGCTGCTGCTGGAGACCTAAGGAAAAGGAACTCACAGCTTGTTGTCCTCACTCAGGAGCTGCAAATAAAGGACTACAGGTCTACACAGTTTAAGTATCATACCCTGCCTCGTGAAGTCATTGCTAAAGGTGCCTACATACACTACAACTGGTGACGGGAATACGAAGTCACGAACCATAAGCTCAGCATGTTGAATCTCAGCATCTTTCAGCAATTTACCGATGGGGAAGATTGGGACGCTTTTGTCTGCACCATGCGACTTTGGCGATCACCTAAATGAAGCACTAAGGGACTCTAAATCGTCGAGAGCAGTGCACCGCATTGATACTTCTAAGGGCAGAAACGCTGCCCCGAGTCCGCCACATGGGGCAAACCGGCTAGCCCCATGCTGGTGCTGTGGAGGAAACCACAGGGCCCACTAGTGCTGCTACAAAGACTATGCATGCAAAGAGAAAAGGCACCTTCAAAGGATATGCAGAAAAAGTTTTACTCTGATGAGTTAGCTGATCACCGGGGCTCCGACACAAATGAAGGTGAAGTTGCTCAACCCCTGGAAGAAGAGTATGGAACTCATACCAGCTCCACCGAAAGTTCTCCGTGGATGATGAAAGTAGATGTCGACAGGGTCCCCGTTTCTATGGAGAGCGACACAGGGGCGTGCCAGACTGTGATGAGCCAAGCGACCTTTGAAGAACTTTGGATGAATCCCGCCAATTGACCTCGAACATGGATCCATCGCTGCATCCGGGGGTCCACTGTCCAGCTCGACGGCACGGCGACGACTCTATAGCACCGCGGCAAAATCTCCAGGACCGAAAATCCAAACTCCACTTTCTGGGCCGAGGCAGGTCTCCAAGAGGTGAACATCGATGAAAGAAATGGATTCCCAACATCCAGGATCGAACCTGTGGAAGAAAAGACCACCACAATCTACCTGCAGCAGGGCCAGAAGATGGCTGCCGCACCATAAGCAGCAGAACCTAAAATCAAAATGGCCACGGCCATACCATGAGGAGCATTGGAGGAGCATCACGTGACACTGAGCGGCCAATCGAATTTGAAGGGTCCCTTAAAGGAGACCGGTAACCAAAAAAATGTAAAGGGGTAGTTTCAACTATTTGAGTACACGGACTTTGAAGTTAAAGATGCAATTAAAGGGTGCAAGTATGAAAATGTATGCAATGTAACCATGAATTGTGATGCTGGTTTAACTAATGTGACTAATGAGATGAATGCAGGTGTCAGTAAGGTTAAGAACAAGTTTATTATGCTTAACAGTAATGATAGAGAATGTGATGCTCCTTGCAGGACACACACACAGCCAGTGGGAGCACACCCGCTGCAGGGACAGTGGTCAATGGGCAGCCCAGCCACCACCAATGGCAACCTGCACCAGACCAGCCCTACAACCCCTGGCCACCAGGGCCAACACCAGGAGCATGAGGCCAATACCCTCCAGCTTCCCTGGCAAACCCTGGGATGACCTGACCCTCATCCCTATTGGTGGACAAGGAGCCCACCCAGTATTGTGGCCCTGCCCACCACCCCACAACAAAGGTGGACAAGAAGCCCACCCAGTCCTGTGGCCCTGCCCACAACTATCCATAGCACAGTGTATATACAACACCCACTGCTGCTGTGGATACCCCCCCCACAACAGGGGGGATCCCACAACAGTGACACCCACTTGGTCTGTGTGTGAGGGAGGGGAAACGTATGAGGCCAGCCTCAAGAACAGGGGTCACACCTGGCACCCACACAACCCTCACCACAACCTCCCATAGCCCACCACTGATCACCTCCCCTGGTCATGACAATAATATGAAAAATGCTTAGGGGGGAATGTTATTGTATATGCATGCCTGTTTACTGTGTGATGTCTGTAACACTGTTATGCAACACTGAATGTACCCTTACACTGTACACACTTTACCTGTACACTAGAGGGTGCTGCTCCTGGAAACCTAAGGGTTACCTGCAGTATAAAAGGAACTCACAGCTTGTTGTCCTCACCCAGGAGCTGCAAATAAAGGACTACAGGTCTACACAGTTTAGGTGTCATACCCTGCCACGTGGAGTCATTGCTAAAGGTGCCTACATACACTACAATCCCCACTGACACCTGTGAGTCTCTGGTCAAAGACCGCCCTCAGTGGAGGAAGTGCATCCGGGATGGCGCTGAGAACCTCGAGTCTCTGAGAACCGAGAGCATGCAGAAAACAAGCGCAGGCAGCGGAAAGTGCGTGCGGTAAACCTGTCCCACTCACCCTTTACCTCAACGATTATCTGTGCCACCTTTGACAGAGACTGTGGTTCTCATATTGGACTGTTCAACTCATATTAAGAGTGGAAGCAAGTCTTCCTCAATTCCAAGGGACTGCCTATGATGATGATGATATTGGCTCCCGGTTAAACAATGCCTCGATTTCAAAATTCTCATCCTTGTTTACAAATCACTCCATGGATTTGCCCCTCCTTATCTCTGTAATCTTTTTCAGCCTCACAATCCCACAAGATGTCTGCACTCCTCAAATTCTAGCCTCTTGAACATCCCTCATTATAACTGCTCAACTGTAGGGTGTTCGCTTTCCACTCTACTTTGATTCTTAGACCGCGGGAATTACTGAAAAAGACTCTACGTAACGCAAAGTTTAAGCTTAACTCAACTGTTAGTTTTATTACACAAAAACCAGCTAAAAATTACAGAACAAGACTTCTGAGAGAATTGACTGAAGACATACAATCACCCATCCAGCCAGTTTCTGCTGCTGTCGATTGTAGGCTCGTGGTCGTTTGTTCCTTGACCGGTTGTTCCTCTCCAATGTTCCCTCCTTTGTGTCTTGCTTGAACTTCTGCATCTCCTGTTCCATTCTGATTTTCCATTCTTCTCATTTCTTTGAGCTGCTCTCAGCTCATACATATACATCCATTCTATGAATAAATCTCCTGCTGGGCTGTTTTTCTGTTAATGCGTCTGGATCAGTCTCGCTGTTTGTGATGATCTATTTGAATGGCTGCGGTGATGGGTTTGGATGATCGTAATTTGCACATGGAGTCAACAGGGCAAAATCTTTGGTGCCCCGTTATCCAAAAATGCGCACCTTGTGGGATCCTTTTTGTCCTGGTTTTTCGCAGAGTTATAGTTTTCATAGGGAACTGTTTTTCCCCCTCCAGCCAATCAATCCAGGGGCTCTTCTGTTTGATTGTATCAAACCCTTTGTCTCGATGTTTAATCAGGTCTAGCTCCTGACCACAGAGATTGCATTAATCGGTGATGAGTCACTACCTGCCCCAGGTTGGTGCCCTCTTTTCCCGCCCAAGCAGTCCCAAAAGTTTCTTTAAATCATTTTTAGTTTGTGGCTTCTTCCTGTGCCTTTTGAGAAAATGTGTAAACCTTACACAACCATCGCTGGACGTGCCTTCAGATGCCTGGGCCCTAAGCTCTGGAACTCCCTCCCTCAACCTCTACTCTCTACCTCTCTTTCCTCCTTTAAGACGCTCATTAAAACCTACCTCTTTAAACAAGCTTTTGATCATCTGCCTTAATTTCTTCTGCGGCTCGGTGTCAAATGTATCTGTTTGTCTGTAACACTGTTGTGAAGCACCCTGGGATGTTTTACTACGTTAAAGGTGCAATATAAATATAAGTTATTATTATTATTATTATTATTAGTTGAATAGTGGAGAAAAAAGTAAAGGTGAACATTGATTGATAGAAACATAGAAACATAGAAAATAGGTGCAGGAGTAGGCCATTCGGCCCTTCTAGCCTGCACCGCCATTCAATGAGTTCATGGCTGAACATTCAACTTCAGTACCCCATTCCTGCTTTCTCGCCATACCCCTTGATCCCCCTAGTAGTAAGGACCTCATCTAACTCCTTTTTGAATATATTTAGTGAATTGGCCTCAACAACTTTCTGTGGTAGAGAATTCCACAGGTTCACCACTCTCTGGGTGATGAAGTTCCTCCGCATCTCGGTCCTAAATGGCTTACCCCTTATCCTTAGACTGTGACCTCTGGTTCTGGACTTCCCCAACATTGGGAACATTCTTCCTGCATCTAACCTGTCTAACCCCGTCAGAATTTTAAATGTTTCTATGAGGTCCCCTCTCATTCTTCTGAACTCCAGTGAATACAAGTTCAGTTGATCCAGTCTTTCTTGATGGGTCAGTCCCGCCATCCCGGGAATCAGTCTGGTGAACCTTCGCTGCACTCCCTCAATAGCAAGAATGTCCTTCCTCAGGTTAGGAGACCAAAACTGTACACAATACTCCAGGTGTGGCCTCACCAATGCCCTGTACAACTGTAGCAACACCTCCCTGCCCCTGTACTCAAATCCCCTTGCTATGAAGGCCAACATGCCATTTGCTTTCTTAACCGCCTGCTGCACCTGCATGCCAACCTTCAATGACTGATGTACCATGACACCCAGGTCTCTTTGCACCTCCCCTTTTCCTAATCTGTCACCATTCAGATAATAGTCTGTCTCTCTGTTTTTACCACCAAAGTGGATAACCTCACATTTATCCACATTATACCTAAGGGTACTTTTCCTGAAGACATTAAATTGATGGTGCAGAGTCTATGATAGGTCAGATCACACATAATGGGACAAATGATATTTTCTTATCCCATTCTTTCTTCTGATTTTATATATGCTAGGCCAAGGATGTGAATCACATTTGTATAATACAGCTGTTGGTGGTGAGTGATGGGAACTATAGTTACTGGAGACAATCCTTGCACATTCATTGAATAGAGCTATCACTTATTGGGTAACGCCTTGTTTGCCTTTGTGTATGTGCAACCAAGTATTCACAAAATCTCTGTCTTCTAAACTAATTCAGCCTCAACTAGTAGCCCTACCTTCTAATGTGGTTAATGGCTGTGCTGGAATGGTTTGATATCGTCAATGTCGAAACCTTATGCAGAATTCACATAATAGATAGCGGGAAAAAAAATCCTCTATAAAATGATAACTAAAAACACCTGTAAAGCTTTTCTCGTCTAACATAAACTGTCCTTCAGTGCAATACTGGTTGAAGAATTAGACATATTCTTCGCTCTTTAAAAGTACTCTAGTGGTGACTGAGATAGCATACAGTGCAGATTTGAATAGCATGGCAATCCAATCTTCACTTTGTCCCATCTTTTTCTGGTGAATACCACGGAATTGTCCTCTGATTAAGATTTAATAAGAGAATCAAATCGAAACCTTATGCAGAATTCACATATTAGATTGCGAAAAAAAAATCGTCCACAAAATGATAGTTAAAAACACATAAAGCTTTTCTCGTGTAACATAAACTGTCCTTCAGTGCAATACTAGTTGAAGAATTAGACATATTTTCCCTTTATTATTCAGAGTATGTGTCGAACTTGCATGTACAGTCCTTGATATGTCTCTCTTGGCATTTTTACCAGATGTTTTGCTCTGATGCCACTAGATCTTCCAATCCACTCCAGGGGACAGTTGGCAAATCACTTCACAAGAGAGGCTGTCACTAAACCGTGCCATCTGCTCCATGCAGATAACTTCCTAAATAGAGACAGAACTTTCTGTAGATTGAAGATTACCACAGGATTAAGCTCTAATACCGCTGAATATGCCAATCCACATGAGAAGACATCTGCCAGATCATCCAGGGCCCTGTAGAACACAACATTAGGTACCACTAAGGAGTGTGAATCTTGCTGCCATAGCTTGCTATCAAGTCCAGCTATGGCAGTTTTCTGTAAATTACAACCCATGGACTTAATTGCCTGAATCGTAGCTTTGTCAGGGAACTTTTCTCACCATCTGGTGTCTCTGTCCACAAAGTGAATCCACATCTATCCAAAACAAGAAACCTGTTGGAAGGACTGAAGAAGTACCCACAAGGTCACTCTTCCGAATGCTGTGAGATATCATAGAATCATAAGCAGCTGCAAGTATGACTGCATATCACAGAATCAGAAGATCAAGATGTAACATCAGTTTGGGTGGAGATAAGAAATAATAAGGGCGAGAAGTCACAGGTGGGCATTATCTATAAGTCCCCTAACAGTAACTACACTGTTGTACAGAGTATAAATCATAAAATAATTGAAGCTTGTAAGAAAGGTACGACAATAATCATGGGCGATTTTAATTTTCATATTGATTGGACAAATCAAATTGGCCAAGGTAGCCTTGAGGAAGAGTTCATAGAGTGTATCCGGGATGGTTTCCTTGAACAGTATGTTGCGGAACCAATCAGGGAGCAGGCTATCCTGGATCTGGTACTGTGTAATGAGACAGGATTACTAAATGATCTCTTAGTAAAGGATTCTCCAGGAAAGAGTGATCATAGCATGATTAAATTTCAAATTCAGTTGGAGGGTGAGAAAGTTGGATCACAAATCACTGTCCTGATCTTAAATAAAGAAGATTACAAAGGTATGAAGGCAGAGTTGTCTAAAGTGGACTGAGAAAATAGATTAAAGTGTAAGACGGTTGATAAGCAGTGGCAGACATTTAAGGAGATATTTTATAACTCTCAAGAAAGTTATATTCCAGTGAGAAAGAAAGATTTTAAGGGAAGGGAGAACCATCCATGGCTAACTAAGGAAGTAAAGGATGCTATCAAATTGAAAACAATGGCTACAAAGTTGCCAAGATTAGTGGGAGGCCAGAGGATTGGGAAATATTTTAAAACCAGCAAAGAATGACTAAAAAAAGTGAAGAGAGGGAAAATAGATTATGAAAGTAAAGAAACAAAAAATGTAAAAACAGTCAGTAAGAGCTTCTATAGAATTATAAAAAGGAAGAGAGTAGTTAAAGTAAACATTGGTCCCTTAGAAGATGAGACTGGGGAATTAATAATGGGGAACAGGGAAATGGCAGGGATTTTGAATAAATATTTTTGCATCAGTCTTCACGGTAGAAGACAATAAAAACATCCCAATAATGCATAATCAAGAGACTATAGGGAGGGAAGAACTTGAAACAATCACTATCAATAAAGAAAAAGTATTCATTAACTAATGGGACTAAAGGTGAACAAGTCCCCTGGACCTGATGGCATGCATCCTAAGGTCTTAAAAGAAGTGGCTGCAGAGATAGTGGATGCATTGGTTGTAACCTACCAAAATTCCCAGAATTCTGGAGAGGTCCCAGTGGATTGGAAAACCGCAAATATAATGCCCCTATTTAAAAAAGGAGGGAGACAGAAAGCAGGAAACTATAATCTAGTTAGCCTTACATATGTCATTGGGAAAATGCTGGAGTCCATTATTAAGGAAGCAGTAGCCAGATATTTGGAAAAGCATAATACAATCAAACAGAGTCAGCATGGTTTTATGAAATGGAAATCATGTTTGACAAATTTGCTTAAGTTCTTTGAGGATTTAATGAGCAAGGTGGATAAGGGGAAACCAGTAGATGTGGTCTATTTGAATTTCCAGAAGGCATTTGATAAGGTTACCATGTAAAAGGTTACTGCACAAGATAAGAGCTCATGGGGTTGGGGTGAGCAAGCAAGTTGTGAGAAGGACACAAAAAATCTGCAAATGGCCTCACCAATACCCTGTACAATTGTAGCAGGACTAATCTGCTTTCATCATCCCCCGTGATATAAAGGCCAACATTCCATTTGCCTTCCTGATTATTTGCTGTAGCTGCATACTAACTTTTTGTGTTTCATGCACAAAGAACCCCAAGTGCCTCTGTACTGAAGCATTTTGTAATTTCTCTCCATTTAAATAATAATTTGCATTTTTATTTTTCCTGCCAAAGTGGATAACCTCACACTTTCCCACATTATACTCCATCTGCCAAATTTTTACCCATTCACTTAGCCTGTCTATATCCCTTTGCAGATGTTTTGTGTCCTCCTCACAACTTGCTTGCCCACCCATCTTTGTATCATCAGCAAATTTGGCTACATTACAAATAGTTGAGGTCCCAGCACTGATCCCTGCAGCACCCCACTAGTTACTGTTCGCCAACCGGAAAATGACCCATTTATCCCGACTCTCTGTTTTCTATTAGTTAGCCAATCCGCTATCCACGCTAATATATTACCCCAAACCCTGTGAGCTCTTACCTTGTGCAGTAACCTTTTATGTGGCACCTTATCGAATGCCTTCTAGAAATCCAAATACACAACATCCGTTCCCCGTTATCCACCCTGCTCATTATATCCTCAAAGAACTCCAGCAAATTTGTCAAACATGATTTCACTTTCATAAAACCATGCTGACTCTGCTTGACTGTAATATGCTTTTCCAAATATCTGACTAATGCTTCCTTAATAATGGACTCCAGCATTTTCCTAACGACAGATGTTAGGCTAACCGGTCTATACTTTCCTGCTTTCTGTCTGCCTCCTTTTTAAATAGGGGCGTTACATTTGCGGTTTTCCAATCCGCTGAAACCTCGCCGGAATCCAGGGAATTTTGGAAGATTACAACCAAAGCATCCACTATCTCTGCAGCCACTTCTTTTAAGACCCTAGGATGCAAGCCATTAGGTCCAGGCGATTGTCCACCTTTAGTCCCATTATTTTCCCAAGTACTTTTTCTTTAGTGACAGTGATTGTTCTAAGTTCCTCCCTCCCTACAGCCCCTAGATTATCCATTATTGACTCTACCGTGAAGACTGATACAAAATATTTGTTCAAGTCTCTGCCATTTCCCTGTTCCCCATTATTAGTTCCCCAGTCTCATCTTCTAAGAGTTCATATTTACTTTAGCTACTCGCTTCCTTTTTATATTCCTATAGAAGCTCTTACTATCTGTTTTTATATTTCTTGCTAGTTTACTCTCATAATCTATCTTCTCTCTATTATTTTTTTAGTTTTCCTTTGTTAGTTTTAAAAAATTTCCCAATCCTCTGGCCTCCCACTAATCTTGGCAACTTTGTATGCCATTGTTTCCAACTTGATAGCATCCTTTACTCCCTCAGTTAGCCATATTTGGTTCTCCCTTCTCTTCTCACTGGAATATATTTTTGGTGAGAGTTAAGAAATATCTTCTTAAATGTCTGCCACTGCTTATCAACTGTCTTACACGTTAATCTATTTTCCTAGTCCATTTTAGCCAACTCTGCTTTCATATCATTGTAGTCGTCTTTATTTAAGATCAGGGCACTGGTTTGAGATCCAACTTTCTTACCCTCCAATTGAATTTGAAATTCAACCATGCTTTGATCACTCTTTCCAATTGGATCCTTTACTATGAGATAATTTATTAACCCTATCTCATTACACAGTACCAGATCTAAGATAGTCTCCTCCCTGGTTGGTTCCACAACATACTGTTCAAGGAAACATTCTATGAGCTCTTCATCAAGGCTACCTTAACCAATTCGATTTGTGCAATCAATATGAAGATTAAAATCGCCCATGCTTATTGCTGTACTTTTTTTTACAGATCTCCGTTATTTCTTGATTTATACTCCATCCAACAGTGTAGCTACTGTTAGGGGGCCTATAGACTATGCCCACCAGTGATTTCTTCCCCTTATTTCTTATCTCCACCCAAATTGATTCTATTGATCTTCTGAGTCAATATCCTTTCTCACTACTGCACTGATCTCATCCTTTATTAACAGAGCTATCCCGCCTCCTTTTCCTTTCTGTCTATCCTTCCGAATTGTCAAATACCCCTGAATATTCAGTTCCCAGCCTTGGTCGCCTTGCAACCACATCTCTGTAATGGCTATCAGATCATGCACATTTATATCTATTTATGCCGTCAACTCATCTATCTTGTTACGAATGCTGCGTGCATTCAGATAAAGAGCTTTTAATTTTGTCTTTTTACCATTTTTCCCTGCTTTGACCCCACTTTCTGATACACTCTTATTTTTACATTCTGTCCCTTCCTGTCACGCTCCGGTTGTCATTTCCCCTATTGCTACCCTGCACTATTGCCTTCTCCTTCTCTTTGACTTTTTACAGTTCCGCTCACCTGAACCCTCCCCCCTACTATTAGCTCACACTTCTCCGGATTGAATTGTATTTGCCACTTTTAACCACTTGTTTGATGGTGCCCTGCAGTTGTGAAAATCCATGCGTTGCTGTGGAGAGGTCAGATGCTATTGTGCACATTCACCTTTAGCCATATTAGGGTATTCAGTATAACCAAAAGGATGCCTCAAAGGCCTTTTTGTCATCCATCAGCAGGCCGAGTAATCTCTGCTCTTTTTCAGCTGACGAATGCCTTGAGCTGAAAATCTTGGTGGCTGTTTGCGGTTTCTCCAATGCCACCTCCACATGTTCCTTCTCACTTGTGATCTGTGCTTGCCCCCAGTCCTCCTTCTGCAAGGAAAGGGTTAATCAGATTGTCCTGAGGTCTGCTAATGTTACACTGCAATAAAAACAGAAACTGCTGGAAATACTCAGCAGATCAGCCAGTATCTGTGTAGAGAGAAATAGAGTTAACGGCCATACTTTTCCCGAGGTGTGGCAGGGGACTGGGGTGAATGAAAGTTGCCAAAGTGTGAACCCCGAACCCAACCCTCCTTCTTTCACCTTTCACTCAGGCGAGACGTGGGGGCGGAGGCTAGGGGGAGGAATGAGGCGGCCTCAGCCTCGGGGAGCAATGCTTGTGTGAATAATTGGACCCTCCGCCCGAGGGATCGGACCCTTCCCCCCGGGCTCGGACCCCCCCCACCCACCCCCACACCATCTCCACCATCCCGGGCCCAGCACTTACCCGTTGCTGCGACCTCCTCCTCCGAGTTCCCCCCACGAATGTCAGTGTTTCAAAATCCCTACAACAAGATCGGAAAGTTCTGTTCAAGAAAGAAGATATCCTCTTTGAAACAGAAAACAAGTGGTTACATTCAATCTGTAAATATGAAAAATAAGTTCATATTTTTGTGTTGCAGAATTCTATAGTAGAATTTGGAAACATAGGGGCCGATTTTCATCAGCCCACCGCCCACTGCAGCAGGCATTCCTCCTGCAGATCCGCGCAGTGCCACTTTGGAGGTGGCCTGGAGCGGGCGGGAGGGGAGAGCCGCCGGGAACCACCCGCTGACGTCAGCGGACGGCCAAGTGGCGCAACTGAGCTTCTGCTCGCCGAGCTCCCAGATTCCTGTGGGCGGGACTCAGCGCCAGAACGGGATTGGACCGCTGGCTGGAGGCTGGCCTGTTCCTGACGGTAAGTTCAAAAAACCTGAAAAAAAGGTAAGTGAACACTTTAAAAACATTTTCAACAGCGACTTACCTCTGCCGCTGAGAATGTGATCTCCCATCCGCTGCCACTCAGATTGGCGGCGTACGTCGTCCATTTACCGCCCGCTGACCTTCAAAGGAGCTTCTTCATGAATATCCCGCACAAAGTACCGTCCAGTACCTCGGCAGCCATCGGCGGCACTTTGGGCAGCACTTGGGCGGGTGGAGGCCTTGATCAAAATCAGCCCCATAAAATTGTTTCCATTTGAGAAATCTATACCAAGAGCTGTGTACACCATGCAAATGATGTACAATGATTATTTGTTCTGATTAACTTATTCAATAAGGAGGGAGAAGTGTTGTGGAGCCATCAATGTGTGGACTACTGATGTAATAACAATAAAGCCATGTGCTCTGCACAGTTCTATCTGGAAGCCATATTGTGCAAGTGCATGTGTTAGCTGTGACTCAAGATATCACAATAGTCTCTATCAGCTGCTTAAAGAAAAGTTCACTGTTAATTAATATTACCCACAGTACCTTTGCAATTTAAATTATGTTTAACAAGACTTGGCATCGTGAAGCAATTGGAAGGCAATTACTTCAACTGGAGTTCAGGCGATGATTATTAATGTCTCTCATATTTCGTGATGTTATCAGAGTACTTCAAAAAAATTGCTGCCTTTAACTAGTTGGAAGGTGGCTGTTCTGATGCTGAGAGTGCAGACTGCGCACTACTAACCAATGAGTAGCAAAGTAATGGGAAGAGGAGGGTGATTTTTACGGTGAGTGAGAGGGAGAGAGTGTTTGAGAGAAATAATGTGCGAGTGTGTGTGAGAGAGAGTGAGTGAGTGTGTGAGAGAGAGAGAATGAGCAAGTGTGTGAGAGAGAGAATGAACAAATACAAATGAGCATAGTGTTTGGAAGGCAATTTTTCCAAATTATTTGGAGCTGTCTTTTCACTTGTTAGCAACAGAATTTTAAATCCCGTTACAACGGTTTCCCGTTGGATCCGTGTACGGATAATCGAGAGTCGCCTGTAAGAACAATATTTAAATTCACACATACGTTGAGCTGGGGGACTTGAAGGTATTTTGGATTGTGACGGAAAGCGTTTTGCATTAAAAGTCTGACCTTTCTGATCAGACAGCACAGCGAGTCTCCAATTTACATACCATTTCATGTATTAAAAGGTCTGGCACTTCTAGATCCTGCATATTTATACATCTTTTGTTGATTTGTAGCTGAATTTGCAATAATTTTTCATGCATTTAACACAAGAAAAGATTCATTGAGGTAGATTTTCACCTTTGCTACCTTGGCAGTAAGAATGGTTTGGGCGCAGTGGGGGGGAAGGGAATCAAGTTGCGCGGGGTGGGGGGAGGGGATCATACTCCGTCCACAGTAAGGGGGTATCAGATTGGCCACCTTCAGAAACGTCACCCAATGCCTGAAATTCCTGAAGGGATTGAAGGAGGCGAGTGAACCACTGCGGTCAATGCTAACTTGGGAATCACTGTTCACCCTCCCATCGTAGAGGAAGCGCACTATCACAGTGCACATGTACAACCCCCACATCACGGTCATTGATGTGCTGGCATTCCTCGCCAGGTATGTCGATGGGGTAGGAAACAGCATCGACCTGAAAGACTTCCACGGGATTTGGACCAGCAAGTGCCAGATCCAGGTCACCATGAAAATGGGCCACAATGGAACCATTCTGCAATGCCCACCTCCTCCTCCCCCCCCCCCGCTCCAGCTTCGCCATCGGAGGAAGTCTGGGCTACATGGTGTACGCCGGACAACCAATGTGTGCTGAACCTGCGGGAAAACAGGCCATGTGACGGCAAACTGCAAAGCAATCACTTGCCGCAACTGCAAGAAGGAAGGACACCAGACAAAGGACTGTAAAGAGAGCAAGTGCTGCAACCTTTGTGGTCAGGCTGGACATCTGTATAAGGCCTGCCCCAAGCGGAATTTCAGCTACGCGCAGGCGGCAAAGAACATGGTGACATGTGAGGAGAAAGCTGAGGAGTGCAATGCCCAAGAGGAGACCGACACCTCCCTCCTCTCCAAGACACCGTGCGAACAAACCACTGCCCTAGTCGACACTGACCGAGAGGAGGAAGAAAAGTCTGCCACGGCAAGCCGCCAGACACTAGCACCCAGCAGTGAAACTCCCCCCCACCGATACACCGAGTCCATGGAAGAGGAGGGAGCAGAAGCAGAAGGAAAACAGGAATGGCAGCTCGTCAAGAAGAAGGCCCGCAAGTCAAAGGAAAAGGGGCCTCCTGCAGAAACGAGAGGCAAAAGACGGCTACCGTCCATGACGGACAGCAGTGGCTGCAGCTCATCTGATGATGAAGGGTGAGGCAAAAGCCCCCACTACCACCAGCAGAAGAAGAGACAAAACGCAATGCGACCAGTGCAGTCCAGCTCCGGAATCCCGGAGCAGTGATGTCACTGATGCACCCCCGCTTCGGATGTCCGGGAGTGACAAAGCCACCAATGCATCCCCGCTCCGGATCTCTGGGAGCGACGAAGCGATAGATGCACCCCAGCTCCAGAACGCTGTGAGCGACGACACCACAGGGGATGCACACAAGGAACAACCAACACTAGCCGAGGGCAGCCCAGTTGACATGGAGGCCCCCGTCCACACTGCTGGCGTCCCCTGATCGAACCATCCCCAAGGCAGAGGACAACCCATATCTCAGCCAAGGTGCAATAGAAAAGTTTAAAGTTAACCTATGTATACAGGAACAGGCCACAGGGCCAAAGGACTGCGTGTTCGAAATGTAATTTTTGGATTGTAATCACCAATTTAAAAATGGGTTTAAAGATTGCATCCATTAACATGCGTAGCATTAAGTCAACTACACGATGTGTTTGCACCTTGGGGTACCTCGCCAAGGTCAAGGCAGACCTGCTATTCTTGCAGGAGTGCGGCCTGCCGCACTTCAGCAGTTACCGGCAATGGTGGTCTCATGGAACATCCGTCTGCTCAGGAGGCAACGATTGCCGTTCCTCCGGCCTGGGCATTCTGCTGTGGGGAGGCCAATTCACCATCACCGAAGTTAAGAAGGTAGTGGGCGGCCGCCTCCTCGTAGCAGATGTATTGTATAAAAATGTTCCTCTAAAGCTAATTAACGCGTATGCCTCGCCTCTCAGAGGCAAGCGGCTGGCCCTACTCCAGCAGCTCCCACTGCTACTGGCGACATCCAGACCAGTCGTTCTAGGCGGTGATTTCAACTGCATCATCGATGCGGCCGGACGATCCAGCAGAGCCGACAGCAAACTGGACACCACGTCCAGACTCCTGATGGGCGTGGTAAAAGATGCCAAGCTGTGCGACGTCTTCAGCAACCCTGCAGATGGAGCACCGCGCAGATACACCTGGTCGAGACCAGACGGGTCCGTCCGTTCCAGAATAGACTTCCTGTTTGTGTCCCACATGCTCAAGGTCAGATCCACCGACGTCACGCTGGTGTTCTTCTCTGAACAATGCCTCCCACAGGAAGACCAGAAAGTTGGCAGGGGGATATGGAAGCTCAACGTGAAACTGTTGACCCCGGAAAAAGTTGAGGAATTCAAGAGGGATTACAAAGGTTGGAGAACCATGATTCCCTGATGCACTGGTGGGAAACAATCAAGACAAACATCAAGAGGTTCTTCATCCTCAAAAGTGTTCAGGAGGCGAGAGAGAGACAGAGGGAATTGTCCCAACTCCAGAAAAGTATGCAAAACCTTCTGCTGCAGTCGATGGGGGTCGATGTCGTGGAGGAACTCCCAAGAGGTGAAGGGTCAGCAAGCCTCGCTCTTTGCCTCAGAGTCCTCCAAAATCATTTTCCGCTCCAGAGTCCGCTCCATCGAGCAGGATGAGACGTGTTCGCGTTTCTTCTTCCAAAAAGTACACAGGGGGAGCTCTGTGATCAGCAGCCTAAAGGAAGAAGATGGTTCTATGACGTCTTCACAGCCCGACATGCTGAGGATCAGCAAATCCTTCTATGCCGGGCTGTACGACGTCAAGCCCACAGACCGCGCGGCCTCCCTGTCTTTCCTGTCGTCTATCTCAGAGGTCTTAGACGCCAGCGAGTGGGAGAGTCTGGACCACCTGCTAACTCTGGATGAGATGACAAAGGCCGTCCGGTCCCTTGCGACGAGTAAAACACCCGGATGCGACGGCTTACCGGTCGAGTTGTATTCGGCTCTGTGGGACTGGATGGGCCCAGACCTGCTGGAAGTGTACGGGTGTATGCTTCTGGCCAGCAGCATGTCAGAATCAATGAGGAAAGGCATCATCACAGTCTTCTACAAGCAGAAGGGGGAAAGCGAGGAAATCAAAAACTGGCAGCCCATCTCGCTGCTCAATGTGGACTACAAGATCCTGTCAAAGGTCATTGCAAAAAGGGTCAAGTCTGCTCTGGAGCCGGTGATCCACCCGGACCAGACCTGCGCTGTCCCCGGCAGGAAGATCTCTTGATAGCCTCACGCTAATCAGGGATACGATCGCCTACGTGCGGGACAGGAGGGTGGACACCTGTTTAATCATCCTGGACCAGGAGAAGGCAGGATATCACACACGTACCTGATAGACGTGCTCTCCAAGATGGGGTTTGGGGAGGGTATCCACAATTGTATCCAACTGCTCTACACAGACATCAGTAGCGCAGTTCTAATCAACGGGTGGAAAACTGAAAGCTTTCTGATCAGGTCTGGAGTCAGGCAAGGCTGTCCCCTCTCCTCTGTCTTGTTTGTGTGCTGTATCGAGCCCTTTGCCGAGTCCATCAGGAAGGATGCGCGCATTAGAGGGGTGACGATCCCAGGCAGCGGAGGCGCTCAGGTCAAGACCTCCCTGTACATGAACGACGTCACCGTCTTTTGCTTGGATCCGCAGTCGGTCCGCAGATTGCTCACAATCTGCAACCAGTTTGAACTGGCCTCGGGAGCGAAGGTCAAATGCAGCAAAAGCGAGGCCATGTTCTTTGGCAACTGGGCTGACAGATCCTTTATTCCCTTCACCATTAAGCCAGATTACCTGAAGGTGTTGGGAATATGGTTCGTGTAAAGTCCTTACACAATACCACAAATCCACACGAGGTACATTCTATGGACAAGGTCACTCTGTGACCTGCACCTTTATTCACAGTACCAAGAAGTGATGACCCTGCGTGGGACCTCCCTTTATATACTTGGATGACCAGGTGAGGAGTGTCTCCCACAAGTTCACCCCCTTTAGTCAAGGTGTGCATTTCTCAAGTATATACAGTATTGCAGTGTTGTTACATGAAGGTTACATACATGACATCACTTCCCCCCCCCCCCAACGTCTTATTGGGATCACAGGTCAAGTCTTTTGGGTGGTCTGCTCTCTCTCGTGGAGCGCCGCAGTTGGGGCTCTGGCTGTTGAGAGCCTTGGCCTGCGTGTCTGTCCCCTGTGGTGATTCCGGCCCGTCCGGGCTGACCGCAGGGACTGTGCATGCTGCTGAATGTTCTTGTTGCTCGTTCACTGGCGGTGGTGTGAATACCATCTCATGATCTTCCTCAGGTTCCTCGGAGTCCATGCTGAATTTTTTTTTTACTTGGTCCAGATGCTTGCGGCATATCTGCCCATTGTTAAGTTTAACCACGATGACCCTATTCCCCTCTTTGTCTATTACAGTACCTTCAAGCCATTTGGGCTTCAAAGCATGATTGAGAACAAATACGGGGACACCAATTTCTATACATCTCCCCCTTGAATTACGGTCATGGTACTCATTTTGGGACTGGTGCTTGCCTTCAACAATGTCGAACAAGACAGGATGAATGAGGGACAGCCGAGTTTTGAGTGTACATTTCATAAGGAGCTCCACGGGCGGGACCCCCGTGAGCGAGTGTGGTCGGGACCTATAGGACAGCAGGAGGCACGATAGGCGGCATTGAAGGGAGGGACCTTGAATCCTGAGCATGCCTTGTTTTATGATTTGGACCGCACGTTCCGCCTGGCCATTGGAGGCCGGCTTGAACGGTGCTGTCCTGACATTGTTGATGCCATTACTCGACATGAACTACCGGAATTCGCAGCTAGTGAAACATGGGCCATTATCGCTAACAAGGATGTCCGGCAAACCGTGGGTCGCAAAGACCGCATGTAGACTCTCCACAGTGGTGGATGTCGTGCACAAATTCAAAATGATGCACTCGATCCATTTCGAGTACGCATCAACCACGATGAGAAACATTTTCCCCATGAACAGGCCCGCGTAGTCTACGTGAATGCGTGACCGTGGCCTGGTGGGCCAGGGTCACGGGCTGAGTGGGGCCTCCCTGGGGGCATTTCCAAGCTGAGCACACGTCGTGCACCTGTGAACACAGTGTTCCAGGTCTGAATCAATTCCCGGCCACTACACATGTGACCGGGCAATGGCCTTCATCAGCACGATGCCTGGGTGCTTGCTGTGGAGTTCCCTGATGAAAGCTTCCCTGCCCCTCTGGGGCATGACTACCCAGCTGCCCCATAGTAGGCAGTCGGCTTGGATGGAGAGCTCATCCGTCCGTCTGTGAAACGGTCTGACCTCCTCAGGGCATGCTCCATGTGCGGGCGCCCAATCCCCAGTCAGGACACATTTTTTAATCAAAGATTGGAGGGGATTTCTGTTGGTCCAGATTTTGATCTGGCGGGCTGTGATGGGGGAGCCTGCGCTGTCAAAGGTATCAACGGCCATGACCATCTCAGCGCTTTGCTCCGCTGCCCCCACAGTGGTGGCCAGTGGAAGCCTGCTGAGTGCGTCAGCGCAATTTTTAGTGCCCGGCCATTGCCGGATGGAGTAGTCATACGCAGCCAGCGTGAGAGCCCATCGTTGTATGTGAGCTGACGCATTGGCAATGATAGCCTTGCTGTCTGACAACAGGGATGTTAATGGCTTGTGGTCAGTTTCTAATTCGAACCTCCTGCCAAAAAGGTACTGGTGCATCTTTTTCACCCCATAGACACATGCGAGTGCTTCCTTCTCAACCATCCCATATGCACGTTCTGATTGAGAGAGCGACCTGGAGGCATAAGCCACAGGTTGGAGTTGCCCCTCAGCATTGCACTGCTGCAACACACACCCAAACCCATAGGACGATGCATCACATGTCACAACCAATCTCTTACAGGGGTTGTACAGGGTCAACAACCTATTTGAACAGAATAAGTTACGCGCCCAATTGAAAGCCCGTTCTTGACAGTCCCCCCAAAACCAATCGCAACCCTTATGCAGGAGCATGCGTAGCAGCTCCAACAATAGGCTTAAGTTCGCCAGAGAGTTCCCGAAATAGTTCAAGAGTCCCAGAAATGAACGCAATTCCGATGTGTTGCAGGGTCTGGGCGCTCGTCGAATTGCCTCTATTTTGGATTCGGTAGGCCGAATCCCGTCTGGAGCAACCCTACTGCCTAGAAACTCGACTTCGGGAGCCAAAAACACACACTTAGGTAGGTTTCTTTAGTCGCAGGCCAACCCGGTCCAGTCGGCGTAGCACCTCTTCCAGGTTGTGGAGGTGTTCCTCGGTGTCCCGACCCGTGATGAGGATATCGTCCTGGAATACGATCGTTCCAGGAATGGATTTGAGCAGGCTTTCCATGTTTCTTTGAAAGATCATGGCCGCTGATCGAATGCTAAACGGGCACCTGTTGTAAACAAACAGTCCCTTGTGCATGGTGATTGTGGTCAGTAGTTTGGATTCGTCGGCCAGTTCTTGGGTCATGTAGGCTGAAGTGAGGTCCAACTTGGTGAACAGCTTGCCGCCTGCCAGTGTGGCAAAAAGTCTTCCGCTTTCGGAAGCGGGTATTGATCTTGTAGGGACACCCGGTTGATAGTGGCCTTGTAGTCGCCACAGATCCTGACCGAGCCAACCGCTTTTAGGACGGGAACAATGGGGTTCGCCCAATCGCATAATTCAACGGGTGAGATGATTCCCTCTCTCAGCAAATGGTCCAATTTGCTTTCAATTTTCTCCCGCATCACATACGGCACAGCTCTGGCTTTGTGGTGCACTGGTCTGGCAACCGGGGTGATGCGTATCACTACTTTGGTACCTTTGACCGTCCCGACGCCAGGTTGAAATAGTGACTCAAATTGCTGTAGCACCTGTGAGCATGAACTTTGCTCCACAGATGACATGGCGTGCACACTCCCCCATTTCCAGTTCATCTCAGCTAACTAGCTCCTCCCCAACAGTGCAGGACCATTGCCCAGGACAATCCAGAGCGGCAGCCGGTTCACCGATCCATTGTGTGTGACCGCCAACATTGCACTGCCTAGCACTGAAATGATTTCTTTGGTGTACGTCCGTAGTTGAGTCTCAATGCGTTCTTGTTTGGGTCTGCTGGCTTTGAGTGGCCATAGCTTTTCGAATTGTTGAACGCTCATGAGTGACTGGCTGGCCCCCGTGTCCAGCTCAATGTGTACCGGGATACCATTTAATAGGACCTTCATCATCATAGGTGGCGTTTTGGTATATGAGTTGTGAATGTTTGCTACATGAACCCGCTGAACTTCAGCGTCCATTGATTTGCCCCACGCATCATCCTGCCTCGCAGACCCCTCTTCTGGCCCATCTGCCTCGTAAATTAGCCTGGTCGCAGGCTTCCTGCACATTCAGGCTAAATGGCCAGTGAGGTTACAATTTCTGCAGGCGAACTGTTGAAACCTACAAGTCC
This sequence comes from Pristiophorus japonicus, assembly GCF_044704955.1. Taxonomy (NCBI): domain Eukaryota; kingdom Metazoa; phylum Chordata; class Chondrichthyes; family Pristiophoridae; genus Pristiophorus; species Pristiophorus japonicus. The sequence continues at coordinate 50,563,217 of NC_091982.1, forward strand.
TAGCAGCATGTCTGCCCCCAAACCTCCAGCATGAATTGAGATTTCCATTGTTGTGAACAAAAGAGCTGTTACCAGGTATTCCTCACTGATTGTCCCTTTGACTGCTCTTGAGCACCCTGCTAGTGGGTGTCAATGGCCCCATCCCGGAGCGCATTGTTCACTGGGATGGCATAAATGTCCGTTCAGCCTGCCATTGTCTGTGTTGAAAACCTGTTCTGGGGTCTATTGCTGCTTGGGGTGTGTCGAACTACCTTGCTTGCCTGCAGGGCTCTGAGTCGCGTTTATGATATTGACCCCCTGATCCATCGCTACGTTGGAGTCAGAGTTGCGTGCGTATATTATCTTGGTTTCCTCCTTCCCCGCCATAAAAGTCTGAGCCAGCAACGCCGCCGCTTCCAAGGTCAAGTCCTTGGTCTCGATTAACTTTCTGAAAATCCCGGCATGACCGATGCCCTCAATAAAGAAATCCCTTAGCATCTCCTCCCTGCAGGCGTCTGTGAACTTAGATGCTGGCCAAGCGCCGGAGGTCCGCAACGAAATCCAGTATGCTCTGACCTTCCCGACGTCGGTGAATATAAAATCTGTGTTGTGCTGCTCGCCGGTTTGAGGTGCTCACTGATTAGCTTGCTGAGCTCTTCATAGGTTTTGTCCGCCGGCTTCTCAGGTGCTAGCAGGTTTTTCATGAGCGTGTAAGTCTCAGATCCACAGTTGGTCAGTCGATGAGCCCTTCGCTTGTCGGCTGCTGCATCTCCCAGTCAGTCCTTCGTGACAAAGCTCTGCTGAAGCCTCTCAATGAAATTGTCCCAGTCCTCACCAACACAGTACCATTCCTCTGTGCTACTGGTGGCCATTCTCATGGGTGGTTGATTCCCGTTTCTCGGTACCACTGTAAAGTCCTTACACAATACCACAAATCCACACGAGGCACATTCTATGGACAAGGTCACTCTGTGACCTGCACCTTTATTCACAGTACCAAGAAGTGATGACCCTGCGTGGGACCTCCCTTTATATACCAGGATGACCAGGTGAGGAGTGTCTCCCACAAGTTCACCCCCTGTGGTCAATGTGTGCATTTCTCAAGTATATACAGTATTGTAGTGTTGTTACATACATGACCAGTTCGGAGCGGACGGGGCGTGCGCCAAAAACTGGGAAGAGCGTATCGCCAAAGTGAAACAAAAACTGGGATGGTAGAAGCTGCACTCCCTCTCCATCGCAGGAAAGAACCTGGTCATCAGGAGTGAGGTGCTCTCAGTGTTGTTGTACGTGGCGCAGGTCTGGTCCATCTCACGCTCCTGTGGTGCGGCAGTCACCCGGGCCGTCTTCCACTTTGGAGGTCCAAAATGGACCGTGTCCACAGAGACACGATGTACAAATCTCTGGACAGTGAAGGAAAGGATGTTCCGAACGTGGCCCTCATCCTGATGGCCACCTTTGTGTGCGGCTGCATCAAGCTGTGTACCGACTCCCGGTACACAAACACCAAGTGTCACTACTTGCTGAGGTTCTACCTGTCCCCGGTGTTGCGAAGGGTGGGTCTGGCCACACTGCCGCGAAACGCCCCCACCAGTTGCACCATGCCTGTCCACCTGTCCTTCGTGGAAAAGTTTTTCAGAAAAAACACCTTTGACAACAAGGCCATAGAGCAGTGGTCGGCACGTAAGGTCCTGGACGCCCTACGAAAGAAGGAGAGGATGGACCCTGTCGGGTGGTTCCCCGAGCAGACTGTCAAACTCGTCTGGCAGAACGTTTCATCACCAGAGCTTTCACACAAGCACCAAGACGTAGCTTGGTTGGCGGTGAGGAGGGCCCTACCCGTCAGATCCTTCATGCACAGCTGGGGTTTCAGAGACACGGCACTCTGCCCCCGAGTTGGCTGTGGTGCGGACGAGAATGTCATCCATCTCCTTCGGGATTGCCCCTTTGTAAGGCAGGTCTGGAAGGAGATGCAGTGGTTGCTGTCGAGGTTCATCCCAATCAGCTCCGTAACACAGGACTCTGTGCTCTACCGGCTGTTCCCAGGAATTCACACCCCGAGACAGACATCACCTGCTGCTGGAGGGCCATCAACTCGCTGAAAGACGCACTTTGGTCTTGCCGAAACTTGCTGGTCTTCCAGAGCAAGGAGATGTCCACGTCTGCGTGTTGCAGACTGGCGCAATCCAAGATCCAGGACTACGTGCTGAGGGTTGCACTAAAAATTTGAACATTCGGCTGTGGTATAAAATGGGTGCTATTGGTTCAGCCGGCCATTATATACCTTACCTGATTTTCCATTCCATTGACTTTGATGTACAATGGCTGGCCAATCTGATTTTTTTTTTAAATTTCAAAATATACTTAATACATATAAAAATTTGCACAATATATTGGAAGACAGTTCAGTACATTTGGATGCGGTTAGCAATTCCATACAATACATTTGGATGCTAATGGCAGTTCCGTTCAATACATTTGCTTGCTTTACATTTCGAGGTACATTTCAGTACAATCCAGGATACATTGTAATACAGTCATCAAATTACTTTACTAGTGGCACTATACGGTACAAGGAATGGGTGCAGTCGCCGCAAAGAGCCACAGTTTAAAGCCCTTCCACCACGATAAACCCAGGGGCTGGAATCAGTATAAAACTCCCCTCGGGCTGTACTTGTAAACTTTTTGTATACATAGAGCACCATGATCTGAAAAAACCTATGTAGTGCCATGTATAATGCAAGTTCTGTTTAGTAGTGTATGTTGCAAAGAAATGTAACTGTACCCTCACCCATTCCGTGTACCGTATAGTGCCATTAGTAAAGTCATTTGATGACTGTATTACAATGTATCCTGGATTGTACTGAAATGTACCTCGAAATGTAAAGCAAGCAAATGTATTGAACGGAACTGCCATTAGCATCCAAATGTATTGTATGGAATTGCTAACCGCATCCAAATGTACTGAACTGTCTTCCAATATATTGTGCAAATTTTTATATGAATAAAGTATATTTTGAAATTTAAAAAAAAAAATCAGATTGGCCAGCCATTGTACATCAAAGTCAATGAAATGGAAAATCAGGTAAGGTATATAATGGCCGGCTGAACCAATAGCGCCCATTTTACACCACAGCCGAATGTTCAAATTATTTCCTTAGTCGTAATCTCTAACTCGAGTTTCCTGTGGTATTCCATGACTGAAAATCTTTCTGACGTTACAATTACGGCAACAGCAAAAGGAGCTTCAATTCTCAAGAAGAATTGTATTGCGTTTTATCATGTCCGTGGGATATCCCAAAGCACTTTACATCCCAAAAATTACTTTGCGAGTCACAGTCACTGTTATGTAAACAGCCACAACGTGCACACAGCAAGGTCCCAACAAATAGCAATCGATAGGAAAGACCAGTTTATCCAGCTAATCGCTATTTGTGGGGGGAGGGGAGGTGGTTGGTGGGAGATGTATATTGGCCGAGGCACCAAGGCCTGGGCATTTCCTTGGGGGTGAGATCCCCACAGTTATGCCAGGATCTGCTCCAGAGCACATTAAAGCTTTAGCTCCTAGGAGCACTCTCTACTGCTCTTCAGAGTGCAATGGGATCCGTTACGCCCATTGGAACAGGCAAGCAGGGCCTTGCTTCAACATCTCAACAACAACAACTTGTATTTATATAGCTCCTTTAATGTAGTAAAACATCCCAAGGTGCTGCACAGATGCGTCATCTAACAAAACTTGACACTGAGCCACATAAGAAGATATTAGGGCAGATGATCAAAAGCTTGGTCAAAGAGGTAGGTTTTAATTAGCGTCATAGGAGGAGAGACTGGCAGAGAGGTTTAGGGAGGGAATTCCAGAGCTTGGGCCTCGACAGCTGAAGGCACAGCCACCAATGGTGGAGCAACTAAACTTGGGGTTGCACAAGAGGTCAGAATTGGAAGAGCGCAGAGATCTCTGAGGGTTGTGGAGCTCATCTGAAAGGCAGCACCTTCAACAAGGCAACAATGCCTCTGCATTGCACTGAAGTGTACCAATCAATGTACTATGCTGAAGTACTGAAGTGAAGTGTCTATCCACAACTTTCTAACAGAGGCACAACTGAGCCTGGCTGACACAAGTCTGATTTTTCTGGTGGTGAAATGTTCCAATGGTATCTAATAATCTGGAAAAATTAAAATTTACATTTTAAAAAAGTACACTTATCATTTACAAAGCACTAAACTCATAATTATACTGCTCTACTCCCCACGGGCTCGCATTTTGAAAGTGAACTTGATCTTATTTCTAAAGCAATTTTGACAGCTGCAATGAGATGCCTGTGTTACTTCACAGCATGCGGAACAATAAAAAAGAATAAGATATTCCAGAAATGTGCAATTTGCCAATTTTAAGAGCTACCATGTTAATACTTAGATTGCTTCTTTTGATATACTCGCAAAAATTTTATTTTTTTCTTTAACTTGTTATACACTATTCGCCAACCTATATAATTAAAAAAAGACTTGCATTTATATAGCGCTTTTCACGACCACCGGACGTCCCAAAGCGCTTTACAGCCAATGAAGTAATTTTGAAGTGTAGTCACTGTTGTAATGTCGGGAATGTGGCAGCCAACCTGCGCACAGCAATGTGATAATGACAAGGTAATCTGTTTTTTTTTTGTTGTGTTGATTGAGGAGAAAATATTAGCCAGGACACTGGGGATAACTCCCCTGCTCTTCTTCCAAATGGTGCCAGGGGATCCTTTACATCTACCCAAGAGGGTCTCAGTTTAACGTCTCATCCAAAAGACAGCACAACATTCCCTCTGCACTGTAATGGAATGTCAGCCTAGATTTCTATGCTTAAGTTCCGAGAGTGAGGCTTGAACCCACAACTGTCCTGACTCAGAAATGAGTGTGCTATCCACTGGGCCACAGCTAATACTAATAAATAGATAACCTGCTCCTAAGCATCTGCACATACCACGCTTTAACTAGCTGCTTGGAGAGGGTGATTTGAACTCCCTGTTGGATAGAGTGGCAGATACATCAGGTGTTTAGCTCGATCTGTGACACCTTGAACTTAGGTATCAAGTATTATGGCTGTGTGTTGCATGATGCTCAGCTGTGCCTTTCTAAGACACCTCACATGGAGGCCCCTGAGCAGTAAGGTCCACCCTTGAACAAAAAAGGGGTCAGTAAGAGGAGCAAGCAACTAGAGGACAACCTACTACAGCCTGCAAAAGATATTCTGCCACTCTCATACCAGAGTCCTTCTCTTGACTATATATCTTGCTAATGCATTAAAAGTCCTGTCTATGTTCCAACCCCCCTTTCTCTTCACAAAGATGTCAGCAGCTCTAGCCCCTCCTCTGAGCTGAAGATCTAATGAAAACATTCCACACCTTCCTAAAACCAAAGCCAACATGCACAACAAATTTAGTGCCTTCATAATTGTATTGCTAAACCGTATGATGTGACTGTGTTTACAGCTTCCTGCCTTCGTGGTTCCTGTCGGTCACAGTGAATAAGGAACTCTTATTCCTAAACTAATACTTTTCCCAGGTTCGACATAAATGGCAAGAATGTGTAGCAATTGCCATCTGATGGCTCTGAGGACTGGGGTGGCCTCTTTTCCTGCCAGCTAAATCCTGAGATGGACCTGCAGCAGACTGCAACATTTGGAGCATGGGTAACCTGACACTGCCTCCTTTCTGCCGCCTGTGGAGGCATTGCGGGGGGGAATGAAGAACGGCACTTGTGCTGCTAATCCGAGATTCTGTGCCAACGCCGGTGTTCCTCCTGGCCATGCCACTGATACAGGACATTGGCACCTGCATGGGCACTGATCTGCACCAAAGCAGATCTAATGGTCCCAATGAGTCAAGCCCTGTGCAATGCTTATCTGCAATAGGTTGCCAAGCCTGTTCAAAGCGGAAGAGTTATTCATAGAAACATAGAAAATAGGTGCAGGAGTAGGCCATTCGGCCCTTCGAGCCTGCACCACCATTCAATAAGATCATGGCTGATCATTCACCTCAGTACCCCTTTCCTGCTTTCTCTCCATACCCCTTGATCCCTTAGCCATAAGGGCCATATCTAACTCCCTCTTGAATATATCCAATGAACTGGCATCAACAATTCTCTGCGGCAGGGAATTCCACAGGTTAACAACTCTCTGAGTGAAGAAGTTTCTCCTCATCTCAGTCCTAAATGGCCTACCCCTTATGCTAAGGCTGTGTCCCCTGGTTCTGGACTTACCCAACATCGGGAACATTCTTCCCGCATCTAACCTGTCCCGTCCCGTCAGAATCTTATACGTTTCTATGGGATCCCCTCTCATCCTTCTAAACTCCAGTGTATAAAGGCCCAGTTGATCCAGCCTCCCCTCATATGTCAGTCCAGCCATCCCTGGAATCAGTCTGGTGAACCTTCGCTGCACTCACTCAATAGCAAGAACGTCCTTCCTCAGATTAGGAGACCAAAACTGAACACAATATTCCAGGTGAGGCCTCACCAAGGCCCTGTACAATTGCAGTAAGACCTCCCTGCTCCTATACTCAAATCCTCTAGCTATGAAGGCCAACATGCCATTTGTCTTCTTCACCGCCTGCTGTATCTGCATGACAACTTTCAATGACTGATGAACCATGACACCCAGGTCTCGTTGCACTTCCCTTTTTCCTAATCTGCCGCCATTCAGATAATATTCTGTCTTCACGTTTTTGCCCCCAAAGTGGATAACCTCACATTTATCCACATTATACTGCATCTGCCATGCATTTGCCCACTCACCTAACCTGTCCAAATTACCCTATAGCCTCTTAGCCTCCTCCTCCCAGCTCACACCACCACCCAGTTTAGTGTCATCTGTAAACTTGGAGATAGTACACTCAATTCCTTCATCCAAATCATTATTGTATATTGTAAAGAGCTGGGGTCCCAGCACTGAGCCCTGCGGCATTCCACTAGTCACTACCTACCATTCCAAAAAGGACCCGTTTATCCCGACTCTCTGCTTCCTGTCTGCCAACCAATTCTCTATCCATGCCAGTACATTACCCCCAATAACATGTGCTTTGATTTTGCACACCAAACTCTTATGTGGGACCTTGTCAAAGGCCTTTTGAAAGTCCAAATACACCACATCCACTGGTTCTCCCTTGTTCACTCTAGTAGTTACATCCTCAAAAAGTTCCAGAAGATTTGTCAAGCATGATTTCCCTTTCATAAATCCATGCTGACTTGGACTGATCCTGTCACTGCTTTCCAAATGCGTTGCTATTTCATCCTTAATAATTGATTTCAACACTTTCCCCACTACTGATGTCAGGCTAACCGGTCTATAATTCCCCTTTTTCTCTCTCCCTCCTTTTTTAAAAAGAGGTGTTACATTAGCTACCCTCCAGTCCATAGGAACTGATCCAGAGTCGATCGACTGTTGGAAAATGATCACCAATGCATCCACTATTTCTAGGCCCACTTCCTTAAGTACTCTGGGATGCAGACAATCAGGCCCTGGTGAATTATCGGCCTTCAATCCCATCAACTTCCCAAACACGATTTCCTGCCTAATAAGGATATCCTTCACTTCCTCCTTCTCACTAGACCCTTGGTCCCCTAGTAACTCCGGAAGCTTATTTGTGTCTTCCTTTGTGAAGACAGAACCAAAGTATTTGTTCAATTGGTCTGCCATTTCTTTGTTCCCCATTATAAATTCACCTGAGTCCGACTGCAAGGGAACTACGCTTGTCTTCACTAATCTTTTTCTCTTCACATATCTATAGAAGCTTTTGCAGTCAGTTTTTATGTTCCCAGCAAGCTTCCTCTCGTACTCTATTTTCCCCTTCCTAATTAACCCCTTTGTCCTCCTCTGCTGAATTCTAAATTTCTCCCAGTCCTCAGGTTTGCTGCTTTTTCTGGCCAATTTATATGCCTCTTCCTTGGATATAACACTATCCTTAATTTCCCTTGTTAGACACAGTTGAGCTACCTTCTCTGTTTTATTTTTACTCCAGACAGGGATGTACACTTGTTGAAGTTCATCCATGTGATCTATAAATGTTTGCCATTGCGCCTATCCACCGTCAACCCTTTAAGTATCATTTGCCAGTCTATTCTAGCCAATTCACGCCTCATGCCACAGAAGTTACCCTTCCTTAAGTTCAGGACCCGAGTTTCTGAATTAACTGTGTCACTCTCCATCTTAATAAATAATCCTACTATGTTATGGTCACTCTTCCCCAAGGGGCCTCGCACAACAAGATTGCTAATTAGTCCCTTCTCATTACACATCACCCAGTCTAGGATGGCCAGCTCTCTAGTTGGTTCCTTGACATATTGGTGAGGTCATCCACCTTGGCTGTGAGGTCATCCACCTTGGCTGTGAGGTCATCCACCTTGGGGAAAAAAACAGTAAAAGGGAATATTATTTGAATGGGGAGAAATTACAACATGCTGAGGTGCAGAAGGACCTGGGGGTCCTTGTGCATGAAACTCTTTTAGGAGTAAACAAAAACATTAAACCGTGCCCCCCGATCTGGGGGAAACACCAACATTTACAAGGCCCTTTTTTTTTTTGTTTTTTTTTGGGCACAGAATTGAATTTTTCTCCAAGTGCCCCCTATAAAAGGGGAGGGGGACACTAAAAGCACCGGCAATTAAAACAAATTAAACTTTAAAACATAAAATCAAATTAAAATTTGGTTGCCGGGCGTGACGATGCACTCCAGTCCCTCCGGTGCCCACCTCTCGCGGAAGGCCGCGAGCGTACCAGTGGACACCGCGTGCTCCATCTCCAAGGACACCCTGGCGCGGATGTACGCGCGGAAGAGAGGCAGGCAGTCAGGTTGAACGACCCCCTCGACCGCCCGCTGCCTGGACCGGCTGATGGCACCCTTGGCCGTGCCCAGGAGCAGTCCTACGAGGAGGCCCTCGGACCTACCCGCTCCCCTCCGCACAGGGTGTCCAAAGATCAGGAGTGTGGAACTGAAGTGCAGCCAGAATTTCAGGAGCAACCCCTTTAAATAATAAAACAGGGGCTGCAACCTCGTGCATTCCATAAAAACATGGAACACGGACTCTTCCAGACCGCAGAAATTGCAGGCGGCCTGGGAGTCCGTGAACCGGCTTAAAAATGTATTGCACGGGACTGCTCCGTGCACCACCCTCCAGGCCAAGTCCTCGATAAATACTGGGAGGACTCCCGCGTAGAGTGCCCTCCATCGGGGACCCCCGCCTCCTCCGGACGGCAAGATGGTACGCCATGGCGTGTCCGGACGGCAGGCGAGGATGGCAAAGTTGAGAGTGTGCAGGAGCAGCCCGTACAGGAAACCCCTCCGCGCGGAACTGAAAGGCACGGAGGGGATTTCCCAGAGGCGGCTCAAGTTGTGAGGCGCCGGCCCCCGAGGGTGGTTCCGGGGTTTGGCGCCGATGAGGAATTCCGTCCGGACGGGGGTCAGTTCGGACGGGATCTCCCCACGTGCTTGAGCCTCCTCGATGCACCGAACAGAGTCGGGGCCCAGAGCTCTTTTTAGCGACTCGATGGCATCGGCCACATGGCGGACGTTGGCAGAATTTAGGCGCCGTGCCAGCGTGTCTGGCGCCATCCAGCCTGCTCCTCCGCCATCGAGCAGGTCCCTGACCCTGGTCACCTCACCAGCCACAGCCCTCTCGTCCGACCATCACCTAAAACCTTGGTCGTGGAAGTACGGATTCCTGAGCAGCGGCTCCTGCAGGACAGCCGCCACTCCAGCCGGTGGAGAGCTGCGCTTGGTGGAGACTTTGTTCCAGACCCTGATGAGTTCCTTGTAAAAGACAGGCAGCTCCCGGAGGGCGGTCCTGACGCCCCCCACACTCACAAACAGGAGCTGCGTGTCGTAGTTGAGGCCGTGCTGCTGGCGGAAGAAATACGTCGCCAGAGCACGCCACCTAGGAGGGGGCTCGACGTAAAGGTATCTCTGCAGGGTCTGAAGACGGAAAGTCGCGAGCTGGGCGCTGACGCACACCAACGACTGACCGCCCTCCCCAAGCGGGAGCCTCAAGACCGCCGCAGAGACCCAGCGCTTCCTGTTGTTCCAGAAGAAGTCCACCAGCTTCTTCTGTATCTTGGCGACAAACGCAGGGGGAGGGGTCAAAGTGACCAGCCGGTACCACAACATGGCGGCCACCAGCTGGTTTATGACTAGCGCTCGACCCCTGTAGGACAGCACTCGGAGCAGTCCTGTCCAGCGCCCTAGGCGAGCGGCGACCTTGGCCTCCAGCTCCTGCCAGTTCGCCGGCCAGGCTTCCTCGTCGGGGCTAAGGTAGACTCCCAGATAGAGGAGATGGGTCGTGCTCCAGGCAAAAGGCCTGAGCTCCTCCGGCAGGGAGTCCACCCGCCACTGACCCACCAGGAGTCCGGAACATTTTTCCCAGTTGATTCTGGCGGCGGATGCGGCCGAGTAAATCTCCTGGCACTCACGCATCCTCCACGCAGATGGCACATAACTGGCCGGACATGCGGCATCCCTGGCGCACCCCTCTCCCAAAGCGAAGGGGCGCCGTCAAGGACCCGTTAACCTTAATCAGACACTCAGCGGCGGCGTACAAAAGTCGGATCCGGGCGACGAAATGCATCCCGAACCCGGAAGCGCGCAGAGTTCCGAGCAGATAGTCGTGATCCACCCTGTCGAACGCCTTCTCTTGGTCGAGGGATAGGAAGGCGACCGACAGACCAGCCTCCTGGGAGTAATGGATGAGGTCCCGGACCAGATGGATGTTATCGTGGATTGTCCGGCCCGGGACCGTGTAGGACTCGTCGGGGTGGATCATGTGGTCCAGCACGGCGCCAAGGCGAGCAGACATCGCCCTGGCGAAGATTTTGTAGTCCGTGCTGAGGAGGGAGACCGGGCGCCAGTTCTTAAGGAGGCGGAGATCGCCCTTCTTAGGCAGCAGGACGATGACTGCCCTGCGCCAAGAGAGGGGCATCTCCCCGGTCGCCAGACTTTCCCCCAGGACCCGCGCGTAGTCGCCCCCAGGACGTCCCAGAACGCCCTGTGGAACTCCACGGTCATCCCGTCCAGCCCCGGGGATTTTCCCCTCGAGAGCCAGTCGAGGGCGCCGGTCAGCTCCGCCAGGCTTAGCGGAGCTTCCAGATTTTCGGCGCCCTCCGGGCTGACCTTCGGCAGGTCCTCCCACAAAACTCTACGCGCTTCCTCGCTGGACGGCTCCGGAGAGAACAGGGCCCCGTAATATTCACGGGCCCTGTTGTTGACGCCCTCCGGATCCGAGACGAGAGAGCCGTCGTCGGCCAGCAGCGTCAAGAGCTGCTTACGGACACCCTGTCTTTTTTCCAGCGAGTAGAAGAAGGGGGAGCCGCGGTCCAGATCCCACAGGAACCGGATCCGCGACCTCACGAACGCGCCTCGGGACCCGACGAGCTGCAGGTCCTTCAGCGCGGCCTTCTTCGCTTCGTACACCGTCCGCAGGGCCGGGTCCCCGACGACTTGACCGAGACGGGACTCCAGGTCGAGCACCTCTTTTTCTAGGCGCCCGACCCTGGCTGCCCGCCTCTTGGTCGACCCCCTCGTGTACTCTTGACAGAAGACGCGGACGTGAGCCTTGCCCACGTCCCACCATAGCCTCAAGGAGGGGAAGCCCCCCTGCTTCCTTCTCCAGTCGGCCCAGAAACGACGGAACGAGTCCTGGAACCGCACGTCCTCCAGCAGCTGGTTGTTAAAATGCCAGTACGCGGACCCCGTCCTCGCGCGGAGCGAAGCGAGCTCCGCCCACACCAGGTGGTGGTCCGAACACGGCACCGGCCGCACGGAGGCCACCGGGACGCAGGAAACGTACGCCCGAGACACATAAAGGCGGTCGACTCTGGACCATCCTACTCCAGGCCTCACCCAAGTAAAGGCGCTGGAGTCGGGGTGGAGATTTCGCCAGACGTCCACCAAGTCGAAGGACCCGACCAGGTCCCTCAACTTCTCCATCGCCGTCATGCTCTGCGGGGCACCGGAGCGGTCCCTCGCCTCGAGGGTGCAGTTAAAATCCCCCCCGAGGACAATGCAGTCGCCGACGTCGACGGAGCAAAGAAGAGCGGACACCTCTTCGAAGAAGCGCGGTTGCTGCGGGCCGGGCTGAGGGGCGTACACGTTCACGAGATGGAGCGGCACGTCCCCTAGGCGAACCGTTACGTGCAGCAAGCGGCCTGGCACGGGCTCCTCGACCCCCAAGATCTCCGGCTGAAAATGCGGGGCCAGCAAGATGGCCACCCCACTAGAAGTGGCGGTGAGGTGGCTCATGCGGACCTCTCCTTGCCATTCCAGGAGCCACGTGGCTTCCTCTCCCGGAATGGTGTGGGTTTCTTGCAGGAAGCACACCGCATATTTCCCCTCCCGCAGGAGCGAAAAATTGTTAAATCTACGGTGTGCCTCTCTGCTGCCGTTGATGTTGAGGCTGGCTATGGTTATCTTCATGACTAGAGCATAGTGCAACCTCTACCTAACCTATTGTGGAGGGGGGGGAGTGGAGTTGTTTGTTGACCTCCACTCCTTCAGCAGCCCAGCGAGGAACTTTTTGAGCCGGCGCAGCTCAAGGCCTTGCGCCTTTGATAAGGGCCCGCCCGCGGCCATGGTTTTAGCGGCGGCGCGGACGGACGCGACGAGCAGCCCCGGCTCAGACCATCTTTCCAGGGCCAGACGGGCTTGGTCGCGGCGACCCCGGCACTGGACCAAAAAGTCCCGGAGTTCCTTTGCAGGAATGAGGAGGGTCTCAGCGGTGGACGCGAGCAGATCCACCGCCTCACTGGCGATGGACTCTAGATCTTCTCCCGCGTCCCCCACCGAGTCCCCGTCCCCCTCCGGGAGGTCGCCGCCAGCAGCCGGCCCGTCGACCGCACGAGGTACGACAAACGGCCCGGCCGCTCCATCCGGCCCTGGCTCTGCCCCGATCCCACCCCAAGGATCGTCGGCAGAGGAGTCCCCACTGGGCTCTTTTAAAATTGGTGCTGGGTCGGGAAGCGACAGCGGAAGGGGTTCCTCCTCCGCCCCAGGAACCGGGGAACACGGAGAGACCTGGTCAAAGTAATGTTCCAGGTCCACCAAGTACCCCAGCTCCAAAGTAGGGGGCGAGGGTTGTTGTTCTTCCCCCTCCCCGCCGCCACCCCCCGGCCCAGCGTGTGGATGTATATTATAGTTGTCTGCAGTGTCATTTTCTGCCGAGTCAAGCAAATCCCGGGGGAAGTTGGGTATTGGCTGGGCGGGCTCAGGTGCGGCCTTTTCGGCCCCGCCCGCCTCAATCCCCGGGACGCTCAACCCGGCGGCAATGCATTCCTCCGCTGGCCCCACGCCCCCCACGACAGGCAGATCTTCCACGCCACCCCCGGGAGGCAGAGGCTGGGCAGCCTCGACTGTCTCACCGTCCCCGGGGACAGACTCCTCTCGCCTACAGCGCAGCTTGGGGGCACTGGTAGGGGACGCGGGACACGCGGCGGGCACCGACTCCTCCACGGAGGGATGTTGTTCCCCCTCCGCCTCATTGGAGCGGCGCCTCCTTTTGTTCCTGGGGGGGAGCGGAGGCAGGGAGACCCCCATGTCTGCCGAGGCCTCCCGCTCCACTCCCCCCTTTTCCTTATCATGCCCGCACCCGAACCCCTCTGCGGTATTGATCGAGTGCTCGGGTACGGGCTCAGGGCACCCCGTGCTCGCCGGTGACGGGGTTGGGCTGAGCGCTATAAACAGATTGTCTGGCGCACTGAGGGGACCCGCCTCCAGATGTTTCACCTTCTTCCGCGCCTTCCTTCCGATCGGACGCTCTCCCTCCCCCCAGCCGGCGGCCGTGAAAACAAAGGCCCCCGACGATGCCCGCGCACCCACAGCTCCCGGCACGCGGATGCTACTAGGGGGAGGGGTGGCGGCGGCGCCAGCCTTGGCCGCCTTCCGTGGTTTAGCGGCTTTGGAGGCGGGGCAGTTCTTGCGAACGTGCCTCACCTCCCTGCAGGCATGGCACCGCACACCGTCTGACGTCCAGAAGATGCGGTAGGCAGTCCCCTCGTGCACCACATTAAAATAGCCCTCCGTTGTCTCCTCCCGCGCCAGCCGGACAAAGAGCTGGCGGCGGAAGGAGAACACATGGCGCAGGCTGTTCTCCCTGAGGCCAAGCGGTATGGGGTTGATCTCCGACCTTACCTCCCCCAGTTGGTGTAGGTGAGGGAGGAGGAGCTCAGCGGGAACAAAGGGCGGGACGTTTGAAATGATGACCCTCTGTGCGGTGGCCTCGAGAGGGTCCACCGGCAGGAACGTCCCGCCCACCTTGAGCCCCTTTTCAAGGGCCAGGGACACTGCCCGCTCCGACCCCAGGAAGAACACGGCCTTCCCAGACATCTTGGAGGCTGCGACAATGGCCGAGGGGCCGACTACCCCAGCCATCGCCCGCACGCACTCCTCAATGCTCATTGTGGGGTGAGTGTCGCTCTTGACCCCGTGTTTTTTAGTTATCAATCTGAATGGTGGCAGGGCAGCAGGAGGCGCAGGAGGCGCCGTGGATGTGGATGCCGCCTGCGCATATGTCCTTGCTGGCCCTGCCCCCGGCGTAGATGGGGTCGCCATCACGGGGTCCCTTTAAGGGCTACACCCACCCCAAAGTCACAGGCCTTAATGGTCTTTATTGGCCTCGTTGGTTTTTTTTTGAGCAGAGGGAGCTCTTAATGGGGCACACCTCTCCCCTAGTCAACGAATGGGGAGGGGCCTTGCTCCCTCTGCTCAGTTGTCTTAATTGTTTTTTTGTTTCTTTTTTTCAATCAATTGGGAGGAAGGGCTCTCAGAGAGAGAGAGGGGAGAGACAGAGAAAGAGAGAGGGGGGAGGTGGGAAAGAGGGAAACTGTGAGGGCAGGTCTCCCCTCACATCAATGGGTGGGTGCACTCCCCAGATGGCAAACAAAACAGTCTTTGGGGTGGTCTTCGGGTGGGGGGAGAAGATGTCTTCACCTGGGGCAGCTGGAGCCACACAGGTACACACTCCCAACGATGTTAATTAGGTAATTGAGTTTCTTCAGCCTGGTCGCTCCAGCTATCCCAGGCTAGGCAATGGGGGAGGGGTGCTTCAGTGGTGTGTGGGCCTAGCTGTAGGCAAGACCCCCACACACACTTCCACACACACACACACCCCCCGCGATGTTCCGGCCCTCGATTGGTCTTCTTTCCTCCCCCCACCGATACAACAAAGTCTATTGGGGAATGCACCAAAACACACCCACCTTTGGCTGAAGAAGTCTTTCCCTCCTTCCACACTGGTAAGTTCTTTTTTTTCCCCTCTCTCCAACTCTTTGTTGAAATAATGAAGTTGTTACAGTCTTCTGCTCTCCTCCTCTCACTCTCGATGGATTAGAATTGTAGCCTCTTCCTTCCTCCTCTTCCTGGGCTGGTCTCAGGGTTCACTCCAGGCCTCCCAGACAGGAGCAAAAGCAGCAGCTCCTTCTCTCACTGCTCACGGCTCCAACTCATTAGGCCACGCCTCCAAGGCTCCACCATTGGTCCTTGTACATGAAACTCTTTTTGGGAGTAAACAAAAAACATTAAACTGTGCCCGCCCGATCTGGGGGAAACACCAAACATTTACACGCCCTTTTATTTTTTTGTGGTATTTTTGGGGATTTTTTTTGGGCACAAAAACATATTTTTCTCCAAGTGCCCCCTATAAAAGGGGAGGGGGATACTAAAAGCACCGGCAATTAAAACAAATTAACTTAAAAACATAAAATCAAATTAAAATTTGGTTGCCAGGCGTGATGATGCACTCCAGTCCCTCCGGTGCCCACCTCTCGCGGAAGGCCGCGAGCGTACCGGTGGACACCACGTGCTCCATCTCCAGGGACACCCTGGACCGGATGTATGCGCGGAAGAGAGGCAGGCAGTCTGGCTGAACGACCCCCTTGACCGCCCGCTGCCTGGACCGGCTGATGGCACCCTTGGCCGTGCCCAGGAGCAGTCCTACGAGGAGGCCCTCGGACCTACCCGCTCCCCTCCGCACAGGGTGCCTGAAGATCAGGAGTGTGGGACTGAAGTGCAGCCAGAATTTCAGGAGCAGCCCCTTTAGATAACAAAACAGGGGCTGCAACCTCGTGCACTCAATAAAACATGGAACACGGACTCTTCCAGACCGCAGAAATTGCAGGCGGCCTGGGAGCCCGTGAACCGGCTTAAAAATGTATTGCACGGCACTGCTCTGTGCACCACCCTCCAGGCCAAGTTCCCGACAAATAGTGAGAGGACCCCTGCGTAGAGTGCCCTCCATCGGGGACCCCCGCCTCCTCCGGACGGCAAGATGGTACGCCATGGCGTGTCCGGACGGCAGGCGAGGATGGCAAAGTTGAGAGTGTGCAGGAGCAGCCCGTACAGGAAACCCCTCCGCGCGGAACTGAAAGGCACGGAGGGGATTTCCCCGAGGCGGCTCAAGTTGTGAGGCGCCGGCCCCCGAGGGAGGTTCCGGGGTTTGGCGCCGATGAGGAATTCCGTCCGGACGGGGGTCAGTTCGGACGGGATCTCCCCACGTGCTTGAGCCTCCTCGATGCACCTAACGGAGTCGGGGCCCAGAGCTCTTTTTAGCGACTCGACGGCATCGGCCGCGTGGCGGACGTTGGCAGAATTTAGGCGCCGCGCCAGCGTGTCTGGCGCCATCCAGGCCGCTCCTCCGCCATCGAGCAGGTCCCTGACCCTGGTCACCTCACCAGCCACAGCCCTCTCGTCCGACCGCCACCTAAAACCTCGGTCGTGGAGGTACGGATTCCCGAGCAGCGGCTCCTGCTGGACGGCCGCCACTCCAGCCGGTGGAGAGCTGCGCTTGGTGGAGACTTTGTTCCAGACCCTGATGAGTTCCTTGTAAAAGACAGGCAGCTCCCGGAGGGCGGTCCTGACGCCCCCCCCACACTCACAAACAGGAGCTGCGTGTCGTAGTTGACCTTGTGCATGAATCCCAAAAAGTTAGTTTGCAGGTGCAGCAGGTAATCAGGAAGGCGAGTGGAATGTTGGCCTTCATTGTGAGAGGGATGGAGTACAAAAACAAGGAGGTCCTGCTGCACCTGTATAGGGTATTGGTGAGGCTGCACCTGGAGTACTGCGTACAGTTTTGGTTGCCTTACTTAAGGAAGGATATACTGGCATTGGAGGGGGTACAGAGACGATTCACTAGGCTGATTCCGGAGATGAGGGGGTTACCTTATGATGATAGATTGAGTAGACTGGGTCTTTACTCGTTGGAGTTCAGAAGGATGAGGGGTGATCTTATAGAAATATTTAAAATAATGAAAGGGATAGACAAGATAGAGGCAGAGTGGTTGTTTCCACTGGTCGGGGAGACTAGAACTAGGGGGCACAGTCTCAAAATACGGGGGAGCCAATTTAAAACCGAGTTGAGAAGGAATTTCTTCTCCCAGAGGGTTGTGAATCTGTGGAATTCTCTGCCCAAGGAAACAGTTGAGGCTAGCTCATTGAATGTATTCAAGTCACAGATAGATAGATTTTTAACCAATAAGGGAATTAAGGGTTACGGGGAGCGGGCGGGTAAGTGGAGCTGAGTCCACGGCCAGATCAGCCATGATCTTGTTGAATGGCAGAGCAGGCTCGAGGGGCTAGATGGCCTACTCCTGTTTCTAATTCTTATGTTCTTATGTCAAGAAAACCATCCTTAATACACTCCAGGAAATCCTCCTCCACCGCATTGCTACCAGTTTGGTTTGCCCAATCTATATGTAAATTAAAGTCACCCATGATAACTGCTGTACCTTTATTGCACACATTCCTCTCCAATCTGGTGCCCAAAGCCTCCTTGGAAAGAGTTAAACATCCATTCGAGGGAGCGCAAAGGGTCCTCTGTCGACAAGGCTTGGCTCACAATGTAGGCGGAGCTTCCACATGCTCTTACGTCTGGTGGGGATATTGCTCCCCCTGCATCATTGTCTAGGCTCCCACATGTAAAGCTCCTCTTGGGCCAGGTGCCAGGTTCCAGGAGATGACCAGCAGCCTTCAAACCTACTCCAATAAGAATGGCAGCTTCCACGAAAGAAGGAAGACTATCGGGGTGAAGCAGCAGAGTGAAATAAAGCAACAAAAAAAACTAATCGAGAACATGCATGGCACTTCTGCGCAAACATTGAAAGAAATATTCTGATTAATGCAAATCAAATTTCACAGATTTTACAATTATCCAAAATTCATAAGTATTGAAATTTTGCTCTTTCTACTCCAAGGTTAATGTTTGAAGATTCACCATCAGCCAATATTTATTTCAGCTGCTAACATCACATGCAAGAAGCTAATTATTTTGCAGCTGCAAATGCCCTTTACATCAAAAGGAAAGAGGGGAATTCAAAATTCAAACCACAGCTTTATAAAAGAAATAGCTCTTTGATCTTCCTGATCAAATGGATCACAAATACTTCAGATGCCCAGATGCACTCACCCATCGTGAGGTTCATAAAACATTGCTGGACATACTAGTTCGACTAGCTATTGGGACTTAACGTAACACGTTTGAAAACTCAAATTTTTGGAAAATGGGAGGCCAGGAAAGCATTGGAATAATCAAGTCGAGAGGTAACCAAGGCATGGATCAGGGTTTCAGCAGCAGATGGGCTGAGGCAGGGATAGAGTCGGGCAATGTTACGGTGATGGAGTGCATATGTTGTCGGAAGCTCATCTCGGGGTCAAATATGACAAACTCCTTGTCCTGCGGTAACTGATATGAAGCACAATATCTAAACTGGAACAAGTGCTAGGCACCAGCAAGATAAACCATTGATCAACCTTTTTACACAGTTTGGTTAACTAAGGTAAGATTAGCAACTCATGTTTGGGCTTATCCAGGGACCAGCAATCATTGCAGGCTGAACAAAAAAATGGCCATACACCATTGTGTGAAACTGAGCCATATAGATCAGGAAGTTTCCTGTAATGTATGCACCTGTGAGTATGCTCACAGGTTTTTAGAGCAGTGGCAATTTCTGCGGTCTGGAGGAGTCCGTGTTCCACGTTTATGTTCAGTGCATGAGGTTGCATCCCCTGTTCCAATATTTGAAGGGGCTGCTCCTCAAATTCTGGTTGCACTTCAGTCCTACACTCCTGATCTTTGGGCATCCTGTGTGGAGGGGAGCGGGCAGGTCGGAAGGCCTCCTCATGGGACTGCTCCTGGGCCTGGCCAAAGGGGCCATCAGCCGGTCCAGGCAGTGGGCGGTTCGTTCAGCCCAACTGCCGTGGGTTACGTTCGCGCCAGGGCGTCCCTGGAGATGGAGTACGTGGTGTCCACCAGTATGCCCGCAGCCTTCCGCGAGAGGTGAGTGCCGGAGGGACTAGAGTGCATCATCACCCCCAGCAACCAAATTTTAATTTGATTTGTTTAATGTCCAAAGGTTAATTTGTTAATTTGTCGGTTCTTGTTCCCCTTTAATAAGGGGGCACTTGATTTATAGTTTTCACCAACATAGTTGTAGAGCTGTGGCATTGTGAGTGGCTTAGTCAGTCATGTAATGTTCACAAGACTCAATAAAACCCTAGTCACTTGGATCTAGGTCATCCACAATGAGGTATGCAGTTGTGAGCCTAGTGGATGAACTGGTAATGTGTAGTGTGATTGATAAACCTTTTTGTAAAAAAACAACTAGTTCTTAATAGCAATGTGTTTCTATGAATTCTTAAGCAAAGAACCCATGAAGCAAATACATTACAATTCCAGCTTTCATTCCTGATCAATACTAAATATTGCTGATCGGAGCTACAACAACAACTTGGATTTATATAGCTCCTTTAACGTAGTAAAACGTTCCAATGCGCTTCACAGGAGCGTTACCAACAAAATGTGGCACCACGCCACATAAGGAGATATTAGAACAGATAATCGAAAGCTTGGACAAAGAAATAGATTTTAAGGAGCATCTTAAAGGAGGAGAGAGATGTAGAGTGGCAGAGAGGTTTAGGGAAGGACTTCCAGAGCTTAGGACCGAGGCAGCCGATGGCATGGCCGCCAATGGTGGAGCGATTAAAATCGGGGAAGCGCAAGAGGCCAGAATTGGAGGAGTGCAGAGATCTGGAAGGGTTGTAGGGCTGTAGGAGGTGACAGAGATAGGGAGGGGCAAGACCATGGGTGGATTTGGGGACAAAAGATGAGAATGATAAAATTGAGGTGTTGACGGACCAGGAGCCAATGTAGGTCAGCGAGCACACGGGTAATAAGGGATATGGTGATTTGGGGATAGTGCGTGAAGGTGGAGTTGAGGTAGATGATTAGCCATGATCTTGTTGAATGGCGGATCAGGCTCGAGGGGCCGAATGGGCTACTCCTGCTCCTAAAGTTCCACAAAGACCTTACAGAACCCCCCCATTGCGGCATCTAATTGCTTCTAAAATGTCTTCAGGGTTTCCATCTCCACTACTCTAGCTGTAAGTTCAGTCCAAGTGTTGATCATTTTCTGAGTGCAGAAAAACCTCTTGATATCAGTCTTCATTTTTCCTTTCATTATTTCAGCCTTAGGTTAGTCGGTATCACTCTCGCCTCTGAGCCAAAAGATCATGGGGTCGAAATTGCCCCGTTTGGAGGCGGTAACCTTCTGAGGCTGAGACATTTATTGCCCAGCCGGAAGTTCTGCCCCCGGTGCGGACTTCAGCCCTACCACCCCTCAATGGAGGCACTCTGCGTCTGTGGATGGGAGCTCCTGGGACGATACTCAGTCCAGTACTGCGCTTTGGAGACCAGTGCCCCATCGACAATATCAATTAAAGGAGAGGGCTGCTGCACGCTCTGCAGTCCCTTTGACAGATGCCACTGGGCCACCAGGAGCGCCCTCGACCGGGCCAACAACCCAGCACCCATAACGGAGTGTCGGGTTGCAGGATGGTGGCCCGGTCAAGGCAAGGGCCACCATTGTTGATGCAAGGATAAGAAATTGAGATGGTTGGACATGGAACGCTGTCTATTGCAGGACATCGGCTGGCGCCATCCTTCGGCAATTTCACGCGCAGGTCGCAAAGGGTTCGGCGCGGGGCGGTGAGGGGTCGGTGCAAATGGCGATGATGTCATCAGCGATGCATGCGCCAGATCAGAGTGCAAATAGTGGGGCGCGGCACTCCCAGCACAATGCCCCTAAATCTCTGGGGCAATTCTCCCAAGGCGCTATTGACCCGTTCCTCCAGACAATAACCTCGTTGCGTCCCATTAGCGGCATCCAGAGGTACTAATGGGACTACAAAAAAAAGGCAAGTGTGCCCCACATGGGTTCAAGCCCCATTCTACAGACTTGAGTACAAAATCTAGGCTGACACTTCAGTGCAATACTGAGGGAGTGCTGCACTGTCTTGTCTTTTGGACGTGACGTTAAACCGAGGCCCTGTCTGCCCTCTCAGGTGGACATAAAAGATTCCTTGGCACTATTCAAAGAAGAACAGGGGAGTTACTTCCAGTGTCCTGGCCAATATTTAGCCCTTAACCAACATCACTAAAACAGATTATTTGGTCATTATGTCATTTCTGTTTGTGGGACCTTGCTGTGCACAAATTGGCTGCTGTGTTTCTTGCATTTCACCAGTGACTACACATCAAAAGTACTTCATTTCCTGTGAAGTACTTTGAAACGTCCTGAGATAGTTAAAGGCACTATATAAATACAAGATTTTCTTTTCTTTTTTATACATAGGTACCCTTGCGATGCAAGGATAGGAAATTGAGATGGTTGGACATGGAACGCTGTCTATTGCAGGTATCCATCCTGTTTTGCTCCTAGAAACATAGAAACATAGAAATTAGGTGCAGGAGTAGGCCATTCAGCCCTTTGAGCCTGCACCGCCATTCAATAAGATCATGGCTGATCATTCAACCTCAGTTCTCCTTTCCTGCTTTCTCTTCATACCCCTTGATCCCTTTGGCCGTAAGGGCCATATCTAACTCCCTCTTGAATATATCTAATGAACTGGCCTCAACAACTTTCTGTGGTAGAGAATTCCACAAGGTTAACCACTCTCTGAGTGAAGAAGTTTCTCCTCAAATGGCTTACCCCTTATTCTTAGACTGTGACCCCTGGTTCTCGAACTCCCCAGCAAAGGGAACATTCTTCCTGCCTCTAACCTGCCCAATCCAGTCAGAATTTTATATGTTTCTATGAGAGCCCCTCTCATTCTTCTAAACATCAGTGGATACAAGCCCAGTTGATCCAGTCTCTCCTCATATGTCAGTCTTGCCATCCCGGGAATCAATCTGGTGAACCTTCACTGTACTTCCTTAATAGCAAGAATGTCCTTCCTCAGATTAGGAGACCAAAATTGAACACAATATTCCAGGTGAGGCCTCACCAAGGCCCTGTACAACTGCAGTAAGACCTCCCTGCTCCTATACTCAAATCCTCTAGCTATGAAGGCCAACATGCCATTTGTCTTCTTCACCGCCTGCTGTACCTGCATGCCTATCTTCAATGACTGATGTACCATGACACCCAGGTCTCATTGCACCTCCCCTTTTCCTAATCTGTCACCATTCAGGTAATATTCTATCTTCCTGTTTTTGCCACCAAAGTGGATAACCTCACATTTATCCACATTATACTGCATCTGGCATGCATTTGCCCACTCACGTAACCTGTCCAAGTCACCCTGCAGCCTCTTGGCATCATCCGCACAGCTCACACCGTCACCCAGCTTAGTGTCATCTTCAAACTTGGAGATATTACATTCAATTCCTTCATCTAAATCATTGATGTATATTGTAAACAGCTGGGGTCTCAGCACTGAACCCTGCGGCACCCCACTAGTCACTACCTGCCACTCTGAAAAGGACCCGTTTATTCCGACTCTCTGCTTCCTGTCTGCCAACCAGTTTTCTATCCACATCAATACATTACCCCCAATACCATGTGCTTTAATTTTGCACACTAATCTCTTGTGTGGGACCTTGCAAAAGGCCTTTTGAAAGTCCAAATACACCACATCCACTGGTTCTCCCTTGTCCACTCTACTAGTTACATCCTCAAAAAATTCTCGATGATTTGTCAAGCATGATTTTTCTTTCATAAATCCATCCGGTCACTGCTTTCCCAATGCGCTGCTATTTCATCTTTAATAATTGATTCCAACATTTTCCCTACCACCGATTTCAGGCTAACCAGTCAAAATTCCCTGTTTTCTCTCTCCCTCCTTTTTTAAAAAGTGGTGTTACATTTGCTCCCCTCCAGTCCATAGGAACTGATCCAGAGTCTATAGAATGTTGGTAAATGATCACCAATGCATCCACTATTTCTAGGGCCATTTCCTTAAGTACTTTGGGATGCAGCCTATCAGGCCCTGGGGATTTATCAGCCGTCAATCCCATCAAATTCCCTAACACAATTTCCTGACTAATAAGAATTTCCTTCAGTTCCTCCTTTTCGCTAGACCCTCGAACCCCTAGTATTTCAGGAAGGTTATTTGTGTCTTCCTTTGTGAAGACAGATCCAAAGTATTTGTTCAATTGGTGTGCCATTTCTTTGTTCCCCATTATAAATTCATCTGATTCTGACTGCAAAGGACCTACATTGGTCTTCACTAATCTTTTTCTCCTCATATATCGATAGAACCTTTTGCAGTCAGTTTTTATGTTCCCTGCAAGCTTCCTCTCGTATTCTATTTTCCCCCTCCTAATTAAACCCTTTGTCCTCCTCTGCTGAATTCTAAATTTCTCCCAGTCCTCAGGTATGCTGCTTTTTCTGACCAATTTATATGCCTCTTCCTTGGATTTAACACTATCCCTAATTTCCCTTGTTAGCCACGGTTGAGCTACCATCCCAGTTTTACTTTTACTCCAGACAGGGATGTACAATTGTTGAAGTTCATCCATGTGATTTATAAATGTCTGTCATTGCATATACACTGTCAACCCTTTAAGTACCATCTGCCAGTCTATCCTAGCCAATTCACGTCTCATACCATCGAAGTTACCTTTCCTTAAGTTCAGGACCCTAGTCTCCGAATTAACACGGTCACTCTCCATCTTAATAAAGACTTCTACCATATTATGGGCACTCTTCCCCAAGGGGCCTCGCACAACAAGTTTGCTAATTAGTCCTCTCTCATTACACATCACCCAGTCTAGGATGGCCAGTTCTCTAGTTGGTTCCTCGACATATTGGTCTAGAAAGCCATCCCTAATACACTCCAGGAAATCCTCCTCCACAGCATTGCTAGCAACTTGGTGAGCCCAATCTATATGTAGATTAAAGTCACCCATAATAACTGCTGTACCTTTATTGCACGCCTCTCTAATTTCTTGTTTGATGCTGTCCCAAACCTCACCACTACTGTTTGGTGGTCTGCACACAACTCCCACTAGCGTTTTCTGCCATTTGGTATTCCGCAGCTCTACCCATACAGATTCTACATCATCCAAGCTAATGTCCTTTCTTGCTATTGCGTTAATTTTCTCTTTAACCAGCAATGCTACCCCAACTCCTTTTCCTTTCTGTCTATCCTTCCTGAATGTTGAATAACCCTGGATGTTGAGTTCCCTGCCTTGGTCACCTTAGAGCCATGTCTCCATAATCCCAGTTATATCATAATACTTAATAGCTGCCTGCGCAGTTAATTCATCCACCTTATTACAAATACTCCTCGCATTGAGACACAGAGCCTTCAGGCTTGTCTTTTTAACACTCTTTGTCCCTTTAGAATTTTGCTGTAATGTGGCCCTTATTGATTTTTGCCTTGGGTTTCTTTGCCCTCCACTTTTACTATTCTCCTTTCTATCTTTTGCTTCTGCCCCCATTTTATTTCCCTCTGTCTCCCTGCATAGATTCCCATCCCCTGCCATATTAGTTTAAACCCTCCCCAACAGCACTAGCAATCACTCCCCCTCGGACATTGCTTCCGGTCCTGCCCAGGTGCGGACCGTCTGGTTTGTACTGGTCCCACCTCCCCCAGAACCGGTTCCAATATCCCAGGAATTTGAATCCCTCCCTGTTGCACCACTCCTCAAGCCACGTATTCATCTTAGCTATCCTGCTTGTTGTAGGAGGTAGGCACCTTTAGAATATACCAGAATACTCGGCATTAGGCACCTGCTAGATATATCTAAACGCATATAAGTTTAAAGTGGCCACACATAAAATGGCTGCCCAGGCATGATGGGAAATCAGGTAGTCAAGCTGTGAACTGTTGAATGTTCAATGACCGGGCAATAACCCTGTGAGGCCCACTATAGGAATGCCTTGGATGCAGGATAAGAATAATGAGGAGAGAACCCATCTCCCGTATTCAAGGCCATAAACCAATTAATTCCCCAGGAAGAAAGAGATAAGAGAACCCATCCCCTGTAAACAAGGTTATAAACCAATTATTTCTCCAAGAAGAAAGAACTAGTGAGAGAACCTATATCAATCAGCCCAAGCTGACAAGAGACGAACACATGGTTCCTGAGACATAAGGGGAATTCTATTGGGTTAAAAGAACCTATATGTAATCTATAATCATTGTGATTGGCTTGTGGCCAGCTGTGATGGGCTGTGTAACTGTAGTAAAATGTTTGTAACTGTTGTGAAACATATAAAAGTGAATGTAACCCTTTGTTCTGTGGAGAGAAGCCTGGACTCAGTCTTGTGATTTCCTCCCCGCTAAGCGTAATAAAGGCCGCATCAGCATTGGAACCGACTCTGAGTGTTGAGTGATTCTTCTGAGAAAACACTAACGCTAACAGTGGCGTAGTCGACGGGATTTCCCGGAGTCGCTGGACGCCCTTGGAAAAACCCGGGTGAGTATAAAAAAAAAATGATTTTTAAGTATAAAGGGTGCGGAAGGTGGAAGCTGGTTGATCGACACAAGGAGACGGTCTAATATCTTAAACGCCTAGCCTGAGCCTGAATTAAGAGGACTTTTGTCCCATGTGACGGCCAGGAACCAAGTAGGTGTAGGGAACACATTTAGACCGTGGGATCGTGATACCGAGAGACATCTTCCAGACCCAGTAGTGTAATTTGAAATACCCCGGGGTAGAACCAAGCGGTGTACAGCGGCTAACGGAATCCAAACCTGTGAACAGGGTCGGACCAACAGGCCGAGCGGTGGTAGGTAGTCGTTAAGGATACGTAGAGCACTGCGGGAATTGCTTAAACGCGTTTTTAAGAATTGTATAAGTTTGTGTAACAGCAGAACTTGTGACCTGACAGTAGCCAAGAGACAGTTTACTACAAGTTGCGCTAGAAAGAAAGCGGACCTCTGAGAGTAGATTCCTAACGGTACTAGTCCTACCCAGGAATGGCCATGAAAACAAGTAAACTCGAGTGGGGACCAGAAGGGTCACTTACCCGCCACCTGGCGGAAAAACAAAAGAAGCTAATCGAAAAAATGATTAAAGCAGGGTGGAATCCTCAGGAACTAGTTATGTGAGGAATTATTTAGATAAAACTACGAATTCCCTGAAAGGTCATGGATCCAAAAATAGAGCCGGCCAAAACAAGAAGAGAGACTGTTGTAAATGTCTGATCGTTGAGTGAGAAGTGTGTGTGATTTTTGACTGCAGAATGAATTTTTTTATGTTTTCATGTTCCGAAAGCCTGGTTGGAAGAGGAATGCAAGTGTCTGTTTATTTTAGAAACAGAGTGAAAGTCTTTTTTTAATCCTTTGTAATGTTGTCCTGTATGTGGGAAGTTTTAAGACATTTAAGTTAGAAACGCAGGTGTGGATTTATTCGGATGATAAGTTACGGAGCTAGGAAAATAAACAAATAAAGGATAGGTTTGTTGAGCAAAAGATTTATTTGACACGCTCACTTACTTGCTGAAAGAAAACATGCAATGATTGATTGGGTTGAAAGACATAAATTTAGTCTCGGAATGAGATGAAGAATGCTTTAAAAAAAAGAGCTTCTCGCAAAAAAAAAAAGTTTTAAATAAAGATTGAAATTACAAAGTTTGAATTGGGATTTTGAGATATTCAGAGAAGGCACAGAAAATACTGAGGTGGATTCAAAAAAAAAAATTATTAAATTAAATCTGATCAGGTCAAACTTCTGGGCGAGTGGCGAGCTATCTGCGAAGGTGTAAAAGGGACTTTTGGAAAATGTTAAAAACAGCAAGCTTTAGTAACGACTTTGAAACTAGAGCATTTTGAGATAACGAAAGGCAGCCCTCAAACTCTCAAAGCTGGACTCCATTCCAGTTATGGAGAAAAAGAAAAAGATAAAGACGCCACTTTGAAAGTAAACAAATGATTTTAAATTAACAACTTTATGGAGTTACGAACCCTCCGTGTAAAATACAAAACCTAATTTGAAGAAAGAAAAAAAAGATTTAACGGACTAAATGGAAAAAGACATAACTTACTAAATACTAGTTGATGTTTGCTGTGAAAAAGATATTGGTTTAATTAGAAGGAAAAAAAAAATTGGAATAAGTAAAAAACACTCTACATGGATTCGAATTTTAAATTATGAAAAAGTTTCAATGCAGTTTGAAAAGATTTCCAAAATGGACAGTGTTTATCAAAAAAAGTCCCGAACAGTCTAAACAAGCAGGAGGGTTTTGAAGATAACGAGGAGAAAGAGAGAAATTAAAAAAAAACAGAATTGAATTTCAGTAAACAAAATTGCTATTGTATGTGTGGTCTTGTTTTAAAACAATTTTAAAAAAAAATTCTTTGGCAAGTACTTGAATTAGAAGTTAAGAAAACATTGGAGTTTACTCTAATGATTTATGCTGTTTTTAACAGATTCCTAATTTCGAAGCCAGTTTTGAAGGCACAAAGACTTTTTTTCAGATGATTACATGAAGTCACGTAATGACATCAGGTCTTCTTACAAACCTGGAAAGGAGTTAACCCTTTCCATTGACAGCCGTTTTATACTGAACATTATTAATTTGGATTTCTTAATAGGGAAAAAAAGACTCACCTAACAGAGGAAACAAAAATAAAAACAGAACTAGCTTATGTAATAATACTTGCCTGATACAATAAAGAAATAGATAATAAAACAAATTGAAGAGTTAAAAGCTAAGATAAACAGGCTGGAAGAGATAACGAGACTAGACGGATAGTGCAGTGCGCAGCCATAGCACCATCACCTCTGGCAATAGAGCCAATGTACCCCACGGTGGGTAGGTGTAGTCCACAAACCCAACCTAACGGTAAAGCAGACAGCGATGTTTGGAGGAATAGCTTTGGCCTTGGTCATAATAGGAGTTTGGGTAATATTTAAGTGGGTAAAGACATGGGCGCACGCCCTACAGATTCAGCTCGAAATGGTTCGATTATAACCTTGTGCTTCTGATTTTGCAGGGTGACAGGGACACTCGTAGAGCAAAAAACTTAACCCCTGGTGACGACCAGGCCGTCTGTTTAAAATTACAGATAATACTTACCGGAATGGGAATATGAAAGGCGCTATTCGTAATATGGATAGCCCTGCGACATGCACGTACCCTGGGCAACACCAACGGACAGCAGAGCATGCTGGAAATAAACAACTACATGAACTATGGAGTCTTGTTTAATTTAACGGACGGAATGTGCATCCCAGCAGCCAAGGACTGGAGCAAGGACAGGACTTATTTTAATGCATGGTTACAAGTGAATCCTAATAAGAATCCTAATAAGAATAAGAGTATGTGTACAGTGCTCCACGGGTATAAGGAGCAGATGCATTAAACGGAGGGATGTCAAAGGGCCTGATGAATGTACTTTCGGCATAATTTGCGCGCCTCCGGGACAATCCCAGCAATCAGTCATCCGCAAGAAGGGAATGGGGCTGTGTGGGTATTACGAGGAGGCGGGGGCGGCTGCAATATCATTGTATGTATGTTTCTCACCCCCTCCGACACCGCGCCCCATAAGAATCACTACATTGCCCGAGGAACTGCCTTGTCCCATAACTACGAAGGGACCAGAGAATGGGATTGTAATGTACAACGAGGGGGAACTGTTGTATGATAATGTTAAACATGAAATTGTGCCTGTTCTGATCAATATTTCAGGCATCCAGATGCCGGAATACTGTACAGAACAGTCAAGGAAGATGTACAATGTATTAAGTAAAGTTGTAATGCAGCAGGCTGCCGATGCAATGGGTGCCAGTAGGTTCCGGGGACAGGGGTTAGCCCCCAGGATGAAGAGGGAAATAGTTAATGATGTTGCTACCGTTTTCAATACAGGGACCTCCGTAGTGAACTTGATAGACATACAAGGATTAAATGAGAGGGTGGAACAGCTTAGAGGGGTGATGAAGGGGTTATTGGAGAGGGTGGAGCAAAACCAGGAAGACCAAGCCAACCTAGGAAAGGAGGGTGCCAAAATCCAGCTGGATGGCATCTCAGTCCTGGAAGCTCACGCCAGAACCATCAATCACCTCATTGATAGAGAACAGGAAGATACAGGGAAAGCAAAGACAGGGGCAACTCTGTCACACTTATGGTCTGTGGATGGTGGGACAGATCCGCCACAATCTCGACCAGATCCAACGCGGGGAAGTACCCGATTGGATAGACAGTTCACATTTAGCTCAGTTGGCTAACCAAAGGGGGACACTGGATAATTGTACTCTGAAGGGACTGACCAGAGTATACCCAGCAATTCCAGATTGCCAGATGGGTAGGACTACCGGGATAGGGACAGTCCTGATGATCCCTATAGCCACGCCGGACTCAGGGCCGTTCCCCCTATACCAACGAGAGAATATCGGAATAATATGGGAAAATGTCTCCATACGCTACTACCTGACCACCACCTCTGCCGTTCGTCGAAACAACATACTTACCGGGATTTCCCTAGCAGATTGCAAGCAAAAGGGGGAAATCACAGTATGCCCTCACCTGGTGGGCAGAGGGGAGCTAGACGAGTGCGGGTTTAACCGAACCGACGGGTGTGTACTGGAAATAGTGCCCGCACACATGCACTTCGCGAGGGCAGGCTACGGAGGGAAGGGAAGATACTGCGTCTCTACTACTGAGCGTTCATTCCAGTATAATGATCTGCAGTGCCCTATACCACAGCCAAACTTTTGCTTTACACCATTACGACCTGTCGCGATCGGGCAAGCGCATATCACCCAGGTTAGGCGCCGGAAGTCCGAAGTTATTGAGGTAACCGATCAGCTCCATGATCATTTGCAGGATTATGACGAGCCAGAGCAGGTCCCTATCCCACATCTAACCGAAGTATTACGAGAGTTGAGGCTCAGAGTGGGTCAATCCGTAAAGCTCTACCACCAACTACAAACTAAAATCAAAGTACTGGAAGAAGATACCGAGGTAGACTTACAAAGTCAGAGTTGGTGGAGAAAGGTCTGGGACTGGGGAATAAATGTGAACATCCACCCATGGATTTGAATAATTTCACATATACTGGTCGGGATACAATTGATCTTAGCAATAACATGGGGCGTAATGGCCTGCCAGGCATGCAGACACCACGCACAATGAAGACGGACAAATCACCGTTCCCCGGATACTAAACAAGCCTGTTTTATAAGGGGGCAGGAGGGTTTGGCCTTTGTCAATTCGATTTAAGCAACCGGGACTCCTGAAACCGCGTGACTGGCCAGCACGTTGAGGCAGGGAGTACCGGGCCGTGCACAAAATCTAATAAAGGTCGAATGGTCGGTTAAAAGGGGACTAGGACTAGTCCCTTTACCGAAAGGGGGAGTTGTTGTAGGAGGTAGGCACCTTTAGAATATACCAGAATACTCGGCATTAGGCACCTGCTAGATATATCTAAACGCATATAAGTTTAAAGTGGCCACACATAAAATGGCTGCCCAGGCATGATGGGAAATCAGGTAGTCAAGCTGTGAACTGTTGAATGTTCAATGACCGAGCAATAACCCTGTGAGGCCCACTATAGGAATGCCTTGGATGCAGGATAAGAATAATGAGGAGAGAACCCATCTCCCGTATTCAAGGCCATAAACCAATTAATTCCCCAGGAAGAAAGAGATAAGAGAACCCATCTCCTGTAAACAAGGTTATAAACCAATTATTTCTCCAAGAAGAAAGAACTAGTGAGAGAACCTATATCAATCAGCCCAAGCTGACAAGAGACGAACACATGGTTCCTGAGACATAAGGGGAATTCTATTGGGTTAAAAGAACCTATATGTAATCTATAATCGTTGTGATTGGCTTGTGGCCAGCCGTGATGGGCTGTGTAACTGTAGTAAAATGTTTGTAACTGTTGTGAAACATATAAAAGTGAATGTAACCCTTTGTTCTGTGGAGAGAAGCCTGGACTCAGTCTTGTGATTTCCTCCCCGCTAAGCGTAATAAAGGCCGCATCAGCATTGGAACCGACTCTGAGTGTTGAGTGATTCTTCTGAGAAAACACTAACGCTAACACTGCTATTTCTACTCTGACTAGCATGTGGCACTGGTAGCAATCCTGAGATTACTACCCCTGAGGTCCTACTTTTTAATTTAAATTCTAGCTCCCTAATTTTAGCTTGTCGGCCCTCATCCCGCTTTTTACCTATACCGTTGGTACCCATATGCACCATGACAACTGGCTGTTCGCCCTCCCCCTCCAGAATGCCCTGCAGCCAATCCTTGACCCTTGCACCAGGGAGGCAAAATACCATCCTGTAGTCTCGGTTGCGACCGCAAAAACACCTATTTATCCCCCTTACAATAGAATCCCCTACCACTATAGCTCTCCCACTCTTTTTCATGCCCTCCTATGCAGCAGAGCCACCCACAGTGCCATGAACTTGGTTGCTGCTGCTTTCCCCTGGTGAGCCATCTCCCTCAACGATATCCAAAGCGGTATATCTGTTTTGGAGGGAGATGACCACAGGGGAATCCTGCACTGCTTTCCTACTCCTGCTCTGCCTGATGGTCACCCTTTCCCTATCTGCCTTTGTAGACTGCGGTGTGACCAACTCACTGAACGTGCTATCCACGACATCCTCAGCATCGCACATGCTCCAGAGTGAATCCATCAGCAGCTCCAGTGCCGTCATGCGGTTTAACAGGAGCTGCAGTTGGTTACACTTCCTGCACACATAGTCGTCAGGGACACTGGAAGCGTAACTGATTTCCCACATGGCACAGGAGGAGCATGACATGGGTCTGGGCTCTCCTGCCATGACTTAACCCTTAAAATAACCTAATTTGTCAACAATGACAAAAGGTTCTTAGTGACAAGAAAAGGAAAAAAGAAAAACTACTCACCAATCACTTACCCTCTTGGCTGTGACGTCACACTTTGTTTTCTTTTTCTCCCAGGTCGGAGAGTCAGCACTGGTGGGGAAAACAAGACAAAGCAACACCTCCCGCTCCCACTTGCCCGAACTCTCCCACTTACCAAACCCTTACCTTTGCACTCTGAGTTCCTGCTGCACTCCGTGCAGGTCTGCAAAAAGCCCTCTCTTTTTATACTGTTTCTAGCTGACTCACCGCTGGCCTGTTTAGGGAACCAGTTTTTACTAAGCTAGCTTGCTTGTTTGTCTCTGCTCTGGAGAAGCCCTGGAAATCCCAGCGAAATGTAAAGGAGTGAAGAAGTTGTTTGTCCTTCACTTCTTTCCCTTAACCTATAGCCTGGGAAATGTGCATGAGAGCAACATTAGGGCCATGATATTATCTAAAGTTGCTGCACGGATCATTACGTGTCATAAAAAAAATACATGAATGAATTAGTACAATCAAAACCAAAAGTGTAAGAGACAAATATCTCTGACTTGTTCCCGTTAATCGTTAGGTCTCACATCGCCCGGCTTCACCCTTGCCTCATCTCATCCGCTGCCGAAGTCCTCATCCATGCCTCTGTTTCTCACATTACAATAGTGACTACACTCCAAAAGTACTTCATTGGCTGTAAAGCGCTTTGAGATGTCCAGTGGTCATGAAAGGCGCTATGTAAATGCAAGTCTTTCTTTCTTTTTTGTTACCTCTAGACTTGACTATTCCAATGCACTCCTAGCTGGCCTCCCACATTCTACCCTTTGTAAACTAGAGGTGATCCAAAACTCGGCAGCCCGTGTCCTAACTTGCACCAAGTCCCGCTCACCCATCACCCCTGTGCTTGCTGACCTACATTGGCTCCCGGTTAAGCAATGCCTCGATTTCAAAATTTTCATCCTTATTTTCAAATCCCTCCATGGCTTCACCCCTCCCTATCTCTGTATCTCCTCCAGCCCTACAAATCCCCGAGATGTCTACGTTCCTCTAATTCTGCCCTCTTGAGCATCCCTGATTAAAATCGCTCGACCTTTGGAGGCCGTGCCTTATGTTGCCTTGGCCCCAAGCTCTGGAACTCCCTGCCTAAACCTCTTTGCTTCTCTACCTCTCTTTCTTTCTTGAAGATGCTCTTTGGCAAGCTTTTGGTCACCTGAGCTCATTCCTATGAATGCGGCTCGGTGTCAATTTTTTAAATCTCATAATACTCCTGTGAAGCACCTTGGGATGTTTCACTACGTTAAAGGCGCTATATAAATACAAGTTGTTGTTGTTATTTTCCATGGTGCCGTTAGAGCCAATATTTGATGTTTCCAATAGAACTTCTTAAAAAGTTGTTCCCAAAGAAAGACCGAGGAGAAGATGGCTAGCCTAGCATGAATTGGGCAGGAAGATCAGTCACATTGACCATCTAGAATAAGCTGCTGAAGGCCTGAATTCAATGTAATGAAAACCAGGGGTTGCATACTATCCTTTTGTGTTTCATGCACAAGTACCCCCAGGTCCCGCTGTAATGTGGTACTTTGCAATCTTTCTCCATTTAAATAATAACTTGCTCTTTGATTTTTTTCTGCCAAAGTGCATGACCTCACACTTTCCAACATTATACTCCATCTGTCAAATTTTTGCCCACTCACTTAGCCTATGTCCTTTTGCAGATTTTTTGTGTCCTCCTCACACATTGCTTTTCCTCTCATCTTTGTATCGTCGGCAAACTTGGCTACGTTACACTCCGGGATGTTCTATAAAGGATGTGCAATCTGCCCCGACACATTGTCACCCAGGTGATGAAGACCAAGATCTATCGCTTATCTTCTTTTGAGTGCCATTCCCCGCTAGAAGCATGGGATTGTGGGCTCACTCCTAATGTTAACGCAAGCACATAAGACCACATTTGCATTGTCAATTAATGAAGATTGGTGTGAATTATTCTATCTTTTAATTCTTTTTCACTCACAAAAATACGAGCTTTTAATGCACCTCCTAAATTTTCATTTTTAATACAAAAAGGAATTTTAATAAAAGAAAAATTCATTAAGCAGCAGCATCTAGAACAACATTAGGTGCTGTGATAAGTGAGCAAGAACTGAGAGCTAGAGCCTCTACACCGCTGACAGGATATTATTTATATTCTGAATGTAAACCAAAGATTATGTGCATCCCTTTCCTTTCACAGCAGATGATA
Organism: Pristiophorus japonicus; assembly: GCF_044704955.1. Lineage (NCBI taxonomy): Eukaryota > Metazoa > Chordata > Chondrichthyes > Pristiophoridae > Pristiophorus > Pristiophorus japonicus. The sequence continues at coordinate 50,597,503 of NC_091982.1, forward strand.
GATGTCGAGTTAGTATGGCCCTCTCGCAGATTTATGAACGTCACTAAACCTATTAACCTGCATAATTTGTCTCTATTGAGAAATGTTTAAATGCTTTTCATTCTAAGTTTTATCATTTTAGCCCAAGACTTATTTCTTATTTTATATTTATTTCAGCTACATTCCCTATTGCTTTTTTCAATTGCATACGTGTTCACTTAAGGTGTCCGTATTGTGCTTCATAGGATCCATCACTGAGTGTAACGTAGCCAAGTTTGCTGACGATACAAAGATGGGAGGAAAAGCAATGTGTGAGGAGGATACAAAAAATATGCAAAAGGACATAGACAGGCTAAGTGAGTGGACAAAAATTTGGCCGATGGAGTATAATGTTGGAAAGTATGAGGTCATGCACTTTGGCAAAAAAAAATCAAAGAGCAAGTTATTATTTAAATGGAGAAAGATTGCAAAGTGCCGCAGTACAGCTATGTTGATTCCGGGGATGAGGGGGTTGACTTATGAGGAAAGGTTGAGTAGTAGGGCCTCTATTCATTGGAATTCAGAAGAATGAGAGATGATCTTATCGAAACTTATAAGATTATGAATGGGCTTGACAAGGTGGATGCAGGGAGGATGTTTCCACTGATGGGGGAGACTAGAACTAGAGGGCATGATCTTAGAATAAAGGGCCGCCCATTTAAAACAGAGATGAGGAGGAATTTCTTCTCTCAGAGGGTTGTAAATCTGTGGAATTTGCTGCCTCGGAGAGCTGTGGAAGCTGGGACATTGAATACATTTAAGACTGAAATAGACAGTTTCTTGAGTGCTAAGGGGATAAGGGGTTATGGGGAGCAGGCGGGGAAGTGGAGCTAAGTCCATGATCAGATCAGCCATGATCTTATTGAATGGCAGAGCTGGCTCGAGGGGCCATATGGCCTACTCCTGTTCCTATTTCTTATGTTCTTATGTTCTTAAGTCTTAAGAGGTTATTAAGAAAAATTAGGGCTCATGTGATTGGGGGTAATATACTAGCATGGATTGAGGATTGGTTAACGGTGTTAGAAATAGTCAAGTTATGGCTATCTCTGGTCACTTTAATAATCAGGATCGATTGTAAACCAATGTGGTGGGTATATTGTGTTTAATCAGAGTTTAAGACAGAATATAACATACGACCGTAACAAGTAGCTGATACCGATCCAATCGGACAAATGGCTGGCGCACATGAACAGTTCTCTTGCTTACAGACTCTTTCTCTTCCTTCGGTAAAGCATGGGATCGCTTAAAGAGTGTTTGACCAGTCCAACTTCTGCTTCGCTGTCCCCTCACACCGTTTGTGTGGACAACCTTTAGTAGGCTTCTTTTATACTCTTCTTAGGGGTGGGCCTGACCTAGGATATTGACAAGACCTTTTTACCTGTATAGGTTCCCCTAAAACCTTGATACCCAATGAGGCTCCTAGTTTTTTTGTCTCGATTCTTGTGACAAAGCCCACTCTAAAGATGTTTCATGTTCTTTGCCACATGTCTTTCTTTGTTTATACTTTCCCAGGGTTTCTACTTTTGAAATTCATGTCTTATCTCTTTCGTTCCTATCGTGCATTTGATCCCATGAAGCCAAACCAGAAAACTGCTCCTTCAGAGTGTTACCTCCTTTATGATGTAGCAAATGTTTACATTAACTCTCACAACTTCCATCCATTCTAACTCTTTCTATAACAAATTGTCTTAAAGATACATAAACAAAGTTGAAGACTTAACTTGAAAATAACAGATAATGGTTGTCACAGTGCAGAATGCTGTAACATCTCAGCAGGGAACCAAAACATTAGCATTTCTAAGCATCTAATACTAGTCTGAGGAGAAACTTCAGCTCCAATTCTAACATAATAATTTAAACACAGCATTCTTCGCATCACAGTTTTAGTTCCATAACCATATACATTTTGGACATCCCTGATTTCTAACAACAGACTGAAAACAGAGAGTAGGAATAAACGGGTCATTTTCGGGTTGGCAGGCTATAACTAGTGGGGTGCCGCAAAGATCGGTGCTTTAACCCCAGCTGTTCACAATCTATATCAATGATTTGGATGAGGGGACCAAATATAATATATCCAAGTTTGCTGATGTTACAAAGTTAGGTGGGAATGCAAGTTTTGAGGAGGATGCAAAAGGGCTTCAAGGAGATATAGACAGGCTATGTGAATGGGCAAGAACATGGCAAATGGAGTGTAATGTGGAGAAATGTGAAGTTATCCACTTTGGTAGGAAAAATAGAAAAGCAGAGTATTTTTTAAATGGTGAGAGATTGGGAAGTGTTGGTGTTCAGAGGGACCTGTATGTCCTTGTACACGAATCACTGAAAGTTAACATGCAGGTACAGCAAGCAATTCAGAAAGAAAATGGTATGTTGGCCTTTATTACAAGAAGATTTGAATATGAGAGTAAAGCTCTCGTACTGCAATTACATAGGGCCCTGGTGAAACTGCACCTGGAGTATTACCTAAGGAAGGATATACTTGCCATTGAGTGTAATGAAGGTTCACCAGACTGATTCCTGGGATAAGGGGATTGTCCTATGAGGAGAGATTGAGTAGATTAGGCCTATATTCTCTAAAGTTTAGAAGAATGAGAGATGATCGCATATGAAACATACAAAATTTTTATAGGGCTTGACAGGGTAGATGCAGGGAGGATGGTTCCTCTGGCTGGGAAGTCCAGAACCAATTGTCACAGTCTCAGAATAAGGGGTTGGCCATTTAGGACTGAGATGAGGAGAAACTTCTTCACTCAGAGGGCGGTGAATCTTTGGAATTCTCTACCCCGGAGAGCTGTGGCGGCTCAGTTATTGAGTATATTCAAGACAGAGATCGATAGATTTTGGATATAAAGAGAATCGAGGGATATGGGGATAGTGCAGGCAAGTGGAGTTGAGTTGGACAATCAGCCATTATCTTATTGAACGGCGGAGCAAGCTCGAAGGGCTGAGTGGCCTACTCCTGCTCCTAATTCTTATGTTCTTATGTCTAAAGCACAGTTATCGCTATGGGTAGTCTCAAGGAATTTCCTTTCGGGATCTCCAGATCAGTCACCATAACTTCAGCGGAAGATCGGCGGAAACTCCGAGTAAAAAAAAAAGACTAGCATTTCCTTAGTGCCTTTCATGGCATCAAGACATCACAAAATGCCCCAAGATTTCCAGTGCCAGAACTTACCTGGGGACAGCATGTACTGCCTGTACGACCAGGTCAGTTTAATAACTTGCCCCATAAAATTCAAGCACATGGAGGCTTGGACATGCTGAAGGGGTAGCAGGAGTGATACTGGGGCATATTGCTACACATTAGATGACCAAAGGCTTCAATGTTTCATTTTATATTGCCAATTCGGTCTTCAATTTCAAAGTTAAATTGGGAATCTGTGGGCAGTAATAAATCCCGATTCTAATAGTGCCAGAGGTGGAAGGGTTTCATTTGAAAATTGCAGACTGACTAAAGAGAACAATCCTATTTAGCAACTCAATCACTGTTCCTTGCTAACTTATAATATTCATTTACAACTTCATTAAAGCCGTGTGAATAAATGGAGGGTTGTGATACAGGGCTAGATTTTACACTTTTGTACATATCGCCTAAAAATGGGCGTTATTTCCGGTGTGGGCGGTAAAAATGGGTTTTCAGATCGCCGGCTTCTCACCCATTCTCAAAGCATCTAGTCTCCATTTTTGAAATTGGGCATTACCGCAAGCGATATGAAATGGGCGATAGCGTTAAATCTCTCTGACCTTCTGCCGTAAAGTGTGGCCGTCCTTAGCAATGGCATGGCAATGCTCGATTCCCGTGATTCAAGAGGTCAAGGGTCATTATGTATGCGCAGAAGAGGAGACAGAGAGAGGGAGCTCAGAGGCACTGAAAGCGCGTGTGGCTGTGGTGTGTGCTTGTCTGGCTGTTGTGGGAGGCACGAGAGAGATTCACCAGCAGCAAAAAGCCTACTAAGCACCAAGAACATAGTTGACACCTAGGCCAACAAGTAATATATAACACGGAAGGAATGGTGGAGGCCCTGGAGCTGGTAGCCAGGAACACTGGTGGCAGAGGGCTCCCAGTGGTCCCGGAGCACAGCACTGCACCCCAAGATGCCGCATCCCCATTGTCAACCACATATGAGAGCCAGGAGCAACATCTTGCTTCTGGCTCAGAGCACGTTCCCACCTCGGGACCGTCTTCACCCGTACACGTCCGAGCAGCAGTTCGGCCATCATCGCACCCCCCCCTCCCACCAGTGAAGCATCGCCTGAAGAGCTCCTCGGCCAGGCGGCTTGGAGTCAGGAGTACAATGTCTGTAAGCTTGTAATGTTTGTAGCTCCACACTGTGGATGTGGACGCATTGTGTACTGCAACTACAGAGTTAATAATTAAACAGAAGCAGCAGTTCCGGAGGCTTCCGAGAGAGTTGCCTGCCATGTTAGGAAGCTGTGTGTGCTTGTGCTCTGTGAATATATCACATTTGGCGCCGAGATGGTATTTTTCGGATGATTTAAAGCTGAAATTTTGTTGGTGAAGGATTCAGCCAGCCGACAGAGAGACTTTGGAAGCTTCTCTGTCTTTGGAAAAAGCTACAAAATCCAAGGTAAAATACAGCACACTGTGTGAACAGCTAGAAATTAAAATGGCAGCACCCACAGGTGTAATGGGACATTTGGGTGAATATTGATATGACCGGGAACATTTTAAAGTGTATGTGGATCGGCTAGAAATGTATTTCACTGCAAATAATATAATCGAAGTTCCAGACAATGCAGTCCAGACTCAGGCGATATTGGAACGGAAGCGAGCTATCTTCTTATCTGCAGCTGGACCTGAATTGTATCAAACACTTGTAAATCTGCTTGAGCCTGACGAGCCAAAGGACACAATGCTTAAAGAGATTTTAACGAAGCTGGAGCAGCACTATAACCCCAAACCGTTAGAAATTGCTGAAAGCTATCGTTTCTGTATACAAAATGAAAAGGCTGATGAAAGTTATCAGTGATTACACTGTAGCATTAAAAAAGCTATCTATTCACTCTAATTTCGGAAACTTTCAAATCCGAGCATTGCGAGATTGTTTTGTTTGTGGGGTGAAAAATGATGCGATGAGGTGGAAGTTATTGACGACGGATGACTTGACTTTTGAGCTTGCTTGTCAGACAGCATAGTTGATGGGCATGGCCGATCAATATTCCGAGAATTTCATAATAATTATGGTCTTCAGTCAACCGAGGTAAATCGCCTGCAGATTCAAAATAAAAGGCAGTGTGGGCCCAAAGTCTCAGAAACTGGAAATTCTAACAAAGCATTGAAGTCGAACTATAGGTGCCTGGGACAACACATTGCCTTCACATGTGGACAACTTTGAGCAGAGTGTTTCTTCTGCAGAAAGACTGGGCATCTTGCGAAGGCATGCCGACTGAAAGGTAAATCAGTTTTCAAAGCTATGAGTCCAGTGTTCAAAGCTATGAATGGAAATTTCCAGAGACTACATAGCATGGATGAACAATAACAGGACGTGGAGATGTTAGAGTTACACGTCATCATGAGCACAAGGTTAACGGACAGCAATTCGGAAAGTATCAAAATCCACATAGATGTTGCGGGATTCAAGATACCAATGGAAATCAACACTGGTGCATCCGTGAGTGTAGTACCGGAGTCGCTATACCTCGACAAATTGCGGGATTTCCCATTGGAGAAACTCAAGATAGACCTGTGAGGCTACTCAGAAGAGAAAATTCCTGTGGTAGGTCGTATCACCGTACCGTGAAATATAAGAATCAATTTCAAAACTTGCCTCGAGTAGTAGTGAAAGGAGACAAGCCTGCCTTACTAGGAAGAAATTGGTTGAGATCACTGGAGCTGGATTGGAGTGAGATTTTCTGTGTGGAAGTGAGATTTGCATCAACGGATGATGTTATCAAGAAGTATCCGAAGGTGTCTCTGAAACAGGCAGTCTGATCCAAGGCTTCAAAGCAAGAATCAGGGTACAAAAGGACGCTAGATCAGTTTACTACAAGCCATGTTCCGTACCATATAATCACTGAAGGAGAAATCTGAGCAAGAACTCAAAAGACTAGAGACTGAGAACATTATTTGTAAGATAGATCGATGTAATTGGGCTACACCCATTGTTGTTGTACCTAAGTCCGATGGTAAGGTAAGATTGTGTGGTGATTATAAGGTAACCATAAACCAGGTTCTCAAGGGTAATGTCCCCAATACATTGCCGAATAGAGAAGATTTGTTCACAACACTGACAGGTGGTCAGATCTTCTCAAAACTGGATCTTACGAATGCCTACTCACAGCTTGAACTAGATGAGGAGTCCAAGTCATGTTTGACTATAAATACTCATCTAGGCCTGTATCAATTTAATAGCCTATTAATGGTAGCCTATCATGGATTAAAAACTAGTATTAAAACACTCTACCTAAACACACACAGCATTCAAAAGAAAGTAAATGAGTTGACGGCACAAATCTTTACAAATGGGTATGATTTGGTGGCCATTACAGAAACGTGGTTGCAGGGTGGCCAAGACTGGGAATTAAACATACAGGGGTATCTGACGATTCGGAAAGATAGACAAGAAGGGAAAGGAGGTGGGGTAGCTCTGTTAATAAAGGATGATATCAGGGCAGTTGTGAGAGACGATATTGGCTCTAATGACCAAAATGTTGAATCATTGTGGGTGGAGATTAGAGATAGTAAGGGGAAAAAGTCACTGGTGGACATAGTTTATAGGCCCCCAAATAATAACTTCTCAGTGGGGCGGGCAATAATCAAGGAAATAATGGAGGCATGTGAAAAAGGAACGGCAGTAATCATGGGGGATTTAAACCTACATATCGATTGGTCAACTCAAATCGCACGGGGTAGCCTGGAGGAGGAATTCATAGAATGCATACGGGATTGTTTCTTAGAACAGTATGTTACAGTACCTACAAGGGAGCAAGCTATCTTAGATCTGGTCCTGTGTAATGAGACAGGAATAATAAACGATCTCCTTGTAAAAGATCCTCTCGGAATGAGTGATCACAGTATGGTTGAATTTGTAATACAGATTGAGGGTGAGGAAGTAGTGTCTCAAACGAGCATACTATGCTTAAACAAAGGGGACTACAGTGGGATGAGGGCAGAGTTGGCTAAAGTAGACTGGAAACACAGACTAAACAGTGGCACAATTGAGGAACAGTGGAGGACTTTTAAGGAGCTCTTTCATAGTGCTCAACAAAAATATATTCCAATGAAAAAGGGCGGTAAGAGAAGGGATAACCAACCATGGATAACCAGGGAAATTAAGGAGAGTATCAAATTAAAAGCCAATGCGTATAAGGTGACCAAGGTTAGTGGGAAAATAGAAGATTGGGAAAATTTTAAACGACAGCAAAGAATGACGAAGAAAGCAATAAAGAAAGGAAAGATAGATTACGAAGGTAAACTTGCACAAAACATAAAAACGGATAGTAAAAGCTTTTACAGATATATAAAACGGAAAAGAGTGACTAAACTAAATGTTGGTCCCTTAGAAGATGTGAAGGGGGATTTAATAATGGGAAATGTGGAAATGGCTGAGACCTTAAACAATTATTTTGCTTCGGTCTTCACAGTGGAAGACACAGAAAGCATGCCAGAAATTGCTGGTCACAGGAATGTGGGAAGGGAGGACCTGGAGAAAATCACTATCACTAGTGGGGTAGTGCTGGACAGGCTAATGGGACTCAAGGTAGACAAGTCCCCTGGTCCTGATGAAATGCATCCCAGGGTATTAAAAGAGATGGCGGAAGTTATAGCAGATGCATTCGTTATAATCTACCAAAATTCTCTGGACTCAGGGGAGGTACCAGCGGATTGGAAAGCAGCTAATGTTACGCCTCTGTTTAAAAAAGGGGGCAGACAAAAGGCAGGTAACTATATGCCGGTTAGTTTAACATCTGTAGTGGGGAAAATGCTTGAAACTATCATTAAGGAAGAAATAGTGGGACGTCTAGATCGGAATAGTGCAATCAAGCAGATGTAGCATGGATTCATGAAGGGGAAATCATGTTTAAATAATTTACTGGAATCCTTTGAGAATATAACGAGCATGGTGGATAGAGGTGTACCGATGGATGTGGTGTATTTAGATTTTCAAAAGGCATTCGATAAGGTGCCACAAAAAAGGTTAGTGCAGAAGATAAATGTACGCGGGGTCAGTGGAAATGTATTAGCATGGATAGAGAATTGGCTGGCTAGCAGAAAGAGGAGAGTCGGGATAAATGGGTCCTTTTCGGGTTGGAAATCGGTGGTTAGTGGTGTGCCACAGGGATCGGTGCTGGGACCACAACTGTTTACAATATACATAGATGACATGGAAGAGGGGACAGAGTGTAGCATAACAAAATTTGCAGATGACACAAAGATTAGTGGGAAAGCGGGTTGTGTAGAGGACACAGAGAGGCTGCAGAGATTTAGATAGGTTAAGCGAATGGGCTAAGGTTTGGCAGATGGAATACAATGTCAGAAAGTGTGAGGTCATTCACCTTGGGAAAAAAACAAAAAAAGGGAATACTATTTGAATGGGGAGAAATTACAAAATGCTGCGGTGCAGAGGGACCTGGGGGTCCTTGTGCATGAATCCCAAAAAGTTAGTTTGCAGGTGCAGCAGGTAATCAGGAAGGCGAATGGAATGTTGGCCTTCATTGCGAGAGGGATGGAGTACAAAAGCAGGGAGGTCCTTCTGCAACTGTATAGGGTATTGGTGAGGCCGCACCTGGAGTACTGCGTACAGTTTTGGTTGCCTTACTTAAGGAAGGATATACTGGCTTTGGAGGGGGTACAGAGACGATTCACTAGGCTGATTCCGGAGATGAGGGGGTTACCTTATGATGATAGATTGAGTAGACTGGGTCTTTACTCATTGGAGTTCAGAAGGATGAGGGGTGATCTTATAGAAACATTTAAAATAATGAAAGGGATAGACAGGATAGAGGCAGAGAATTTGTTTCCACTGGTCGTGGAGACTAGAACTAGGGGGCACAGCCTCAAAATACAGGGGAGCCAATTTAAAACCGAGTTGAGAAGGAATTTCTTCTCCCAGAGGGTTATGAATCTGTGGAATTCTCTGCCCAAGAAAGCAGTTGAGGCTAGCTCATTGAATGTATTCAAGTCACAGATAGATTTTTAACTAATAAGGGAATTAAGGGTTATGGGGAGCGGGCGGGTAAGTGGAGCTGAGTCCACGGCCAGATCAGCCATGATCTAGTTGAATGGCGGAGCAGGCTCGAGGGGCTAGATGGCCTACTCCTGTTCCTAATTCTTATGTTCTTATGTTATGTTTGGAGTGTCTTCTGCTCCTGCCATATTCCAAGAGGTGATAAGCCAGATTTTGCAAGGTATTGAAGGGGTAGTATGTTATTTTGATGACATACTAATTTCAGCACCAAATAGGCAAATTCATAATAACATATTGAATGAAGTCCTCAAACAGCTAGAGAAGCACAGAGTATGTGTGTCTGCTCGTAAATGTGAGTTACTTCAAAACTCAGTGGAGTACTTAGGGCACAGAGTAGACAAAGATGGTTTACATCCAACATGGGAAAGCTGGATGCAATCACAAATGCACCCACTCCCAGGAATGTCACTGAACTTCATTAATTCTTGGGTCTTTTGAACTATTATGGGAAGTTCCTACCAAATTTAGCTACAGTATTACACCCACTGAATGAACTATTGAAAAAACAGGTCCATTGGAAGTGGTCAAAAGAATGCGATACAGCATTCAAGGAATGTAAAAGCAATTTGATAGAGAGCACCATGTTAGTTCACTATGACATATCTAAGGAGATTAAGCTTGCATGTGATGCCTCTCCGTATGGAGTTGGGGCAGTAATCTCTCATGTATCACATAGTGGAGAGGAGAGACCAATTGCTTTTGCTTCACGCACTCTCAGTGCCAGTGAGAGTAATTATGCGCAAATTGAAAGGGAAGCTTTGGCATTAATTTTTGGGGTCAAGAAGTTTCACAAATAATTGTATGCTCGTAAGTTTACCATTGTTACGGACCATAAGCCCCTAACAGCAATCCTCCATCCAAAGTATCCAGTTCCAACATTAGCTGCAGCCTGAATGCAGAGATGGGCTTTGATTTTGTCAGCATATACATATGATATTGAATACAGATGATCAGCTGATCACAGTAATGCTGATGCAATGTCTAGATTGCCTTTCCCATCACAAGTTACACCCGATAGAGAAGAAGTGTTTTATTTTTCATACATTGATGAACTGCCAGTCACAGCTGAAGAGATTGGTAGAGCAACCAAACGTGACCCAGTGATGTCAAGGGTGTATGATTATATTGCAAATGGATGGCCAAACCATGTAACAGACAAAGATATTCATCCATTCTTCATTCGATATACCAGTAGCATATCCTACATCTAGTGTACTGGAAAGAAATCCAAGAGAAAAATCAGAATGTAAGTTTGAGTCCGAGTCAGGAAAACAAATAGTCTGAATTTAGAGTGAGTTCAAATGAAAATCAAGGAAATTCCGTGGAGGAAAACGTTCCTCAGGATGAGCCTCGAAGAAGTTTAGATTCAACACCATGTTTGGTAGGTTCTGTTCGAGAGCGAAGGTATCCTCTTCGAAACAGAAAACAAGTGGTTAAGTTAAATTGGTAAATATGGTAAAAAGAAGTCTATATTCGGTGTTATGTATAAACATGCAAGTTATGTATGATGTTTGTTACAATAACTTCTTCATTAAGGAGGGAGAAGCATAATGTCTGTACGCTTGTAATATTTGTAGCTCCACACTGTGGATGTGGGCGTATTGTGTACTGCAACTACAGAGTTAATAATTAAACAGAAGCAGCAGTTCCGGAGGCTTCCGAGAGAGCTACCTGCCATGTTAGGAAGCAGTGTGTGCTTGTGCTGTGAACATATCACAAGGAGGGGAAGGGGAAGGGGTAGAGGTGGGGAGGAGAAGCGGGGGTGGGGGAAAGGTTTTTACAGAAATACATGATTTCAGACAACTGTTCTGTTTAAATGTTCTTTATTTAACAAAACCTTGTTGCGCATTGGCTCAGATAGCTGCACCGTTATATCCTGGTGATTCCTTAACATCAAAGGGTATAATTACACTTAACTTCAAATCAACTTAAACTTAAACTGTCACCAAGGTGATGCCCACCATTGATATATGACCTACACACCCAGCAATGTGTCAGCCTTGTAAATAACTCCAACATTTTTTCAGGCAAAGCCATCATTGATGAGCTTCTGACATAAGGCTCTTGCAGCTGTAATGCCATCACAGGCCCTTTCAAGCCTGATTGTATGGGCCGATGTCAGCATCCACCTCTTCCTCTCTCTGGTGAGGTGGACTGTCAGAATCATCAGACAATTCTTGTCCCCTCCTGATAGCCAAGTTGTGCAGCATGGAGCACACCACCATGAATTGAGCTACCTGCTCAGGGTGGTATTGGAGCTTGCCTCCTGAGTGGTCCAGGCATCTAAAACACTGCTTCACCATTCCAATGGTTTTCTCCACGATATTGCGAGTGGCTCTGTGGCTCTCGTTGTATCGCCTTTCAGCTTTGGTGTGGGTGTCACACGGGGGGGGCCATCAGCCAGGTGGCGAGGCCACATCCTTTGTCACCAAGCATCCAGCATTGACCTTGGGGCTGATTGTTAAACAAGTCAGATACTGTGCTCTCATGCAGGATTTGAGCATCATGGATGCTGCCTGGAAATTTAGCATTCACTGCCATTATAATTTGCCGCTGGTAGACAAGTTGGACATTCAGAGAGTGGAATCCCTTGCTATTCCTGAAAACCTCTGCATCCTGAAAAGGTGCCCGCATCGCGATGTGCATACAGTCTATTGCTCCCTGCACCTTGGGGAAGTTTGCAATTCTGGAGAATCCTAGAGCCCTCTCACTCTGTGCCTCCCTGGTTATAGGGAAGCTGATCAAGTCCCTCCTGCATGTGTACAGGGCTTCAGTGACCTGTTTAATGCAGCAAATGTGTGGCATGCTGAGACAGACTGCAAATGTCGCTAGCTGAGGCCTGAAAAGAACCCGACGCGTAGAACAATAGTGCCACGGTGATTATGACCTCGGCGGACAGTGCAGTACTGATGGTGCTGGCAGGCTGTAGATCTTCCCTTACGAGCTGGCATACCTCAGTGATAACCTCTTTGTGGAAGCACAGCCTCCAAAGGCAGGTGGTGTCAGGCAAGTCGAGGTAAGACCGCTTGTCCCTGTACTTGCGGGAGCTGTAACGTCTGGTCCTCCTCATCAGTCTGGCATGTCTTACATTGGGCACATAATGCTGTAGAGCGTACCTTCGGCCATCTCGAGTCTGCAGCATTTCATTGGTCATCAAGAGAGGGTGATGACGGGCCCCATTGCAGTAGCTCTCTGTTTTCAATTGATTGGTCACAAAGAATGAATGTCCCGACAAAGACACCTATTAAATTCCAATCATTCACAGTATGGTCAAGATGTTTGTAGAGATGTTCACAACAACTCCAACGGCCTCCAGAGTACATCCGAACTCCCCCGAGGTTGAAGTACAGCAGCCTTTTAAAGGATGTGACATGTGATGTAGAACATGGCGTCCACAACGCTGTGATTAGTTCCAGTTAGTTCCACTTTTTCCGAGCGGTTTTTTGGGCGAGCGATAATATGGACAATGTGTCCAAGGTGGTAAAAGTGACACTGGGTGATCTCATGGCCGCTAGTTTCTGCAAATATGATCTTTACAACAACAAAAAGTGGGTGGGCGGTATTATTGAATCTCGGTGTTAATTCCGTGTGGAAAATAATGCTGGGTGATATTATGGGTGTTGATTTCACCCATTCTGATGATCCCGCCGTTACGCACATGGGGAAAGTAATGCTCGACGATAAGTTTCCGAAAAATGCCCATCAGTTTCCATTTTGTGGCTAAATGGGCGATATATGGGCATTATATGTCATTTCAGCAGTAAAGTGGGCGTTAAGCATGCAGAAAATGAGGAAACTCTAGCCCACAATATTCTTGCTGCCAATAGTGTTATTTGAGCTGGAGATTCAATGGTCAGTAAAGCCACAGTCTGAACATTTTACAATTTCTTGATCTTTCCCCTTCCCTTCCATATCTTGTTTTTTTTAAATGAAAGATTTTATTTCAAGGAGCCAATTATTACAGATAAGCAGATTACAAATTGAAGCAAGTAAAATGGCTGAGTATTTGATGTTCTCTTCCTTGGATCAATCTTTTAAAAAGACCAGGCTCCTAGTAAAACTGCTCGTTTATGTTCCTTGATGCTGTTATTAAAAACTAATTGCTGATGTACTACTGTGTGGAGTACAGTAAATTTAATGTATCACCTTACATGCAATCACTTCCATTTTTATTGGGTCATTTACTTTAAAAATAGTATTCACCAAAACCTTACAATGATTTACTTACACATTGATGGTGAAAGTGCCAACCTTATCTCAGTGTTTAATTTTTGAAAAGTGAAAATGATCTCCTTCTAAAGAATTGGCAAAACTGAGTAAGGTCACTACATATATAATTTCCTATGATAATTACCTATAATATACACATGCCTCATTTCTGTTCCTGAAAAATTAACATGCCAAGGTCCAATTTCACCCCCAGATTCTACCATAAATGTAGCCACAGGAAGTTATAATGGGAAACAACAACTTAAACGACCTGTATTTATATAGCCCCTTTAACGTAGTAAAATGTCCCAAGGCGCTTCACAGGAGTGTTATAAGACAAAACAAATTTCTCATTACAAAATCTTGCTTCTGTTCTCATTTCTGTGTCAATGTAAACTTGAGGTCTTCCAAAACTCGGTTGCCTGTGTCCTAACTCACACCAAGTCGCGCTCACCCATCACCCCTGTGCTCACTGATTTACATTGGCTCACGGTTAAGCAATGCCTCGATTTCAAAATTCTCATCCTTGATTACAAATCCCTCCAAGGCCTCACCCCTCCCTATCTCTGTAATCTCCTTCAGCCTCACAACACCCCAGAGATGTTTGCACTCCTCAAATTCTACCCTCGAGCATTTCTGATTATAACTGCTCAAACATCGGTGGCCGTGCCTTCAGCTGCCTGGGCCCTAAGCTCTGGATCTCCCGCGCTAAACCTCTCCATGTCTCTACCTCTCTCTCCTCCTTTAAGACGCTCCTTAAAACCTACCTCTTTGACCATCTGCCGTAATTTCTTCTTATGTGGCTCAGTGTCAAATTTATTTGTTTTGTCTTATAACACTCCTGTAAAGCGCCTTGGGATATTTTACTACGTTAAAGGTGCTATATAAATACATGTTGTTTAAGTTGTTGTTTCCCATTATAACTTCCTATGACTACATTTATGGTCGAATCTGGACGCGAAATTGGACCTTGGCATGTTCATTTTTCAGGAACAGAAATGGAGTGCAAAAAACACCAATTTCACGGGGGCTAATTTTTGCACTCAAGATACATCAGACATCATATTGGAGCAAGCGATATTCAGACATCACTGACGGCCTTCTGAAAGAGGAGTTAGTCCCCTTACATATGCTAAGAAGGGACCCAACGCCTCTTTCACCATCCTGTTCTGAAATTTAGCAGCACATGCGGCAGTTATGACCCACCCAGTTTTGGGATTTTTTTCTGCGACCTACCCAGTGGTCAAAGGACACCAAACCAAATGGTGAGTTGTTAGTTTTTTTAAAACCTACCTTGGCATGAAGCCAGGAGGTGCAGCAATACTGCCGGCTGGTGCCAAGCCAGGCTTATCCCGCCCCTCCTATTCGCTTCACCCCCATCTCGATGTAAATGAGGGCCACAGCCGGGGTTACAGCCAACCCGAATTCCTGGTGACTACACTTGGTTTTGACTCCCTGGGGGTAATTTTGAATTTGGGCAATAGTTTAAAGTGGGAGAACATGAATCAGCCGCCCTTCAAACATACACCTACAACTGCTGAGTGAATAACACTCCTCCAACAAAACATTTTAAAAATGCCCTGCATTTTTCTAATATTAGCTAATTTATCAAGAAAATATTCCGATTTATCTTCCTTGGATCCAAAGTGGATGACCTCACACTTTCCCACATTGAACTGCATCTGCCACAGTTTTGCCCACTCAATGAATCTGTCTATGTCCCTTTGTAACTTCCTGCTCCTATCTACACAAATTACTGTGCCTCCTAACTTAGTGTCATTGGCAAACTTCGATATGAAGCTCTCTATTCCTTCATCCAAGTTATTACCATGGGCCCAAGTTTCCACACGCGCCTAGAACGGCGCAGTCCCGACCTGGACGCCCGTTTTTCGCGCCACAAAGTGCGCCTAAAAAAATCCTCGGTATTCTCCACCTACCTGCAGGTCCTCTGGCCCTCGGCGCAGCCAGCACGAGCTGTGGGGGGGCGGAGCCAGGTCCCTGCGCTGAAAACAGTGCCGGGACCTCTGCACATGCACGCTAAAGTGGGCACGCAAGTGCAGTAGCTCCAGGCGCCGAACTGTGTGGGAGGGGTCCGAAGAACGCAGCCCCAAGTCCTGGCTGAATGCCCTCACTGGGGCTACGTGAATAAGGCTTCTCCCACGGCCAGCTCCTGCTCCCCCCCCCGACTAGACCCGACACTCACTCCCCGTGCCCCCCTGCCTCCGGACCAGACCCGACACCCGCTCCCCCCCCCGCCACTGGACCAGACCCGACACCCGCTCCCCCCTGCCTCCGGACCAGACCCGACACCCACGCCCGACTGACCCGACCCGCGCTCCTGTTCCCGCTCCGCCCCCCCCCGACTGGACCCGACCCGTGCTCCTGTTCCCGCTCCCCGCCCCCCCGACTGGACCCGACCCGCGCTCCTGTTCCCGCTCCCCGCCCCCCCGACTGGACCCGACCCGCGCTCCTGTTCCCGCTCCCCGCCCCCCCGACTGGACCCGACCCGACCTCCTGTTCCCGCTCCCCGCCCCCCCGACTGGACCCGACCCGACCCGCGCTCCTGTTCCCGCTCCCCGACTGGACCCGACCCGCGCTCCTGTTCCCGCTCCTCGCCCCCCCGACTGGACCCAACCCGCGCTCCTGTTCCCGCTCCCCGCCCCCCCGACTGGACCCAACCCGACCCGCGCTCCCGCCCCCCGACTGGACCCGACCCGACTCCCGCTCCGACCTAACCTCCCCCTCTCTCTCTTCCCCTCCCTCCCTTTCTCTCTCTCCCCCTCTCTCTCTCTCTCTCTCTCTCTCCCCCTCCCTCCCTCTCTCCCTCTCTCTCTCTCTCTCTCTCTCTCCCCCTCCCTCTCTCTCTCCCCCTCCCCCTCTCTCTCCCCCTCCCTCTCTCTCTCTCTCTCTCTCCCTCCCTCACTCTCTCTCCCCCTTCCCCTCCCCCTCTCTCTCCCCCTCTCTCTCCCCCTCCCCCGACCCGAACCGAACCCAAAGCCACCTACCTGTAAATCTGGTGCTGGGGACGGGCCCTGCCTGAAGTCTCGGGCCGGCCCGTTCAGCCTTCGGTCCCGAAAGGCCTACCTGAAGCTCTTTCACACAGGTAGGAAGATGGTTTATTTAATCTTTTCTTTGCTTATAAATATTTATTCTGGTTGGATTTATTTGTATAATATTTGTATAAGTATAAATAAGGATTTATTATAGAATTTAATGACTTCCCTTCCCACCTCGTTGTGGACGCCTAATTTGTAACCTGCGCCTGATTTTTTAATGTGTAGAACAGATTTTTTCAGTTCTACAAAAATCTTCACTTGCTCCATTCTACTTTAGTTTGGAGTACATTTTCACTGTGGAAACTTTCAAATCAGGCGTCAGTGGCCGGACACGCCCCCTTTTGAAGAAAAAAATTCTGTTCCAAAGTAGAACTGTTCTACCTGACTAGAACTGCAGAAAACAAAATGTGGAGAATTGCGATTTCTAAGATAGTCCGTTCTCCACCAGTTGCTCCTAAAAATCAGGCACAAATCATGTGGAAACTTGGGCCCCATATATGGTGATAAGGTTGAGGCCCCAGTACAGATCCCTGAGGAACACACTATTTACGGGACGACAAGGAGGGTGGTAGAAAACGGCTGAAGAACCCGTTAAGCTTGGTGATGGTGAGGTCTCTCCGATCATATATCATTATACAATACCACTTGCAAAATTTAAAAGAACTGATTCAGGCAGTTAGATTAGTAGGGGACAAAATTGCCCCTCTGAGAAAGGCCCGTTCACGCCTCCGGGAGGTGTCAATGGGGTGCTAAAGGGTTTTTGCCAGGGTGTGGTGAGACTCGTGCCCCGCGAAAGCACCGCTATTGTCTCGTTACCGCCTCATACATTTTTTTCCTCTAAGACCCCAATTCCACGTGACTTAGCAGCCCATCTCGCCTGGCTCTAAATATTCTTTTAATTCAAATTATGCGGCCAAAACCGGGAGTGTGGCAAAGTCGCCCCCCGCTCCCCCGCAGCCTTACCACCGGCTTTAACTTTTTGAGAAAATAAAATAAATTCAGTGTTTTATACAGAGTGTGGGATTGATTAAGATCACTGTTTAGTATAATTCCTGTTGAAATCTTCAGCATATAAGCCGATAAGAAAATTAAGTTCCATTGCATCTGTAAATTTAAACTCTCATGTTCGAGCTGGTTTCAGAGAACTGGAGATAAATGGGCCCAATTTTCAGAATTGGGATCTGGGGGACTTTTCTAAGGTAAAGAAAGGTTTTTTTTTTAAGTTATAGAATACAATAGAGCATATTAGATGAAAATTTAAAAAAAGACAAAGTAATAAAAATGGAGGAGCAGAAAGGAATAGAGAAGAATGTTCAGGAAAACGGGAATATCAGGCAAACGGATTTTGCCGGGGTGAAATTTAATACACTTAACTGAAATTGGATGAAAAAAATGTGTCACAAACTTAATGAATGGCATCAAATTGACATGAGGAGAGGCTGGGAAAGATCAGGGAGCAATAGATTCAACACTGACCATGTCACAGCTCTCGAGTTCCACACTTGCCGGAGACCTGCCTTTATATACCTGTGTGGAACAGGTATGCAGTGTCTCCTGCAAGTGCACCCCTGGTGGTGAAGTATGCTTGTGGTTACAGGTCATATCTAGTTACAGTCATGTATAGCATGGAAAGTTACAGTTATATACAGCAGTGTGAGATAGATAAGGACATAAGAATTAGGAACAGGAGTAGGCCATCTAGCCCCTCGAGCCTGCTCCGCCATTCAACAAAATCATGGCTGATCTGGCCGTGGACTCAGCTCCACTTACCCGCCCGCTCCCCGTAACCCTTAATTCCCTTATTGATTAAAAATCTATCTGTGATTTGAATACATTCAATGAGCTAGCCTCAACTGCTTCCTTGGGCAGAGAATTCCACAGATTCACAACGCTCTGGGAGAAGAAATTCCTTCTCAACTCGGTATTAAATTGGCTCCCCCGTATTTTGAGGTTGTGCCCCCTAGTTCTAGTCTCCCCGACCAGTGGAAACAACCTCTCTGCCTCTATCTTGTCTATCCCTTTCATTATTTTAAATGTTTCTATAAGATCACCCCTCATCCTTCTGAACTCCAACGAGTAAAGACCCAGTCTACTCAATCTATCATCATAAGGTAACCCCCTCAACTCCGGAATCAGCCTAGTGAATCGTCTCTGTACCCCTCCCAAAGCTAGTATATCCTTCCTTAAGTAAGGTGACCAAAACTGCATGCAGTACTCCAGGTGCGGCCTCACCAATACCCTATACAGTTGCAGCAGGACCTACCTGCTTTTGTACTCCATCCCTCTCGCAATGAAGGCCAACATTGCATTCACCTTCCTGATTACCTGCTGCACCTGCAAACTAACTTCATGCACAAGGACCCCCAGGTCCCTCTGCACCGCAGCATGTTGTAATTTCTCCCCATTCAAATAATATTCGCTTTTACTGTTTTTTTTTCCAAGGTGGATGACCTCACACTTTCTGACATTGTATTCCATCTCCCAAACCTTAGCCCATTCGCTTAACCTATCTAAATCGCTTTGCAGCCTCTCTGTGTCCTCTACACAACCCGCTTTCCCACTAATCTTTGTGTCATCTGCAAATTTTGTTACACTACACTCTGTCCCCTCTTCCAGGTCATCTATGCATATTGTAAACAGTTGTGGTCCCAGCACCGATCCCTGTGGCACACCACTAACCACCGATTTCCAACCATTAAAGGACTCATTTATCCCGACTCTCTGCTTTCTGTTAGCCAGCCAATTCTCTATCCATGCTAATACATTTCCTCTGACTCCGCGTACCTTTATCTTCTGCAGTAACCTTTTGTGTGGCACCTTAATGAATGCCTTTTGGAAATATAAATACACCACATCCATCGGTACACCTCTATCCACCATGCTCGTTATATCCTCAAAGGATTCCAGTAAATTAGTTAAACATGATTTCCCCTTCATGAATCCATGTTGTGTCTGCTTGATTGCACTATTCCTATCTAGATGTCCCGCTATTTCTTCCTTAATGATAGCTTCAAGCATTTTCCCCACTACAGATGTTAAACTAACCGGCCTATAGTTACCTGCCTTTTGTCTTCCCCTTTTTTAAACAGAGGCGTAACATTAGCTGCTTTCCAATCCGCTGGTACCTCCCCAGAGTCCAGAGAATGTTGGTAGATTTTAACGAATGCATCTGCTATAACTTCCGCCATCTCTTTTAATACCCTGGGATGCATTTCATCAGGACCAGGGGACTTGTCTACCTTGAGTCTCATTAGCCTGTCCAGCACTACCCCGCTAGTGATTATCTCAAGGTCCTCCCTTCCCACATTCCCGTGACCAGCAATTTTTGGCATGGTTTTTGTGTCTTCCACTGTGACAACTGAAGCAAAATAATTGTTTAAAGGTCTCAGCCATTTCCACGTTTCCCATTATTAAATCCCCCTTCTCATCTTCAAAGTGACCAACATTTACTTTAGTCACTCTTTTCCGTTTTATATATCTGCAAAAGCTTTTACTATCCGTTTTTATGTTTTGCGCAAGTTTACTTTCGTAATCTCTCTTTCCTTTCTTTATTGCTTTCTTAGTCATTCTTTGCTGTCGTTTAAAATTTTCCCAATCTTCTACTTTCCCACTAACCTTGGCCACTTTATACGCATTGGTTTTTACTTTGATACTCTCCTTTATTTCCTTGGTTATCCACGGCTGGTTATCCCTTCTCTTACCGCCCTTCTTTTTCACTGGAATATATTTTTGTTGAGCACTATGAAAGAGCTCCTTAAAAGTCCTCCACTGTTCCTCAATTGTGCCACTGTTTAGTCTGTGTTTCCAGTCTACTTTAGCCAACTCTGCCCTCATCCCACTGTAGTCCCCTTTGTTTAAGCATAGTATGCTCGTTTGAGACACTACTTCCTCACCCTCAATCTGTATTACAAATTCAACCATACTGTGATCACTCAGTCCGAGAGGATCTTTTATTAGGAGATCATTTATTATTCCTGTCTTATTACACAGGACAGATCTAAGATTGCTTGCTCCATCGTAGGTTCTGTAACATACTGTTCTAAGAACCAATCCCGTATGCATTCTATGAATTCCTCCTCAAGGCTACCCCGTGCGATTTGATTTGACCAATCGATATGTAGGTTAAAATCCCCCATGATTACTGCAGTTCCTTTTTCACATGCCTCTATTCCCTTGATTATTGCCCGCCCCACCGTGAAGTTATTATTTGGGGGTCTATAAACTACGCCCACGAGTGACTTTTTCCCCTTACTATCTCTAATCTCCACCCACAATGATTCAACATTTTGTTCATTAGAGCCAATATCATCTCTCACAACTGCCCTGATATCTTCCTTTATTAACAGAGCTACCCCACTTGTGCTTACAGATGATGAGCCACGACAGGTGGTAGAGGCAAAACCCTCACCACATTAAAAAAAATACATGGATGTGCACTTAAAGTGCCATGACCTACAGGGTTACCGACCAAGAGCTGGAAAGTGGGATTAGGCTGGATAGCTCTTGGTTGGCCGGCGCGGATAGAATGGGCCAAAATGGCCTCCTTCTATGGCATAAATTTCTATGATTCTATGAATGTAGCAAGAAATACAAAGATATCACTTGGATTGTCAGGGTGAGTACCCTTTACATTAACCTTGCAATGCGTTCATGTGAGCCTCACTGTCTCACACAATGTAAAGGCTTTATACTGCCCACCCCTTCTTTATGTGTACCAGGCCATGCTCCTCGTTGCTGCAGACACCCTGAAACCTCTCTATCACCTCACCAGACATGCCCCGCCCATCCAAGCGTCTCTTGCATTCTAACTCCTGACTCAGCCTGAGAACACCTTTTACTTCGTCATATGCAGTCACAGGCCTTCAGCCTCATATTTACTCGTAGCTCCTTGTCTCCAAATCCCACGTTTGACACATCCACTGTGCGCTGCCACACAGGCGGAGACGAAGAGATTCGCACCTCGCGATATTAGTAGCGAGTCACTTACTGCAGACACATGTGGCTACGAGTAGAAACATAGAAAATAGGTGCAGGAGTAGGCCATTCGGCCCTTCGAGCCTGCACCGCCATTCAATGAGTTCATGGCTGAACATGCAACTTCAGTACTCCATTCCTGCTTTCCCGCCATACCCATTGATCCGCTAGTAGTAAGGACTTAATCTAACTCCTTTTTGAATATATGTTGTGAATTGGCCTCAACAACTTTCTGTGGTAGAGAATTCCACAGGTTCACCACTCTCTGGGTGAAGAAGTTTCTCTTCATCTCAGTCCTAAATGGCTTACCCCTTATCCTTAGACTGTGACCCCTCGTTCTGGACTTCCCCAACATTGGGAACATTCTTCCTGCATCTAACCTGTCTAAACCCGTCAGAATTTTAAACGTTTCTATGAGATCCCCTCTCATTCTTCTGAACTCCAGTGAATACAAGCCCAGTTGATCCAGTCTTTCTTGATATGTCAGTCCTGCCATCCCGGGAATCAGTCTGGTGAACCTTCGCTGCACTCCCTCAATAGCAAGAATGTCCTTCCTCAAGTTAGGAGACCAAAACTGTACACAATACTCCAGGTGTGGCCTTGCCAAGGCCCTGTACAACTGTAGCAACACCTCCCTGCCCCTGTACTCAAATCCCCTCGCTAGGAGGCCAACATGCCATTTGCTTTCTTAACCGCCTGCTGTACCTGCATGCCAACATTCAATGACTGATGTACCATGACACCCAGGTCTCATTGCACCTCCCCTTTTCCTTATCTGTCACCATTCAGATAATAGTCTGTCTCTCTGTTTTTACCACCAAAGTGGATAACCTCACATTTATCCACATTATACTTCATCTGCCATGCATTTGCCCACTCACCTAACCTATCCAAGTCACTCTGCAGCCTAATAGCATCCTCCTCGCAGCTCACATTGCCACCCAACTTAGTGTCATCCGCAAATTTGGAGATACATTTAATCCCCTCGTCTAAATCACTAATGTACAATGTAAACAGCTGGGGCCCCAGCACAGAACCTTGCGGTTCCCCACTAGTCACTGCCTGCCATTCTGAAAAGTACCCATTTACTCCTACTCTTTGCTTCCTGTCTGACAACCAGTTCTCAATCCATGTCAGCACACTACCCCCAATCCCACTTTGCACATTAATCTCTTGAGTGGGACCTTGTCGAAAGCCTTCTGAAAGTCCAAATATACCACATCAACTGGTTCTCCCTTGTCCACTCTACTGGAAACATCCTCAAAAAATTCCAAAAGATTTGTCAAGCATGATTTCCCTTTCACAAATCCATGCTGACTTGGATCTATCATGTCACCTTTTTCCAAATGCGCTGCTATGACATCCTTAATAATTTATTCCATCATTTTACCCACTACTGATGTCAGGCTGACCGGAGTAGCTACAGTGTCACTGACAACTTCTTGTTTTGGTTATTGTAGTCCAAACCCGCTCACAACAGGCGAGAGCAGGAACAGACAGGAGGAGGGGAGCCCTACCTCCCGAATCTTCCCGCCATCGAGGAGTGAGTGCCCGCCCTCATGGGTGCACCAGTCGGGGCAGTGGGGGCTAGCGAGGCAGAGCCCCCGCAGGACACTGACGGTTTGTGAATGAGATGTCTGTTCTCTGAGAGCACTGACCCTTGATCCCACATGCCTTACAACATGTAGCTCCAAAATAACAATGCCCCCTCCTTCTTGCCTTCCTGCCCCCTCCCCAACTGTGTCCCACACTTGTGTTGCTCTGTGCTTACAGATGATGAGCCAGATGAGCTGCAGCCTGCCCGTCAGCCACCGTCATCGAGGGGGAGGATGAGGAGAATGCGGAGATGTATGTGGCCACAGAGCAGGACCCGTCCTCAGTGCCAGCGAGTGGGGAGACCAGCTCGGTGGAGGAAACCACGTTTCTGGGGTTCGCAGATCATGACACTCCTGGCCCCAGTGGCCTGCAGCAATGCACTGCGTGAGGGGAAGCTCGGGGGCCAGCTCTCCGGAGGGTAAGTCGGCCGAGGAGTCCTGCTCAGAGTCAGGCAGATGAGGACCTGGAGTCGATGCAGATGCACCGTGAGATTATGGATGTATTGGGGAGTGTACCGCAGAGCATGGATGCTGTGAGTGTGACGGAGGCTGCCTCCAGCATGGCCCATGCCTCTCAGCAGTCCACTGAGACCATCCTTGTCCGGCTAAAACGGGAAGTGGGCTCAATGAGTGATAGTGGGATCACAGAGGTGATGCTGCATGCCATGGTAGATGTGGCAGCAGCCATGACATCACAGGCCGAAACCACGCAAGGTCTTAGTGATATCATGCACACTGGTTGCTGGCATGCAATCTCAGACTGCAGCATTTCAAGCGCTCCCTGCAATCTCAGAGTGCTGCCATGCCAGCTGTGTTTGCCGCTATCCTCTCTGTCTTCCCCACAATCGGACGGGGAACAGATGGTGCCGCAGCAGGTCAAAAAGCAGGTCACATATTGCTCCTGATGCTCTGGCTCTGCCCCGGAGGAGTGGCACTGTGCTGCTGGCAATTGAAGGTGCTGTCTTTCCTCACAATGACAGCATTCCGGCTCCCGGCACTGCCAGTTCGGCTTTGCACCCCAGCTATCCCACATTGCTGGCACCATTCCAGGCCCAGAGCTGGTCCAGGGTGTCCATGTAGGTCATTTGTCCTGACTGCCTCAGACACACAGCAGCCCTCAAGCAGCCTTGCTGCAGGCACTGAAGAAACATTGTGGAGGCGCAGTGGGGGTGTGGGGGGGGGGGGTGAAGCAGAGGGGTGGGAAATGCAAGCGCAAGACCCCAGAGCAAATGTCACCCCATGGGACCTGTGTAGAAATGTAATGAAGTTTAATCTTTGTTTGTGTTCTTTGAAGGAACAGGTGCTCAATTTTGTTTTATTTGTGGGTGTGGGGTTTTTCGGGTTGTTTAAGCGAAGTGTGAAAAATAAACCATACTTTAACAATCTCCTTCAGCCTCTGGTGTATGACTATGGTCTTGTGACAGAGATGTGTCATTATCGTGGCACAATGCGCGGTCATTATTAGCCGCATCCCTCAGCTCCTTTTAATTAAGAAAACCATTTCCTTATGAGCCACCGCCGAATAGCCCTGCCACTGCCAACATTGGCACGCTGCCTCCACCATGGCTGCTGCTGGTCCTCGTCAGTTTGCTGGACATTCGGGGCATTGGCAGGCTCCTGGTCCTCTGCCTTCCCCTTCTCCTCCTCCTGAGGTAGGCCTGTGATCCCCACTGGCAAGGCCTGGGCCCTCATGATGGCCAAGTTGTGCAGCATGCAGCACACCACACTGAATAATGAGATTTGTTGAGGGGAGTATTGAAGGCTGCCTCCAGAGTGGTCCAGGCATCAGAATCCCTGTTTCAGCAACCCTATAGTCTGCTCAATGATGTTGCAGGTGGCGGCATAGCTCCCATGTAGCGTTCCTCCGGCTCTGTGGTGGGGTTGGGGAGGGGGGTCACTAGCAAGGGGGCCAGGCCGTATCCCTTGTTCCCAAGCCGCCAGCTTAAACCTTCCCATGGTGGCTGAAACAGTCGAGGCACAGTGCTCTCCCGCAGGATAAACGCATCATGTGCAGGATAGCGAGCATTGACTGCGAGGATGCGCTGTGTGTGGTCGCACACCAGCTGCCCATTTAGGGAGTGGTATCGTTTTCTGTTTCTGAAGACCTCTGCCTTCTGGAATGATCGCAAGGCCACGTGCGTGCAGTCAATTGCTCCTTGCACCCTCGGGAAACTCACTATCCTGGCAAACTGACTTGCGCGCTCATTCCGTTTCTCCCTGATCATCGGTGTGTAGAGAGCCTGTGTGACGTCACGGATACAGCAATGTGTTGCAAATTGTGAGACATTGCATATGTCCCCTGATGCAGCCTGGAAGGAGCCGGAGGCATAGAAGGTGAGTGTCACCATAACCTTCAGTGCAATGTGCAGCACAGTCCTGGTGCTGATGTGAGGCTACAGGTCTGCCTGCAGGAGACGGCATATCTCTGTAACTACGTCCTTTCAGAATCGCAGCCTTCTGACACACTGCTCCTCAGAGAGGTCCCGGTATGAGCGTTGACGCCGATAAAACCATGGGGGGGGGGTTAAGGCCTCCTGCCCTGAAGTCTAGGGGCTCTCCTCCTTCACCCGCCAACATGGCCAACAGCCCTACCCTCTTGACTCTGCCTTACTAGAGCATGTAGAATGTGATGCTGGTGAACTAGTAATGCCCCCATTAACTGCGAGCGTCTATGGAACATCCTCCTCCGTTTTGGATGTCCCCAAAACTTTGTCAACATCTTCCGCCTGCTCCACGACGACATGCAGGCCGTGATCCTTACCAACGGATCCATCGCAGACTTAATCCACATCCGCACCGGGGTCAAACAGGGCTGTGTCATCGCCCCAACCCTCTTCTCAATCTTCATCGCTGCCATACTCCACCTCACAGTCAACAAGCTCCACGCTGGAGTGAAACTAAACTACAGAATCAGTGGGAACTTGTTCAACCTTCGGTGTCTCCAGGCCAGGTACAAGACCACAACAACTTCTGTCGTCGAGCTACAGTACGCGGACGATGCCTGCGTCTGCGCATATGCAGAGGCTGAACTCCAGGACATAGTCGACGTATTTAATGAGGCATACGAAAGCATAGGCCTTACGCTAAACATCAGCAAGACAAAAGTCTTCCATTAGCCTGTCCTTACCGCACAGCACTGTCCCCTAGTCATCAAGATCCACGGCGTGGCCCTGGACAACGTGGATCATTTCCCATAACTCTTATCAACAAGAGCAGACATTGGCGACGAGATTCAACACCAGTGTAGCCTTTGGCCACCTGAGATAAAGGGTGTTTTCATAGAAACATAGAAAATAGGTGCAGGAGTAGGCCATTCGGCCCTTCGAGCCTGCACCACCATTCAATAAGATCATGGCTGATCATTCCCTCAGTGCCCCTTTCCTGCTTTCTCTCCATACCCCTTGATCCCTTTAGTCGTAAGGGCCATATCAACTCCCTCTTGAATATATCCAATGAACTGGCATCAACAACTCTCTGCGGCAGGGAATTCCACAGGTTAACAACTCTCTGAGTGAAGAAGTTTCTCCTCATCTCAGTCCTAAATGGCCTACCCCTTATCCTAAGACTGTGTCCCCTGGTTCTGAACTTTCCC
The DNA here is from genome assembly GCF_044704955.1 of Pristiophorus japonicus. Lineage (NCBI taxonomy): Eukaryota > Metazoa > Chordata > Chondrichthyes > Pristiophoridae > Pristiophorus > Pristiophorus japonicus. The sequence goes on from NC_091982.1 coordinate 50,624,159, forward strand.
AACATCGGGAACAATCTACCCACATCTAACCTGGGTCCAGTCCCGTCAGAATCTTGTATGTTTCTATGAGATCCCCTCTCATACTTCTAAACTCCAATGTATAAAGGCCCAGTTGATCCAGTCTCTCCTCATATGTCAGTTCCGCCATCCCGGGAATCAGTCTGGTGAACCTTCGCTGCACTCCCTCAATAGCAAGAATGTCCTTCCTCAGATTAGGAGACCAAAATTGAACACAATATTCCAGGTGAGGCCTCACCAAGGCCCTGTACAACTGCAGTAAGACCTCCCTGCTCCTATATTCAAATACCTTAGCTATGAAGGCCAACATACCATTTGCCTTCTTTACCACCTGCTGCACTTGTATGTCAACTTTCAATGACTTGAAACATGACACCCAGGTCTCGTTGCACCACCCCTTTTCCTAATCTGCCACCATTCATGTTCGTGTTTTTGCCACCAAAGTGGATAACCTCACATTTATCCACATTATACTGCATCTACCATGCATTTGCCCACTCACCTAACCTGTCTAAGTCACCCTGCAGCCTCTTAGCGTCCCCCTTACAGCTCACACCGCCACCCAGTTTAGTGTCATCTGTAAACTTGGAGATATTACACTCAATTCCTTCATCCAAATCATTGATGTATATTGTAAAGAGCTGGGGTCCCAGCACTGAGCCCTGCAGCACTCCACTAGTCACTGCCTGCCATTCTGAAAAGGACCCGTTTATCCGACTCTCTGCTTCCTGTCTGCCAACCAGTTCTCTATACACGTCAGTATATTACCCCCAATACTATGTGCTTTGATTTTGCACACCAATCTCTTGTGTGGGACCTTGTTCGAAGACCAGGCCCTCAAAACGGTCACCAAACCAAGCTCATGGTCTACAAGGCTGTAGTAATACCCGCCCTCCTGTATGACTCAGAGACATGAACCATGTTCAGTAGAGACCTTATGTCGCTGGAGAAATACCACCAACGAAGTCTCCGCTAGATCGTACAAATTCCCTGGGAGAGCAGATGCACCAACATTAGCGTCCTCAACCAGGCCAGCATCCCCAGCATTGAAGCACTGACCACACTTTATCAGCTCTGCTGGGCAGGCCACATTGTCCACATGCCAGACACGAGATTCCAAAAGCAAGCGCTCTACCTGGAACTCCTATATGGCAAGCAAGCCCCAGGTGGGCAGAGGAAATGTTACAAGGATACTCTGAAAGCCTCCCTGACAAAGTGCAACATTCCCACTGACACCTGGGAGTCGCTGGCCAAAGACCGCCCTAAGTGGAGGAAGTGCATCCGGGAGGGCGCTGAGCACCTCGAGTCTCATCGCCGAGAGCATGCAGAAACCAAGCGCAGGCAGCAGAAAGAGCGTGCGGCAAATGTGTCCCACCCTCCCCTTTCCTCAACGACTATCTGTCCCACCTGTGACAGGGACTGTGGTTCTCATATTGGACTGTTCAACCACCTAAGGGCTTATATTAAGAGTGGAAGCAAGTCTTCCTTGATTCTGAGGGATTGCCTATGATGATGAATGCCCCCATTAAAGTTTTCAAAATGACTTTTTCCTCAAGCTGAACTGTTATGTCTGTCTGCCACTGCAAACTCGGAGGCTCACACACCGCGCTGTGTGTAAACGTTGCACTGACTGTGACCTCCGAGGGAAGCGCTTCCTCATACCTTGACGTCGCCGCCAGTTAACAAATCTGGAAGCCTGTATCCACTGTTTATTCAGACTTGATTATTGGCAGGAGCTAAATGTGGCAGGCGCTTCGCATTTAGCGAGCAAGGCGTAAGTGTGGGCTTGCACCAGGATTACGTCATGATCGGAGTGATCATCAGCAGCCAGACGCTAGTGGTTTGCTCCCCCGGTAAACCTGTAAGGCATTTTCATTCAGGGCGGTCAAAGCTTGAACACTTGCATTTAAGCCCCTCATTGTTGCTAACTGAGACTGAAAATACAGCCCATTGTCTCCAGGATTTAACAATGTGTAGGAGGAATGGAGGAAAGAATGTGTGATAATCATAATTGCTTTGCTGACTAGGAGATTGAAGTTATATAATGGAGAAGGAAGCTTTCGTGCAAAAATATAATGAACTCCTGTATGAAAGAACTACAAGTGAATCAGAGCTGCTCTGGAGATGACTTAGATTACCTTTAGAGACAGAATATTCATACTCAGTAAACTCTATGGGCTAGAACCTCCACTTTTGTGCATATTGCCCAAAATTGGGCATTATTTCCGTCATGAGCTGTAAAAAAAGGGTTTTCAGATCGCCGGCTTCTCGCCCATTCTCAAAGCACCTCGTCTCCATTTTCGAAATTGAGCGTTACTGCAAGCGATATGAAATGCGGTAGCGTTAAATTTTTTTCACCTACTGTCGTAAAGTGTGGCCGTCCTTAGCAATGGCATGGCAATGCTCTATTCCCATGATTAAGGAGGTCAAGGGTCATCATGACATGCGCAGAAGAGACAGAGAGAGAAGGAGCTCAGAGGCATTGAAAGCGTGTGTGGCTGTAGTGTGTGCTTGTCTGGCTGTTGTGGGAGGCATGAGGGAGATTCACCAGCAGCAAATAGCTTACTAACCACCAAGAATATAGTTGACACCGAGTTTTTGTCCAACAAATAAGATATAACATGGAAGGGATGGAGGAGGCCCTGGAGTTGTTAGCCAGGAACACTGGTGGCAGAGGGCTCCCAGTGGTCCCGGAGTGCGGCGCTGCACCCCAAGGTGCCGCACCCCCATTGCCAACAACACGAGAGCCAGCAGCAACATCTTGCTTCTGGCTCGGAGCACGTTCCCACCTCGGGACCTTCCTCTCCCGTATCCTTCCAAGCAGCGTTTCGGCCATCACCCCTGCTGCCCACCAATGAAGCATCGCCTGAGGAGCTCCTCGGCCAGGCAGCTTGGAGTCAGGAGGGGTAGGGGGAACGGGTAGAGGTAGGGAGGAGAAGCCGGGGGATGGGGGGGGGGGGGGAAGGGTTGGTTTGTACAGAAATACTGATGATTTCAGACTAATGTTCGGTTTAAATGTTTTCTATTTAACAAAATCTTGTAGCGCATTGGCTCAAATAGCTGCACCGTTACACGCTGGTGATTCCATATCAAAGGGTATAATTACACTTAACTTCAATCAACTTAAACTTTAACTGTCACCAAGGTGATGCCCACCATTGATGTATGACCTGCACACCGAGCAGTGTGTCAGTCTTATAAATAACACCAACGTTCTTTCAGGCAAAGCGCTCATTGATGAGCTCCTGATGCAAGGCTCTTGCAGCTATCATGCAACCACGGGCCCTTTCGTGAGGTCTACATGGGGGCGAGGGCATGGCTTCAGCGTCAGCCTGATTGTCTGGGCCGATGTCAGCGTCCGCATGCTCGTTCTCCTCTTCCTCTCTCTAGTGAAGTGGACTGTCAGACTCATCAGGCAATTCTTACAGTTGTGCAGCATAGAGCACACCACCATGAATTGAGCTACCTGGTCAGGGTAGTATTGGAGCTCGCCTCCCGAGTGGTCCAGGCATCAAAAGCGCTGCTTCAGCACTCCAATGGGTTTCTCCACGATATTGCGAGTTGCTCTGTGGCTCTCGTTGTATCACCTCACGGCTTTGGTGTGGGTGTCACGCAGGTGGGTCATCAGCCAGGTGGCGAGGCCATATCCTTTGTCACCAAGCATCTAGCATTGATCTTGTGGCTGATTGTTAAACAAGTCAGATACAGTGCTCTCACACAGGATGTGAGCATCATGGATGCTGCCTGGAAATTGAGCATTCACTGCCATTATAATTTGCTGGTTCTCAACAACCTGTTGGACATTCAGAGACTGGAATCCCTTGCGTTTCCTGAAAACCTCTGCATCCTGAAAAGGTGCCCGGATCGCGATGTGCATACAGTCTATTGCTCCCTGCACCTTGGGGAAGTTTGCAATTCTGGAGAATCCTAGAGCCCACTCACTCTGTGCCTCACTGGTCATAGGGAAGCTGATCAAGTCCCTCCTGTGTGCGTACAGGGCTTCAGTGCCCTGTCTAATGCAGTGATATGTTGCATGTTGAGAAAGTCCGCAAATTTCTTCAGTTGTGGCCTGAAAAGAACCTGAGGCGTAGAACGACAGTGCCGCGGTGACTTTGACCTCGGCGGACAGTGCAGTACTGATGGTGCTGGCAGGCTGCAGATCTGCCCTTATCAGCTGGCATACCTCAGTGATAACCTCTTTGTGGAAGCGTAGTCTCTGAAGACAGGTGGTGTCAGGCAAGTTGAGGCAAGAATGCTTCTCCTTGTACTTGCGGGGGGTATATCGTCTGGGCCTCCTCATTAGTCTGTCATGCCTTACCTTGGGCACAGTGGAGCGTACCTTCAGAAATGTCGAGTCTGCTGCATGTAATTGGTCACCAAGAGAAGGTGAGAAAGGACAGGCCTCATTGCAGTAGCTCTCTGTTTTTCACCGATTGCTCACAAAAATGGAATGTACCGATGAAGACACCTATTCAATTCCAATCGGTCACTGTATGGTCAAGATATTTGTAGAGATGTTCACATCAACTCCAACGGCCTCCAGAGTACATCCGAACTCCGCCGAGGTTTTTAAAGGATGCGACATATGATGAAGAACATGGCGTCCATAACGCTGTGATTAGTTCCGCTTAGTTCCACTTTTTCTGGGCGTTTTTTTGGGCGAGCGATATTGTGGGCGATGTGTGTGCGAGGTGGTGAAAGTGACGCTGGGCGATCTCATGGCCGCTAGTTTCGGCAAATATGCTCTTTACGACAAAAAACAGTGGGCGGGCGTTAATATTGAATCTCGGCATTAAATCAGTGTGGAAAGTAACGCTGGGCGATATTATGGGCGGTGATTTCGCCGATTCTGATGATTCCGGGCGGTAATATTTTTTCCAGTCGTTAAGCACACGAGGAAAGAAATGCTGGGCGATAAGTTCCCTAAAAATGCTCATCAGTTTCCATTTTGTGCCAAAATGGGCAATACATGGGCATTATACGTAATTTCAGCGGTAAAATGGGCGTTAAGTGGGCGTTAAGCATGCAAAAAAACTGAAGGTTCTAGCCCTATGAAACTTCTCTGTCAACGGAATGGATTTGACTCTAACCCGGCCCTTTGCTAGGAGAAAAAAGCAACCTATAAGGTACTGGTACAAAAGGAAAATACTGCAGATGCTGGAATCAGAAATGAAAACAGGGAATGCTGCAAATCTCAACGCATCAGGCACAATCTGTGGAGAGAAAAACAAAGTTAACATTTCGGCTCGACGACCCTTCGGCAGAACTGCCGAATGTTCAAAAAGATCACATTCTTAACCACTGAAAGGGGGAGGGGAAGAAAGAACAAAACGGAAGGTCTGTGATAGGGTGGAAGGCAGGAGAGATTAGAGAGACAAAAAAGGATGATGGGCGGAATTGAAATAGTAATGAAGGAAGTTAGAAAAAGGTTAATCCGAATAGGGTGCGAATGGCAGAGTAATGACCGGCTGCCATTATAGACAAAGAGAAAAATAAGGGGAAAAAAACATAAGATGGGGGGATGGGGAGCACGGGGAAGGGAGCCAAAGATGGCCAGAGGTTATGCTCTGAAATTGTTGAACTCGATGTTGAATTCAGAAGGCTGTAAAGTGCCTAAACGAAAGATGAGATGCTGTTCCTCGAGCTTACATTGAGCTTCATTGGAACAATGTAGGAGTCCGAGGACGGAAAGGTCACAGTGCAAGTAGAGCAGAAAATTAAAGTTACAGATGACCGAAGCTCAGGGTTACACTTACAGACTGAATGGAGGTGTTCACCAAAGCAGTTGCCCAATCTACGCTTGGTCTCCCTAATGTAGAGATGACCACATCGTGAGTAGAAAATACAGTATACTAAATTAAAAGAAGTACAAGTAAATCGCTGTTTCACCCGGAAGGAGTGTCTGGGGTCCTGAATAGTGAGAAGGGAGGAGGTAAAAGGGCAGGTGTTGCATCTCCTGCGCTTGCATAGGAAGGTGCCGTGGGAAGGGGAGGGGGTGCTGGGGGTGACTGCGGAATGGACCAGAGTGTCACGGAGGGAGCCGTCCCTTCGGAACGCTGAGAGGGGAGGGGAGGTGACGATGTGATTGGTGGTGGGATCATGCTGGAGGTGGCCGAAATAGCGGAGGATGATCCGTTGAATGTGGAGGCTGGTGGGCTGAAAGGTGAAGTCAAGGGGAACCCAATATATTATATAACATACTGGACCGGGCTTTGGCCAGCATTCAGCAGAGTAAAGCACCAACCCTTGTCTCAGGTTTGGGTGGCAAGGAATATCCTCAAGATGTATGGTAGTGTGATAGACATGGTAGATAGAGAGGTCTCTTTGCCAGATATGAACACAATGCTGATAGAATTTCAAAACACAGTGGCATTGACAATGTTCCCCATTTTGAAGCAACTCTCGCTTTCCTAGCTAGATTAAATTACATCTGCGTCACTGGCAAAGGCCAACTGGTTTATTGCTGGTTAGTAAACGGTTTCATTTGTTATCTTATGTTAAAAATGCATACGCGATCCTGGGCTTTACGAATAGAGGTTTTAGCAAAGAAGTTATGATGAATCTTTATAAATCACTGTTTCGGCCACAACTGGAGCATTGTGTCCAATTCTCAGTACCACACTGTAGGAAGGATGTGAAGGCTTTAGAGAAGGCGCAGAAAAGATTGACAAGAATGGTTCCAGGAATGAGGGAGTTCAGTTAGGTGGATAGACTGGAGAAACTGGTTGCTCTCCTGAGAGCAGAAAAGATTGAGACGAGATTTAATAACAGTATTCAAATTCATGAGGTGTCCAGGCAGAGAGAAACTGTTCTCATTAGCGGAAGGGTCAAGAACCAGAGGACACAGATTTAAGGTGATTGGCAGAAGGTCCAAAGGCGACATGAGGGAAAACTTTTTTACGCAGCGAGTGGATAAGACCTGGAATGCACTGCCTGAGATGGTGGTGGAGGCAGATTCAATCATGGCTTTCAAAAGGGAATTAGATAAGTGCCTGAAAGAAAAAAAATTGCAGGGTTACAGGGAAAGGGCGGTGGAATGGGACTGGCTGAAGTGCTCTTTCAGGGAGCCGGCACAAAGTCGATGGGCCGAGTGACCTCCTACCGTGCTATAACCATTCTATGATTATATATCTATGTCCCATTGTGTGGCCAAATGTATTGCCAAACACAAATGAAAATGAGGAAAAGCGCTAACGTTTGGGTTAAATGTTCTAAGTGTCCTGCATTTACTGCCCAAAAACCCTCAATGACTGCAGATAGATTCATTCTTAATCAATCCATTCTCTTACCAGTTTTAATCCCTGTATCAAGTTTAGGAAAAAACTCACAATGGTTTCAAATGGATTGCGATTACAGTCCAGTAAGAATGGTCACACAGATGTTATGGATAACTGAAAGCGTATTTATGCCATTTGCTTCATAACAGTATACACATTACAGTGCAGCACAACAAATCTTTCAACAAAGGCTGTGGTACAAATTGTTCAGTGATTTCACTCTGGAAAACTTCTGTCCCATTCAGCATTGCAATTACTTTCACCTCATCAGCAAGAGAAAGAACTTTCTTCATTAGAGGTGGCATTTCCATTAGCTACAGTTTGTTGACAGAGTTTGTATGCTGCTAAAACACAGGTTAACTATAAGCATCACAAAGCTTTTGCATTAACACCTGATTTTCACACCTAAAGATAACTGTTTGTCACATTGATTGCCAAAAGTGTTTGGGCTCGATGTTCACTGCCTTCGCCTGGTGTTAATTACCTCAAATTTGGGTTAGTAGCCTTAGCCGGTAACACTGGCGACGTGGCCAACTCCATTCTGAAAGGGGCCTAGCACCGGGTGTCCAAAGTACCTGCCTGATTCAGGTGATAGACCCCTTTTAATACAAGCCGATGAAATAAATAGGACTCAGATTGCCATTTTGGGTCGGAACTGGTGCAGGCTACGACCAGTTCCACGAGCAATGGAACCGAAGAAATCACAATGCATCGAATTATTTTTGTGGGCTGCGGAGGAGCAATATTGACTCTCCTAGTCCACAAGAATAATATTGGCCTCTGCCATTGACTTCAGTGGAAATGAAAATAGGGACAGATGCATAACGGGCAGTTAAATCGGCATCATCCATTTTCCACTGTCGGCCAAAGTCAAAATGAGCCCCCATTGAATGTCTTCCTTCAATGCAATCTGGTCCTTGGGGTATTGCTAGTGGACTGCCACTCACTTCCAGGTTTTTTGGCTGAGGATTTTTAAGGAACTCCTGCCCACCTTGTGAGAAAAGCTCTTCCCTTATGGTCCTGACCTCTGCCAACAGCACCTCCAGGGATTGGGAGCGTCAGAGAACCTGGGGATACAACCTTTCCTCTCATTGTAGTGTGTTCCAACGTCCAACAGAATCAAACTCTGAACTACAATGCAGTCGTATTGTGAAGGTGCGTCGGGAGTCGCGCCGGTGGGTCGGCTGGCAACCTGCTGCTGACATGATTGGCCCGGCAACCTACCAATCAGAAAACGAGGCTCCGCCGAAAACGAGGTCGTCCGTTGCACCGTCCGGCCCACCCCCTCCCGCAAGGATCCAACTCGCCGCCAAACGCCCCTCATTAAAATCAAGCAGCAATATCTAAATTATCAGATTCATTTCCCTCATAGCTCATCCAAGACCTAAATATTCGTAATAATCGACATTATAATTTTGAGAAACAATTAAAATAGGGAAAGAGGATAGTTTTAAAAATAAATATAAGGCCGAATTCGCAGGGGCTGAAATTATCCAGAGAGGTTAATATAAAGATTACGTTTACTTAAAGGGTAGATCGAGTCACCTCTCATTTTATTTTTCTTCACTGTGAAACTGATGGAAGATCCTGTGCATGCTCTGGTGATCTGCAACCATCCAGTTCTTTGATTGTAAGATTAGAATTGCGTAAGGTCTTTGCGTCCAGTTAACTCATTTTGTTTGAAATGCTATCGCTTTCGCTTCATTATTCCAAAGTTGCACCTCATTTAAATTAAAGTGATAGGTCCTGAATCAACAGTAACATGGTGGTTATGGACTGGGCTAGTAATCCAGAGACCTGGACTCGTAATCCAGTACACCTGGGCTAGTAATCCAGAGACCTGGACTAGTAATCCAGTAGACCTGGGCTAGTAATCCAGAGACCTGGACTAATAATCCAGAGACTTGGGTTAGTAATCCAGTAGACCTGGACGAGTAATCCATAGACCTGGGCTAGTAATCCAGTAGACCTGGACTAGTAATCCATAGACCTGGGCTAGTAATCCAGTAGACCTGGACTAGTAATCCAGAGATTTGGGTGAGTGATCCATAGACCTGGGCTAGTAATCCAGAGACGTGGGCTAGTAATTTAGAGACCTGAACTAGTAATCCATAGACCTGGACTAGTAATCCAGAGACTTTGGTTAGTAATCCAGTAGACCTGGGCTAGTAATCCATAGACCTGCGCTAGTAATCCAGTAGACCTGGGCTAGTAATACAGAGATTTGGGTTAGTAATCCAACAGACCTGGGCTAGTAATAGAGACTTGGGCTAGTAATCCAATAGACCTGGGCTAATAATCCAGTAGACCTGGACTAGTAATCCATAGACCTGCACTAGTAATCCAGAGACTTTGGTTAGTAATCCAGTAGACCTGGGCTAGTAATCCAGAGACTTGGGTGGGTAATCCATAGACCTGGACTAGTAATCCAGTAGACCTGGGCTAGTAATCCAGAGGCCTGGACTAATAATCCATAGACTTGGGTTAGTAATCCAGTAGACCTGGACGAGTAATCCATATACCTGGACTAGTAATCCAGAGACCTGGGCTAATAATCCAGAGACTTGGGTTAGTAATCCAGTAGACCTGGGCTAGTAATCCAGAGACCTGGACTAGTAATCCAGTAGACCTGGGCTAGTAATCCAGAGACCTGGACTAATAATCCAGAGACTTGGGTTAGTAATCCAGTAGACCTGGACTAGTAATCCATAGACCTGGGCTAGTAATCCAGTAGACCTGGACTAGTAATCCATAGACCTGGGCTAGTAATCCAGTAGACCTGGACTAGTAATCCAGAGATTTGGGTGAGTAATCCATAGACCTGGGCTAGTAATCCAGAGACGTGGGCTAGTAATTTAGAGACCTGAACTAGTAATCCATAGACCTGGACTAGTAATCCAGAGACTTTGGTTAGTAATCCAGTAGACCTGGGCTAGTAATCCATAGACCTGCGCTAGTAATCCAGTAGACCTGGGCTAGTAATACAGAGATTTGGGTTAGTAATCCAACAGACCTGGGCTAGTAATACAGAGACTTGGGCTAGTAATCCAACAGACCTGGGCTAATAATCCAGTAGACCTGGACTAGTAATCCATAGACCTGGACTAGTAATCCAGAGACTTTGGTTAGTAATCCAGTAGACCTGGGCTGGTAATCCAGAGACTTGGGTTGGTAATCCATAGACCTGGACTAGTAATCCAGTAGACATGGGCTAGTAAGCCATAGTTCTGGGCTAGTAATTCAGAGATTTGGGTTCGTAATCCAGTAGACCTGGACTACTAATCCATAGACCTGGGCTAGTAATCCCGTAGATCTGGACTAGTAATCCATAGACCTGGGCTAGTAATCCAGTAGACATGGACTAGTAATCCAGAGACCTGGACTAGTAATCCAGTAGACCTGGGCTAGTAATCCAGAGACCTGGGCTAGTAATTTAGAGACCTGAACTAGTAATCCATAGACCTGGACTAGTAATCCAGTAGACCTGGGCTAGTAATACAGAGACTTGGTCTAGTAATCCGGTAGACATGGACCAGTAATCCAGAGACTTGGGTTAGTAATCCATAGACCTGGACTAGTAATCCATAGATGTGGACTAGTAATCCAGTAGACCTGGGCTAGTAATCCAGAGACTTGGGTTAGTAATCCAACAGACCTGGGCTAGTAATCCAGAGACATGGGCTAGTAATCCAACAGACCTGGGCTAGTAATCCAGAGATCTGGGCTAGTAATCCAGAGACTTGGGTTAGTAATCCAACAGACCTGGGCTAGTAATCCAGAGACTTTGGCTAGTAATCCAACAGACCTGGGCTAGTAATCCAGAGATCTGGGCTAGTAATCCAACAGACATGGACTAGTAATCCAGTAGACCTGGGTTAGTAATCCAGAGACCTGGACTAGTAATCCAGTAGACCTGGGCTAATAGTTCAGAGACCTGGGCTAGTAATCCAGTAGACTTGGGCTAGTAATCCAGTAGACCTGGGTGAATAATCCAGAGACCTGGGCTAGTAATCCAACAGACCTGGACTAGTAATCCAGAGACCTGGGCTAGTAATCCAGAGACCTGGGTTAGTAATCCAATAGACCTGGGCCAACTATCCCCAAAGAACGTGAGTTCAACTCTCACCATGGCAGTTTGAGAATTTGAATTCAGTTTTAAATTTTGTGAATAAAGAACTAGTATCAGTAACAAAAAATGACCATGAAGTTGTCTGGTTTTGTGATAAAAACTCAACTGGTTGACTAATGTCCGTTAGAGAAGGAGACCTGCCGTCCTTACCTGGTCTGACCTATATCAGACTCCAGCCCCACAGTGTAGATGACTCCTAACTGCCCCTCTGAAGTCACCTGCCACTCGATTGTATCAAACTGCTGTATTACAGAGCAATCGGGAAAATGAATTACATTTTTTAAAAGTAACGATGTCTTGGACGCACATTTCCTTTTGAAATTCCTCTCTCCCATATTTCTCCAGCAGCACTAATGCATTTCCCATTTCAATAAAAGGAATTGGCATAGCAAAGTGAGGAAGTTCAGATACTGGTATCAAGCATTTGTGTCCAATTATTCCATGGCGTCATTTCGGGGCCTTAGGGTTGCTTAAATTGTAGCATCTTCTCCCTGTCCTTGGAAACTATGCAGCAAGGAGTGAAATCCTCATTTGGATAAATCCACGGTCAGTTATCCGATGATTGAATAACTGATGAACTACTGTGCGTTATTTTAATCTAGACTCTGCCTTCAGCACTGATTACAGAGTTCATGAATTGTTTTATACATGAGGTCTGAAGGATTAGGAAGATAAATCCGCACATTAAGCAGCCTGAAAGGTTGTCTGTGAAGAAAATGGAAATTAGGCTCATAATTAAATCTTGGAGCAAAGAACATGGATTTCTTTTTTCAGATGTCATTAAATTCACTGGGATTAAACTGTAACAACTCTGGACGATAGTCGCTTATCAGAAACTTTCAGCAAAGAGGAGTCAGGCTGCAATCCATTCTCTTAACCGTATCAATTCTTCATTCTCCAGTACAAGATCGGGAAATACAAACCCGAAAAAGCTGTAAATCTCAGCGGGTCAGGCAGCATCTGTGAAGAGAGAAACAGAGTTAACATTTCGGGTCTGTGACCCTTTTGTCAGAACTGGCAATAGTTCGAAATGTAACAGATTCTTAAGGAAGTGCTGTGGCCCTGAAAGAACAAAAGGGAAGGTCTGTGATAGGGTGGAAGGTAGAAGAGATTTGAGAGACAAAAGGGATGATGAGCCAAATTGAGATGGTAATGGCACAAGTTAAGAAACAAAGGATCAGTCTAGACAGGGTGTGAATGGCAGAGTAATTACCAGCTGCCATGGGAAACAGAGAAACAAAATAAAAACAAAAAGGGGGGAGTTTTTGTTAAAAAAAAGGGAGGAAAGGGAACAAAATATGGACAGAGGGGTTGTGGCCTGAAATTGTTGAGCACGATGTTGAGTAAAATGCCGAAACGAAAGATGAGGTGCTGTTCTCTGAGCTTGCGTTGAGCTTCATGATGTCGGGAAAGTTGGGTGTAGCATTGTAGAAGGATTCGCAGGCGATAAACCTGACAGGGTCTGCAATGTGAACTCTCCTTCTATGCACGGTCAAAGGATCTGCAGACAAAGCCACACAAGCTATCTTTTGATCCAGGGGAATCTCTTCCAACAGAAGCCAGCGAGACTTGGCCTACTTGGCGGTGTCTCAATCGCCTCAGGACTGGTGTCGGCCGCTGCGGAATCCTCGTGCAGAAGTGGGGATACAACCAAACTGAGACGACCCACTGTGACTGCAGAGAGGCATCTCAAACAACGGAGCATCTCCTAGATTGCCCTCTCAATGCAGACCTAAAGATCTGAGGGACTTCAACTCTCAAGTCAGAGCCTGCGGGGAACAATGGCGAGGGAAGGTGTAATGACATGACACGACGACGACGGTATCAATGCTGCTAACTGTTCCACTTTTTCTCTCCCTAAAATAGAATCAGCGAACCTTATAGCACAGAAAGAGGCCATTTGGCCCAGCGTGGCTGTGCCAGCTCTTTGAAAGAGCTGATCATAGGGCTACCCTCTATTTATTGGCTTGGAGAAAGCTATTGAACCTTATTTCCATGCAATGTTATCTGTATTCATGGTAAAAGGATACATTTATCATTATTATCATTGTTCTCCTTAGAGCAGAGAAGGTTAAGAAAGAAAGAAAGACTTGCATTTATATAGCGCCTTTCACGAGCACCGGACATCTCAAAGCACTTAACCATTAATGAAGTACTTTTGGCGTGTAGTCACTGTTATAATGTGTGAAACTTGGAGATTTAATAGCGGTGTTCAATATTATGAGGGGTTTTGATAGAGTAAATAGGGAGAAACTGTTTCCAGTCACAGGAGGGTCAGTAACCAGAGGACACAAGGACACAGATTTAAGGTTATTAGCAAAAGGACCAGAGGGGAGATGAGGAGAATTTATTTTACACAGTTTGTTACTATGATCTGGAATGCACTGCTTGAAGGGATGGTGGAAGCAGATTCAATAGTAACTTTCCAAAGAAAGACTTATATTTCTATAGCGCCTTTCACAACCACTGGACATCTCAAAGTGTTTTACAGTCAATGAAGTACTTTTGAAATGTAGTCACTGTTGTAATGTAGGAAATACAGCAGCCAATTTGCACACAGCAAGCTCCCACAAACAGCAATGTGATAATGACCAGATAATCTTTTTTTAGTGGTGTTGATTGAGAGATAAATATTAGCCATATCACCCCTGTTCATCTTCGAAATAGTGCCATGGGATCTTTTACATCCACCTGAAAGAGCAGACAGGGCCTTGGTTTAACGTCTCATCCGAAAGATGGCACCTCAGACAGTGCAGCGCTCCCTCAGCACTGCAGTGTCAGCTTAGATTTTTGTGCTCAAGTCCAAAGAGTGGGACTTGACTCCTCCACCTTCTGACTTAGAGGCAAGAGTGCTACCCACTGAGCCACAGCTGACACACGAATAGCAAAAGGGAATTAGATATATACCTGAAGGGAACAAAAATTACAAGGCTATGAGCAGGAGAGTGGGACTAATTGGATAGGTCTTTCAAAGAACTTTCAGAGGCACGATGATCCGAATGGCGTCTTTCTTTACTTTATCATTCTCTGATTCTCTCGGGTGAACTCACAAAGCTGTACTTTGCTAGTCAGGTGCACAGTTCAGAATTAAGGCTGCAACACTGCAGCACAGTGTTCTGACCTGCATTCCCATCCAACAAGGTTCAGTGCTGGGAGCACAGCATCACTGAATTTACATATACAATCCTCATCTGTTCATTCAAAAATATTTTAATTCTAATTACTGAATGATCCAAATTCAAATTAAAAAAGTATTGTCCTTAACGTGGATTTCTGGATAATTTGGGGGTTTTCGTAGTGCAGAAGACAACTTCAAATTAACAGGAATAAACGGTATATAATTTGATTCCTAATAGGGAGGGCTGCACTGTCAGAGGTGCCGTCTTTCAGATGAGACGTTTGTAAGAATTTGGCGAAAACACTTTTGGGAGGGGTGATTCGAAACCACAGGGGCAAAAACATCTACACTTTAAACCAAGACCCTGTTTGCTCTCTCAGGTGGACATAAAAGTTCCCATAGCACTATTTTAAAGAAGAGCAGGTTAGTTATCCTTCAACCAACATCTGAAAAACAAATGATCTGGTCAATTTATTTAATTGCTGTTTGTGGGAGCTGGTGTGAGCAAATTGGGTGCTGCATTTTCCACATTACAACAATGACTGCAATTCAAAAGTACTTCATTGGCTGTAAAGTGTTTTGGGAAGTCCTGAGGTCGTGGAAGATGCTATATAAATGCAAGATGTTTCTTTCTCTCTGTAGTAGCCCAGTAAGTAAGCAGCCCTGAGCTCTCGGTGGTGGATGCATTCATTTGCTCTCTGATTGCCTCATAGGAAAGGCGTGAGGCAACCCAAAATCTTTACATTTTACTTGACTTTATTTCACAGAAAACCTTTACCCGGTGAGATTTATACCAGCCTAAAACTCCAGACACAAAGATGAGTGGTAAATGATAAATGTGAAATGTCATAATGTTGAATGGGCGCAGCATGAGTGTGGTAACTGTGTAGCAAAGTGACAACCAGCATTGTGGTGGACCTCAGTGAACAATTAGCGAGCTGAAAACAAAATTCTCTGCTTGCAAGCAACATCTTAAATCTTCGATCCTTCACTGATCTGAGGAAAGCAAAGATTCAAGTTCCTCTTTAGGATTTTTTTTCCTTCAGGGAAAATCCAAACATTGTCTTTTTCACATTTGTACCTCAGTACAGAAGATAATAAGCACCGAGGAGCTGTGAAAACAGAAGCTGCGATTTTGTGTGATGACACAACTCCTGACTGGATTTGACATTTAATTCTTTCCCCTTCACATCTCACTAGGTGCAGCAGAGCCAGTAAATTATATGCACTTTTCTAGTCATCCCCAATCTTGAAACAATGATTAAATGCCATGACAGCTCACCTCCATCTATATCACACAGGGTGAAGAAAGGATTTCAACTTCAGAACAGCAAATTAGACTGTAAAGTTTGCAAAGATTTGTTTTTGAACTGTTCTTGCACAGTTGGATCAAAAGAAGCAATACATATCTAACATCGAGGAGACATTTGGGGCTCTATTTCCTTCAGTATGAAAGAAATCTGGAAGGATTGGCTTATTTTTCTTTTGGTTTGAAATGTGCACGTCATGAGTATGGAATGTTTCACGAAGAATGAGAAAAAATAGCAACTGGTAACAAAGCACCTATAACAGTTTCTCAAACAGGCAATGAACCAATTAGCTGGTATCAATTTACATTTTTTTAATTCACTGTGAAGTATCCATTATTTCTTAAATAACTCAACGATAATTCAAAAAAATATCCCAATTAGAAATGAAATAAAAGAAAGGCTTGCATTTATACAGCACTTTTCATGAACTCAGGATGTCCTAAAAGACTCGACAACCAATAAAGTTCTTTTGAAGCATAGTTACTATTGTAATGTTATCCACAAGATCTTCAATGCCAGTATTAATTTCAGTCACGGTTCAGCGCTGCTTCCCTTTCCTACTAATACAAAAGCAAAATACTGATGACGCTGGAAATCTATAACAAAAACATCTCTAACTTTTCCAGTTCTGATGAAAGGTCATCGGCCTGAAACGCTAACGCCGCAGATGCTGCCTGATTTGCTGAGTATTTCCAGCATTTTCGGTTGAAATTCCCTTTTCTGCATTCAGTTTTAATTTCAGAACAGTGTAATTAGCCTTGAAATTCCACAGGTTGCCTTTTGAGAGTGAACCTGGGGCCTTGTGACCCATTTTATAAGGACCCCCCCTTCTCCCACCCCCCCGCACCCCAACGCACTGAATGCCAGGGACACACAGGCACTGCACTGTGTTCACAGCACTGTTAGGATGAAAATGCTGGGAAATATTTCACATAATACTTTTAGGAACAAGAGAAGATCATTCCGCCTCTGGAGCGTGCTCCGCTATTCAATTAGATCATGGCTGATCTATACCTCAACTCCATTTAACTGTCTTCGCTCCATATCCCTTGATACCCTCCGCCTAACAAATATCTATCGATCTCAGGCTTAAAAGCTCCAGCTGATTCAACATCCACAGCCTTTTGGGAGAGGAGAAGTTCAGAGTTCTACTACCCTTTGTGTGAAAAAGTGCGTCCTGATTTCCCTCATTTGTATGTTATTATGAACCCTCCTGGGCAGCTATATTATGATTATGCACCTAAAATAGAGAGGGGCCAGTCATAACAAGGTCCCACTCAACTTTTTGCTCCTGCCTACCCAGATTACACCATTTGTATGCTGGATTAATTGAGGAAATTCAGAGCCAAGTGCCTCGGAATTGGATCGGACCCAAATCGGGGCATAATCCTGATGTTGCACATGTCTAATGACACTGGTGGCAGGACGAAGGGAAATTGATTTGCTAGCCGTATTTGTCTGAAGGCTCAAACCCACTGTCCTCCTTTCTCCTCCTAGCTCTACATCTTCCTGTATAACCTAACAACAGCAATGTGCATTTGTATATTGCCTTTAACATCATAAAACGTCCCAAGGTGCTTCATAGGAGCGTTATCAAACCGAATTTGACACCGAGCCACATGAGGAGATATTATGGCAGATATTGGCCAAAGAGATAGGTTTTTAAAAATTCGTTCATGGGATGTGGGCGTCGCTGGCAAAGCCAGCAGTTATTGCCCATCCCTAATTGCCCTGAGAAGATGGTGGTAAGCTGGCTTCTTGAACCGCTGCAGTCCGTGTGGTGAAGGTTCTCTCACAGAGTTGTTAGGGTCCAATGACAATGAAGGAACAGCGGTATATCTCCAAGTCAGGAAGGTGTGTAACTTGGAGGGGAACGTGGGGGTGGTGGTGTTCTCATGTGCCTGCTTCCCTTCTGCTTCTAGGTGGTAGAGGTCGCGGGCTTGGGAAGTGGTGCGCGAGTTGCTGCAGCACATCTTGGAGATGGTACACACTGCAGCCCAATGGTGGTGGAGGGAGTGAATGTTTAAGGTGGTGGATGGGGTGCCAATCAAGCAAGCTGCTTTGTCCTGGATGGTGTCGAGCTACTTGAGTGGTGTTGGAGCTGCACTCATCCAGCCAAGTGGAGAGCATTCCATCACACTCCCGATTTGTGCCTTGTAGCTGGTGGAAAGGCTTTGGAATCAGGAGGTGGGGCACTCACCACAGCATACCCAGCCTCTGACCTGCTCTTGTAGCCACAGTATTTACGCGGCTGGTGCAGTTAAGTTTCTGGTCAATGATGACCTCCAGGATGTTGATGGTGGGGGATCAACGATGGTAATGCCGTTGAATGTCAAGGGGAGGTGGTTAGACTCTCTCTCGTTGGAGATAGTCATTGTCTCAAATGTTACTTGCCACTTATCAGCCCAAGCCTGAATGTCATCCAAGTTCATTATCTGTGGAGTTGTTAATAGAACTGAACACTGTGCAATCATCAGCAAACATCCTCAACTCTGACCTTATGTTGGAGGGAAGGTCATTGATGAAGCAGCTGAAGGTGGTTGGGCCTAGGATACTACCCTGAGAAACTCCCGCAGGGACATATCTTAAACGAGGAAAGACGGGTGCAGAGGCGGAGAGGTTTAGGGAGGGAATTCCAGAGCTTAGGGCCTCAGCAGCTGAAGGCACGGCTGGAAAGAGTGGAGCATTTAAAATCAGAGATGAGCAAGAGGCTAGAATTGAAGGAGCGCAGAGATTTCAGAAGGTTGTAGGGCTGTAGGAGGCTACAGAGATAGGCAAGGCCATGGAGGGATTTGAAAACAAGGATGGGAATTGAGAAGTGTCGACCCCTCTGAGGTCTAGCTCATATCTAGTAATTATTGACTGTCGATTGGGTGTACTGTTTGTAGTGCATCTATGCTGCTGTCAACAATGAAATAGTTGCTGGGAAGACAGTCTTGGCTCCGATGCCCCAGCTTCAACAACGTGGCATTATTAACAGGTCTCTGGTCCAACCGTTCACCCGCTTCAGAGCTCAGGTGAGCACAGGTATGAACTGTTAGTTGTACAAAGTGTTGACCCATTGCCAATGAAGTGACACCTACGGTTGTGTATCTGTAAAGCATGCAGTCCCATGTTCCGCCAACATGGAGTGCATCCCCTGAAGTCCCAAGGGATCCAAGCATCCCTTGGGAGCACTGTATATAAGCCGGCCCCTAAGGCCTGTTCCTCACTCTGGAGTGTCTTAATAAAGACTGAGGTTACTGTTACTTTAACCTCCCTGTGTGCAGTCTCATCTGTGTTAGGAACACTAATACCTGGCGACGAGTATACGAATCCAATGCAAAGATGCAGCAAACTGTGGGCATCCTGGAGAAGTTCTCAGAGGGTGAGGACTGGGAAGCCTATGTTGAACGGCTAGACCAGTACTTTTTAGCCAACGAGCTAGACAGAGAAGGAAGCGCAGCAAAAAGGAGAGCAGTCCTGCTCACGGTCTGCGGGGCACCGACCTACAGCCTCATGAAGAATCTTCTGGCTCCGGTGAAACCCACAAATAAGTCGTATGTGAAGCTGTGTATACTGGTTCGGGAGCATCTTAACCTGAGGGAGAGCATACTGATGGCAAGATATCGTTCTACACGTGCCAGCGATCTGAAGGTCAGGAAGTGGCGAGCTACGTCGCCAAGCTAAGGCGACTTGCAGGACAATGTGAGTTTGATGGCTACCTGGAGCAGATGCTTACAGACTTTTTTGTACTGGGCATTGGCCACGACACCATCCTATGAAAACTTTTGACTGTAGAGAGACCGACCCTCAGTAAGGCCATTGCAATAGCACAGGCGTTCATGTCCATCACTGATAACACCAAATAAATCTCTCAGCACACAAATGCTAGCAATGTTCATAAATTAACTGGAACTGTGTTTGCGAGCAGAAATGTACAGGGCAGAAACCACGAGTCTGCAACTGCCAGCAGGCCTCAGGTGACCCAGATGACTCAGAGTCCGCAACAAAGGATGAATGCAAGGCAATTCATACCTTGTTGGCGTTGTGGAGGCATCCATTCAGCCAATTAATGCCGCTTCAAAGGGTTATGTTTTCAAGAGCTGTGGAACAATGGGGCACCTCCAACAAGCTTGCAGACGAGCTGCAAGCTTTGCAAAACCTGCTAACCACCACGTGGCAGAGGAAGATCGGTCCATGGTGGATCAAAGCAATTTCGAGCCTCAGAGAAAGGAGGCAGATGCTGAAGTACACGGGGTGCACACATTTGAGACGAAATGTCCACCTATAATGCTAAATGTAAAATTGAATGGCTTACCTGGAGCCATTGAACTGGACACTGGCGCTCGCCAATCCATCATGAGTAAAAAGATGTTTGAGAGACTGTGGTGCAACAAGGCATTCAGACCAGCCCTGAGTCCCATCCACACAAAACTGAGAACGTACACCAAAGAGCTCATCACTGTCCTGGCAGTGCCATGGTCAAGGTCACCTACGAGGGCATGGTGCATGAACTACCACTCTGGATTGTCCTGGGCGATGGCCCCACAGTGCTTTGAAGGAGCTGGCTGGGCAAAATCCGCTGGAACTGGGATGATATCCGAGCACTATCACATGTCGATGAGGCCTCATGTACCCAGGTTCTTAACAAATTTCCTTCCCTTTTTGAGCCAGGCATTGGAAACTTTTCTTGGGCGAAGGTGCGGATCCACTTGGTCCCCGAGGCACGACTCATTCACCACAATGCATGAGCGGAACCTCACATGATGAGGGAGAGAGTGGAAATCGAGCTGGACAGGCTGCAACACGAGGACATCATCTCCCTCGTGAAATTCAGCAAGTGGGCCAGACCGATTGTTCCAGTATTCAAAAGTGATGGCACGGTCAGGATTTGCGGCGATTATAAAGTAACTATTAATCGTTTCTCCTACAGGATCAATAGCCGCCACCTAAGGCAGACGACTCATTTGCGACGCTGGCAGGAGGCAAGACGTTCACCAAGCTCGACCTGACTTCGGCGGACATGACACAGGAGCTGGAGGAGTCTTCGAAGGGCCTCACTTGCATCAACACGCACAAGGGACTGTTCATCTACAACAGATGCACATTTGGAATTTGATCGGCTGCAGCGATCTTCCAGAGAAACATGGAGAGCCTACTCAAGTCGGTACCACGCATGGTAGTTTTTCAGGACGACATATTGGTCACAGACACCGTCGAGCACTTGTAAAACCTGGAGGAGGTCCTCCAGTGACTGGATCGCGTAGGGCTGTGGCTGAAGAGGTCGAAATGCGTCTTCATGGCAACAGAAGTGGAGTTTTTGGGGAGAAAGATCACGGCGAACGACGTTCGGCCCACAGACGCCAAGACAGAGGCTATCAGGAACGCGCCCAGGCCACAGAACGTTACGGAGCTGCGGTCGTTCATGGGACTCCTCAACTATTTTGGTAACTTCCTACCGGGGTCAAGCACCCTCTTAGAGCCCCTGCATGTGTTATTACGCAAAGGTTAAAATTGGGTATGGGGGAAAAAAAACAAGTAATTGCTTTTGAGAAAGCCAGAAACATTTTATGCTCCAACAAGCTGCTTGTATTGTATAACCCGTGTAAAAGATTTGTGCTAGCATATGAAGTGTCGTCGTACGGAGTCGGGTGTGTATTACAACAAGCTAACGTTGCGGGGAAGTTGCAACCTGTCGCCTATGCTTCCAGGAGCTTGTCTCAGGCAGAGAGGGCCTACAGCATGATTGAGAAAGATGCATTAGCGTGTGTGTTCGGGGTAAAGAAAATGCATCAGTACCTGTTTGGCCTCAAATTTGAGCTGGAAACCGATCACAAGCCCCTCATATCCCTGTTCGCTGAAAACAAGGGGATAAATACTAATGCCTCAGCCCGCATACAAAGGTGGGCACTCGCGCTATCAGCATATAACTATATCATCCGCCACAGGCCAGGCACCGAGAACTGTGCAGATGCTCTCAGTCGGCTACCATTGCCCACCACGGGGGTGGAAATGGCGCAGCCTGCAAACTTGTTGATGGTAGCGCAGCCAGCTGACTTGTTGATGGTCATGGAAGCGTATGAAAATGATAAATCACCTGTCACAGCCCGCCAGATTAGGACTTGGACCAGCCAAGATCCTCTGCTGTCCCTAGTAAAAAAACTGTGTACTGCATGGGAGCTGGGCCAGCAACCTCGTTGAAATGCAAGAGCTAATCAAGCCGTTCCAGCGGCGAAAGGACGAGCTGTCCATTCAGGCAGGCTGCCTGTTGTGGAATAACTGCGTAGTGCAACCCAAAAAGGGCAGGGAGACGTTCATCTCGGACCTCCACAGCACACACCCGGGTATAGTAATGATGAAAGCGATAGCCAGATCCCACCTGTGGTGGCCCGGTATCGACTCTGACTTAGAATCCTGTGTATGGCAACGCAGCGTGTGTGCTCAATTGAGCAACGCGCCCAGAGAGGCACCACTAAGTTTGTGGTCCTGGCCCTCCAGACCATGGTCGAGGATCCATGTCGACTATGCGGGCCCGTTTCTCGGTAAAATGTTCCTGGTGGTGGTGGATGCTTTTTCAAAATGGATTGAATGTGAAGTAATGTCGGGAAGCACTGCCACCGCCACCATTGAAAGCCTGAGGGCCATGTTTGCACCCACGGCCTGCCTGACATACTGGTCAGTGACAATGGGCCATGTTTCACCAATGCCGAATTTAAAGAATTCATGACCCGCAATGGGATCAAACATGTCACCTCGGCCCCGTTTAAACCAGCCTCCAATGGGCAGGCAGAGCGGGCAGTACAAACAATCAAACAGAGCCTTAAATGAGTCACAGAAGGCGCACTCTAAACCCGCCTGTCCCGAGTACTGCTCAGCTACCGCACAAGATCCCACTCGCTCAGAGGGGTGTCCCCGGCTGAACTACTCATGAAAAGGACACTTCAAACCAGACTCTCGCTGGTTCACCCCAACCTGCATGATCAGGTAGAGAGCAGGCGACAGCAACAAAATGTAAACGATGGTCGTGCCACTGTGTCACGGGAAATTGATCTGAATGACCCTGTGTATGTGCTAAACTATGGACATGGTCCCAAGTGGATTGCGGGCACGGTGATAGCTCAAGACGGGAGTAGGTTATTTGTCGTCAAACTAGACAATGGACAAATTTGCAGAAAGCACCTGGACCAAACGAGGCTGCGGTTCACAGACTGCCCTGAACAACCCACAGCAGACACCACCTTTTTTGAGCCCACAACACATACCCAAAGGATCAACGACACCACCCCGGACCAGGAAATCGAACCCATCACGCCCAATAGCCCAGCAAGGCCAGGCTTACCTAGCAGCCCTGCAGGGCCAACAACATGCCAGCCAAAACACCAGAACAGACATTTGTACCGAGGCGGTCCACCAGGGAAAGAAAGGATCCCGACCGCCTCACCTTAGAAATAGTTTTCACTTTGACTTCGGAGGGGAGTGATGTTGTGTATCTGTAAAGCATGCACTCCCCTGTTCCGTCACTAGGGAGTGCATCCCCTGAAGTCCCAAGGGATCCCAGCATCCCTTGGGAGCACTGTATATAAGCCGGCCCCGAAGGCCTGTTCGTCGCTCTGGAGTATCTTAATAAAGACTGAGGTCACTGTTACTTCTATCCTCCTTGTGTGCAGTCTCATCTGTGTTAAGAACACAATACCTACAGCCCTAGATTCACTAATAGCGATTGTAATACCTGTGATAACTCCTGTGGTGTGATGACGGCACCTGCTGACTCTGAGATTGTGTTTAGGAAGTGTACAGAGATATCATCCATCAAAATTCCGCATAGCGCTCCTCACCTATGCTTTCAATATTGTGTATTTATTCACAGGAAGGCACTCACACAATGAACCAGCAAACAAAACAATTTAAGAACTGAACTGTCTGGAAATAAAAATAAACAAATCCATCATCAGCATCATCATAGGCAGTCCCTCGCAATCGAGGAAGACTTGCCTCCACTCTAAAAGTGAGTTCTCAGGTGACTGCACAGTCCAATACAGGAATTACAGTCTCTGTCACAGGTGGAGCAGACAGTGGTTGAAGGAAAGGGTGGGTGAGGAGTCTGGTTTGCCACACACTCCTTCCGCTGCCTGCCCTTGTTTTCTGCATGATCTCGGCGACGAGACTCGAGGTGCACAGCACCCTCCTGGATGCTCTTCCTCCACTTCGGGTGGTCTTTGGTCAGGGACTCCCAGGTGTCGGTGGGGATGTCGCAATTTATCAGCAAGGCTTTGAGGGTGTCCTTGAAATGTTTCCTCTGCCCATCTGGGGCTCACTTACCGTGTAGCAGTTCCGAGTAGAGCGCTTGCTTTGGGAGTAAATCCACAGGTTAGCTCCAGAACTTCAGGTAACCTTTACGAATAGAATGAGGAAAACAGAGCAAAGAGAGAAGGAAATAAGACGAAGTTCTAAGGAAGAAGTTAAGCTAAAAAATGAGAAGGATAGACAGGGAGGACACAAAAGAGGAGGGAAACACAAGGGTAGCTTTAAAAGCAAGGCAAAACTACACAAAACTAAGTCTGAGACATCAGTGGGTCCTCTCATCTCCTCATTCAGCCCCTTCAGTGAGTGGATCCTGACTCTCTTCCCCTTTATCTATCTCCTTAATTCATTTGTAATGATCAACGAGCAACCGCCACTAGGATTTAATGTGATAACAACACTTGCAGAAATATACCTGAAATAAACCAAGACAGTCAAGAGCATTTAAGTTGCTGCAAACATTTCTATAATGACCTCTCACGAGGTTCATCATTTGCAGGATATTATTTCACCTCAGAGCCTCCAGTTAGAAACAGAGAAACATAGAAAATAGGTGCAGGAGTAGGCCATTCGGCCCTTCGAGACTGTACCACCATTCAATGAGTTCATGGTTGAACATACAACTTCAGTACCCCATTCCTGCTTTCTCGCCATACCCCTTGATCCCCCTAGTAGTAAGGACTACATCTAACTCCTTTTTGAATATATGTAGTGAATTGGCCTCAACAACTTTCTGTGGTAGAGAATTCCACAGGTTCACCACTCTCTGGGTGAAGAAGTTTCTCCTCATCTTGGTCCTAAATGGCTTACCCCTTATCCTTAGACTGTGACCCCTGGTTCTGGACTTCCCCAACATTGGGAACATTCTTCCTGCATCTAAACTGTCTAAACCCGTCAGAATTTTAAACGTTTCTCTGAGATCCCCTCTCATTCTTCTGAACTCCAGTGAATACAAGCCCAGTTGATCCAGTCTTTCTTGATAAGTCAGTCCCGCCATGCTGGGAATCAGTCTGGTGAACCTTCGCTGCACTCCCTCAATAGCAAGAATGTCCTTCCTTAAGTTAGGAGACCAAAACTGAACACAATACTCCAGGTGTGGCCTCACCAAGGCCCTGTACTAACTGTAGTAACACCTCCCTGCCCCTATACTCAAATCCCCTCGCTATGAAGGCCAACATTCCATTTGCTTTCTTAACCGCCTGCTGTACCTGCATGTCAACCTTCAATGACTGATGTACCATGACACCCAGGTCTCGTTGCACCTCCCCTTTTCCTAATCTGTCACCATTCAGATAATAATCTGTCTCTCTGTTTTTACCACCAAAGTGGATAACCTCACATTTATCCACATTATACTTCATCTGCCATGCATTTGCCCACTCACCTAACCTACCCAAGTCACTCTGCAGCCTCATAGCATCCTCCTCGCAGCTCACACTGCCACCCAACTTCGTGTCATCCGCAAAATTTGGAGATACTACATTTAATCCCCTCGTCTAAATCATTAATGTACAATGTAAACAGCTGGGGCCCCAGCACAGAACCTTGCGGTACCCCACTAGTCACTGCCTGCCATTCTGAAAAGTACCCATTTACTCCTACTCTTTGCTTCCTGTCTGACAACCAGTTCTCAATCCACGTCAGCACACTACCCCCAATCCCATGTGCTTTAACTTTGCACATTAATCTCTTATGTGGGACCTTGTCGAAAGCCTTCTGAAAGTCCAAATGCACCACATCAACTGGTTCTCCCTTGTCCACTCTACTGGAAACATCCTCAAAAAAGTTGTTATACAAGCTACAACAATTTTGTGGCAGAGGGGTTGATATTGATTAATAATAATGATGTTGGTGCGTGTGCAATCAGCCAAGGCTACAGAGAAATCCGAGACAAAAGTAGGGAGTTTGTTCAAACTATTCCCCTTGTCCAGTCTGTGAAGATGCATTCATATTTCAACATTTTCCTCTTTGATGGCCCTGACCTGGAGTGAAGTATTTTTCAAATCGAATGCAGCTGCAGAATGACATTGGAGTTCATTTTTAATGCAAGTGAAGAGCCTCTGGTTAGATAGGAATCCTTAAATCAGATCCTGAGAACACAGAAAATATATGTTAATCAATCAGCACCACAAAAACAGAGAAGCTGGTCATTCATCTCAGATGCACAACTGAAACATTAGCACATGAATCCCTTATGGTGGTTGCTCATGGATCAGTACTACTGAATGAAGGAGATAGATAAAGGGGAAGAGAGTTGGGATGCACACACTGAAGGGGCTGAATGAGGAGATGAGAGGACCCACTGATGTCTCAGACTTGGTTTGATGTGGTTCAGCCTTGATTTTTGAAGCTTTCTTTTTGTTTCCCTTCTTTTTCATGTCCTCTGCTTCCCTATCTTTTTCACTGCTTCCTCTTCCTCTTTTGAGGAAGACTTCACATCCTGTTTCGAACTTTCTTTTACTTTCTTTCCTTTGCTCCATTTTCCTTGTTCCAAAAGCGAGGGTTACCTGCAATGGAGGAGCTAACCCATGGATTCATTTATTTTCAATTTTGGACAGCTGAGTTCTTAAATTAATTTCTTTGTTGGTTCATTCTGCCATCCTGTGAATTCAATGTCAAGGGCAAGAAATTGGCCTCCTTTACGCCTCGCGTCAGCAGCTCTAGGGGGCGCTAACGGGGCGCTACCGATCCTGTAACCGTGTGTGGCGAGAGTACCGACGCTCGCAAACTTGCTGTGCAGGCTAGTGGAGGCGGTAAACCCGAACACCACCACCTCCTGCACCCCGGAGATCATGTGGCCATCCAGTGCACAGCGCCCCAGTATCGCCCCGGATGCAAACTTCACTTCCGCCTCCTGCAGCATTGCCGGGCGTCAACACCAGCAGCTGCAGGTAGTCTTGTGAGGTCGGCTGACCGCAAGGGATTGCCGGTGAGGTAAGTGAAAAAATCTTTTATGAACTCTCTGTGCATTTTTTTTAGGTTTTCTTTCGCTGCGATTGATGAGCCCTGCATTCTGTTCGAGTGCTTGGGGCTGATCATCAAGGATCACGGGTGCCATCGATGAGCAGGGGATTCAATTTCTTGCAGAGCCCGTAGCAATGCCCCTTCCCATTAAGGGAGGGAAGAAACCTCTGATCCCGGCAGCACTGCACTGGACATGGTGGAGCGATCCAAGGGAAGCACTTGATTTAGCACTCCACGTCCCTCCTGGAGCACTAAACCAGAAGTTTGCATCTGCTGTAATTGGGTAGCGCGGGGCAATACTTTTGTGCTACCGCAAAAGTTATCGCCCCAAATGGAGCGCTACGTAATTTCTAGCCCCAAGTGTTTTGGAGCACAGCACCACTCAGTGACTTATAGGTCAGTGGAATGACCACCATATCAGGCACATTGTGTTACGCAAGAAAGAGTAGAAATATAAGAAAATGGAGCAGGAGTAGGCCATTCTGCTCCTTGAGCCTGCTCCGCCAATCAATACGACCATGGCTGATCTGATCTTGGCCTCAGCTCCACTTCCCTGCCCGCTCCCCATAACCCTTCACTCCCTTATCAAACAAAAATCTCTATCGCCGCTTAAATATATTCAATGACCCAGCCTCCACAGCTCTCTGGGGCAGAGAATTCCACAGATTTAAAACCCTCTGAGAGAAGAAATTCCTCCTCATCTCAGTTTTAAATGGGCGACCTCTTATTCTGAAACTATGACCCCTGGTTCTAGATTCCCCCATGAGGGGAAACATCCTCTCTACATCTACTTTGTCGAGCCGCCTCAATATCTTATATGTTTCAATAAAATCACCTCTCATCCTTCTAAATTCCAATGAGCATAGACCTAACCTACTCAACCTTTCTTCATAAGTCAATCCTTTCATCTCAGGAATCAACCTAGTGAACGTTCTCTGAACTGCCTCCAATGCAAGTATATCCCTCCTATACCTCACCATTACCCTGCACAGTTGTAGCAGGACTTCTCTGCTTTTATACTCGAGACTTTTGCAATAAAGGCCAACATTCCATTTGCCTTCCTGATTACTTGCTGTACCTGCATACTAACTTTTTGTGTTTCATGCACAAGGACCCCCAGTGTTGTGGAGTATTACAAAGATACTCAACACACGTCTGCTTTGGAGAAAATAATCATTTATTATAAAGTTCTCAGCTTCTATATGAATTCAGTAACTCAGTGTTCCAAGCAGCTGTTCTCACCAAGCAGCTTCAGACTGTTATTTTTATACAATGAAAATACATACAAAATCATGAAGCATACGTGCAGAAGTTTTCCATTGGTTGTTTCCCTTAACACATCACAAATCCTTGCCTAGTTACAATTTTATTGGTGCATACAATTTCATTTCCGTGCGCCTGTTATCTGATTAGTTAAGTGCTACATCATTACTTTTCTACGGTTAAGTAATTCCTACAAATTTCTTCCCAGACCTATTTGTCTTTGACTATATTTTTTGTTATTGACAGACAAGCTGGAGTGTTTCAATTCTTCTTTGTATCGTTATCTTATACCATGCTATGTGAACTAGCTGTTCTTACAGCTTGTTTTTGTACAATAAGCCTGCTTTCCCATCACATAGAAACATAGAAACATAGAAAATAGGTGCAGGAGTAGGCCATTCGGCCCTTCTAGCCTGCACCGCCATTCAATGAGTTCATGGCTGAACATTCAACTTCAGTACCCCATTCCTGCTTTCTCGCCATACCCCTTGATCCCCCTAGTAGTAAGGACCTCATCTAACTCCTTTTTGAATATATTTAGTGAATTGGCCTCAACAACTTTCTGTGGTAGAGAATTCCACAGGTTCACCATTCTCTGGGTGAAGAAGTTCCTCCGCATCTCGGTCCTAAATGGCTTACCCCTTATCCTTAGACTGTGACCTCTGGTTCTGGACTTCCCCAACATTGGGAACATTCTTCCTGCATCTAACCTGTCTAACCCCGTCAGAATTTTAAATGTTTCTATGAGGTCCCCTCTCATTCTTCTGAACTCCAGTGAATACAAGCCCAGTTGATCCAGTCTTTCTTGATAGGTCAGTCCCGCCATCCCGGGAATCAGTCTGGTGAACCTTCGCTGCACTCCCTCAATACTACATTCTTGAGAATTACAAGCTTAGCTACAATACTTTTTAGAAAATACTATGGGCTAGAAACTCCACTTTTATGCTCATCACCCAAAAATGGGCAATATTTCCGGCATGGGCGGTAAAAAAGGGTTTTCAGATCGCCGGCTTCTCGTCCATTCTCAAAGCGCCTAGACTCCATTTTTGAAAATGGGCGTTACCGCGAGCGATATGAATTGGGCGTTAGCATTAAATTTTTTTGACCTACTGCCATAAAGTGTCGCCGTCCTTAGCAACGGCATGGCAACGCCTGATCCCTGTGATTCAGGAGGTCAAGGGTCATCATGACATGCACAGAGAGAGGGAGCTCAGAGGCACTGAAAGCGCATGTGGCTGTGTTGTGTGCTTGTCTGGCTGTTGTGGGAGGCACGAGGGAGATTCACCAGCAGCAAAAAGCTTAATAAGCACCAAGAACACAGTTGACACTGAGTTTTTGTCCAACAAATAAGATATAACATGGAAGGGATGGAGGAGGCCCTGGAGCTGGTAGCCAGGAACAGTGGTGGCAGAGAGCTCCAAGTGGTCCCGGAACACGGCACTGTACCCTAAGGTGCCGCATCCCCATTGCCAACCACACGAGAGCCAGCAGCAACATCTTGCTTCTGGTTCGGAGCACATTCCCACCTCGGGACCGTCCTTTCCCATATCAGTCCAAGCAGAGTTTCGGCCGTCACACCACCCTCCCCCACCATCCCTCCAATGAAGCATCGCCTGAGGAGCTCCTTGGCCAGGCGGCTTGGAGTCAGGAGGGGAAGGGGAAGGGGTAGAGGTGGAGTGGTGAAGCTGGGGGGGTGGGGGAAAAGGGTTGGTTGGTTCAGAAATACTGATGATTTCAGACTAATGTTCAGTTCAAATGTTTTCTATTTAACAAAACCTTGTTGTGCATTGGCTCAGATAGCTGCACTGTTACACGCTGGTGATTTCCTTAATATCAAAAGGGTATAATGACACTTAAGTTCAATCAACTTAAACTTTAACTGTCACCAAGGTGATGCCCACCATTGAAGTATGACCTGCACACTCAGCAGTGTGTCAGCCTTGTAAATAACATCAACGTTCTTTCAGGCAAAGCGATCATTGATGAGCTCCTGACATAAGGCTTTTTTAGCTATCATGCCACCACGGGCCCTTTCATGTGGTCTACAGGGGGGTGAGGGCATGGCTTCAGCATCAGCCTGATTGTCTGGACTGCTGTCAGCGTCCGCCTCCTCATCCTCCTCTTCCTCTCTCTGGTGAGTTGGACTGTCAGACTCATCAGGCAATTCTTGTCCCCTCCTGATAGCCAAGTTGTGCAGCATGGAGCACTCTACTACGAATTGAGCTGCCTGCTCAGGGTGGGATTGGAGCTTGCCTCCTGAGTGGTCCAGGCATCTAAAGCACTGCTTAAGCACTCCAATGATTTTCTCCACGATATTGCGAGTTATTCTGTGGCTCTTGTATCACCTCTTGGCTTTGGTGTGGGTGTCATGCAGGGGAGGTCATCAGCCACGTGGTGAGGCCATACTCTTTTATACCAAGCATCCAGCATTCACCTTGTGGCTGATTGTTAAACAAGTCAGATACAGTGCACTCACATAGGATCCCGGAAATTGAGCACTCACTGCCAGTATAATTTGCTGGTGGATGACAACCAGTTGGACATTCAGAGAGTAGAATTCCTTGTGGCTCCTGAAAACCTCAGCATCCTGAAAAGGTGCCCGAATACACCAGTCTATTGCTACCTGCACCTTGGGGAAGTTTGCAATTCTGGAGAATCCTAGAGCCCTCTCACTCTGTGCCTCCTTGGTCACAGGGAAGCTGATCAAGACCCTGCTGCAGGTGTACAGAGCTTCAGTGACCTATGCAATGTGTGGCATGTTGAGAAAGTCCGCAAAAATCTCCAGCTGTGGCCTGAAAAGAACCCGAGGCATAGAGCGACAGTGCCGCGGTGACTTTGACCTCGACAGACAGTGCAGTACTGATGGTGCTGGCAGGCCGCAGATCTGCCGTTATCAGCTGGCATACCTCAGTAATAACGTCTTTGTGGAAGCGCAGTCTCCAAAGGTAGGTGGTGTCGGGCAAGTCGAGGTAAGAATGCTTCTCCTTGAACTTGCAGGGGGTGTAACGTCTGGTCCTCCTCATCAGTCTGTCATGTCTTACATTGGGCACGTAATGCAGTGGAGCGTACCTTCGGCGATGTCGAGTCTGCTGCAAGTAATTGGTCACAAGGAGAGGGTGAGAAAGGACAGGCCCCATTGCAGTAGCTCTCTGTTTTCCATCGATTGGCCACAAACAAGGAATGTCCTGACGAAGACATCTATTCAATTCCAATCGGTCACAGTATGGTCAAGATGTTTGTAGAGATGTTCACATCAATCCAACGACATCCAGAGTACATCCGATTTCCGCTGAGGCTGAAGCACAACAGCCTTTTAAAGGATGTGACATGTGATCTAGAACATGGCGTCCATAACGCTGTGATTAGTTCCAGTTAGTTCCACTTTGTCTGGGTGTTTTTTTGGGCGAGCGATATTGTGGGCGATATGTGTGCGAGGTGGTGAAATTGACGCAGGGTGATCTCATGGTCGCTAGTTTCGGTAAATATGCTCTTAACGACAAAAAAAGTGGATGGGCGGTATTATTGAATCTCGCCGTTAAATCAGTGCGGAAATTAACGTTGGGCTATATTATGGGCGTTGATTTCGCCCATTCTGATGATTCCGCCCCAAAAAAGTGGGCGGGTGGTAATATTTTTTCCCGGCATTAAGCACATGGGGAAAGTAATGCTCGGCAATACGTTTCCTAAAAATGTCCGTCAGTTTCCATTTTGTGCCTAAATGGGCGATAGATGGGCGTCGTATGTCATTTCAGTGGTAAAATGGGCATCAAGCATGCAAAAAAAGTGGAGGTTCTACCCTAATGGTTTTAAATCATATGGTTAATCTAATCCAACGTGACCAATCATTCACTTCATCTGATTCATGTGTACTCCGCCAGTCTCGGTGATCAGGCAATAGGTTGGGAATCACCCACAAATCATATCAGGTATTCATTCTGCAACAATTTGACTAGTTCCCTAGATTGTAGCTTTGCTTGGGTATACTTCTTCTGCCTTTTAGAAACATAGAAAATAGGTGCAGGAGTAGGCCATTCGGCCCTTCCAGCCTGCACCGCCATTCAATGAGTTCATGGCTGAACATTCAACTTCAGTACCCCATTCCTGCTTTCGCGCCATACCCCTTGATCCCCCGAGTAGTAAGGACCTCATCTAACTCCTTTTTGAATATATTTAGTGAATTGGCCTCAACAACTTTCTGTGGTAGAGAATTCCACAGGTTCACCACTCTCTGGGTGAAGAAGTTCCTCCGCATCTCGGTCCAAAATGGCTTACCCCTTATCCTTAGACTGTGACCTCTGGTTCTGGACTTCCCCAACATTGAGAACATTCTTCCTGCATCTAACCTGTCTAACCCCGTCAGAATTTTAAATGTTTCTATGAGGTCCCCTCTCACTTGTTACATAACATCACCAACCAACTCAAGGCTATAACTATCTGTACTGCCACTAGGGTGTGTGAAAGGATCCTTATCCACAGATGCATTTAAACGTTCATTCCCCAAAGCCATAGTCTCAAGTACCAAGGCGGGTTTTTCAGGTTATCCTTTATTTCACTGTCCAGTTCTTTGCCTTTAACCTTTAGCTCATAATATCTTTTAATGTTATTTCATATTGGTCCTTTGAGTTCGGTTAAATCTTCAGGTAACAGGGGAATTGGTGGTGCTTGCTCTTCCATGTAATTTTGCTTAATCTCATCACTTATATTTAATGTCATTGTCTTCCTAGCGTGTACGTCATGCGTGCTCTTCCCCTGATACACTGGGAGTAAAGCAAAAGTTAGGGAATTGTAAAGTTACAAGTCAAGCCGCCATCATTGTAAGTTCCCAGGCTAGTTACCACACAATATTCTCCTCGTCCTTGATAGGTATAATGCGTGGGTTCGTTTCGGGCAAGATTTATTTCAATGACACATCCTTCCGTAGTATTGTCAAACCCACAGCTCTCTTCGCTCCTGTCTCCCATTGGGTGAGGGCATATAGTTAGTCTTCCTTCTCTCCAGCACCTGGATAAAGATATTCCCCTTATGTTTCCATTCTTTTTGACCGCATCGGGTAATGGCGGATGTACTCTTCCCCTTATATTATCCCTATGTTTTCAACTTCATATTGAGGACATGGGTATGAGTCTTGGTTTATTACAGGGATCACTAGTATTATCCCAACCATAGGGGTTTGTTTCCCCTCACATCCTCCTGTAACCACATACACCCTAGTCATTCCTTCAGGGTGCAGGCATCTAATGGCCCAGTGTGCTGTGCCATTTCTTTCAATTGGGTGCTATTTATCCAATCTAGGACTTGTCCGGTTTGTATCTGATCCATATTGTGTCTCACCTGACTGATCATCCATCCCCATAGGCATGACATGTGTCTCTTTTCCTGTCCTCGGTATCATCTTCTCATTCCTGCTTATTTCACTCGTTAATTGTTCGTGCATGGCCTTCTAATACGGATATACCCTCTAGCAGTATTTTGGATGTTTTAGATCCTAACTCTGAAGATTCTATCCTATCCCAGCCTGCTTCTGCATTAGGACCTCCATCATTCCCCTCAAACTATCTACTGCTGTTTGGATTGCCTGTATATCTAGTGCATTTACTGGAGAGATCCCTGTATTTACTCCAGTTAATACGTCATTTACTATCGATCTCCTCTGTCTTCCTCCTGTGTGTCTCAGCTGCTTGTGATACTCCCTTGCTCCTGATGCATCCCTAGCTTTTCTCAGGACTGTGTCTAGCAACCGCGTGCATAACGCTTTAGTCTTGGGGCTACACTTTTCTGGCAGGTTAAATTAATGATCACAGGTAACATTTCATGCTGCACATTGTCAAATAACAACATTCTCTCCGATCTCATCACCAACCCGCCGGGCGGACCTTCAGGAAGGAGAGGGCAAATAATCCGTGGGAGTGTTGTTAGCCCTGGGGTGTGACTACAGGTTTTTGCCAATAGATCACCACTGCTGGACCTGAACACTTTCTCTCTTCCCGACACATGAAGCATTCTATCGCTTTTAACGAGGCGGCCTTAAAACCTTGTTCCTGCCTGGGTTCGGACAATGTACGTTTATTGTTGTTCCGGTTCAATCACCACGCGCTTCCCCGAGGTTAATTCCCATAAACATTCCTGACACTCGGATGTCGCCCCCCTAGGGGCTGCTTTACGTAGTTGTTGTACCCTCTGATTTGGGTATATGCTTCTGTGGTAGCTTGTCCTTGTCCTTGTCGAATCATAAAGGCGGTGGTGATCACGTTTATATCATCATCATAGGCCGTCCCTAGGAATCGAGGAAGACTTGTGTCCACTCCTGAAGTGAGTTCTTTTGTGGCTGAACAGTCCAATATGAGAGCCACAGACTCTGTCACAGGTGGGACATACATTCACTGAGGGAAGGGTTGGGTGGGATTGGTTCGCCGCGTGCTCCTTCCGCTGCCTGCGTTTGACCTCTTCACGCTCTTGGTGTTGAGATTCAAAGAGCTCAACGCCCTCCCGGATGCACTTTCTCCAATTAGGGCGGTCTTCGGCCAGGGACTCCCAGGTGTTAGTGGTGATGTCGCACTTTAGCAGGGAGGCTTTAAGGGTGTCCTTGTAATGTTTCCGCTGCCCACCTTTGGCTCGCTTGCCGTGAAGGAGTTCCGCATAGAGCATTTGCTTAGGGAGTCTCGTGACTAGCATGCGAACCATGTGGCTTGCCCAACGAAGGTAATTGAAAGTGGTCAGTGCTTCAATGCTGGGGATGTTAGCCTGGACAAGGACACTCATGTTGGTGCGCCTGTCCTCCCAGGGGATTTGCAGGATCTTGCGGAGACATCGTTGGTGATACATCTCCAGTGACTTGAAATGTCTTTTGTACATCGTCCATTCCTCAGACCCATACAGGAGGCGGGTATTACTACAGCCCTGTAGACCATGAGCTTGGTGGTAGATTTGAGGGCCTGTCTTCAAACACTCTTTTACTCAGGCGGCCGAAGGCTGCACTGGAGGCGGTGTTGAATCTCCGCATCAATGTCTGCTTTTGTTGACAAGAGGCTCCCACTGTGTGGGAAATGGTCCACATTGTCAAGGGCCGTGCTGTGAATATTGATGATTGGGGGGCAGTGCTGTGCAGCGAGGACAGGCTGGTGGAGGACCTTTGTCTTACGGATGTTCAGAGTAAGGCCCATGCTTTCATATGCCTCGGTGAATACATTGACTATATCCTGGAGTTCAGCCTCAGAATGTGCGCAGATGCAGGCGTCATCCGCGTACTGTAGCTCAACAACAGAGGTTGGGGTGATCTTGGAGTTGGCCTGGAGGCAGCGTAGGTTAAACAGCTTCCCACTGGTTCTGCAGTTTATATACATTCTGTTGATAAAACACATCCTGGATATTCCAGGTTTTTAGTTAGATTCTTACCATTTTTACTTCTACCGGTTCGTTTGTTCTGTTTCTCCGTGCATGTGACCTTTCTTAGATCCATTTTATTATGGCAATTACCACTAGTATTGCAAATATTAATCCTAATATCCCGAAAAGTCCATCTATCAATGCATCCCTCCACTCCTTATACTCTAAGGCGTATCTTAAGGAGTAGATTACCGGGAGTATATCATGTTCCGCCATCAGCCATACCCTTATATTCCTTCAGCTGGGACCAATGTTTCCATCGGCCCCCATCTTTCATACTTATACACATACATGTGTCACCACTGATTAACACTTCATATGGCCCACTCCATCGTGGGGTGAATCCAGGGTTTTCCTGGCAATTCTCTAACCATTACCTTCGCTCCAACCTCCAGCACTACGACAAGAGCTTTGTCCCTTTATCTTCATCCTCGTCCCTTTGTCTATCTCTTACTTCCTCTTTCAGTTGATTACTCAATTCCATCACATTCTTCCTGATTCTATCTCATAATGGTCCTAATTCTGCCCCTCCTGTAACTATCCCCTCGGGTATCCTCATAGGGGGTTAATCCTGTCGTTCAATTTGGTGTGGCATGTAACCTCATCAGTATCGTGGGTAGTAATTCTGGCTAGGATTGTCCGGTTTCCTGTATTTCAAAAACAAGTGATAGTTTATAAACTATCTTAACATACAAGTGCTCACAATTCAAGTTCTCGCAGATCATTTCTAAGGTTACTTCCATATCTTATCTCATCTCCCCCAAATGTCATTTCTGTCTCTCATCAGACAACACTACAAAGGGTTAAAAAAAACTTTCAGCTCTCTGTTTGAAAAAGTGGGTAGAGCTAAAACAAACATACAGACGCACGATTTTTCTTTTAAAAGACAGGTTTTCAGACAAATGAAAAATTCATTAACTCCCACCTCAAATATTCCACAGTCAAGAAAACTTCCACACAAACACTTTCATTTAAAGACAAACATTCACACCAACTTTTCATTCAACAAAGCTTATCTTTCTCTTTCTCGGCACAAAAGCTGAAGCTTCTGTGTCAGTTTTATTTTTCAGCAACTTATTCTCAAACTACTCACTTCTACTTAATCTCCGTAATTCCTCTAACTGTGGTCTTGCCATGGCTTTGTATTGAAGGCACTGACTTACTACCATTAATCCTGCTTTGGTGGTTTTCTTATTTTTCTGTTTTTCCCACCATAATTTCTGTTTGGCTGGCTCTATTTTGGGATCCCACCCGCCACTTAACATAGTCATTATTAATTTCTTATGC
Organism: Pristiophorus japonicus; assembly: GCF_044704955.1. NCBI lineage: Eukaryota > Metazoa > Chordata > Chondrichthyes > Pristiophoridae > Pristiophorus > Pristiophorus japonicus. The sequence continues at coordinate 50,661,191 of NC_091982.1, forward strand.
TCATCCGCAAAGTATCGACTGAGCGACCCTTCTGGTCCCCAGTCCAACAGATCCTTGCATGCCATCTCTCGACTGGGTACGTCTATCCCTCTACTGGCTTCCGCGTACTGTCTCCAAGCCCTTGGACTCCTCTAACGTCCAACCGGACTAACAATACTGATTGCCTCCCTAATCTGGATCCTCAAATCTAGAGTCTGCAACCACTACCGGTTTCTCACTTTGACTTATATAGTGACGGATATACAACACATTTAAATTATCCCCAAGTCTTTAACACCATGACAGACCCTTCTTACAAGTTCGGACCAACACGTTTCATGGCAGATTACATCAGATTTATGAGTGGTATTTAAAATATATTCACTCGCGATGGTCTTCAAACGTCTGTCTGTCTTTCGCCCGGATCTGTCCTGCCAGACTATGCCATTTGTTGTGGAGTATTACAAAGATACTCAACACAGGTCAGTTTCAGAGAAATGAATCGTTTATTATAAAGTACTCAATCAAGGGAGAAGCAGCTTTTACACGAGTTCAGTAACTCGGTGCCCCAACCAGCCATTCTCACCGAGCAGGCATGACAGGCCAATGGCCTCGTTCTGAGCTGTAAGTTTTTATGATCCTATGATCTCATTACTGTTTATGGAACCTTGATGTGGGTATTATGGCTGCCATGTTTCCCTACATTAGAACAGTGAATACACTTCCAAACATACTTCATTGGCTGTTAAGCACATCTTGAGGTCTTAAAAGATTGTTACATAAATTGTCATTCTTTTGTCTTTCTTTGCCTGCAGTTTCCACTGGCATTTACTGCCCTGTTTACGCAGGGAGGATGTTTCCTCTGGCTGGGGAGTCTAGAACCAGCGGTCACAGTCTCAGAATGAAGGGTCAGCCATTTAGGACTGAGTTGAGGAGAAACTTTTTCACTCGGAGGATTGTGAATTCTCTACCCCAGAGGGCTGTGGAGGCTCAGTCTTTGAGTGTATGCAAGACAGAGATCAATAGATTTTTGAATATTAAGGGAATCAAGGGATATGGGGACAGTGCAGGAAAGTGGAGTTGAGGTAGAAGATCAGCCATGATCTTATTGAATGGCGGAGCAGGCTCGAGGGGCCGAATGGTTAACTCTTGCTCCGAGCTCTTATGTTCTTACGTCTCATTTTTCATATAATGATTTGGCAGAAAAAAAATCATTGATTCGCCTTCCCCGCCCGATCCCCCAGAATTGTTACCTTGTACAAACCTTATGTTACCTTGTACCTTATGCTGCTCTATACATTTTGTTGTGCTTTCCAGTACAGACATCCCACTACCTATTAGCAACCTCGTCATTGTATGAAACCACCCCAGCCTCTGTGTCATGAAGTAACCACTTGGGACTATTTAATTATGAATCTATTAGTAACAGTTAACTACCTGCTTGATTAAATGTTAATTAGCAATGAAAATATGATTTGATTGCTATGACAATCGTTTGAGAATAGTTTCATTGAAGAGGTAATTGATATTTCAGAAATGCATGTCTGACTTTGTAAAAGGGGAAAAACAACTTTCTCATCCTGTTTAAATATGTAAATTACAGTAACTCACGAATATATTCTCCATTCAAGCAAAAATACACAAGTAATTACCAAATTACATTTTCTAATTTAATTTACATATGTAACAAAAATCAGTGTGCAATTGATCACATTTTCTTCCCTGTGTGACAGTTTCATTAAGATATGATTTACAACCTTTGATCAATAGGGAGAAAAAAAACCGACTTTTCAATTAACTTAGTTTACAACCACTCAACCTTTGCTGTTTGCCAGTAATCGGTTTATGAAGCAAAAGCTTTCAAACTGTGTCTGGAAGTAGAAACTCTCCTGTTCCCCTGTGGACAGGCTTCTCAAAGGAACACATCCAGCCTTGCAAAATGCTCTGCTGTGGCTATTACCACTGAATAACAACGATACATAACACATCACATTAGAATAGGAAGGAAAAGAAGAAAGGAAGAAAAAAAGAAGGAAGGAAGGAAGGAAGAACATACATTCATACAGCGCCTTTCACAACCTCAGAACATTGCAAAGATCTTTACAACCAATTAAGTACTTTTTTGGAAGTGTTATAAAATAGGGAACATGGCAGGCAATTTGCACACAGCAAGATCCCACAAACAGATCTACCAAAGGTATAATTTAGGGGCTAGACAGGCAAGTCCAGGTACTGGTAAATCATACAGAGGGTAATCTCCACAGTCAGTGACTCATGGGTATGGGAGGGCAAAAAGACCTTCATAATATAGTCAAAAACAGAGGTCAAGATAGTCATAGGGTGAGAAAGTGGGGTGGTTTGTGCCTCCCATTAGTGCTCACGGTGGGTATTAAATTGACGCAAACAACTTTTCGCCCTGGGTGTGGCACCGCTAACAACTATTGCTAAATTCCGCGGGATTAGTGATGGCGGTAACAAGTAGCGCCCCGTTCTGCTGCACTGGCAATGATGACGTCATCACTGTGTGCAACGACACGTTTTCGCCCCGGAGTGAACATTGGGGAGCACTCCCTGAAACTGCGGCGGGCGATGACAGCGACAGTTTCAGGGGGCGCATAGCAGGCTATAGGCCGCTCCCCGGGTGCTAGTTAAAGGGGAGGTGGCGCTTGGAATGAAAATAAATTGTCTGACTTACCCGTCGCGGCCCGTTGCATGGTGGATCGTGGGGTCCGTGCGCGATCTAGCAACCCGTCACTCCGCCTCAGTGCTGGGCTGATGCCATGGCACCCCACTCCCCAGTGGTTAGGGACCCGCAGAGTCGGCAGCTTGGCCTTCTCCTTTAATGAAGGGGAGGGCCCTTTCTACGTGATAGCGATATGCATCCCACCGCTTCGAGCTGCACCCCTCTCGAATTCCTTCCACCCCGCTTGTGCCCCATACCGGAAGTGGAGCGCTCCACTTGCTCTCAAGGGCGGTCACCCCAATGTCGCGAGTGGGGCAGAAACTCCCAACTCACGGCTGTTAACCACCATCAAACGGGGCACTACGCAAGTTTCCTCCCATAAAGTGCTAAAGTTGATTGGAATATTAAAGGAGCAACAATGAGAACATTTGACTGGAGTATACAGAGTCAATGTGGTTCGGGTGTTGGATTGTTCAAATAGTGAATTGTTACTGCGGGAAGAGGAAAAATGGATAAATATGTGAATACTTCCATTTAAGAGCTATCAACCGGTCCTAATGATATGAGTTTGTGACTGCATCCTGTACTTACCAAATCCAATGCATTTCTTCCTCTTGGCAAAGGTGTGATTGGTTACTTTTACATATTGCAATCTGCAACATATATTATTACCATCAGTATATCCTCCTCAAGTTTCTTCACAAGAACATAAGAATTAGGAACAGGGGTACACCATCTAGTCACTCGAGCCTGCTCCGCCATTCAACAAGATCATGGCTGATCTGGCCGTGGACTCAGCTCCACTTACCCGCCCGCTCCCCATAACCCTTAATTCCCTTATTGGTTAAAAATCTATCCATCTGTGATTTGAATATATTCAAAGAGCTAGCCTCAACTGCTTCCTTGGGCAGAGAATTCCACAGATTCACAACCCTCTGGGAGAAGAAATTCCTTCTCAACTCGGTTTTAAATTGGCTCCCTCGTATTTTGAGGCTGTGCCCCCTAGTTCTAGTCTCCACGACCAGTGGAAACAAACTCTCTGCCTCTATATCCTGTCTATCCCTTTCATTTAAAATAATGTTTCTATAAGATCACCCCTCATCCTTCTGAACTCCAACGAGTAAAGACCCAGTCTACTCAATCTATCATCATAAGGTAACCCCCTCATCTCCGGAATCAGCAGAGTGAATCGTATCTGTACCCTCTCCAAAGCTAGTATATCCTTCCTTAAGTAAGGTGACCAAAACTGCACGCAGTACTCCAGGTGCGGCCTCACCAATACCCTATACAGGTGCAGCAGGACCTCCTTGTTTTTGTACTCCATCCCTCTCACAATGAAGGCCAACATTCCACTCGCCTTCCTGATTACCTGCTGCACCTGCAAACTAACTTTTTGGGATTCATGCACAAGGACCCCCAGGTCCCTCTACACCGCAGCATGTTGTAATTTCTCCCCATTCAAATAATATTCCCTTTTACTGTTTTTTTTCCCCCAAGTTGGATGACCTCACATTTTCCAACATTATATTCCATCTGCCAAACCTTAGCCCATTCGCTTAACCTATCTAAATCTCTCTGCAGCCTCTCTGTGTCCTCTACACAACCCGCTTTCCCACGAATCTTTGTGTCATCTGCAAATTTTGTCACACTACACTCTGTCCCCTCTTCCAGGTCATCTATGTATATTGTAAACAGTTGTGGTCCTAGCACCGATCCCTGTGGCACACCACTAACCACCGATTTCCAACTAGAAAAGTACCCATTTATCCCGACTCTCTGCTTTCTGCCAGCCAGCCAATTCTCTATCCATGCTAATACATTTCCTCTGATTCCACGTACCTTTATCTTCTGCAGTAACGTTTTGTGTGGCACCTTATCGAATGCCTTTTGGAAATCTAAATGCATCACATCCATCGGTACACCTCTATCCACCATGCTTGTTGTATCCTCAAAGAATTTCAGTAAATTAGTTGCACGTGATTTCCCTTTCAGGAATCCATGTTGCATCTGCTTGATTGCATTATTCCTATCTAGATGTCCCGCTATTTCTTCCTTAATGATAGCTTCAAGCATTTTCCCCACTACAGATGTTAAACTAACCGGCCGATAGTTACCTGCCTTTTGTCTGCCCCCTTTTTTAAACAGAGGCGTTACATTAGCTGCTTTCCAATCCGATGGTACCTCCCCAGAGTCCAAAGAATTTTGGTAGATTATAACGAATGCATCTGCTATAACTTCCGCCATCTCTTTTAATAACCTGGGATGCATTTCATCCGGACCAGGGGACTTGTCTACCTTGAGTCCCATTAGCCTGTCCAGCACTACCTCCCCAGTGATAGTGATTGTCTCAAGGTCCTCCTTTCCCACATTCCCGTGACCAGCAATTTTTGGCATGGTTTTTGTGTCTTCCACTGTGAAGACCGAAGCAAAATAATTGTTTAAGGTCTCAGCCATTTCCACATTTCCCATTATTAAATCCCCCTTCAAGGTGTTGCGAAGTTATAAAGTATGGCACATTCCACAATTTACATGCCTTTAAGGCTTTTTCAGCCCCCATTAACATCTCCAAGCAGCAGAATCTAACTGATTGTGCTATAAATGCTATCCAGTGATGCTCCTGATATATGGGCATTGGAATAGGACTTTACTGACACTTGCAGATTATTGAAGAGAGCCATATTTCAGGAATCTGACCCACAATTAATGTCATCTGTAGATATGAAAGGAAATACATTATTCCTATAGAGGCAATTTTTCCATTGTAGTTGTTTGATGCATTGTTTCATCTTTGCTTTATATTCCAAAATTTGTGGTGTTACATTTCTTCAATTTATTGTCATAGTTAAATGAGAAAATAATTGCAGCATTACATTGCTTTTTTTTTTTAAATAGTTTTTTTTTCAATTTACGAAACTCACACCGATCATTTCTCACACTGTCACAGAGATTATTTTTAATGTTAAATCGTCAATCATACCACTTTTCAAGAGGTTTCAATTCAAGGTCGAGATTTAAAAATGTCCTTTAGTAATGCCATTAAATGTCAACTCATTCCTTCTACTGTGCAATAAAACAAACATTAAATCACCATATAATCTAAGAAACATTGCAGAAATCAATGGGGTTTTCAAGCATAGTCACGTAGCTATAGGTACATCGGTCCTTGGAGTCTGGTAGCTTTAAACCCAACATCATGGGCTCAATTTTCCCCAAGCCTATTTTCTATCATAATGCCAGAGTTAGTTTCCCCGATGTGTAATTCAAATTGGCGCCGTTCAGCGTGTCCAGTCGCCTCGAGGGGTGGAGCCTGCTGTCTGCGCCGAAAAAAACGATGTCGTACCTTCTGCGCATGCATGACAAAAAAAGTGATGTTTTTGACATTATTGCAATGCTCAGTACAGCTCCAGGTTGGCGATCGTCCATTTTTAAAGAGCCAGTTGTGTGTGTGAGAAGGAGTGCTGTGTGTGAGCATTGGGAAAATCGGATCTGCAGCAATACAAGATGCAACGCAGTGCAAGGACCAAGAATTTCTTATAGGATGAAGTTGAGGCACTAGTTACTGTGATTGAGACTAGATGGAAGGAGCTGGACATCAGTAGAGGTCACATAAAAGTTCCACCCAAAGAAGTAAAGAAACGCTGGAACCAAGTTGCAGAAGATTACTGTGCAATGGTGACCACCACGAGGGCAGTGTAAAAAGAAGTGGCAGGACCTTGGTCAAGTAGTTAGTGTAAGTAATATTTTCATATATTCAATGGAATTGCAATTGTAAATGTGACCAGCTACATATGTCCCACCCTCTCTAAAAAGTTGCATTTTTATCTTTGCAATGGAAGGTGGCACATAATAAAAGGGAAAGAACTCGAAAGGCCTGGCAAATCTGCAGGCACTGACATCCCTGGAAAAGAGGGCCGCTGCTTTGATGGATCCTGCCGCTGCACAAGCTGGGCCCACACTCGAGGGAGAGGGTAAGTTCTGCAAATTCCACAGTCTGGCTTTGCTAAATGCTAAGTACTGCGTGGGCTAGCCATGCTTCGGTTCATGGGGATATCTCTATCAGCTACGCTTCGGTTGATGCAGTGTGCTATCATTCATTGTGGTCCTTCAAATCTGCCTGCTGCCTGCGCTGTGTGAGCTTACTCATGTCACCCACCCTGCCCCCTCCTCTGCTGCTAACCATTTGTCTGTTCTGTTATATTTTGAAGAACTTGAGGCCAACCATAACGATGCACAAGAAGAGTCAGACGCAGATGAGCCTGAAGAGGAGAACATCTTCCAATCCCACCCTCCAGACCAAGAGCATGGGGGTGAGGGGGAGGGGGAAGGGATGGAAATGGATGAAGCCCCCCCTGTTTTACTGATATTGGTAGAGGTGCAGGTGCCGCCCATTGAGGTGCCAGCCCCTTCTGTGACTTGTGGTTTGAGTATTGGTGGGATATTCCCTGGTTTCCTAATGTCTGAGGCTGTGGGTTCCAGTAGTGGGGTGCGAGACACACCTGTGGGGAGGAGGGGAAGGAGAGCTCGACAGCGCTTTCCTGAGGTGCAGGATCTAACAGATGTGCTTCAGTTGTTGGCAATGAGTGGGGAGAGCATTGACCTTACGCGATCACTCTTGGACACCATCAGTGGGGTGGGTGATGAAGTAGCGGGACTGTCGGGAGAAGTAACAGCAATCTCACGAGAAATGGGAACAATGTCAGTGACCATGAGGGAAGGAATGTCAGAGATGGTGCAAACACTATCACTGAACAGGAGGGAGGGAATGGCGCAGGTTGTTGAGACATTGTCAGGGGGCATGAGGGATGACATGTTGGAGTTAGCTGCTGCAATAAAGGGAACACGCCCAGACCCCACGCCCATTGACAGAATCAACTGCCACTCCCACTCCAATCCCCAGACCAGCCTCTGAAGAGGCCCAAGCCGGGCCCCCCACATTGCCGCCTGGCACCGCCTCCACCCCCCAACAGGTGCGCATTACCTGAGATCTTAGAAAGAATAAGCTTGGTACCAAACCCCAGAAACACTGCGCCACGCCTGCGGGCAGGGGTGGAGTCACCAAGAACAAGCGTGGCGGCCAGTCTTAGAATATGGTGGAGAAGAGATGGGTGCCGCCTTTCTTTGTTGCTGCTGTTGTTGTTGTTGTTGTTATTGTTACTGTTGTAACTGTTGTTCTCAAATTAAAAGATTTTTGTAAGTTATGTAAATTTACAAGTTTAAAAGTTAGGAAGTGATCTGAAAGTTTTTAAGTGATCTTAGAGTTTGTAAGTGATCGTAACTGAAGACTATAGTTTAATATAAGAATAATTGTAATAAAGTGAAGTTAAGTACAAACTGTTCGTTAAACTTTTGAATAAAATATATTTTATATTAAATCTGAATCATTTTCATTTGTTCCATTATGAACACAGCAGGGTCTTTATTCTCTCTCTCCAAGGTCTGTATGGATGGACTTCTCTTCCCCCCCACCCACCCCAACTCATTGCAGTCTTCTGACTGCTCCCCTTCGCACCCCCTCCCCCAAACTCATTGCAGTGTTGTGGCAATGTAACAGCCTTCCGATCACCACCTCTCCCCCGCCCCCCCCACTTGTTTTCCAGCCAAGCCCTGAGCCCCTGTGTCCGAGCGTGGGGCCGATTCTGATGGCCGACGCTACGACCCTCCTCCAGCTCTGTTTGAAGACGTTCGGTGGTGGCAAGTGAGTTAAAAAAAAAAATGCAAACTTCAGAAATCCAAGAAACTTCCATAAATCTGTTGAAAGGTAAAAAAAGTTGAACTTTATTATGGATATTTTAAAAACTTTGATGACAAGCAATGGCGTCTTTTAGCGCCAATTTTTCAATGTGCGCTGCTTTCTGTTAACTCACCAGAAGGTTTTTCGGAAATGGCCAGATACGCCGGCCTAGGATAAAACATTTTTGGGCAAACTGTGAAAAATGCTGAAAACTGGCACAGACATGAGGGATGAGACATGAGAGGTCAAAAAAACCTAACCTAGAAAAATCGTTGCTAAAGCAATTATGCTGGCGCAGTTTCCAGGGGGAAACTTTGAATTAAATAATTACGCCAGAAAAAACTGCACAAAATACCCAGGAAAATTGAGCCCATATCATCACTCAGACCGTTTACTTCCACATCCACAATACTGCCTGATTCTGCTCTTGCCTAATCCACAGTGCCACTGAAATCTTCACCCGTGCCTTTCCCAACTCTATATTTGATTGCTCCAATGCCGTCCTTGGTGCCTACCCATCACTCATCCCCTAAAACGCCAACTTGTTCAAAATTAGCTGCTTGCAGACTGTCCTGCTCACTCATTATTTCTGTTCTCCTTGACCTACATTGGCTCAAAGATAATGGCCCAGATACTCGCCGTTCATTACGCTTACAGCTGTTCACAGACTTTTTGTGGGCTTTTATGCGGCAACTTACATTCATCGGAAGTCCGATACAGACTCCCGATATCCTCCATAGGGGATCTGTGCATGTGTGAACAGGCTAAGCAACAGCGTGTCTCCTCAACCAATCAGATGGAAGAATCATTAATGAGCAGCGCAGAATCTAAGCCTGGAAGTGTAAGTAATATTCAATTCAACATAAAATCATGAACAGAAAGCAAAATAAAGAGGTAGAGAAAGCTGCGATTATGAGAAAGAGAAATAAAAGAGACAGCAAAAAAGTTTGAAGAAACATTATTTTAATTTCAAATTTCTTTTAAGTCATAGAATCATAGAAGCATAGAAATTTACAGCACGGAAGGAGGTCATTTTGGCCCATCGTGTCCCAGCTGGCCAACAAAGAGCTATCCAGCCTAATCCCACCTTCCAGCTCTAGGTCGGTGACCCTGCAGGTTACAGCACTTCAAGTGCATATCCAAGTACTTTTTAAATGTGATGAGGGTTTCTGCCTCTACCACCCTTTCAGGCAGTGAGTTCCAGACCCCCACCACCCTCTGGGTGAAAAAATTCCACCTCCAATCCCCTCTAAACCTCCCCCTAATTACTTTAAATCTATGTTCCCTAGTTGTTGACTCCTCCGCTAAGGGACATAGGTCCTTCCTATCTACTCTATCTAAATCTCCAACAATAATTAAAATCTGAGGGAATGAGACTCCACACTTGTAAAAGTAAATTTTCAGTGCCAGAGAGATTGTTTGGCATTAATTAAGACTTATCACGACGATAAAAATTCACTTACACTTGAATGGACAAGCCCTAATACTTTCTGGCATGGTTAGTGGGAAATATCTCAACTTCATGTACTTCCATGTGTTTCAATGCCGAATCACTCGGTGAGGTACAGGGAGAACAAAGCATGTGGAGCAGCAGGAAACTCGGCCAGCAACTTTGACTTTCACATTTAACTTCGGAAGTTGCTGTCTGATTTATTCCATAATAACGGTGATAGCCTCACTTTTATTCACAATGCGAAAATGTTAAATTCTCGTCTTCAAACCACTCCTTGGTTCACCTTCCCTAGCCTCTGCAATCTCCTTTAGCCTTACTTCCACTCTCTCATCCTTCAGCGGTAAGGTTTGCACTTACTTTCTCCCTCTGTAGAAAGAAGTTGTATTTATAGAGCAGCTTTCAGAGTCTTAGGATGTCCCAAAGGGCTTCACAGCCAATGAAGTACTTTTGAAATGCAGCCACTGTTGTAATGTAGGAAACACAGCAGCCAATTTGTACACCGCAAGGTCCCATAAACAGCCTTAAGTTAGATGCCCAGATGATCTGTTTAGGTGTTGGTTGAGGAATTATCAGGAATTGGCCTGATTATCAACAGAATCCACCCTGCTCTTTTTCTAACCAGTGCCATGGAATCTTTTGCATCCACCTGAAAGGGCGAATAAGCCCTTGGTTTAACGTCTCTTCCAAAAAATAATGCCGCACATTTGTTATTACACTCAAGTGTCAACTTAGATAATGTACACAAACAAGTCTCTTGAGCTTGTATCTTCTGACTCAGACATTTGCTGACACCTTAGGCATGCCTCTGTTTCGATGGCGATATGATATTAAAGAAATTCTGCAGTAATTGTTACTAACTCTTCATTACTAAGCTCATATTTTTTTTTAAGTATTAAAAGGTATACAGGATAAAAATCAAAGATCTTTCCATCGAGTCAGAGAATGACACAGCATAGGAGGCCAATCGGCCCACCGTTCCTGTGCCGGCTCTTTGAAGCAGTTATTCAATTAGTCCCAATCCCCCCTGCTCTTTTTCCTTTTCACGTATTTATCAGATTCCCTTTTGAAAATTACTTTTGAATCTGCTTCCACGGTCCTTTCAGGCAGTGCATTCCAGTGCCGAGCCACTGTAAATCAGATGGAAGGGCCAGGATTAGGCAGCGACACAGATCAATTGGATTCAGGCCTTCTTTGTCAGTTTCTGTGGGGGCATCATTTGGGGCAGAGAAGGCCAGAACCCATATAAGAGGGGGCATGGCATCGTTGAATTTCTGGGTCATAGACTTTGGTCCCAGCCACAAATGCCAGCCTCTTGCCACTGATTTCATCACCACCTGTGACCATTGTCTCAAGTTAAACCAGACTAATCGCAACATTGGCATCCTATTTGACCGCATACTTCCACTTCCATAACCTCGTCCACCTTGGACACTACATCTGCCCATCTTCTGCTGAAACCCTCATCTGTGCCTTTGTCACTTTCATACATCCAACATCCCATCCTCCAATCTCTGTACACTTCAGGTCATCCAAAACTCTTCCCGCGTTTTGTGGCACTACCACCGTGCTAAATGGGTTAGATTCAGGACAGATCTAGCAGCTGGAAATTGGGCATCAGGAGAAACAGAGCAAAGCGATCTCACAATCAACGGATCAGATCAAAGCTCTGCAGTCCTGCCACATCTAGTTATGAATGGTGGTGGACAATTAAACATCTAATGGGAGGTAGAGGCTCCCTGATAATTCCCATCATTAATGATGGCGGAGCCCAGCACGCAGGTGCGTAAGACAAGGCTGAAGCATTTGCAACCATCTTCAGCCAGAATTGCTGAGTGGATGATCCATCTTGGCCTCCTCCTGAGGTCCCACCATCACAGAAGCCAGTCTTCAGCTAATTCGATTCATCCATGTGATATCAAGAAACGGCTGAGCACACTGGATACAACAAAGGTAATGGGCCCCTACAACATCCTGGCTGTCATGATGAAGACCTGTGCTCCAGAACTAGCCGTGCCTCGAGCCAAGCTGTTCCAGTACAGCTACAACACCGGCCTCTAGCCAACAATGTGAAAAACTGCCCAGATATGCCCTGTCCACAAAAAGCAGGACAAATCCAAGTCAGCCAAATACCGCCTCATCAGTCTAGTCTCAACCAACCGAATGATGGAAGGTGTCATCGACTGTGCTATCAAGTGGCATTTACTCACCAATAATCTGCTCACCGATGCCCAGTTGGGTTCCACCAGGACCACTCAGCTCCAGATCTCATTACAGCCTTGGTCCAAATATGGATAAGAAAGATGAATTCCAGAGGTGAGGTAAGAGTGACTGCCCTTGACATCAAGGCAGCATTTGACCAAGTGTGGCATCAAAGAACCCTGGTAAAATTGAAGTCAATGGGAATCAGGAGGAAAAATGTTCACTGGCTGGAGTCATACCTAGTACAAGGGAAAATGTTTGTGGTTGTTGGAGGCCAATCTTCTCAGCCCCAGGATAAGCTGCATGAGTTCCTCAGGGCAGTGTCTGAGGACCAAACATCTTAAGCTGCTTCATCAATGACCTTTCCTCCATTATAAGGTTAGCAATGAGGCTGTTCACTATTGATTGCAGCATTCCAACTCCTCAGATAATGGAGCTGTCCATGCTTGCTTGCAGCAAGACCTGGATAACATTCAGACTTGAGCTGATAATTGGCAAGTAACATTCGCGTCACACAAATGCCAGGCAATGGCCATCTCCAACAAGGAAAAGTCTATTCAACTCCTCTTGACATTCAATGGCATTACCATCGTTGAATCCCCCACCATCAACATCCTGGGGATCACCATTGACCAGAAACTCAACTAGACCAGCCACATAAATACTGTGGCTACAAAAGCAAGTCAGAGGCTGGGTATTCTGCATCAAGTGACTCACCTCCTGATTCTCCAAAGTCTTTCCAACATTTACAAAGCAGAGGTCAGGAGTGTGATTGAATACTCTCCACTTGTAACTAGTGAGGTGCCACAGGGATCGGTGCTGGGGCCTCAACTATTTACAATCTATATTAATGATTTGGATAAAGGGACCGAGTATAATGTAGCCAAGTTTGTTGATGATACAAAGATGGGTGGGAAAGCAAGTTGTGAGGATGACACCAAGAAATCTGCAAAGGGATATAGACAGGCTAAGTGAGTGGGCAAAATATTGGCAGATGGAGTATAATGTGGGAAAGTGTAAGGTTATCCACTTTGGCAGAAAAAGTAAAAAAGCAAATTATAATTTAAATGGAGAAAAATTGCAAAGTGTTGCAGTACAGAGGGACCTGGAGGTCCTTGTGCATGAAACACAAAATGTTAGTATGCAGGTGCAGCAAGTAATCAGGAAGGCAAATGGAATGTTGGCCTTTATTGCAAGGGGGATAGAGTATAAAAGCAGAGAAGTCCTGCTACAACTGTACATGGTATTGGTGAGGCCACACCTGGAGTACTGCGTACAGTTTTGGTCTCCTTATTTAAGGAGGGATAAACTTGCGTTGGAGGCAGTTCAGAGAAGGTTCACGAGGTTGATTCATGAGATGAAGGGTTTGACTTATGAGGAAAGGTAGAGTAGGTTGGGCCAATACTCATTGGAGTTCGGAAGAATGAGAGGTGATCTTATTGAAACATATAAAATAATGAGGGGGCTCAACAAGTGAATGCAGAGAGGAAGTTTCCACTCATGTGGGTATCTAGAACTAGGGGGCATCGTTTCAGAATAAGGGGTTGCCCATTTAAAACTGAGATGAGGAGGAATTACTTCTCTCAGAGCATTGTAAATCTTTGGAATTCTCTGCCCCAGGGAGCAGGGGGAGAGGTTGGAGGAAAGCCCTTTTGAGGCGGTAGAGGTTTGACAAGTTCTGGGGGCGCAAGAAGGATAGGGATGAAGTGGATTGACTAAATTGGGAACTGAAGGTTATAAAAATTTAAAAGATTTTGGGAAGATGGGAAAGAAGGTGGTTGAAAGTGCAAGGAAGAGCAACTGGTGAGAGCTCTTATGCTATCTAAACTATGGTGCTTATTGATGGTGGAGGATATTCTTGAGTGGGTGGAAAAGTCTATCCAAGAGGCTTACATAAAAACCAAAGAACATCAGAAATAGGAGCAGGAGTAGGTCATACGGCCCCTCGAGCCTGCTCCACCATTCAATAAGATCATGGCTGATCTGATCATGGACTCAGCTTCACTTCCATGCCCGCTCCCCATAACCCCTTATCCCCTTATCGTTTAAGAAACTATCTATTGCTGTCCTAAATTTATTCAATGTCCCAGCTTCGACAGCTCTCTGCTGCAGCGAATTCCACAGATTTACAACCCTCAGAGAAGAAATTTCTCCTCATCTCAGTTTTAAATGGGCGGCCACTTATTCTAATATCATGCCCCCTAGTTCTAGTCTCCCCCATCAGTGGAAACATCCTCTCTGCATCCACTTTGACAAGCCCCCTCATAATCTTATACGTTTCGATAAGATCACCTCTCATTCTTCTGAATTCCAATGTGTACAGGCCCAGCCTACTCAACGTTTCCTCATAATTCAACCCTCTCATTTCCGGAATCAACCTAGTGAACCTTCTCTGAACTGCCTCCAAAGCAAATATATCCTTTTGGAAATATGCAAACCAAAACTGCACGCAGTATTCCAGGTGTGGCCTCACCAATACCCTGTATAGCTGTAGCAAGACTTCCCTGCTTTTATACTCCATCTCCTTTACAATAAAGGCCAAGATTCCATTGGCCTTCCTGATCACTTGCTGTACCTGCATACTATCCTTTTGTGTTTCATGCACAAGTACCCCCAGGTCCCATTGCACTGCAGCACTTTGCAATCTTTCTCCATGTTGTGTATCTGTAAAGTATGCACACGCATCTTCCACCACCAGGGAGTGCATCCCCTGAAGTCCTAAGGGATCCCAGCATTCCTTGGGAGCACTGTATATAAGGCGGACTTAAGGCCTGTTCCTCACTCTGGAGTGTCTTAATAAAGACTGAGGTCACTGTTACTTTAACCTCCCTGTGTGCAGTCTCATCTGTTAGGAACACCATAACTGGCGACGAGTATACGAATCCAACGCAAAGATGCAGCAAACTGTGGGCATCCTGAAGAAGTTCTCGGAGGATGAGGACTGGGAAGCCTATGTCGAACGGCTAGACCAGTACTTTGTAGCCAAAGAGCTGGACAGAGAAGGAAGTGCTGCAAAAAGGAGAGCGGGCCTCCTCACGGTCTGCGGGGCACCGACCAACAGCCTCATGAAGAATCTTCTGGCTCCAGTAAAACCCACAGATAAGTCATATGAGGAGCTGCGTACACTGGTTTGGAAACATCTTAACCGGAGGGAGAGCGTGCTGATGGCAAGGTATCGGTTCTACACGTGCCAGCGATCTGAAGGTCAGGAAGTGGCGAGCTACGTCGCCGAGCTAAGGCAACTTGCAGGACAATGTGAGTTTGATGGCTATCTGGAGCAAATGCTTGAAGACTTTTTTGTCCTGGGCATTGGCCACGAGACCATCCTACGAAAACTTTTGACTGTAGAGAGACCGACTCTCAGTAAGGCCATTGCGATAGCACAGGCGTTTATGTCCACCACTGATAACACCAAACAAATCTCTCAGCACACAAGTGCTAGCAATGTTCATAAATTAATTAACAAGCAGAAATGTACAGGGCAGAACCCAGGAGTCTGCAACTGCCAGTAGGCCTCAGGTGACCCAGATGACTCAGAGTCCGCAACAAAGGATGAATGGAAGGCAATTCACACCTTGTTGGCGTTGTGGAGGCTTCCATTCAGCCGATTCATGCCACTTCAAAGGTTAAGTTTGCAAGAGCTGTGGAACAATGGGGCACCTCCAACGACCTTGCAGACGAGCTGCAAGCTCTGCAAAACCTGCTAACTACCACGTGACACAGGAAGACTGGTCCATAGTGGATCAAAGCCATTTCGAGCCACAGAGAGAGGAGGCAGATGCTGAAGTACATGGGGTGCACACATTTGAGACGAAATGTCCACCTATAATGCTGAACGTAAAATTGAATGGCTTACCCGTAGCCATGGAACTGGATACTGGTGCTAGCCAATCCATCATGAGTAAAAAGATGTTTGAGAGACTGTGGTGCAAAAAGGCACTCAGACCAGCCTGAGCCCCATCCACACAAAACTGAGAATGTACACCAAAGAGCTTATCACTGTCCTGGGCAGCGCCATGGTCAAGGTCACCTACGAGGGCACGGTGCATAAACTGCCACTCTGGATTGTCCCGGGCGATGGCCCCACACTGCTTAAAGGAAGCTGGCTGGGCAAAATCCGCTGGAACTAGGATGACATCCGAGCACTATCACATGTCGATGAGGCCTCGTGTACCCAGGTTCTAAACAAATTTCCTTCCCTTTTTGAGCCAGGTATTGGAAACTTTTCCGGGGCGAAGATGCGGATCCACTTGCTCCCAGAGGCACGACCCATTCACCACAAGGTGCGAGCGGTACCTCACATGATGAGGGAAAGAGTGGAAATCGAGCTGGACAGGCTGCAACGCAAGGACATCATTGCACCAGTGCAATTCAGCGAGTGAGCGAGCCCGATTGTTCCAGTACTCAAAAGTGGTGGCACGGTCAGGATTTGCGGCGATTATAAAGTAACTATTAATCGTTTCTCGTTACAGGACCAATACCCGCTACCTAAGGCAGACGACTTATTTGCAACGCTGGCAGGAGGCAAGACGTTCACCAAGCTCGACCTGACTTCAGCCTACATGACGCAGGAGCTGGAGGAGTGTTCGAAGGGCCTCACCTGCATCAATACGCACAAGGGGCTATTCATCTACAACAGATGCCTGTTTGGAATTCAGTCAGTTGCAGCGATCTTCCAGACAAACATGGAGAGCCTACTCAAGTCGATACCACGCATGATGGTTTTTCAGGACATATTAGCCATGGGTCGGGACAACGTCGAGCACCAACAAAACCTGGAGGAGGTCCTCCAGCGACTGGATTGCGGAGAGCTGCGGCTGAAGAGGAGTGCAGACTCGAAGGGGCAAATGACCTACTCCTGCACCTATTTTCTATGTTATTTTCTATGCAAGAGGTTGAAATGCGTCTTCATGGCAAAAGTGGAGTTTTTGGGGAGAAAGATCGCGGCGGACGGCATTCGGCCCTCAGACGCCAAGACAGAGGCTATCAGGATCGCGCCCAGGCCACAAAACGTCACGGACCTGCGGTCGCTCCTGGGACTCCTCAACTATTTTGGTAGCTTGTTACCGGGGTTAAGCACCCTCTTAGAGCCCCTACATGAGTAATTGCGTAAAGGTGAGAACAGAGTATGGGGAAAAAAACAAGTAATTGCTTTTGAGAAAGCTAGAAACATTTTATGCTCCAACAAGCTGCTTGTATGGATAACCCGTGGAAAAGACTTGTGTTAGCACGTGATGCGTCGTCGTACAGAGTCGGATGTGTATTACAACAAGTTAATGTTGCGGGGAAGTTGCAACCTGTCAGTTATGCCTCCAGGTGCTTGCCTAAGGCCGAGAGGGCCTACAGCATGATTGAGAAAGATGCATTAGCATGTGTGTTCGGGGTAAAGAAAATGCATCAGTACCTGTTTGGCCTCAAATTTGAGCTGGAAACCAATCACAAGCCCCTCATATCCCTGTTTTCTGAAAACAAGGGGATAAATACTAATGCCCCTCAGCCCGCATACAAAGTTGGGCACTCGCGCTATCAGCGTATAACTATACCACCCGCCACAGGCCAGGCACCGAGAACTGTGCGGATGCTCTCAGTCGGCTACCATTGTCCACCACGGGGGTGGAAATGGCGCAGCCTGCAAACTTGTTGATGGCGGCGCAGCCCGCAGACTTGTTGATGGTCATGGAAGCGTTTGAAAATGATAAATCACCTGTCACGGCCCGCCAGATTAGGACTTGGACCAGCCAAGATCCTTTGCTGTCCCTAGTAAAAAAGCTGTGTACTGCATGGGAGCTGGGCCAGTATCTCGGTGGAAATGCAAGAGCTAATCAAGCCGTTCCAGTGGCGAAAGGACGAGCTGTCCATTCAGGCAGACTGCCTGTTGTGGGATAACCGCGTAGTGCTACCCAAAAAGGGCAGGGAGATATTCATCTCGGATCTCCACAGCACACTCCCGGGTATAGTAATGATGAAAGCGATAGCCAATCCCACATGTGGTTGTCCGGTATCGACTCTTGTGTAGGGCAATGCAGCGTATGTGCTCAGAGAGGCACCACTAAGTTTGTGGTCCTGGCCCTCCTGACCATGGTCAAGGATCCATGTCGACTATGCGGGCCCGTTTCTCGGTAAAATGTTCCTGGTGGTGGTGGATGCTTTTTCAAAATGGATTGATGGTGAAATAATGTCGGGAAGCACCGCCACCGCCACCATTGAAAGCCTGAGGGCCATGTTTGCCACCCACGGCCTGCCTGACACACTGGTCAGTGACAATAGGCCATTTTTCACCAGTGTCGAATTTAAAGAATTCATGACCCACAATGGGATCAAACATGTCACCTCGGCCCCGTTTAAACCAGTCTCCAATGGGCAGGCAGAGCGGGCAGTACAAACAATCAATCAGAACCTTAAACGAGTCACAGCAGGCTTACTCTAAACCCGCCTGTCCCGAGTACTGCTCAGCTACCGCACAAGACCTCACTCACTCACAGGGGTGCCCCCGGCTGAGCTGCTCATAAAAAGGACACTTAAAACCTTACCTGCATGGTCAGGTAGAGAGCAGGCGGCAGCAACAAAATGTAAACGATAGTCGCGCCACTGTGTCATGGGAAATTGATCTGAATGACCCTGTGTATGTGCTAAACTATGGACATGGTCCCAAGTGGATCGTGGGCACGGTGATAGCTAGGAGTAGGGTGTTTGTAATCAAACTAGACAATGGACAAATTTGCAGAAAGCACCTGGACCAAACGAGGCTGCGGTTCACAGACTGCCCTGAACAACACACAGCAGACACCACCTTTATCGAGCCCACAACACACACCCAAAGGATCAACGACAGTATCCCGGACCAGGAAATTGAACCCATCACGCCCAACAAGGCCAGGCTCATCCAGCAGCCCTGCAGGGCCAACAACACGCCAGCCCAGCGAGGGCACAGCCAACTAACCAGAACAGACATCTGTACCGAGGCGGTCCACCAGGGAAAGAAAGGTTCCCGACCGCCTCACCTTGTAAATAGTTTTCACTTTGACTTTGGCAGGGGAGTGACGTTGTGTATCTGTAAAGCATGCACTCCCATCTTCCGCCAATAGGGAGTGCATCCCCTGAAGTCCCAAGGCATCCCAGCATCCCTTGGGAGCACTGTATATAAGCCGGCCCCAAAGGCCTGTCCCTCACTCTGGAGTATCTTAATAAAGACTGAGGTCACTGTAACTTTAACCTCCCTGTGTGCAGTCTCATCTGTGTTAGGAACACAATACTCCATTGAATTAATAACTTGTTCTTTGATTTTTTTCTGCCAAAGTGCATGACCCCATACTTTCCAAGATTATACTCCATCTGCCAAATATTTGCCCACTTACTTGGCCTGTCTATGACCTTTTGCATATTTTTTGTGTCCTCCTCACACATTGCTTTTTCTCCCATCTTTGTAGCGTCAACAAACTTGAATACATTACACTCAGTCCCTTCTTCCAAGTCATTAATATAGATTGTAAATAGTTGGGGTCCCAGCACTGATCCCTGCGGCACCCCACTAGTTACTGATTGCTCACCAGAGAATGAACCATTTATCCCTATCTGTTAGTTAACCAATCCTCTATCTATGCGAATATATTACCTCCAACCCCGTGAACTTTTATCTTGTGCAGCACCTTTTATGTGGCACCTTGTCAAATGCCTTCTGGAAGTCCAAATACACCACATCCACTGATTCCCCTTTATCCAACCTGTTTGTTACATTCTCAAAGAATTCCAGCAAATTTGTCAAACATGACTTCCCCTTCATAAATCCAAGCTGACTTTGCTTGACCAAATTTTGCTTTTCCAAATGTCCTGCTATTGCTTCTTTAATAATGGACTCCAACATTTTCCCAACCACAGATGTTAGGCATCCTGGTCTATAGTTTCCTGCTTTTTGTCTGCCTCCTTTTTTAAATAGGGGCGTTACATTTGCAATTTTCCAATCTGCTGGGACCTCCCCACAATCCAGGGAACTTGGTAAAAGTTTTTATGGGAAAGGAAACCAGCCTTGGTTGCTTAAAATACCATCATTGGACAGTGAAATCAGGGAGGACTCAATTTCCCAGATATTGATTTGAAGAAAAAATCCTTTAGAATTAAATGGTTGAAGAGATTTCTTCAGAAGTCAAATACAAGTTTTTGGAAGAGTTGTTTCCAGCATTTTTTTAATTAAGTGGGATCGGAGGACAGGGCATATTTAATATGGAATACAACAATGTGTTTTTGAAATTGATTAAACCTCTCCCTAAGTTTTATAAGGGGGTTGTAAACACATGGGCCGATTTTTTTAAATTATGCAGTTTATGCTCAAAGGTGCTGAGGAATGTTTAGAGCAGTCCTTATTTTTGAACAGGTGGATCAACATTGAAGGAGATGTAGTATTTAATCAAGCTTTTATAAAAGCTGGTGTTATATATGTGAAAAATGTAGTTTATGAGGTCATCATCATAGGCAGTCCCTCGAAACGAGGATGACTTGCTTCCAGGCCAAAAAGGGATGAGTGCACAGGTGTTTCAATGAAGAACCTAATATTCCAGATCCCGAACTGCATTGTGAAGGGTGGAAGATGCCTGAGCGTGGATTTTTTCAACATGTGGCGGCCAGCACACCAGCCACCACACGGGCTTGACAGAGCTAGGTCTTGGTCCAGTGGCAAGGATTAACCAAGATGACTGGAGACCAGCACTGCTGCACGGACTTAGCGCACGCACATATCGCAGTGTGGGCTTCCCCGTGCTGCCCCTGGGCCCTTGCCTCTTCTGGGCCCCAAACGCACGCCTCTCCTGGGCCCCAATCGTATCCCTCTATGAACTCTTGCTGCTCCTCCGCCCAACCTCGCCGCTCCTGCTGTACAGCAAGTTAAGGTACCAGACAATTCACCAGGATGGTACTGTAAATGCCGACAGAACAGATTTTTGGGCATCACCGGGATCACGCGCTAAATCAGATGTAATCCAATTACTAGGCCAAAATGTTCTATCACTGGATCGATTTGCTATATATTAAACTAAGTATATAGAATGGTTCATTTTACAAATTTGGGTTTACTGTACATATCTTCCTGAATACAGTGGTGTCATTGGCTCCCTGAGGAATTACTTTTTATGAAATTTAATTCCCACTGACCTCTGACTATTAGTGTGGTAGTAGGTCCCAGGAATATAACAACAGAACGTGTTCTAGATTGAATTTCTTATTCCTTCAATCTCTCTGAAGGCAGACCAAACTAATATTGGGTGATGCACGGTTTGGGTCGAAATGCAATCTTTCATAGTAGGAAAAACATACAGAACAATAAGATTGTTGAAAGGCACTTGATACAATTGGTGTAACTTCTGTTCGCGTACCGTTATAAAAATAAAGAAAAAGCAAACCGCCAGTCCATTCCATTGAGTCATCTATCTCAATTTAAATGCAAATTCCCTCTGTACAGAGTCCTACTGTCCTAGATAGTGATTTGCTCCCTTTGTAACCTTTTGCTGTTCAATTAACTATTTGGTGCTAATGTTCTGATTTTTTAAAGCCTCTATCCCTGGTCCACGGAGATCCAAAGAATTCTTCAACATCAAGGTGGTGGTGGGGGGCAGGGGGGGGAGGGCCGGGGTGAGAGGGTGAACTTGGTCTTGGCCAGTAGCACAAGATGGGCGATAACCAATCAGCCTGCTTTACACTCCACTCGATTTTCAATTCCATTGATTTAGGCCAAAGCGATCTTGCAGTGGGTGTCTCAAACAGGTGTGAGCTGAGCTTCCAATCACATATCCTTTTCATCACCAAGACCACCTTCTTCCACCTGCTTGATATCAGCAGTGTCTGCCCCTGCCTCAGCCCATCGCTGCTGAAACCCTCCAGAGAGTCCAGACTCAACTATTCCAAATCTCCCCTGGCCAGCCTCCCATCTAGAAACTCAAGTTTGTAAAAAATTCTGCCTGTATCCTGACACTCACCAAGTCTTGTTCACCCTGTGCTCGCTGACCTATATTGGCTCCTGATCCCTGACGGCCTCGGTTTTTAGATTCTCATTCTTGTGTTTAAATCCCTTCATGACCTCGCCCTTCCCTATCACTGTAACCTCTTCAAGCCCTACAGTTCTCCGGGACTTCCTCGTTCCTTCAATTCTGGCCTCTTGAGGTAATTCCAAGTTGGTTGCCGGAAGCAGTAGTGAGGGACATGGTTTGGGAGGAGGATCAGGAGGTAGAGGAAAAAGCAATTAAGATCATTTATGAGAAGATGGTGAGGGCAATACCACAGGATTGGATGGAAGAACTAAATACGCAAATCTCCAAAGGCGGTATAATGTGTCCCGCTTTTCCAAACTTTCTGCTGGAGAAAGGGGAGGAGCTGGTCCAAGTTGACAACTGTAATACTCAAGATTTCTATGGGGTATTGAGGGAATGGAGATTTAAGACACCTGCTGGTCAGGAGTTTTGGCAGAATATATACCCACAGCTGGACTTCAACAGGATTTGGAAGGGAGTGTGGGTGAATTTTAAATGTCCAAAGTGGATTGAACTGGATTTCAAACTGGCTCATAAACTGATTTTTACAATGATAGTCTTATGTAAGATTGGGCGATAGAGGTGGCAACTTGCCCAGTGTGTGGGACGCGGGATGAGACTCTGTCCCATTTGCTGGTGTTATATCTGCAGTTAAAAGATTTTAAGTACTATGTTCGACAGTTGTGTGAGGTTTTCTTGCTGGATGAGGACCGAGGAGCAAGAATGGGAATCCCATGGGACTCAATTTTGAGATGGGGATTGCAGGAGAGTCTGCCCGAGTCTAGTGGAGCGGCAATTCATTTAATGTTCAGTTTGGCTAGATTTATGATTATGCAAAGAAGGAATGCTCTGTTTTTTTAAAGTGAGGAGAATAAACCGAAAAGAGTATTTTAAATATAAATTAAAAGATCATTATATGTCTCTGTGGATGTTTTATTCAGAAAAAAAGATTAAAGGTCGTATTTTATGAGCAATTTGTAAAGTACAATAGATTATTATATGTTGCAGGAAACAAATTAAACTTCAGGTTTTGATGTTAATATGTGTTAGATGAATGGCTGTGCAGAGTAGAGGAATGGATTTGTATGATACAATGGAATGATCACGATGTTGTAAATGTTCTTAATGTTCAATAAATATTAATATTTTTTCAAAAAGTGGGTTGCACTCTCGCCTCTGAGTCAGGAGGTTGTGGGTTCAAGTCCCACTCCAGGGACTTGAGCATAAAAATCTATGCTGATACTCCAGTGCAGTGCTGAGGGAGTGCTGCATTTTCGGAGGTGCTGTCTTTCAGATGAGACATTAATCCGATATCCTGTTGCTCTCTCAGGTGGACGTAAAAAATCCCATGACGTTATCTTGGAGAAGAGCAGGGGAGTTATACTTGGTTCATACTTGGAGTTATACTTGGCAGAGAGGGAGCAGCAGCCGGAGGAGGAGCAGCGGTGACCTATAAAGGCCCAGCGGCAGTCTGGGGTCAGCAGCAGAGAGGGAGCAGTGGCTGGAGGAGGACCAGCTAGCTGCAACAGTGTCAAAAGTAAGAAAGAAGTAAAAAGTAATCGAAGGGTAATGTCACAGCCAAGAGGGCAAGTGATTGGCTGGTTGAGTGGTGAGTAGTTTTCCTTTTCTTTATCTTTTTTCTTGTTCTTAGCAGTAAGAAACCTTTGGCATTGTTGCCAAATTAAGTAATTTAAGGGTTAAGTCATGGCAGGAGAGCCCAGACCCGTATCATGCTCCTCCTGTGCTATGTGGGAAGTCAGGGATGCTTCCAGTGTTCCTGACGACTACATGTGCAGGAAGTGTATCCAGCTGCAGCTCCTGACAAACCGCATTGCGGCACTGGAGCTGCACATGGATTCACTCTGGAGCATCTGCAATGCAGTGAATATCGTGAATACCACGTTTAGTGAGTTGGTTACACCGCAGGTAAAGGTTACACAAGCAGATAGGGAGAGCAGTGGAAGGAAGGTAGTGCAGGGGTCACCTGCGGGCATCTCCCTCCAAATTGCAGGATAGCTCAGCTAAATGCGTGGCTTAAGGAATGGTGCAAGGGGGAGGGATTCAAATTCCTGGGACATTGGAACCAGTTCTGGGGGAAGTGGGACCTGTACAAACCGGACAGTCTGCACCGGGGCAGGACCGGAACAGATGTCCTCGGCGGAGTGTTTGCTAGTGCTGTTGGGGAAAGTTTAAACTAAAAAGGCAGGGGGATGAAAATCTAGTCAGGGAGGCAGAGGGAAGTAAAAAGGGGGCAGAGAAATCAAGGGCAAAAATAAAAAATGGGCAACATTACAACATAATTCTAGAAGGACAAATAGTGTTTAAAAAGCAGGCCTAAAGGCCCTGAGTCTCAATGCGAGGAGCATTCGTAATAACATAGAAAATTGGTGCAGGAGTAGGCCATTTGGCCCTTCGAGCCTGCACCACCATTCAATAAAATCATGGCTGATCATTCCTTCAGAACCCCTTTCCTGCTTTCTCTCCATACCCCTTGATCCCTTTAACCATAAGAGCCATATCTAACTCCCTCTTAAATATATCCAGTGAACTGGCATCAACAACTCACTGCGGCAGGGAATTCCACAGGTTAACAACACTCTGAGTGAAGAAGTTTTTCCTCATCTCAGTCCTAAATAGCCTACCCCTTATCCTAAGACTACGTACCCTGGTTCTGGACTTCCCCAACATCGGGAACATTCTTTCCGCATCTAACCTGTCCAGTCCCGTCAGAATCTTATATGTTTCTATGAGATCCCCTCTCATCCTTCTAAACTCCAGTGAATAAAGGCCCAGTTGATCCAGTCTCTCCTCATATGACAGCCCAGCCATTCCTGGAATCAGTCGGGTGAACCTTCGCTGCACTCCCTCAATAGCAAGAACGTCCTTTCTCAGACTAGGAGACCAAAACTGAACACAATATTCCAGGTGAGGCCTCACTAAGGCCCTGTACAACTACAGTAAGACCTCCCTGCTCCTATACTCAAATCCCCTAGCTATGAAGGCCAACATACCATTTGCCTTCTTTACCGCCTGCTGTACCTGCATGCCCACTTTCAGTGACTGATGAACCATGACACCCAGGTCTCATTGCACCTCCCCTTTTCCTCGTCTGCCGCCATTCAGATAATATTCTGCCTTCGTGTTTTTGCCCCCAAAATGGATAACCTCACATTTATCCACACGAGAGATTAATGTGCAAAGTTAAAGCACATGGGATTGGGGGTAGTGTGCTGACATGGATTGAGAACTGGTTGTCAGACAGGAAGCAAAGAGTAGGAGTAAATGGGGACTTTTCAGAATGGCAGGCAGTGACTAGTGGGGTACCGCAAGGTTCTGTGCTGGGGCCCCAGCTGTTTACACTGTACATTAATGATTTAGACGAGGGGATTAAATGTAGTATCTCCAAATTTGCGGATGACACTAAGTTGGGTGGCAGTGTGAGCTGCGAGGAGGATGCTATGAGGCTGCAGAGCGACTTGGATAGGTTAGGTGAGTGGGCAAATGCATGGCAGATGAAGTATAATGTGGATAAATGTGAGGTTATCCACTTTGGTGGTAAAAACAGAGAGACAGACTATTATCTGAATGGTGACAGATTAGGAAAAGGGGAGCTGCAAAGAGACCTGGGTGTCATGGTACATCAGTCATTGAAGGTTGGCATGCAGGTGCAGCAGGCGGTTAAGAAAGCAAATGGCATGTTGGCCTTCATAGCGAGGGGATTTGAGTACAGGGGCAGGGAGGTGTTGCTACAATTGTACAGGGCCTTGGTGAGGCCACACCTGGAGTATTGTGTACAGTTTTGGTCACCTAACCTGAGGAAGGACATTCTTGCTATTGAGGGAGTGCAGCGAAGGTTCACCAGACTGATTCCCGGGATGGCGGGACTGACCTATCAAGAAAGACTGGATCAACTGGGCTTGTATTCACTGGAGTTCAGAAGAATGAGAGGGGACCTCATAGAAACGTTTAAAATTCTGACGGGGTTAGACAGGTTAGATGCAGGAAGAATGTTCCCAATGTTGGGGAAGTCCAGAACCAGGGGACACAGTCTAAGGATAAGGGGGAAGCCATTTAGGACCGAGATGAGGAGGAATTTCTTCACCCAGAGAGTGGTGAACCTGTGGAATTCTCTACCACAGAAAGTTGTTGAGGCCAATGCACTAAATATATTCAAAAAGGAGTTAGATGAAGTCCTTACTACTAGGGGAATCAAGGGGTATGGTGAGAAAGCAGGAATGGGGTACTGAAGTTGCATGTTCAGCCATGAACTCATTGAATGGCGGTGCAGGCTAGAAGGGCCGAATGGCCTACTCCTGCACCTATTTTCTATGTTTCTATGTTTCTATACTGCATCTGCCATGCATTTGCCCACTTACCTGACCTGTCCAAGTCACCCTGCAGCCTCTTAGCGTCCTCCTCACAGCTCACACCGCCACCCAGTTTAGTGTCATCTGCAAACTTAGATATATTACACTCTATTCCTTCATCCAAATCGTTAATGTATATTGTAAAGAGCTGGGGGCTCCTAGCACTGAGCCCTGCGGCACTCCACTAGTCACTGCCTGCCATTCTGAGAAGAACCCCTTTATCCCGACTTTCTGCTTCCTGTCTGCTAACCAGTTCCCTATCCACGTCAGCATATTACCCCCAATACCATGTGCTTTGATTTTGCACACCAATCTCTTGTGTGGGACCTTTTCAAAAGCCTTCTGAAAGTCCAAATACACCACATCCACTGGTTCTCCCTTGTCCACTCTGCTAGTTACATCCTCAAAAAATTCCAGAAGATTCGTCGAGCATGATTTCCCTTTCACAAATCCATGCTGACCTGATCCAATCCTGTCACCGCTTTCCAAATGCGTTACTATTTCGTCCTTCATGATCGATTCCAACCTTTTCTCCACAACTGATGTCAAACTAACCGGTCTATAATTACCCATTTTCTCTTTCCCTCCTTTTTTAAAAAATGGTGTTACATTAGCTACCCTTCAGTCCATGGGAACTGATCCAGAGTCGATAGACTGTTGGAAAATGATCACCAATGCATCCACTATTTCTCGGGCCACTTCCTTGAGCACACTGGGATGCAGACTATCAGGCCCCAGGGATTTGTCGGCCTTCAATCCTATCAATTTCCATAACACAATTTCCCGCCTAATAAGGATATCCTTCAGTTCCTTCTTCTCACTCGACCTACTGTCCCCTAGTACCTTCGGAAGGTTATTTGTGTCTTCCTTCGTGAAGATAGAACCGAAGTATTGGTTCAATTGGTCTGCCATTTCTTTGTTCCCCATTATAATTTCACCTGAATCCGACTGCAAGAGACCTACGTTTGTCTTTACTAATCTTTTTCTCTTCACATATCTATAGAAGCTTTTGCAGTCAGTTTTTATATTCCCTGAAAGCTTCCTCTCATACTCTATTTTCCCCCTCTTAATTAAACCTTTAGTCCTCCTCTGTTGAATTCTAAATTTTTCCCAGTTCTCAGGTTTGTTGCTTTTTCTAGCCAATTTATATGCCTCTTCCTTGGCTTTAACACT
Organism: Pristiophorus japonicus; assembly: GCF_044704955.1. Classification (NCBI taxonomy): domain Eukaryota; kingdom Metazoa; phylum Chordata; class Chondrichthyes; family Pristiophoridae; genus Pristiophorus; species Pristiophorus japonicus. The sequence goes on from NC_091982.1 coordinate 50,688,789, forward strand.
ATCCTTAATTTCCTTTGTTAGCCATGGTTGAGCCACCTTCCCAGTTTTATTTGTACTCCAGACAGGTTTCTACATTTGCTGAAGTTCATCCATGTGATCTTTAAATGTTTGCCACTGCTTATCCACCGTCAACCCTTTTAGTATTGTTTGCCAGTCTATTCTCGCCAATTCACGCCTCATACCATCGAAGTTACCTTTCCTTAAGTACAGGACCCTAGTTTCCGAATTAACTTTGTCACTCTCCATCTTAATAAGGAATTCTACCATATTATGGTCACTTTTTCCCCAAAGGGCCTCGCACAAGATTGCTAATTAGTCCCTTCTCATTACACAATACCCAGTCTAGGATGGCCAGCTCCCTGGTTGGTTCCTCAAAATATTGGTCCAGAAAACCATCCCCTAATACACTCCAGGAAATCCTCCTCCACCGCATTGCTACCAGTTAGGTTAGCCCAATCAATGTGTAGATTAAAGTCGCCCATGATTACTACTGTACCTTTATTGCACACATCCCTTATTTCTTGTTTGATGCATCTCCAACCTCACTACTATTATTTGGTAGTCTATACACAACACCCACTAGCGTTTTCTGCCCTTTGGAATTCCGCAGATCCACCCATACCGATTCCACATCATCCAGGCTAATGTCCTTCCTTACAATTGCATTGATTTAATCTTTAACCAGCAACGCCACCCCACCTCCTTTTCCTTTCTGTCTATCCTTCCTAAATGCTGAATACCATTGTATGTTAAGTTCCCAGCCTTGGTCCCCCTGGAGCCATGTCTCCGTGATGCCAATCACATCGTATCCGTTAACTGCTGTCTGCGCAGTTAATTCATCTGCCTTATTCTGAATACTCCCCGCATTGAGGCATAGGGCCTTCAGGCTTGCTTTTTTAACACACTTTGCCCCTTTAGAATTTTACTGTAATGTTACCCTTTTTGTTTTTTGTCTTGGGTTTCTCTGCCCTCCACTTTTACTATTCTCCTTTCTATATTTTGCTTCTGACTCCATTTTGTTTCCCTCTGTCTCCCTGCATAGGTTCCCATCCCACTGCCACATTAGTTTAACTCCTCCCCAACAGCACTAGCAAACAGTCGCCCTAGGACATTGGTTCCGGTCCTGCCCAGATGCAGACCGTCCGGTTGGTACTGGTCCCACCTCCCCCAGAACTGGTTCCAATGTCCCAGGAAATTTAATCCCTCCCGTCTGCACCACTCCTCAAGCTACGTATTCATCTGAGCTATCCTGCGATTCCTACTCTGACTAGCACATGGCACTGGTAGAAATCCTGAGATTACTACTTTTGAGATCCTACTTTTTAAATTTAGCTCCTAGCTCCCTAAATTCACCTCGTAGGACCTCATCCCATTTTTTACCGATGTCATTGGTACCTATATGCACCACGACAACTGGCTGTTCACCCTCCCTTTTCAGAATGTCCTGCACCCGCTCCGAGACATCCTTGACCCTTGCACCAGGGAGGCAACATACCATCCTGGAGTCTCGGTTGCGGCCACAGAAAATTCTATCTATTCCCCTTACAATTGAAACCCCTATGACTATCGCTCTCCCACTCTTTTTCCTGCCCTCCTGTGCAGCAGAGCCAGCCATGGTGCCATGAACTTGGCTGCTGCTGCTCCCCACTGATGAGTCATCCCCCGCAACAGTACTCAAAGCGGTGTATCTGTTTTGCAGGGGGATGACCGCAGGGGATCCCTGCACTACCTTCCTTGCACTGCTCTTCCTGTTGGTCTTCCATTCCCTATCTGGCTGTGTACCCTTTACCTGCGGTAAGACCAACTCACTAAATGTGCTATTCACGTCATTCCCAGCATCGTGCATGCTCCAGAGTGAATCCACCCGCAGCTCCAGTTCCGCAACGCGGTCCATCAGGAGCTGGAGGCGGATACACTTCCCGCACACGTAGTCGTCAGGGACACCGGAGGCGTCCCTGATTTCACACATAGTACAGGAGGAGCATAACACGTGTCCGAGCTCTCCTGCCATGACTTAACCCTTAGATACATTTAAATTGGCAACAACAATGTTAAAAGTTACTGACTGATAAGGTGGATGAATTGACTGCGTAGATAGTTGTTAACGGACATGATGCAATTGGGATTGCGGAGACATGACTCCAAGGTAACCAAGGCTGGGAACTCAACATCCAGCGGTATATAATATCAGGAAGGGCAGACAGGAAGGAAAAGGAGGTGGGGTAGCATTACTGGTTAATGAGATTAACGCAATAGTAAGGAAGGACATAGCGTGGATGATGTGGAATCTATATGGGTAGAGCTGCGAAACACGAAAGGGCAGAAAACATTAGTGGGAGTTGTGTACAGACCACCAAATAGTATTAGAGAGGTTGGGGATGGCATGAAACAGGAAATTAGGGGCACGTGCAATAAGGGTACAGCAGTTATCATGGGTGACTTTAATCTGCATATTGATTGGGCTAACCAAACTGGTAGCAATACTATGGAGGAAGATTTCCTGGAGTGTATAAGGGATGGTTTTCTCGACCAATATGTTGAGGAAGCAACTAGAGAGCAGGCGGTCCTAGACTGGGTCTTATGTAATGAGAGAGGATTACTTAGCAATCTGTTCGTGCGGGGCCCCTTGGGGAAGAGTGACCATAATATGGTAGAATTCTTCATTAAGATGGAGAATGACACAGTTAATTCAGAGACTAGCTTCCTGAACTTAAAGAAAGGAAACTTCGACGGTAGGAGACGTGAATTGGCTAGGATAGACTGGAGAATGAAAATTAAAGGGTTGACGGTGGATAAGCATGGCAGCCATTTAAGTGTCACACGGATGAACTACAACAATTGTACATCCCTGTGTGGTGCAAGAATAAAAAAGGGAAGGTGGCTCAACCGTGGCTAACAAGGGAAATTAGGGAAAGTGTTACATCTAAGGAAGAGGCATATAAATTGGCCATAAAAAGCAGCAAACCTGAGGATTGGGCAAAATTTAGAATTCAGCAGAGGAGGACTAAGGGTTTAATTAGGAGGGGGAAAATAGAGTATGAGAGAAAGCTTGCTGCGGACATAAAAACTGACTGCAAGAGCTTCTATAGATATGTGAAGAGAAAAAGATTAGTGAAAACTAATGTAGGTCCCTTGCAGTCAGAATCAGGGGAATTCATAATGGCGAACAAGGAAATGGCAGACCAATTGAACAAATACTTTGGTTCTGTCTTCAATAAGAAAGACACGAATAACCTCCTGAAAATACTAGGGGACCAAGGGTCTAGCAAGAAGGGTGAACTGAGACAAATCCTTATTAATCAGAGAGAACCAGTGGATGTGGTGCATTTGTACTGTCAAAAGGCTTTTGACAAGGTCCCACACAAAAGATTAGTGTGCAAAATTAAGGCACATGGTATTGGAGGTAATGTATTGATGTGAATAGAGAACTGGTTGGCAGACAGGAAGCAAAGAGTGGGAATAATCGGGCCCTTTTCAGAATGGCAGGCAGTGACTAGTGGGGTGCTGCACGGTTCAGTGCTGGGACCCCAGCTATTTACAATATTCATTAATGATTTAGACAAAGGAATTAAATGTAATATCTCCAAGTTTGCAGATGACACTAAGGTGGGTGGCAGTGCGAGCTGCGAGGAGGATGCTGGGAGGCTGCAGGGGTACTGCACAGGTTAGGTAAATATATGGCAAATGCAGTATAATGTGGATAAATGTGAGGTTATCCACTTTGGTTGCAAAAACAGGAAGGCAGATTATTATCTGAATGGTGACAGATTAGTAAAAGGAAAGGTGCAAAGAGACCTGGGTGTCATGGTACATCAGTCATTGAAGGTAGGCATGCAAGTACAGCAGGCAGTAAAGTTGGCCTTCTTAGCGAGGGGATTTGAGTATAGGAGCAGGGAGGTCTTACTGCAGTTGTACAAGACCTTGGTGAGACCATACCTTGAGTATTGTGTGCCGTTTTGGTCTCCTAATCTGAGGAAGGACATTCTTGCTATTGAGCGAGTGCAGCGAAGGTTCACCAAACTGATTCCTGGGGTGGCAGGACTGACATATGAAGAAAGACTGGATCGATTAGGCTTATATTCACTGGAATTTAGAAGAATGAGAGGGGATCTCATAGAAACATATAAAATTCTGACAGGATTGGACAGATTAAATGCAGGAAGAATGTTTCCGATGTTGGGGAAGTCCAGAACCAGGGGTCACAGTCTAAGGAGAAGGGGTAAGCCATTTAGGACCGAGATGAGGAGAAACTTCTTCACTCAGAGAATTGTGAACCTGTGGAATGCTCTACCACAGAAAGTGATTGAGGCCAGTTCGTTAGATATAATCAAAAGGGAGTTAGATGTGGCCCTTACGGCTAAAGGGATCAAGGGGTATGGAGAGAAAGCAGGAATAGGGTACTGAAGTTGCATGATCATCCATGATCATATTGAATGGTGGTGCAGGCTCGAAGGGCCGAATGTCCTACTCCTGCACCTATTTTTTATAGCCCCAAGTTTCGCCATGATTTGCTCCTGATTTTTAGGAGCAACTGGTGTAGAACGGAGTATCTTAGAAATCGGAATTCTCGCCATTTAATTTGCTCCAGTTCTAGTCAGTTAAAACAGTTTCACTTTGGAACAGAATTTTATTTTCAAAAGGGGCCGTGTCCGGCCACTTACGCCTGTTTTCAAAGTTTCGTCAGTGAAAACTTACTCCAAACTAACTTAGAATGGAGTAAGTGAAGATTTTTGTACCCTCGAAAAAACCTTGTCTAGACTTTAGAAAATCAGGCATTGGTTACAAATCAGGCGTAGGGAATTGGGGGGGGGGTTGTTTAAAGGGAAGTTTACAAACATTAAACATTTCAGTTTTACAAATAAAGAGCCATCATCAATAATAAATGATAAAAACATCAATAAATCAACCAATAAATCAATCAAAAAAATTAATAAGAAATAATTTTTTTTTTAAATCAATAAATAAAACATTTTCTACTTACCGACTGCAGCACCGGGAGCCCTCCAACAGGTGCTGGGATGTCCCCCCCACTGTGTCTCTGTCAGTGTCTCTATCTATTTGTCTGTCTGTCTGTGTGTGTCTCTCACTCTCTGTCTGTCAGTGTCTGTGTTTCTGACAGCGAGGGGAGGGGGAGGAGGGGGGGTAGAGGGAGAGAGGGGGGGAGCAGAGGGAGGGAAGGGGGAGGGATAGGGAAGAAGGGGGAAGGGGGAGAAGGGGGAAGGGGGGGAAGGAGGAAAAGGGGGGGGAAAGGAGATGGGGAAAAGGAGATGGGGGGGAAAGGAGATGGGGGGAAAGGAGATGGGGGGGAAAGGAGATGGGGGGAAAGGAGATGGGGGGAAAGGAGATGGGGGGGAAAGGAGATGGGGGGAAAGGAGATGGGGGAAAGGAGATGGGGGGGAAAGGAGATGGGGGGAAAGGAGATGGGGGGGAAGGAGATGGGGGGGAAAGGAGATGGGGGGGAAAGGAGATGGGGGGGAAGGAGATGGGGGGAAGGAGATGGGGGGGAAAGGAGATGGGGGGGAAAGGAGATGGGGGGCAAAAGGAGATGGGGGGCAAAAGGAGATGGGGGGGAAAGGAGATGGGGGGGGAAAGGAGATGGGGGGAAAGGAGATGGGGGGGAAAGGAGATGGGGGGGAAGGAGATGGGGGGGAAAGGAGATGGGGGAAAGGAGATGGGGGGGGGGGAAAGGAGATGGGGGAGGGAGGCTGAACGGGCCAGGCCCGAGACTTCGGGCAGGGCCCGTCCCCAGCACCAGAATTACAGGTAGGTGGCGTTGGGTCGGGTCGGGATCACGGGTCGGGTCGGGGGGAGCACGGGTCGGGGTCGGGGGGGTGGTGGGAGGGAGGTCAGTTCGGTTCGGGTCGGGGGGAGGGAGGGAGAGGGAGGTCAGGTCGGGGGGAGGGAGGTCAGGTTGGGTCCAGTCGGGGGGGGGGTAAGCGGGAGTCGAGTCGGGTCGGGAGGAAGCAGGAGCTGGGCGTGGGAGGAGCCTTATTCACGCAGCCCCAGTGAGGCCATTCGGCCAGGTCTAGGGGCTGCGTGCTTCGGCCCCTCCCACACAATTTTGGGCGCCTAAAGCAACTGCACATCAGCGCAGGGACCTGGCTCCGCCCCCTACAGCTCCTGCTGCGCTGCGCCAAGCTGCAAACGACCTGCAGGGAGCTGGAGAATCTGGAAGTTTTTTTTAGGCGCACTTTGTGGCGCGAAAAACGGGCGTCCAGGTCGGGACATCACCGTTCTAGGCGCGGCTCGAAACTTGGGCCCTATGTTTCTATGTTTCCTGGATCTATATTTATCTCTCAATCAACATAGCAAAAACAGATCATCTGGTCATTGTCACATTGCTGTTTGTGAGAGCTTGCTGTGCACAAATTGTCTGCCGCATTTCCTACATTACAACAGTGACTACACTCCAAAAAGTATTTCATTGAAAGAAGAAAAGAAAGACTTGCATTTATATAGCGCCTTTCACGACCAGTGGACATCTCAAAGTACTTTACAGCCAATGAAATAGTTTTGGAATAGTCATGAAATAGTCAAAGAATTTCCTCTAGAACTCCTCCCAGGTCTACTGAGTCCCAGGTATTGTGTTTAATTTGCCAGTGATGCACAATTACACATAGGCCCTCCTCTGATGTTGAGAGCTTGATACCCTCCCATCTCCCCATTGGGCCATTAATTAAGACATACCAGGAAATTAAGACATGCAGGAAATTAGCCTCATTAACCCATCCCTGCCATTGTCATAAAGAGTTGCACACTCCATCACTGGCTCCTTCAATTTAACAGGAGTCAAAGAGTTCATTAGAAGATAATCATTATTGCAGGCTCATCATGAAACTCTTTTGGAGTTTACCTGAAAAAACATAAACATTAAACCGTGCCACCCGCCCTGGATGACACAGCAGACATTTTCAAGGCCCCTTTTTATTTCCCTTTTATGTGGTTTTATTTTCTTCTTTTTTTGGGGTTTTTTTTTTGGGCGCTAAAATCACATTTTTCCAAGTGCCCCCTATAAAAGGGGAGGGGGACACTAAAAGCACCGGCAATTAAAACAAATTAAACTTTAAAACGTAAAATCAAATTAAAATTTGGTTGCCGGGCGTGATGATGCACTCCAGTCCCTCCGGTGCCCACCTCTCGCGGAAGGCCGCGAGCGTACCGGTGGACACCGCGTGCTCCATCTCCAAGGACACCCTGGACCGGATGTAAGAGCGGAAGAGAGGCAGGCAGTCAGGTTGAACGACCCCCTCGACTGCCCGCTGCCTGGACCGGCTGATGGCACCCTTGGCCGTGCCCAGGAGCAGTCCTACGAGGAGGCCTTCAGACCGACCCGCTCCCCTCCGCACAGGGTGCCCAAAGATCAGGAGAGTGGGACTGAAGTGCAGCCAGAATTTCAGGAGCAGCCCCTTCAAATAATAAAACAGGGGCTGCAACCTTGTGCATTCCATAAAAACATGGAACACGGACTCTTCCAGACCGTAGAAATTGCAGGCGGCCTGGGAGTCCGTGAACCGGCTTAAAGATTTGTTGCACGGCACTGCTCCGTGCACCACCCTCCAGGCCAAGTCCCCGATGAATAGTGGGAGGACCCCTGCGTAGAGTGCCCTCCATCGGGGACCCCCGCCTCCTCCGGACGGCAAGATGGTACGCCATGGCGTGTCCGGACGGCAGGCGAGGATGGCAAAGTTGAGAGTGTGCAGGAGCAGCCCGTACAAGAAACCCCTCCGCGTGGAACTGAAAGGCACGGAGGGGATTTCCCCGAGGCGGCTCAAGTTGTGAGGCGCCGGCCCCCGAGGGAGGTTCCGGGGTTTGGCGCCGATGAGGAATTCCGTCCGGACGGGGGTCAGTTCGGACGGGATCTCCCCACGTGCTTGCAGGCTCATCATGAAACTCTTTTTGGAGTTTATCTGCAAAACAAAACACATTAAACCGTGCCACCCGACCTGGGTGACACACCAGACATTTACAAGGCCCTTTTTTTCCTTTTTTTTGTTTTTTTTTTTGTTTTTTTTTTTTCCTTTTCTTTTTTTTGGTTTTTTTTTGGGGCGCTAAAATCAAATTTTTTCCGGTGCCCCCTATAAAAGGGAAGGGGACACTAAAAGCACCGGCAATTAAAACAAATTAAACTTTAAAACGTAAAATCAAATTAAAATTTGGTTGCCGGGCGTGATGATGCACTCCAGTCCCTCCGGTGCCCACCTCTCGCGGAAGGCCGCGAGCGTACCGGTGGACACCGCGTGCTCCATCTCCAAGGACACCCTGGACCAGATGTAAGAGCGGAAGAGAGGCAGGCAGTCAGGTTGAACGACCCCCTCGACCGCCCGCTGCCTGGACCGGCTGATGGCACCCTTGGCCGTGCCCAGGAGCAGTCCTACGAGGAGGCCTTCAGACCTACCCGCTCCCCTCCGCACAGGGTGCCCAAAGATCAGGAGAGTGGGACTGAAGTGCAGCCAGAATTTCAGGAGCAGCCCCTTCAAATAATAAAACAGGGGCTGCAACCTTGTGCATTCCATAAAAACATGGAACACGGACTCTTCCAGACCGTAGAAATTGCAGGCGGCCTGGGAGTCCGTGAACCAGTTTAAAGATTTGTTGCACGGCACTGCTCCGTGCACCACCCTCCAGGCCAAGTCCCCGATGAATAGTGGGAGGACCCCTGTGTAGAGTGCCCTCCATCGGGGACCCCCGCCTCCTCCGGACGGCAAGATGGTACGCCATGGCGTGTCCGGACGGCAGGCGAGGATGGCAAAGTTGAGAGTGTGCAGGAGCAGCCCGTACAAGAAACTCCTCTGCGCGGAACTGAAAGGCACGGAGGGGATTTCCCTGAGGCGGCTCAAGTTGTGAGGCGCCGGCCCCCGAGGGAGGTTCCGGGGTTTGGCGCCAATGAGGAATTCCGTCCGGACGGGGGTCAGTTCGGACGGGATCTCCCCACGTGCTTGCAGGCTCATCATGAAACTCTTTTAGAGTCTACCTGCAAAAACATAAAACATTAAATCGTGCCACCCGACCTGGGTGACACACCAGACATTTACAAGGCCCTTTTTTCCTTTTTTTTTTGTGTTTTTCATTTTTTTGGGGGGTTTTTTTGGGCACTAAAACCACATTTTTCCAGTGCCCCCTATAAAAGGGGAGGGGACACTAAAAGCACCGGCAATGAAAACAAATTAAACTTTAAAACGTAAAATCAAATTAAAATTTGGTTGCCGGGCGTGATGATGCACTCCAGTCCCTCCGGTGCCCACCTCTCGCGGAAGGCCGCGAGCGTACCGGTGGACACCGCGTGCTCCATCTCCAAGGACACCCTGGACCGGATGTAAGAGCGGAAGAGAGGCAGGCAGTCAGGTTGAACGACCCCCTCGACCGCCCGCTGCCTGGACCGGCTGATGGCACCCTTGGCCGTGCCCAGGAGCAGTCCTACGAGGAGGCCTTCGGACCTACCCGCTCCCCTCCGCACAGGGTGCCCAAAGATCAGGAGAGTGGGACTGAAGTGCAGCCAGAATTTCAGGAGCAGCCCCTTCAAATAATGGAACAGGGGCTGCAACCTCGTGCAGGCTCATCATGAAACTCTTTTGAGTTTACCTGCGAAAACATAAAACATTAAACGGTGCCACCCGACCTGGGTGACACTCCAGACATTTACAAGGCCCTTTTTTTTTTTTCCCCCCCCTTTTTTTTTTGTGTTTTTCTTTTTTTTTGCAGGCTCATCATGAAACTCTTTTGAGTTTACCTGCAAAACATAAAAACATTAAATGGTGCCACCCGACCTGGGTGACACAGCAGACATTTTCAAGGCCCCTTTTTTTTTTTTGTTTTTTTGTTTTTTTTTGGGGGCGCTAAAATCAAATTTTCCAGTGCCCCCTATAAAAGGGGAGGGGGACACTAAAAGCACCGGCAATTAAAACAAATTAAACTTTAAAACGTAAAATCAAATTAAAATTTGGTTGCCGGGCGTGATGATGCACTCCAGTCCCTCCGGTGCCCACCTCTCGCGGAAGGCCGCGAGCGTACCGGTGGACACCGCGTGCTCCATCTCCAAGGACACCCTGGACCGGATGTAAGAGCGGAAAAGAGGCAGGCAGTCAGGTTGAACGACCCCCTCGACCGCCCGCTGCCTGGACCGGCTGATGGCACCCTTGGCCGTGCCCAGGAGCAGTCCTACGAGGAGGCCTTCGGACCTACCCGCTCCCCTCCGCACAGGGTGCCCAAAGATCAGGAGAGTGGGACTGAAGTGCAGCCAGAATTTCAGGAGCAGCCCCTTCAAATAATGGAACAGGGGCTGCAACCTTGTGCACTCAATAAAAACATGGAACACGGACTCCTCCAGACCGCAGAAATTGCAGGCGGCCTGGGAGTCCGTGAACCGGCTTAAAAATTTGTTGCACGGCACTGCTCCGTGCACCACCCTCCAGGCCAAGTCCCCGATGAATAGTGGGAGGACCCCTGCGTAGAGTGCCCTCCATCGGGGACCCCCGCCTCCTCCGGACGGCAAGATGGTACGCCATGGCGTGTCCGGACGGCCGGCGAGGATGGCAAAGTTGAGGGTGTGCAGGAGCAGCCCGTACAGGAAACCCCTCCGCGCGGAACTGAAAGGCACGGAGGGGATTTCCCCGAGGCGGCTCAAGTTGTGAGGCGCCGGCCCCCGAGGGAGGTTCGGGGTTTGGCGCCGATGAGGAATTCCGTCCGGACGGGGGTCAGTTCGGACGGGATCTCCCCACGTGCTTGAGCCTCCTCGATGCACCTAACGGAGTCAGGGCCCAGAGCTGTTTTTAGCGACTCGATGGCATCGGCCGCGTGGCGGACGTTGGCAGAGTTTAGGCGCCGCGCCAGCGTGTCTGGCGCCATCCAGCCCGCTCCTCCGCCATCGAGCAGGTCCCTGACCCTGGTCACCTCACCAGCCACAGCCCTCTCTTCCGACCGCCACATGAAGCCTCGGCCGTGGAGGTACGGATTCCCGAGCAGCGGCTCCTGCAGGACGGCCGCCACTCCAGCCGGCGGAGAGCTGCGCTTGGTGGAGACTTTGTTCCAGACCCTGATGAGTTCCCTGTAAAAGACAGGCAGCTCCCGGAGGGCGGTCCTGGCACCCCCCAAGTTCACAAACAGGAGCTGCGTGTCATAATTGAGGTCGAGCTGCTGGCGGAAGAAATACCTCGCCAGAGCGCACCACCTAGGAGGGGGCTCGACGTAAAGGTATCTCTGCAGGGTCTGAAGACGGAAAGTCGCGAGCCGGGCGCTGACGCACACCAACGACTGACCGCCCTCCTCAAGCGGGAGACTCAAGACCGCGGCAGAGACCCAGTGCTTCCTGTTGTTCCAGAAGAAGTCCACCAGCTTCTTCTGTATCTTGGCGACAAACGCAGGGGGAGGGGTCAAAGTGACCAGCCGGTACCACAGCATTGCGGCCACCAGCTGGTTTATGACTAGCGCTCGACCCCTGTAGGACAGCACTCGGAGCAGTCCTGTCCAGCGCCCTAGGCGAGCGGCGACCTTGGCCTCCAGCTCCTGCCAGTTCGCCGGCCAGGCTCCCTCGTCGGGGCTAAGGTAGACTCCCAGATAGAGGAGATGGGTCGTGCTCCAGGCAAAAGGCCTGAGCTCCTCCGGCAGGGAGTCCACCCGCCACTGACCCACCAGGAGTCCGGAACATTTCTCCCAGTTGATCCTGGCGGAGGACGCGGCCGAGTAAATCTCCTGGCACTCACGCATCCTCCGCAGGTCAGCGGGATCCTCTATCGCGAGGAGCACGTCATCGGCGTAAGCCGAGAGGACGACCTCCACGCCCGGCCCTTGCAGAGCCAGTCCCGTCAACCTCGTCCGCAAGAGGCGCAGGAAAGGCTCCACGCAAACGGCGTATAACTGGCCGGACATGGGGCATCCCTGGCGCACCCCTCTCCTAAAGCGAAGGGGCGCCGTCAAGGACCCGTTAACCTTAATCAGACACTCCGCGGCGGCGTACAAAAGTCGGATCCGGGCGACGAAATGCGTCCCGAACCCGAAAGCGCGCAGAGTTCCGAGCAGATAGTCGTGATCCACCCTGTCGAACGCCTTCTCTTGGTCGAGGGATAGGAAGGCGACCGACAGACCAGCCTCCTGGGCAGGCTCATCATGAAACTCTTTTGAGTTAACCTGCAGAAACATAAAACATTAAACGGTGCCACCCGACCTGGGTGACACTCCAGACATTTACAAGGCCCTTTTTTTCCCCCCTTTTTTGTTTTTTTTTTGTTTTTTCTTTTTTTTTGTTTTTTTTTGGGCACTAAAATCACAATTTTTCCCCAGTGCCCCCTATAAAAGGGAAGGGGACACTAAAAGCACCGGCAATTAAAACAAATTAACTTTAAAACGTAAAATCAAATTAAAATTTGGTTGCCGGGCGTGATGATGCACTCCAGTCCCTCCGGTGCCCACCTCTCGCGGAAGGCCGCGAGCGTACCGGTGGACACCGCGTGCTCCATCTCCAAGGACACCCTGAACCGGATGTAAGAGCGGAAGAGAGGCAGGCAGTCAGGTTGAACGACCCCCTCGACCGCCCGCTGCCTGGACCGGCTGATGGCACCCTTGGCCGTGCCCAGGAGCAGTCCTACGAGGAGGCCTTCGGACCTACCCGCTCCCCTCCGCACAGGGTGCCCAAAGATCAGGAGAGTGGGACTGAAGTGCAGCCAGAATTTCAGGAGCAGCCCCTTCAAATAATGGAACAGGGGCTGCAACCTTGTGCACTCAATAAAAACATGGAACACGGACTCCTCCAGACCGCAGAAATTGCAGGCGGCCTGGGAGTCCGTGAACCGGCTTAAAAATTTGTTGCACGGCACTGCTCCGTGCACCACCCTCCAGGCCAAGTCCCCGATGAATAGTGGGAGGACCCCTGCGTAGAGTGCCCTCCATCGGGGACCCCCGCCTCCTCCGGACGGCAAGATGGTACGCCATGGCGTGTCCGGACGGCCGGCGAGGATGGCAAAGTTGAGGGTGTGCAGGAGCAGCCCGTACAGGAAACCCCTCCGCGCGGAACTGAAAGGCACGGAGGGGATTTCCCCGAGGCGGCTCAAGTTGTGAGGCGCCGGCCCCCGAGGGAGGTTCCGGGGTTTGGCGCCGATGAGGAATTCCGTCCGGACGGGGGTCAGTTCGGACGGGATCTCCCCACGTGCTTGAGCCTCCTCGATGCACCTAACGGAGTCAGGGCCCAGAGCTGTTTGTAGCGACTCGATGGCATCGGCCGCGTGGCGGACGTTGGCAGAGTTTAGGCGCCGCGCCAGCGTGTCTGGCGCCATCCAGCCCGCTCCTCCGCCATCGAGCAGGTCCCTGACCCTGGTCACCTCACCAGCCACAGCCCTCTCTTCCGACCGCCACATGAAGCCTCGGCCGTGGAGGTACGGATTCCCGAGCAGCGGCTCCTGCAGGACGGCCGCCACTCCAGCCGGCGGAGAGCTGCGCTTGGTGGAGACTTTGTTCCAGACCCTGATGAGTTCCCTGTAAAAGACAGGCAGCTCCCGGAGGGCGGTCCTGGCACCCCCCAAGTTCACAAACAGGAGCTGCGTGTCATAATTGAGGTCGAGCTGCTGGCGGAAGAAATACCTCGCCAGAGCGCACCACCTAGGAGGGGGCTCGACGTAAAGGTATCTCTGCAGGGTCTGAAGACGGAAAGTCGCGAGCCGGGCGCTGACGCACACCAACGACTGACCGCCCTCCTCAAGCGGGAGACTCAAGACCGCGGCAGAGACCCAGTGCTTCCTGTTGTTCCAGAAGAAGTCCACCAGCTTCTTCTGTATCTTGGCGACAAACGCAGGGGGAGGGGTCAAAGTGACCAGCCGGTACCACAGCATTGCGGCCACCAGCTGGTTTATGACTAGCGCTCGACCCCTGTAGGACAGCACTCGGAGCAGTCCTGTCCAGCGCCCTAGGCGAGCGACGACCTTGGCCTCCAGCTCCTGCCAGTTCGCCGGCCAGGCTCCCTCGTCGGGGCTAAGGTAGACTCCCAGATAGAGGAGATGGGTCGTGCTCCAGGCAAAAGGCCTGAGCTCCTCCGGCAGGGAGTCCACCCGCCACTGACCCACCAGGAGTCCGGAACATTTCTCCCAGTTGATCCTGGCGGAGGACGCGGCCGAGTAAATCTCCTGGCACTCACGCATCCTCCGCAGGTCAGCGGGATCCTCTATCGCGAGGAGCACGTCATCGGTGTAAGCCGAGAGGACGACCTCCACGCCCGGCCCTTGCAGAGCCAGTCCCGTCAACCTCGTCCGCAAGAGGCGCAGGAAAGGCTCCACGCAAACGGCGTATAACTGGCCGGACATGGGGCATCCCTGGCGCACCCCTCTCCTAAAGCGAAGGGGCGCCGTCAAGGACCCGTTAACCTTAATCAGACACTCCGCGGCGGCGTACAAAAGTCGGATCCGGGCGACGAAATGCGTCCCGAACCCGAAAGCGCGCAGAGTTCCGAGCAGATAGTCGTGATCCACCCTGTCGAACGCCTTCTCTTGGTCGAGGGATAGGAAGGCGACCGACAGACCAGCCTCCTGGGCAGGCTCATCATGAAACTCTTTTGAGTTTATCTGCGAAAACATAAAACATTAAACGGTGCCACCCGACCTGGGTGACACTCCAGACATTTACAAGGCCCTTTTTTATTTTTTTTTCCCCTTTTTTGTGTTTTTTTTTGTGTTTTTTCTTTTTTTTTTGTTTTTTTTTTGGGCACTAAAATCACAATTTTTCCCCAGTGCCCCCTATAAAAGGGAAGGGGACACTAAAAGCACCGGCAATTAAAACAAATTAACTTTAAAACATAAAATCAAATTAAAATTTGGTTGCCGGGCGTGATGATGCACTCCAGTCCCTCCGGTGCCCACCTCTCGCGGAAGGCCGCGAGCGTACCGGTGGACACCGCGTGCTCCATCTCCAAGGACACCCTGGACCGGATGTAAGAGCGGAAGAGAGGCAGGCAGTCAGGTTGAACGACCCCCTCGACCGCCCGCTGCCTGGACCGGCTGATGGCACCCTTGGCCGTGCCCAGGAGCAGTCCTACGAGGAGTATTGTGTACAGTTTTGGTCTCCTAACTTGAGGAAGGACATTCTTGCTATTGAGGGAGTGCAGCGAAGGTTCACCAGACTGATTCCCGGGATGGCGGGACTGACCTATCAAGAAAGATTGGATCAATTGGGCTTGTATTCACTG
This sequence comes from Pristiophorus japonicus, assembly GCF_044704955.1. Taxonomy (NCBI): domain Eukaryota; kingdom Metazoa; phylum Chordata; class Chondrichthyes; family Pristiophoridae; genus Pristiophorus; species Pristiophorus japonicus. The sequence continues at coordinate 50,703,949 of NC_091982.1, forward strand.
GAGTTCAGAAGAATGAGAGGGGACCTCATAGAAACGTTTAAAATTCTGACGGGTTTAGACAGGTTAGATGCAGAAAGAATGTTCCCAATGTTGGGGAAGTCCAGAACCAGGGGTCACAGTCTGAGGATAAGGGGTAAGCCATTTAGGACCGAGATGAGGAGAAACTTCTTCACCCAGAGAGTGGTGAACCTGTGGAATTCTCTACCACAGAAAGTAGTTGAGGCCAATTCACTAAATATATTCAAAAGGGAGTTAGATGAAGTCCTTACTACTCGGGGGATCAAGGGTTATGGCGAGAAAGCAGGAAGGGGGTACTGAAGTTTCATGTTCAGCCATGAACTCATTGAATGGCGGTGCAGGCTAGAAGGGCTGAATGGCCTGCTCCTGCACCTATTTTCTATGTTTCTATGTTTCTATGTCTTCGGACCTACCCGCTCCCCTCCGCACAGGGTGCCCAAAGATCAGGAGAGTGGGACTGAAGTGCAGCCAGAATTTCAGGAGCAGCCCCTTCAAATAATGGAACAGGGGCTGCAACCTTGTGCACTCAATAAAAACATGGAACACGGACTCCTCCAGACCGCAGAAATTGCAGGCGGCCTGGGAGTCCGTGAACCGGCTTAAAAATTTGTTGCACGGCACTGCTCCGTGCACCACCCTCCAGGCCAAGTCCCCGATGAATAGTGGGAGGACCCCTGCGTAGAGTGCCCTCCATCGGGGACCCCCGCCTCCTCCGGACGGCAAGATGGTACGCCATGGCGTGTCCGGACGGCCGGCGAGGATGGCAAAGTTGAGGGTGTGCAGGAGCAGCCCGTACAGGAAACCCCTCCGCGCGGAACTGAAAGGCACGGAGGGGATTTCCCCGAGGCGGCTCAAGTTGTGAGGCGCCGGCCCCCGAGGGAGGTTCCGGGGTTTGGCGCCGATGAGGAATTCCGTCCGGACGGGGGTCAGTTCGGACGGGATCTCCCCACGTGCTTGAGCCTCCTCGATGCACCTAACGGAGTCAGGGCCCAGAGCTGTTTGTAGCGACTCGATGGCATCGGCCGCGTGGCGGACGTTGGCAGAGTTTAGGCGCCGCGCCAGCGTGTCTGGCGCCATCCAGCCCGCTCCTCCGCCATCGAGCAGGTCCCTGACCCTGGTCACCTCACCAGCCACAGCCCTCTCTTCCGACCGCCACATGAAGCCTCGGCCGTGGAGGTACGGATTCCCGAGCAGCGGCTCCTGCAGGACGGCCGCCACTCCAGCCGGCGGAGAGCTGCGCTTGGTGGAGACTTTGTTCCAGACCCTGATGAGTTCCCTGTAAAAGACAGGCAGCTCCCGGAGGGCGGTCCTGGCACCCCCCAAGTTCACAAACAGGAGCTGCGTGTCATAATTGAGGTCGAGCTGCTGGCGGAAGAAATACCTCGCCAGAGCGCACCACCTAGGAGGGGGCTCGACGTAAAGGTATCTCTGCAGGGTCTGAAGACGGAAAGTCGCGAGCCGGGCGCTGACGCACACCAACGACTGACCGCCCTCCTCAAGCGGGAGACTCAAGACCGCGGCAGAGACCCAGTGCTTCCTGTTGTTCCAGAAGAAGTCCACCAGCTTCTTCTGTATCTTGGCGACAAACGCAGGGGGAGGGGTCAAAGTGACCAGCCGGTACCACAGCATTGCGGCCACCAGCTGGTTTATGACTAGCGCTCGACCCCTGTAGGACAGCACTCGGAGCAGTCCTGTCCAGCGCCCTAGGCGAGCGACGACCTTGGCCTCCAGCTCCTGCCAGTTCGCCGGCCAGGCTCCCTCGTCGGGGCTAAGGTAGACTCCCAGATAGAGGAGATGGGTCGTGCTCCAGGCAAAAGGCCTGAGCTCCTCCGGCAGGGAGTCCACCCGCCACTGACCCACCAGGAGTCCGGAACATTTCTCCCAGTTGATCCTGGCGGAGGACGCGGCCGAGTAAATCTCCTGGCACTCACGCATCCTCCGCAGGTCAGCGGGATCCTCTATCGCGAGGAGCACGTCATCGGCGTAAGCCGAGAGGACGACCTCCACGCCCGGCCCTTGCAGAGCCAGTCCCGTCAACCTCGTCCGCAAGAGGCGCAGGAAAGGCTCCACGCAAACGGCGTATAACTGGCCGGACATGGGGCATCCCTGGCGCACCCCTCTCCTAAAGCGAAGGGGCGCCGTCAAGGACCCGTTAACCTTAATCAGACACTCCGCGGCGGCGTACAAAAGTCGGATCCGGGCGACGAAATGCGTCCCGAACCCGAAAGCGCGCAGAGTTCCGAGCAGATAGTCGTGATCCACCCTGTCGAACGCCTTCTCTTGGTCGAGGGATAGGAAGGCGACCGACAGACCAGCCTCCTGGGCAGGCTCATCATGAAACTCTTTTGAGTTTATCTGCGAAAACATAAAACATTAAACGGTGCCACCCGACCTGGGTGACACTCCAGACATTTACAAGGCCCTTTTTTATTTTTTTTTCCCCTTTTTTGTGTTTTTTTTTGTGTTTTTTCTTTTTTTTTTGTTTTTTTTTTGGGCACTAAAATCACAATTTTTCCCCAGTGCCCCCTATAAAAGGGAAGGGGACACTAAAAGCACCGGCAATTAAAACAAATTAACTTTAAAACATAAAATCAAATTAAAATTTGGTTGCCGGGCGTGATGATGCACTCCAGTCCCTCCGGTGCCCACCTCTCGCGGAAGGCCGCGAGCGTACCGGTGGACACCGCGTGCTCCATCTCCAAGGACACCCTGGACCGGATGTAAGAGCGGAAGAGAGGCAGGCAGTCAGGTTGAACGACCCCCTCGACCGCCCGCTGCCTGGACCGGCTGATGGCACCCTTGGCCGTGCCCAGGAGCAGTCCTACGAGGAGGTCTTCGGACCTACCCGCTCCCCTCCGCACAGGGTGCCCAAAGATCAGGAGAGTGGGACTGAAGTGCAGCCAGAATTTCAGGAGCAGCCCCTTCAAATAATGGAACAGGGGCTGCAACCTTGTGCACTCAATAAAAACATGGAACACGGACTCCTCCAGACCGCAGAAATTGCAGGCGGCCTGGGAGTCCGTGAACCGGCTTAAAAATTTGTTGCACGGCACTGCTCCGTGCACCACCCTCCAGGCCAAGTCCCCGATGAATAGTGGGAGGACCCCTGCGTAGAGTGCCCTCCATCGGGGACCCCCGCCTCCTCCGGACGGCAAGATGGTACGCCATGGCGTGTCCGGACGGCCGGCGAGGATGGCAAAGTTGAGGGTGTGCAGGAGCAGCCCGTACAGGAAACCCCTCCGCGCGGAACTGAAAGGCACGGAGGGGATTTCCCCGAGGCGGCTCAAGTTGTGAGGCGCCGGCCCCCGAGGGAGGTTCCGGGGTTTGGCGCCGATGAGGAATTCCGTCCGGACGGGGGTCAGTTCGGACGGGATCTCCCCACGTGCTTGAGCCTCCTCGATGCACCTAACGGAGTCAGGGCCCAGAGCTGTTTTTAGCGACTCGATGGCATCGGCCGCGTGGCGGACGTTGGCAGAGTTTAGGCGCCGCGCCAGCGTGTCTGGCGCCATCCAGCCCGCTCCTCCGCCATCGAGCAGGTCCCTGACCCTGGTCACCTCACCAGCCACAGCCCTCTCTTCCGACCGCCACATGAAGCCTCGGCCGTGGAGGTACGGATTCCCGAGCAGCGGCTCCTGCAGGACGGCCGCCACTCCAGCCGGCGGAGAGCTGCGCTTGGTGGAGACTTTGTTCCAGACCCTGATGAGTTCCCTGTAAAAGACAGGCAGCTCCCGGAGGGCGGTCCTGGCACCCCCCAAGTTCACAAACAGGAGCTGCGTGTCATAATTGAGGTCGAGCTGCTGGCGGAAGAAATACCTCGCCAGAGCGCACCACCTAGGAGGGGGCTCGACGTAAAGGTATCTCTGCAGGGTCTGAAGACGGAAAGTCGCGAGCCGGGCGCTGACGCACACCAACGACTGACCGCCCTCCTCAAGCGGGAGACTCAAGACCGCGGCAGAGACCCAGTGCTTCCTGTTGTTCCAGAAGAAGTCCACCAGCTTCTTCTGTATCTTGGCGACAAACGCAGGGGGAGGGGTCAAAGTGACCAGCCGGTACCACAGCATTGCGGCCACCAGCTGGTTTATGACTAGCGCTCGACCCCTGTAGGACAGCACTCGGAGCAGTCCTGTCCAGCGCCCTAGGCGAGCGGCGACCTTGGCCTCCAGCTCCTGCCAGTTCGCCGGCCAGGCTCCCTCGTCGGGGCTAAGGTAGACTCCCAGATAGAGGAGATGGGTCGTGCTCCAGGCAAAAGGCCTGAGCTCCTCCGGCAGGGAGTCCACCCGCCACTGACCCACCAGGAGTCCGGAACATTTCTCCCAGTTGATCCTGGCGGAGGACGCGGCCGAGTAAATCTCCTGGCACTCACGCATCCTCCGCAGGTCAGCGGGATCCTCTATCGCGAGGAGCACGTCATCGGCGTAAGCCGAGAGGACGACCTCCACGCCCGGCCCTTGCAGAGCCAGTCCCGTCAACCTCGTCCGCAAGAGGCGCAGGAAAGGCTCCACGCAAACGGCGTATAACTGGCCGGACATGGGGCATCCCTGGCGCACCCCTCTCCTAAAGCGAAGGGGCGCCGTCAAGGACCCGTTAACCTTAATCAGACACTCCGCGGCGGCGTACAAAAGTCGGATCCGGGCGACGAAATGCGTCCCGAACCCGAAAGCGCGCAGAGTTCCGAGCAGATAGTCGTGATCCACCCTGTCGAACGCCTTCTCTTGGTCGAGGGATAGGAAGGCGACCGACAGACCAGCCTCCTGGGCAGGCTCATCATGAAACTCTTTTAGGAGTCTACCTGCAAAACATAAACAACATTAAACTGTGCCACCCGACCTGGGTGACACAGCAGACATTTTCAAGCCCCTTTTTTTTTTGGTTTTTGGTTTTTTTTTGGGGCGCTAAAATCAAATTTTTCCAGTGCCCCCTATAAAAGGAGAGGGGGACACTAAAAACACCGGCAATTAAAACAAATTAAACTTTAAAACGTAAAATCAAATTAAAATTTGGTTGCCGGGCGTGATGATGCACTCCAGTCCCTCCGGTGCCCACCTCTCGCGGAAGGCCGCGAGCGTACCGGTGGACACCGCGTGCTCCATCTCCAAGGACACCCTGGATCGGATGTAAGAGCGGAAGAGAGGCAGGCAGTCAGGTTGAACGACCCCCTCGACCGCCCGCTGCCTGGACCGGCTGATGGCACCCTTGGCCGTGCCCAGGAGCAGTCCTACGAGGAGGCCTTCGGACCTACCCGCTCCCCTCCGCACAGGGTGCCCAAAGATCAGGAGAGTGGGACTGAAGTGCAGCCAGAATTTCAGGAGCAGCCCCTTCAAATAATGGAACAGGGGCTGCAACCTCGTGCACTCAATAAAAACATGGAACACGGACTCCTCCAGACCGCAGAAATTGCAGGCGGCCTGGGAGTCCGTGAACCGGCTTAAAAATTTGTTGCACGGCACTGCTCCGTGCACCACCCTCCAGGCCAAGTCCCCGATGAATAGTGGGAGGACCCCTGCGTAGAGTGCCCTCCATCGGGGACCCCCGCCTCCTCCGGACGGCAAGATGGTGCGCCATGGCGTGTCCGGACGGCCGGCGAGGATGGCAAAGTTGAGGGTGTGCAGGAGCAGCCCGTACAGGAAACCCCTCCGCGCGGAACTGAAAGGCACGGAGGGGATTTCCCCGAGGCGGCTCAAGTTGTGAGGCGCCGGTCCCCGAGGGAGGTTCCGGGGTTTGGCGCCGATGAGGAATTCCGTCCGGACGGGGGTCAGTTCGGACGGGATCTCCCCACGTGCTTGAGCCTCCTCGATACACCTAACGGAGTCAGGGCCCAGAGCTGTTTTTAGCGACTCGATGGCATCGGCCGCGCGGCGGACGTTGGCAGAATTTAGGCGCCGCGCCAGCGTGACTGGCGCCATCCAGCCCGCTCCTCCGCCATCGAGCAGGTCCCTGACCCTGGTCACCTCACCAGCCACAGCCCTCTCTTCCGACCGCCACATGAAGCCTCGGCCGTGGAGGTACGGATTCCCGAGCAGCGGTTCCTGCAGGACGGCCGCCACTCCAGCCGGCGGAGAGCTGCGCTTGGTGGAGACTTTGTTCCAGACCCTGATGAGTTCCCTGTAAAAGACAGGCAGCTCCCGGAGGGCGGTCCTGGCACCCCCCAAGTTCACAAACAGGAGCTGCGTGTCATAATTGAGGTCGAGCTGCTGGCGGAAGAAATACCTCGCCAGAGCACACCACCTAGGAGGGGGCTCGACGTAAAGGTATCTCTGCAGGGTCTGAAGACGGAAAGTCGCGAGCTGGGCGCTGACGCACACCAACGACTGACCGCCCTCCTCAAGCGGGAGACTCAAGACCGCGACAGAGACCCAGTGCTTCCTGTTGTTCCAGAAGAAGTCCACCAGCTTCTTCTGTATCTTGGCGACAAACGCAGGGGGAGGGGTCAAAGTGACCAGCCGGTACCACAGCATTGCGGCCACCAGCTGGTTTATGACTAGCGCTCGACCCCTGTAGGACAGCACTCGGAGCAGTCCTGTCCAGCGCCCTAGGCGAGCGGCGACCTTGGCCTCCAGCTCCTGCCAGTTCGCCGGCCAGGCTTCCTCGTCGGGGCTAAGGTAGACTCCCAGATAGAGGAGATGGGTCGTGCTCCAGGCAAAAGGCCTGAGCTCCTCCGGCAGGGAGTCCACCCGCCACTGACCCACCAGGAGTCCGGAACATTTCTCCCAGTTGATCCTGGCGGAGGACGCGGCCGAGTAAATCTCCTGGCACTCACGCATCCTCCGCAGGTCAGCGGGATCCTCTATCGCGAGGAGCACGTCATCGGCGTAAGCCGAGAGGACGACCTCCACGCCCGGCCCTTGCAGAGCCAGTCCCGTCAACCTCGTCCGCAAGAGGCGCAGGAAAGGCTCCACGCAAACGGCGTATAACTGGCCGGACATGGGGCATCCCTGGCGCACCCCTCTCCTAAAGCGAAGGGGCGCCGTCAAGGACCCGTTAACCTTAATCAGACACTCCGCGGCGGCGTACAAAAGTCGGATCCGGGCGACGAAATGCGTCCCGAACCCGAAAGCGCGCAGAGTTCCGAGCAGATAGTCGTGATCCACCCTGTCGAACGCCTTCTCTTGGTCGAGGGATAGGAAGGCGACCGACAGACCAGCCTCCTGGGCAGGCTCATCATGAAACTCTTTTAGGAGTCTACCTGCAAAACATAAACAACATTAAACTGTGCCACCCGACCTGGGTGACACAGCAGACATTTTCAAGCCCCTTTTTTTTTTGGTTTTTGGTTTTTTTTTTTTGGGGCGCTAAAATCAAATTTTTCCAGTGCCCCCTATAAAAGGAGAGGGGGACACTAAAAACACCGGCAATTAAAACAAATTAAACTTTAAAACGTAAAATCAAATTAAAATTTGGTTGCCGGGCGTGATGATGCACTCCAGTCCCTCCGGTGCCCACCTCTCGCGGAAGGCCGCGAGCGTACCGGTGGACACCGCGTGCTCCATCTCCAAGGACACCCTGGATCGGATGTAAGAGCGGAAGAGAGGCAGGCAGTCAGGTTGAACGACCCCCTCGACCGCCCGCTGCCTGGACCGGCTGATGGCACCCTTGGCCGTGCCCAGGAGCAGTCCTACGAGGAGGCCTTCGGACCTACCCGCTCCCCTCCGCACAGGGTGCCCAAAGATCAGGAGAGTGGGACTGAAGTGCAGCCAGAATTTCAGGAGCAGCCCCTTCAAATAATGGAACAGGGGCTGCAACCTCGTGCACTCAATAAAAACATGGAACACGGACTCCTCCAGACCGCAGAAATTGCAGGCGGCCTGGGAGTCCGTGAACCGGCTTAAAAATTTGTTGCACGGCACTGCTCCGTGCACCACCCTCCAGGCCAAGTCCCCGATGAATAGTGGGAGGACCCCTGCGTAGAGTGCCCTCCATCGGGGACCCCCGCCTCCTCCGGACGGCAAGATGGTGCGCCATGGCGTGTCCGGACGGCCGGCGAGGATGGCAAAGTTGAGGGTGTGCAGGAGCAGCCCGTACAGGAAACCCCTCCGCGCGGAACTGAAAGGCACGGAGGGGATTTCCCCGAGGCGGCTCAAGTTGTGAGGCGCCGGTCCCCGAGGGAGGTTCCGGGGTTTGGCGCCGATGAGGAATTCCGTCCGGACGGGGGTCAGTTCGGACGGGATCTCCCCACGTGCTTGAGCCTCCTCGATACACCTAACGGAGTCAGGGCCCAGAGCTGTTTTTAGCGACTCGATGGCATCGGCCGCGCGGCGGACGTTGGCAGAATTTAGGCGCCGCGCCAGCGTGACTGGCGCCATCCAGCCCGCTCCTCCGCCATCGAGCAGGTCCCTGACCCTGGTCACCTCACCAGCCACAGCCCTCTCTTCCGACCGCCACATGAAGCCTCGGCCGTGGAGGTACGGATTCCCGAGCAGCGGTTCCTGCAGGACGGCCGCCACTCCAGCCGGCGGAGAGCTGCGCTTGGTGGAGACTTTGTTCCAGACCCTGATGAGTTCCCTGTAAAAGACAGGCAGCTCCCGGAGGGCGGTCCTGGCACCCCCCAAGTTCACAAACAGGAGCTGCGTGTCATAATTGAGGTCGAGCTGCTGGCGGAAGAAATACCTCGCCAGAGCACACCACCTAGGAGGGGGCTCGACGTAAAGGTATCTCTGCAGGGTCTGAAGACGGAAAGTCGCGAGCTGGGCGCTGACGCACACCAACGACTGACCGCCCTCCTCAAGCGGGAGACTCAAGACCGCGACAGAGACCCAGTGCTTCCTGTTGTTCCAGAAGAAGTCCACCAGCTTCTTCTGTATCTTGGCGACAAACGCAGGGGGAGGGGTCAAAGTGACCAGCCGGTACCACAGCATTGCGGCCACCAGCTGGTTTATGACTAGCGCTCGACCCCTGTAGGACAGCACTCGGAGCAGTCCTGTCCAGCGCCCTAGGCGAGCGGCGACCTTGGCCTCCAGCTCCTGCCAGTTCGCCGGCCAGGCTTCCTCGTCGGGGCTAAGGTAGACTCCCAGATAGAGGAGATGGGTCGTGCTCCAGGCAAAAGGCCTGAGCTCCTCCGGCAGGGAGTCCACCCGCCACTGACCCACCAGGAGTCCGGAACATTTCTCCCAGTTGATCCTGGCGGAGGACGCGGCCGAGTAAATCTCCTGGCACTCACGCATCCTCCGCAGGTCAGCGGGATCCTCTATCGCGAGGAGCACGTCATCGGCGTAAGCCGAGAGGACGACCTCCACGCCCGGCCCTTGCAGAGCCAGTCCCGTCAACCTCGTCCGCAAGAGGCGCAGGAAAGGCTCCACGCAAACGGCGTATAACTGGCCGGACATGGGGCATCCCTGGCGCACCCCTCTCCTAAAGCGAAGGGGCGCCGTCAAGGACCCGTTAACCTTAATCAGACACTCCGCGGCGGCGTACAAAAGTCGGATCCGGGCGACGAAATGCGTCCCGAACCCGAAAGCGCGCAGAGTTCCGAGCAGATAGTCGTGATCCACCCTGTCGAACGCCTTCTCTTGGTCGAGGGATAGGAAGGCGACCGACAGACCAGCCTCCTGGGCAGGCTCATCATGAAACTCTTTTGAGTTCACCTGTGAAAACATAAAAACAATAAACGGTGCCACCCGACCTGGGTGACACTCCAGACATTTTCAAGGCCCTTTTTTTCCCCCCTTTTTTTTTTGGTTTTTTTTTTGTGTTTTTCTTTTTTTTTGGTTTTTTTTTTGGGCACTAAAATCACAATTTTCCCCAGTGCCCCCTATAAAAGGGAAGGGGGACACTAAAAGCACCGGCAATTAAAACAAATTAAACTTTAAAACGTAAAATCAAATTAAAATTTGGTTGCCGGGCGTGATGATGCACTCCAGTCCCTCCGGTGCCCACCTCTCGCGGAAGGCCGCGAGCGTACCGGTGGACACCGCGTGCTCCATCTCCAAGGACACCCTGGACCGGATGTAAGAGCGGAAGAGAGGCAGGCAGTCAGGTTGAACGACCCCCTCGACCGCCCGCTGCCTGGACCGGCTGATGGCACCCTTGGCCGTGCCCAGGAGCAGTCCTACGAGGAGGCCTTCGGACCTACCCGCTCCCCTCCGCACAGGGTGCCCAAAGATCAGGAGAGTGGGACTGAAGTGCAGCCAGAATTTCAGGAGCAGCCCCTTCAAATAATGGAACAGGGGCTGCAACCTTGTGCACTCAATAAAAACATGGAACACGGACTCCTCCAGACCGCAGAAATTGCAGGCGGCCTGGGAGTCCGTGAACCGGCTTAAAAATTTGTTGCACGGCACTGCTCCGTGCACCACCCTCCAGGCCAAGTCCCCGATGAATAGTGGGAGGACCCCTGCGTAGAGTGCCCTCCATCGGGGACCCCCGCCTCCTCCGGACGGCAAGATGGTGCGCCATGGCGTGTCCGGACGGCCGGCGAGGATGGCAAAGTTGAGGGTGTGCAGGAGCAGCCCGTACAGGAAACCCCTCCGCGCGGAACTGAAAGGCACGGAGGGGATTTCCCCGAGGCGGCTCAAGTTGTGAGGCGCCGGCCCCCGAGGGAGGTTCCGGGGTTTGGCGCCGATGAGGAATTCCGTCCGGACGGGGGTCAGTTCGGACGGGATCTCCCCACGTGCTTGAGCCTCCTCGATACACCTAACGGAGTCAGGGCCCAGAGCTGTTTTTAGCGCCTCGATGGCATCGGCCGCGCGGCGGACGTTGGCAGAATTTAGGCGCCGCGCCAGCGTGACTGGCGCCATCCAGCCCGCTCCTCCGCCATCGAGCAGGTCCCTGACCCTGGTCACCTCACCAGCCACAGCCCTCTCTTCCGACCGCCACATGAAGCCTCGGCCGTGGAGGTACGGATTCCCGAGCAGCGGTTCCTGCAGGACGGCCGCCACTCCAGCCGGCGGAGAGCTGCGCTTGGTGGAGACTTTGTTCCAGACCCTGATGAGTTCCCTGTAAAAGACAGGCAGCTCCCGGAGGGCGGTCCTGGCACCCCCCAAGTTCACAAACAGGAGCTGCGTGTCATAATTGAGGTCGAGCTGCTGGCGGAAGAAATACCTCGCCAGAGCACACCACCTAGGAGGGGGCTCGACGTAAAGGTATCTCTGCAGGGTCTGAAGACGGAAAGTCGCGAGCTGGGCGCTGACGCACACCAACGACTGACCGCCCTCCTCAAGCGGGAGACTCAAGACCGCGACAGAGACCCAGTGCTTCCTGTTGTTCCAGAAGAAGTCCACCAGCTTCTTCTGTATCTTGGCGACAAACGCAGGGGGAGGGGTCAAAGTGACCAGCCGGTACCACAGCATTGCGGCCACCAGCTGGTTTATGACTAGCGCTCGACCCCTGTAGGACAGCACTCGGAGCAGTCCTGTCCAGCGCCCTAGGCGAGCGGCGACCTTGGCCTCCAGCTCCTGCCAGTTCGCCGGCCAGGCTTCCTCGTCGGGGCTAAGGTAGACTCCCAGATAGAGGAGATGGGTCGTGCTCCAGGCAAAAGGCCTGAGCTCCTCCGGCAGGGAGTCCACCCGCCACTGACCCACCAGGAGTCCGGAACATTTCTCCCAGTTGATCCTGGCGGAGGACGCGGCCGAGTAAATCTCCTGGCACTCACGCATCCTCCGCAGGTCAGCGGGATCCTCTATCGCGAGGAGCACGTCATCGGCGTAAGCCGAGAGGACGACCTCCACGCCCGGCCCTTGCAGAGCCAGTCCCGTCAACCTCGTCCGCAAGAGGCGCAGGAAAGGCTCCACGCAAACGGCGTATAACTGGCCGGACATGGGGCATCCCTGGCGCACCCCTCTCCTAAAGCGAAGGGGCGCCGTCAAGGACCCGTTAACCTTAATCAGACACTCCGCGGCGGCGTACAAAAGTCGGATCCGGGCGACGAAATGCGTCCCGAACCCGAAAGCGCGCAGAGTTCCGAGCAGATAGTCGTGATCCACCCTGTCGAACGCCTTCTCTTGGTCGAGGGATAGGAAGGCGACCGACAGACCAGCCTCCTGGGCAGGCTCATCATGAATAGCTGATGCTCTTTTGTCACCTGTTAATTAAATTACTTTCTCACAATTTGGACATTTACAAGGCACACGTGGCTGCAAATGTGATAGGGCTAGATTTTACACTTTTTTTGCATGCTTAATGCCCACTTAACGCCTGAGGAGGTAAATTCTTAATAATATTCTTAATTGTGCAATTTTGAAATGGAGCTAACAGATTTTAAAAAATGGGACCCACAGACTGTTGGAAACATTCCAGAGAAGCAAATGTTCTAGTTCACAGACCAAGGCCTTGGGAGGCAAAGTACAGAGAGAGACAACATAGAAATTGAACTGAATAACAAGATAAGAGTAGAATAGAATGAATAATAAGGCATGTATCCTTATTACCATTTAAGGCATATGGAAGCCTGAATGGAAGAAGTGCTGTACCAATGTATTAATCTATTATTATGTATTAATTGTAACTTGCGTAATTACGTAATGACTTAATCTGAAATTGTATCGAGGAAGATGCCTCCGGCCACTTCTTTGATCGTTCCTTATGGAATAGCTCTCTTGCCGGCTTGTATCTATTAATTAATAAAAACTGCATTTACTTTAAGGCTAACGGACTCTGAGTGGTGGTTTGAAGTTAACCCTAATAACATCCATTTTACCACTGAAATTACGTATAACGCCCATATATCGCCCATTTAGCCACAAAATGGAAACTGCCAGACATTTTTCGGGAACTTATCACCGAGCATTACTTTCCCCATGTGCTTAACACCGGGAAAAAGTAATACCGCCCGGCCAACATTTGGGGGCGAAATCAACGCCCATAATATCGCCCAGCTTTACTTTCCACACGAAATTAACGCCGAGATTCAATAATACCGCCTGCTCACCTTTTTTTGTCGTAAAGAACACATTTGGCGAAACTAATGCCCAGGAGATCACCCACCCTCACTTTCACCACCTTGCACACATACCGCCCACAATATCGCTCGCCCAAAAACATCGCCCATAAAAAGTGGAACTGTTCTGAACTAACATCAGCGGTGTGGCTGCCATTTTTTAAATCGCAGGTCGCTTCATTCAAAAGGCTGCTTCAACTTCAGGGGAGTTTGCATTTACTCTGGCGTTCTTGTCAGGTGAAGTGACTATCTCAACAGACATATTTTCAGACTCTGGACTATTGGGGGTTTACTCTAAGTGTATTTTAGTGAGGAAATCATTGCTTCTGATCAATCGCTATTATACTTTCATTGCAATGGGGCCAGCCATTTCTTAACCTGTATCGATTGATACGCAGATACTGCAGAGTGCTAATGACTCAATGTCTAATGCACATCATTATGTCCTCACTTTAAGACATGCAAGAATGAGGAGGAGGGCCAGACCATACACACCCCATACATACAAGGAAAAGAGGTCTTACCTCGACATCTCCGACCACACCTGCCTTCAGAGACTGCGCTTCCACAAGGTGGTGATCAATGAAATATGTGAGCTCATCAGGTCACATATGCAGCCTGCCATCAGGACATCAGTGTCGGTCGAGGTCAAGGTCACCGTGGCACTGTCTTTCTACGCGTCCGGTTCCTTTCAGGCCTCCATGGTCGAGACTTGCCCTCTGTCTCAACATGCAACACATTGCTGCATTGGACAGTCATGGAGGCCCTGTACACGCGTAGGATGGACTTTATCAGTTTCCCCATGACCACGGAGGCTCAGACTGACAAGGCTGGAGCATTCTACCGCATTGCTAAGTTCCCCAGGGTGCAGGGAGCAATACAGTGCACTCCATCGCCATGCAGCCACCTTCTCAGGACACACAGCGTTTTCGTAACAGAAAAAGATTTCATTCCCTGAAGGTCCAACTAGTTGTCGACCACAATCAGATCATAATGACAGTGAATGCCAAATATCTGGGCACCTTCGATGAGGCTCACATCCTGCATGAGAGCGCTGTCTCTGACATGTTTAAGAGTCAGCCACAAGGACAATGCTGGATGTTTGGTGATAATCTGATAATCGATATGGCCTTGCCACCTGGCTGATGATCCCCCTGCATGACACCCACACCGAGCCAAGAAGCGATACAACCGGAGCCACAGAGACACACGCAATGTGGTCCAGAAAACAGTTACTGTGCTTAAACAGCGCTTCAGAGGTCTGGACCACTCAGGAGGGGAGCTACAATACAACCCTGAGTAAGTAGGTAAAGTTGTGGTTGTGTGCTCGATGCTGCACAACCTGGCTATCAGGAAGGGCCAAGAATTGCCAGAAGGCACTGATGCTCCACCTCAGGAGAGAGAGGAAGAGGACGACGAGGGGCTGGATGCTGACCTAGGCCAGAAAATCAGGCTGGCTATGCAACCATGCCTACAACCCCTTCCAGACAGCAGGAAGGGGACCATGGTGGCTACATAGCTGCATGACTCTTACATGAGGAGCTGATATCTGAACGATTTGCCTGAAAGAACGTTGATGTGAGTGACAACGCTGGCACACTGCTGTGTGTGTGCAGCTCAGACATCAATGGTGCCCATCACCTTGGTGCCAGTTAGAGTTTACGTTGATTGAAGTTAAGTTCTATTTAACCCTTTCATGTTAAGGAATGTGTGATTCCTTAACGGTCCAGCTATCTGAGACAATGCGCAACAAGGTTATGTTCAAGAAGAAAATGTTTATACCAACATTGGTCTGAAATCATAAGTATCACAGGCAATAACACCCAACCACCACCCACACTCCACTTGTCCCACCATTAACATCAATCAAATGTTCAACATGTCCAGCAACACAGAATACAAAGGCAAAGCAGGAGCATGGTCCCCAGCCCCCATATATTACAACAAATTGCTTACACCCAGATGGAGATATAACACAGCCATCAGCTGCGGACATGCACCTCACTTTGCTTATCCCCCCCTCCCCTTCTTCTCCCCACCTCTACCCCTTTCCCTCATCGCTCCATGGTGCCTGGCCGAGGAGCTCCTCAGGCAGTGCCTGATTGGGGGAATGAAGGCAGATGCGGCGATTGCACAAGTAAGGGAACGGGGGGGGGGTGGGGGGTGCCGAGGGGGCAGCATTTTCTGATGCAGAAGCAGGATCTTGGTCCTTACTCTCATCTGTCGTTCGCAGTGGTGGTGCAGAACCGAGGGGTGGAGTGCCGTGCTCTGGGAGGCCTGTGGCAGCAGTGTTCCTGGCTATCGCATCCAGGGCCTCCGCCATCCGCGGAATGTACTCAGTCATGGTGGCCAGGTGTCGGGATATGCCCCCCAATGCTTCGATGAGCTGGTCACCAATGTCTACAGTCCTCCTGGACAACTGTACCCTCTCTCCGCTCTCATGTGGCGCTCGTGGAACAGACCTGCCGCGCCCACAAGGCCTCCATGGGCTCGGTGCCATCCTGGGGACAAATGGGGTGCCCTATGGCGAGGTGCTTGGGGCCAGTACCTCCAGAGTAGAGGTGGGAATTACCGGAGGAACACTAGATGGCCTTAGGGTGGAATGGCTTCTGGAATGTGGCGATGAAGTTTCCTCGAAATCCGCGCTCTCATCCGTGGAGAACAGACCCAGTGGATTGACGGGCGAGAATCGGAGCTCCTCAGCACCAGATGTAGGATCGTCCGGAGAGTCGGGCCCCGCGCCCCCACCTTCTCGCCTCTCTGGCCTCGTCTGGGGCCGCGCTGCTGGCTGAGCTGCAAGGCACAAATGAGGCTATTAGAGGAGAAGGGGGTGCTAGGGTGACAAGGTGAGTCCAGCGCTGCACACAGATTATGCACCAACGCTCTCAAAATCATCGCAGACATCACATTTCATGACCATCAACACATTTGCATTGCAATGATTTTCATTCGGCCAGCATTATTTCTATGATAATTTTAGAAGTCATCTATCATATTTGATTGTTCGGATATGAGTGGGTGTATAGCATCTATTGACTTTACACCACGCAATGGTGTAAGCTTTACTCACGTGGCATCACTTCAGGGTCTGCAGATGCGTCCGTGGCTGTCCGGGGGTGCTTCCCCACGAGTGCGAGCACTCGCTCCTCCATCTGTGATGTCACTGGGGACTGGTGGCCCCCCACCTGTTCGCCTCTGCATGGACCTCATCGTCATTAGTTTCTTCTATAAAAGGTGACAGGACATGGCATGAGATCATTGCTCTCAAAATCATCGCAGACATGACATTTCATGATCATCAACACATTTGCATTGCAATGATTTTCATTAGGCCAGCATTATTTCTATGATAATTTTAGAAGTCATCATTGCACATTGCTAGGTGCTATCACAGAGACTGATACAACACATAATAATCATGATTACATCTGCAGTTATGAAAATTATTATTCTTTACCTAAAGACATGCACTGTGACCGCAGGCTTTGAGTAAAACATTCCCAGTAAAAGTGAAAGACCTCACATCTGCTGATAGTCACTCATTACTGTTACAAAGCAAATTATATAAATACATATTTGCGGATCCCACAAGGTCGTTCCATTGTTTGCGGCATTGGTTGCCCTCACAAACCTCATTGGTCGCCGACCTCTGCTATCTCGGTCCATATCTTCTGGTAAGCTTTTGGGGTGGGCTTCCCACGCCCTCCCTGTGTCAAATCACCCCAGCGTAACTCGACCTCCTGCAGGAGGGAGGCATTTGCCTCATCCAAGAACCTCGTGGTTCTTTTGCGACCTCCAATGTGCTCCTCTCCCACCTCACTGCTCTCTCCAGCGTCAGTCTCCACAGCGTGCTGTGATGTCTCCTCCTCTCCCTCCATTATAGGCCAAATTCAGTCAAATATGTGGCTGGTAACAGCTAATTTTTGTTTCCCTATTTGTTGTGAAGCTCTAAAGTCTCCGTCCTTCCTCTCAAAACAGCCACACCACAGCCACACATGCCTTCAGTCCCTCTCAGCTGCCTCTCTCCCGGTCTCCTCTTCTGCGCATGTCACGATAACCTGACCTCCTGAATCGGGAATCGAGCGTTGCCATGCCGTTGCTAAGGACGGTGACACTTTACGGCAGAAGTTCAGTGAGATTTAACGCTACCGCCCATTTCATATCGCTCGCGGTAACGCCCATTTTCAAAAATGGAGACTAGGTGCTTTGAGAATGGGCGAGAAGCCCGCGATCTGAAAAAATATTTTTACTGTCCACGCCGGAATAACGTCCATTTTGGGGCGATAAGCACAGAAGTGTAAAATCTAGCCCTTAAGTGTTAAAAACATTGTAAAATTTGCCTTTTTCATATTTACTTCCAAAGACCAGTGACAGCTTCCAATTAGCATAACAGCATTAATTTGGAAAACTAAATAAAGAACATATCCTTGATTACAGCAAATTCACCATTTCATCCATTAACTACATCAAAAAAAGAAAGACTTGGATTTATATAGCTCCTTTCATGACCACCGGACATCTCAAAGTGCTTTACAGCCAATGAAATACTTTTTGAAGTAATGTTGTAATGTAGGAAACACGCAGCCAATTTGCGCATAGCAAGCTCTCACAAACAGCAATGTGATAATGACCAGATAATCTGTTTTTGTGATGTTGATTGAGGGATAAATATTGGCCAGGACACCGGGGATAACTCCCTTGCTCTTCTTCCGTGCTGCCTGCTAAAATCTGCAAATGTTATTTTATTATTTGAGCTTACACATTTAGTGGCATGCAGACAATGCATTCTTTTAAAATTCCTCTCTGCACTATTTTTTGCAGCGGTGTTATCCCATTTATTTGAAAGAGATGAACACTTCCATTAAAGTAAAGATCAGGAATTTTAGCAGAATGTGATAAGCAACTCTTCGGAATAGTGCCATGGGATCTGTTATGTCCATTTGAGAGAGCAGACGGGGTCGTAATGTCATTGGCTGTAAAGTGCTTTGGGATGTCCAGTGGTCGTGGAAGGTGCTATATAAATGTAAGTATTTCTTTCTTTTTAAAGGAGTCCTGCTTTTATTTGTAACTGTGCTTTCTGAAATAGCTGTATATGATCTGGTTTTGACTTGAGTACTTACAAAATGCAGCATCCAATGCCCTGAAGTTACACCATGAGGTATTACAGTAAAGTTGCTTATCACATTCTGCTAAAATTCCTGATCTTTACTTTAATGGAAGTGTTCATCCCTTTCAAATAAATGGGATAACACCACTGCAAAAAATAGTGCAGAGAGGAATTTTAAAAGAATGCATTGTCTGCATGCCACTAAATGTGTAAGCTCAAATAATAAAATAACATTTGCAGATTTTAACAGGCAGCACGGAACACCTTTGCATGACATTCTTCTGTTTGATATTTTAATTCAGATATAAACCTATTTATCTTCAATGGATTAATGTCTCTGATATCCACTGGTATTGGGATAATTCTATGCTGAATTTACACATTGGCAAGTTGCCATTTTATTTAAGAAAAAGTGATTGCTTATATATTTTTTGCAATATCCGAGGGAAGGGTTCCCGCTGTGTATTGTGTGTTGTAGGTGTTGCGTATTGTGTTGGAAATGCAGTTATTACAATGTGGTTATGATGTTGCTTTATGGTGCACAGAGGACATCTCTACATCCCACTGTGTTGATAAGCAATTGCACTAAGTGCTCACTACACATCTTGGAACATTGGTATGTCTAAATGACTCTCTTTCTACAGTTCTTTTGGCACACAGCATTATGGCCGCAGTGGTGTTTACGTGAAGTATATTGTTTACAAAGAGTCCATTTGAAGCTTTCAACTTTGGGCACAGGAACAAGCTCACACTGCCATTTGAATTCGGGCCATCATCCCTTTTGTCTCTCTAATCTCTCTTGTCTTCCAACCTATCAGTGATCTTCTATTTTGTTCTTTCTTCCCCTCTCCCTTTCAGTGCCTATTAAGAATCTGACCTTTCCGAACACTCTCCAGTTCTGACGAAGGGTCATCGACTTGAAACGTTATCTCTGCTTCCTCTCCACACATGCTGCCTGACCTGCTGAGATTTCCAGCATTTTCAGTTTTTATAACAAGCTTGCACTGCTTTGTACCCTCTATAATCATTCAGCTAGGGAATAGGTTTCAGAACAGCACCCCTCCATATTATTCGTGCATTTGAAGCTCTGAATATTTGAGGCTTTTAAGCAAAGTACAACTGAACTTTTGGAAAACCATGTCCCCTTGTGATATCCTTCAATATTGCAACTTAAATGTCACAGAAGTCTTCTTCAAAATCTTATTGAAGATCTTTGGCATATGAGGAGGTAATTTTTAGAAAGTAGGAGTTTGCGTTTATAATGGAAATAAATGGCATAGCATCTCTGCCAAGGGAACTTTCAGACAAACCCTTTAAGCTTTTATACTCTTGTATCAGTATTGTAGCGTTAATGCTGTAGTATTGAAGATAAGGAAGAAACAGGCATTGGCATAAGGGAATGTTTTTTTTTTAAAAAAGCTGTACATTTATATCGTGCCTTTCATGACAATCCAAGTCACTTCACAGTCAACAAATTACTTTTGAAATGCAGCCACTTATATATGGCATCTACTATTTCCCTTAGTGTCTTTAGTCCTCCACTTATAAGGGCACCACTTGAAGTGTTCATATCTTTCAGCTCTTTCCATATTGTCTCATCACATTCCCAGAATGATTCTGTCTCTACACAGTTCCAGTTCCTAACCATTCTCCCAAACATCTCATTTTGTTTTGCATTCAAAATTGAAGGCCCTGATGTGCCTACACTTCTACCTGCATTTCTCTGATTATTCACGTACAACATTACCACTAATGTAGGCAAACGTGACAACCAATTTCTGCATAGCAAGGTCTCACAAACAGCAATGATTAGTTGATCTATTTTGGTGGAGTTGGTTGAGGGATGAATGTTGGTCAGGACACCGACAGAACTCCCCTTTTCTTTGAACAGGGCCATGGGATATTTCACAACCATCTGTACAGGTAGACAGGGCCTGAGCACCTTTGGCAATGTAGCACTCCCTCAGTACTCAACTGAAGTGTCAGCCTAGATAATGTGCTCGAGGGCTGGAGTGGGACTTGAACCCACGACCTTCCGACTTGGGAGTTTAAATGGTAGACTGTAGATTTTACATTTGTTTTGATGTTTTTATCCTATCTTGTAAAAGTGATAATTATTTTCCTGCATTATTTTAGCATTAATCTATTTGAAATAACTGGTACAACACTGCCACCAAAATAGCATATAGGGAACAAACTAAGCGTGTTCTTGTATCAGTAATGTAGCTTTACGGCTGTAGTGCTGAGGAAAATTAATCATTCAGGTGTTAATAATTTTCGCAAATAGTATGCATTATATAAAAATAAAAGATTTATTGCTATCAACTTAAGCAGGTGATAATCTCACTATTAATCTCACCAGCACTTTCCCAACACTTCAGCACAACTCATGAGTATTAAGAAAGAGATTTGGGGATAGGGCAGCAAAGTGGAGTTGAGGTAGAATGAGAGGTGATCTTATTGAAACATATAAGATTCTGTAGGTGGATGCTGAGAGGATGTTTCCTCTCATGGGGAAATCTAGAACAAGGAGATGGAGGAATTTCTTCTCTCAGAGGGTCGTGAATCTTTGGAATTCTCTCCCCCAGAGAGCTGTGGAAGCTGGGTCATTGAATATATTCAAGGCTGAGATAGACAGATCCTAGGACTATAGGGGAGTCAAGAGTTATGGGGAGTGGGCAGGAAAGTGGAGTTGAGGCCATGATCTTATTGAATGGCGGAGCAGGCTCGAGGGGCCGTATGGCCGACTCCTGCTCCTATTTCTTATGTTATGTTCTAAGAGACCAGTCGATACCTCTTGCAGGTTACTTGTGTAGCTATCCTTTACTATTGTAAAGTAGGTGTGTATACTTTTACTTACTTTATCATAAATGTTTGAAGGTGGCAGGACAAGTTGCTAAGGCTGTTGAAAAAGCATATGGAATCCTTGGGTTTATAAATAGATACACAGAGTTCAATAGCAAAGAAGTTATGGTAAACTTTTATAAATCACTGGTTAGGCCTCTGCTGGAATATTATGTCCAATTCTGGGCACCGCACTTTTGGAAGGCCTTGGAAACGGTGCAGAGGAGATGTATGAATGGGAATATCCCAAAAAATACACCTAGTCATCAAATAAATACCCCCAAAAATTACATTTGAAATTGATTAAATTGGCATTTATTTAAATATTTAAAACAAACATGTAATTTTTTGAAAAATAAGTGTCTATGTTTTAACGGGGCTAAAAAGTAAACGTACCTTATTGCATAAGGTTCTTAATGCATAAATGATTTATTAAATTTCATTCTTATGTTTTTTTTAAACTCTTACACTGGTAAAGGCAGGCCTTATGCCTACTTTTACCAGGCAAAATAATTTCATGGGCATTCGCTGGGCAGAAGTTGAGCAAACAGCCCAACTTTTCGGCCGTGGAGAACCTTCTCCCAGGGATGCGTGCGATCTGTCAAGTTCCGTATTTTGGCGCGTACGCAGTGCATGCCTAAACCTGGAACTTGTGCAGTCCCTACAGGCACATGTGCACCTGCGCGCAAATTACAGCCCAATAACTTTCAAAAAGGAATTGGATATCTACTTGAAGAGGAAAAAGGGGCCATCAAACTACTTGGATAGCTCTTTCACAGAGTCGGCACAGGCACAATGGGCCGAATGGCTCCCGTCTGTGCTGTATGATTCACTGATTCTATCCCACAACAGAACTCTGCTGCAAAATCACACTTGGCTGAGTTCAACTGTACAAAATCCCACAATAAATATCGGCAATAGTTGATCAGATAGACAGCCCAGGTGGCATTTTAATAAATGAGATTACTATCCACAGTTCAATACTGTAATTGTTCTGTTGTATCAGCTCTGCCAGCCAGTGGCTCAGTGGGTAGCACTCGCCTCAGGGTCAGAGGTTGTGGGTTCAAGTCCCACTCCAGGAACAGGGACTTGAACACAATAAAATCTAGGCTGACTGTCGGAGGTGCTGTCTTTTGAATGAGACATTAAACTTCAGGTGGACGTAAAAGATCCCATGTCACTATATTTTGAAGGAGTGCAGAGATATTATCCTCATTGTCCAGGCCAATATTTATCCCTCAATCAACATAACAAAAAAACAAATCCGACTCCAAGGGGCCAGCATCGCGAGAGGAGCAGTGCGGGAGGATAAAGGACGGCAGCAGCGAGTGAGAGCGGCGGCAGTCTGAGGGGCCAGCATCGCGAGAGGAGCAGTGCGGGAGGATAAAGGACGGCAGCAGCGAGTGAGAGCGGCAGCAGTCTGAGGGGCCAGCATCGCGAGAGGAGCGGTGCGGGAGGATAAAGGACGGCGGCAGCGAGTGAGAGTGGCGGCAGTCTGAGGGATCAGCATCGCGAGAGGAGCAGTGCGGGAGGATAAAGGACGGCGGCAGCGAGTGAGAGCGGCACCAGTCTGAGGGACCAGCATCGTGAGAGGAGCAGTGCGGGAGGATAAAAGACAGCAGCAGCGAGTGAGAGCGGCAGCAGTCTGAGGGGCCAGTAGGTGCAGCTGCAGCAGGCAGAGAAGGCAAAAAAGTAGAAAGAAATCAAAGGGTGATGTCATAGCCAAGGAGGTAAGTGATTGGTGAGTAGTTTTTCTTCTTTTCCTTTTTCTTTATCAGTAGGTAACCTTTAGCATTGTTGCCAAATTAAGTTAATCTAAGGGTTAAGTCATGGCAGGATAACTCGGACACGTGTCATGCTCCTCCTGTGCTATGTGGGAACTCAGGGACACTTTCAGTGTCCCTGACGACTACATGTGCAGGAAGTGTATCCTATTGCAGCACTTGACAGACCGCATTGCGGCACTGGAGCTGCAGATGGATTCACTCTGGAGCATCCACAATGCTGAGGATATCGTGAATAGCACGTTTAGGGAGTTGGTCACACCGCAGGTAAAGGTTACACAGGCAGATAAGGAATGGGTGACCAGCAGGAAGAGCAGTGGAAGGAAGGTAGTGCAGGGGTCCCCTGCGGTCATCCCCCTCCAAAACAGACACAACTGTTTTGGGTATTGTTGGGAGGGATGATTCATCAGGGAAGGGCAGCAGCAGCCAAGTTCATGGCACCATGGGTGTCTCTGCTGCACAGGAGGGCAGGAAAAAGAGTGGGAGAGCTATAGCGGCAGGGGAATAGATAGGCATTTCTGCGGTCGCAATCGAGACTCCAGGATGGTATGTTGCCTCCTTGGTGCAAGGGTCAAGGATGTCACTGAGCGGCTGCAGGACATTCTGGAGGGGGAGGGTGAACAGCCAGTTGCTGTGGTGCATATAGGTACCACGATATAAATAAAAAACGGGATGAGGTCCTACAAGCTGAATTTAGAGAACTAGGATTAAATTAAAAAGTAGGACCTCAAAGGTAGTAATCTCAGGATTGCTACCAGTGCCACGTGCAAGTCAGAGTAGGAATTGCAGGATAGCCAAGATGAATATGTGGCTTGAGGAGTGGTGCAGAGGGGAGGGATTCAAATTCCTGGGACATTGGAACCGGTTCTGGGGGAGGTGCGACCAGTACAAACCGCACGGTCTGCACCTGGGTAGGACCGGAACCAATGTCCTCGGGAGGGTGCTTGCTAGTGCTGTTGGGGAGGGGTTAAAACAATACGGCGGGGGGATGGGAACCTATGCAGGGAGACAGAGGGAAGTAGAATGGGGGCAGAAGCAAAAGATAAAAAGAAGAAAAGTAAAAGTGGAGGGCAGAGGAACTCAAGGCAAAAATCAAAAAGGGCCACATTACAGCAAAATTCTGAAGGGGCAAAGTGTGTTACAAAGACAAGCCTGAAGGCTCTGTGCCTCAATGCGAGGCGTATTCGTCATAAGATGGATGAATTAGCTGCGCAGGCAGCAATTAACGAATATGACATAATTGGCATCACGGAGACACGGCTGCAGGGTGACCAAGGCTGAGAACTCAACATCCAGGGGTATTCAACATTCAGGAAGGATAGACAGAAAGGAAAAGGAGGTGGGGTAGTGTTGCTGGTTAAAGAGGAAATTATCGCAATAGTAAGGAAGGACATTAGCCTGGATGATGTGGAATCTGTATGGGTGGAGCTGTGGAAAACAAAGGGCAGAAAGTGGGAGTTGTGTACAGGCCACCAAACAGTAGTAGTGAGGTTGGGAACAGCATCAAACAAGAAATTAGGGATTCGTGCAATATAGGTACAGCAGTTATCATGGGCGACTTTAATCTACATGTAGATTGGGCTAAGCAATACGGTGGAGGAGGATTTCCTGGAGTGTATTAGGGATGGTTTTCTAGACCAAAATGTCGAGGAACCAACTAGTGGGCTGGCCATCCTAGACTGGGTGTTGTGTAATGAGAAAGGACTAATTAGCAATCTTGTTGTGCGAGGCCCCTTGGGGAGGAGTGACCATAATATGGTAGAATTCTTTATTAAGATGGAGAGTGACACAGTTAATTCAGAGACTAGGGTCCTGAACTTAAGGAAGGGTAACTTCGATCGTATGAGATGTGAATTGGCTAGAATAGACTGGCGAATGATACTTAAGTGGTTGACGGTGGATAGGTAATGGCAAACATTTAAATATCACATGGATGAACTTCAACAATTGTACATCCCTCTCTGGAGTAAAAATAAAACAGGGAAGGTGGCTCAACCGTGGCTAACAAGGAAAATTAAGGATAGTGTTAAATCCAAGGAAGAGGCATATAAATTGGCCAGAAAAAGTAGCAAACCTGAGGACTGGGAGAAATTTAGAATCCAGGTGAGGAGGACAAATGGTTTAATTAGGAGGGGGGAAATAGAGTATGAGAGGAAGCTTGCTGGGAACATAAAAACTGACTGCAAAAGCTTCTATAGATATGTGAAGAGAAAAAGATTGGTGAAGACAAATGTAGGTCCCTTGCAGTCAGAATCAGGTGAATTTATAATGGGGAACAAAAAGTGGCAGGCCAGTTGAACAAATAATTTGGTTCTGTCTTCACGAAGGAAGAGAAAAATAACATTCCGGAAATACTAGGGGAACGAGGGTCTATTGAGAAGGTGGAACTGAAGGAAATCCTGATTAGGCGGGAAACTGTGTTAGGGAAATTGATGGGATTGAAGGCCGATAATTCCCCAGGGCCTGATAGTCTGCATCCCAGATTACTTAAGGAAGTGGGCCGAGAAATAGTGGATGCATTGGTGATCATTTTCCAACAGTCTATGGACTCTGGATCAGTTCCTATGGACTGGAGGGAGCTACTGTAACACCACTTTTTAAAAAAGGAGGGAAGAGTGTAAACGGGTAATTATAGACGGGTTAGCCTGACATCAGTACTGGGGAAAATGTTGGAATCAATAATTAAAGATAAAATAGCAGCGCATTTGGAAAGCAGTGACAGGATCGGTCCAAGTCAGCATGGATTTATGAAAGGGAAATCATGCTTGGCAAATCTTCTGGAATTTTTTGAGGATGTAACTAGTAGAGTGGACAAGGGAGAACCAGTGGATGTGGTATATTTGGACTTTCAAAAGGCTTTTGACAAGGTCCCACACAAGAGATTGGTGTGCAAAATTGAAGCACATGGTATTTGGGGTAACGTGGATTGAGAACTGGTTGGCAGACAGGAAGCAGAGAGTCGGGATAAATGGGTCCTTTTTAGAATGGCAGGCAGTAACTAGTGGGGTGCTGCAGGGCTCAGTGCTGGGACCCCAGCTATTTACAATATACATTAATGATTTAGATGAAAGAATTGAGTGTAATATCTACAAGTTTGCAGATGACACTAAGCTGGGTGGTGGTGTGAGCTGTGAGGAGGATGCTAAGAGGCTGCAGGGTGATTTGGACAGGTTAGGTGAATGGGCAATTGCATGGCAGATGCAGTATAATGTGGATAAATGTGAGGGAAATTGGGGAAACTTTTATAACGTATTATTGATTTACATCTTAGACTTTTTAACAACTCTTAGAAACTTTTGAAATAAATTGGGAATCTTTATCAACTTTTAACTTTTAAAATAACTTTGGAAGTCACCTTCCTAATGCCTGCCCCCCAACCAAGCCCCCGGCCATCTACCATCAATGGCGTTACTCGTCGCCGAGCTTGCAGCCAACATTTTGCCGTAGGCAATTAGGCTTATAGAGCTGTGCCTTATCTCCAGTTGTCTTGGACCACCTTGCCACTGGACCAAGACCTTGTTCAGCTAAGCCCGTGTGGTTGCCGGTGTGTCGTGGCCACACCACGTTAAAAGAACTCACGTACAGGCATTTTCCACTTTGCCAGTATGAAGTTCGGGACCTGGAACATCATGACCCTCATGGACAATCCCAACAGCAACAGGACGGAACGCCGCACCGCCATAGTTGCCCGGGAACTCAGACGTTTTGACATTGATATTGTCGCCCTAAGCGAGAGCCGACGGGCAGGGTAAAGCCAGTTGAAGGAACATGGTGGAGTTTACGCCTTCTTCTGGAAAGGGAAACCAGAGGCAGAACGCCGCCTTCATGGAGTCGGCTTTACCGTCAAGAATGAGCTGGTTGACCGCCTCAAAGACTCCCCCTGTGGGGTGAATGAATGCCTCATGACTCTTCGTATTACCTTATCTCGGAACCAATGCGTCACAGTCATCAGTGTGTACACCCCTACATTCGATGCAACAGACGAGGCTAAAGAGGGTTTTTATTCCAACCTCGAGACATCTTTGTCCCACGTCTCCATGGGCGACAAATTCCTCCTCCTGGGTGATTTTAATGCCAGGTTCAGCAAAGACACAGCCTCTGGGGAGGCATGATTGGCAGAGAGGGGGTAAGGAAAGGCAACTCCAGTGGTACCCTACTCCTGACAAAATGTCTAGAACATGAATTCTTCATTATGAACACCCTGTTCCACCAGAGGGACAAATACAAGGCATCGTGGCAACACCCTCGCTCCAAACGTTGGCACTTGCTTGACTATGTCATCGTCCGAGCCAGGGATCGCAAGGATGTGCGCATCACCAGCGCCATGACAGGAGCTGATGACTGCTGGACGGACCACCGCCTAATCCGATCCATCATCAATATTAACATTGTCCCAAAGCAGAGGGGACAGCAGAAACTGCTCCGCAAAAAAGTTAATCCCAGGGCACTTAGAGACCCCGCTAAGAGAGCCCTATACAGCCAGCACCTCACAGCCAATCTGGTGTGCCTTGATGACCCTGAAATGCTGAATGCCAATAGTGCTTGGTCTGCACTCCAGGCCTCTATAACCAGTGCCTGTGAAGAGACACTTGGTCACTCAACCAGAAAACATCAGGACTGGTTTGATGAAAATGATCAGGAGATCGAAGAACTAATAGATCGCAAGCGCAAAGCATTTCTGAGCCTCAAGCAACAACCCAACTCGGGAACTGCAAAACAACATTACAGACGGCTCAAGGCTGAGGTCCAACAAAAAACCCATGACCTAAAGAACAGGTGGTGGATGGAGAAAGCACAGGAGATACAACAACTGGCCGAGAAGCCACGATATGAGAGGATTCTTCGCTGCAGTCAAGACCACCTACACTCCAAACTCTCAAGACCCCACCCCACTTCTGGCCAAGAACAGGGAAACACTCATCAAGGACACCAAGGCTGTCAGGGCCCGATGGAAGGAGTACTTTGAAGATCTCCTCAATCGAGACTCTGCCTTTGACTCGAGTGTTCTCGACTCCATCCCGCAGCATGCGACCCACCACCAACTCAGTGAAACTCCAACGTTGCACGAGGTAGGCAAAGCCATAAAACAGCTCAAGAATAACAAGGCTACGGGTGCGGAAGGAATCCCTGCTGAGGCGCTAAAGTATGGCGGAGAGGCGCTGTTGGCGCGGATACATGACCTCATCTCTCTCATCTGGAGGGAGGAGAGCATGCCGGGAGATCTGAGAGATGCAGTGATCGTGACCATTTTTTAAAAAGGGGACAAGTCTGACTGTGACAACTACAGGGGAATCTCCCTGCTATCAGCCACTGGGAAAGTTCTCGCTCGAGTTCTCCTCAATCGTCTTCTCCCTGTGACTGTGGAGCTCCTCCCGGAATCACAATACAGATTTCATCCCCTACGGGGCACAACAGACATGATCTTTGCAGCGCGACAGTTGCAGGAAAAATGCAGCGAGCAGCGACAGCCCTTATACATGGCCTTTTTTGATCTTACAAAGGCCTTTGACACTGTCAACTGTGAGGGTCTATGGAGCCTCCTCCTCCGTTTCGGATGCCCCCAAAAGTTTGTCAACAGCCTTCGCCTGCTTCACGATGACATGCAGGCCCTGATCCTTACCAACGGATCTATTATTGACCCAATCCACGTCCGGACCGGTGTCAAACAGGACTGCGTCATCGCTCCAACCCTCTTCTCAATCTTCTTCATTGCCATGCTCAATCTCACAATCAACAAGCTCCCCGCTGGAGTGGAACTAAACTACAGAACCAGTGGGAAGCTGTTTAACCTACGCCGCCTCCAGGCCAGGTCCAAGATCAACCCAACATCTGTCGTTGAGCTGCAGTACGCGGACAACGCCTGCCTCTGTGCACATTCAGAGGCTGAACTCCAGGATATAGTCAATGTATTCACTGAGGCATATGAAAGCTTGGGCCTTATGCTTAACATCCGTAAGACAAAGGTCCTCCATCAGCCTGTCACCGCTGCACAGCACTGCCCTCCAATCATCAAGATCCATGGCGCGGCCCTGGACAACGTGGACCATTTCCCATATCTCGGGAGCCTCTTATCAACAAAGGCAGACATTGATGCGGAGATTCAGCATCGCCTCCAGTGCGCCAGTGCAGCCTTCGACCGTCTGAGTAAAAGAGTGTTTGAAGACCAGGCCCTCAAATCTACCACCAAGCTCATGGTCTACAGGGCTGTAGTAATACCCGCCCTCCTGTATGGGTCTGAGGCATGGACAATGTATAGAAGGCACCTCAAGGGTCGCTGGAGATATATCACCAACGATGTCTCCGCAAGATCCTGCAAATCCCCTGGGAGGACAGGCGCGCCAACATCAATGTCCTCGACCAGGTTAACATCCCCAGTATTGAAGCACTGACCACACTCGATTAGCTTAGTTAGCCACATAGTTCGCATGCCAGATACGAGACTCACTAAGCAAATGCTTTATGTGGAGCTCCTTCATGGTAAACGAGCCAAAGGAGGACAGCGGAAACGTTATAAGGATACCCTCAAAGCCTCCCTGGTAAAGTGCGACATCACTACTGATCCTGGCCGCAGACCGCCCGAGGTGGAGAAAGTCCATCCGGGAGGGCGTTGAGCTCTTCGAGTCGCAACGCAAAGAGCATGAAGAGGCCAAGCGCAGGCAGCGGAAGGAGCGCGCGGCAAACCAGCCCCACTGACCCCTTCTCTCAACGAATGTCTGTCCCACCTGTAACAGGGTCTGTGGCTCTTGTATCGGACTGTTCAGCCATCAAAGAACTCATTTTGGGAGTGGAAGCAAGTCTTCCTCGATTCCGAGGGACTGCTATGATGATGAATGTGGATAAATGTGAGGTTATCCACTTTGTTGGCAAAAACACAAAGGCAGAATATTATCTGAATGGCAGCATAGGAAAAGGGGAGGTGCAACGAGACCTGGGTGTCATGGTACATCAGTCATTGAAAGTTGGCATGAAGGTACAGCAGGCGGTGAAGAAGGCAAATAGTATGTTGGCCTTTGTAGCTCGGGGATTTGAGTATAGGAGCAGGGAGGTCTTACTGCAGTTGTACAGGGCCTTGGTGAGGCCTCACCTGGAATATTGTGTTCAGTTTTGTTCTCCTAATCTCAGGAAGGACGTTCTTGCTATTGAGGGAGTGCAGCGAAAGTTCACCAGACTGATTCCCGGGATGGTAGGACTGACATATGAGGAGAGACTGGATCGTCTGGAGTTTAGAAGGATAAGAGGGAATCTCATAGAAACATATAAAATTCTGACGGCACTGGAGAGGTTAGGTGCAGGTTCCCGATGTTGAGGAAGTCCAGAACTAGGGGACACAGTCTAAGAATAAGGGGTAAGCCATTTATGACTGAGATGAGGAGAAACTTCTTCACTCAGAGTTGCTAACCTGTGGAATTCTCTACCGCAGAGAGTTGATGATGCCATTTCATTGGATATATTCAAGAGGGTGTTAGATATGGCACTTACGGCTAAAGGGATCAAGGGGTATGGAGAGAAAGCAGGAAAGGGGTACTGAGGTGAATGATCAGCCATGATCTTATTGAATGGTGGTGCAGGCTCAAAGGGCCGAATGGCCTACTCCTGCACCTATTTTCTATGTTTCTATCTGGTCATTATCACATTGCTGTTTGTGGGAGCTTGCTTGTGTGCAAATTGGCTGCCACGTTTCCTACATTACAACAGTGACTACACTCCAAAAGTGCTGAAAAGTGCTTTGAGATGTCCGGTGGTCATGAAAGGCGCTATATAAATCCAAATCTTTCTTTCTTTTGATGTAGTTAATGGATGAAATGGTGAATTTGCTGTAATCAAGGATATGTTCTTTATTTAGTTTTCCAAATTAATGCTGTTATGCTAATTGGAAGCTGTCGCTGGTCTTTGGGAGTAAATATGAAAAATGCAAATTTTACAATGTTTTTAACAATACACATTTGCAGCCACATGCGCCTTTTAAATATGCACATTGTGAGAAAGTAATTTTTTAAACAGGCGACAAAAGAGCATCAGCTATTCATGATGTGCCTGCAATAATGATTATCTTATGCTTCTGAAGCATCTAATGAACCCTTTAAATTGAAGGAGCTGGTGATGGAGTGTGCAACTCTTTATGAAAATGGCAGAGTCAGGTTAATGAGGCTAATTTCCTGCATGTCCTAGTTAATGGCCCAATGGAGAGATGGGAGGGTATCAAGCTCTCAACATCAGAGGAGGGCCTATGTGTAATTGTGCATCACTGGCAGATTGAACACAATACTGGGATTCAGTAGACCTGGGAGGAGTTGTAGAGGAAATTCTTTGACTATTTCATGAAAAAGGCATAAAGATAAGGCCTGAATATTACAGTGAAATTGGAGCACAATGTATAAACATACATGGGACAAAGTTGCAGTTGTCGAAGAGAAGTAGAAAATAATAACTGCACTGAGATGGAAAATATTATTGAGAACGTAACAAATAAGGTACAGTATTATATACACGGTGCCCATGTTAGAAAATAGTGTTCATACTATACAGTGACTTGGCTTCATAAACACAACATTGCAAGGTAATATGGAAGTCTGCCATTGAGCATGTGGAAAAACTACTGGCACCTTTTCCAACAGTTGCGGAGTCGAGGATGAGGGGCCACAGATTGAAGATTAAACATAAAGGGCTGGATTTTCCGGTCTTTTGCACTCCAGGTTTTGCCCCGGAGCGGTGTGAATGGCGGCAGTGAGGTCTCCAGCGCCCCGCCACGATCCTCCGGTCGGGTTTTGCGATGGCGCTGAGTAGCACCGCCGGGAAGAGCTGCGCCGGGTGTGTAACGCCCCTGGTTGCGACACCGGCGCGAGTTTGAGCTCCTGCCCAATCCGCCCGCCCAGTAGTGCACTTCGCAACGACTGCCTGGGAAATCAGAGCAGTCCTATGATCCCGTCAGCGGAGAGATTGCTAATGGAGTCCTAAGGTAAGTGTGATTGTTTTATCTTTAAATGTTTTCAGCGATGTGTGTTGCGGTGGTGTGGGCAATGTTTCGGGAATGTTTTTGTGGGGTTTTTCCAGTTCCCCCCCCGCCCACCAAATGTCTCTCGGAGTGCTCCCGACCCGGCTCCTTAGCTCGGGAGTTTCCCATCTTTGCGTCACGAGAGGTGTACAACGTCTCCCTTAGCGCTGCACCCCCTGACATAGGGCCCAGATGCCAAACTTAAATACTAAAGCGTAAACTATTCCTGGCCGCTAAGTTTCCTGCCCCATCGCCATTATCGCCCTAAAAACATAAAAGCCAAAAATCCAACACAAAGAATTTCGAACAGAGATACGCACTTCCAGGTTAAGTGGTTCAGTCATCGACAATGTCAACATTCAAGATTAGATTGGACAGGTGGATGAAGGAAAAAAGGGTTGAAGGGGAACAGAGTGGGTAAGCTTGATCAGAACTGTGTGCTCGTATGGAAGGTAAATCCTGACATGGGCTGGTTGGGCCATTGGCCTGTTTCTGTATTGTAACTTCGATGTATTTCTATGCGGCAGACTCCTCACTTGCAAAGACCATAGGCGCAATAGAAGCCTCTCACATGACTACTCACATTGTTGCTATGGAAACATTGGGGTCAATACTCCAAGAAGGAGTCATCGCCAGCTTCAACACACTCGAAGAATGCTTGCAGACAACTATAAGCAGTGCCATGACCGGAGCAGTACAGGTTCAGTCAGTTGGCATTTATGCCATTGGCAGCTCTGTGCCACCACATCGCCCTACACAATTGGCAAGTACCACCTGGGAGAGTACTGAGCCCACATTGAATACAGCACCAGCGCCCATTGATGTTGATATAGCTTGCTTCCGGCTTAGTCACAGATTCAGGTAGCAGGCTTCTGATTCCCAGACAGCTCCATATTTGCCGCAATAGTATTCCAGAGTACTTTTCCTTCCATTGGTGAATGAGACATGAGGTCCCAAACCCTCGACCTCTACCGCCTAGAAGGGCAAGGGCAGCAGGTGTGTGGGAACACCACCACCTCCAAATCCCTCTTAGAGGTCACACACCATCCCGACTTGAGCATTTATCACACCATTCCTGCATTGTCATTCTGTCAAAATCCTGGAACTCCCTACCTAACAGCATGGGAGCACTTTCACCACATGGACTGCAGTGGTTCTAGAAGAATGACAAAAAAATTATAAAACCAAAATGGAGAACTACACATTAGGTAATGGGGTTATTCGGTGCACACATGCAGTCAATGATGTCGTGGAAGCCAACCATTAGCAAATACTGTTTCTGCCTGTTCTGCTCTTCGTTACTGCTGAAGTGGATGTGAACAGATGCAGGGTGATACACGGCTTCAGATACTTCCTTAATGCCCTGGCAAGTGGCAATGTGGATGACTCCCGAGGTGCCAGGAAAGTGAAATGCAGATGGTTGGCCCACCTTGCTGGCACACCTCAGTCAGATCCATTCTGTTCAGCCTGAGGTCCTTCACTCTGTTCCTTCATCATGGTCAGCTAGCTATCTCTTTGTAAAAGACCTGTTGCTAGGTACCAAACTGTTACAACAACAACAACAACTTGTATTTATACAGCGCCTTTAAACGTAGTAAAATGTTCCAAGGTACTTCACCAAAATCTTTTTACACTGAGCTACAAAAGGAGATATTAGGACAGTTGACCAAAAACTTGATCACTAACGTGGGTTTTAAGGAGATTTTTAAAGCAGTAAAGAGAGGTAGAGATTTAGGGAGCGATTTCCTGTACTTATGGCTGAGGCAGCTGAAGATACGGCTGCCGATGGTGGGACAAGGAAAATCGGGGATGCACAAGAGGCCAGAAATGGAGGAATGCAGAGATCTGGGAAGGTTGTAGGGCTGGAGGAAGTTGCAGAGATAGGGAGGGGTGAGGCCATAGAGAAATTTGAAAACAAGGATGAGAAGTTCTGTTGTGTATGTAAATAAACAAACTAACTGAAACAAGAGTAGTGTAACTAACTGATTCCTTTATAGCAACTCTCAAAATGGCGTCCAAAACCAGCATGTTTACAGCAGGCGTGAATAGCCCCCGCAGGGTCCTGATGCCTGTCTAGTGAGAGTTCGTGTAACCAACAAAGAGTATGAACACAATGTATTTCCCCCCTTCTAAAAAACAGTCTATAAACAAAGTCCTTGAGACAGACAGGCCGTGTTCTGATACGCTAAGACCAGCATGAATCTTGCGGTGTTTGATCGAGGTTTTCAGTGGAGAAACAGAATGGTGCCTCTATTCCATCCTGCTGGTCTGCTGGCCTGTGAGTTGGGATCAGTCTACGAGTGTTCCATCGAGTTCCATCATCGAGCTCGTAGGTGTGAGGGGTGACCTTTCGTCCAATCTGTTTTTGAAGCGAAAGTGAAGATGCGAGCTTATGACTCCGGTCTGGGCACTTAACTCTGACCCAATCTCCGGTCTTCAGTTGGGGCTTTTGAGCGCATCATTTTGTGTCAGTGTACGACTTCGCTTTTCATTGGCGTTCCGAAATCTGGGATGCGAGTGAGTTGTCTTCGCGCTAGGTTTGGCTGGGGGTTGGAGAAAGTCCAATAGCCAGCAAAGGTTTCGCCCAATCATGAGCTCAGTGGGTGTCTTCCCCATTAGCGAGTGCTTTGTCGAACGGTATGTGTGGAGAATGGTTTGAACCGCTTTGTCGAATGTTTGGCCTGCTGTGAGGTTGGCTTTCAAACCCTCTTTGATGATGCGGTTAAATCGCTCAACATCCCCGTTGCTTTGAGGTTTGGACCGAGCAGTAAGGCGATGCTCAATAGCATGATGAGTGAGGAAATCCACAAACTGGTCGGACACAAACTGTGATCCATTGTCAGTGATTATGACCTCTGGGAGGCCCCACTTCTTGAACATAGCCTGCAGAATCTTGACGATCGTTGATGAGGTCACTGATCTTCTTGTAGCGATTTCTGGCCATTTGGAATGCAGGTCATGTACTACAACAAGGAAACGCTGGTGCTGTGGAGCTGCTTCAACTGGACCAAAGATATCCAACTGAAGTTGTTGCCATGGTCTTTGTGGCCATGGAATAGGTGTTATTGGCGCTGGTTGGATGTTTGTGGCCTTTTCGCTCAGACTGCATGTTTCGCAGTGTAAGACAAACTCCTCGATGCGAGTGTCAATCCCAGGCCACCATACTGAATCCTGACATCTCTGCTTCATGCGGAAAATGCCAGGGTGTCCATCGTGTGCCAATGACAGAATGCATTGTTGAAGCGACTTGAGAATTACCTCTCTATCGCCACAAGCTAGGCAGCCATCATTCCAAATGGAAACTTAATCGCGAAGTCTGTGGAAAGTTTTCAGCTCTTCCGGAATTTGCTTAGGCTACTCAGCCTGGAAAAAGTGGCACATGTGCTGGAGCGTAACATCACGCTGTGATTCAGTTTTGATTTTATGTTTTAAAGTTTAATTTGTTTTAATTGCCGGGTTTTAGTGTCCCCCTCCCCTTTTATAGGGGGCACTTGTAAATTATATGATTTTAATGCCCTAAAAAAAAAAATCACAAAAAAAACCTACAAAAAAATACAAAAAAAACTCCCAAAAAAACAAAAAAAGAGGGCAGTTAAAAGTGTCTGGGGGGCACTTGATTTAATGTTTCATTTTGTTTACCCTAAAAGAGTTGTGGAGCTGTTGAGTTGGGAGTGGCTTGCCAGCAATGTGATGTTCACAAGACTCAATAAAACCCCAGCCAGTTGGCTTACGGGGGTCCACGATGAGGCAGGTGGTGGTGAGCCTGGTGGATGAATTGGTAATGTGCAGTGTGATTGTTAAACCTTTTGTTAATAAACCAACTTAACCTTTTCTTAATACCAATGTGTTGAATTCTTAAGCAAAGAACCCATGAAGCAAATACATCACACCAATCAAGCGGGCTGCTTTGTCCTGGTTGGTGTCGAGCTTCTTGAGTGTTGTTGGAGCTGCACTCTTCCAGGCAAGTGGAGAGTATTCCATCACACTCCTGACTTGTGTCTTGTAGATGGTGGAAAGTCTTTGGGGCATCAGGAACAGGGACACTCGCCACAGAATACCCAGCCTCTGACTTGTTCTTGTTGCCACAGCATTTATATGGCTGGTCCAGTTAAGTATCTGGTCAATGGTGACCCCAAGGATGCTGATGGTGGGGGATTCGGCAATGGTAATGTCAAGGGGTGGTGGTTAGATTCTCACTTGTTGGAGATAGTTATTGTCTGGCACTTGTGTGGCACGAATGTTACTTGCCACTTATCAGCCCAAGCCTGAATGCCACCCAGGTCTTGCTGCATTCGGGCATGGACTGCTCCATTTTCTGAGGAGTTGTGAATGGAACTGAACACTGTGCAGACAACTGCGAACATCCCCACTTCTGACCTTATGAGGGAAGGAAGGTCATTGATGAAGCAGCTGAAGGTGGTTGGGGCTAGGACACTGCCCTGAGGAACTCCTGCAGCAATGTCCTGGGGCTGGGATGATTGACCTTCAACCACCACAACCATCTTCCTTTGTGCTAGGTCTGACTCCAGCCCCTGATTCCCATTGACTTCAGTTTTACTAGGGCTCCTTGATGCCATACTCGGTCAAATGCTGCCTTGATGTAAAGGGCAGTCGCTCTCACCAAACCTCTGGAATTCAGCTATTTTGTACATTTAACTACCATTATAAATTTAGCTGTGGCTGGGCGAGTTTCTCAGGCTTCAGGGAAACCGCCAGCTAAAGTAAGTGGAGGACTGTTGCAACTGCTGGTCTGAGGTACTGCTGGAAGTGAAAAGACACTTACCACCTGGATCCAGTATCCTTGCCTCACCCACCCCTCATGATCGGAGACCCCTACCAGGCCTCCGATTGCACCCTCCGAGGTCTCCGATCCTCCACCCCACGAGGTCTCCGATCCTCCTCCCCCGGGACCTCCGATCTCACTCCCCCGAGTTCTCTGACCCCCCTCCCCATACGGTCTCCAATCTCCCCAGAGATCTCCGATCCCCCTCCCCATGCGGCCTCCGATCCCCTCCCCCGAGGCCTCCGATCCCCCCTCCCCCGAGGCCTCTGGTCCCCCCTCCCCCGAGGCCTCCGGTCCCCCCATGCGGCCTCGGATCACCTCCCCTGCCCATTGATGGTTGCTCAGGCTGGCCAAGGTGCTTCCACTCTCCCTGTCCCCACTGATGATGGATTTTAAAACCAGCAGTAAAGCCAGAGATCGCCCCCTTAAACATGATATAGTTTAATGTTCCTGATCTTTATAAGCAGCATATGCACTGACTTACCACAAGCAATGCAACATAGAAAAGAAAGACATGTATTTATATAACATCTCTCAAGACCACCAGATGTCCCAAAGCACCTTACAAGCAATTAAGTACTTTTTGAAAATAGTCACTGTTGTAAAGTATGAAACGTGGCAGCTAATTTGCGCACAGCAAGCTCCCACAAACAACAATGTGATAATGACCAGATAATCTGTTTTAGTGATGTTGATTGAGGGATAAATATTGGCCAGGACACCCAGGATAGCTCCCCTGCTCGTCTTTGAAATAGTGCCGTGGGATCTTTTATGTCTGAGAGGGCAGACATCCATTTAATGTCTCATCCAAAAGACGGCACCTCCCACAGTGCAGTACTCCCTCAGCACTGCACTGGAGTGTCAGCCTAGATTTTTGTGCTCAAGTTCCTGGAGTGGAACAACCTTCTAACGTGGTACCCACTGAGCCACAACTAATTCACAGGGAGATTTCCTAGTGTTTAATAAAATACGACTGATACATTATTTAGTTGTACTATAATATGCAGGGTATAAATGTTCCTGTCCACGCTATAATTGCTGCTATCTTATAATGCCAATCATTCAATAGTCCTGCAGCCAATTACTATAAATGGTGCAAGATAGGAAAAGAGTCATTTACCTGTTACAGTGGAATAGAAACTGCATACTTAAGGTTTAAGGATATTTGATACAAATGATACCAGTTGAAATTACAAGCTAAAGGTTCTTCTGTGCAGATAGTGAACTATTTCATGTGAGACTGTGATGGAGTGTAATTAACTGTACTTCTGTGTCAGTTCTCAGAAAACTGTCAATGGTACTAACCATAATCCAATCCGTAAATCCCAGGGATTTTACAGAATCGCATTCTGTTGTTCTCATGGGACAAGCCAGTTCATTCTAAATTATGACAAAAAAGAAAACTAATTATTTTGAAAATGCAATTAGCTTCTGCCGGGCTTCTGTATCTATGTCATGCATCATCCCTGAATGTGTGAAGTTTAGAAGCAATGAGCCATGTGGCTGCGAAAGATATGGAGAAATTACATAAATTCAGATTTTGGTAACAAAAATGGGAAGTGCATACTGTGTAATAGCTTTTTTTTTGTTTATGAAATGTACAAGCAAACATCACTATGAAACAGTAACAGAAACAAAAGGTCGTGGTATGAAAGATTATGAAAACAACATTATAACAAATATAACATTTAAATTAAAAAATAATAACAGATGAACTAGGACATCTTACCTCTATAGTACTATACATTATATAAGAACTTGCATTTAGATAGCATCTTTCAAAACCTCAGGACATCCCAATGAGCTTCACAAGTACTTTTGAAGTATAGATCGTGAGTTTTCAGATCTCGGCAGGTCAGTGGCGAGCAATGTCGATGGCGGGTCACAACCCTGCTGCTGGCTCCATCCCTTTGTATGAATTAAGCCTCGCCCAGCGCCGTCAGGAAGAGCTGTGCCGGGTGTGTAACGCCTCTCGGTTGCGACACCGACAGGAATTTGGACTTCCCCCTCCGCCCCAGTCCTTCCACCTGGAAGTTCACCCGCAATGTCTGCCTGGGAAATCAGAGCGGTGCAGCATAACTGGCGGCGGAGAGGAAGGGAAAGTACTAAAGTTAGTGCGCGTGTTTTTTGTTTACATTTTTTGTGCGATTTGTGTTGCGATGGTGTGGGCAATGTTTTAGGAATGTTTTTGGTTTTGTTCCGCCCCCCTGCCCCCCAGGCCTCTCTCGGAGTGCTCCCGGCCCAGCTCATTAGCTCGGGAGTTTCCCATCCTTGCACCACGAGAGGTGCACAACGCCTCCCTTAGCACTGCACCCGCTGACACAGGGCCCAGATAGCCAAACTTAAATACCAAGACGCAAACTATTCCCAGCCACTAACTTTCTCGCCCCGCCACCATTATCACCCCAAAAACAGAAAAGTCGGAGTATTGTGTACAGTTTTGGTCTCCTTACCTAATGAAGGATATACTTGACATAGACGAAGTGCAACGAAGGTTCGCCAGTCTGATTCCTGGGATATTGGGGGGGGGGGGGGGCTAGAGGGGCGCGAATGCCTTACCGCCCGGGCGTGGCGCTGGTAATGACTCTCACCATATTGGGCGAGACTTTAGCACCCGACACCAGGTCTCGCACCTCCCAACTGTTACCGCCTCCAAATGGGGCAGTAATTAATTTAACTCCTCGAGTCGCCTCTGGTTCTTTTGCAAATTACCTTAAATCTGCGTCCTCTGGTTACTGACCCTTCTGCCACTGAAAAGTTTCTCCTTATTTACTCTTATCAAAACCCTTCATGATTTTGAACACCTCTATCAAATCTCCTCTTAACTTTCGCTGCTCTGAGGAGAAGGACCCTAGCTTCTCCAGTCTCTCTCCACATAACTGATTAAATGAGTGCATTTCCAGGATGTTCTGACCATTCCTGTCACATTTACTCCATTATCTCAAGTTTGTATAAAGTTCCCAGTAGGCCTGCCATTAATTGAGCATAACATGACTAATGGCATTGAGCACGATAGGGTATATTTCCTGTTCTACATGGAAAATTATGCCATTGTGGGATGGACAAGAGGAACTGGGAAATATGCTGTTAAACGTTGTGGAGGTCGATGTTAACTCCTCCCGTCCAGCGGAAAGTGGGTTTGGAGCATTTCGAATGGCATGGGGGTGGGGGGAGACTTAACCAATCCGTTCCCGTCCCTACCCGGCCGATTGCAATTTTAAATATCAGGCGGCAAGTTCACCTGCTGGAAGGCGGCAGGTTCATTCTTTAAATGTTCAAATCAGCCTCTGATGATGTCGCCGGGGCCCAATTGCTGATTTTACCTGTGGCCTGAGCAAGGGGGACCAGTGGTGGCTTCCCTGTCAGACCCATGCTATCCGGATCCAGATCCACAGCCAGACGAGGCCCAGATAAGTGTGCATTATAAACATTTTCACAGGTGTGCTCCTCTGGGCTTCAGATGCTAACCTTGGGCCTCTACTGACCATGCTCCCCGCACCCGCACCCCCACCCCCGCCCAGCCCAGCACTGACCGTGATTCCCCTCCCCGAGCCCTCCAATGCACTTATCTTGTGCCGGAGACCATTCGCTCTGAACCGCCCAATTTTAATGTCTGGTCAGCTATTTCCATCCGATTTTGGTTGGAAAATCAGCAAGCGACATGCAAATTAAGCCGGCTTGTTAAAATTAACTAAGCCTCCCGACAATGGCCCCCCCCGCCCCCAACGTTAGAACCAGGGACCCCTCTCTCCAGCGGATCTGAGAGTAGACCCCAGCATGTTCAGATTGTCTGTAACCAGATTTCTGTATTTGTTAACCTACTGGCACATTATTCCTATTGCTGGTTACTAATAACAAAACATCTTCGACAATAATTGACATTGGCCCTGAAATTGCAGTCTCCGTGACAGTTTTCTCTCATAGAAACATAGAAACATAGAAAATAGATGCAAGAGTAGGCCATTCGGCCCTTCGAGCCTGCACCGCCATTCAATTAGTTCATGGCTGAACATACAACTTCAGTACCCCATTCCTGCTTTCTCACCATACCCCTTGATCCCCCTAGTAGTAAGGACTACTAGGCCCTGCAACTTCTGGATTTGCACAAAATCTGGAACTTGCAATCTTTCAAGGTACGCCTTGACAGATCATCCAAACCGCCTGGAACATGAGTATTGCTGGTGCTCTTACGGCTGGTAAAAGCAAGCGTAGGGCCAACTTGCATCAGTGTAAGGGTATATGTAATGCTTCAATAAAATATTTAAAAAACAAACCTAATGCACATATACTTTAATTGAGTTTATGCAAATATTGGCCCGGAATAAGATGTTTAAGATTATTTATCAAAAATGTTAATTTTTATTGAGGTTAGTGTAATGAAGGAACTTCTGAATACATTTGACATTCAGTACATTGTTTAACTATTAAAATTCTGTACATTTTATGATTATTTACAGATTCCATTGCATATCATTAGGGAATTCCCTTCATAAATGATTGCAATGGAATTCTCATTTGTCATGGGAGGACCCGGCCCATGTGATCCCAGGGACGCTTCCGAACCGCCTACGTCCCTGGGATCCGCGGGTCTTTACATTGCCCTCCGCCCCAAGGCCCGAGACTGCAACTCTTCACAGCCTGGGCGCCAGGAACTACTTTTGGAATTGTTTTGCGGGTCAGAGGTGTACTCCAAAGATATGCCTCTGACTGCAATTTCCAAACCATTGAAGCTAGAATATGAGATTTCCAGGCATCTGTCAATTTTTACAGCTGGTCCACAAGAGTTTGCCAATATTTTTGTTCCCCCCAAGCAGAAATATTTAAGAGCCAATGTATTACAGCATGCTGAATCTGCATTACATTCAGAATTCAAGTGAGCCTGTCACATTGTTAACACTGCATACTGTGCAGTATGTCGGTAATTATCATGACAAATTTCCTACTGTTCTTTAATTACTTTC
The DNA here is from genome assembly GCF_044704955.1 of Pristiophorus japonicus. Classification (NCBI taxonomy): domain Eukaryota; kingdom Metazoa; phylum Chordata; class Chondrichthyes; family Pristiophoridae; genus Pristiophorus; species Pristiophorus japonicus. The sequence goes on from NC_091982.1 coordinate 50,745,306, forward strand.
ATTTAGGATTTTGGCGATATTTTCAGCATGTGTTGCTTCCAACAGTACCTGCTTTATGGGCTAAGACAGTGTTTTAATTAGATTTTCAATGTGCTTTTAATAAACTAGGGCATTTTGTGCCAGTTACTGATTAGAGTGATTACATTAACTCATTTCTCTAGTGTACTGACCATCACTGTCATTTACATTTCAATGGGCCATACTTTGCGGCCCTACGGGCACATACGAGATGCACATGCCCGTAGGGGCCGCGCAATTTCCTGGTATAGGTATGCGCTGCACATGTGCTAAAACCTGGAACTTACGATCTGTCAAGAATTCTCTTACAGAGAGATGGCACGGGCTTGAGGGGCCGAATGGCCGAATGACCTCCTCCTGTGCTGTAACCATTCTATGATCCATGAAAGGCTGGAAATACTCCGCAGGTCAGGCAACATCTCTGGAGAGAGGAACAGAGTTAACTTTTCAGGTCACTGGCCTATTGTCTTTGCGATGAGGTGGCCTTCCGACTGATTTTCTCCACTTTGACGTTTGAAGTCGGTGATAATGGGGGCGAAAGTGCGGCGATAAGTCCTGGTGAGGGGCGATAGTTGGGGTGGGACCGAGTCGCCGCTGCTGTCAGTCAGTGGCAGAGCGGTGGTGATGTCACTGCGCGTGTGCATCCCCTCATTTAAAGGGGAGAGAATCGGCGATTCTTTAGGGTCGGCCACTGGGACACCAAGAAGGGTTTTGGCCAGGCCAGCAGCCTGGCACCCAAGAGGGGGTGCCAGGCTGCCTATTGGCAGCCCAGTCGAACCCGGGGAAATAACTGGCCGGCAGAAATAAAAACATGGCGGCTGCGGCAGTGCGCCCTCCCCTTCAAGGGCCGCTGCACTGCCATGCCGCACACATACAGACAATAAGGTACACTGACAAAAAATGCTGCCGGGGGCAACGCGCGGCGGAGCAAAGATTTTGACAGGCACATTTCAGAGTGTTCTGGAGGTGCGGGAGATCGGCAATGCGTGCTTTGATGACGCGCTTGCGGCAGTCGGCAGCAATGGGGCGGAAGTGGGGACAGGCCGAAAAATCCCCGCGCTGAATTTGGGTCATGGCGGCCACTCGATTCGGCCGCATGGCCGCTGCAAAACGACGGTGACGGGCCTTATCACAACTCTGAATTTCAGCCCCTCCTTGTCTAGACAGCCTGCACTATCTCCATGCACTAATTTCCTGGTTCAGTCAAGCTCATCCTAATTCCTCTGACTCTCTACCATATCAATATCGTATTGGCTCCGTCAGTGTTAATTTCCAAATGCTCTGGTATCACTCACACGAGCTGCCCCAATTCTGCAGGCACAGGAAATCCCCGGAGTTAAACAATAAACTATGTAAGTTATTGTGTCGAGTATTTGATTAGCAATTCAACTAATTTAAAAAGGAGTAAATTCTTTCCTTTACTGTGTTTAATAGAATAGAATGGGCCTATATTTTCTGGAGTTTAGAAGAATGAGGGATGATCTTATCGAAACTTACAGAATAGTTCGAAGGTTTGACAGGGTCGATGCAGGAAGGATGTTTTCCCTGGCTGGAGAGTCTAGAACTAGGGGTCACAATCTCAGGATAAGGGGCTGGGCATTTCGGACTGAGATCAGGAGAAATGCCTTCACTCAGATAGTTGTGAATATTTGGAATTCTCTACCCCAGAGGGCTGTGGATGCTCAGTCATTGAGTATATTGAAGACTGAGAACAATAGATTTTTGGACACTCGGGGAATCAAGGGATATGGGGATCGGGCGGGAAAGTGGAGTTGAGGTAGAAGATCAGCCATGATTTTATTGAACGGGGGAGCAGGCTCGAAGGGGCCTTATGTCGACTCCTGCTCTTATTTCTTATGTTCTTATGTTCATCATTTCATTCTAAGAAGTGCTATGCAAATAAAATGCAAGCCTTTTAATATTGCCCTTTTTTTTTAAGTATCGGCCATGAAAAGCTGCATCTCAGACCAGCAATGAAGTGCTTTAACAAATGCGTTCAGTGCCCTTGCTATTGATAGATTATAATAAGAATTTGTGAAAATATGTAACACACATGCTATTTCCCACCTGTGTAAATCTGACTATTTCCCCAGACCCTACAATGACCATATCTACTTGTATCCTTCCCCCTTCTGAGGCAGTTTCAGTTTTTGCATGTAACTATGGTTATCTCTACAAAATTTCATAGCTGCCATTTATTTTTCACGGCTGTTAAGAAACTGTTTGTTAAACTGTGAAATAATGCGGTGCTGTGAAATCATTAACACTGGCACTGAACCAATGGGCTCAATTTTTCCCAATGCCGTTTTTTGGCATATTGCCAGAGTTACACACTTTTTTTTGGCCCCAACTACTCCAAAAAATATACTACCAAGTTTCCCCATTCTATTTAATGAAATTGGCGACGCACAGCCTGTCCTGTAGCTTCGGGGAGTGTGCCGAAAAAATGATGCGCCACCCACCCCCCCCACCCTTCTGCGCATGCGCGAAAAAAAGGATGTTTTTGATGCGATTGCTGTGGGCGCGCATGCCCAGTACAGCTCTCGGTCGGCATTCAGCCATTTTTAAAGAGACAGTTGTGTGTTTAATTCTCAGTGGAAAAAATCGGAGCAGCAATACAAGATGCAACACGGCTCCAGGACCAAGCATTTCTTACAGGATGAAGTGGAGGCACTAGTTACTGTAATTGAGGCCAGATGGCATGAGCTGGACACCAGCAGAGGCCACATAAAAGTTCCACCCAAGGAAATGAAGAAATGCTGGAACCAACTTGCACAAGATTACCGTGCAATGGTGACCACCCCAAGGTCTGGAGGACAGTGCAAAAAGAAGTGGCAGGACCTTGGTCAAGTAGTTAGTGTAAGTAATATTTTCATTTACAATTGCAATTCCATTGAATAAATGTCACCAGCTGTGTATGTCCTACCCAGCAGAACGACACCCTCTCTAATAAGTTGCATTTTCATCTTTGCAGAAGAAGGTGGTACACAACAAATGGGAAAGAACTTGAACAGGAGGAGGCCCGGTAAATCTGCAGCCACTGACTCCTCCAGGCTACATTTGATGCTGCTTGCTGAATAGTGTAAGGGTTCTCATCCCTTCAGTTCAGCTTCCACACACCATCACCACCTCCCCCCGGGCTTCTTTTCAAGTCAAGCCCCGAGCCCATGTCCGGTCGAGGGACTGATTCTGCCGGCCGACGCTCCGCCCCTCGAGCCCGGTGAAGAGACATTCGGTGGTGGCGTGGCAAATCAAAAAAAATCAAAACTTAAAGAATTGCGTGAAACATCCATTCTCTGTGTTTTCAGCTTGATGATGCATATTTATGTGTTCTTGACTCCCTCCAAAACTTTGCACAAAAACAATGGCGTCTTTCTGCGCCGATTTTTTGATGTGCGCTGGTTTTTCTTATGTAAGAGGGTTTTCTGGGAGTGGTCACGTACGCCGCCCAAGGAGAAATGCAAGTTAGCCAAACTTACATAACTGTGGAAAAACTGCCATAGACGTCAGGTTACGCCACTTTGACGCAAAAAAAAAACGAACTAAAAAAATCGTAACTAATTGAATTACGCTGGCGCACAATCTTTGGATTTTTAAATTTAGGCCAAAAAAAGTGGCGAGTGCCAAAAAAACAATACAAATCAGTGGGAAAAATTGAGCCCCATTTGTGTGCCTGGAATTGTCTAATTTATCATTGATAACACAGACCCAGTGCTTTTCCAAATACACGACATTTTCATTGACAGCATTTATGAATGTTAATGTATACCAACTCAAAGAACTGAATGCATCAAGGAAATTTAAGATTACTTTATAATGAAATACTGATTGCTTCATATACATCGATTACTGGACAAACTACTCACGTTGCATAGATCGAACTGATATATTTTTGAAATGAGCCTAAAATACTGACTATAATATATAAATAATATGCAATGCAAGCAATGTGATTTTAATAATTGCTCTATTAGTTGTCAGCAAAGTCACTGATAATTTTGAACCGATTAAACCTTTAATCTAATTTATTGAAAATATTTTCTTGTTTCTTTCCGACATACATTTTATTTAAAATGGCTAAATATCATATAATGGAGCTCACCCTGGATTATGGCTTTTCGTTAAAATGGCGTCATGTTGGTGACTCTTCCGCATTCATAGCTTTATTTGTCATTTTCTGCTTCGTATTTGTTCCATGATGTTTTCTTTTCAAACAAAGTATGGGGGTGGATTGTGCCTCTGTTCGCGCCCAGGAGAGGCGTTAAAGGGTGTCGAAATGCTTACCAGCTTCCGGTGCCCCGCCGGGAAATTCGCTGACGGTTTTGCGCCGGTGCAAGACACTATCACCTCGCTCTGTAGTTTCATTCAGATTATGATGTCAGTCATCGTGCAACATCCCCGCTAGCGCCCCGGTCGCTAAATTAGGTGGTAATGCCGCATTTAATATCTGCCCCAAATCACATCTGAACAACCAGGCGGTCCCATGCCCGAATAGGCGCTATTTGCATCATATTTAAGGTTAAGGAGGATGATCCTAAATCAGAGGTCACATTGAGTGCAGCGTTTTCACACAGCACGCTGCGTGAACCTCTGTCATAAAAGCGGTAGATTTATCTGCCATTACAGGGTCCTTACAACTTCAGTGAAATAATTTAATGGGGGCATTACTAGTTTGCCAGCGCCTCCGACTCCACGTTCTTGTTAGGTGGCGTCAAGACAAAAGGGCTGTTGGCTATGTTGGGCCACGGATGAGGAGAGGCCGTAGATGTCTGGACAGGAGGCCTTACCCCCCCCATGAGTTTACAGGCAGCAACGCCCATACCTCCAACTCTCTGAGGAGCAGTGGGTGAGAAGGCTGCGCTTACGAAAGGAAGTGCTGACAGAGTTATGCCATCTCCTACAGGCAGACCTGCAGCCTCACATCGGCACCAGGACTGCGTTGCCCATCGCAGTGAAGGTCACTTTGGCACTGGCCTTCTATGCCTTCGGCTCCTTCCAGGCAGCAGCAGGGGACATATGCAGCGTCTCTCAGTACACTGCACATCGCTGCATTTGCTACGTCACAAAGGCTCTCTATGCCTGCAGAATGGACCATAATGTTCCCAATGAGCAGGGAGAGCCAGAATGAGCAGGCATGTAGCTTTGGCAGGAATGCGGGCTTCCCGAGGGTTCAAGGAGCCATTGACAGCACGCACGTGGCCTTGCAAGCATTATTCCACAATGCAGAGATATTCAGAAACCGAAAAGGATACCACTCCCTAAATGTACAGCTGGTGTGCGATCATACGCAGTGCATCCTCGTAGTGAATGCCTGCTGTCCAGGGAGTGCTTTCATCCTGCGTAAGAGCACTGTGCCATGATTGTTTCGGCCACCCTGGGAAGGGCTGGCTGCTCGAGGACAAAGAATACAGCCTAGCTTCCTGGCTAATGATACCTGTAAAATTTCTAAATCTCTGGCAATAAATTGACAGTGAGACGATTCTTTTAAAACAATTTGGAACAGTTTATTAAAAACACACACACATGCACATCTAACAGTTGTCGTCAATTATCCTACGGATCTACCTTAGTTACAACAGAGATACAATGAGGTTATAATAAATTGCGATATACTTTACTTCCCTCTGGCTGCCTGGATGAGCACATGGCCTGCTGTTTTGGCTGGTCTTTGAGTGGGAGGTTTTGCCCCGTGTCCAGGAGAGAAGGAAAGAGAGTGAAAAAGTCTTTGGCTGAGTTCTTATACTCCTGAAGTCCATTGTTCCTCAGAAAGCCCCAGGATTGGATCTTGGTTCCAGGGCAGTTCCTTATTGGCTCTCCTCACACATATGGCTTTTGGACTCACCCAGCCATCTTTTGATACGTTTAATTGTGTATTGTATTAATTGGAAAGCAAACAGGCCATGCTGGAAGCCTGCGAGCGTCCATTTTGTTTTAACACTGCAGCCTTTCCGTATTAACTACACTTTTAACATTCATACATACACAGAATTAATGTCATTATTAATAAACACTTTTATTCTTATATACCCCTCCACCATCCAACACAGAGGCAGAGCATCGCTACAATAAGAGCCATGCGGCCTCCCGCAACATCATCGAACAGACAATAGGGGTGCTCAAGCAGCATTTCCAATGCCTGGACCGCTCTGGAGGCAGCCTTCAATACTCACCTCAACACGTGTCAGAATTCATTGTGGTGTGCTACATGCTGCACAACTTGGCCATCGTGAGGGGACAGGCATTGCCAGTGGGGATTGCAGCCCCCACCTCAGGAGGAGGAGAACGAGGAACAGGAGCCTGGTGAGGCCCTGAATCGCCATCCACACCAGGAGGAGCACCATCTGTAAAGTCCTGTCCTCTCATTACAGATTCACACGAGGCATGTAGTGAAGTCAAGGTCACTCTGGACCTGCACCTTTATTTCACAGCTCTGGAATGTCGCACTTGCCTGAGATCTGTCCTTATATACCTGTCTCTTGTAAGTGCGCCCCGGTGGTAAGGTATGCTAGTGGTTACAGGTCATATCTTATTACAGTCATGTATAACATGTTGGGATACAGTTATAAAGAATAATGTAAGATACATGACACCATCCATGGAGGAGGCGGCGTCGCGATGCTGCTGGACCAAGAGCCCTCATAATGGATCGGTTCTCCTGAATGGGGGAAACTGAGGGATGCAGCTAATACTGACCGCGCTATGTACCAAGATAATGGCACATCTCCTTAAAACTCTACATTGATGCACAAGAAACCAATGCAAAATAGTCAAAAGTCCCCCGGCCCCAGCAAGTAACAAAACAAGCACAATGAAGTGCAACAATGTAACGACATATTTACACCTATTATTTATATTGGGATTACATCTGTCCGTGGTGGGCAAAGTCATTAGTCAAACTTTACCTGACATTTCCCACCCCTCACCTTTAACCCCCTCTCGCACTAATGTTCCTCCTCAATATGGCCTCGGTGCCTACAGCAAGGTTGCTTGAGGGCTGCTGTGTGTGGGGCAGACAGTACAGATGCCCTACCAGGATGCCCTGGACCAGCTCTGGGCCTGGAAGGCCCGGCTGCAGACTCCACTACCTCAGCATCAGCGGCAGCAATCTCTGATGGTGGGAGCCGGAATGCTGTCATATTGAGGGAGGACAACACCTTCCATTTCCAGGGGCCCATTGCCACTCACATGGGACGGAGTGTCAGCATCCGGAGCACGATGTGGGAGCACAACTTGGTGGCCTGCTTTGGCACCGTCTCTTCTCCGTGGGGAACACAGAGAGGATGGCAGCAGTCAGTGATTGCATGGCATTGCACGGAGACCGAGTCAGAGCACGCTGAGCCTGAAACGCTTCTGAGAGTTCATGCCAGCAATCACTGACAGCATCACATCACAAAGTTCTTGCATGGCTTGGGCCCGTGATGCAATTTTTGCAGCCATATCAACCCTGGCACGCGCCATTCCCTCTGCGACTCCACTATAGCTGGTTGAGCCCATCTCCCTCTGTAAGTGGGCAAGGATGGGCTTGTTGGACTCCTGAGAGGCACAGGCAATGCTTGAGATGGCCTCCGCCAAACACAGCAAGTGCATTGATGCTCTGCGGGACCCTCTCCAATGCGCCCCATGAGGTTGCGGGGCATTTACATGTTCTCCCTGGACACAGCCACCAAGTCCAGGTTCACGTCTGCCTGTCTCTCAGTGGGACTCCTGGGCTGACTCATCCTCTGGGGAGCTGACCTCCAAGCTGCCCCTCCCCCTGGGCATTGCTGTAGGCCACTGGGACCAGGAGTATCAGAGTCCTCAAACCCCTCAAAATCAGGCTTGTTCACCAACGTGATGTCCTCACTCGCTGGGATTGATGGTGTCTCCCGCTCAGTGAGCACACTCTCGTCCACTCCCTCATCATCTCCCCCATTGCCCAATGTTAACAGCGCAAGGGCTATAAGCACAAAGCAACAGACATGTGGTTAGCAGCAGTGGAAGGGGGAGGGAGATAAGAGGAAGGTGCTATTGGACATCTATATGTAAAGGGAGGTAGGCCACTGGATATCAGGGGTCAAGGCACTCACATAAATCGCTAACGCCATTTACATACCGTCACTACTCATAGAGGGCTCTGCCTCGCCGGACGCCACCGCGCGAACTGGGGTGCCCAGGAGGGCCGACACTCGCTGCTCCATCTCAGTGAGGTCCTGTAGGTCAGGCTCTCCACCTCCGATACACTGCTGCTCCTGGCGATTGTGCACCAATTTCACCTACAATAAGAGCAAGAAGAAGGTGTGAGTGAGTGTGCAGCTCATCGTGTGGCACATGTGCCTTCCATAGTAGAGTAGCTGCTACTGTCTGGAAGTGTAAAGTTGTGCATTATAATCTGTGTGGCTGTGCACTGAGCAAGTGGGAAGGCTGGCAGGAGGTGAGAGTCAGCTAGAATTTCGGCTCAGGGTGATGTTTGCCAATCGCATTTCAAGAGTCAAAGGGTAGTGCGAGGAGGGGTGAGAATGAATAGGGTCCATGCCACCTGAATGCACAGGGCATGGCTGGTGAACTGAGCCTCCAGCTTTCAGGTGGCTTCACCAACCCACACCATGGCCTGGAACACAGAGAAGGGGCAGCTTCCGCAAAGACTTTACATTGTGTGAGACAGTGATTTTGCAACCATGGCAGGGGTGCATTAATGTAAAGGGTACTCACCCTGATGACTCTCGTGAGGTCGTTACACTTCTTGCAACATTGGGTGGCAGTTCGAGGCACCGTGTCTGTCACAGACACCTCTTGTGCAATCTAGCTCCAAATCCTCCAAAACACTCTTGGCAGGGGCCTCCTTTCTCCAGCAAGATGCAAGGCAGGCCACCTCCCCTCTGTGGCCTGTATGTGCCTCAGCGGCCGTGGCTGAGAAGCAGCCTGCTCTCTGGCATCCTGCCTGCTCCTCCATTTTTCCGCTCTGCTCAAAGTGCACAGGTGGAGCTGTGCATGCACAAACTTATGGTGCCGCGCCCTGTACATTCGGCTGGGCTCGGGAACTGTAGCGGGCTTCTGCTCATGTGCAAGTAAAGTTTTTGCGCAGCAGTTTTCGGTTGGGGCGGCCGAGCACAGGTGTGTAACACCTGATTTAGCGCCCCCGATCATTGCCATTGACTTTTGGGCGAATTTTTACAGGGTGCAAAATTTACCGCCCCGCCACCATTAGCGCCCTAAGAATCCTCCAACCGAAAATCCAGCCTCTGAAGTTTCCAAAACACCGACAGTACCAGCCGTGGCTCAGTTGGTAGCACTCTCACTTCTACAGTGGAAGGTTGTGGGTTCAAATCGCACTTCAGAGACTTGAGCATATAGTCCAGGCCGACACGCCCAGTGCAGTACTGAGGGAGCACTGCATTGTCAGAACTGCCATCTTTTGGACGAGATGTTAAAATTGAGGAGTCCTTGCCTGCTCTCTCAGGTGGACATAAAAGATCCCATGGCACTGTTTTGAAAAAGTGCAGGGGAGTTATCCCCGGAGTCCTGGCCAATAATTATCCCTCAATCAACATCACTAAAACAGATTATCTGGTCATTATCACGTTGCTGTTTGTGGGATCTTGCTGTGCACAAATTGGCTGCATTGTTTCCCACATTACAACAGTGACTACACGCCAAATGTACTTCATTGGCTGTAAAGTGCTTTGAGACATCCTGAGGTCACTATATAAATGCAAATCTTTCTTTATATAATGGTGTTGAATTATCATATAAATAACCTGGGAAATGTGGCATAACAAGAATTTGCCCTCACCAGTTCCTTAATTTTGGTTTCTAATAGCAACAGGATCATTTTTTGACGTTAAATACACACATGCAGATAACAGAACATTAAAGAATCTTACAAGTTTCTCTTTTAATCACTGGATTTTGAAATATTTCCAAAGGTTATAGGATGTATTGTTCATAATTCTAATCATAAATGATATTCATACTTTCTTTTCACACTTCAAAGACAATTTTAACACAAGGTAATAGAGTGTCCCATAGAAAAGCTACTAGTCACTGTACTTCAAAGACAGTGCGCATCAAAGTATGCTCAGTGCTGGAGACATTTCTGAGAGATATGATAAGGCAATACATAAATGCATTTCTTTCCTTAAGCAAGTAGCATAAACCTGCGAGCCTGTGAGTTGTGCCTTGAACTAATTCATGTAATTCAGAAAATTGTTCAAAGGTCAGTTGCTGATAATGGAAAACCTGTCTTTTTGAGGATGTTTCCAGTAAAGTGGACAAAGGAGAACCAGTTGATGTGGTATATTTGGACTTTCAGAAGGCTTTCGACAAGGTCCCACACAAGAGATTAATGTGCAAAGTTAAAGAACATGGGATTGGGGGTAGTGTGCTGACGTGGATTGAGAACTGGCTGTCAGACAGGAAGCAAAGAGTAGGAGTAAACGGGTACTTTTCAGAATGGTAGGCAGTGACTAGTGGGGTGCCGCAAGGTTCTGTGCTGGGGCCCCAGCTGTTTACATTGTACATTAATGATTTAGACGAGGGGATTAAATGCAGTATCTCCAAATTTGCGGATGACACTAAGTTGGGTGGCAGTGTGAGCTGCGAGGAGGATGCTATGAGGCTGCAGAGTGACTTGGATAGGTTAGGTGAGTGGGCAAATGCATGGCAGATGAAGTATAATGTGGATAAATGTGAGGTTATCCACTTTGGTGGTAAAAACAGAGAGACAGACTATTATCTGAATGGTGACAGATTAGGAAAAGGGAAGGTGCAACGAGACCTGGGTGTCATGGTACATCAGTCATTGAAGGTTAGCATGCAGGTACAGCAGGCGGTTAAGAAAGCAAATGGCATGTTGGCCTTCATAGCGAGGGGATTTGAATACAGGGGCAGGGAGGTGTTGCTACAATTGTACAGGGCCTTGGTGAGGCCACACCTGGAGTATTGTGTACAGTTTTGGTCTCCTAACTTGAGGAAGGACATTCTTGCTATTGAGGGAGTGCAGCGAAGATTCACCAGACTGATTCCCGGGATGGCGGGACTGACCTATCAAGAAAGACTGGATCAACTGGGCTTGTATTCACTGGAGTTCAGAAGAATGAGAGGGGACCTCATAGAAACGTTTAAAATTCTGACGGGTTTAGACAGGTTAGATGCAGGAAGAATGTTCCCAATGTTGGGGAAGTCCAGAATCAGGGGTCACAGTCTGAGGATAAGGGGTAAGCCATTTAGGACCGAGATGAGGAGAAACTTCTTCACCCAGAGAGTAGTGAACCTGTGGAATTCTCTACCACAGAAAGTAGTTGAGGCCAATTCACTAAATATATTCAAAAGGGAGTTAGATGAAGTCCTTACTACTTGGGGGATCAAGGGTTATGGCGAGAAAGCAGGAAGGGGGTACTGAAGTTTCATGTTCAGCCATGAACTCATTGAATGGCGGTGCAGGCTAGAAGGGCTGAATGGCCTGCTCCTGCACCTAGTTTCTATGTTTCTATGTCTTTACAGTAACATTGAACAAGAGTTTTCTCATCAGGAAGTTAGAGTGATACATTACAGCTGCGAAGGGAGATAGTCTATTTGTTCTTGGGATGTGGACAACACTGGCAATCCTGAAGTTATTGCCAACATAAACTGTGAGCAAATCATACTGTGATCAGGTCAGACCGACCACACCTGGTCCACTGCAACCAGCTCTGGTTGCCGAGAAACAAGTCAATGCAGAGAAGAGCCAAGAGGTTGATACCTGGGGTCAGAGGACTGACTGGAGAGATGTCGGCTTCTCAGTCTGGAAAGAGAAGTCTGAGAGGCTTCCTCCCAGAGACAGAGAATCGTAGAAATTTACAGTACAGAAAGAGACCATTCCACACATCGTTTCATTGCTCTCGATCCGTTGCCCTGTAGGTTACGGCACTTTAAGAACATATCCTAAAGTATTTTTTAAATGCGGTGAGTGTTTCTGCCTCTGCTACCCTTTCAGGCAGTGCGTTCCAGACACCTATCACCCTCTTGATCAAAAAAGTTATTCTCGACTCCCCTCTAATCCGTCTACCAATAATCCTGACCCTTTCTCCTGTCTTCAGGCTCCCTGATCCAATCTAACCCTCTCTCTGGCCTCCCACCCTCTCTTGATCATTGTACTAAGAATTGCCAACATGATATCGGCCATATAAGTTTCCCCACTCCACTCACTCACTCTAATCAATCTCCCTCTGAAGTTGCAATTCCCTCACGTCCTATCTGGACAGCATTATCAAACCTGCTGACAATGATGGGCATTGCTGTTTTTTAATTTATTCATCCATGGGATGTGGGCGTCGTTGGCAAGGCCAGCATTTATTGCCCATCCCTAACTGCCCTTCAGAAGGTGGTGGTGGGCCGCTTAATACAAATGGGTGGCTTGCTAGGCCATTTCATAAGGCTGTGGGTGTGGCATCACATATAGGCCAGACCGGGTAAGGCGGCAGATTTCCTTCCCTAAAGGGTATCAATGAATCAGATGGGCTTTTACGACAATCCAGTAGTTTCACGGTCACCATTACTGACACCAGATTTTTATTCCAGGTTCTTTTTTTTTTTATTTAATTGACTAAATTTAAATTCCCCACCTGCCATGGTGGGATTTGAACACAAGAACATAAGAAATAGGAGCAGGAGTAGGCCATTTGTCCCCTCAAGCCTGCTCCGCCATTCAATAAGATCATGGCTGATCTGATCAGCTCCACTTCCCTGCCCACTCCCCATAACCCTTTACTCCCTTATCGCTCAAGAATCTGTCTCAGATTTGAACTCAGGCCTCTGGATTACTAGCCCAGTAACATACCCATGATGCTTACATACCCAGTAAGTGCTGTATGACAGATGGACCTGAGAGGTGTTCATATAGAGATATATAAGATAGTAAACTAAGTGGTAAAGGTTAATCTGGAATGCTAATTTAAATTAAACAGTGGGAGTAGGACAAGGGGACACAAGTTCGAAAGGTAACTTTAAGACTGGGATCAGGCGGTTTAGCCTCACACAGAGTGATCAGCACATGAAATGGACTTCCAGGCAGAGCGGTTGAGGCGAAAACCCTGGAATCACTCAGTAACAATTATATTCAGCAACAGGGTGAGTATTGGATTGTTCTGAATGGATGAATCAAGATGAGCCAAATGGCCTTCCTCCTCCGCAAATATCTTATGATCATACTTAATTATCCTGACAACTGAGTAGGTTGTTAAGCTACAGTCAACCACATAGCTTGGGGCTGGAATCACATGTAAGCGGTTGCAGCTACTAGCACATAAATTAATACATTTATTGAATACAATTTCACAATTTTCAATAGAATTTGAGTTTATGTCCTCGCAGCTGCTAATCCAGCAGGAAAACTATCACACTAGCAGACCCAATAATTGTGGGAAAAAACACATTATTTATACAGAGATTGTTCATGTTCAGGGAGCAGTGTGAGCCAGTCCGGGGGGGCGGATGGCCGTGAAGAGGGCGACTGGATTGGAGGTCACCATAACCCAGGTCGGTGATTGGAGCGTGGGCAGTTGCAGCAGGAGCGGCGAGGTCGGGGCGAAGGAGCGGCGAGAGATTGCAGAGCGATGTGATCGGGGCCAAGGGGAGGCGTGAGTTCGGAGCCTCGAAGAGGCGAGGGTCCAGGGGCTGCATTGGCCAGTCCACACTCCGATATGTCTGCTCACTAGGTCCATTCAGCAGAGCAGGTCTCCAGTCATCTTGGTTAACCTTTGCCACTGGACCAAGACCGAGCTCTGTCAAGCCCGTGTGGTGGCTGGTTTGCAACGGCCACCCCACGTTAAAAAAATCCACGCACAGGCATCTTCCACCCTTCAACATGTAGATCGGGACCTGGAATATTAGGTCCTTTATTGAAACACCTGTGAACTCATTGAACTCATCCCTTTTTGGCGTGGAAGCAAGTCATCCTCGATTCGAGGGACTGCTTAAGAGAGGAGAGAGTTCATGTCAGTTTGGTTGGGAAGTAATGAAATCGGTAATAAAGACAATTATTCACTTAACTATAATTTTATAATTCAATTCAGTTAACTAGATTATCCGAAACACTTTCCCCCAAAAAGCTGTTGAGGCTGGGGGTGAGGGTCAATTGAAAATTCCAAAACTGAGATTGATAGAGCTAAAAATTCAGTATAGCCCAGTTTGAGGTGGTGACACCGCCTGGTCACTAACTTTAGCGCCGGGCGATGTTTACTGCCCCCAATAGGGACATTCAGTTTTAGTGCCTCAAAAGGGGTTTGGAGCGCTAACTGAAGAGGAAGTGAGCTGAAACTGGCAAATACTGCAAAGAGATGAAAGAAACGTTCGCAACAGTCTTCGAGGTCAGAAAGGTAAGTAACTGTAAACAAAGTGTAATCTGAACACTAACCAGGTCAGTTAAACATAAGAACATAAGAACACAAGAAATGAGAGCAGGTGTTAAGTCCTAGTTCGGGTGGTCAGCTGCATTCGACAACAATCGAGTCAGATACCTTTAATCTTTACGTCTTTATTGAAGCAGCTTCGGACCTGTTACCAAACTGCCAGTACAGTCTACAGATTCCGAGGCAGGCAGACAAAAGGTCTGCCTATCCTTACAGACGCATCCTTTTTATTCTTACAAACTAGAGGAGGTATGGCCCGCTTCATCAATCACAGTGTGTTACTAGGGCTTAAGGAATTGACAGCCTGTTTATCTTTAGAGCACTTTATACTTTTACGAGCGGAATAGCCCAGCTTAATCACACTAGGCAAATGTGTTCCTTATCAAGTCATGGCCATAAACCCTTGTTTATCAGTGATGGTCACACAAGCTACTTTATCCCCTACTTTCTCACAAGAAACCAATTCTGTCTTTTCTTATTTTCTTATTGATTCGTAGAACCATTTTATTAACCCTTTCATGATTCTTCCACCTACATTTACACAGGAGTAGGCCATGTGGCCCCTCGAGCCTGCTCCGCCATTTTGTACGATCATGGCTGATCCAATCATGGACTCAGGTCCACTTCCCTGCCCGATCCCCATAACGCCTTATTCCCTTATCAGTAAAGAAACTGTCTACCTCAGTCTTAAATCCATTCAATGACCCAGCTTCCACAGCTCTCTGAGGCAGCGAATTCCACAGATTTACAACCCTCAGAGAAGAAATTCCTCCTCATCTCAGTTTTAAATGGGCGGCCCATTATTCTAAGAATATGCCCTCTAGTTCTAGTCTCCCCTATGAGTGTAAACATCCTCTCTGCATCCACCTTGTCAAGTCCCCTCATAATCTTATACATTTCGATAAGATCACCTCTCATTCTTCTGAATTCCAATGAGTAGAGGCTCAACCTACTCAACCTTTCCTCATAAGTCAACCCCCTCAGATATCACCCCGGGATCCTCTTTGCAGCACCTGCTTTCCCTGTCAGGAGCAGCGGCAGGCGCTGCGGCAAGCGAAAGCGGTCAAGTTGGTGAACGCCGCACTAAGAGGGCGTTCCACGTGCGTGACATCACCAAATGGGTGGCGCTAGATTGTGCAGCGCTCAATGAAGTTCGCGGCAGGCTGTCGGGCGCTAACAGATGGCATTAATTTCTAGCCCAAAATGGATTTTTATTAGACAAGGACACTCAGGGTTATGGAACCAAGGTGGATAGATGGTGTTAAGTTACAGATCAGTAACTTAATGGCAGCACAGGCTTAAGGCTGAATGGCCGATTCCTGTTCCTACATTCAAGAAAGAAGCAGTGACAATTAGAAGGGAAAAGAATTGATAAAAGTTTCAAAAGATGTCCAAATACAGTTCAACCTTTCCCAACTTAAAATCTTTGGAATTACCTAACAGAAATTTATCAATCTCAGTTTTGAAATTTTCAATTGACCTAAACTCAACAGTTTTTTGGGGGGAAGAGCGTTCCATATTTCCACCACCCTTCATGTGAAGAAGTGCTTTTTGACTTCATCCCTGCACGGCCGAGCTCTAATTATAATGTTATGCCGTCCCTTGAAATGAATTAATTAGCCATTCATTTAATTTGCTGTGTGTAGGACCTGTGTGTAAATGTGTTATCAATGTCATTATCAGAAGCGGTCCCTCGAACGAGGATGACTTGCTTCCACATGAGTTCACAGATGTTTCAATGAAAGCCCCGATGTTCCAGACCTGAACTCCAGGAAGATGCCTGTGCGTGGATTTTAACGTGTGGTGACCATTGCACACCAGCCACCACACGGGCTTGACAGAGCTAGGCCTTTATCCAGTGGCAAGGGTTGAACCAGGATGACTGGAGACCTGCTCTACTGCACGGACCTAGAGCGCACACATATCGCAGTGTGGGCTGGCCTGTGCTGCCCCTGGGCCCTCGGCTCTTCTGGGACCCATACCCTCATTTGCCGCACCTCTGCCACGATCTCTCGCCGCTCCTCCCAAATGCCAGATTAAAATACCCGGCTCTCACAAAGGAAGGATTTGCCATTCCTATACCCAGGTTACACTATTGTTTGACCAGATATTGGACAGTAAAGGTAAACTCCCAACAGTAAGGAGCGTAGGGTATCAGCTTATGAGAGAGATCAGTGACTCTGAACCAGCATGAATAGCTAGTGCAGAGCCGTAATTTGTAACAGCAGACCTGGGTATGGAATGTGAGGCCTGTACCCCACTGAACAAAATTAAGCAGGGAATTTAAATGATCTGCTTTTGTAAACACTTCAAGTACCAAAAGCAACAAGTAAACCCATAAGCTTGAACGATCAAACTCTTCCTGGATGCTTATTACACATTTGGGATGTTTTACGGAATGTACAAATTTTTGTCTCTCCCATGTATAATGCGCCGGTTGCTTATTGCTCTGTCAAAAAATCATGTTGCCAAAGATAGATTTAGACCCCACTCCAGACCTCATAAATCACCAATTGATGTGTAGCTGACACGACAGTATTAATGTGCAATAGTTCTGAGCCACAGACCCAGCCAAGCAAGGATCTTCCTGCTGCCTGTATACAGCCCCCCGCCACGACTCCTCCTGTATTGGCAGCTTCATGCTGCAGTGTCTATAGCCATATTGCACCGCACATGGTTTTATTTCCTCGGCTCTGCGCCTGGAGCAAGCTTTTTAACAGAAGGAACAGGGCATGACAACCAAATAATACTCAGCTGGCAGTTGCAAGAGAAAGTTAAACAACAAAGCACTCTGTGATACTTGGACTACAGGCTATGCGTGGTTCTGCAGCAGAAACTGTGCAACAGAAATAGTTCAATGACGTAGCTTTCTGTGCTACTTGCCTTGTGCCAATGTGATTTTTCAGAGAAACTAGGATAGTTTGGCACAAATCACAATCACAAAATTGGTTTTTCAATGTATCCACATAACAGTGACAGCATTTGAAAAAAATAATTCATTATCTGTAAAGTACTTTAGGACATCATTCTTTCTTGTCATCCAATTCTTATTGAGTTTAAACAAGTGGAGTATGACCCTGAATTTCCTCACCTGTTATAACAGTAAACTTGAGCAACCTGGGTGGCCGAGGGGTTGGGAATTGAGTGGGTAGCCATTCTGTCAGCTCCCTCATCTGAGGACAGTACTTCTGGAATTTTCCACCAGAAGTGATGTGGGGGATTCCATCCAAATACAGGCAGGCGTATTGTAATGAGAGGCAAATGAAGCTCTAGCAAGATTAGCATAAGGGGACATCTGTGCCCCCTGACATTGGCTGTTGCTAAGGGACATTGATGGAGGCTGGGGGGGGGGGGGGGGGGGTGGGGTGGTTTAAATTTTACTTGGCCAATTTTCATGAGAAGTGGGCCATTCATGCAGACACACCCAGCGCTGTCATAAATGGCCACATTGCCCAAACTGATTATGGCGAGGGCCCCTGACCTCCAAGAATGGGTCAGGTGAAGGTTGGAAGTGACAGGCAGCCAGCAGTGCCACTCTGCTGCCCTATTGGTGGTGGAGCAGAACTCTGGGAAATTCAAGGCCTACAGTCGATGGTTCAGCAGCGAGCTCTCTTTATAAAATACAAGCTTGATTTTGTGTGTCTATACATTTTTGCAAAGGGATGGCACAACATATCTTAAAGCATTTCACACTGCTTCTTAAATTTGCATTGTATTTTTTATTTTAATTATTTTGGCATCTGTATTTTAATAAGGAATAATGGCCAAAACTGTTATCTTTAAGTAAATCTTTATGTTACATTTGCAGATCTGTAAATAATGCATCTGGACACTTATTGGGCTGGAAATTAAGTTGATGGCTTTTTGAAGCGTTAATATCAGGCGGTGGATA
The DNA here is from genome assembly GCF_044704955.1 of Pristiophorus japonicus. Lineage (NCBI taxonomy): Eukaryota > Metazoa > Chordata > Chondrichthyes > Pristiophoridae > Pristiophorus > Pristiophorus japonicus. The sequence continues at coordinate 50,763,579 of NC_091982.1, forward strand.
AATTTAGCGCCGGGAAATGGTTTGCGTCGGCAGCCAAAGAATTCAGCAGCTGGGCCCTGACAGTGGAGTGGAGCGCTAAGGAAATCATTTCACACTTCTCTTCGGGCGCTAGGCCGGGTGAGCAACTGTATATCTGTTGCTAAAGAGCCGTCTTCCTGGAGCCCTAAGAGAGGCCTCTCTCCAAAAAAAATAAATCGGAACAAAAACATTCCCTATGCATCACTCACCCCAAATAAAATTAAATCGCAAAAATAAAATAAAAACAATGACACTTACCTCACGCAGTCATTCCTTCCCTCATCGCCACCGCGCGTGCTCTGCAGGCCAGCTTTCTCTGCCGAGGGTCACTACGGGGCACTATGGGTTCAGCACAAAGCAAATTCTGAAAGCGAGTCGATGCCGGGGACGTTGCACACCGGCGCGATGCTCCCGGGCGGGACTGCTCTGCACCGCCGGCACTGGCTCACTGAAATTACCGAGCGGAGCGAATGCCGCCACTCGTCGCTGCCAACCCTTTACCGCCCCTGTTCTGATCCTCGCGAAAGGGCGGTGTCCCAGCAAATTTCCAGCCCGTTGTGTCAAGTCTCTAACCAACATAATACATTATAGATGTCTCGTGGTACACCTCCAAATTTGAACTAAACTTTCTCAACTACAGTTAATACAGTTCCCAGCTGTGGCAAAATTGCATTGCAGAGTATATATTTTTTTTAAATGTCACTATGCTTGATTCTGCAATATGTAGCAATATGTAGTGTCTATATTCATGCCAGTTTGAATTACAAGTTTATTTACACTACTTATTTTACATTCTCAACTCTGTGCAGATATCGCCAGCCAAAGATTGGATTCATTAGAAATACAAAATATAGCATATTTTCAATTTTTGCAAATGATTCACAAAAGTGGAAAAAAAAGGTATCACTGATGAGGAAAAAAGTTAATGGAATAACCTCCATGGCCTCAGTCACTAGGGGAATGAAGTGCGGAATGTCATATTACAATTCTACATTTAGAACAACTGCTGCATTATTCAAGTGGCTTAAGTAGATCAGAAAAATGAATTCTGTCTCTTTAAAATTGTTTCCAACTAGGACGGCAGCATTGCACTGACATTCTCTCTAGAAAGAAAAACACACATTGATTATGATTTGATCATGAATTAAGCAGGATAATTATGCTCGTGATGGGATGGAATTAGACAAGTTAATTTATTTGTCATGTTCATAAAATCCAGTCGATCTTGTACTAAGTCATGTTCTTCAATTGTTCCTGCCTGCCTAAACACAAAAGGACATTGCAATTACCAAACTAATATTTCCATCAGGAAACAGTTTTCGAACATCAACCCACCCAAGCCATATCAACTTTAACGAGCCCGACAAAATATTACAAAGGATTGTGAACAGATTGGGCGGCAAGATTAGAACACTGAAATCATATAACTGGCCACTGTTTTCAACAGAGGTTAGACAGAGAGAAGAGAGAGCGAGGAGAGAGAGGAGAGGAGAGGGGAGGGAGGTGGTTGCTACTACCTCATCAAGACAAGGAGAGAAATCAACGCGACAATTGTAAAACTAACTTCTCCAGCCTCGAAGTTTTGAAGTTCTGAAGGAAGGAAGAACATCACCGTCTACCATTAACTATCAAAAGGATTGGTAAGCATAAGTCCCTGCCTGCCCTGAAGTCTAACCTAGCGAGAATTAGGTATTGGGAGGTGGGAGGTATAATTTTACTGCAACCCCCTTTGAATGTGTAGTGTATGGTTCTTTATTAGTGATTTTAAGTTTGACCTTGTACTTTTCCTTGTATTGTTCTTTATTAGAGTGATTGTAAGTTTGGTCGTGTATTTTCTTACTAGAGTAATAAGCCTGTATATTACCTTGACTATAATAAAACCAAAGTCCTTTGCATCAAACCAGTGTCCTCTGCACTTTTGTCACCCCCCCCCGCCCCCAAAATAAATCCAGAGTACAGAACCCAAGGGAGGGGGAGCGATTCGAAACCGCTCAAGTTGGCAAGTTGGTCAGAAGGGAACCTGACCCCCCACCCCCCCCACCGCCTTGACAGAATACATCTGCACGTTTGTGTCAGACAACATGGGGGTGAACTTCTGCAGAGGTTCTCCTGTATGTCTTCAGAGGAAGAGCCGCGGAAACCCCAGGAAAAAAAACGGTGGAAAACACCTCTGCGGAACTTCAGTGTCTGTGACCGTGCTTGCCTGCTAACGCCAAGACTAGCCCATCGTCAGGATGTATATCGGAAAGTCAAGTGGAGTGTACGCGCTCCAGCCAGGCGAGGGGAGCTCACCGTCGGAAAACTCTTCCTCTTAAGACATGTTTAAAAAAAAAAACGACATATAAAGTAGATAGAATGCCAGTCTGCTCTCGAGCTGACCTGAGGATCTGCTGAAGAACAAGTAGCCTCTGAATGACCCAGAACAGCATAAGAGATACATCTTGTGGTCTCAAAGGGACACGCTGTTATACACACAGCAGCACTTTAACAGTGGATTAATGCACCATGCATTGCCTATTAACACGGTCCACTCTTTATGAACAAGATGGATTACATTTTTGACTTGCAGATCAGGTGTTAACCTGGCATTGAAAATAAGCTGCCAATTTCTATCAACTTGCCCAATTTCTATCAAAGGCAGTTTCTATAACACTAGATTTACGTCTGGGTTGCAAGCTGAAAATCTATCTCCATACCTTCTGAACTAGTGTGGGCAGCGAAATGGCAGGCTTACTAGTGTTGGAAGGCAAGAACATCAGAACAGCTGTTGGCCATTTGTGCCTGTTCAATGAGATCATGGTGGTTCTGGACTTTGATTTGGGGAATGAAGAGGGGCAGGTGGAAGGGGTATCAGTGGGAAAGCATTTTGGTGCTAGTGATCATAATTCAGTAAGATTTAGGGTAGTTTTGGAAAAGGACAAAGGGGGACCATGAATAAAAGTTCTCAATTGGGGAAAAGCCAATTTTGCTGAGCTGACATGGGATTTGGCCAAAGTGGACTGGATACAGCTACTTGATGGTAAATCAGTGTCAGTGCAGTGGGAGGCATTCAAGGAGGAGATCCTGAGGGTATACACTAAGGACATCCCTTAAAAAAAAAAGAGGGGGCTAACAAATCTAGAGCCCCTTGGGTGTCAAGGGGCATACAGGGTACGATAAAGAAAAAAAGGGATGCTTATGACAGATACCGGGAACCCAATACTACAGAAACTCTAAAGGAGAATAAGAAGTGCAGGGGTGCAATTTAAAAAGATATCAAGAAAGCAAAGAGAGAGCATGAAAGAATGTTAGCAAGAAAATGAGGGAAAACCCAAAGCTGTTTTATAAATACATTGGGCTCAATTTTCCCCAATGCAGTTATTTGGCGTATTGCCAGAGTTACGCTCGGTTTTTCTGGTCCCAACTATTCCAAACAAAAGTAGCAAGTTTCCCCGTTCTATTTTTTTTTTAAATGGTGCCACGCAGCCTGGCCTTTAGCTTCAGGGGGTGGAGCCTAATGTCTGCACCGAAGAAACGATGCCGCCCCCCACCCCCAGTCCTGCGCATGCACGGGAAAAAAAGGATGTTTTTGACGTGATTCCTATGGGCACGCATGCCCAGTACAGCTTCCGGTCTGCATTCGGCCATTTTTAAAGAGCCATTGTGTGAGGGAACTTTAATTCTCATTGGAAAAACCGGAGCTGTAATATAAGAGGCGAGGACCAAGAATTCCTCTCAGGATGAAGTAGAGGCACTAGTTGCTGTAATTGAGGCCAGATGGCACGAGCTGGACACCAGCAGAGGTCACATAAAAGTTCCACCCAAAGAAATGAAGAAATGCTGGAACCAACTTGCAGAAGATTACTGTGCAATGGTGACCACCCCGAGGTCTGGAGGCCAGTGCAAAAAGAGGTGGCAGGACCTTGGTCAAGTAGTTAGTGTAAGTAATATTTTCATTTATTCAATGGAATTGTAATTGTAAATATGACCATCTGTCTATGTCCCACCCAGCAGAAAGACACCCTCTCGAAAAAGTTATATTTTCATCTTTGCAGAGGAAGGTGACACACAACAAACAGGAATGAACGCGAACAGGAGGGGGCCCGGCAAATCTGCAGCCACTGATACCCTTGGAAGACAGGGTCGCTGCTTTGATGGGTCCTGTCTGGAGAAAAGCAACCACCACTGCACAAGCTGGGCCCACACTTGAGGGAGAGGATAAGTCCTGCAAATTCTACAGTCTGGCTTTGCTAAATGTTATGTACTGCGCGGGCTAGCCATGCTTCGGTCCATGGGGATGTCTCCGTCAGCTACGCTTCGGTTGATGCAATGTGTTATCATTCATCGTGGTCCTTTAAATCAGCCTGCTGCCTGTGCTGTGTGAGCCTACTCATGCCACCCACACTGCCCCCTTCTCTGCTGCTAACCATTTGCCTGTTCTGTTATATTTTGCAGAACTTGAGGCCAACCCTGACGAGGCTGAAGCCGATGCAGAAGAAGATTCAGACGAGGACGAGCCTGAAGAGGGGAATATCTTCCAATCCCACCTTCCAGACCAAGAGCATGGGGGTGAGGGGGAGGGGGAGGGGGAGGGAGAGGGGATGGATGAAAGCTCCCACTGTTGTACTCATTTTGGAGGAGGTGCAGGTGCCGCCCATTGAGGTGCCAGCCTCTTCCCTGAGTGGTTTGAGTATGGTGGGACATTCCATGGTTTCCCACAGTCCGAGGCTGAGGATTCCAGTGGGGTGCAGCGAGGTACACCCAGGGCCCCACTGTCCGAGGCTGTGGGCCCCAGTGGTATGCAGTGAGCCAGACCCAGGTTGAGGAGGGGAAGGAGAACTCGACAGTGCTCTCCTGAGGTGCAGGATCTAACAGATGTGGTTCAGATGATGGCAATGAGCGCGGAGAGCATTGACCTTACGCGATCACTCCTGGACACCATCAGTGGGGTAGGTGATGAGGTATCGGGACCATCGGGAGAAGTAACAACACTTTCACGAGAAATGGGAACACTGTCCGAGCACATGAGGGAAGGAATGTCTCAGTCAGCCGAAAGAATGTCGGTGCACAAGAGGGAGGGAATGTTGCAGGTAGCTGATGTGCTGTCAGTGAACATAAGGGAGGGAATGTTGCAGGTAGCTGAGACACTGTCGGTGAAAATAGAAACATAGAAAATAGGTGCAGGAGTAGGCCATTCGGCCCTTCGAGCCTGCACCGCCATTCAATAAGATCATGGCTGATCATTCCCTCAGTACCCATTTACTGCTTTCTCTCCATGGCCCTTGATCCCCTTAGCTGTAAGAACATAAGAACATCATAAGAATTAGGAACAGAAGTAGGCCATCCAGCCCCTCGAGCCTGCTCCGCCATTCAACAAGACCATGGCCGATCTGGCCGTGTACTCAGCTCCACTTACCCGCCCGCTCCCTATAACCCTCAATTCTCTTATTGGTTAAAAATTACACCTGGAATCATTCTGGTAAATCTGTGCTACACCCCGTCCACGGCCAACACATCCTTCCTGAGGTGTGGCTCCCAAGGGGTGAACACCATACTCCAGGTGGGCTCTGGCCAAGGCTCCATACAATTGAAGAATCACTTCATCCACTTTGTATTCCAAACCCCTTGAGATAAAGGGCAACATTCCATACGCATTTTTAAATTAATTTTGTATCTGTCCACCAGCCTTTACTGATTTCTGTAAATAGGAAGACATGGAGGAGCTCAGTAATGTGGCCAGCATCAAGGGGGTGGCTTTTTTTTTAACAAAACGGAGGGGTTTAGTAAGCAAACTTTATAAAGCCAGATAGCGAAAGGCTACATTAATGTCAGACTGGAGGGAGAGATAGGGAGGGACAGAATAAAGAGGTGGAAGTATGGAGGGCATGTGCTTCAATAATGTAGAGATAGGTTAGGAGGGAGGGGTGGTAAGGCACACGATAAAGAGGTGAAAGAGTGGAGGAACAGAGGAACAGGAGGAGGAAATTCAGTCCCTCGAGCCTGTTCCAATATTCAATGAGATCATAAGAACATACATAAGAAATAGCAGCAGGAATAGGCCACATGTCCCTCAAGCCTGCTCCGCCACCCAACACGATCATGGCTGATCCAATCATGGACCCAGGTCTACCTCCCTGCCCGCTCCCCATAACCCCTTATCGGTTAAGAAACTGTCTCTATCTGTCTTAAATTTACTCAATGACCCAGCTTCCACAGCTCCCTGAAGCAACGAATTCCACAGATTTACAGCCTTCTGAGAGAAATTTCTCCTCATCTCAGTTTTAAATGGGTGGCCCCTTATTCTAAGGTTATGTCTCCTAGTTCTAGTCTCCCCTATCAGTGGAAACATCCTCTCTGCATCCACCTTGTCTGTTGTATATGCATACCTGTTTACTGTGTGATGTCTGTAACACTGTTATGCAACACTGAATGTACCCTTTCACTGTACACACCTTATTTGTACACCAGAGGGTGCTGCTGTTGGAAACCTAAGGGTTACCTGCACACTGCAGGTAACCCAGTATAAAAAAAAAAGAGCTCACAGCTTGGTGTCCTCACTCGAGGAGCTGCAAATAAAGGACTACAGGTCTACACAGTTTTAATATCATACCCTGCCTCGTGGAGTCATTACCCGTGGTATCTACACACACTACAACTGCCGACGAGGATACGAGGTCACGAACTACACAATCAACATGTCTAACCTCAGCAACACAGAGGGGGAAGATTGGGATGCTTTCGTAGAAAGATTGGAACATTTCTTTATAGTCAATGACCTGGATGGAAACACACCGGCTACATGACCAATCAAGCGCAGGGCCATCCTGCTCAGCAGTTGTGGGCCCACCATCCATTGTCTCATCAAGGACATGCTAGCCCCAACGAAGACAACCACCAAAAGCTATGAGGAACTTTTAACAATCATACAGGAACAACTAAAACCAAAAGAAAGCATCCTCACAGCCAGGCACCGTTTCTACACTTACCGGCGACCTGAGGGCCAAGAAATTACTAAGTATGCTGCACACTTAAGAAGACTAGCTGCACCGTGATTTTGGAGACCACCTAAATGAAGCCCTAAGGGACATATTCTTCATTGGAATCAGCCACGAGGGCCTCCTGCACAAGTTGCTCTCTTCTGACATCACGGTCACGCTGCAGAAAGCAATTCAAGTGAGCCAGGCCTACATGGTTTCGGCCGGCGACTCCAGGCAAAAACTGACCGAGGACTCTAAACCAGCGAGCGCAGTGCACCACACGGATACTTTGAAAGGCAGGAAGGCTGCCCCGAGTCCAGCAACCCAGAGTCCGCCACATGGGGCAAACCGGATGGCCCCGTGCTGGCGCTGTGGAGGAAGCCACAGGGCCCACCAGTGCTGCTACAAAAACGATGCATGCAAAGACTGCAAAGAGAAAGGGCACCTCCAAAGAATGTGCAGAAAAAGCTGTAATCACCGCATCTCTGATGAGTTGGCTGATCACCGGGGCTCCGACAAAGGTGAAGGTGAAGTTGCTCAAACCCTGGAAGAAGAGTATGGAGTTTATACCTGCTCCACCGAAAGTTCTCCATGGATGATGGAAGTGGACATCGACGGAGTCCCAGTCTCCATGGAAATCGACACAGGGGCGAGCCAGTCTGTGATGAGCCAAACAACCTTTGAAAAACATTGGATAAATCCCACCAATCGACCGAAATTGTCTCCTGTCCAGGTGCAGTTCCTCACCTACAACAAAGGTAAAATCCAAATCGTTGGCCGTGCAGACATCCAGGTCTTCCAGGGCGGCATGTTGAATAAATTCCCCCTGTGGATCCTAGCTGGCGACGGTCCCTAGCTGCTGGGCGGGAATTGGATGAATCCGGTCCACATCAGGCAAAGTGGCGACGGCCTCTGGTCCCCGGCAATTGACCTCGAACATGGATCCATTTCTGCATCCGAAAGTTCCACTGTCCAGCTCAATAGCGCGGCAACGACTCCACAACACCACGGCAAAATCTCCAAGTCCGAGGATCCAAACTCCACTTTCCGGGCTGGGGAAGGACTCCAAGAGGTGAACAGCATCGAACGAAGTGGACTCTCGATGTCCAGAGCCGAACCTGTGGAAGAAAAGACCACCACAGCCTACCTGAAGGAGAGCCAAAAGATGGCGGCCACACCACGAGGAGCAAACCTGTAATCAAAATGTCCACGGCCATACCACGAGGGAGGGAGGGAATGTCGGAGTTAGCTGCTGCAATAAGGGAACATGTCCAGACCCTGCGCCCATTGACAGAATCAACTGCCACTCCCACTCCAATCCCCAGACCAGCCTCTGAGGAGGCCCAAGCCGGGCCTTCCACATTACTGCCTGCCCACACCGTCCATCAAGAAGTGCGCATTTCCCGAGATGTTCAAAAGAATAAGTTTGGTACCAACCCGAGAAACGCTGCGCTGCCGCCTGCGGGCAGGGGTGGAGTCAACAAGACCAAGCGCAGCGGGCGGTCTTAGAATAAGGTGCAGGAGAGATGGGTGCAGCATTTCTTTGCTGCTGTTGTTGTTGTTATTATTGTTATTATTGTTGTTACTGTTGTAAATGTTCTCAAATTAAAAGATTTTTGTAAGGTATGAAAATTTACAAGCTTAGAAGTTTGAAAGTGATCTTAAAGTTTGTAAGTGATCTTAAAGTTTTTATTAAAGTTGAGTATAAACAAGTGTTTGTTAAACTTTTGAATACAATATATTTTAAATTATAACTGAATCATTTCTGTTATAGATCCCTTGGGCGCACTGTATATCAGCTAGCCCCTAAGGCCTGTTCCTAACTCTGGAGTGTCTTAATCAAGACTGAGGTCACTGTTACTTTAACCTCCCTGTGTGCAGTCTCATCGGTGTTAGGAACACAATAACTGGCGACGAGTATACGAATCCAACGCAAAGATGCAGCAAACTGTGGGCATCCTGGAGAAGTTCTCGGAGGGGGAGGACTGGGATGCCTATGTCGAATGGCTAGACCAGTATTTTGTAGCCAACGAGCTGGACGGAGAAGGAAGCACTGCAAAAAGGAGAGCGGTCCTCCTCACGGTCTGCGGGGCACCGACCTACAGCCTCATGAAGAATCTTCTGGCTCCGGTGAAATCTATAGACAAGTCGTATGAGGAGCTGTGTACACTAGTTCGGGAGTATCTTAACCCGAAGGAGAGCGTGCTGATGGCGAGGCATCGGTTCTACACGTACCAGCGATCTGAAGGTCAGGAAGTGGCGAGCTACGTCGTCGAGCTAAGGCGACTTGCAGGACAATGCGAGTTTGATGCCTACCTGGAGCAGATACTCAGACTTTTTTGTACTAGGCATTGGCCACGAGACCATCCTACAAAAACTTTTGACTGTCGAGAGACCGACCCTCAGTAAGGCAATTGCGATAGCACAGGCGTTATGTCCACCAGTGATAACACCAAACAAATCTCTCAGCACACAAGTACTAGCAATGTTCATAAATTAACTGGAACTGTATTTGCGAGCAGAAATGTACAGGGCAGAACACACGAGTCTGCAACTGCCAGCAGGCCTCAGGTGACTCAGATGACTCCGAGTCCGCAACAAAGGATGAATGCAAGGCAATTCACACCTTGTTGGCGTTGTGGAGGCTTCCATTCAGCCTATTCATGCCGCTTCAATGGGTATGTTTGCAAGAGCTGTGGAACAATGAGGCACCTCCAACAAGCTTCCAGACGAGCTGTAAGCTCTGCAAAACCTGCTAACCACAACATGGCAGAGGAAGATCGGTCCATGGTGGATCAAAGCAATTTTGAGCCTGAGAGGAGGCAGATGCTGACGTACACGGGGTGCACACATTTGAGATGAAATGTCCACCTATAATGCTAAATGTAAAATTGAATGGCTTACCCATAGCCATGGAACTGGACACTTGCACTAGCCAATCCATCATGAGTAAAAAGATATTTGAGAGACTGTGTTGCAACAAGGCACTCAGACCAGCCCTGAGCCCCACCCACATGAAATTGAGAACGTACACCAGAGAGCTCATCACTGTCCTGGGCAGCGCCCTGGTCAAGGTCACCTATGAGGGCACGGTGCACAAACTGTCAATCTGGATTGTCCCAGGCGATGGCCCCACACTGCTTGGAAGGAGTTGGCTGGGCAAAATACGCTGGAACTGGAATGACATCCGAGCGCTATCACATGTCGATGAGGCCTCATGTATCCAGGTTCTTAACAAATTTTCTTCCCTCTTTGAGCCAGGCATTGGAAACTTTTCCGGGGCGAAGTGCAGATTTACTTGGTCCCAGAGGCACGACCCATACCTCACATGATGAGGGAGTGGAAATTGAGCTGGACAGGCTGCAACGCGAGAGCATCATCTCCCCAGCGGAATTCAGTGAGTGGGCCAGCCCGATTGTTCCAGTACTCAAAAGTGATGGCACGATTAGGATTTGCAGCGATTATAAAGTAACAATTAATCGTTTCTCGCTACAGGACCAATACCCGCTATCTAAGGCAGACGACCTATTTGCGACGCAGGCAGGAGGCAAGACGTTCACCAAGCTCGACCTGACTTCGGCCTTCATGACGCAGGATCTGGAGAAGTCTTCAAAGGGCCTCACCTGCATCAACACGCAGAAGGGACTGATCATCTACAACAGATGCCCATTTGGAATTCGGTCGGCTGCAGCGATCTTCCAGAGAAACATGGAGAGCCTACTCAAGTCGGTACCACGCACGGTGGTTTTTCAGGATGACATATTGGTCACGGGTCGGGACACCATCAAGCACATACAAAACCTGGAGGAGGTCCTCCAGCGACTGGATCACATAGGGCTGCAGCATGAAGAGGTCGAAATGCGTCTTCATGGCAACAAAAGTGGAGTTTTTGGGGAGAAAGATCACGGCGAACGACGTTCGGCCCACAGACGCCAAGACAGAGGCTATCAGGAACGCGCCCAGGCCACAGAATGTTACGGAGCTGCGGTCATTCCTGGGACTCCTCAACTATTTTGGTAACTTCCTACCAGGGTCAAGCCCCTGCAAGTGTTATTACGTAAAGATGAGAACTGGGTATGGGGAAAAAACCAAGTAATTGCTTTTGAGAAAACCAGAAACATTTTATGCTCCAACAAGCTGCTTGTATTGTATAACGCGTGTAAAAAAACTTATGCTAGCATGTGATGCGTCGTCGTACAGAGTCAGGTGTGTATTACAACAAGCTAACGTTGCGGGGAAGTTGCAACCTGTCGCTTATGCTTCCAGGAGCTTGTCTAAGGCCGAGAGGGCCTACAGCATGATTGAGAAAGAGGCATTAACGTGTGTGTTCGGGGTAAAGAAAATTCATCAGTACCTGTTTGGCCTTAAATTTGAGCTGGAAACCGATCACAAGCCCCTCATATTCCTGTTCGCTGAAAACAAGGGGATAAATACTAATGCCTCAGCCCACATACAAAGAATGAGCACTAACACTATCAGCGTATAACTATACCATCCGCCACAGGCCAGGCACCGAGAACTGTGCGGATGCTCTCAATCAGCTACCATTACCCACCACGGGGGTAGAAATGGCGCAGCCTGCAAACATGTTGATGGTGACGCAGCCCGCAGACTTGTTGATTTTCAAACGCTTCCATGACTATGATAAATCACCTGTCACGACCCGCCAGATTAGGACTTGGACCAGCCAAGATCCTCTGCTGTCCCTAGTAAAAAACTGTGTACTGCATGGGAGCTGGGCCAGCATCCCCGTTGAAATGCAAGAGCTAATCAAGCCGTTCCAGCGGCGAAAGGACGAGCTGTCCATTCAGGCAGACTGCCTGTTGTGGGGTAACCCCATAGTGCTACCCAAAAAGGGCAGGGAGACGTTCATCTCGGATCTCCACAGCACACACCCTGGTATAGTGGTGATGAAAGCGATAGCCAGATCTCATGTGTGGTGTCCCGGTATCGACTCTGACTTAGAGTCCTGTGTATGGCAATGCCGTGTGTGTGCTCAGTTGAGCAACCCGCCCAGAGAAGCGCCACTATGTTTGTAGTCCTGGCCTTCCAAACCATGGTCGAGGATCCATGTCGACAATGCGGGCCAGTTTCTCGGTAAAATGTTCCTGGTGGTGGTGGATACTTTTTCAAAATGGATTGATGGTGAAATAATGTCGGGAAGCACCGCCACCACCACCATTGAAAGCCTGAGGACCATGTTTGCCACCCACGGCCTGCCTGACATACTGGTCAGTGACAACGGGCCATGTTTCCCCAGTGCCGAATTTAAAAATTTCATGACCTGCAATGGGATCGAACATGTCACCTCGGCCCTGTTTAAACCAGCCTCCAATGGCCAGGCAGAGCGGGCAGTACAAACAATCAAACAGAGCCTTAAACGAGTTACAGAAGGCTCACTCCAAACCCGCCTGTCCCGAGTACTGCTCAGCACGAGACCCCACTCACGGGGAGAAAAAAAGCAACCTATAACGTACTGGTACAAAAGCAAAATACTGCAGATGCTGGAATCAGAAATGAAAACAGGGAATGCTGCAAATCTCAACGCATCAGGCACAATCTGTGGAGAGAAAAACAAAGTTAACATTTCGGCTCGACGACCTTTCGGCAGAACTGCCGAATGTTCAAAAAGATCACATTCTTAACCACTGAAAGGGGGAGGGGAAGAAAGAACAAAACGGAAGGTCTGTGATAGGGTGGAAGGCAGGAGAGATTAGAGAGACAAAAAAGGATGATGGGCGGAATTGAAATAGTAATGAAGGAAGTTAGAAAAAGGTTAATCCGAATAGGGTGCGAATGGCAGAGTACTGACCGGCTGCCATTATAGACAAAGAGAAAAATAAGGGGAAAAAAACATAAGATGGGGGATGGGGAGTACGGGGAAGGGAGCCAAAGATGGCCAGAGGTTATGCTCTGAAATTGTTGAACTCGATGTTGAATTCAGAAGGCTGTAAAGTGCCTAAACGAAAGATGAGATGCTGTTCCTCGAGCTTGCATTGAGCTTCATTGGAACAATGTAGGAGTCCGAGGACGGAAAGGTCACAGTGCAAGTAGAGCAGAAAATTAAAGTGACAGATGACCGGAAGCTCAGGGTTACACTTACAGACTGAACGGAGGTGTTCACCAAAGCGGTTGACCAATCTACGCTTGGTCTCCCTAATGTAGAGATGACCACATCGTGAGTAGCAAATAAAGTATACTAAATTAAAAGTACAACAAGTAAATCGCTGTTTCACCCGGAAGGAGTGTCTGGGGCCCTGAATAGTGAGAAGGGAGGAGGTAAAAGGGCAGGTGTTGCATCTCCTGCGCTTGCATGGGAAGGTGCCATGGGAAGGGGAGGGGGTGCTGGTGAGAATCTGTATCAATTTAGCTACTAACTTTATATGTATTATCCGTACTAATTTCAAATGTATTAACTCTTTCTAAAATGGCCACTCATGGTTATCGTTGACCCTTCAGATCTCACTATAGGGGAGAACAATGAGTAACTTGTTTTTGTGAAACAACCTTGAGGAACCATCTGATCATAATGGGAATGTGGCAACAGATGTAGGGGCCAAACTGTAGGAATACCCAGAGAAGCAGAACTGTGCATTCCTTGCCTGCAAAACAAAGATAAGCTGGAGATGACTTAATCATCACTCATGATTAGGGACATTGCTTACTTCACTGTGTAAATGACTAATTTAGCTTCTATCTATGCCACAGTAGTTGATGTGATAGGACAATGAAAAGGGATTGTACCGATCTTGAACTGTATAACTGTCTTGTTTTTGTAATGATTTTTGCTTGCTCTGGTGGATTCGACAGACTCATGGAGTCGTTGCCTCTTTATCAGAGCAAGACTTCATCGATGAAGCCTGAACTATACTTTAAAGTGTTCGAGTCAGTGTATTCGCTGAAACAGATTGAGGGAAAAGAATCCGTATCCACACTGGGGGTGACTGCAGAATGGACCAGAGTGTCACGGAGGGAGCCGTCCCTTCGGAACGCTGAGAGGGGAGGGGAGGTGACGATGTGATTGGTGGTGGGATCATGCTGGAGGTGGCCAAAATAGCGGAGGATGATCCGTTGAATGTGGAGGCTGGTGGGCTGAAAGCTGAAGTCAATGGGAACCCAATATATTATATAACATACTGGACCGGGCTTTGGCCAGGATTCAGCAGAATAAAGCACCAACCCTTGTCTCAGGTTTGGGTGGCAAGGAATATCCTCAAGATGCATGGTAGTGTGAAAGACATGGTAGATAGAGAGGTCTCTTTGCCAGATATTGAACACAATGATGATAGAATTTCAAAACACAGTGGCATTGACAATGTTCCCCTAGTTGATGAACATTTTGAAGCAACTCTCACTTTCCTAGCTAGATTAAATTACATCTGAGTCACTGGCAAAGGCCAACTGGTTTATTGCTGGTTAGTAAACGGTTTCATTTGTTATCTTATGTTAAAAATGCATACGCGATCCTGGGCTTTATGAATAGAGGTTTTAGCAAAGAAGTTATGATGAATCTTTATAAATCACTGTTTCGGCCACAACTGGAGCATTGTGTCCAATTCTCAGTACCACACTGTAGGAAGGATGTGAAGGCTTTAGAGAAGGCGCAGAAAAGATTGACAAGAATGGTTCCAGGAATGAGGGAGTTCAGTTAGGTGGATAGACTGGAGAAACTGGTTGCTCTCCTTAAAGCACAGAAGATTGAGAGGAGATTTAATAACGGTGTTCAAAATCATGAGGTGTCCAGGCAGAGAGAAACTGTTCTCATTAGCGGAAGGGTCAAGAACCAGAGGACACAGATTTAAGGTGATTGGCAGAAGGTCCAAAGGCGACATGAGGAAAAACTTTTTTACGCAGCGAGTGGATAAGGCCTGGAATGCACTGCCTGAGATGGTGGTGGAGGCAGATTCAATCATGGCTTTCAAAAGGGAATTAGATAAGTGCCTGAAAGGAAAAAAATTGCAGGGTTACAGGGAAAGGGCGGGGGAGTGGGACTGGCTGAAGTGCTCTTTCAGGGAGCCGGCACAAAGCCGATGGGCCGAGTGGTCTCCTACCGTGCTATAACCATTCTATGATTATATATCTATGTCCCATTGTGTGGCCAAATGTATTGCCAAACATAAATGAAAATGAGGAAAAGCGCTAACGTTTGGGTTAAATGTTCTAAGTGTCCTGCATTTACTGCCCAAAAACCCTCAATGACTGCAGATAGATTCTTTCTTAATCAATCCATTCTCTTATCAGTTTTAATCCCTGTATCAAGTTTAGGAAAAAACTCACAATAGTTTCAAATAGATTGCGAATACAGTCCAGTAAGAATGGTCACGCAGATGTTATGGATAACTGAAAGCATATTTATGCCATTTGCTTCATTACAGTATGCACATTACAGTGCAGCACAACAAATCTTTCAACAAAGGCTGTGGTACAAATTGTTCAGTGATTTCACTCTGGGAAACTTCTGTCCCATTCGGCATTGCAATTACTTTCACCCCATCAGCAAGAGAAAGAACTTTCTTCATTAGAGGTGACATTTCCATGAGCTACAGTTTGTTGACAAAGAGTTTGTGTGCTGCTAAAACACAGGTTAACTATAAGCATCACAAAGCTTTTGCATTAACACCTGATTTTCAGAACTAAACATAACTGTTTGTCACATTGATTGCCAAAAGTGTTTGGGCTCGATGTTCACTGCCTTCGCCTGGTGTTAATGACCTCAAATTTGGGTTAGTAGCCTTAGCCGGTAACACTGGCGACGTGGCCAACTCCATTCTGAAAGGGGCCTAGCACCGGGTGTCCAAAGTACCTGCCTGATTCAGGTGATAGACCCCTTTTAATACAAGCCGATGACATAAATAGGACTCAGATTGCCATTTTGGGTCGGAACTGGTGCAGGCTACGACCAGTTCCACGAGCAATGGAACCGAAGAAATCACAATGCATCGAATTATTTTTGTGGGCTGCGGAGGAGCAATATTGACTCTCCTAGCCCACAAGAATAATATTGGCCTCTGCCATTGACTTCAGTGGAAATGAAAATAGGGAGAGATGCATAACGGGCGGTTAAATCGACATCATCCATTTTCTACTGTCGGCCAAAGTCAAAATGAGCCCCCATTGAATGTCTTCCTTCAATGCAATCTGGTCCTTGGGGTATTGCTAGTGGACTGCCACTCACTTCCAGGTTTTTTGGCTGAGGATTTTTAAGGAACTCCTGCCCACCTTGTGAGAAAAGCTCTTCCCTTATGGTCCTGACCTGTGCCAACAGCACCTCCAGGGATTGGGAGCGTCAGAGAACCTGGGGATACAACCTTTCCTCTCATTGTAGTGTGTTCCAACGTCCAACAGAATCAAACTCTGAACTACAATGCAGTTGTATTGTGAAGGTGTGTCGGGAGTCGCGCCGGTGGGTCGGCTGGCAACCTGCTGCTGACATGATTGGCCCGGCAACCTGCCAATCAGAAAACGAGGCTCCGCCGAAAACGAGGTCGTCCGTTGCACCGTCCGGCCCACCCCCTCCCGCAAGGATCCAACTCGCCGCCAAACGCCCCTCATTAAAATCAAGCAACAATATCTAAATTATCAGATTCATTTCCCAGATAGCTCATCCAAGACCTTAATAATCGACATTATAACTTTGAGAAACAATTAAAATAGGGAAAGACGATAGTTTTAAAAATAAATATAAGGCCGAATTCGCAGGGGCTGAAATTATCCAGAGAGGTTAATATAAGGATTACGTTTACTTAAAGGGTAGATCGAGTCACCTCTCATTTTATTTTTCTTCACTGAGAAACTGATGGAATATCCTGTGCATGCTCTGGTGATCTGCAACCATCCAGTTCTTTGATTGTAAGATTAGAATTGCGTAAGGTCTTTGCGTCCAGTTAACTCATTTTGTTTGAAATGCTATCGCTTTCGCTTCATTATTCCAAAGTTGCACCTCATTTAAATTAAAGTGATAGGTCCTGAATCAACAGTAACATGGTGGTTATGGACTGGGCTAGTAATCCAGAGACCTGGACTCGTAATCCAGTACACCTGGGCTAGTAATCCATAGACCTGGGCTCGTAATCAATTAGACCTGGGCTAGTAATCAATTAGACCTGGGCTAGTAATCCAGAGACTTGGGTTAGAAATCCAACAGACCTGGACTAGTAATCCATTAGACATGGACCAGTAATCTAGAGACTTGGGCTAGTAATCCAGTAGACCTGGACTAGTAATTCAGAGATTTGGGTTAGTAATCCAGTAGACCTGGACTAGTAATCCAGAGACTTGGGTTAGTAATCCAGTAGACCTGGACTAGTAATCCAGTAGACATGGATTAATAATACAGAGACCTGGACTAATAATCCAACAGACCTGGGCTAGTAATCCAGAGCCTTGGGTTAGTAATCCAGTAGACCTGGACTAGCAATCCATAGACCTGGGCTAGTAATCCAGTAGACCTGGGCTAGTAATCCAGAGACTTGGGTTAGTAATCCAACAGACCTGGGCTTGTAATCCAGAGACCTGGGCTTGTAATCCATTAGACCTGGACTAGTAATCCAGAGACCTGGGCTAGTAATCCAACAGATCTGGGCTAGTAATTCAGAGACTTGGGTTAGTAATCCAGTAGACCTGGACTAGTAATCCAGAGACTTGGGTTAGTAATCCAGTAGACCTGGACTAGTAATCCAGAGACCTGGGCTAGTAATCCAGAGACTTGGGTTAGTAATCCAGTAGACCTGGACTAGTAATCCATAGACCTGGGCTAGTAATACAGAGACTTGGGTTAGTAATCCAACAGACCTGGGCTATTAATACAGAGACTTGGGCTAGTAATCCAGAGACCTGGACTAGTAATCCACTAGACCTGGGCTAGTTATCCAGAGACCTGGACAAGTAATCCAGTAGACCTGGGCTAGTAATCCAGTCCTGGGCTAGTAATCCAGAGACCTGGGCTAGTAATACAGAGACTTGTATTAGTAATCCAACAGACCTGGGTTAGTAATGCAGAGACTTGGGCTAGTAATCCAACAGACCTGGGCTAGTTATCCAGAGACCTGGACTAGTAATCCAGTAGACCTGGGCTAGTAATCCAGTAGACCTGAGCTAGTAATCCAGTCCTGGGCTAGTAATCCAGAGACCTGGGCTTGTAATTCAACAGACCTGGACTAGTAATCCAGAGACCTGGGCTAGTAATCCAGGGACCTGGATTCGTAATCCAATAGACCTGGGCCAACTATCCCCAAAGAACGTGAGTTCAACTCTCACCATGGCAGTTTGAGAATTTGAATTCAGTTTTAAGTTCTGCGAATAAAGAACTGGTATCAGTAAAAAAAAATGACCATGAAGTTGTCTGGTTTTGTGATAAAAACTCAACTGGTTGACTAATGTCCTTTAGAGAAGGACACTTGCTGTCCTTACCTGGTCTGGCCTATATCAGACTCCAGCCCCACAGTGTAGATGACTCCTAACTGCCCCTCTGAAGTCACCTGCCACTCGATTGTATCAAACTGCTGCATTGCAGAGCAATCGGGAAAATGAATTACATTTTTAAAAAGTAACGATGTTTTGGACGCACATTTCCTTTTGAAATTCCTCTCTCCCATATTTCTCCAGCAGCACTAATGCATTTCCCATTTCAATAAAAGGAATTGGCATAGCAAAGTGAGGAAGTTCAGATACTGGCATCAAGCGTTTGTGTCCAATTATTCCATGGCGTAATTTCGGGGCCTTAGGGTTGCTTAAATTGTAGCATCTTCTCCCTGTCCTTGGAAACTATGCAGCAAGGAGTGAAATCCTAATTCTGATAAATCAACGGTCAGTTATCCGATGATTGAATAACTGATGAACTACTGTACGTTATTTTAGACTAGACTCTGCCTTCAGCACAGAGTTCATGAATTGTTTTATACATGAGATCTGAAGGATTAGGAAGATAAATCTGCACATTAAGCAGTCTGAAAGGTTGTATGTGAAGAAAATGGACATTAGGCTCATAATTAAACCTTGGAGCTAAGAACATGGATTTCTTTTTTCAGATGTCATTAAATTCACTGGGATTAAACTGTAACAACTCTGGACGATAGTCGCTTATCAGAAACTTTCAGCAAAGAGGAGTCAGGCTGCAATCCATTCTCTTAACCGTATCAATTCTTCATTCTCCAATACAAGATCGGGAAATACAAACCTGAAAAAGCTGGAAATCTCAGCGGGTCAGGCAGCATCTGTGAAGAGAGAAACAGAGTTAACATTTCGGGTCTGTGACCCTTTTGTCAGAACTGGCAATAGTTCGAAATGTAACAGATTCTTAAGGAAGTGCTGGGGCCCTGACATCGAGAGCGGGGGTCGGGTAGAAAGAACAAAAGGGAAGGTCTGTGATAGGGTGGAAGGCAGAAGAGATTTGAAAGACAAAAGGGATGATGGGCCAAATTGAGATGATAATGGCACAAGTTAAGAAACAAAAGATGAGTCTAGACAGGGCGTGAATGGCAGAGTAATTACCAGCTGCCATGGGAAACAGAGAAACAAAATAAAAACAAAAAAGGGGGGAGTTTTTGTTAAAAAAAAAGGGAGGAAAGGGAACAAAATATGGACAGAGGGGTTGTGGCCTGAAATTGTTGAGCACGATGTTGAGTAAAATGCCGAAACGAAAGATGAGGTGCTGTTCCTCGAGCTTGCGTTGAGCTTCATGATGTCGGGAAAGTTGGGTGTAGCATTGTCGAAGGATTCGCAGGCGATAAACCTGACCTATGCACGGTCAAAGGATCTGCAGACAAAGCCACACAAGCTATCTTTTGATCCAGGGGAATCTCTTCCAACAGAAGCCAGCGAGACTTGGCCTACTTGGCGGTGTCTCAATCGCCTCAGGACTGGTGTCGGCCGCTGCGGAATCCTCGTGCAGAAGTGGGGATACAACCAAACTGAGACGACCCACTGTGACTGTGGAGAGGCATCTCAAACAACGGAGCATCTCCGAGATTGCCCTCTCAATGCAGACCTAAAGATCCGAGGGACTTCAACCCTCAAGTCAGAGCCTGCGGGAACAATGGCGAGGGAAGGTGTAATGACATGACACGACGACGACGGTATCAATGCTGCTAACTGTTCCACTTTTTCTCTCCCTAAAATAGAATCAGCGAACCTTATAGCACAGAAAGAGGCCATTTGGCCCAGCGTGGCTGTGCCAGCTCTTTGAAAGAGCTGATCATAGGGCTACCCTCTATTTATTGGCTTGGAGAGAGCTATTGAACCTTACTTCCATGCAATGTTATCTGTATTCATGGTAAAAGGATACATTTATCATTATTATCATTGTTCTCCTTAGAGCAGAGAAGGTTAAGAAAGAAAGAAAGACTTGCATTTATATAGCGCCTTTCATGAGCACCGGACATCTCAAAGCGCTTAATAATTAATGAAGTACTTTTGGAGTGTAGTCACTGTTGTAATGTGTGAAACTTGGAGATTCAATATTATGAGGGGTTTTGATAGAGTAAATAGGGAGAAGCTGTTTCCAGTCACAGGAGGGTCGGTAACCAGAGGACACAAGGACACAGATTTAAGGTTATTAGCAAAAGGACCAGAGGGGAGATGAGGAGAATTTATTTTACACAGTTTGTTACTATGATCTGGAATGCACTGCTTGAAGGGATGGTGAAAGCAGATTCAATAGTAACTTTCCAAAGAAAGACTTATATTTCTATAGCACCTTTCACAACCACTGGACATCTCAAAGTGCTTTACAGTCAATGAAGTACTTTTGAAATGTAGTCACTGTTGTAATGTAGGAAATACAGCAACCAATTTGCACACAGCAAGCTTCCACAAACAGCAATGTGATAATGACCAGATAATCTGTTTTTTTAGTGGTGTTGATTGAGGGATAAATATTAGCCATATCACCCCTGCTCATCTTCAAAATAGTGCCATGGGATCTTTTACATCCACCTGAAAGAGCAGACAGGGCCTTGGTTTAACGTCTCATCCGAAAGATGGCACCTCAGACAGTGCAGCATTCCAGTGTCAGCTTAGATTTTTGTGTTCAAGTTCCAAGAGTGGGACTTGACCCCTCCACTTTCTGACTCAGAGGCAAGAGTGCTACCCACTGAGCCACAGCTGACACACGAATAGCAAAAGGGAATTGGATATATACCTGAAGGGAACAAAAATTACAAGGCTATGAACAGGAGAGTGGGACTAATTGGATAGGTCTTTCAAAGAACTTTCAGAGGCACGATGATCCGAATGGCATCTTTCTTTACTTTATCATTCTCTGATTCTCTCGGGTGAACTCACAAAGCTGTGCCTTGCTAGTCAGATGCACAGTTCAGAATTAAGGCTGCAACACTGCAGCACAGTGTTCTGACCTGCATTCCCATCCAACAAGGTTCAGTGCTGGGAGCACAGCATCACTGAATTTACATATACAATCCTCATCTGTTCATTCAAAAATATTTTAATTCAAATTACTGAATGATCCAAATTCAAATTAAGAAAGTATTCAATGCTGTTGTCCTTAACGTGAATTTCTGGATAATTTTTGGGGTTTTCGTAGTGCAGAAGACAACTTCAAATTAACAGGAATAGACGGTATATAATTTGATTCCTAATAGGGAGGGCTGCACTGTCAGAGGTGCCGTCTTTCAGATGAGACGTTTGTAAGAATTTGGCGAAAACACTTTTGGGAGGGGTGATTCGAAGCCACAGGGGCAAAAACACCTACACTTTAAACCTGTTTGCTCTCTCAGGTGGACATAAAAGTTCTCATAGCACTATTTTAAAGAAGAGCAGGTTAGTTATCCCTCAACCAACATCTGAAAAACAAATGATCTGGTCAATTTATTTAATTGCTGTTTGTGGGAGCTTGCTGTGAGCAAATTGGGTGCTGCATTTTCCACATTACAACAATGACTGCACTTCAAAAGTACTTCATTGGCTGTAAAGTGTTTTGGGAAGTCCTGAGGTCGTGGAAGACGCTATATAAATGCAAGATGCTTCTTTCTTTCTGTAGTAGCCCAGTAAGTAAGCAACCCTGAGCTCTCGGTGGTGGATGCATTCATTTGCTCTCTGATTGCCTCATAGGAAAGGAGTGAGGCAACCCAAAATCTTTACATTTTACTTGACTTTATTTCACAGAAAACCTTTACCCGGTGAGATTTATACCAGCCTAAAACTCCAGACACAAAGATGAGTGGTAAATGATAAATGTGAAATGTCATAATGTTGAATGGGCGCAGCATGAGTGTGGCAACTGTGTAGCGAAGTGACAACCAGCATTGAGGTGGACAAGTCCCAGTAAACAATTAACGAACTGAAAACAAAATTCTCTGCTTGCAAGCAACATCTTAAATCTTTGATCCTTCACTGATCTGAGGAAAGCAAAGATTCAAGTTCCTCTTTAGGATTTTTTTTCCTTCAGGGAAAATCCAAACATTGTCTTTTTCACATTTATACCTCAGTACAGAAGATAATAAGCACCGAGGAGCTGTGAAAACAGAAGCTGCGATTTTGTGTGATGACACAACTCATGACTGGATTTGACATTTAATTCTTTCCCCTTCACATCTCACTAGGTGCAGCAGAGCCAGTAAATTATATGCACTTTTCTAGTCATCCCCAATCTTGAAACGATGATTAAATGCCATGACAGCTCACCTCCATCTATATCACACAGGGTGAAGAAATGATTTAAACTTCAGAACAGCAAATTAGACTGTAAAGTTTGCAAAGATTTGTTTTTGAACTGTTCTTGCACAGTTGGATCAAAAGAAGCAATACATATCTAACATCGAGTAGACATTTGGGGCTCTATTTCCTTCAGTACGAAAGAAATCTGGAAGGATTGGTTTATTTTTCTTTTGGTTTGAAATGTGCACGTCATGAGTATGGAATGTTTCACGAAGAATGAGAAAAAATAGCAACTGGTAACAAAGCACCTATAACAGTTTCTCAAACAGGCAATGAACCAATTAGCTGGTATCAATTTACATTTTTTAAATTCACTGTGAATTATCCATTATTTCTTAAATAACTCAACGATAATTCAAAAAAATATCCCAATTAGAAATGAAATAAAAGAAAGGCTTGCATTTATACAGCACCTTTCATGAACTCAGGATGTCCTAAAAGACTCGACAACCAATAAAGTTCTTTTGAAGCATAGTTACTATTGTAATGTTATCCACAAGATCTTCAATGCCAGTATTAATTTCAGTCACGGTTCAGCGCTGCTTCCCTTTCCTACTAATACAAAAGCAAAATACTGATGACGCTGGAAATCTATAACAAAAACATCTCTAACTTTTCCAGTTCTGATGAAAGGTCATCGGCCTGAAACGCTAACGCCGCAGATGTTGCCTGATTTGCTGAGTATTTCCAGCATTTTCTGTTGAAATTCCCTTTTCTGCATTCAGTTTTAATTTCAGAACAATGTAATTAGCCTTGAAATTCCACAGGTTGCCTTTTGAAAGTGAACCTGGGGCCTTGTGACCCATTTTATAAGGACCCCCTATTCTCCCACCCCCCCGCACCCCAACGCACTGAATGCCAGGGACACACAGGCACTGCACTGTGTTCACAGCACTGTTAGGATGAAAATGCTGGGAAATATTTCACATAATACTTTTAGGAACATGAGAACAAGAGAAGATCATTCCGCCTCTGGAGCGTGCTCTGCTATTCAATTAGATCATGGCTGATCTATACCTCAACTCCATTTACCTGCCTTCGCTCCATATCCCTTGATACCCACCGCCTAACAAATATCTATCGATCTCAGGCTTAAAAGCTCCAGCTGATTCAACATCCACAGCCTTTTGGGAGAGGAGAAGTTCAGAGTTCTACTACCCTTTGTGTGAAAAAGTGCATCCTGATTTCCCTCATTTGTGTGTTATTATGAACCCTCCTGGGCAGCTATATTATGATTATGCACCTAAAATAGAGAGGGGCCAGTCATAACAAGGTCCCACTCAACTTTTTGCTCCTGCCTACACAGATTGCACCATTTGTATGCTGGATTAATTGAGGAAATTCAGAGCCAAGTGCCTCGGAATTGGATCGGACCCAAATCGGGGCATAATCCTGATGTTGCACATCTCTAATGACACTGGTGGCAGGACGAAGGGAAATTGATTTGTGACCCGTATTTGTCTGAAGGCTCAAACCCACTGTCCTCCTTTCTCCTCCTAGCTCTACATCTTCCTGTATAACCTAACAACAGCAATGTGCATTTGTATATTGCCTTTAACATCATAAAACGTCCCAAGGTGCTTCATAGGAGCGTTATCAAACCGAATTTGACACCGAGCCACATGAGGAGATATTATGGCAGATATTGGCCAAAGAGATAGGTTTTTAAAAATTCGTTCATGGGATGTGGGCGTCGCTGGCAAGGCCAGCATTTATTGCCCATCCTTAATTGCCCTGAGAAGATGGTGGTAAGCTGGCTTCTTGAACCGCTGCAGTCCGTGTGTTGAAGGTTCTCTCACAGAGTTGTTAGGGCCCAACGACGATGAAGGAACAGCGGTATATCTCCAAGTCAGGATGGTGTGTAACGTGGAGGGGAACGTGGGGGTGGTGGTGTTCTCATGTGCCTGCTTCCCTTCTGCTTCTAGGTGGTAGAGATCGTGGGCTTGGGAAGTGGTGTCGAAGAAACCTTGGCGAGTTACTGCAGCACATCTTGGAGATGGTACACACTGCAGTCCAATGGTGGTGGAGGGAGTGAATGTTCAAGGTGGTGGATGGGGTGCCAATCAAGCAAGCTGCTTTGTCCTGGATGGTGTCGAGCTACTTGAGTGGTGTTGGAGCTGCACTCATCCAGCCAAGTGGAGAGCATTCCATCACACTCCCGATTTGTGCCTTGTAGCTGGTGGAAAGGCTTTGGAATCAGGAGGTGAGGCACTCACCACAGCATACCCAGCCTCTGACCTGCTCTTGTAGCCACAGTATTTATGCGGCTGGTGCAGTTAAGTTTCTGGTCAATGGTGACCTCCAGGATGTTGATGGTGGGGGATCAACGATGGTAATGCCGTTGAATGTCAAGGGGAGGTGGTTAGACTCTCTCTCGTTGGAGATAGTCATTGTCTCAAATGTTACTTGCCATTTATCAGCCCAAGCCTGAATGTCATCCAAGTTCATTATCTGTGGAGTTGTTAATAGAACTGAACACTGTGCAATCATCAGCAAACATCCCCAACTCTGACCTTATGATGGAGGGAATGTCATTGATGAAGCAGCTGAAGGTGGTTGGGCTTAGGATACTACCCTGAGAAACTCCCGCAGAGACATATCTTAAACGAGGAAAGACGGGTGCAGAGGCGGAGAGGTTTAGGGAGGGAATTCCAGAGCTTTGGGCCTCGGCAGCTGAAGGCACGGCCGGAAAGAGTGGAGCATTTAAAATCAGAGATGAGCAAGAGGCTAGAATTGAAGGAGCGCAGAGATCTCAGAAGATTGTAGGGCTGTAGGAGGCTACAGAGATAGGCAAGGCCATGGAGGGATTTGAAAACAAGGATGGGAATTGAGACGTGTCGACCCTCTGAGGTCTAGCTCATATCTAGTAATTATTGACTGTCGATTGGGTGTACTGTTTGTAGTGCATTTATGCTGCTGTCAACAATGAAATAGTTGCTGGGAAGACAGTCTTGGCTCCCATGCCCCAGCTTCAACAACGTGGCATTATTAACAGGTCTCTGGTCCAACCGTTCACCCGCTTCAGAGCTCAGGTGAGCACAGGTATGAACTGTTAGTTGTACAAAGTGTTGACCCATTGCCAATGAAGAGACACCTACGGTTGTGTATCTGTAAAGCATGCAGTCCCATGTTCCGCCACCATGGAGTGCATCCCCTGAAGTACCAAGGGATCCAAGCATGTTCCTCACTCTGGAGTGTCTTAATAAAGACTGAGGTCACTGTTACTTTAACCTCCCTGTGTGCAGTCTCATCTGTGTTAGGAACACCTGGCGACGAGTATATGAATCCAATGCAAAGATGCAGCAAACTGTGGGCATTCTGGAGAAGTTCTCAGAGGGTGAGGACTGGGAAGCCTATGTCGAATGGCTCGACCAGTACTTTTTAGCCAACGAGCTGGATGGAGAAGGAAACGCTGCAAAAAGGAGAGCGGTCCTCCTCACGGTCTGCGGGGCACCGCCCTACAGCCTCATGAAGACTCTGGTGAAATACTCAAATAAGTCATATGTGAAGCTGTGTACACTGGTTCGGGAGCATCTTAACCTGAGGGAGAGCGTGCTGATGGCGAGATATCGTTCTACACGTGCCAGCGATCTGAAGGTCAGGAAGTGGCGAGCTACGTCGCCGAGCTAAGGCGACTTGCAGGACAATGTGAGTTTGATGGCTACCTGGAGCAGATGCTCACAGACATTTTTGTACTGGGCATTGGCCATGAGACCATCCTATGAAAACCTTTGACTGTAGAGAGACCGACCCTCAGTAAGGTCATTGCGATAGCACAGGCGTTTATGTCCACCACTGATAACACCAAACAAATCTCTCAGCACACAAGTGCTAGCAATGTTCATGAATTAACGGGAACTGTGTTTGCGAGCAGAAATGTACAGGACAGAAACCACAAATCTGCAACAACTGCC
This sequence comes from Pristiophorus japonicus, assembly GCF_044704955.1. Taxonomy (NCBI): domain Eukaryota; kingdom Metazoa; phylum Chordata; class Chondrichthyes; family Pristiophoridae; genus Pristiophorus; species Pristiophorus japonicus. The sequence goes on from NC_091982.1 coordinate 50,790,139, forward strand.
AGCAGGCCTCAGGTGACCCAGATGACTCAGAGTCCGCAACAAAGGATGAATGCAAGGCAATTCATACCTTGTTGGCGTTGTGGAGGCTTCCATTCAGCCAATTAATGCCGCTTCAAAGGGTATGTTTGCAAGAGCTGTGGAACAATGGGGCACCTCCAACAAGCTTGCAGACGAGCTGCAAGTTTTGCAAAACCTGCTAACCACCACGTGGCAGAAGAAGATCGGTCCATGGTGGATCAAAGCAATTTCGAGCCTCAGAGAGAGGAGGCAGATGCTGAAGTACACGGGGTGCACACATTTTCGACGAAATGTCCACCTATAATGATAAATGTAAAATTGAATGGCTTACCTGGAGCCATTGAACTGGACACTGGCGCTAGCCAATCCATCATGAGTAAAAAGATGTTTGAGAGACTGTAGTGCAACAAGGCACTCAGACCAACCCTGAGCCCCATCCACACGAAACTGAGAACGTACACCAAAGAGCTCATCACTGTCCTGGCAGCGCCATGGTCAAGGTCACCTACGAGGGCATGGTGCACGAACTGCCACTCTGGATTATCCCGGGCGATGGCCCCACAGTGCTTTGAAGGAACTGGCTGGGCAAAATCCGCTGGAACTGGGATGATATCCGAGCGCTATCACATGTCGATGAGGCCTCATGTACACAGGTTCTTAACAAATTTCCTTCCCTTTTTGAGCCAGGCATTGGAAACTTTTCTGGGGCGAAGATGCGGATCCACTTGGTCCCCGAGGCACGACCCATTCACCACAAAGCGTGAGCGGTACCTCACATGATGAGGGTGAGAGTGGAAATCGAGCTGGACAGGCTGTAACGCGAGGACATCATCTCCCCCGTGGAATTCAGCAAGTGGGCCAGACCGATTGTTCCAGTACTCAAAAGTGATGGCACGGTCAGGATTTGCGGCGATTATAAAGCAACTATTAATCGTTTCTCGCTACAGGACAAATACTCGCTACCTAAGGCAGACGACCCATTTGCGACGATGGCAGGAGGCAAGACGTTCACCAAGCTCGACCTGACTTCGGCCTATATGACACAGGAGCTGGAGGAGTCTTCGAAGGGCCTCACTTGCATCAACACGCACAAGGGACTGTTCATCTACAACAGATGCACATTTGGAATTCGATCGGCTGCAGTGATCTTCCAGAGAAACATGGAGAGCCTACTCAAGTCGGTACCACACAAGGTAGTTTTTCAGGACAACATATTGGTCACGGGTTGGGACGCCGTCGAGAACTTACAAAACCTGGAGGAGGTCCTCCAGTGACTGGATCGCGTAGGGCTGAGGCTGAAGAGGTCAAAAGGCGTCTTCATGGCAACAGAAGTGGAGTTTTTGGGGAGAAAGATCACGGCGAACGACGTTCGGCCCACAGACGCCAAGACAGAGGCTATCAGGAACGCGCCCAGGCCACAGAACGTCACGGAGCTGCGGTCGTTCCTGGGACTCCTCAACTATTTTGGTAACTTCCTACCGGGGTTAAGCACCCTCTTAGAGCCCCTACATGAGTAATTGTGTAAAGCTGAGAACTGGGTATCGGGAAAGAAACTAAGTAATTGCTTTTGAGAAAGCCAGTAACATTTTATGCTCCAACAAGCTGCTTGTATTGTATAACCGTGGAAAAGACTTGTGCTAGCATGTGATGCGTCGTCGTACGGAGTCGGGTGTGTATTACAACAAGCTAACGTTGCGGGGAAGTTGCAACCTGTTGCCTATGCTTCCAGGAGCTTGTCTCAGGCAGAGAGGCTACAGCATGATTGAGAAAGATGCATTAGCGTGTGTGTTCGGAGTAAAGAAAATGCATCAGTACCTGTTTGGCCTCAAATTTGAGCTGGAAACCGATCAGAGCCCCTCATATCCTTGTTCGCTGAAAACAAGGGAATAAATACTAATGCCTCAGCCCGCATACAAAGGTGGGCACTCGCTTTATCAGCATATAACTATATCATCCGCCACAGGCCAGGCACCGAGAACTGTGCGGATGCTCTCAGTCGGCTACCATTGCCCACCACGGGGGTGGAAATGGCGCAGCCTGCAAACTTGTTGATGGTGGCACAGCCAACAGACTTGTTGATGGTCATGGAAGCATTTAAAAATGAAAAATCACCTGTCACGGCCCGCCAGATTAGGACTTGGACCAGCCAAGGTGCTCTGCTGCCCCTAGTAAAAAACTGTAATGCATGAGAGCTGGGCCAGCAACCCCGTTGAAATGCAAGAGCTAATCAAGCCGTTCCAGCGGTGAAAGGATGAGCTGTCCATTCAGGCAGACTGCCTGTTGTGGGATAGCCGCGTAGTGCAACCCAAAAAGGGCAGGGAGACGTTCATCTCGGATCTCCACAGCACACACAGGACCGGACCAGAACCAATGTCCTAGGGGGAGTGTTTGCTAGTGCTGTTGGGGAGGAGTTAAACTAATATGGCAGGGGGATGGGAACCAATGCAGGAAGACAGAGGGAGACAAAAAGGAGGCAAAAGCAAAAGACAGAAAGGAGATGAGGAAAAGTGGAGGGCAGAGAAACCCAAGGCAAAGAACAAAAAGGGCCAATGTACAGAAAAATTCTAAAAGGACAAAGGGTGTTAAAAAAACAAGCCTGAAGGCTTTGTGTGTTAATGCAAGGAGTATCCGCAATAAGGTGGATGAATTAACTGTGCAAATAGATGTTAACAAATATGATGTGATTGGGATTACGGAGACGTGGCTCCAGGGTGATCAGGGCTGGGAACTCAACATCCAGGGGTATTCAACATTCAGGAAGAATAGAATAAAATGAAAAGGAGGTGGGGTAGCATTGCTGGTTAAAGAGGAGATTAATGCAATAGTTAGGAAAGACATTAGCTTGGATGATGTGGAATCTATATGGGTAGAGCTGCAGAACACCAAAGGGCAAAAAATGTTAGTGGGAGTTGTGTACAGACCTCCAAACAGTAGTAGCGATGTTGGAGAGGGTATCAAACAGGAAATTAGGGGTGCATGCAATAAAGGTGCAGCAGTTATAATGGGTGACTTTAATATGCACATAGATTGGGCGAGCCAAACTGGAAGCAATACGGTGGAGGAGGATTTCCTGGAGTGCATAAGGGATGGTTTTCTAGACCAATATGTCGAGGAACCAACTAGGGGGAGGCCATCTTCGACTGGGTGTTGTGTAATGAGAAAGGATTAATTAGCAATCTCATTGTGCGAGGCCCCTTGGGGAAGAGTGACCATAATATGGTGGAATTCTGCATTAGGATGGAGAATGAAACAGTTAATTCAGAGACCATGGTCCATAACTTAAAGAAGGGTAACTTTGAAGGTACGAGGCGTGAATTGGCTAGGATAGATTGGCGAATGATACTGAAGGGGTTGACTGTGGATGGGCAATGGCAGACATTTAGAGACCGCATGGATGAACTACAACAATTGTACATTCCTGTCTGGCGTAAAAATAAAAAAGGGAAGGTGGCTCAACCGTGGCTATCAAGGGAAATCAGGGATAGTATTAAAGCCAAGGAAGTGGCATACAAATTGGCCAGAAATAGCAGTGAACCCGGGGACTGGGAGAAATTTAGAACTCAGCAGAGGAGGACAAAGGGTTTGATTAGGGCAGGGAAAATGAAGTACGAGAAGAAGCTTGCAGGGAACATTAAGGCGGATTGCAAAAGTTTCTATAGGTATGTAAAGAGAAAAAGGTTAGCAAAGACAAACGTAGGTCCCCTGCAGTCAGAATCAGGGGAAGTCATAACGGGGAACAAAGAAATGGCAGACCAATTGAACAAGTACTTTGGTTCGGTATTCACTAAGGAGGACACCAACAACCTTCCGGATATAAAAGGGGTCAGAGGGTCTAGTAAGGAGGAGGAACTGAGGGAAATCTTTATTAGTTGGGAAATTGTGTTGGGGAAATTGATGGGATTGAAGGCCGATAAATCTCCAGGGCCTGATGGACTGCATCCCAGAGTACTTAAGGAGGTGGCCTTGGAAATAGCAGATGCATTGACAGTCATTTTCCAACATTCCATTGACTCTGGAACAGTTCCTATCGAGTGGAGGGTAGCCAATGTAACCCCACTTTTTAAAAAAGGAGGGAGAGAGAAAACAGGGAATTATAGACCGGTCAGCCTGACCTCAGTAGTGGGTAAAATGATGGAATCAATTATTAAGGATGTCATAGCAGTGCATTTGGAAAATGGTGACATGATAGATCCAAGTCAGCATGGATTTGTGAAAGGGAAATCATGCTTGACAAACCTTCTGGAATTTTTTGAGGATGTTTCCACTAAAGTGAACAAGGGAGAACCAGTTGATGTGGTATATTTGGACTTTCAGAAGGCTTTCGACAAGGTCCCACATAAGAGATTAATGTGCAAAGTTAAAGCACATGGGATTGGGGGTAGTGTGTTGATGTGGATTGAGAACTGGTTGTCAGACAGGAAGCAAGGAGTAGGAGTAAATGGGTACTTTTCAGAATGGCAGGCAGTGACTAGTGGGGTACCGCAAGGTTCTGTGCTGGGGCCCCAGCTGTTTACATTGTACATTAATGATTTAGACGAGGGGATTAAATGTAGTATCTCCAAATTTGCGGATGACACTAAGTTGGGTGGCAGTGTGAGCTGCGAGGAGGATGCTATGAGGCTGCAGAGCGACTTGGATAGGTTAGGTGAGTGGGCAAATGCATGGCAGATGAAGTATAATGTGGATAAATGTGAGGTTATCCACTTTGGTGATAAAAACAGAGAGACAGACTATTATCTGAATGGTGACAGATTAGGAAAAGGGGAGGTGCAACGAGACCTGGGTGTCATGGTACATCAGTCATTGAAGGTTGGCATGCAGGTGCAGCAGGCGGTTAAGAAAGCAAATGGCATGTTGGCCTTCATAGCGAGGGGATTTGAGTACAGGGGCAGGGAGGTGTTACTACAGTTGTACAGGGCCTTGATGAGGCTACACCTGGAGTATTGTGTACAGTTTTGGTCTCCGAACTTGAGGAAGGAAATTCTTGCTATTGAGGGAGTGCAGCGAAGATTCACCAGACTGATTCTCGGGATGGTGGGACTGACCTATCAAGAAAGACTGGATCAACTGGGCTTGTATTCACTGGAGTTCAGAAGAATGAGAGGGGACCTCATAGAAACGTTTAAAATTCTGACGGATTTAGACAGGTTAGATGCAGGAAGAATGTTCCCAATGTTGGGGAAGTCCAGAACCAGGGGTCACAGTCTAAGGATAAAGGGTAAGCCAGTTAGGACCGAGATGAAGAGAAACTTCTTCACCCAGAGAGTGGTGAACCTGTGGAATTCTCTACCACAGAAAGTAGTTGAGGCCAATTCACTAAATATATTCAAAAGGGAGTTAGATGAAGTCCTTACTACTCGGGGGATCATGGGGTATGGCGAGAAAGCAGGAAGGGGGTACTGAAGTTGCATGTTCAGCCATGAACTCATTGAATGGCGGTGCAGGCTAGAAGGGCCGAATGGCCTACTCCTGCACCTATTTTCTATGTTTCTATGTTTCTACACCCGGGTATAGTAATGATGAAAGCAATAGCCAGATTCCACCTGTGGTGGCCTGGTATTGACTCTGACTTAGAGTCCTATGTACAGCTATGCAGCGTGTGTGCTCAGTTGAGCAACGCGCCCAGAGAGGCACCATTAAGCATTAAGTTTGTGGTCCTGACCCTCCAGACCATGGTCGAGGATCCATGTCGACTATGTGGGCCCGTTTCTCGGTAAAATGTTCCTGGTGGTGGTGGATGCTTTTTCAAAATGGATTGAAAGTGAAATAATGTCGGGAAGCACCGCCACCACCACCATTGAAAGCCTGAGGGCCATGTTTGCCACCCACGGCCTGCCTGACACACTGGTCAGTGACAACGGGCCATGTTTCACCAATGCCAAATTTAAAGAATTCATGACCCGCAATGGGATCAAACATGTCACCTCGGCCCCGTTTAAACCAGCCTCCAATGGGCAGGCAGAGCGGGCAGTCCAAACAATCAAACAGAGCCTTAAATGAGTCACAGAAGGCTCACTCTAAACCCGCCTGCCCCATGTGCTGCTCAGCTACCGCACAAGACCCCACTCGCTCACAGGGGTGCCCCCGGCTGAGTTACTCATGAAAAGGACACTTAAAACCAGACTCTCGCTGGTTCACCCCAACCTGCATGATCAGGTAGAGAGCAGGCGACAGCAACAAAATGTAAACGATGGTCGCGCCACTGTGTCACGGGAAATTGATCTGAATGACCCGGTGTATGTGCTAAACTATGGACATGGTCCCAAGTGGATCGCGGGCACGGTGATAGCTAAAGAAGGGAGTAGGGTGTTTGTAGTCAAACTAGACAATGGACAAATTTGCAGAAAGCACCTGCACCAAACGAGGCTGCAGTTCACAGGCTGCCCTGAACAACCCACAGCAGACACCACCTTTTTTGAGCCCACAACACACACCCAAAGGATCAAAGACACCACCCCGGACCAGGAAATCGAACCCATCACGCCCAATAGCCCTGCAGGGCCAACAACACGCCAGCCCAGCGAGGGCACAGCCAACACACCAGAACAGACATTTCTACCGAGGCGGTCCACCAGGGAAAGAAAGGATCCCGACCCCCTCACCTTGTAAATAGTTTTCACTTTGACTTCGGAGGGGAGTGATGTTGTGTATCTGTAAAGCATGCACTCCCCTGTTCCGTCACTAGGGAGTGCATCCCCTGAAGTCCCAAGGGATCCCAGCATCCTTTGGGAGCATTGTATATAAGCCAGCCCCTAAGGCCTGTTCTTCACTCTGGAGTGTCGTAATAAAGACTGAGGTCACTATTACTTTATCTTCCCTGTGTGCAGTCTCATCTATGTTTGGAACACAATACCTACAGCCCTAGATTCACAAATAGCGATTGTAATACCTGTGATAACTCCTGTGGTGTGATGACTGCTGATGACGGCACCTGCTGACTCTGAGATTGTACACTTCCCAAACACAGAGATATCATCCATCAAAATTCCGCAGAGCGCGCCTCACCTATGCTTTCAATATTGTGTATTTATTCACAGGAAGGCATTCAGACAACGAACCAGCAAACAAAACAATTTAAGAACTGAACTGTCTGGAAATAAAAATAAATAAATCCATCATCAGTATCATCATAGGCAGTCCCTCGCAATCGAGGAAGACTTGCTTCCACTCTAAAAGTGAGTTCTCAGGTGACTGCACAGTCCAATACAGGAATTACAGTCTCTGTCACAGGTGGAGCAGACAGTGGTTGAAAGAAAGGGTGGGTGAGGAGTCTGGTTTGCCACACACTCCTTCCGCTGCCTGCGCTTGTTTTCTGCATGATCTCGGCGACGAGATTCGAGGAGCACAGCGCCCTCCTGGATGCTCTTCCTCCACTTAGGGTGGTCTTTGGTCAGGGACTCCCAGGTGTCGGTGGGGATGTCGCACTTCATCAGCAAGGCTTTGTGGGTGTCCTTGAAATGTTTCCTCTGCCCATCTGGGGCTCACTTGCCGTGTAGCAGTTCTGAGCAGAGTGCTTGCTTTGGGAGTAAATCCACAGGTTAGCTCCAGAACTTCAGGTAATCTTTACTAATAGAATGAGGAAAACAGAGCAAAGAGAGAAGGAAATAAGACGAAGTTCTAAAGAAGAAGTTAAGCTAAAAAGTGAGAAAGATAGAAAGGGGAGGACACAAAAGAGGAGGGAAACACAAGGGTAGCTTTAAAAGCAAGGCCTAACTACACCAAACCAAGTCTGAGACATCAGTGGGTCCTCTCATCTCCTCATTCAGCCCCTTCAGTGTGTGGATCCAAACTCTCTTCCCCTTTATCTATCTCCTTAATTCATTTGTAATGATCAACGAGCAACCGCCACTAGGATTTAATGTGATAACAACAGCTGCAGTGTCAGCTGTGGCTCAGTTGGTAGCATCCTCTCCTCTGAGTCAGAAGGTTGTGGGTTCAAGCCCCACTCCAGAGGTTTGAGCACAGGAATCTGTAATGTATGTACATAAGGTCTGCCCACCACCAGGGGGCACTACTGTCAGAGATCCTAGGGTCATAGGTACACTCGTGCTGGGCCTGGTATATAACCTGAACAACACCTGCAGAAATATACCTGAAACAAACCAAGACAGTCAAGAGCATTTAAGTTGCTGCAAACATTTCTATAATGACCTCTCACGAGGTTCATCATTTGCAGGATATAATTTCACCTCAGAGCCTCCAGTTAGAAACATAGAAAATAGGTGCAGAAGTAGGCCATTCAGCCCTTCGAGCCTGCACCGCCATTCAATGAGTTCATGGCTGAACATGCAACTTCAGTACCCCATTCCTGCTTTCTCGTCATACCCCTTGATCCCCCTAGTAGTAAGGACCACATCTAACTGCTTTTTGATTATATTTAGTGACTTGGCCTCAACTACTTTCTGTGGTAGAGAATTCCACAGGTTCACCACTCTCTGGGTAAAGAAGTTTCTCCTCATTTCGGTCCTAAATGGCTTACCCCTTATGCTTAGACTATGACCCCTGGTTCTGGACTTCCCCAACATTAGAAACATTCTTCCTGCATCTAACCTGTCTAAATCCGTCAGAATTTTAAACGTTTCCATGAGGTCCCCTCTCATTCTTCTGAACTCCAGTGAATACAAGCCCAGTTGATCCAGTCTTTCTTGATATGTCAGTCCCGCCATCCCGGGAATCAATCTGGTGAACCTTCGCTTCACTCCCTCAATAGCAAGAATGTCCTTCCTCAAGTTAGGAGACCAAAACTGTACACAATACTCCAGGTGTAGCCTCATCAAGGCCCTGTACAACTGTAGTAACACCTCCCTGTACTCAAATCCCCTTGCTATGAAGGCCAACATACCATTTGCTTTCTTAACCGCCTGCTGTACCTGTATGCCATCCTTCAATGACTGATGTACCATGACACCCAGGTCTCGTTGCACCTCCCCTTTTCCTAATCTGTCACCAGATAATAGTCTGTCTCTCTGTTTTTACCACCAAAGTGGATAACCTCACATTTATCCACATTATACTTCATCTGCCATGCATTTGCCCACTCACCTAACCTATCCAAGTCACTCTGCAGCCTCATAGCATCCTCCTCGCAGCTCACACTGCCACCCAACTTAGTGTCATCCGCAAATTTGGAGACACTACATTTAATCCCCTCGTCTAAATCATTAATGTACAATGTAAACAACTGGGGCCCCAGCACAGAACCTTGCGGTACCCCACTAGTCACTACCTGCCATTCTGAAAAGTACCCATTTACTCCTACTCTTTGCTTCCTGTCTGCTCAATCCATGTCAGCACACTACCTCCAATCCCATGTGCTTTAACTTTGCACATTAATCTCTTATGTGGGACCTTGTCGAAAGCCTTCTGAAAGTCCAAATACACCACATCAACTGGTTCTCCCTTGTCCACTCTACTGGAAACATCCTCAAAAAAGTTGTTATACAAGCTACAACAATTTTGTGGCAGAGGGGTTGATATTGATTAATAATAATGATGTTGGTGCGTGTGCAATCAGCCAAGGCTACAGAGAAATCCGAGACAAAAGTAGGGAGTTTGTTCAAACTATTCCCCTTGTTCAGCCTGTGAAGATGCATTCATATTTCAACATTTTCCTCTTTGATGGCCCTGACCTGGAGTGAAGTATTTTTCAAATCGAATGCAGCTGCAGAATGACATTGGAGTTCATTTTTAATGCAAGTGAAGAGCCTCTGGTTGGATAGGAATCCTTAAATCAGATCCTGTGAACACAGAAAATATATGTTAATCAATCAACACCACAAAAACAGAGAAGCTGGTCATTCATCTCAGATGCACAACTGAAACATTAGCACATGAATTCCTTGTGGTGGTTGCTCATGGATCAGTACTACTGAATTAAGGAGATAGATAAAGGGGAAGAGAGTTGGGATGCACACACTGAAGGGGCTGAATGAGGAGATGAGAGGACCCACTGATGTCTCAAACTTGGTTTGATGTGGTTCAGCCTTGATTTTTAAAGCTTTCTTTTTGTTTCCCTTCTTTTTCATGTCCTCTGCTTCCCTATCTTTTTCACTGCTTCCTCTTCCTCTTTTGAGGAAGACTTCACATCCTGTTTCGAACTTTCTTTTACTTTCTTTCCTTTGCTCCATTTTCCTTGTTCCAAAAGCGAGGGTTACCTGCAATGGAGGAGCTAACCCATGGATTCATTTATTTTCAATTTTGGACAGCTGAGTTCTTAAATTAATTTCTTTGTTGGTTCATTCTGCCATCCTGTGAATTCAATGTCAAGGGCAAGAAATTGGCCTCCTTTACGCCTCGCGTCAGCAGCTCTAGGGGGCGCTAACGGGGCGCTACCGATCCTGTAACCGTGTGTGGCGAGAGTACCGACGCTCGCAAACTTGCTGTGCAGGCTAGTGGAGGCGGTAAACCCGAACACCACCACCTCCTGCACCCCGGAGATCATGTGGCCATCCAGTGCACAGCGCCCCAGTACCGCCCCGGATGCAAACTTCACTTCCGCCTCCTGCAGCATCATCGGGCGTCAGCACCGGCAGCTGCAGGTAGTCTTGTGAGGTCGGCTGATCGCAAGGGATTGCCGGTGAGGTAAGTGAAAAAATCTTTTATGAACTCTCTGTGCAAATTTTTAGGTTTTCTTTCGCTGCGATTGATGAGCCCTGCATTCTGTTCGAGTGCTTGGGGCTGATCATCAAGGATCATGGGTGCCATCGGTGAGCAGGGGATTCAATTTCTTGCAGAGCCCGTAGCAATGGCCCTTCCCTTTAAGGGAGGGAAGAAACCTCCGATCCCGGCAGCACTGCATTGGACATGGTGGAGCGCTCCAAGGGAAGCACTTGATTTAGCACTCCACTTCCCTCCTGGAGCACTAAACCAGAAGTTTGCATCTGCTGTAATTGGGTAGCGCGGGGCAATACTTTTGTGCTACCGCAAAAGTTGTCGCCCCAAATGGGGCGCTATGCAATTTCTAGCCCCAAGTGTTTTAGTGCTCAGCACCTCTCAGTGACTTATAGGTCAGTGGAATGACCACCATATCAGGTACATTGTGTTATGCAAGAAAGAGTAGAAACATAAGAAAATGGAGCAGGAGTAGGCCATTCTGCCCCTCGAGCCTGCTCCGCCAATCAATATGATCATGGCTGATCTGATCTTGGCCTCAGCTCCACTTCCCTGCCCGCTCCCCATAACTCTTCACTCCCTTATCGAACAAAAATCTCTATCGCCGCTTAAATATATTCAATGACCCAGCCTCCACAGCTCTCTGGGGCAGAGAATTCCACAGATTTAGAACCCTCTGAGAGAAGAAATTCCTCTTCATTTCAGTTTTAAATGGGCGACCTCTTATTCTGAAACTATGTCCCCTAGTTCTAGATTCCCCCATGAGGGGAAACATCCTCTCTACATCTACTTTGTCGAGCCGCCTCAATATCTTATGTTTTCAATAAAATCACCTCTCATCCTTCTAAATTCCAATGAGCATAGACCGAACCTACTCAACCTTTCTTCATAAGTGAATCCCTTCATCTCAGGAATCAACCTAGTGGACGTTCTCTGAACTGTCTCCAATGCAAGTATATCCCTCCTTACATAAGGAGACCAAAACTGTACGCAGTATTTCTGGTGTGGCCTCATCATTAACCTGCACAGTTGTAGCAGGACTTCTCTGCTTTTATACTCGATGACTTTTGCAATAAAGGCCAACATTCCATTTGCCTTCCTGATTACTTGCTGTACCTGCATACTAACTTTTTGTGTTTCATGCACAAGGACCCCAGTGTTGTGGAGTATTACAAAGATACTCAACACACGTCTGCTTCGGAGAAAATAATCATTTATTATAAAGTTCTCGGCTTCTATACGAATTCAGTAACTCAGTGTTCCAAGCAGCTGTTCTCGCCAAGCAGCTTCAGACTGCTATTTTTATACATTCAAAATACATACAAAATCATGAAGCATACGTGCAGAAGTTTTCCATTGGTTGTTTCCCCTAACACGTCACAAATCCTTGCCTAGTTATAATTTTATTGGTACATACAATTTCATTTCCGTGCGCCTGTTATCTGATTAGTTACGTGCTACATCATTACTTTTCTACGGTTAAGTAATTCCTGCAAATTTCTTCCCAAATCTATTTGTCTTTGACTATATTTTTTGTTATTGACAGACAAGCTGGAGTGTTTCAATTCTTCTTTGTATCGTTATCTTATACCATGCTATGTGAACTAGCTGTTCTTACAGCTTGTTTTTGTACAATAAGCCTGCTTTCCCATCACATACTACATTTTTGAGAATTACAAGCTTAGCTACAATACTTTTTAGAAAATACTATGGGCTAGAAACTCCACTTTTATGCTCATCGTCCAAAAATGGGCGATATTTCCGGCATGGGCGGTAAAAAAGGGTTTTCAGATCGCCGGCTTCTCGCCCATTCTCAAAGCGCCTAGTTTCCATTTTTGAAAATGAACATTACCGCGAGCGATATGAATTGGGTGTTAGCGTTACATTTTTTTGACCTACTGCTGTAAAGTGTCACCGTCCTGAGCAACGGCATGGCAACACCCGATCCCCGTGATTCAGGAGGTCAAGGGTCATCATGACATGCGCAGAGGAGAAGACACAGAGAGAGGGAGCTCAGAGACACTGAAAGCGCATGTGGTTGTGTTGTGTGCTTGTCTGGCTGTTGTGGGAGGCACGAGGGAGATTCACCAGCAGCAAAAAGCTTAATAAGCACCAAGAACACAGTTGACACTGAGTTTTTGTCCAACAAATAAGATATAACATGGAAGGGATGGAGGAGGCCCTGGAGCTGGTAGCCAGGAACAGTGGTGGCAGGGGGCTCCAAGTGGTCCCGGAGCACTGCACTGCACCCTAAGGTGCCGCATCCCCATTGCCAACCACACATGAGAGCCAGCAGCAACATCTTGCTTCTGGTTTGGAGCACATTCCCATCTCGGGACCGTCCTTTCCCACATCCGTCCAAGCAGAGTTTCGGCCGTCACACCACCCTCCCCCACCATCCCTCCAATGAAGCATCGCCTGAGGAGCTCCTCGGCCAGGCGGCTTGGAGTCAGGAGGGGAAGGGGTAGAGGTGGGGAGGTGAAGCTGGGGGGGTGGGAGAAAAGGGTTGGTTGGTTCAGAAATACTGATGATTTCAGACTAATGTTCGGTTTAAATGTTTTCTATTTAACAAAACCTTGTTGTGCATTGGCTCAGATAGCTGCACCGTTACACGGTGGTGATTTCCTTAACATCAAAGGGTATAATGACACTTAACTTCAATCAACTTAAACTTTAACTGTCACCAAGGTGATGCCTACCATTGAAGTATGACCTGCACATCCAGCAGTGTGTCAGCCTTGTAAATAACATCAACGTTCTTTCAGGCAAAGTGATCATTGATGAGCTCCTGACATAAGGCTTTTGCAGCTATCATGCCACCACGGGCCCTTTCATGTGGTCTACAGGGGGTCGAGGGCATGGCTTCAGTGTCAGCCTGATTGTCTGGACCACTGTCAGCGTCCGCCTCCTCATCCTCCTCTTCCTCTCTCTGGTGAGGTGGACTGTCAGACTCATCAGGCAATTCTTGTCCCCTCCTGATAGCCAAGTTGTGCAGCATGGAGCACACTACCACGAATTGAGCTGCCTGCTCAGGGTGGGATTGGAGCTCACCTCCTGAGTGGTCCAGGCATCTAAAGCACTGCTTAAGCACTCCAATGATTTTCTCCACGATATTGCGAGTTATTCTGTGGCTCTTGTATCGCCTCTTGGCTTTGGTGTGGGTGTCATGCAGGGGGGTCATCAGCCAGGTGGCGAGGCCATACCCTTTTACACCAAGCATCCAGCATTCACCTTGTGGCTGATTGTTAAACAAGTCAGATACAGTGCACTCACATGGGATGTGAGCATCATGGATGTTGCCCGGAAATTGAGCATTCACTGCCAGTATAATTTGCTGGTGGATGACAACCAGTTGGACATTCAGAGAGTGGAATTCCTTGTGGCTCCTGAAAACCTCAGCATCCTGAAAAGGTCCCCGAATCGCGATTGCTCCCTGCGCCTTGGGGAAGTTTGCAATTCTGGAGAATCCTAGAGCTCTCTCACTCTGTGCCTCCTTGGTCATAGGAAAGCTGATCAAGTCCCTCCTGCATGCGTACAGAGCTTCAGTGACCTGTCTAATGTGTGGCATGTTGAGAAAGTCCGCAAAAGTCTCCAGCTGTGGCCTGAAAAGAACCCGAGGCATAGAACGACAGTGCTGCGGTGACTTTGACCTCGACGGACAGTGCAGTACTGATGGTGCTGGCAGGCCGCAGATCTGCCGTTATCAGCTGGTATACCTCAGTAATAACCTCTTTGTGGAAGCTCAGTCTCCGAAGGTAGGTGGTGTCGGGCAAGTCGAGGTAAGGATGCTTCTCCTTGAACTTGCAGGGGGTATAACGTCTGGTCCTCCTCATCAGTCTGTCATGTCTTACATTGGGCACATAATGCAGTGGAGTGTACCTTCGGCAATGTCGAGTCTGCTGCAAGTAATTGGTCACAAGGAGAGGGTGAGAAAGGACAGGCCCCATTGCAGTAGATCTCTGTTTTCCATCGATTGGCCACAAACAAGGAATGTCCTGACAAAGACATCTATTCAATTCCAATCGGTCACAGTATGGTCAAAGATGTTTGTAGAGATGTTCACATTAATCCAATGATCTCCAGAGTACATCCGATCTCTGCCAAGGTTGAAGCACAACAGCCTTTTAAAGGATGTGACATGTGATCTAGAACATGGCGTCCATAACGCTGTGATTAGTTCCAGTTAGTTCCACTTTGTCTGGGTGTTTTTTTGAGCGAGCGATATTGTGGGCGATATGTGTGCTAGGTGGTGAAATTGACGCAGGGTGATCTCATGGCCGCTAGTTTCGGTAAATATGCTCTTTACGACAAAAAAAGTGGACGGGCGGTATTATTGAATCTCGCCGTTAAATCAGTGCGGAAATTAACGTTGGGCTATATTATGGGCGTTGATTTCGCCCATTCTGATGATTCCGCCCCAAAAAAGTGGGCGGGTGGTAATATTTTTTCCCGGCATTAAGCACATGGGGAAAGTAATGCTCGGCAATACGTTTCCTAAAAATGTCCATCAGTTTCCATTTTGTGCCTAAATGGGTGATAGATGGGCGTTGTATGTCATTTCAGTGGTAAAATGGGCGTTAAGTGGGCGTCAAGCATGCAAAAAAAGTGGAGGTTCTACCCCTAATGGTTTTAAGTCATATGGTTAATCTAACCCAACGTGACCAATCATTCACTTCATCTGATTCACGTGTACTCTGCCCCGGTCTCGGTGATCAGGCAATAGGTTGGGAGCACCCACAAATCATATCAGGTATTCATTCTGCAACAATTTGACCTGTTCCCTAATTGTAGCTTTGCTTGCGTATACTTCTTCTGCCTTTTGCGCTTGTTACATAACATCACCAACCAACTCAAGGCTATAACTATCTGTACTGCCACTAGGGTGTGTGAAAGGATCCTTATCCACGGATGCATTTAAACGTTCATTCCCCAAATCCATAGTCTCAAGTACCAAGGCGGGTTTTTCAGGTTATCCTTTATTTCACTGTCCAGTTCTTTGCCTTTAACCTTTAGCTCATAATATCTTTTAATGTTATTTCTTATTGGTCCTTTGAGTTCGGTTAAATCTTCAGGTAGCAGGGGAATTGGTGGTGCTTGCTCTTCCATATAATTTTGCTTAATCTCATCACTTATATTTAATGTCATTGTCTTCCTAGCGTGTACGTCATGCGTGCTCTTCCCACCGCCACTGATACACTGGGAGTAAAGCAAAAGTTAACCATTGTAATGTTACAAGTCAAGCCGCCATAATTGTAAGTTCCCAGGCTAGTTACCACACAATATTCTCCCCGTCCTTGATAGGCATAATGTGTGGGTGCGTTTCGGGCAGGGTTTATTTCAATGACACATCCTTCCGTAGTATTGTCAAACCCACAGCAATCTTTGCTCCTGTCTCCCATTGGGTGAGGACATATAGTTAGACTTCCTTCTCTCCAGCACCTGGATAAAGATATTCCCCTTATGTTTCCATTCTTTTTGACTGCATCGGGTAATGGCGGATGTACTCTTCCCCTTATATTATCCCTATGTTTTCAACTTCATATTGAGGACATGGGTATGAGTCTTGGTTTATTACAGGGATCACTAGTATTATCCCAACCATAGGGGTTTGTTTCCCCTCACATCCTCCTGTAACCGCATACACCCTAGTCATTCCTTCAGGGTGCAGGCATCTAATGGCCCAGTGTGCTGCGCCATTTCTTTCAATTGGGTGCTATTTATCCAATCTAGGACTTGTCCAGTTTGTATCTGATTCATTGCGAGAAGGATGAATTCATTGCGAGAGGGATGGAGTACAAAATTCATTGCGAGAGGGATGGAGTACAAAAGCAGGGTGGTTCTTCTGCAACTGTACAGGGTATTGGTGAGGCCGCACCTGGAGTACTGCGTGCAGTTTTGGTCACCTTTCTTAAGGAAGGATATACTAGCTTTGGAGGGGGTACAGAGACGATTCACTAGGCTGATTCCGGAGATGAGGGGGTTACCTTATGATGATAGATTGAGTAGACTGGGTCTTTACTTGTTGGAGTTCAGAAGGATGAGGGGTGATCTTATAGACACATTTAAAATAATGAAAGGAATAGACAAGATAGAGGCAGAGAGGTTTTTCCACTGGTCAGGAGACTAGAACTAGGGGGCACAGCCTCAAAATACGGGGGAGCCAATTTAAAACCGAGTTGAGAAGGAATTTCTTCTCCCAGAGGGTTGTGAATCTGTGGAATTCTCTGCCCAAGGAAGCAGTTGAGGCTAGTTCATTGAATGTATTCAAATCACAGATAGATATTTTTTTAACCAATAAGGGAATTAAGGGTTACGGGGAGCGGGCGGGTAAGTGGAGCTGAGTCCACGGCCAGATCAGCCATGATCTTGTTGAATGGCGGAGCAGGCTCGAGGGGCTAGATGGCCTACTCCTGTTCCTAATTCTTATGTTCTTATGTTCTTATATTGTGTCTCACCTGACTGATCATCCATCCCCCATAGGCATGACATGTGTCTCTTTTCCTGTCCTCGGTATCATCTTCTCGTTCCTGCTTATTTCGCTCGTTAATTGTTCGTGCATCGCCTTCCAATACAGATATACCCTCTAGCAGTATTTTGGATGTTTTAGATCCTAACTCTGAAGATTCTATCCTATCCCGGCCTGCTTCCGCATTAGGACCTCCATCGTTCCCCTCAAACTATCTACTGCTGCTTGGATTGCCTGTATATCTAGTGCATTTACTGGAGAGGTCCCTGTATTTACTCCAGTTAGTACGTCATTTACTATAGATCTCCTCTATCTTCTTCCTTTGTGTCTCAGCTGCTTGTAATACTCCCTTGCTCCTGATGCATCCCTAGCTTTTCTCAGGACTATGTCGAGCAACCGCATGCATAACGCTTTAGTCTTGGGGCTACACTTTTCTGGCAGGTATAGGTCTGTTAAATTTATGATCACAGGTAACATTTCATGCTGCACATTGTCAAATAACAACATTCTCTCCGATCTCATCACCTTCAGGAAGGAGAAGGCAAATAATCCGTGGGAGTGTTGTTAGCCCTGGGGTGTGACTACAGGTTTTTGCCAATAGATCACCACTGCTGTACCTGAACACTTTCTCTCTTCCTGACGCATGAAGCATTCTATCGCTTTTAACGAGGTGGCCTTAAAACCTTGTCCCTGCCCGGGTTCGGACAATGTACGGTTATTGTTGTTCCGAGTTCAATCACCACGCGCTTCCCCGAGATTAATTCCCATAAACGTTCCTGACACTCGGATGTCGGCCCCCTAGCGGCTGCTTTCCGTAGTTGTTGTACCCTCTGATTTGGGTATATGCTTCTGTGGTAGCTTGTCCTTGTCCTTGTTGAATCATAAAGGCGGTGGTGATCACGTTTATATCATCATCATAGGCCGTCCCTAGGAATCGAGGAAGACTTGCTTCCACTCCTTAAGTGAGTTCTTTGGTGGCTGAACAGTCCAATATGAGAGCCACAGACTCTGTCACAGGTGGGACATACATTCACCGAGGGAAGGGTTGGGTGGGATTGGTTTGCCGCGTGCTCCTTCCGCTGCCTGTGTTTGACCTCTTCACACTCTTGGTGTTGAGATTCAAAGAGCTCAACGCCCTCCCGGATGCACTTTCTCCAATTAGGGCGGTCTTCAGCCAGGGACTCCCAGGTGTCAGTGGTGATGTCGCACTTTCCCAGGGAGGCTTTAAGGGTGTCTTTGTAATGTTTCCGCTGCCAACCTTTGGCTCATTTGCCATGAAGGAGCTCCGCATAGAGCATTTGCTTAGGGAGTCTCGTGACTAGCATGCGAACCATGTGGCCTGCCCAACGAAGCTAATTGAGTGTGGTCAGTGCTTCAATGCTGGGGATGTTAGCCTGGACAAGGACACTCATGTTGGTGCGCCTGTCCTCCCAGAGGATTTGCAGGATCTTGCGGAGACATCGTTGGTGATACATCTCCAGTGACTTGAGATGTCTTCTGTACATCGTCCATTCCTCAGACCCATACAGGAGGGCGGGTATTACTACAGCCCTGTAGACCATGAGCTTGGTGGTAGATTTGAGGGCCTGTCTTCAAACACTCTTTTCCTCAGGCGGCCGAAGGCTGCACTGGCGCACTAGAGGCGGTGTTGAATCTCCGCACCAATGTCTGCTTTTGTTGACAAGAGGCTCCCACTGTGTGGGAAATGGTCCACATTGTCAAGGGCCGTGCTGTGAATATTGATGATTGGGGGGCAGTGCTGTGCAGCAAGGACAGGCTGGTGGAGGACCTTTGTCTTACAGATGTTCAGAGTAAGGCCCATGCTTTCATATGCCTCGGTGAATACATCGACTATATCCTGGAGTTCAGCCTCAGAATGTGCGCAGACGCAGGCGTCGTCCGCGTACTGTAGCTCAACAACAGAGGTTGGGATGATCTTGGAGTTGGCCTGGAGGCAGCGTAGGTTAAACAGCTTCCCACTGGTTCTGTAGTTTATATACATTCTGTTGATAAAACACATCCTGGATATTCCGTTTTTAGTTAGATTCTTACCATTTTTACTTCTACCGGTTCGTTTGTTCTGTTTCTCCGTGCATGTGACCTTCCTTAGATCCATTTTATTATGGCAATAACCGCTAGTATTGCAAATATTAATCCTAATCCCCCGAAAAGTCGATCTATCAATGCATCCCTCCACTCCTTATACTCTAAGGCGATCTTAAGGAGTAGATTACCGGGAGTATATCATGTTCCGCCATCAGCCATACCCTTATATTCCTTCAGCTGGGACCAATGTTTCCATCGGCCCCCACCTTTCATACTTATACACATACATGTGTCACCACTGATTAAAACTTCATATGGTCCACTCCATCGTGGGGCGAATCCAGGTTTTTGTGGCAATTCTCTAACCATTACCTTCGCTCCAACCTCCAGCACTACGACAAGAGCTTTGTCCCTTTATCTTCATCCTCGTCCCATTGTCTGTCTCTTACTTCCTCTTTCAGTTGATTATTCAATTCCATCACATTCTTCCTGATTCTATCTCATAATGGTCCTAATTCTGCCCCTCCTGTAACTATCCCCTCGGGTAACCTCATAGGGGGTTAATCCTGTCGTTCAATTTGGTGTGGCATGTAACCTCATCAGTATCGTGGGTAGTAATTCTGGCTAGGATTGTCCGGTTTCCTGTATTTCAAAAACAAGTGATAGTTTATAAACTATCTTAACGTACAAGTGCTCACAATTCAAGTTCTCGCAGATCATTTCCAAGGTTACTTCCATATCTTATCTCATCTCCCCCAAATGTCATTTCTGTCTCTTATCAGACAACACTACAAAGGGTTAAAAAAAACTTTCAGCTCTCTGTTTGAAAAAGTGGGTAGAGCTAAAACAAACATACAGACGCACCATTTTTCTTTTAAAAGACAGGTTTTCAGACAAATGAAAAATTCATTAACTCCCACCTCAAATATTCCACAGTCAAGAAAACTTCCACACAAACACTTTCATTTAAAGACAAACATTCACACCAACTTTTCATTCAACAAAGCTTATCTTTCTCTTTCTCAGCACAAAAGCTGAAGCTTCTGTGTCAGTTTTATTTTTCAGCAACTTATTCTCAAACTACTCACTTCTACTCTTAATCTCCGTAATTCCTCTAACTGTGGTCTTGCCATGGCTTTGTATTGTAGGCACTGACTTACTACCATTAATCCTGCTTTGGTGGTTTTCTTATTTTTCTGTTTTTCCCACCATAATTTCTGTTTGGCCGGCTCTATTTTGGGATCCCACCCCTCACTTAACATAGTCATTATTAATTTCTTATGGTCATCTGCAAAGTATCGACTGAGCGACCCTTCTGGTCCCCAGTCCAACAGATCCTTGCATGCCATCTCTCGACTGGGTACGTCTATCCCTCTACTGGCTTCCGTGTACTGTCTCCAAGCCCTTGGACTCCTCTAACGTCGTTCTCACCGAGCAGGCATGACAGGCCAATGCCCTCATTCTGAGCTGTAAGTTTTTATGATCCTATGATCTCATTGCTGTTTATGGAACCTTGATGTGGGTATTATGGCTGCCATGTTTCCCTACATTAGAACAGTGAATACACTTCCAAACATACTTCATTGGTTGTTAAGCACATCTTGAGGTCTTAAAAGATTGTTACATAAATTGTAATTCTTTTGTCTTTCTTTGCCTGCAGTTTCCACTGGTATTTACTGCCCTGTTTATGCAGGGAGGATGTTTCCTCTAGCTGGGGAGTCTAGAACCAGCGGTCACAGTCTCAGAATGAAGGGTCAGCCATTTAGGACCGAGTTCAGGAGAAACTTCTTCACTCGGAGGATTGTGAATTCTCTACCCCAGAGGGCTGTGGAGGCTCAGTCTTTGAGTGTATGCAAGACAGAGATCAATAGATTTTTGAATATTAAGGGAATCAAGGGATATGGGGACAGTGCAGGAAAGTGGAGTTGAGGTAGAAGATCAGCCATGATCTTATTGAATGGCGGAGCAGGCTCGAGGGGCCGAATAGTTAACTCTTGCTCCGAGCTCTTATGTTCTTATGTCTCATTTTTCATATAATGATCTGGCAGAAAAAAAATCATTGATTCGCCTTCCCCGCCCGTTCCCCCAGAATTGTTACCTTGTACAAGCCCTCTCTATGCTGCTCTATACATTTTGTTGTGCTTTCTAGTACAGACATCCCACGACCTATTAGCAACCTCGTCATTGTATGAAACCACCCCAGCCTCTGTGTCATGAAGTAACCACTTGAGACGATTTAATTATGAATTTATTAGTAACAGTTAACTACCTGCTTGATTAAATGTTAATTAGCAATGAAAATATGATTTGATTGCTATGACAATCGTTTGGGAATAGTTTCATTGAAGAGATAATTGATATTTCAGAAATGCATGTCTGACTTTGTAAAAGGGGAAAAACAACTTTCTCATCCTGTTTAAATATGTAAATTACAGTAACTCGCGAAAAATTCTCCATTCAAGCTAAAATAAACAAGTAATTACCAAATTACATTTTCTAAATCAGTGTGCAATTGATCACATTTTCTTCCCAGTGTGACAGTTCCATTAAGATATGATCAATAGGGAGAAAAAAAACGACTTTTTAATTAACTTAGTTTACAATGACTCAACCTTTGCTGTTTGCCAGTAATCGGTTTATGAAGCAAAAGCTTTCAAACTGTGTCTGGAAGTAGAAACTCTCCTGTTCCCCTGTGGACAGGCTTCTCAAAGGTACACATCCAGCCTTGCAAAATGCTCTGCTGTGGCTATTACCACTGAATAACAACGATACATAACACATCACATTAGAATAGGAAGGAAAAGAAGAAAGAAAGGAAGAAAAAAAGAAAGAAAGAAGGAAAAAAGGAAGGAAGGAAGGAAGAACATACATTCATACAGCGCCTTTCACAACCTCAGAACGTTGCAAAGATCTTTACAACCAATTACGTACTTTTTTGGAAGTGTGAGAAAATAGGGAACATGGCAGGCAATTTGCACACAGCAAGATCCCACAAACAGATCTGCCAAAGGTATAATTTAGGGGCTAGACAGGCAAGTCCAGAAAGTGTTACTGGTAAATCATACAGATGGTAATCTCCACAATCAGTGACTCATGCGTATGGGAGGGCAAAAAGACCTTCAGAGTAAATAGTCAAAAACAGAGGTCAAGATAGTCATAGGGTGAGAAAGTGGGGTGGTTTGTGCCTCCCATTAGTGCTCCCGGAGGGTATTAAATTGACGCAAATGACTTTTCGCCCTGGGTGTGGCACCGCTAACAACTATTGCTGAATTCCGCATGAGTTTAGTGATGGCGGTAACAAGTAGCGCCTCATTCTGCTGCACTGGCAATGATGACGTCATCACTGTGTGCAGCGACACGTTTTCGCCCCGGAGTGAACATTGGGGAGCACTCCCTGAAACTGCGGCGGGCGATGACAGCGACAGTTTCAGGGGGCGCATAGCAGGCTATAGGCCGCTCCCCGGGTGCTAGTTAAAGGGGAGGTGGCGCTTGGAATGAAAATAAATTGTCCGACTTACCCGTCGCGGCCCGTTGCATGGTGGATCGTGGGGTCCGTGCGCGATCTAGCAACCCGTCACCCCGCCTCAGTGCTGGGCTGATGCCACGGCACCCCACTCCCCAGTGGTTAGGGACCCGCAGAGTCGGCAGCTTGGCCTTCTCCTTTAATGAAGGGGAGGGCCCTTTCTACGTGATAGCGATATGTATCCCACCGCTTAGAGCTGCACCCCTCTCGAATTCCTTCCACCCCACTTGTGCCCCATACCGGAAGTGGAGCGCTCCACTTGCTCTCAAGGGCGGTCACCCCAATGTCGCGAGTGGGGCAGAAACTCCCAACTCACGGCTGTTAACCACCCTCAAACGGGGCACTACGCAAGTTTCCCCCCATAAAGTGCAGTTGATTGGAATATTAAAGGAGCAACAATGAGAACATTTGACTGGAGTACACAGAGTCAATGTGGTTCGGGTGTTGGATTGTTCAAATAGTGAATTGTTACTGCGGGAAGAGGAAAAATGGATAAATATGTGAATACTTCCATTTAAGAGCTATCAACCGGTCCTAATGATATGAGTTTGTGACTGCATCCTGTGCTTACCAAATCCAATGCATTTCTTCCTCTTGGCAAAGGTGTGATTGGTTACTTTTACATATTGCAATCAGCAACATATATTATTACCATCAGTATATCCTCCTCAAGTTTCTTCATAAGAACATAAAAATTAGGAACAGGAGTAGGCCATCTAGCCCCTCGAGCCTGCTCCGCCATTCAACAAGATCATGGCTGATCTGGCCGTGGACTCAGCTCCACTTACCCGCCCGCTCCCCATAACTCTTAATTCCCTTATTGGTTAAAAATCTTTCTGTGATTTGAATATATTCAATGAGCTAGCCTCAACTGCTTCCTTGGGCAGAGAATTCCACAGATTCACAACCCTCTGGGAGAAGAAATTCCTTCTCAACTCGGTTTTAAATTGGCTCCCCAGTATTTTGAGGCTGTGCCCCCTAGTTCTAGTCTCCCCAGCCAGTGGAAACAACCTTTCTGCCTCTATCTTGTCTATCCATTTCATTATTTTAAATGTTTCTATAAGATCACCCCTCATCCTTCTGAACTCCAACGAGTAAAGACCCAGTCTACTCAATCTATCATCATAAGTTAACCCCCTCATCTCCGGAATCAGCCGAGTGAATCGTCTCTGTACCCCCTCCAAAGCGAGTATATTCTTCCTTAAGTAAGATGACCAAAACTGCATGCAGTACTCCAGGTGCAACCTCACCAATACCCTGTACAGTTGCAGCAGGACCTCCTTGCTTTTGTACGCCATCCCTCTCATAATGAAGGCCAACATTCCATTCGCCTTCCTGATTACCTGCTGCAGCTGCAAACTAACTTTTTGGGATTCATGCACCAATGGGCCGGCGCCTCACAACTTGAGCCGCCTCGGGGAAATCCCCTCCGTGCCTTTCAGTTCCGCGCGGAGGGGTTTCCTGTACGGGCTGCTCCTGCACACCCTCAACTTTGCCATCCTCGCCGGCCGTCCGGACACGCCATGGTGTACCATCTTGCCGTCCGGAGGAGGCGGGGGTCCCCGATGGAGGGCACTCTACGCAGGGGTCCTCCCACTATTCATCGGGGACTTGGCCTGGAGGGTGGTGCACGGAGCAGTGCCGTGCAACAAATTTTTAAGCCGGTTCACGGACTCCCAGGCCGCCTGCAATTTCTGCGGTCTGGAGGAGTCCGTGTTCCATGTTTTTATTGAGTGCACAAGGTTGCAGCCCCTGTTCCATTATTTGAAGGGGCTGCTCCTGAAATTCTGGCTGCACTTCAGTCCCACTCTCCTGATCTTTGGGCACCCTGTGCGGAGGGGAGCGGGTAGGTCCGAAGGCCTCCTCGTAGGACTGCTCCTGGGCACGGCCAAGGGTGCCATCAGCCGGTCCAGGCAGCGGGCGGTCGAGGGGGTCGTTCAACCTGACTGCCTGCCTCTCTTCCGCTCTTACATCCGGTCCAGGGTGTCCTTGGAGATGGAGCACGCGGTGTCCACCGGTACGCTCGCGGCCTTCCGCGAGAGGTGGGCACCGGAGGGACTGGAGTGCATCATCACGCCCGGCAACCAAATTTTAATTTGATTTTACGTTTTAAAGTTTAATTTGTTTTAATTGCCGGTGCTTTTAGTGTCCCCCTTCCCTTTTATAGGGGGCACTGGGGAAAATTGTGATTTTAGTGCCCAAAAAAAAAAACCAAAAAAAAAGAAAAACACAAAAAAAAACCAAAAAAAAAAGGGGGGAAAAAAAAGGGCCTTGAAAATGTCTGGAGTGTCACCCAGGTCGGGTGGCACCGTTTATTGTTTTTATGTTTTCACAGGTGAACTCAAAAGAGTTTCATGCACCAATGGGCCGGCGCCTCACAACTTGAGCCGCCTCGGGGAAATCCCCTCCGTGCCTTTCAGTTCCGCGCGGAGGGGTTTCCTGTACGGGCTGCTCCTGCACACCCTCAACTTTGCCATCCTCGCCGGCCGTCCGGACACGCCATGGTGTACCATCTTGCCGTCCGGAGGAGGCGGGGGTCCCCGATGGAGGGCACTCTACGCAGGGGTCCTCCCACTATTCATCGGGGACTTGGCCTGGAGGGTGGTGCACGGAGCAGTGCCGTGCAACAAATTTTTAAGCCGGTTCACGGACTCCCAGGCCGCCTGCAATTTCTGCGGTCTGGAGGAGTCCGTGTTCCATGTTTTTATTGAGTGCACAAGGTTGCAGCCCCTGTTCCATTATTTGAAGGGGCTGCTCCTGAAATTCTGGCTGCACTTCAGTCCCACTCTCCTGATCTTTGGGCACCCTGTGCGGAGGGGAGCGGGTAGGTCCGAGGGCCTCCTCGTAGGACTGCTCCTGGGCACGGCCAAGGGTGCCATCAGCCGGTCCAGGCAGCGGGCGGTCGAGGGGGTCGTTCAACCTGACTGCCTGCCTCTCTTCCGCTCTTACATCCGGTCCAGGGTGTCCTTGGAGATGGAGCACGCGGTGTCCACCGGTACGCTCGCGGCCTTCCGCGAGAGGTGGGCACCGGAGGGACTGGAGTGCATCATCACGCCCGGCAACCAAATTTTAATTTGATTTTACGTTTTTAAGTTTAATTTGTTTTAATTGCCGGTGCTTTTAGTGTCCCCCTTCCCTTTTATAGGGGGCACTGGGGAAAATTGTGATTCTAGTGCCCAAAAAAAAAAAAAAAAGAAAAACACAAAAAAAAAAGGGGGGGAAAAAAAAGGGCCTTGTAAATGTCTGGAGTGTCACCCAGGTCGGGTGGCACCGTTTAATGTTTTATGTTTTCGCAGGTAAACTCAAAAGAGTTTCATGCACCAATGGGCCGGCGCCTCACAACTTGAGCCGCCTCGGGGAAATCCCCTCCGTGCCTTTCAGTTCCGCGTGGAGGGGTTTCCTGTACGGGCTGCTCCTGCACACCCTCAACTTTGCCATCCTTGCCGGCCGTCCGGACACGCCATGGCGTACCATCTTGCCGTCCGGAGGAGACGGGGGTCCCCGATGGAGGGCACTCTACGCAGGGGTCCTCCCACTATTCATCGGGGACTTGGCCTGGAGGGTGGTGCACGGAGCAGTGCCGTGCAACAAATTTTTAAGCTGGTTCACGGACTCCCAGGCCGCCTGCAATTTCTGCGGTCTGGAGGAGTCCGTGTTCCATGTTTTTATTGAGTGCACAAGGTTGCAGCCCCTGTTCCATTATTTGAAGGGGCTGCTCCTGAAATTCTGGCTGCACTTCAGTCCCACTCTCCTGATCTTTGGGCACCCTGTGTGGAGGGGAGTGGGTAGGTCCGAGGGCCTCCTCGTAGGACTGCTCCTGGGCACGGCCAAGGGTGCCATCAGCCGGTCCAGGCAGCGGGCGGTCGAGGGGGTCGTTCAACCTGACTGCCTGCCTCTCTTCCGCTCTTACATCCGGTCCAGGGTGTCCTTGGAGATGGAGCACGCGGTGTCCACCGGTACGCTCGCGGCCTTCCGCGAGAGGTGGGCACCGGAGGGACTGGAGTGCATCATCACGCCCGGCAACCAAATTTTAATTTGATTTTACGTTTTTAAGTTTAATTTGTTTTAATTGCCGGTGCTTTTAGTGTTCCCCTTCCCTTTTATAGGGGGCACTGGGGAAAATTGTGATTCTAGTGCCCAAAAAAAAAAAACAAAAAAAGAAAAGCACAAAAAAAAACAAAAAAAAAGGGGAAAAAAAAAAGGGCCTTGTAAATGTCTGCTGTGTCACCCAGGTCGGGTGGCACCGTTTAATGTTTTTTTGTTTTGCAGATGAACTCCAAAAAGAGTTTCATGCACCAATGGTGGAGCAATGGAGGCGTGTCCTGCTCAGTTGGCTGAGTGAGCAGTGAGAGAAGGAGCTATCAACTTTTGCTCCTGTTTTGGAAGGCCTTGAGAGCCCTGAGACCAGCCCAGGAATAGGAGGAAAGGGCTAGCTTGCTACCCATTCAACATCCGGAGGGAGAGGAGGAGAGCTGAACAATTATCATTTATTACAACTACAGAGAGTTGGAGAGAGGGGGAAAGAACAACCTGAGGAAACACCATCCAGTGTGGAAGGAGGGAGAGTCATTTCCACATCTTCGACAGGTGGGTGTGTTTTGGTGCATTCCCCAATAGACTTTGTTGTATCGGTGGGGGGAGGAAAGAAGATAACTTGAGGGCCGGAACATCGCGGGGGGTGTGTGTGTGTGGAAGTGTGTGTGGGGGCCTTGCTTACAACTAGGCCCCACACACAATTGAAACACCCCTCCGCCCCCATTGCCTAGCCTGGGATAGCTGGAGCTACCTGGCTGAAGAATATTTAATCACCTATTGAACATCGTTAGGAGTGTGTGCCTGGGTGGCTCTCGCTGCCCCAGGTGAAAACATCTTCTCTCCCCACCTGAAGAACACCCCAAAGACTGTGCTTTGTTTTTTTGCCATCTGGGGAGTGCACCCACCCATTGCTGTGAGGGGAGACCTGCCCTCGCAGCCTCCCTCTTTACCACACCCCTCTCTCTATCTCTATCTCTCTCTCTCTGTCTCTCCCCTCTCTCTCTGAGAGCCCTTCCTCCTAATTTAAAAAAAAACAATTAAGACACTGAGCAGAGGGAACAAGGCCCCTCCCCAATCATTAACTAGGGGAGAGGTGTGCCTCTTTCAGAGCTCCCTCTGTTCAAACACCAACGAGGCTAATAAAGACCATTAAGGCCGGTGACTTTGGGGTGGGTGCAGCCCTTAAAGGGACCCCGTGATGGCGACCCCATCCACGCCGGTGGCAGGGCCAGCGAAGACATATGCACCACGGCACCTCCTGCGCCACCCGCTGCCCTGCCACCATTCAGACTAATTACAAAAAAACACGGGGTCAAGAGCTACACTCACCCCACAATGAGCATTGAGGAGTGCGTGCGGGCGATGGCTGGGGTAGTCGGCCCCTCGGCCATTGTCGCAGCCTCCAAGATGTCTGGGAAGGCCGTGTTCTTCCTGGGGTCGGAGCGGGCGGTGTCCCTGGCCCTCGAAAAGGGGCTCACGGTGGGCGGGACGTTCCTACCGGTGGATCCTCTCGAGGCCACCGCGCAGAGGGTCATCGTATCGAACGTCCCGCCCTTTGTTCCCGCTGAGCTCCTCCTCCCTCACCTACACCAACTGGGGGAGGTAAGGTCGGGGATCAACCCCATACCGCTCGGCCTCAGGGAGAACAGCCTGCGCCACGTGTTCTCCTTCCGCCGCCAGTTCTTTGTCCGGCTGGCGCGGGAGGAGACGACCGAGGGTTACTTTAATGTGGTGCACGAGGGGACTGCCTACCGCGTCTTCTGGACGTCGGACGGCGTGCGGTGCCATGCCTGTAGGGAGGTGGGGCACGTTCGCAAGAACTGCCCCGCCTCCAAGGCCGCCAAACCACCGAAGGCGGCCAAGGCTGGCGCCGCCGCCACCCCTCCCCCGAGTTGCGTCCGCGTGCCGGGAGCCATGGGTGCGCGGGCAACGTCGGGGGCCTTTGTTTTCACGGCCTCTGGCGGGGGGGAGGGAGAGCGTCCGACCGGTAAGAGGGCGCGGAAGAAGGCAAAACACCCAGAGGCGGATCCCCTCAGTGCACCAGAAAATTTGACCACCGCGCTCAGCACAACCCCGTCACCGGCGAGCGCGGGGTGCCCTGAGCCCGTGCCTGAGCCCTTGACCAATACCGCAGAGGGGCCCGGGCGCGGGCAAGAAAAGGAAAAGGAGGGGGCAGAGCGGGAGGCTTCGGCAGACATGGAGGTCTCCCTGCCTTCACGCGCCCCCAGGAACAAAAAGAGGCACCGCCCCAATGAGGCGGAGGGGGAACAACATCCCTCCGCGAAGGAGGCGGTGCCCGCCGCGTGTCCCGCGTCCCCCACCAGCGCTCCCAAATTGCGCTGCAGGCGCGAGGAGTCTGTCCCCGGGGAGGGTGAGGCAGTCGAGGCTGCCCAGCCGCTGCCTCCTGGGGATGGAGTGGAAGATCTGCCTGTCGTGGGGGGCGTGGGGCCAGCGGAAGAATGCATTGCCGCCGGGCCGGGCGTCCTGGGGACTGAGGCGGGCGGGGCCGAAAAGGCCGAACCTGAGCCCGCCCAGCTATTAATCAACTGCCCCCGGGAGTCGCTCGACCCGGCAGAAACACAAATGAGTGATTTTAATGAAACTGTAGATGCTGGGCCGGGGGGTGGCAGCGGGGAGGGGGAGGAACACCCACCCTCGCCTCTTGCTGTGGAGCTGGAGCACTTGGAGTGCCTGGGGATTTCCTATGGCCGGGTCTCTCCTTGTTCCCCGGTTCCTGGGGCGGAGGGGGAACCCCTTCCGCTGTCATTTCCCGACCCAGCACCATTTTTAAAAGAGCCCAGTGGGGACTCCTCTGCCGACGATCCTGGAGGTGGGATCGGGGCAGAGCCTTGGCCGGTTGGAGCGGCCGGTTCATTTGCCGTACCTTGTGCGGTCGATGGGCCGGCTGCTGGCGGCCACCTCCCGGAGGAGGACGGGGACTCGGTGGGGAACGCGGGTGAAGACCTAGAGACCACCGCCAGCGAGGCGGTGGATCTGCTCGCGGCCGCCGCCGAGACCATCCTCATTCCTGCAAAGGAACTCCGGGACTTTTTGGCCCAGAGCCGGGGTCGCTGCAACCAAGCCCGACTGGCCCTGGAAAAATGGTCCGAGCCAGAGCTGATCAAGGGGTCCGTCCGCGCCGCCGTCAAAACCTTGGCCGCGGGCGGGCCCTTGACAAAGGCGCAACACCTTGAGCTGCGCGAGCTCGAGGGACTCCTCGCTGGGCTGCGGAGGGAGCGGAGTTCAACAAAAGACTCCGCTCCCTCCCCCACAATAGGTTAAGGTAGAGGTTGCACTATGCTTTTGCCATGAAGATAACCATAGCCAGACTCAACATCAACGGCGGCAGAGGGGCACGCCGTAGATTTGACAATTTTTCGCTCCTGCGGGAGGGGAAATATGCGGTGTGCTTCCTGCAAGAAACCCACACCGTTCCGGGAGACGAAGCCACGTGGCTCCTGGAATGGCAAGGAGAGGTCCGCATGAGCCACCTCACCGCCATTTCTAGTGGGGTGGCCATCTTGCTGGGCCCGCATTTTCAGCCGGAGATCTTGGGGGTCGAGGAGCCCGTGCCAGGCCGCTTGCTGCACGTAACGGTTCGCCTGGGGGACGTGCCGCTCCATCTCGTGAACGTGTACGCCCCTCAGCCCGGCCCGCAGCAAACGCGCTTCTTTGAAGAGGTGTCCGCTCTTCTTGGCTCCGTCGACGTCGGCGACTGCATTGTCCTCGGGGGGGATTTTAACTGCACCCTCGAGGCGAGGGACCGCTCCGGTGCCCCGCAGTGCATGACGGCGATGGAGAAGTTGAGGGACCTGGTCGGGTCCTTCGACTTGGTGGACGTCTGGCGAAATCTCCACCCCGACTCCAGCGCCTTTACTTGGGTGAGGCCTGGACTAGGATGGTCTAGAGTCGACCGCCTTTACGTGTCTCGGGCGTACGTTTCCTGCGTCCCGGCGGCCTCCATGCGGCCGGTGCCGTGTTCGGACCACCACCTGGTGTGGGCGGAGCTCGCTTCGCTCCGCGCGAGGACGGGGTCCGCGTACTGGCACTTTAACAACCGGCTGCTGGAGGACGTGCGGTTCCAGGACTCGTTCCGTCGATTCTGGTCCGACTGGAGAAGGAAGCAGGGGGGCTTCCCCTCCTTGAGGCTATGGTGGGACATGGGCAAGGCTCACGTCCGCGTCTTCTGTCAAGAGTACGCGAGGGGGTCGACCAAGAGGCGGGCGGCCAGAGTCGGGCGCCTAGAAAAAGAGGTGCTCGACCTGGAAGCCCGTCTCGGTCAAGTCGTCCAGGACCCGGCCCTGCGGACGGTGTACGAAGCGAAGAAGGCCGCGCTGAAGGACCTGCAGCTCGTCGGGTCCCGAGGCGCGTTCGTGAGGTCGCGGATCCGGTTCCTGCGGGATCTGGACCGCGGCTCCCCCTTCTTCTACTCGCTGGAAAAAAGGCAGAGTGTCCGTAAGCAGCTCTTGACGCTGCTGGCCGACGACGGCTCTCTCGTCTCGGATCCGGAGGGCGTCAACAACAGGGCCCGTGAATATTACGGGGCTCTGTTCTCTCCGGATCCGTCCAGCGAGGAAGCGCGTAGAGTTTTGTGGGAGGACCTGCCGAAGGTCAGCCCGGAGGGCGCCAAAAATCTGGAAGCTCCGCTAAGCCTGGCGGAGCTGACCGGTGCCCTCGCCCGGCTCTCGAGGGGAAAATCCCCGGGGCTGGACGGGCTGACCGTGGAGTTCCACAGGGCGTTCTGGGACGTCCTGGGGAGCGACTACGCCGGGTCCTGGGGGAAAGTCTGGCGACCAGGGAGATGCCCCTCTCTTGGCGCAGGGCAGTCATCGTCCTGCTGCCTAAGAGGGGCGATCTCCGCCTCCTTAAGAACTGGCACCCGGTCTCCCTCCTCAGCACGGACTACAAAATCTTCGCCAGGGCGATGTCTGCTCGCCTTGGTGCCGTGCTGGACCACATGATCCACCCCGACCAGTCCTACACGGTCCCGGGCCGGACAATCCACGATAACATCCATCTGGTCCGGGACCTCATCCATTGTTCCCAGGAGGCTGGTCTGTCGGTCGCCTTCCTATCCCTCGACCAAGAGAAGGCGTTCGACAGGGTGGATCACGACTATCTGCTCGGAACTCTGCGCGCTTTCGGGTTCGGGACGCATTTCGTCGCCCGGATCCGACTTTTGTACGCCGCCGCAGAGTGTCTGATTAAGGTTAACGGGTCCTTGACGGCGCCCCTTCGCTTTAGGAGAGGGGTGCGCCAGGGATGCCCCATGTCCGGCCAGTTATACACCGTTTGCGTGGAGCCTTTCCTGCGCCTCTTGCGGACGAGGTTGACGGGACTGGCTCTGCAAGGGCCGGGCGTGGAGGTCGTCCTCTCGGCTTACGCCGATGACGTGCTCCTCGCGGTAGAGGATCCCGCTGACCTGCGGAGGATGCGTGAGTGCCAGGAGATTTACTCGGCCGCGTCCTCCACCAGGATCAACTGGGAGAAATGTTCCGGACTCCTGGTGGGTCAGTGGCGGGTGGACTCCCTGCCGGAGGAGCTCAGGCCTTTTGCCTGGAGCACGACCCATCTCCTCTATCTGGGAGTCTACCTTAGCCCCGACGAGGGAGCCTGGCCGGCGAACTGGCAGGAGCTGGAGGCCAAGGTCGCCGCTCGCCTAGGGCGCTGGACAGGACTGCTCCGAGTGCTGTCCTACAGGGGTCGAGCGCTAGTCATAAACCAGCTGGTGGCCGCAATGCTGTGGTACCGGCTGGTCACTTTGACCCCTCCCCCTGCGTTTGTCGCCAAGATACAGAAGAAGCTGGTGGACTTCTTCTGGAACAACACGAAGCACTGGGTCTCTGCTGCGGTCTTGAGTCTCCCGCTTGAGGAGGGCGGTCAGTCGTTGGTGTGCGTCAGCGCCCAGCTCGCGACTTTCCGTCTTCAGACCCTGCAGAGATACCTTTACGTCGAGCCCCCTCCTAGGTGGTGTGCTCTGGCGAGGTATTTCTTCCGCCAGCAGTGCGACCTCAATTATGACACGCAGCTCCTGTTTGTGAACTTGGGGGGTGCCCGGACCGCCCTCCGGGAGCTGCCTGTCTTTTACAAGGAACTCATCAGGGTCTGGAACAAAGTCTCCACCAAGCGCAGCTCTCCGCCGGCTGGAGTGGCGGCCGTCCTGCAGGAACCGCTGCTCGGGAATCCGTACCTCCACGACCGAGGTTTTATGTGGCGGTCGGAAGAGAGGGCTGTGGCTGGTGAGGTGACCAGGGTCAGGGACCTGCTCGATGGCGGAGGAGCGGGCTGGATGGCGCCAGACACGCTGGCGCGGCGCCTAAATTCTGCCAACGTCCGCCACGCGGCCGATGCCATCGAGTCGCTAAAAACAGCTCTGGGCCCTGACTCCGTTAGGTGCATCGAGGAGGCTCAAGCACGTGGGGAGATCCCGTCCGAACTGACCCCCGTCCGGACGGAATTCCTCATCGGCGCCAAACCCCGGCACCTCCCTCGGGGGCCGGCGCCTCACAACTTGAGCCGCCTCGGGGAAATCCCCTCCGTGCCTTTCAGTTCCGCGCGGAGGGGTTTCCTGTACGGGCTGCTCCTGCACACCCTCAACTTTGCCATCCTCGCCGGCCGTCCGGACACGCCATGGCGTACCATCTTGCCGTCCGGAGGATGCGGGGGTCCCCGATGGAGGGCACTCTACGCAGGGGTCCTCCCACTATTCATCGGGGACTTGGCCTGGAGGGTGGTGCACGGAGCAGTGCCGTGCAACAAATTTTTAAGCCGGTTCACAGACTCCCAGGCCGCCTGCAATTTCTGCGGTCTGGAGGAGTCCGTGTTCCATGTTTTTATTGAGTGCACAAGGTTGCAGCCCCTGTTCCATTATTTGAAGGGGCTGCTCCTGAAATTCTGGCTGCACTTCAGTCCCACTCTCCTGATCTTTGGGCACCCTGTGTGGAGGGGAACGGGTAGGTCCGAGGGCCTCCTCGTAGGACTGCTCCTGGGCACGGCCAAGGGTGCCATCAGCCGGTCCAGGCAGCGGGCGGTCGAGGGGGTCATTCAACCTGACTGCCTGCCTCTCTTCCGCTCTTACATCCGGTCCAGGGTGTCCTTGGAGATGGAGCACGCGGTGTCCACCGGTACGCTCGCGGCCTTCCGCGAGAGGTGGGCACCGGAGGGACTGGAGTGCATCATCACGCCCGGCAACCAAATTTTAATTTGATTTTACGTTTTAAAGTTTAATTTGTTTTAATTGCCGGTGCTTTTAGTGTCCCCCTCTCCTTTTATAGGGGGCACTGGAAAAAGGAAAAATTTGATTTTAGTGCCCCAAAAAAAAAAAAAAAAAGCCTTGTAAATGTCTCGTGTGTGTCATCCAGGTCGGGTGGCACGGATACATGTTTTATGTTTTGCAGGTAGACTCAAAGAGTTTCATGCACAAGGACCCCCAGTTCTCTCTGCACCGCAGCATGTTATAATTTCTCCCCATTCAAATAGTATTCCCTTTTTTTGTTTTTTTTCCCAAGGTGAATGACCTCACACTTTCTGACATTGTATTCCATCTGCCAAACCTTAGCCCATTCGCTTAACCTATCTAAATCTCTTTGCAGCCTCTCTGTGTCCTCTACACAACCCGCTTTCCCACTAATCTTTGTGTCATCTGAAAATTTTGTCACACTACACTCTGTCCCCTCTTCCAGGTCATCTATGTATATTGTAAACAGTTGTGGTCCTAGCACTGATCCCTGCGGCACACCACTAACCACCGATTTCCAACCCGAAAACGACCCATTTATCCCGACTCTCTGCTTTCTGTTAGCCAGCCAATTCTCTATCCATGCTAATACATTTCCTCTGACTCCGTGTACCTTTATCTTCTGCAATAACCTTTTGTGTGGCACCTTATCGAATGCCTTTTGGAAATCTAAATGCACCACATCCATCGGTACACCTCTATCCACCATGCTCATTGTATCCTCAAAGAATTTCAGTAAATTAGTTGCACGTGATTTCCCTTTCATGAATCCATGTTATGTCTGCTTGATTGCACTATTCCTATCTAGATGTCCCACTATTTCTTCCTTAATGATAGCTTCAAGCATTTTCCCCACGACAAATGTTAAACTAACCGGCTGATATTTACCTGACTTTTGTCTGCCCCCTTTTTTAAACAGAGGCATTGCATTAGCTGCTTTCCAATCTGATGGTACATCCACAGAGTGCAGAGAATTTTGGTAGATTATAACGAATGCATTTGCTATAACTTCCGCCATCTCTTTTAATAACCTGGGATGCATTTCATCAGGACCAGGGGACTTGTCTACCTTGAGTCCCATTAGCCTGTCCAGCACTACCTCCCTTGTGATAGTGATTGTCTCAAGGTCCTCCTTTCCCATATTCCTGTGACCAGCAATTTTTGGCATGGTTTTTGTGTCTTCCACTGTGAAGACCGAAGCAAAATAATTGTTTAAGGTCTCAGCCATTTCCACATTTCCCATTGTTAAATCCCCCTTCAAGGTGTTGCGAAGTTATAAAGTATGGCACATTTCACAATTTACATGCCTTTAAGACGTTTTCAGTCCCCATTAACATCTCCAAGCAGCAGAATCTAACTGATTGTGCTACAAATGCTATCCAGTGATGCTCCTGAGTAGATATATGGGCGTTGGAATAGGACTTTACTGACACTTGCAGATTATTCAAGAGAGCCATATTTCAGGAATCTGACCCACAATTAATGTCATCTGCAGATATGAAGGGAAATACATTATTCCGATCGAGGCAATTTTTCCATTATAGTTGTTTGATGCATTGTTTCATCTTTGCTTTATATTCCAAAATTTGTGGTGTTACATTTCTTCAATTTATTGTCATAGTTAAATGAGAAAATAATTGCAGCATTACATTGCTTTTTTTTTTAATAGTTTTTTTTTCAATTTACGAAACTCACACCGATCATTTCTCACACTGTCACAGAGATTATTTTTAATGTTAAATCGTCAATCTTACCACTTTTCAAGAGGTTTCAATTCAAGGCCGAGATTTAAAAATGTCCTTTAGTAATGCCATTAAATGTCAACTCATTCCTTCTACTGTGCAATAAAACAAACATTAAATCACCATATAATCTAAGAAACATTGCAGAAATCAATGGGATTTTCAAGCATAGTCACGTAGCCATAGGTACATCGGTCCTTGGAGTCTGGTAGCTTTAAACCCAACATCATGGGCTCAATTTTCCCCAAGCCTATTTTCTATCATAATGCCAGAGTTAAAGTTTCCCCGATGTGTAATTCAAATTGGCGCCGTGCATCGTGTCCAGTCGCCTCGAGGGGTGGAGCCTGCTGTCTGCGCTGAAAAATCGATGTCGTACCTTCTGCGCATGCATGACAAAAAAATTGACGTTTTTGACGTTTTGCAATGGACGCGCATGCTCAGTACAACTCCAGGTTGGCGATCGTCCATTTTTAAAGAGCCAGTTGTGTGTGTGAGAAGGAGTGCTGCGTGTGAGCATTGGGAAAATCGGAGCTGCAGCAATACAAGATGCAACACAGTGCAAGGACCAAGAATTTCTTATAGGATGAAGTTGAGGCACTAGTTACTGTGATTGAGACCAGATGGAAGGAGCTGGACATCAGTAGAGGTCACATAAAAGTTCCACCCAAAGAAGTAAAGAAACCCTGGAACCAAGTTGCAGAAGATTACTGTGCAATGGTGACCACCACGAGATGTGGAGGCCAGTGTAAAAAGAAGTGGCAGGACCTTGGTCAAGTAGTTAGTGTAAGTAATATTTTCATATATTCAATGGAATTGCAATTGTAAATGTGACCAGCTACATATGTCCCACCCACCAGAAAGACACCCTCTCTAAAAGGTTGTATTTTTATCTTTGCAATGGAAGGTGGCACATAATAAAAGGGAAAGAACACGAAAGGCCTGGCAAATCTGCAGGCACTGACATCCCTGGAAAAGAGGGCCGCTGCTTTGATGGATCCTGCCGCTGCACAAGCTGGGCCCACACTCGAGGGAGAGGGTAAGTTCTGCAAATTCCACAGTCTGGCTTTGCTAAATGCTAAGTACTGCGTGGGCTAGCCATGCTTCGGTTCATGGGGATATCTCTATCAGCTACGCTTCGGTTGATGCAGTGTGCTATCATTCATTGTGGTCCTTCAAATCTGCCTGCTGCCTGCGCTGTGTGAGCTTACTCATGTCACCCACCCTGCCCCCTCCTCTGCTGCTTACCATTTGTCTGTTCTGTTATATTTTGAAGAACTTGAGGCCAACCATAACGATGCACAAGAAGAGTCAGACGTAGACGAGCCTGAAGAGGAGAACATCTTCCAATCCCACCCTCCAGACCAAGAGCATGGGGGTGAGGGGGAGGGGGAAAGGATGGAAATGGATGAAGCCCCCCCTGTTTTACTGATATTGGTGGAGGTGCAGGTGCCGCCCATTGAGGTGCCAGCCCCTTCTGTGACTTGTGGTTTGAGTATTGGTGGGATATTCCCTGGTTTCCTAATGTCTGAAGCTGTGGGTTCCAGTGGTGGGGTGCGAGACACACCTGTGGGGAGGAGGGGAAGGAGAGCTCGACAGCGCTCTCCTGAGGTGCAGGATCTAACAGATGTGCTTCAGTTGTTGGCAATGAGTGGGGAGAGCATTGACCTTACGCGATCACTCTTGGACACCATCAGTGGGGTGGGTGATGAAGTAGCGGGACTGTCGGGAGAAGTAACAGCAATCTCACGAGAAATGGGAACAATGTCAGTGACCATGAGGGAAGGAATGTCAGAGATGGTGCAAACACTATCACTGAACAGGAGGGAGGGAATGGCGCAGGTTGTTGAGACATTGTCAGGGGTCATGAGGGATGACATGTTGGAGTTAGCTGCTGCAATAAGGGAACACGCCCAGACCCCACGCCCATTGACAGAATCAACTGCCACTCCCACTCCAATCCCCAGACCAGCCTCTGAAGAGGCCCAAGCCGGGCCCCCCACATTGCCGCCTGCCACCGCCTCCACCCCCCAACAGGTGCGCACTACCTGAGATCTTAGAAAGAATAAGCTTGGTACCAAACCCCAGAAACACTGCGCCACCACCTGCGGGCAGGGGTGGAGTCACCAAGAACAAGCGCGGCGGCCAGTCTTAGAATATGGTGGAGAAGAGATAGGTGCAGCCTTTCTTTGTTGCTGCTGTTGTTGTTGTTGTTGTTGTTATTGTTACTGTTTTAACTGTTGTTCTCAAATTAAAAGATTTTTGTAAGTTATGTAAATTTACAAGTTTAAAAGTTAGGAAGTGATCTGAAAGTTTTTGAGTGATCTTAGAGTTTGTAAGTGATCGTAACTGAAGACTATAGTTTAATATAAGAATAATTGTAATAAAGTTAAGTTAAATACAAACTGTTCGTTAAACTTTTGAATAAAATATATTTTATATTAAATCTGAATCATTTTCATTTGTTCCATTATGAACACAGCAGGCAGGACAGGGTCTTTGTTCCCTCTCTCCAAGGTCTGTATGGATGGACTTCTCTTCCCTCCCACCCCCCCAACTCATTGCAGTCTTCTGACTGCTCCCCTTCACACCCCCTCCCCCAAACTCATTGCAATGTTGTGGCAATGTAGCAGACTTCCGATCGCCACCTCTCCCCCGCCCCCCTCACTTGTTTTCCAGCCGAGCCCTGAGCTCCTGTGTCCGAGCACGGGGCCAATTCTGATGGCCGATGTTACGACCCTCCTCCAGCTCTGTTTGAAGACGTTCGATGGTGGCAAGTGAGTAAAAAAAAAATGCAAACTTCAGAAATCCAAGAAACTTCCATAAATCTGTTGAAAGGTAAAAAAAGTTGAACTTTATTGTGGATATTTCAAAAACTTTGATGACAAACAATGGCCGCCAATTTTTCAATGTGCGCTGCTTTCTGTTAACTCACCAGAAGGTTTTTCGGGAGTGGCCAGATACGCCGGCCTAAGATAAAACATTTTTGGGCAAACTGTGAAAAATGCTGAAAACTGGCACAGACATGAGAGATGAGACATGAGAGGTCAAAAAAACCTAACCTAGAAAAATCATTGCTAAAGCAGTTACGCTGGCGCAGATTCCAGGGGGAAACTTTGAATTAAATAATTACGCCAGAAAAAATTGCACAAATGACCCAGGTAAATTGAGCCCATATCATCACTCAGACCGCTTACTTCCACATCCACAATACTGCCTGATTCTGCTCTTGCCTAATCCACAGAGCCACTGAAATCTTCACCCGTGCCTTTCCCAACTCTATATTTGATTGCTCCAATGCCATCCTTAGTGGCTACCCATCACCCATCCCCTAAAACGCCAACTTGTTCAAAATTAGCTGCTTGCAGACTGTCCTGCTCACTCATTATTTCTGTTCTCCTTGACCTACATTGGCTCAAAGATAATGGCCCAGATACTCGCCGTTCATTACGCTTACAGCTGTTCACAGAATTTTTGTGGGCTTTTGTGCGGCAACTTACATTCATCGGAAGTCCGATACAGACTCCCGATGTCCTCCATAGGGGATCTGTGCATGTGTGAACAGGCTAAGCAACAGCGTGTCTCCTCAACCAATCAGATGGAAGAATCATTAATGAGCAGCACAGAATCTAAGCCTGGAAGTGTAAGTAATATTCAATTCAACATAAAATCATGAACAGAAAGCAAAATAAAGAGAGGTAGAGAAAGCTGGGATTATGAGAAAGAGAAATAAAAGAGATAGCAAAAAAGTTTGAAGAAACATTATTTTAATTTCTAATTTCTTTTAAGTCATAGAATCATAGAAGCATGGAAGGAGGTCATTTTGGCCCATCGTGTCCCAGCTGGCCAACAAAGAGCTATCCAGCCTAATCCCACCTTCCAGCTCTAGGTCGGTGACCCTGCAGGTTACAGCACTTCAAGTGCATATCCAAGTACTTTTTAAATGTGATGAGGGTTTCTGCCTCTACCACCCTTTCAGGCAGTGAGTTCCAGACCCCCACCACCCTCTGGGTGAAAACATTCCACCTCCAGTCCCCTCTAAACCTCCCCCCCAATTACTTTAAATCTATGCGCCCTTGTTGTTGACTCCTCCGCGAAGGGAAATAAGTCCTTCCTATCTACTCTATCTAAATCTCCAACAATAATTAAAATCTGAGGGAATGAGACTCCACACTTGTAAAAGTACATTTTCAGTGCCAGAGAGATTGTTTGGCATTAATTAAGACTTATCACGACGATAAAAATTCACTTACATTTGAATGGACAAGCCCTATTACTTTCTGGCATGGTTAGTAGGAAATATCTCAACTTCATGTGTTTCAATGCCGAATCACTCGGTGAGGTACAGGGAGAACAAAGCATGTGGAGCAGTAGGAAACTCGGCCAGCAACTTTCTGAGTTTCACATTTAACTTCGGAAGTTGCTGTCTGATTTATTCCATAATAACGGTGAGTGCCGATAGCCTCACTTTTATTCACACTGTGAAAATGTTAAATTCTCGTCTTCAAACCACTCCTTGGCTCACCTTCCCTAGCCTCTGCAATCTCCTTTAGCCTTACTTCCACTCTCTCATCCTTCAGCGGTAAGGTTCGCACTTACTTTCTCCCTCTGTAGAAAGAAGTTGTATTTATAGAGCAGCTTTCAGAGTCTTAGGATGTCCCAAAGGGCTTCACAGCCAATGAAGTACTTTTGAA
This sequence comes from Pristiophorus japonicus, assembly GCF_044704955.1. Taxonomy (NCBI): domain Eukaryota; kingdom Metazoa; phylum Chordata; class Chondrichthyes; family Pristiophoridae; genus Pristiophorus; species Pristiophorus japonicus. The sequence continues at coordinate 50,830,508 of NC_091982.1, forward strand.
ATGCAGCCACTGTTGTCATGTAGGAAGCACAGCAGCCAATTTGTACACCGCAAGGTCCCACAAACAGCCTTAAGTTAGATGCCCAGATGATCTGTTTAGGTGTTGGTTGAGGAATTATCAGGAATTGGCCTGATTATCAACAGAATCCACCTTGCTCTTTTTCTAACCAGTGCCATGGAATCTTTTCCATCCACCTGAAAGGGCGAATAAGCCCTTGGTTTAACGTCTCTTCCAAAAAATAATGCCGCACCTTTGCTATTACACTCAAGTGTCAACCTAGATAATGTACACAAGTCTCTTGAGCTTGTATCTTCTGACTCAGAGACATTTGCTGACATCTTGGGCATGCCTCTGTTTAGATGGCGATATGATATTAAAGAAATTCTGCAGTAATTGTTACTAACTCTTCATTACTAAGCTCATATTTTAAAAAAAGTATTAAAAGTTATATAGGATAAAAATCAAAGATCTTTCCATCGAGTCAGAGAATGACACAGCATAGAAGGGGGCCAGTCAGCCCACCGTTCATGTGCCGGCTCTTTGAAGGAGTTATCCAATTAGTCCCACTCCCCCCTGCCCTTTTTCCTTTTCACGTATTTATCCAATTCCCTTTTGAAAGTTACTTTTGAATCTGCTTCCACGGCCCTTTCAGGCAGTGCATTCCAGTGCTGAGCTACTGTAAATCAGGTAGCAGGGCCAGGATTAGGCAGCGACACAGATCAATTGGGTTCAGGCCGCCTTTGTCAGTTTCTGTGGGGGCACCATTTGGGGCAGAGAAGACCAGAACCCATATAAGAGGGGTCATGGCATCATTAAATTTCTGGGTCATAGTCTTTGGTCCCAGCCACAAATGCCATCCTCTTGCCACTGATTCTATCACCATCTGTGACCATTGTCTCAAGCTAAACCAGACTAATCGCAATATTGGCATCCTATTTGACCGCATACTTCCACTTCCATAACCTCGTCCATCTTGGACACCACATCTGCCCATCTTCTGCTGAAACCCTCATCTGTGCCTTTGTCACTTTCAGACATCCAACATCCCTTCCTCTAATCTCTGTACACTTCAGGTCATCCAAAACTCTTCCCGCGTTGTGTGGCACCACCACCGTGCTAAATGGGTTAGATTCAGGACAGATCTAGCAGCTGGAAATGGGGCATCAGGAGAAACAGAGCAAAGCGATCTCACAATCAACGGATCAGATCAAAGCTCTGCAGTCCTGCCACATCCAGTTATGAATGGTGGTGGACAATTAAACATCGAATGGGAGGTGGAGGCTCCATGATAATTCCCATCATTAATGATGGCGGGCCCAGCACGCACGTGCGAAAGACAAGACTGAAGCATTTGCAACCATCTTCAGCCAGAATTGCTGAGTGGATGATCCATCTTGGCCTCCTCCTGAGGTCCCCACCATCACAGAAGCCAGCCTTCAGCTAATTCGATTCATCCATGTGATATCAAGAAACAGCTGAGCACACTGGATACAGCAAAGGTAATGGGCCCCTACAACATCCTGGCTGTCATGATGAAGACCTGTGCTCCAGAACTAGCCGTGCCTCTAGCCAAGCTGTTCCAGTACAGCTACAACACCGGCCTCCAGCCAACAATGTGAAAAACTGCCCAGATATGCCCTGTCCACAAAAAGCAGGACAAATCCAAGTCAGCCAAATACCGCCTCATCAGTCTAGTCTCAACCAACAAAATGATGGAAGGTGTCATCGACCGTGCTATCAAGTGGCATTTACTCACCAATAATCTGCTCACCGATGCCCAGTTGGTTTCCACCAGGACCACTCAGCTCCAGATCTCATTACAGCCTTGGTCCAAATATGGATAAGAAAGATGAATTCCAGAGGTGAGGTGAGAGTGACTGCCCTTGACATCAAGGCAGCATTTGACCAAGTGTGGCATCAAAGAACCCTGGTAAAATTGAAGTCAATGGGAATCAGGAGGAAAAATGTTCACTGGCTGGAGTCATACCTAGTACAAGGGAAAATATTTGTGGTTGTTGTAGGCCAATCTTCTCAGCCCCAGGATAAGCTGCATGAGTTCCTTAGGGCAGTGTCTGAGGACCAAACATCTTAAGCTGCTTCATTAATGACCTTTCCTCCATTATAAGGTTAGCAACGAGGCTGTTCATTATTGATTGCAGTGTTCTAACTCCTCAGATAATGGAGCTGTCCATGCTTGCATGTAGCAAGACCTGGATAACATTCAGACTTGGGCTGATAATTGGCAAGTTACATTCGCGTCACACAAATGCCAGGCAATGGCCATCTCCAACAAGGGAAAGTCTATTCACCTCCTCTTGATATTCAATGGCATTACCATCGTTGAATCCCCCACCATCAACATCCTGGGGATCACCATTGACCAGAAACTCAACTAGGCCAGCCACATAAATACTGTGGCTGCAAAAGCAAGTCAGAAGCTGGGTATTCTGCATCAAGTGACTCACCTCCTGATTCTCCAAAGCCTTTCCAACATTTACAAAGCAGAGGTCAGAAGTGCGATGGAATACTCTCCACTTGTAACTAGTGGGGTACCACAGGGATCGGTGCTGGGGCCTCAACTATTTAGAATCTATATTAATGATTTGGATAAAAGGACCGAGTATAATGTAGCCAAGTTTGTTGATGATACAAAGATGGGTGGGAAAGCAAGTTGTGAGGATGACACCAAAAAATCTGCAAATGGATATAGACAGGCTAAGTGAGTGGGCAAAATATTGGCAGATGGAGTATAATATGGGAAAGTGTAAGGTTATCCACTTTGGCAGAAAAAGTAAAAAAGCAAATTATAATTTAAATGGAGAAAAATTGCAAAGTGTTGCAGTACAGAAGGACCTGGAGGTCCTTGTGCATGAAACTCTTTTGAGTTAACCTGCAAAAACATAAAACATTAAAACCATGCCACCCGACCTGGGTGACACAGCAGACATTTTCAAGGCCCCTTTTTTTTTTTTTTTTTTTGGGGCGCTAAAATCAAATTTTTCCTTTTTCCAGTGCCCCCTATAAAAGGAGAGGGGGACACTAAAAGCACCGGCAATTAAAACAAATTAAACTTAAAAACGTAAAATCAAATTAAAATTTGGTTGCCGGGCGTGATGATGCACTCCAGTCCCTCCGGTGCCCACCTCTCGCGGAAGGCCGCGAGCGTACCGGTGGACACCGCGTGCTCCATCTCCAAGGACACCCTGGACCGGATGTAAGAGCGGAAGAGAGGCAGGCAGTCAGGTTGAACGACCCCCTCGACCGCCCGCTGCCTGGATCGGCTGATGGCACCCTTGGCCGTGCCCAGGAGCAGTCCTACGAGGAGGCCTTCGGACCTACCCGCTCCCCTCCGCACAGGGTGCCCAAAGATCAGGAGTGTGGGACTGAAGTGCAGCCAGAATTTCAGGAGCAGCCCCTTCAAATAATGGAACAGGGGCTGCAACCTCGTGCACTCAATAAAAACATGGAACACGGACTCCTCCAGACCGCAGAAATTGCAGGCGGCCTGGGAGTCCGTGAACCGGCTTAAAAATTTATTGCACGGCACTGCTCCTCCTTGTGCATGAAACACAAAAATGTTAGTATGTAGGTGCAGCAAGTAATCAGGAAGGCAAATGGAATGTTGGCCTTTATTGCAAGGGGGATAGAGTATAAAAGCAGAGAAGTCCTGCTACAACTGTACATGGTATTGGTGAGGCCACACCTGGAGTACTGTGTGCAGTTTTGGTCTCCTTATTTAAGGAGGGATAAACTTGCGTTGGAGGCAGTTCAGAGAAGGTTCACCAGGTTGATTCATGAGATGAAGGGTTTGACTTATGAGGAAAGGTAGAGTAGGTTGGGCCGATACTCATTGGAGTTCGGAAGAATGAGAGATGATCTTATTGAAACATATAAAATAATGAGGGGGCTCGACAAGTGAATGCAGAGAGGATGTTTCCACTCATGTGGGTATCTAGAACGAGGGGGCATAGTTTCAGAATAAGGGGCCACCCATTTAAAACTGAGATGAGGAGGAATTAGTTCTCTCAGAGCATTGTAAATCTGTGGAATTCTCTGCCCCAGGGAGCAGGGGGAGAGGTTGGAGGAAAGCCCTTTTGAGGTGGTGGAGGTTTTAGAAGTTCTGGGGGTGCAAGAAGGATAGGGATGAAGGACTAAATTGGGAACTGAAGGTTATAAAAATTTAAAAGATTTTGGGAAGATGGGAAAGAAGGTGGTTGAAAGTGCAAGGGAGAGCAACTGGTGAGAGCTCTTATGCTATCTAAACTATGGTGCTTATTGATGGTGGAGGATATTCTTGAGTGGGTGGAAAAGTCTATCCAAGAGGCTTACATAAAAACCTAAGAACATCAGAAATAGGAGCAGGAGTAGGTCATACGGCCCCTCGAGCCTGCTCCACCATTCAATAAGATCATGGCTGATCTGATCATGGACTCAGCTCCACTTCCACGCTGGCTCCCCATAACCCCTTATCCCCTTATCGTTTAAGAAACTGTCTATTTCCGTCCTAAATTTATTCAATGTCCCAGCTTCTACAGCTCTCTGCGGCAGCGAATTCCACAGATTTACAACCCTCTGAGAGAAGAAATTTCTCCTCATCTCAGTTTTAAATGGGCAGCCCCTTATTCTAAGATTATGCACTCTAGTTCGAGTCTCCCCCATCAGTGGAAACATCCTCTCTGCATCCACCTTGTCAAGCCCCCTCATAATCTTATACGTTTCGATAAGATCACCTCTCATTCTTCTGAATTCCAATGAGTAGTGGCCCAACCTACTCAACCTTTCCTCGTAAGTCAACCCCCTCATTTTCGGAATCAACCTAGTGAACCTTCTCTGAACTACCTTCAAAGCAAATATATCCTTTTGTAAACATGGAAACCAAAACTGCACGCAGTATTCCAGGTGTGGCCTCACCAATACCCTGTATAGCTGTAGCAAGACTTCCCTGCTTTTATACTCCATCTCCTTTACAATAAAGGCCAAGATTCCATTGGTCTTCCTGATCACTTGCTGTATCTGCATACTATCCTTTTGTGTTTCATGCACAAGTACCCCCAGGTCCCATTGCACTGCAGCACTTTGCAATCTTTCTCCATGTTGTGTATCTGTAAAGCATGCACTCCCATCTTCCACCACCAGGAAGTGCATCCCCTGAAGTCCCAAGGGATCCAAGCATCCCTTGGGAGCACTGTATATAAGCCGGCCCAAAGGCCTGTTCCTCACTCTGGAATGTCTTAATCAAGACTGAGGTCACTATTACTTTAACGTCCCTGTGTGCAGTCTGATCTGTGTTAGGAACACAACAACTGGTGACGAATACACGAATCCAACGCAAAGATGCAGCAAACTGTGGGCATCCTGGAGAAGTTCTCGGAGGGTGAGGACTGGAAAGCCTATGTCGAACAGCGAGACCAGTACTTTGTAGCCAAAGAGCTGGACGGAGAAAGAAGCGCTGCAAATAGGAGAGCGGGCCTCCTCACGGTTTGCGGGGCACTGACCTCCAGCCTCATGAAGAATCTTCTGGCTCCGGTGAAACCCACAGATAAGTCATATGAAGAGCTGAGTACACTGGTTCAGGAGCATCTTAACTGGAGGGAGAGCGTGCTGATGGCGAGGTATCGGCTCTAGACGTGCCAGCGATCTGAAGGTCAGGAAGTGGCGAGCTATGTCGCTGAGCTAAGGCGACTTGCAGGACAATGTGAGTTTGATGGCTACCTGGAGCAAATGCTCAGAGACTTTTTTGTACTGGGCATTGGCCACGAGACCATCCTATGAAAACTTTTGACTGTAGAGAGACCGATCCTCAGTAAGGCCATTGCGATAGCACAGGCGTTTATGTCCACCAGTGATAACACCAAACAAATCTCTCAGCACACAAGTGCTAGCAATGTTCATAAATTAACTAGACCTGTGTTTGCGAGCAGAAATGTACAGGGCAGAACCCACGAGTCTGCAACTGCACGCAGGCCTCAGATGACCCAGATGACTCAGAGTCCGCAACAAATGATGAATGCAAGGCAATTCACATCTCTTGGCTTTGTGGAGGCTTCCATTCAGCTTATTCATGCCACTTCAAAGGGTATGTTTGCAAGAGCTGTGCAACAATGGGGCACCTCCAACGAGCTTGCAGACGAGCTGCAAGCTCTGAAAAACCTGCTAACCACCACGTGGCAGAGGAAGATCGGTCCATGGTGGATCAAAGCAATTTCGAGCCTCAGAGAGAGGAGGCAGATGCTGAAGTACACGGGGTGCACACATTTTCGACGAAATGTCCACCTATAATGCTAAACGTAAAATTGAATGGCTTACCTGGAGCCATGGAACTGGACACTAGCGCTAGCCAATCCATCATGAGTAAAAAGATGTTTGAGAGACTGTGGTGCAGAAAGGCACTCAGACCAGCCCTGAGCCCCATCCACACAAAACTGAGAACAAACACCAAAGAGCTTATCACTGTCCTGGGCAGCACCATGGTCAAGGTCACCTACGAGGGCATGGTGTACAAACTGCCACTCTGGATTGTCCCGGGCGATGGCCCCACACTGCTTGGAAGGAGCTGGCTGGGCAAAATCCGTTGGAACTGGGATGACATCCGAGCACTATCACATGTCGATGAGGCCTCATGTACCCAGGTTCTCAACAAATTTTCTTCCCTTTTTGAGCCAGGCATTGGAAACTTTTCCAGGGCGAAGATACGGATCCACTTGCTCCCAGAGGCAAGACCCATTCACCACAAGGCGTGAGCGGTACCTCACATGATGAGGGAGAGATTGGAAATCGAGCTGGACAGGCTGCAACGCGAGGACATCATCGCACCAGTGCAATACAGCGAGTGGGCCAGCCCAATTGTTCCAGTACTCAAAAGTGGTGGCACGGTCAGGATTTGCGGCGATTATAAAGCAACTATTAATCGTCTCTCGCTACAGGACCAATACCCGTTACCTAAGGCAGACGACCTATTTGCGACGCTGGCAGGAGGCAAGATGTTCACCAAGTTCGCCCTGACTTCGGTCTACATGATGCAGGAGCTGGAGGAGTGTTCGAAGGGCCTCACCTGCATCAATACGCACAAGGGACTGTTCATCTACAACAGATGCCCGTTTGGAATTCAGTCGGTTGCAGTGATCTTCCAGAGAAACATGGAGAGCCTACTCAAGTCGGTACCACGCACGGTGGTTTTTCAGGACGACATATTAGTCACGGGTCGGGACAACGTCGAGCATCTACAAAACCTGGAGTAGGTCCTCCAGCGACTGGATCGCGTAGAGCTGCGGCTGAAGATGGGTGCAGGCTCGAAGGAGCAAATGACCTACTCCTGCACCTATTTTCTATGTTATTTTCTATGTAAGAGGGCAAAATGCATCTTCATGGCAACAGAAGTGGAGTTTTTGGGGAGAAAGATCGCGGCGGACGGCATTCGGCCCACAGACCCCAAGACAGAGGCTATCGGGAACGCGCGCAGGCCACAGAACGTCATGGAGCTGCGGTCGTTCCTGGGACTCCTCAACTATTTTGGTAACTTCCTACCGGGGTTAAGCACCCTCTTAGAGCCCCAACATGAGTAATTGTGTAAAGCTGAGAACTGAGTATAGGGGAAAAAACTAAGTAATTGCTTTTGAGAAAGCCAGAAACATTTTATGCTCCAAGCTGCTTGTATTGTATAACCGTGGAAAAGACTTGTGGTAGCATGTGATGCGTCGTCGTACGGAGTCGGGTGTGTATTACAACAAGCTAACGTTGCGGGGAAGTTGCAACCTGTCGGCTATGCCTCCAGGTGCTTGTCTAAGGCTGAAAGGGCCGAGAGCATGATTGAGAAAGAGGCATTAGCTTGTGTATTCGGGGTAAAGAAAATGCATCAGTACCTGTTTGGCCTCAAATTGAGCTGGAAACCGATCACAAGCCCCTCATATCCCTGTTCACTGAAAACAAGGGGATAAATACGAATGCCTCAGCCCGCATACAAAAGTGCGCACTCGCGCTATCATCGTATAACCATACCATCCACCACAGGCCAGGCACCGAGAACTGTGCGGATGCTCTCAGTCGGCTACCATTGCCCACCACAGGGGTGGAAATGGCGCAGCCTGCAAACTTGTTGATGGTGGCGCAGCCCGCAGACTTGTTGATGATCATGGAAGCATTTGAAAATGATAAATCACCTGTCACGACCTGCCAGACTAGGACTTGGACCAGCCAAGATCCTCTGCTGTCCCTAGTAAAAAACTGTGTACTGCATGGGAGCTGGGCCAATATCTCGGTGGAAATGAAAGAGCTATTCAAGCCATTCCAGCGGTGAAAGAATGAGCTGTCCATTCAGGCAGACTGCCTGTTGTGGGATAACCGCGTAGTGCTACCCAAAAAGGGCAGGAAGACGTTCATCTCGGATCTCCACAGCACATACCTGGGTATAGTAATGATGAAACCGATAGCCAGATCCCACATGTGGTTGTCCAGTTTCGAATCTGACTTAGAGTCCTGTGTACGGCAATGCAGCGTATGTGCTCATTTGAGCAACGCGCCCAGAGAGGCACCACTAAGTTTGTGGTCCTGGCCCTCCAGACCATGCTCAAGGATCCATGTCGACAATGTGGGCCCGTTTCTCGGTAAAATGTTCCTGGTGGTGGTGGATGCTTTTTCAAAATGGATTGATGGTGAAATAATGTCGGGAAGCACCGCCACCACCACCATTGAAAGCCTGAGGGCCATGTTTGCCACCCACGGCCTGCCTGATATACTGGTCAGTGACAATGATCCATGTTTCACCAGTGCCGAATTTAAAGAATTCATGACCCACAATGGGATCAAACATGTCACCTCGGCCCCGTTTAAACCAGCCTCCAATGGGCAGGCAGAGCGGGCAATACAAACAATCAAACAGAGCCTTAAACGAGTCGCAGAAGGCTCACTCCAAACCCGCCTGTCCCGAGTACTGCTCAGCTACCGCATGAAACCCCACTCGCTCACAGGTGTGCCCCCGGCTGAGCTACTCATAAAAAGGACACTTAAAACCGGACACTCGCTGGTTCACCCCAACCTGCATGATCAGGTAGGGAGCAGGCGTCAGCAACAAAATGTAAACGATGGTCGCGCCACTGTGTCACGGGAAATTGATCTGTGTATGTGCTAAACTATGGACATGGTCCCAAGTGGATCGTGGGCACGGTGATAGCTAAAGAAGGGAGTAGGGTGTTTGTAATCAAACTAGGCAATGGTCAAATTTGCAGAAAGCACCTGGACCAAACGAGGCTGCGGTTCACAGACTGCCCTGAACAACCCACAGCAGATACCACCTTTATTGAGCCCACAACACACACCCAAAGAATCAACGACACCACCCCGGACCAGGAAATCGAACCCATCACGCCCAACAGCCCAGCAAGGCCAGGCTCATCCAGCAGCCCTGCAGGGCCAACAACATGTCAGCCCAGCGAGGGCACAGCCAACACACCAGAACAAACATTTGTACTGAGGCAGTCCACCAGGAAAAGAAAGGCTCCCGACCGCCTCACCTTGTAAATAGTTTTCACTTTGACTTTGGGTGGGGGGGGGGGGGAGTGATGTTGTGTATCTGTAAAGCATGCACTCCCAACTTCCGCCAATAGGGAGTGCATCCCCTGAAGTTCCAAGGGATCTCAGCATCTCTTGGGAGCACTGTATTTTAGCCGGCCCCAAAGGCCTGTTCCTCACTCTGGAGTATCTTAATAAAGACCAAGGTCACTGTAACTTTAACCTCCCTGTGTGCAGTCTCATCTGTGTTCGGAACACAATACTCCATTTAATTAATAACTTGTTCTTTGATTTTTTTTTCTGCCAAAGTGCATGATCTCATACTTTCCAAGATTATACTCCATCTGCCAAATATTTGCCCACTTGCTTGGCCTGTCTATGTCCTTTTGCATATTTTTTGAATCCTCCTCACACATTGCTTTTTCTACCATCTTTGTATCATCAACAAACTTGACTACATTACAGCAGTCCTTTCTTCCAAGTCATTAATATAGATTGTAAATAGTTGGGGTCCCTGCACTGATCCCTGCGGCACCCCACTAGTTACTGATTGCTCACCAGAGAATGAACCATTTATCCCTATCTGTTAGTTAACCAATCCTCTATCCATGCTAATATATTACCTCCAACCCCGTGAACTTTTATCTTGTGCAGCACCTTTTATGTGGCACCTTATCAAATGCCTTCTGGAAGTCCAAATACACCACATCCACTGGTTCCCCTTTATCCAACCTGTTTGTTACATTCTCAAAGAATTCCAGCAAATTTGTCAAACATGACTTCTCCTTCATAAATCCATGCTGACTTTGCCTGACCAAATTTTGCTTTTCCAAATGTCCTGCTATTGCTTCTTTAATAATGGACTCCAACATCTTCCCAACCATAGAAACATAGAAACATAGAAAATAGGTGCAGGAGTAGGCCATTCGGCCCTTCTAGCCTGCACCGCCATTCAATGAGTTCATGGCTGAACATGCAACTTCAGTACCCCATTCCTGCTTTCTCACCATACCCCTTGATTCCCCTAGTAGTAAGGACTTCATCTAACTCCTTTTGAATATATTTAGTGAATTGGCCTCAACAACTTTCTGTGGTAGAGAATTCCACAGGTTCACCACTCTCTGGGTGAAGAAATTCCTCCTCATCTCGGTCCTAAATGGCTTCCCCCTTATCCTTAGACTGTGTCCCCTGGTTCTGGACTTCCCCAACATTGGGAACATTCTTCCTGCATCTAACCTGTCTAACCCCGTCAGAATTTTAAACGTTTCTATGAGGTCCCCTCTCATTCTTCTGAACTCCAGTGAATACAAGCCCAGTTGATCCAGTCTTTCTTGATAGGTCAGTCCCGCCATCCCGGGAATCAGTCTGGTGAACCTTCGCTGCACTCCCTCAATAGCAAGAATGTCCTTCCTCAGGTTAGGAGACAAAAACTGTACACAATACTCCAGGTGTGGCCTCACCAAGGCCCTGTACAATTGTAGCAACACCTCCCTGCCCTTGTACTCAAATCCCCTCGCTATGAAGGCCAACATGCCATTTGCTTTCTTAACCGCCTGCTGTACCTGCATGCCAACCTTCAATGACTGATGTACCATGACACCCAGGTCTCTTTGCACCTGCCCTTTTCCTAATCTGTCACCATTCAGATAATAGTCTGTCTCTCTGTTTTTACCACCAAAGTAGATAACCTCACATTTATCCACATTATACTTCATCTGCCATGCATTTGCCCACTCACCTAACCTATCCAAGTCGCTCTGCAGCCTCATAGAATCCTCCTTGCAGCTCACACTGCCACCCAACTTAGTGTCATCCGCAAATTTGGAGATACTACATTTAATCCCCTCGTCTAAATCATTAATGTACAGTGTAAACAGCTGGGGCCCCAGCACAGAACCTTGCGGTACCCCACTAGTCACTGCCTGCCATTCTGAAAAGTCCCCATTTACTCCTACTCTTTGCTTCCTGTCTGTCAACCAGTTCTCAATCCATGTCAGCACACTACCCCCAATCCCATGTGCTTTAACTTTGCACATTAATCTCTTGTGTGGGACCTTGTCGAAAGCCTTCTGAAAGTCCAAATATACCACATCAACTGGTTCTCCCTTGTCCACTCTACTGGAAACATCCTCAAAAAATTCCAGAAGATTTGTCAAGCATGATTTCCCTTTCACAAATCCATGCTGACTTGGACCTATCATATTACCTCTTTCCAAATGCACTGCTATGACATCCTTAATAATTGATTCCATCATTTTACCCACTACCGATGTCAGGCTGACCGGTCTGTAATTCCCTGTTTTCTCTCTCCCTCCTTTTTTAAAAAGTGGGGTTACATTGGCTACCCTCCACTCCATAGGAACTGATCCAGAGTCAATGGAATGTTGGAAAATGACTGTCAATGCATCCACTATTTCCAAGGCCACCTCCTTAAGTACTCTGGGATGCAGTCCATCAGGCCCTGGGGATTTATCTGCCTTCAATCCCATCAATTTCCCCAACACAATTTCCCGCCTAATAAGGATTTCCCTCAGTTCCTCCTCCTTACTAGACCCTCCGACCCCTTTTATATCCGGAAGGTTGTTTGTGTCCTCCTCAGTGAATACCGAACCAAAGTACTTGTTTAATTGGTCCGCCATTTCTTTGTTCCCCGTTATGACTTCCCCTGATTCTGACTGCAGGGGACCTACGTTTGTCTTTACTAACCTTTTTCTCTTTACATATCTATAGAAACTTTTGCAATCCGTCTTAATGTTCCCTGCAAGCTTCTTCTCGTACTCCATTTTCCCTGCCCTAATCAAACCCTTTGTCCTCCTCTGCTGAGTTCTAAATTTCTCCAAGTCCCCGGGTTCTCTGCTATTTCTGGCCAATTTGTATGCCACTTCCTTGGCTTTAATGCTATCCCTGATTTCCCTTGATAGCCACGGTTGAGCCACCTTCCCTTTTTTATTTTTACGACAGACAGGAATGTACAATTGTTGTAGTTCATCCATGCGGTCTCTAAATGTCTGCCATTGCCCATCCACAGTCAACCCCTTCAGTATCATTCGCCAATCTATCCTAGCCAATTCACGCCTCATACCTTCAAAGTTACCCTTCTTTAAGTTCTGGACCATGGTCTCTGAATTAACTGTTTCATTCTCCATCCTAATGCAGAATTCCACCATATTATGGTCACTCTTCCCCAAGGGGCCTCGCACAACGAGATTGCTAATTAATCCTCTCTCATTACACAACACCCAGTCTAAGATGGCCTCCCCCCTAGTTGGTTCCTCGACATATTGGTCTAAAAAACCATCCCTTATGCACTCCAGGAAATCCTCCTCTACCGTATTGCTTCCAGTTTGGTTAACCCAATCTATGTGCATATTAAAGTCACCCATTATAACTGCTGCACCTTTATTGCACGCACCCCTAATTTCATGTTTGATGCCCTCCCCAACATCACTACTACTGTTTGGAGGTCTGTACACAACTCCCACTAACGTTTTTTGTCCTTTGGTATTCTGCAGCTCTACCCATATAGATTCCATATCATCCAAGCTAATGTCCTTCCGAACTATTGCCTTAATTTGCTCCTTAACCAGCAATGCTACCCCACCTCCTTTTCCTTTTATTCTATCTTTCCTGAATGTTGAATACCCCTGGATGTTGAGTTCCCAGCCCTGATCATCCTGGAGCCACGTCTCCGTAATCCCAATCACATCATATTTGTTAACATCTATTTGCACAGTTAATTCATCCACTTTATTGCGGATACTCCTTGCATTAAGACACAAAGCCTTCAGGCTTGTTCTTTTAACAAGCTGTACAGTGGCCCTTTTTGTTCTTTGCCTTGGGTTTCTCTGCCCTCCACTTTTCCTCATCTCCTTTCTGTCTTTTGCTTTTGCCTCCTTTTTGTTTCCCTCTGTCTCCCTGCATTGGTTCCCATCCCCCTGCCATATCAGTTTAAATCCTCCCCAACAGCACTAGCAAACACTCCCCCTAGGACATTGGTTCCGGTCCTGCCCAGGTGCAGACCGTTCGGTTTGTACTGGTCCCACCTCCCCCAGAACCGGTTCCAATGCCCCAGGAATTTGAATCCCTCCCTGTTGCACCACTGCTCAAGCCACGTATTCATCTGCACTATCCTGCGATTCCTACTCTGACTATCACGTGGCACTGGTAGCAATCCCGAGATTACTACTTTTGAGGTCCTACTTTTTAATTTAGCTCCTAGCTCCTTAAATTCGTTTCGTAGGACCTCATCCCTTTTTTTACCTATATCGTTGGTACCAATGTGCACCACGACAACTGGCTGTTCTCCCTCCCTTTTTAGAATGTCCTGCACCCGCTCCGAGACATCCTTGACCCTTGCACCAGGGCGGCAACATACCATCCTGGAGTCTCGGTTGCGGCCGCAGAAACGCCTATCTATTCCCCTCACCATTGAATCCCCAATCACTATTGCTCTCCCACTCTTTTTCCTGCCCTCCTGTGCAGCAGAGCCAGCCATGGTGCCATGAACATGGCTGCTGCTGCCCTCCCCTGATGAGTCATCCCCCTCAACAGTACCCAAAGCAGTGTATCTGTTTTGCAGGGGGTTGACCACAGGGGACTCCTGCACTACCTTCCTTGCACTGCTCTTCCTGTTGGTCTTCCATTCCCTATCTGGCTGTGGACCCTTTCCCTGCGGTACGACCAACTCGCTACACGTGATACTCACGTCATTCTCAGCATCGTGGATGCTCCAGAGTGAATCCACCCTCAGCTCCAACTCCGCAACGCGGTCTGTCAGGAGCTGGAGGCGGATACACTTCCCGCACACGTAATCATCAAGGACACCGGAAGTGTCCCTGAGTTCCCACATGGTACAGGAGGAGCATAACACCCGACCGAGCTCTCCTGCCATGACTTAACCCTTATATACACTTAAATTGGCAACAACAATGTTAAAAGTTACTCACTGATATAGAAGAGAAAAAAGAAAAACTACTCACCAATCACCAGCCAATCACTTACCCTCTTGGCTGTGACGTCACCTTTTGATTTCTTTCTACTTCTTTTTTGCCTTCTCGCTGTAGCTGCACAAGTACGCCTTTTATAGGCCTCTCCACGCACCTCCTTGACACTGCTCCCGACTGCCACCGACGCTGGGCCCCGGACTCCCTGCTGTGCCTTTTATAGGCCTCTCCACGCACCTCCTTGACACTGCTCCCGACTGCAGCCGACGCTGGGCCCCGGACTCCCTGCTGTGCCTTTATAGGTCTCTCCACGCACCTCCTCGACGCTGTTCCCGACTGCCGCCGACGCTGGGCCCCGGACTCCCTGCTGTGCCTTTATAGGTCTCTCCACGCACCTCCTCGACGCTGTTCCCGACTGCCGCCGACGCTGGGCCCCGGACTCTCTGCTGTGCCTTTTATAGGCCTCACCACGCACCTCCTCGACGCTGCTCCCGACTGCCGCCGACGCTGGGCCCCGGACTCCCTGCTGTGCCTTTATAGGCCTCACCACGCACCTCCTCGATGCTGCTCCCGACTGCCGCCGACGCTGGGCCCCGGACTCCCTGCTGTGTCTTTTATAGGCCTCACCACGCACCTCCTCGACGCTGCTCCCGACTGCCGCCGACGCTGGGCCCCGGACTCCCTGCTGTGCCTTTTATAGGCCTCTCCACGCACCTCCGACGGTGCTCCCGACTGTTAGGCTAACTGGTCTATAGTTTCCTGCTTTTTGTCTACCTCCTTTTTTAAATAGGGGCATTACATTTGCAATTTTCCAATCTGCTGGGACCTCCCCACAATCCAGGGAACTTGGTAAAAGTTTTTATGGGAAGGGAAACCAGCCTTGGTTGCTTACAATACCATCATTGGACAGTGAAATCAGGGAGGACTCAATTTCCCAGATATTGATTTGAAGAAAAAATCCTTTAGAATTAAATGGTTGAAGAGATTTCTTCAGAAGTCAAATACAAGTTTTTGGAAGAGTTGTTTCCAGCATTTTTTTAATTAAGTGGGATCGGAGGACAGGGCATATTTTATATGGAATACAACAATGTGTTTTTGAAATTGATTAAACCTCTCCCTAAGTTTTATAAGGGGTTGCAGACACATGGGCCGAATTTTTTTAAATTATGCAGTTTATGCCCAAAGGTGCTGAGGAATGTTTAGAGCAGTCCTTATTTTTGAACAGGTGGATCAACATTGAAGGAGATGTAGTATTTAATCAAGCTTTTATAAAAGCTGGTGTTATATATGTGAAAAATGTAGTTTATGAGGTCATCATCATAGGCAGTCCCTCGAAACGAGGATGACTTGCTTCCAGGCCAAAAAGGGATGAGTGCACAGGTGTTTCAATGAAGAACCTAATATTCCAGATCCCGAACTGCATTTTGAAGGGTGGAAGATGCCTGAGCGTGGATTTTTTCAACATGTGGCGGCCGTTACACACCAGCCACCACACAGGCTTGACAGAGCTAGGTCTTGGTCCAGTGGCAAGGATTAACCAAGACAACTGGAGACCAGCACTGCTGCACGGACTTAGCGCATGCACATATCGCAGTGTGGGCTTCCCCGTGCTGCCCCTGGGCCCTTGCCTCTTCTGGGCCCCAAACTCACGCCTCTCCTGGGCCCCAATCGTATCCCTCTACGAACTCTTGTTGCTCCTCTGCCCAACCTCGCCGCTTCTGCTGTACAGCAAGTTAAGGTACCAGACAATTCACCCGGATGGTACTGCAAATGCCGACAGAACAGATTTTTGGGCATCACCGGGATCACGTGCTAAATCAGATGTAATCCAATTACTAGGCCAAAATGTTCTATCACTGGATCGATTTGCTATATATTAAACTAAGTATATAGATTGATTCATGTTACAAATTTGGGTTTACTGTACATATCTTCCTGAGTACAGTGGTGTCATTGGCTCTCTGAGGAATTACTTTTTATGAAATTTAATTCCCACTGACATCTGTCTATTTGTGTGGTAGCGGGTCCCAGGAATATAACAACAGAACGTGTTCTAGATTGAATTTCTTATTCCTTCAATCTCTCTGAAGGCAGACCAAACTAATATTGGGTGATGCACGGTTTGGGTCGAAATGCAATCTTTCATAGTTGGAAAAACATACAGAACAATAAGATTGATACAATTGGTGTAACTTCTGTTCGCGTATTGTTGTAAAAATAAAGAAAAAGCAAACCGCCAGTCCATTCCATTGGCATCTATCTAAATTTAAATGCAAATTCCCTCTGTATAGAATCCTACTGTCCTAGATAGTGATTTGCTCCCTTTGTAACCTTTTGCTGTTCAATTAACTATTTGGTGCTAATGTTCTGATTTTTTAAAGCCTCTATCCCTGGCCCACGGAGATCCAAAGAATTCTTCAACATCAAGGTGGTGGTGGGGGGCAGGCGGGGGAGGGCCGGGGTGGGAGGGTGAACTTGGTCTTGGCCAGTAGCACAAGATGGGCGATAACCAATCAGCCTGCTTTACACTCCACTCGATTTTCAATTCCATTGATTTAGGCCAAAGCGATCTTGCAGTGGGTATCTCAAACAGGTGTGAGCTGAGCTTCCAAACTCATATCCTCTTCATCACCAAGACCACCTTCTTCCACCTGCTTGATATCGGCAGTATCTGCCTCTGCCTCAGCCCATCGCTGCTGAAACCCTCCAGAGAGTCCAGACTCAACTATTCCAAATCTCCCCTGGCCAGCCTCCCATCTAGAAACTCAAGTTTGTAAAAAATTCTGCCTGTATCCTGACACTCACCAAGTCTCGTTCACCCTGTGCTCGCTGACGATTGGCTCCTGATCCCTGAAGGCCTCAGTTTTTAGATTCTCATTCTCGTGTTTCAATCCCTTCATGACCTCGCCCTTCCCTATCTCTGTAACCTCTTCAAGCCGACAGTTCTCCGGGACTTCCCCGTTCCTTCAATTCTGGCCTCTTGAGGTAATTCCAAGTTGGTTGCCGGATGCATCAGTGAGGGACATGGTTTGGGAAGAGAATCAGGAGGTAGAGGAAAAAGCAATTAAGATCATTTATGAGAAGATGGTGAGGGCAATACCACAGGATTGGATGGAAGAACTAAATACGCAAATCTCCAAAGGCGGTATAATGCGTCCCGCTTTTCCAAACTTTCTGCTGGAGAAAGGGGAGGAGTTGGTCCAAGTTGACAACTGTAATACTCAAGATTTCTATGGGGTATTGCGGGAATGGAGATTTAAGACACCTGCTGGTCAGGAGTTTTGGCAGAATATATACCCACAGCTGGACTTCAACAGGATTTGGAAGGGAGTGTGGGTGAATTTTAAATGTCCAAAGTGGATTGAACTGGATTTCAAATTGGCTCATAACCGGATTTTTACAATGATAGTCTTATGTAAGATTGGGCGATAGAGGTGGCAGCTTGCCCAGTGTGTGGGACGCGGGATGAGACTCTGTCCCATTTGCTGGTGTTATATCTGCAGTTAAAAGATTTTAAGTACTATGTTCAACAGTTGTGTGAGGTTTTCTTGCTGGGTGAGGACGGAAGAGCAAGAATGGTAATCCGGTGGAACTCAATTTTGAGATGGGGATTGCAGGAGAGTCTGCCCGAGTCTAGTGGAGCGGTAATTCATTTAATGTTCAGTTTGGCTAGATTTATGATTATGCAAAGAAGGAATGCTCTGTTTTTTAAAGTGAGCTGAATAAATCTAAAAGAATATTTTAAATATAAATTAAAAGATCATTATATGTCTCTGTGGATGTTTTATTCAGAAAAAAAATTAAAGATAGTATTTTATGAGCAATTTGTAAAGTACAATAGATTATTATATGTTACAGGAGACAAATTAAACTTCAGGTTTTGATGTTAATATGTGTCAGATGAATGGCTGTGCAGAGTGGAGGAATGGATTTGTATGATACAATGGAATGATCACGATGTTGTAAATGTTCTTAATGTTCAATAAATATTAATATTTTTTTTTTAAAGTGGGTTGCACTCTCGCCTCTGAGTCAGGAGGTTGTGGGTTCAAGTCCCACTCCAGGGACTTGAGCATAAAAATCTATGCTGACACTCCAGTGCAGTGCTGAGGGAGTGCTGCATTTTCGGAGTGCTGGCTTTCAGATGAGACATTAAACCGATATCCTGTTGCTCTCTCAGGTGATGTAAAAAATCCCATGACGCTATCTTGGAGAAGAGCAGGGGAGTTATACTTGGTGCATACTTGGAGTTATACTTGGCAGAGAGGGAGCAGTGGCCGGAGGAGGAGCAGCGGCAGCCTATAAAGGCCCAGCGGCAATGCGGGGTCGGCGGCATGGAGGGAGCAGTGGCCGGAAGAGGAACAGCTAGCTGCAACAGGGTCAAAAGTAAGAAAGAAGTAAAAAGTAATTGAAGGGTAATGTCACAGCCAAGAGGGCAAGTGATTGGCTGGTTGAGTGGTGAGTAGTTTTCCTTTTCTTTATCTTTTTTCTTGTTCTTAGCAGTAAGAAACCTTTGGCATTGTTGCCAAATTAAGTAATTTAAGGGTTAAGTCATGGCAGGAGAGCCCAGACCCGTGTCATGCTCCTCCTGTGCTATGTGGGAAGTCAGGGATGCTTCCAGTGTTCCTGACGACTACATGTGCAGGAAGTGTATCCAGCTGCAGTTCCTGACAAATCGCATTGCGGCACTGGAGCTGTGCATGGATTCACTCTGGAGCATCTGCAATGCAGAGGATATCGTGAGTACCACGTTTAGTGAGTTGGTCACACCGCAGGTAAAGGTTACACAAGCAGATAGGGAGAGCAGTGGAAGGAAGGTAGTGCAGGGGTCACCTGCGGGCATCTCCCTCCAAAACAAGTACACCACCTTGGGTACTGTTGGGGGAGATGACTCATCCAGGGAAAGCAGCAGCAACCAAGTCCATGGCACCAGGGGTGGCTCAGCTGCACAGGGCAGGAAAAAGAGTGGGAGAGCTACAGTGATAGGGGATTCTATTGTAAGGGGAAGAGATAGGCATTTCTCCAGGATGGTATGTTGCCTCCCTGGTGCAAGGGTCAAGGATGTCTCGGAGCAGCTGCAGAGCATTCTGGAGGGGGAGGGTGAACAGCCAGCTATCGTGGTACATGTAGGTACCAACGATATAAGTAAAAAATGGGATAAGGTCCTACAAGCTGAATTTAGGGAGCTAGGAGTTAAATTAAAATGTAGGACCTCAAAGGTAGTAATCTCAGGATTGCTACCAGTGCCACATGCTATTCAGAGTAGGAATTGCAGGATAGTTCAGCTAAATGAGTGGCTTAAGGAATGGTGCAAGGGGGAGGGATTCAAATTCCTGGGACATTGGAACCAGTTTTGGGGAAGTGGGACCTGTACAAACCGGACAGTCTGCACCTGGGCAGGACCGGAACAGATGTGCTAGGCGGAGTGTTTGCTCGTGCTGTTGGGGAAAGTTTCAACTAAAAAGGCAGGGGGATGGAAATCTATTCAGGGAGGCAGAGGGAAGTAAAAAGGGGGCAGAGAAATCAAGGGAAAAAAAAAATGGGCAACATTACAACATAATTCTAGAAGGACAAATAGTGTTTAAAAAGCAAGCCTAAAGGCCCTGAGTCTCAATGCGAAGAGCATTCGTAATAACATAGAAACATAGAAAAATAGGTGCAGGAGTAGGACATTCAGCTCTTCGAGCCTGCACCACCATTCAATAAGATCATGGTTGATCATTCCTTCAGTACCCCTTTCCTGCTTTCTCTCCATACCCCTTGATCCCCTTAACCGTAAGGGCCATATCTAACTCCCTCTTGAATATATCCAATGAACTGGCATCAACAACTCACTGCGGCAGGGAATTCCACAGGTTAACAACACTCTGAGTGAAGAAGTTTCTCCTCATCTCAGTCCTAAATAGCCTACCCCTTATCCTAAGACTATGTCCCCTGGTTCTGGACTTCCCCAACATCGGGAACATTCTTCCTGCATCTAACCTGTCCAGTCCCGTCAGAATCTTATATGTTTCTATGAGATCCGCTCTCATCCTTCGAAACTCCAATGAATAAAGGCCCAGTTGATCCAGTCTCTCCTCATATGACAGCCCAGCCATCCCGGGAATCAGTCTGGTGAACCTTCGCTGCACTCCCTCAATAGCAAGAACGTCCTTCCTCAGACTAGGAGACCAAAACTGAACACAATATTCCAGGTGAGGCCTCACTAAGGCCCTGAACAACTGCAGTAAGACCTCCCTGCTTCTATACTCAAATCCCCTAGCTATGAAGACCAACATACCATTTGCCTCCTTTACCGCCTGCTGTACCTGAGTGCCCACTTTCAGTGACTGATGAACCATGACACCCAGGTCTCGTTGCACCTCTCTTTTTCCTCATCTGCCGCCATTCAGATAATATTCTGCCTTCGTGTTTTTGCCCCCAAAATGGATAACCTCACATTTATCCACATTATACTGCATCTGCCATGCATTTGCCCACTCACCTAACCTGTCCAAGTCACCCTGCAGCCTCTTAGCGTCCTCCTCACAGCTCATAACCCATCCCAGTTTAGTGTCATCTGCAAACTTGGAGATATTACACTCTATTCCTTCATCCAAATCGTTAATGTATATTGTAAAGAGATGGGGTCCCAGCACTGAGCCCTGCGGCACTCCACTAGTCACTGCCTGCCATTCTGAGAAGAACCCCTTTATCCCAACTCTCTGCTTCCTGTCTGCCAACCAGTTCCCTATCCACGTTAGCATATTACCCCCAATACCATGTGCTTTGATTTTGCACACCAATCTTTTGTGTGGGACCTTGTCAAAAGCCTTCTGAAATTCCAAATACACCACATCCACTGGTTCTCCCTTGTCCACTCTGCTAGTTACATCCTCAAAAAATTCCAGAAGATTCGTCAAGCATGATTTCCCTTTCATAAATCCATGCTGACTTGATCCAATCCTGTCACCGCTTTCCAAATGCGCTGCTATTTCGTCCTTCATGATCGATTCCAACATTTTTCCCACTACTGATGTCAAGCTAACCGGTCTATATTTACCCGTTTTCTCTCTCCCTCCTTTTTTAAAAAGTGGTGTTACATTAGCTACCCTCCAGTCCATGGGAACTGATCCAGAGTCGATAGACTGTTGGAAAATGATCACCAATGCATCCACTATTTCTCGGGCCACTTCCTTGAGCACTCTGGGATGCAGACTATCAGGCCCCAGGGATTTGTCGGCCTTCAATCCTATCAATTTCCATAACACAATTTCCCGCCTAATAAGGATGTCCTTTAGTTCCTTCTTCTCACTCGACCCACTGTCACCTAGTACCTTCGGAAGGTTATTTGTGTCTTCCTTCGTGAAGACAGAACCGAAGTATTGGTTCAATTGGTCTGCCATTTCTTTGTTCCCCATTATAATTTCACCTGAATCCGACTGCAAGAGATCTACGTTTGTCTTTACTAATCTTTTTCTCTTCATATATCCATAGAAGCTTTTGCAGTCAGTTTTTATATTCCCTGCAAGCTTCCTCTCGTACTCTATTTTCCCCCTCTTAATTAAACCCTTAGTCCTCCTCTGTTGAATTCTAAATTTCTCCCTGTCCTCAGGTTTGTTGCTTTTTCTAGCCAATTTATATGCCTCTTCCTTGGATTTAACACTATCCTTAATTTCCCTTGTTAGCCATGGTTGAGCCACCTTCCCAGTTTTATTTTTACTCCAGACAGGTTTCTACATTTGCTGAAGTTCATCTTTGTGATCTTTAAATGTTTGCCACTGCTTTTCCACCGTCAACCCTTTTAGTATTGTTTGCCAGTCTATTCTCGCCAATTCACGCCTCATACTGTCGAAGTTACCTTTCCTTAAGTACAGGACCCTAGTTTCCGAATTAACTTTGTCACTCTCCATCTTAATAAGGAATTCTACCATATTATGGTCACTTTTTCCCAAGGGCCTCGCACAACAAGATTGCTAATTAGTCCCTTCTCCTTACACAATACCCAGTCTAGGATGGCCAGCTCGCTGGTTGGTTCCTCAACATATTGGCCTAGAAAACCATCCCTAATACATTCCATGAAATCCTCCTCCACCGCATTGCTACCAGTTAGGTTAGCCCAATCAATGTGTAGATTAAAGTCGCCCATAATTACTACTGTATCTTTATTGCACACATCCTTATTTCTTGTTTGATGCATCCCCAACCTCACTACTACTATTTGGTGGTCTATACACAACACCCACTAGGGTTTTCTGCCCTTTGGAATTCCGCAGCTCCACCCATACCGATTCCACATCATCCAGGCTAATGCCCTTCCTTACAATTGCATTGATTTAATCTTTAACCAGCAACGCCACCCCGTCTCCTTTTCCTTTCTGTCTATTCTTCCTAAATGCTGAATACCCTTGTATGTTAAGTTCCCAGCCTTGGTCCCCCTGGAGCCATGTCTCCGTGATGCCAATCACATCATATCAGTTAACTGCTATCTGCGAAGTTAATTCATCCAGCTCATTCCGAATACTCCTTGCATTGAGGCATAGAGCCTTCAGGCTTGTTTTTTTAACACACACTTTGCCCCTTTAGAATTTTACTGTAATGTTGCCCTTTTTGTTTTTTGCCTTGGGTTTCTCTGCCCTCCACTTTTACTATTCTCCTTTCTATATTTTGCTTCTGACTCCATTTTGTTTCCCTCTGTCTCCCTGCATCGGTTCCCATCCCACTGCCATATTAGTTTAACTCCTCCCCAACAGCACTAGCAAACAGTCCCCCTAGGACATTAGTTCCGGTCCTGCCCAGGTGCAGATTGTTCGGTTTGTACTGGTCCCACCTCCCCCAGAACCGGTTCCAATGTCCCAGGAAACTTAATCCCTCCCGTCTGCACCACTCCTCAAGCTACGTATACATCTGAGCTATCCTGCGATTCCTACTCTGACTAGCACATGGCACTGGTAGCAATCCTGAGATTACTACTTTTGAGGTCCTACTTTTTAATTTAGCTCCTAGCTCCTGTCGTCGGCGGTAGTCGGGAGCAGCGTCGAGGAGGTGTGTGGAGAGGCCAATAAAAGGCACAGCAGGGAGTCCGGGGCCCAGCGTCGGTGACAGTCAGGTGCAGTGTGAGGAGGTGCGTGGAGAGGCCTATAAAAGGCACAGCAGGGAGTCCGGGGCCCAACGTCGGCGGCAGCGTGAGGAGATGCCTGGAGAGGCGTACTTGTGCAGCTACAGGGAGAAGGCAAAAAAGAAGTGGAAAGAAACAGAAAGGTGACGTCACAGCCAAGGGGGTAAGTGATTGGCTGGTGATTGGTGAGTATTTTTTCTTTTTTCTCTTCTATAACAGTGAGTAAACTTTAGCATTGTTGTTGCCAATTTAAGTGTATCTTAGGGTTAAGTCATGGCAGGAGAGCTCGGTCACGTGATATGCTCCTCCTGTACCATGTGGGAACTCAGGGACAATTCCGCTGTCCCTGACGACTACGTGTGCGGGAAGTGTGTCCTCCTCCAGCTCTTAATGGTCCGCGTTGCGGAATTGGAGCTGAGGGTGGATTCACTCTGCAGCATCCACGATGCTGAGAATGACGTGAGTAGCACGTGTAGCGAGTTGGCCTTACTGCAGGTTAAGGGTCCACAGCCAGCTAGGGAATGGAAGACCAGCAGGAAGAGCAGTGCAAGAAAGGTAGTGCAGGGGTCCCCTGCGGTCATCCCCCTGCAAAACAGATACACTGCTTTAGGTACTGTTGAGGGGGATGACTCATCAGGGGAGGGCAGCAGCAGCCAAGTTCATGGCACCATGGCTGGCTCTGCTGCACAAGAGGGCAGGAAAAAGAGTGGGAGAGCGATAGTGATAGGTGATTCAATTGTAAGGGGAATAGATAGGCGTTTCTGCGGCCGCAACCGAGACTCCAGGATGGTATGTTGCCTCCCTGGTGCAAAGGTCAAGGATGTCTCGGAGCGGGTGCAGGACATTCTGAAAAGGGAGGGTGAACAGCCAGTTGTCGTGATGCACATTGGTACCAACGATATAGGTAAAAAAAGGGATGAGGTCCTACAAGATGAATTTAAGGAGCTAGGAACTAAATTAAAACGTAGGACCTCAAAAGTAATAATCTCAGGATTGTTACCAGTGCCACGTGCAAGTCAGAGTAGGAATCGCAGGATAGCTCAGATGAATACGTGGCTTGAGCAGTGGTGCAGCAGGGAGGGATTCAAATTCCTGGGGCATTGGAACCGGTTCTGGGGGAGGTGGGACCAGTACAAACCGGACGGTCTGCACCTGGGCAGGACCGGAACCAATGTCCTAGGGGGAGTGTTTGCCAGTGCTGTTGGAGAGGAGTTAAACTAATATGGCAGGGGGATTGGAGCCAATGCAGGGAGACAGAGGGAAACAAAAAGGTGACAAAAGCAAAAGACAGAAAGGAGATGAGTAAAAGTGGAGGGCAGAGAAACCCAAGGCAAAAAACGAAAAGGGCCACTGAATACACAGGGGCTGCAGGAGGGGTCAAAACTAAAAATCATGGTTTAAAAACTAGTATTAAAACACTCTACCTAAATGCACACAGCGTTCGAAATAAAGTAAATGAGTTGATGGCACAAATCATTACAAATGGGTATGATTTGGTGGCCATTACAGAAACGTGGTTGCAGGGTGGTCAAGACTGGGAATTAAACATACAGGGGTATCTGACGATTCGGAAAGATAGACAAGATGGGAAAGGAGGTGGGGTAGCTCTGTTAATAAAGGATGATATCAGGGCAGTTGTGAGAGACGATATTGGCTCGAATGAACAAAATGTTGAATCATTGTGGGTGGAGATTAGAGATAGTAAGGGGAAAAAGTCACCGGTGGGTGTAGTTTATAGGCCCCCAAATAACAACTTCACGGTGGGGAGGGCAATAATCAAGGGAATAATGGAGACATGTGAAAAATGAACGGCAGTAATCATGGGGGATTTTAACCTACATATCGATTGGTCAAATCAAATCACACGGGGTAGCCTGGAGGAGATATTCATAGAATGCATACGGGATTCTGTTTTAGAATAGTATGTTACAGAACCTACAAGGGAGCAAGCTATCTTAGATCTGGTCCCGTGTAATGAGGCAGGAATAATAAACGATCTCCTAGTAAAAGATCCTCTCGGAATGAGTGATCATAGTATGGTTCAATTTGTAATACAGATTGAGGATGAGGAAGTAGTGTCTCAAACGAGCATACTATGCTTAAACAAAGGGGACTACAGTGGGATGAGGGCAGAGTTGGCTAAAGTAGACTGGAAACACAGACTAAACGGTGGCACAATTGAGGAACAGTGGAGGACTTTTAAGGAGTTCTTTCATAGTGCTCAACAAAAATATATTCCAGTGAAAAAGAAGGGCGGTAAGAGAAGGGATAACCAGCCGTGGATAACCAAGGAATTAAAGGAGAGTATCAAATTAAAAACCAATGCGTATAAGGTGGCCAAGGTTAGTGGGAAACTAGCAGATTGGGAACATTTTAAACGACAGCAAAGAATGACTAAGAAAGCAATAAAGAAAGGAAAGATAGATTACGAAAGGAAACTTGCGCAAAACATAAAAACAGATAGTAAAAGCTTTTACCGATATATAAAACGGAAAAGAGTGACTAAAATAAATGTTGGTCCCTTAGAAGATGAGAAGGGGGATTTAATGATGGGAAATGTGGAAATGGCTGAGATATAAACAATTCTTTTGCTTCAGTCTTCACAGTGGAAGACACAAAAACCATGCCAAAAATTGCTGGTCACGGGAATGTGGGAAGGGAGGACCTGGAGACAATCACTATCACTAGTGGGGTAGTGCTGGACAGGCTAATGGGACTCAAGGTAGACAAGTCCCCTGGTCCTGATGAAATGCATCCCAGGGTATTAAAAGAGATGGCAGAAGTTATAGCAGATGCATTCGTTATAATCTACCAAAAGTCTCTGGACTCAGGGGAGGTCCAGCGGATTGGAAAACAGCTAATGTTACGCCTCTGTTTAAAAAAGGGAGCAGACAAAAGGCAGGTAACGAAAGGCCGGTTAGTTTAACATCTGTAGTGGGGAAAATGCTTGAAACTATCATAAAGGAAGAAATAGCGGGACATCTAGATAGGAATAGTGCAATCAAGCAGATGCAGCATGGATTCATGAAGGGGAAATCATGTTTAACTAATTTACTGGAATTCTTTGAGGATATAACGAGCATGGTGGATAGAGGTGTACCGATCGATGTGGTGTATTTAGATTTCCAAAAGGCATTCGATAAGGTGCCACACAAAAGGTTACTGCAGAAGATAAGGGTGCGCGGAGTCAGAGGAAATGTATTAGCATGGATAGAGAATTGGCTGGCGAACAGAAAGCAGAGAGTCGGGATAAATGGGTCCTTTTCGGGTTGGAAATCGGTGGTTAGTGGTGTGCCACAGGGATCGGTGCTAGGACCACAACTGTTTACAATATACATAGATGACCTGGAAGAGGGGACAGAGTGTAGTGCTACAAAATTTGCAGATGACACAAAGATTAGTGGGAAAGCAGGTTGTGTAGAGGACACAGAAAGGCTGCAAAGAGATTTGGATAGGTTAAGCGAATGGGCTAAGGTTTGGCAGATGGAATACAATGTCGGAAAATGTGAGATCATCCACCTTGGGAAAAAGAACAGTAAAAGGGAATATTATTTGAATGGGGAGAAATTACAACACGCTGCGGTGCAGAGGGACCTGGGGGTCCTTGTGCATGAAACTCTTTTTGGAGTTCACCTGCAAAAACATAAAACATGTATCCGTGCCACCCGACCTGGATGACACACACAAGACATTTACAAGGCCCCTTTTTTATTTATTTTTTTGTGTTTTTTTTTTTTGGGGCACTAAAATCAAATTTTTCCTTTTTCCAGTGCCCCCTATAAAAGGAGAGGGGGACACTAAAAGCACCGGCAATTAAAACAAATTAAACTTTAAAACGTAAAATCAAATTAAAATTTGGTTGCCGGGCGTGATGATGCACTCCAGTCCCTCCGGTGCCCACCTCTCGCGGAAGGCCGCGAGCGTACCGGTGGACACCGCGTGCTCCATCTCCAAGGACACCCTGGATCGGATGTAAGAGCGGAAGAGAGGCAGGCAGTCAGGTTGAACGACCCCCTCGACCGCCCGCTGCCTGGACCGGCTGATGGCACCCTTGGCCGTGCCCAGGAGCAGTCCTACGAGGAGGCCCTCGGACCTACCCGCTCCCCTCCGCACAGGGTGCCCAAAGATCAGGAGAGTGGGACTGAAGTGCAGCCAGAATTTCAGGAGCAGCCCCTTCAAATAGTGGAACAGGGGCTGCAACCTTGTGCATTCAATAAAAACATGGAACACGGACTCCTCCAGACCGCAGAAATTGCAGGCGGCCTGGGAGTCCGTGAACCGGCTTAAAAATTTGTTGCACGGCACTGCTCCGTGCACCACCCTCCAGGCCAAGTCCCCGATGAATAGTGGGAGGACCCCTGCGTAGAGTGCCCTCCATCGGGGACCCCCGCCTCCTCCGGACGGCAAGATGGTACGCCATGGCGTGTCCGGACGGCCGGCGAGGATGGCAAAGTTGAGGGTGTGCAGGAGCAGCCCGTACAGGAAACCCCTCCGCGCGGAACTGAAAGGCACGGAGGGGATTTCCCCGAGGCGGCTCAAGTTGTGAGGCGCCGGCCCCCGAGGGAGGTTCCGGGGTTTGGCGCCGATGAGGAATTCCGTCCGGACGGGGGTCAGTTCGGACGGGATCTCCCCACGTGCTTGAGCCTCCTCGATACACCTAACCGAGTCAGGGCCCAGAGCTGTTTTTAGCGACTCGATGGCATCGGCCGCGCGGCGGACGTTGGCAGAATTTAGGCGCCGCGCCAGCGTGACTGGCGCCATCCAGCCCGCTCCTCCGCCATCGAGCAGGTCCCTGACCCTGGTCACCTCACCAGCCACAGCCCTCTCTTCCGACCGCCACATGAAGCCTCGGCCGTGGAGGTACGGATTCCCGAGCAGCGGTTCCTGCAGGACGGCCGCCACTCCAGCCGGCGGAGAGCTGCGCTTGGTGGAGACTTTGTTCCAGACCCTGATGAGTTCCCTGTAAAAGACAGGCAGCTCCCGGAGGGCGGTCCTGGCACCCCCCAAGTTCACAAACAGGAGCTGCGTGTCATAATTGAGGTCGAGCTGCTGGCGGAAGAAATACCTCGCCAGAGCACACCACCTAGGAGGGGGCTCGACGTAAAGGTATCTCTGCAGGGTCTGAAGACGGAAAGTCGCGAGCTGGGCGCTGACGCACACCAACGACTGACCGCCCTCCTCAAGCGGGAGACTCAAGACCGCGACAGAGACCCAGTGCTTCCTGTTGTTCCAGAAGAAGTCCACCAGCTTCTTCTGTATCTTGGCGACAAACGCAGGGGGAGGGGTCAAAGTGACCAGCCGGTACCACAGCATTGCGGCCACCAGCTGGTTTATGACTAGCGCTCGACCCCTGTAGGACAGCACTCGGAGCAGTCCTGTCCAGCGCCCTAGGCGAGCGGCGACCTTGGCCTCCAGCTCCTGCCAGTTCGCCGGCCAGGTTCCCTCGTCGGGGCTAAGGTAGACTCCCAGATAGAGGAGATGGGTCGTGCTCCAGGCAAAAGGCCTGAGCTCCTCCGGCAGGGAGTCCACCCGCCACTGACCCACCAGGAGTCCGGAACATTTCTCCCAGTTGATCCTGGCGGAGGACGCGGCCGAGTAAATCTCCTGGCACTCACGCATCCTCCGCAGGTCAGCGGGATCCTCTACCGCGAGGAGCACGTCATCGGCGTAAGCCGAGAGGACGACCTCCACGCCCGGCCCTTGCAGAGCCAGTCCCATCAACCTCGTCCGCAAGAGGCGCAGGAAAGGCTCCACGCAAACGGCGTATAACTGGCCGGACATGGGGCATCCCTGGCGCACCCCTCTCCTAAAGCGAAGGGGCGCCGTCAAGGACCCGTTAACCTTAATCAGACACTCCGCGGCGGCGTACAAAAGTCGGATCCGGGCGACGAAATGCGTCCCGAACCCGAAAGCGCGCAGAGTTCCGAGCAGATAGTCGTGATCCACCCTGTCGAACGCCTTCTCTTGGTCGAGGGATAGGAAGGCGACCGACAGACCAGCCTCCTGGGAGCAATGGATGAGGTCCCGGACCAGATGGATGTTGTCGTGGATTGTCCGGCCCGGGACCGTGTATGACTGGTCGGGGTGGATCATGTGGTCCAGCACGGCACCAAGGCGAGCAGACATCGCCCTGGCGAAGATTTTGTAGTCCGTGCTGAGGAGGGAGACCGGGCGCCAGTTCTTAAGGAGGCGGAGATCGCCCTTCTTAGGCAGCAGGACGATGACTGCCCTGCGCCAAGAGAGGGGCATCTCCCCGGTCGCCAGACTTTCCCCCAGGACCCGCGCGTAGTCGCCCCCCAGGACGTCCCAGAACGCCCTGTGGAACTCCACGGTCAGCCCGTCCAGCCCCGGGGATTTTCCCCTCGAGAGCCGGGCGAGGGCACCGGTCAGCTCCGCCAGGCTTAGCGGAGCTTCCAGATTTTCGGCGCCCTCCGGGCTGACCTTCGGCAGGTCCTCCCACAAAACTCTACGCGCTTCCTCGCTGGACAGATCCGGAGAGAACAGAGCCCCGTAATATTCACGGACCCTGTTGTTGACGCCCTCCGGATCCGAGACGAGAGAGCCGTCGTCGGCCAGCAGCGTCAAGAGCTGCTTACGGACACTCTGCCTTTTTTCCAGCGAGTAGAAGAAGGGGGAGCCGCGGTCCAGATCCCGCAGGAACCGGATCCGCGACCTCACGAACGCGCCTCGGGACCCGACGAGCTGCAGGTCCTTCAGCGCGGCCTTCTTCGCTTCGTACACCGTCCGCAGGGCCGGCTCCTGGACGACTTGACCGAGACGGGCTTCCAGGTCGAGCACCTCTTTTTCTAGGCGCCCGACTCTGGCCGCCCGCCTCTTGGTCGACCCCCTCGCGTACTCTTGACAGAAGACGCGGACGTGAGCCTTGCCCACGTCCCACCATAGCCTCAAGGAGGGGAAGCCCCCCTGCTTCCTTCTCCAGTCGGACCAGAATCGACGGAACGAGTCCTGGAAACGCACGTCCTCCAGCAGCCGGTTGTTAAAGTGCCAGTACGCGGACCCCGCCCTCGCGCGGAGCGAAGCGAGCTCCGCCCACACCAGGTGGTGGTCCGAACACGGCACCGGCCGCATGGAGGCCGCCGGGACGCAGGAAACGTACGCCCGAGACACGTAAAGGCGGTCGACTCTAGACCATCCAACTCCAGGCCTCACCCAAGTAAAGGCGCTGGAGTCGGGGTGGAGATTTCGCCAGACGTCCACCAAGTCGAAGGACCCGACCAGGTCCCTCAACTTCTCCATCGCCGTCATGCACTGCGGGGCACCGGAGCGGTCCCTCGCCTCGAGGGTGCAGTTAAAATCCCCCCCGAGGACAATGCAGTCACCGACGTCGACGGAGCCAAGAAGAGCGGACACCTCTTCAAAGAAGCGCGTTTGCTGCGGGCCGGGATGAGGGGCGTACACGTTCACGAGATGGAGCGGCACGTCCCCCAGGCGAACCGTTACGTGCAGCAAGCGGCCTGGCACGGGCTCCTCGACCCCCAAGATCTCCGGCTGAAAATGCGGGCCCAGCAAGATGGCCACCCCACTAGAAATGGCGGTGAGGTGGCTCATGCGGACCTCTCCTTGCCATTCCAGGAGCCACGTGGCTTCGTCTCCCGGAACGGTGTGGGTTTCTTGCAGGAAGCACACCGCATATTTCCCCTCCCGCAGGAGCGAAAAATTGTCAAATCTACGGCGTGCCCCTCTGCCGCCGTTGATGTTGAGGCTGGCTATGGTTATCTTCATGGCAAAAGCATAGTGCAACCTCTACCTTAACCTATTGTGGGGGAGGGAGCGGAGTCTTTTGTTGAACTCCGCTCCCTCCGCAGCCCAGCGAGGAGTCCCTCGAGCTCGCGCAGCTCAAGGTGCTGCTCCTTTGTCAAGGGCCCGCCCGCGGCCAAGGTTTTAGCGGCGGCGCGGACGGACCCCTTGATCAGTTCCGGCTCGGACCATTTTTCCAGGGCCAGTCGGGCTTGGTCGCGGCGACCCCGGCTCTGGGCCAAAAAGTCCCGGAGTTCCTTTGCAGGAACGAGGAGGGCCTCAGCGGCGGCCGCGAGCAGATCCACCGCCTCCCTGGCGGTGGTCTCTAGTTCTTCTCCCGCGTCCCCCACCGAGTCCCCGTCCTCCTCCGGGAGGTGGCCGCCAGCAGCCGGCCCATCGACCGCACAAGGTACGGCAAATGAACCGGCCGCTCCAACCGGCCCTGGCACTGCCCCGATCCCACCCCCAGGATCGTCGGCAGAGGAGTCCCCACTGGGCTCTTTTAAAAATGGTGCTGGGTCGGGAAATGACAGCGGAAGGGGTTCCCCCTCCGCCCCAGGAACCGGAGAACAAGGAGAGACCCGGCCATAGGAAATCCCCAGGCTCTCCAAGTGCTCCAGCTCCACAGCAAGAGGCGAGGGTGGGTGTTCCTCCCCCTCCCCGCTGCCACCCCCCGGCCCAGCATCTACAGTGTCATTAAAACCACTAAATTGTTTTTCTGCCGGGGCGAGCGACTCCCGGGGGAAGTTGGATAATAGCTGGGCGGGCTCAGGTTCGGCCTTTTCGGCCCCGCCCGCCTCGGTCCCCGGGACGCTCGACCCGGCGGCTACGCATTCTTCCACTGGCCCCACGCCCCCCACGACAGGCAGATCTTCCACGCCCTCCCCAGGAGGCAGCGGCTGGGCAGCCTCGACTGCCTCACCCTCCCCGGGGAAAGACTCCTCGCGCCTGCAGCGCAATTTGGGGGCGCTGGTGGGGGACGCGGGACACGCGGCGGGCACCGACTCCTCCGCGGAGGGATGTTGTTCCCCCTCCGCCTCATTGGGGCGGTGCCTCTTTTTGTTCCTGGGGGCGCGCGGAGTCAGGGAGACCTCCATGTCTGCCGAGGCCTCCCGCTCCGCCTCCCCCTTTTCCTTTTCTTGCCCGCGCCCGGGCCCCTCTGTGGTGTTGTTCAAGGGCTCGGGCACGGGCTCGGGGCACCCCGCGCTCGCCGGTGACGGGGTTGGGCTGAGCGCGGTGGTCAAATTATCCGGCGCACTGAGGGGACCCGCCTCTTGATGTTTTGTCTTCTTCCGCGCCTTCTTTCCGGTCGGACGCTCTCCCTCCCCCCCGCCGGAGGCCCTGAAAACAAAGGCCTCTGACGATGCCCGCGCACCCATGGCTCCCGGCACGCGGACGCAACTAGGGGGAGGGGTGGCGGCGGCGCCAGCTATGGCCGCCTTCGGTGGTTTGGCGGCCTTGGAGGCGGGGCAGTTCTTACGAACGTGCCCCACCTCCCTGCAGGCATGGCACCGCACGCCGTCCGACGTCCAGAAGACGCGGTAGGCAGTCCCCTCGTGCACCACATTAAAGTGCCCTTCTGTCATGTCCTCCCGCGCCAGCCGGACAAAGAGCTGGCGGCGGAAGGAGAACACGTGGCGCAGGCTGTTCTCCCTGAGGCCGAGCGGTATGGGGTTGATCCCTGACCTTACCTCCCCCAGTTGTTGTAGGTGAGGGAGGAGGAGCCCAGCGGGAACAAAGGGCGGGACGTTCGACACGATGACCCTCTGCGCGGTGGCTTCGAGAGGATCCACCGGCAGGAACGTCCCGCCCACCGTGAGCCCCTTTTCGAGGGCCAGGGACACCGCCCGCTCCGACCCCAGGAAGAAAACAGCCTTCCCAGACATCTTGGAGGCTGCGACAATGGCCGAGGGGCCGACTACCCCAGCCATCGCCCGCACGCACTCCTCGATGCTCATTGTGGGGTGAGTGTAGCTCTTGACCCCGTGTTTTTTTGTTATAAGTGTAAATGGTGGCAGGGCAGCGGGTGGCGCAGGAGGTGCTGTGGAAGCGGTTGCCACCTGCGCATACGTCCTTGCTGGCCCTGCCACCGGCGTGGATGGGGTCGCCATCACGGGGTCCCTTTAAGGGCTACACCCACCCCAAAGTCACAGGCCTTAATGGTCTTTAATGGCCTCTTATGTTAACTGAGCAGAGGAGCCCTTAACGAGGCACCTCTCCCCTCGTTGACAATTGGGGAGAGGCCTTGCTCCCTCTGCTCAGTTGTCTTAATTGTTTTTTTTTAAATTTGGAAGGAAAGGGTTCTCAGAGAGAGAGGGGAGAAACAGAGTAGCAGAGAAAAGAGAGAGGGGGGTGGGAAGGGGGGGGGGCTGCGAGGGCAGGTCTCTCCTCGCAGCTGTGGGTGGGTGCACTCCCCAGATGGCAAAACACAAAAGTCTTTGAGGTGGTCTTCAGGTGGGGGGAGAAGATGTCTTCACCTGGGGTAGCTGGAGCCACCAGGCACTCCTAACGATCTTTAATTGGGTGATTAATAACAATCTTCAGCCTGGTAGCTCCAGCTATCCCAGGCTAGGCAAATGTGGGGGGTGGGGGGGGTTCCAATTGTGGGGGGGGGCCTAGTTGTAAGCACGGCCCCCACGCACACTACCACACACACACACACACCCCCCGCGATGTTCCGGCCCTCAGTGGTCTTCTTTCCTCCCCCCACCGATACAACAAAGTCTGTTTGGGGAAATGCACCCACACCCACCTGTAGAATGTAGAGTCTCCCTCCTTCCACACTGGATGTTGTTGCGGTTTTTCCCCCTCTCTCCAACTCCTTGCAGAAATGATAAAGATGTTAAATGTTTTCTTTTCTCCTCCTCTCCCTCTGGGTAAAAGTTGAAGGTGAAGCCCCTTCCTTCCTTCTCTTCCTGGGCTGGTCTCAGGGCTCTCCAGGCAGGAGCTCAAGTTGCTAGCTGCTTCCCTCACTGCTCACAGCTCCCACTGAGCAGGACACGCCTCTACTGCTCCACGATTGGTCCTTGTGCATGAAAATCTTTTAGAGTCTACCTGTGAAAACATAAAACAATAACGGTGCCACCCAACCTGGGTGACACTCCAGACATTTACAAGGCCCTTTTTTTCCCCCCCTTTTTTTGTTTTTTTTTTGTGTTTTTCTTTTTTTGGTTTTTTTTTTTGGGCACTAAAATCACAATTTTCCCCAGTGCCCCCTATAAAAGGGAAGGGGGACACTAAAATCACCGGCAATTAAAACAAATTAAACTTAAAAAACGTAAAATCAAATTAAAATTTGGTTGCCGGGCGTGATGATGCACTCCAGTCCCTCCGGTGCCCACCTCTCGCGGAAGGCCGCGAGCGTACCGGTGGACACCGCGTGCTCCATCTCCAAGGACACCCTGGACCGGATGTAAGAGCGGAAGAGAGGCAGGCAGTCAGGTTGAACGACCCCCTCGACCGCCCGCTGCCTGGACCGGCTGATGGCACCCTTGGCCGTGCCCAGGAGCAGTCCTACGAGGAGGCCCTCGGACCTACCCGCTCCCCTCCGCTCAGGGTGCCCAAAGATCAGGAGTGTGGGACTGAAGTGCAGCCAGAATTTCAGGAGCAGCCCCTTCAAATAATGGAACAGGGGCTGCAACCTCGTACACTCAATAAAAACATGGAACACGGACTCCTCCAGACCGCAGAAATTGCAGGCGGCTTGGGAGTCCGTGAACCGGCTTAAAAATTTATTGCACGGCACTGCTCCGTGCACCACCCTCCAGGCCAAGTCCCCGATGAATAGTGGGAGGACCCCTGCGTAGAGTGCCCTCCATCGGGGACCCCCGCCTCCTCCGGACGGCAAGATGGTACGCCATGGCGTGTCCGGACGGCCGGCGAGGATGGCAAAGTTGAGGGTGTGCAGGAGCAGCCCGTACAGGAAACCCCTCCGCGCGGAACTGAAAGGCACGGAGGGGATTTCCCCGAGGCGGCTCAAGTTGTGAGGCGCCGGCCCCCGAGGGAGGTTCCGGGGTTTGGCGCCGATGAGGAATTCCGTCCGGACGGGGGTCAGTTCGGACGGGATCTCCCCACGTGCTTGAGCCTCCTCGATACACCTAACCGAGTCAGGGCCCAGAGCTGTTTTTAGCGACTCGATGGCATCGGCCGCGTGGCGGACGTTGGCAGAATTTAGGCGCCGCGCCAGCGTGTCTGGCGCCATCCAGCCTGCTCCTCCGCCATCGAGCAGGTCCCTGACCCTGGTCACCTCACCAGCCACAGCCCTCTCTTCCGACCGCCACATAAAACCTCGGCCGTGGAGGTACGGATTCCCGAGCAGCGGCTCCTGCAGGACGGCCGCTACTCCAGCCGGTGGAGAGCTGCGCTTGGTGGAGACTTTGTTCCAGACCCTGATGAGTTGCCTGTAAAAGACAGGCAGCTCCCGGAGGGCGGTCCTGGCACCCCCCAAGTTCACAAACAGGAGCTGCGTGTCATAATTGAGGTCGAGCTGCTGGCGGAAGAAATACCTCGCCAGAGCGCACCACCTAGGAGGGGGCTCGACGTAAAGGTATCTCTGCAGGGTCTGAAGACGGCAAGTCGCGAGCTGGGCGCTGACGCACACCAACGACTGACCGCCCTCCTCAAGCGGGAGACTCAAGACCGCGGCAGAGACCCAGTGCTTCCTGTTGTTCCAGAAGAAGTCCACCAGCTTCTTCTGTATCTTGGCGACAAACGCAGGGGGAGGGGTCAAAGTGACCAGCCGGTACCACAGCATTGCGGCCACCAGCTGGTTTATGACTAGCGCTCGACCCCTGTAGGACAGCACTCGGAGCAGTCCTGTCCAGCGCCCTAGGCGAGCGGCGACCTTGGCCTCCAGCTCCTGCCAGTTCGCCGGCCAGGTTCCCTCGTCGGGGCTAAGGTAGACTCCCAGATAGAGGAGATGGGTCGTGCTCCAGGCAAAAGGCCTGAGCTCCTCCGGCAGGGAGTCCACCCGCCACTGACCCACCAGGAGTCCGGAACATTTCTCCCAGTTGATCCTGGCGGAGGACGCGGCCGAGTAAATCTCCTGGCACTCACGCATCCTCCGCAGGTCAGCGGGATCCTCTACCGCGAGGAGCACGTCATCGGCGTAAGCCGAGAGGACGACCTCCACGCCCGGCCCTTGCAGAGCCAGTCCCGTCAACCTCGTCCGCAAGAGGCGCAGGAAAGGCTCCACGCAAACGGCGTATAACTGGCCGGACATGGGGCATCCCTGGCGCACCCCTCTCCTAAAGCGAAGGGGCGCCGTCAAGGACCCGTTAACCTTAATCAGACACTCCGCGGCGGCGTACAAAAGTCGGATCCGGGCGACGAAATGCGTCCCGAACCCGAAAGCGCGCAGAGTTCCGAGCAGATAGTCGTGATCCACCCTGTCGAACGCCTTCTCTTGGTCGAGGGATAGGAAGGCGACCGACAGACCAGCCTCCTGGGAGCAATGGATGAGGTCCCGGACCAGATGGATGTTGTCGTGGATTGTCCGGCCCGGGACCGTGTATGACTGGTCGGGGTGGATCATGTGGTCCAGCACGGCACCAAGGCGAGCAGACATCGCCCTGGCGAAGATTTTGTAGTCCGTGCTGAGGAGGGAGACCGGGCGCCAGTTCTTAAGGAGGCGGAGATCGCCCTTCTTAGGCAGCAGGACGATGACTGCCCTGCGCCAAGAGAGGGGCATCTCCCCGGTCGCCAGACTTTCCCCCAGGACCCGCGCGTAGTCGCTCCCCAGGACGTCCCAGAACGCCCTGTGGAACTCCACGGTCAGCCCGTCCAGCCCCGGGGATTTTCCCCTCGAGAGCCGGGCGAGGGCACCGGTCAGCTCCGCCAGGCTTAGCGGAGCTTCCAGATTTTCGGCGCCCTCCGGGCCGACCTTCGGCAGGTCCTCCCACAAAACTCTACGCGCTTCCTCGCTGGACGGATCCGGAGAGAACAGAGCCCCGTAATATTCACGGACCCTGTTGTTGACGCCCTCCGGATCCGAGACGAGAGAGCCGTCGTCGGCCAGCAGCGTCAAGAGCTGCTTACGGACACTCTGCCTTTTTTCCAGCGAGTAGAAGAAGGGGGAGCCGCGGTCCAGATCCCGCAGGAACCGGATCCGCGACCTCACGAACGCGCCTCGGGACCCGACGAGCTGCAGGTCCTTCAGCGCGGCCTTCTTCGCTTCGTACACCGTCCGCAGGGCCGGGTCCTGGACGACTTGACCGAGACGGGCTTCCAGGTCGAGCACCTCTTTTTCTAGGCGCCCGACTCTGGCCGCCCGCCTCTTGGTCGACCCCCTCGCGTACTCTTGACAGAAGACGCGGACGTGAGCCTTGCCCACGTCCCACCATAGCCTCAAGGAGGGGAAGCCCCCCTGCTTCCTTCTCCAGTCGGACCAGAATCGACGGAACGAGTCCTGGAACCGCACGTCCTCCAGCAGCTGGTTGTTAAAATGCCAGTACGCGGACCCCGTCCTCGCGCGGAGCGAAGCGAGCTCCGCCCACACCAGGTGGTGGTCCGAACACGGCACCGGCCGCATGGAGGCCGCCGGGACGCAGGAAACGTACGCCCGAGACACGTAAAGGCGGTCGACTCTAGACCATCCAACTCCAGGCCTCACCCAAGTAAAGGCGCTGGAGTCGGGGTGGAGATTTCGCCAGACGTCCACCAAGTCGAAGGACCCGACCAGGTCCCTCAACTTCTCCATCGCCGTCATGCACTGCGGGGCACCGGAGCGGTCCCTCGCCTCGAGGGTGCAGTTAAAATCCCCCCCGAGGACAATGCAGTCGCCGACGTCGACGGAGCCAAGAAGAGCGGACACCTCTTCAAAGAAGCGCGTTTGCTGCGGGCCGGGATGAGGGGCGTACACGTTCACGAGATGGAGCGGCACGTCCCCCAGGCGAACCGTTACGTGCAGCAAGCGGCCTGGCACGGGCTCCTCGACCCCCAAGATCTCCGGCTGAAAATGCGGGCCCAGCAAGATGGCCACCCCACTAGAAATGGCGGTGAGGTGGCTCATGCGGACCTCTCCTTGCCATTCCAGGAGCCACGTGGCTTCGTCTCCCGGAACGGTGTGGGTTTCTTGCAGGAAGCACACCGCATATTTCCCCTCCCGCAGGAGCGAAAAATTGTCAAATCTACGGCGTGCCCCTCTGCCGCCGTTGATGTTGAGGCTGGCTATGGTTATCTTCATGGCAAAAGCATAGTGCAACCTCTACCTTAACCTATTGTGGGGGAGGGAGCGGAGTCTTTTGTTGAACTCCGCTCCCTCCGCAGCCCAGCGAGGAGTCCCTCGAGCTCGCGCAGCTCAAGGTGCTGCTCCTTTGTCAAGGGCCCGCCCGCGGCCAAGGTTTTGACGGCGGCGCGGACGGACCCCTTGATCAGTTCC
Source organism: Pristiophorus japonicus (assembly GCF_044704955.1). NCBI lineage: Eukaryota > Metazoa > Chordata > Chondrichthyes > Pristiophoridae > Pristiophorus > Pristiophorus japonicus. The sequence goes on from NC_091982.1 coordinate 50,869,188, forward strand.
GGCTCGGACCATTTTTCCAGGGCCAGTCGGGCTTGGTCGCGGCGACCCCGGCTCTGGGCCAAAAAGTCCCGGAGTTCCTTTGCAGGAACGAGGAGGGCCTCAGCGGCGGCCGCGAGCAGATCCACCGCCTCACTGGCGGTGGTCTCTAGGTCTTCACCCGCGTCCCCCACCGAGTCCCCGTCCTCCTCCGGGAGGTGGCCGCCAGCAGCCGGCCCATCGACCGCACAAGGTACGGCAAATGAACCGGCCGCTCCAACCGGCCCTGGCACTGCCCCGATCCCACCCCCAGGATCGTCGGCAGAGGAGTCCCCACTGGGCTCTTTTAAAAATGGTGCTGGGTCGGGAAATGACAGCGGAAGGGGTTCCCCCTCCGCCCCAGGAACCGGAGAACAAGGAGAGACCCGGCCATAGGAAATCCCCAGGCCCTCCAAGTGCTCCAGCTCCAAAGTAAGGGGCGAGGGTGGGTGTTCCTCCCCCTCCCCGCTGCCACCCCCCGGCCCAGCATCTACAGTTTCATTAAAATCAATATATTTTGTTTCTGCCGGGTCGAGCAACTCCCGGGGGAAGTTGGGTAATAGCTGGGCGGGCTCAGGTTCGGCCTTTTCGGCCTCGCCCGCCTCAGTCCCCGGGACGCCCGGCCCGGCGGCTACGCATTCCTCCGCGGTCCCCACGCCCCCCACGACAGGCAGATCTTCCACTCCATCCCCGGGAGGCAGAGGCTGGGCAGCCTCAACTGTCTCACCCTCCCCGGGGAAAGACTCCTCGCGCCTGCAGCGCAATTTGGGGGCGCTGGTGGGGGACGCGGGACACGCGGCGGGCACCGACTCCTCCGCGGAGGGATATTGTTCCCCCTCCGCGTCATTGGGGCGGTGCCTCTTTTTGTTCCTGGGGGCGCGCGGAGTCAGGGAGACCTCCATGTCTGCCGAGGCCTCCCGCTCCGCTCCCCCCTTTTCCTTTTCTTGCCCGCGCCCGGGCCCCTCTGTGGTGTTGTTCAAGGGCTCGGGCACGGGCTCGGGGCACCCCGCGCTCGCCGGTGACGGGGTTGGGCTGAGCGCGGTGGTCAAATTATCCGGCGCACCGAGGGGACCCGCCTCTTGATGTTTTGTCTTCTTCCGCGCCTTCTTTCCGGTCGGACGCTCTCCCTCCCCCCCGCCGGAGGCCCTGAAAACAAAGGCCTCCGACGATGCCCGCGCACCCATGGCTCCCGGCACGCGGACGCAACTAGGGGGAGGGGTGGCGGCAGCGCCAGCCTTGGCCGCCTTCGGTGGTTTGGCGGCCTTGGAGGCGGGGCAGTTCTTGCGAACATGCCCCACCTCCCTGCAGGCATGGCACCGCACGCCGTCCGACGTCCAGAAGACGCGGTAGGCAGTCCCCTCGTGCACCACATTAAAGTGCCCTTCTGTCATGTCCTCCCGCGCCAGCCGGACAAAGAGCTGGCGGCGGAAGGAGAACACGTGGCGCAGGCTGTTCTCCCTGAGGCCGAGCGGTATGGGGTTGATCCCTGACCTTACCTCCCCCAGTTGTTGTAGGTGAGGGAGGAGGAGCCCAGCGGGAACAAAGGGCGGGACGTTCGACACGATGACCCTCTGCGCGGTGGCTTCGAGAGGATCCACCGGCAGGAACGTCCCGCCCACCGTGAGCCCCTTTTCGAGGGCCAGGGACACCGCCCGCTCCGACCCCAGGAAGAAAACAGCCTTCCCAGACATCTTGGAGGCTGCGACAATGGCCGAGGGGCCGACTACCCCAGCCATCGCCCGCACGCACTCCTCGATGCTCATTGTGGGGTGAGTGTAGCTCTTGACCCCGTGTTTTTTTGTTCTAAGTGTAAATGGTGGCAGGGCAGCGGGTGGCGCAGGAGGTGCTGTGGAAGCGGTTGCCACCTGCGCATACGTCCTTGCTGGCCCTGCCACCGGCGTGGATGGGGTCGCCATCACGGGGTCCCTTTAAGGGCTACACCCACCCCAAAGTCACAGGCCTTAATGGTCTTTAATGGCCTCGTGTATTTAACTGAGCAGAGGAGCCCTTAACGAGGCACCTCTCCCCTCGTTGACAATTGGGGAGAGGCCTTGCTCCCTCTGCTCAGTTGTCTTAATTGTTTTTTTTTTAAATTTGGAAGGAAAGGGTTCTCAGAGAGAGAGGGGAGAAACAGAGTAGCAGAGAAAGAGAGAGGGGGGTGGGAAGGGGGGGGGCTGCGAGGGCAGGTCTCCCCTCGCAGCTGTGGGTGGGTGCACTCCCCAGATGGCAAAACACAAAAGTCTTTGGGGTGGTCTTCAGGTGGGGGGAGAAGATGTCTTCACCTGGGGTAGCTGGAGCCACCAGGCACTCCCAACGATCTTTAATTGGGTGATTGAGAAAAACAACAATCTTCAGCCTGGTAGCTCCAGCTATCCCAGGCTAGGCAAATGTGGGGGGGGGTGGGGGGGGTTCCAATTGTGGGGGGGGCCTAGTTGTAAGCACGGCCCCCACGCACACTACCACACACACACACACCCCCCGCGATGTTCCGGCCCTCAGTGGTCTTCTTTCCTCCCCCCACCGATACAACAAAGTCTGTTTGGGGAAATGCACCCACACCCACCTGTAGAGATAGTAGAGTCTCCCTCCTTCCACACTGGATGTTGTTGTCTTTTCCCCCTCTCTCCAACTCCTTGCAGAAATGATAAAGTTGGTAAAAGTTTTCTGTTCTCCTCCTCTCCCTCTGGATAAAAGTTGAAGGTGAAGCCCCTTCCTTCCTTCTCTTCCTGGGCTGGTCTCAGGGCTCTCCAGGCAGGAGCTCAAGTTGCTAGCTGCTTCCCTCACTGCTCACAGCTCCCACTGAGCAGGACACGCCTCTACTGCTCCACGATTGGTCCTTGTGCATGAAACTCTTTTTGGAGTTCACCTGCAAAACATAAAACATTAAACGGTGCCACCCGACCTGGGTGACACTCCAGACATTTACAAGGCCCTTTTTTCCCCCCTTTTTTGTGTTTTTTTGTGTTTTTTCTTTTTTTTTTTGTTTTTTTTTTGGGCACTAAAATCACAATTTTTCCCCAGTGCCCCCTATAAAAGGGAAGGGGACACTAAAAGCACCGGCAATTAAAACAAATTAACTTTAAAACGTAAAATCAAATTAAAATTTGGTTGCCGGGCGTGATGATGCACTCCAGTCCCTCCGGTGCCCACCTCTCGCGGAAGGCCGCGAGCGTACCGGTGGACACCGCGTGCTCCATCTCCAAGGACACCCTGGACCGGATGTAAGAGCGGAAGAGAGGCAGGCAGTCAGGTTGAACGACCCCCTCGACCGCCCGCTGCCTGGACCGGCTGATGGCACCCTTGGCCGTGCCCAGGAGCAGTCCTACGAGGAGGCCTTCGGACCTACCCGCTCCCCTCCGCACAGGGTGCCCAAAGATCAGGAGAGTGGGACTGAAGTGCAGCCAGAATTTCAGGAGCAGCCCCTTCAAATAATGGAACAGGGGCTGCAACCTTGTGCACTCAATAAAAACATGGAACACGGACTCCTCCAGACCGCAGAAATTGCAGGCGGCCTGGGAGTCCGTGAACCGGCTTAAAAATTTGTTGCACGGCACTGCTCCGTGCACCACCCTCCAGGCCAAGTCCCCGATGAATAGTGGGAGGACCCCTGCGTAGAGTGCCCTCCATCGGGGACCCCCGCCTCCTCCGGACGGCAAGATGGTACGCCATGGCGTGTCCGGACGGCCGGCGAGGATGGCAAAGTTGAGGGTGTGCAGGAGCAGCCCGTACAGGAAACCCCTCCGCGCGGAACTGAAAGGCACGGAGGGGATTTCCCCGAGGCGGCTCAAGTTGTGAGGCGCCGGCCCCCGAGGGAGGTTCCGGGGTTTGGCGCCGATGAGGAATTCCGTCCGGACGGGGGTCAGTTCGGACGGGATCTCCCCACGTGCTTGAGCCTCCTCGATACACCTAACGGAGTCAGGGCCCAGAGCTGTTTTTAGCGACTCGATGGCATCGGCCGCGTGGCGGACGTTGGCAGAATTTAGGCGCCGCGCCAGCGTGACTGGCGCCATCCAGCCCGCTCCTCCGCCATCGAGCAGGTCCCTGACCCTGGTCACCTCACCAGCCACAGCCCTCTCTTCCGACCGCCACATAAAACCTCGGCCGTGGAGGTACGGATTCCCGAGCAGCGGCTCCTGCAGGACGGCCGCCACTCCAGCCGGTGGAGAGCTGCGCTTGGTGGAGACTTTGTTCCAGACCCTGATGAGTTCCCTGTAAAAGACAGGCAGCTCCCGGAGGGCGGTCCTGGCACCCCCCAAGTTCACAAACAGGAGCTGCGTGTCATAATTGAGGTCGAGCTGCTGGCGGAAGAAATACCTCGCCAGAGCGCACCACCTAGGAGGGGGCTCGACGTAAAGGTATCTCTGCAGGGTCTGAAGACGGAAAGTCGCGAGCTGGGCGCTGACGCACACCAACGACTGACCGCCCTCCTCAAGCGGGAGACTCAAGACCGCGGCAGAGACCCAGTGCTTCCTGTTGTTCCAGAAGAAGTCCACCAGCTTCTTCTGTATCTTGGCGACAAACGCAGGGGGAGGGGTCAAAGTGACCAGCCGGTACCACAGCATTGCGGCCACCAGCTGGTTTATGACTAGCGCTCGACCCCTGTAGGACAGCACTCGGAGCAGTCCTGTCCAGCGCCCTAGGCGAGCGGCGACCTTGGCCTCCAGCTCCTGCCAGTTCGCCGGCCAGGCTCCCTCGTCGGGGCTAAGGTAGACTCCCAGATAGAGGAGATGGGTCGTGCTCCAGGCAAAAGGCCTGAGCTCCTCCGGCAGGGAGTCCACCCGCCACTGACCCACCAGGAGTCCGGAACATTTCTCCCAGTTGATCCTGGCGGAGGACGCGGCCGAGTAAATCTCCTGGCACTCACGCATCCTCCGCAGGTCAGCGGGATCCTCTATCGCGAGGAGCACGTCATCGGCGTAAGCCGAGAGGACGACCTCCACGCCCGGCCCTTGCAGAGCCAGTCCCGTCAACCTCGTCCGCAAGAGGCGCAGGAAAGGCTCCACGCAAACGGCGTATAACTGGCCGGACATGGGGCATCCCTGGCGCACCCCTCTCCTAAAGCGAAGGGGCGCCGTCAAGGACCCGTTAACCTTAATCAGACACTCCGCGGCGGCGTACAAAAGTCGGATCCGGGCGACGAAATGCGTCCCGAACCCGAAAGCGCGCAGAGTTCCGAGCAGATAGTCGTGATCCACCCTGTCGAACGCCTTCTCTTGGTCGAGGGATAGGAAGGCGACCGACAGACCAGCCTCCTGGGAGCAATGGATGAGGTCCCGGACCAGATGGATGTTGTCGTGGATTGTCCGGCCCGGGACCGTGTATGACTGGTCGGGGTGGATCATGTGGTCCAGCACGGCACCAAGGCGAGCAGACATCGCCCTGGCGAAGATTTTGTAGTCCGTGCTGAGGAGGGAGACCGGGCGCCAGTTCTTAAGGAGGCGGAGATCGCCCTTCTTAGGCAGCAGGACGATGACTGCCCTGCGCCAAGAGAGGGGCATCTCCCCGGTCGCCAGACTTTCCCCCAGGACCCGCGCGTAGTCGCTCCCCAGGACGTCCCAGAACGCCCTGTGGAACTCCACGGTCAGCCCGTCCAGCCCCGGGGATTTTCCCCTCGAGAGCCGGGCGAGGGCACCGGTCAGCTCCGCCAGGCTTAGCGGAGCTTCCAGATTTTCGGCGCCCTCCGGGCCGACCTTCGGCAGGTCCTCCCACAAAACTCTACGCGCTTCCTCGCTGGACGGATCCGGAGAGAACAGAGCCCCGTAATATTCACGGACCCTGTTGTTGACGCCCTCCGGATCCGAGACGAGAGAGCCGTCGTCGGCCAGCAGCGTCAAGAGCTGCTTACGGACACTCTGCCTTTTTTCCAGCGAGTAGAAGAAGGGGGAGCCGCGGTCCAGATCCCGCAGGAACCGGATCCGCGACCTCACGAACGCGCCTCGGGACCCGACGAGCTGCAGGTCCTTCAGCGCGGCCTTCTTCGCTTCGTACACCGTCCGCAGGGCCGGGTCCTGGACGACTTGACCGAGACGGGCTTCCAGGTCGAGCACCTCTTTTTCTAGGCGCCCGACTCTGGCCGCCCGCCTCTTGGTCGACCCCCTCGCGTACTCTTGACAGAAGACGCGGACGTGAGCCTTGCCCACGTCCCACCATAGCCTCAAGGAGGGGAAGCCCCCCTGCTTCCTTCTCCAGTCGGACCAGAATCGACGGAACGAGTCCTGGAACCGCACGTCCTCCAGCAGCCGGTTGTTAAAGTGCCAGTACGCGGACCCCGTCCTCGCGCGGAGCGAAGCGAGCTCCGCCCACACCAGGTGGTGGTCCGAACACGGCACCGGCCGCATGGAGGCCGCCGGGACGCAGGAAACGTACGCCCGAGACACGTAAAGGCGGTCGACTCTAGACCATCCAACTCCAGGCCTCACCCAAGTAAAGGCGCTGGAGTCGGGGTGGAGATTTCGCCAGACGTCCACCAAGTCGAAGGACCCGACCAGGTCCCTCAACTTCTCCATCGCCGTCATGCACTGCGGGGCACCGGAGCGGTCCCTCGCCTCGAGGGTGCAGTTAAAATCCCCCCCGAGGACAATGCAGTCGCCGACGTCGACGGAGCCAAGAAGAGCGGACACCTCTTCAAAGAAGCGCGTTTGCTGCGGGCCGGGATGAGGGGCGTACACGTTCACGAGATGGAGCGGCACGTCCCCCAGGCGAACCGTTACGTGCAGCAAGCGGCCTGGCACGGGCTCCTCGACCCCCAAGATCTCCGGCTGAAAATGCGGGCCCAGCAAGATGGCCACCCCACTAGAAATGGCGGTGAGGTGGCTCATGCGGACCTCTCCTTGCCATTCCAGGAGCCACGTGGCTTCGTCTCCCGGAACGGTGTGGGTTTCTTGCAGGAAGCACACCGCATATTTCCCCTCCCGCAGGAGCGAAAAATTGTCAAATCTACGGCGTGCCCCTCTGCCGCCGTTGATGTTGAGGCTGGCTATGGTTATCTTCATGGCAAAAGCATAGTGCAACCTCTACCTTAACCTATTGTGGGGGAGGGAGCGGAGTCTTTTGTTGAACTCCGCTCCCTCCGCAGCCCAGCGAGGAGTCCCTCGAGCTCGCGCAGCTCAAGGTGCTGCTCCTTTGTCAAGGGCCCGCCCGCGGCCAAGGTTTTAACGGCGGCGCGGACGGACCCCTTGATCAGCTCCGGCTCGGACCATTTTTCCAGGGCCAGTCGGGCTTGGTCGCGGCGACCCCGGCTCTGGGCCAAAAAGTCCCGGAGTTCCTTTGCAGGAACGAGGAGGGCCTCAGCGGCGGCCGCGAGCAGATCCACCGCCTCACTGGCGGTGGTCTCTAGGTCTTCACCCGCGTCCCCCACCGAGTCCCCGTCCTCCTCCGGGAGGTGGCCGCCAGCAGCCGGCCCATCGACCGCACAAGGTACGGCAAATGAACCGGCCGCTCCAACCGGCCCTGGCACTGCCCCGATCCCACCCCCAGGATCGTCGGCAGAGGAGTCCCCACTGGGCTCTTTTAAAAATGGTGCTGGGTCGGGAAATGACAGCGGAAGGGGTTCCCCCTCCGCCCCAGGAACCGGAGAACAAGGAGAGACCCGGCCATAGGAAATCCCCAGGCCCTCCAAGTGCTCCAGCTCCAAAGTAAGGGGCGAGGGTGGGTGTTCCTCCCCCTCCCCGCTGCCACCCCCCGGCCCAGCATCTACAGTTTCATTAAAATCAATATATTTTGTTTCTGCCGGGTCGAGCAACTCCCGGGGGAAGTTGGGTAATAGCTGGGCGGGCTCAGGTTCGGCCTTTTCGGCCTCGCCCGCCTCAGTCCCCGGGACGCCCGGCCCGGCGGCTACGCATTCCTCCGCGGTCCCCACGCCCCCCACGACAGGCAGATCTTCCACTCCATCCCCGGGAGGCAGAGGCTGGGCAGCCTCAACTGTCTCACCCTCCCCGGGGAAAGACTCCTCGCGCCTGCAGCGCAATTTGGGGGCGCTGGTGGGGGACGCGGGACACGCGGCGGGCACCGACTCCTCCGCGGAGGGATATTGTTCCCCCTCCGCGTCATTGGGGCGGTGCCTCTTTTTGTTCCTGGGGGTGCGCAAAGGCAGGGAGACCTCTGTGTCTGCCGAGGCCTCCCGCTCCGCCCCCCCCTTTTCCTTTTCTTGCCCGCGCCCGGGCCCCTCCGCGGTATTGGTCAAGGGCTCAGGCACGGGCTCAGGGCACCCCGCGCTCGCCGGTGACGGGGTTGGGCTGAGCGCGGTGGTCAAATTTTCCGGCGCACTGAGGGGACCCGCCTCGAGATGTTTCGCCTTCTTCCGCGCCTTCTTTCCGGTCGAACGCTCTCCCTCCCCCCCGCCGGAGGCCCTGAAAACAAAGGCCTCCGACGATGCCCGCGCACCCATGGCTCCCGGCACGCGGACGCAACTAGGGGGAGGGGTGGCGGCGGTGCCAGCCTTGGCCGCCTTCGGTGGTTTGGCGGCCTTGGAGGCGGGGCAGTTCTTACGAACATGCCCCACCTCCCTACAGGCATGGCACCGCACGCCGTCCGACGTCCAGAAGACGCGGTAGGCAGTCCCCTCGTGCACCACATTAAAGTTCCCCTCCGTCGTCTCCTCCCGCGCCAGCCGGACAAAGAGCTGGCGGCGGAAGGAGAACACGTGGCGCAGGCTGTTCTCCCTGAGGCCGAGCGGTATGGGGTTGATCCCCGACCTTACCTCCCCCAGTTGGTGTAGGTGAGGGAGGAGGAGCTCAGCGGGAACAAAGGGCGGGACGTTTGAAATGATGACCCTCTGCGCGGTGGCCTCGAGAGGGTCCACCGGCAGGAACGTCCCGCCCACCGTGAGCCCCTTTTCAAGGGCCAGGGACACCGCCCGCTCCGACCCCAGGAAGAACACGGCCTTCCCAGACATCTTGGAGGCTGCGACAATGGCCGAGGGGCCGACTACCCCAGCCATCGCCCGCACGCACTCCTCGATGCTCATTGTGGGGTGAGTGTAGCTCTTGACCCCGTGTTTTTTAGTTATTAGTCTGAAAGGTGGCAGGGCAGCGGCTGGCGCAGGAGGTGCCGTGGATGTGGACACCGCCTGCGCATACGACCTTGCTGGCCCTGCCACCGGCGTGGATGGGGTCGCCATTACGGGGTCCCTTTAAGGGCTACACCCACCCCAAAGTCACAGGCCTTAATGGTCTTTATTAGGCCTCTTGTAGATTGACTGAGCAGAGGAGCCCTTAATGAGGTACCTCTCCCCTAGTTGGCAATTGGGGAGGGGCCTTGCTCCCTCTGCTCAGTTGTCTTAAATGTTTTTTTTTAAATTAAATTTGGAAGAAAGAGGCTCTCAGAGAGAGAGGGGAGAAACAGAGTAACAGAGAAAGAGAGAGGGGGGGTGGGAAGGGGGGGACTGCGAGGGCAGGTCTCCCCTCGCAGCTGTGGGTGGGTACACTCCCCAGATGGCAAAACACAAAAGTCTTTGGGGTGGTCTTCAGGTGGGGGGAGAAGATGTCTTCACCTGGGGTAGCTGGAGCCACCAGGCACTCCTAACGATCCCTAATTGGGTGATTAATGAAAATCTTCAGCCTGGTAGCTCCAGCTATCCCAGGCTAGGCAAATGTGGGGGGGGTGGGGGGGGTTCCAATTGTGGGGGGGGGCCTAGTTGTAAGCACGGCCCCCACGCACACTACCACACACACACACACACCCCCCGCGATGTTCCGGCCCTCAGTGGTCTTCTTTCCTCCCCCCACCGATACAACAAAGTCTGTTTGGGGAAATGCACCCACACCCACCTGTAGAATGTAGAGTCTCCCTCCTTCCACACTGGTTTGTTGTTGGTCTTTCCCCCTCTCTCCAACTCCTTGCAGAAATGATGACGTTGTTGCAAAGTTTTCTTTTCTCCTCCTCTCCCTCTGGGTAAAGTTGGTGGTGAAACCCCTTCCTTCCTTCTCTTCCTGGGCTGGTCTCAGGGCTCTCCAGGCAGGAGCTCAAGTTGATAGCTGCCTCTCTCACTGCTCACAGCTCCCACTGAGCAGGACACGCCTCTACTGCTCCACGATTGGTCCTTGTGCATGAAACTCTTTTAGAGTCTACCTGCGAAAACATAAACATTAAACTGTGCCACCCGACCTGGGTGACACTCCAGACATTTACAAGGCCCATTTTTTTCCCCCCTTTTTTGTGTTTTTTTTTTTGTTTTTTTCTTTTTTTGTTGTTTTTTTTTTTTGGGCACTAAAATCACAATTTTTCCCCAGTGCCCCCTATAAAAGGGAAGGGGACACTAAAAGCACCGGCAATTAAAACAAATTAACTTTAAAACGTAAAATCAAATTAAAATTTGGTTGCCGGGCGTGATGATGCACTCCAGTCCCTCCGGTGCCCACCTCTCGCGGAAGGCCGCGAGCGTACCGGTGGACACCGCGTGCTCCATCTCCAAGGACACCCTGGACCGGATGTAAGAGCGGAAGAGAGGCAGGCAGTCAGGTTGAACGACCCCCTCGACCGCCCGCTGCCTGGACCGGCTGATGGCACCCTTGGCCGTGCCCAGGAGCAGTCCTACGAGGAGGCCTTCGGACCTACCCGCTCCCCTCCGCACAGGGTGCCCAAAGATCAGGAGAGTGGGACTGAAGTGCAGCCAGAATTTCAGGAGCAGCCCCTTCAAATAATGGAACAGGGGCTGCAACCTTGTGCACTCAATAAAAACATGGAACACGGACTCCTCCAGACCGCAGAAATTGCAGGCGGCCTGGGAGTCCGTGAACCGGCTTAAAAATTTGTTGCACGGCACTGCTCCGTGCACCACCCTCCAGGCCAAGTCCCCGATGAATAGTGGGAGGACCCCTGCGTAGAGTGCCCTCCATCGGGGACCCCCGCCTCCTCCGGACGGCAAGATGGTGCGCCATGGCGTGTCCGGACGGCCGGCGAGGATGGCAAAGTTGAGGGTGTGCAGGAGCAGCCCGTACAGGAAACCCCTCCGCGCGGAACTGAAAGGCACGGAGGGGATTTCCCCGAGGCGGCTCAAGTTGTGAGGCGCCGGCCCCCGAGGGAGGTTCCGGGGTTTGGCGCCGATGAGGAATTCCGTCCGGACGGGGGTCAGTTCGGACGGGATCTCCCCACGTGCTTGAGCCTCCTCGATACACCTAACGGAGTCAGGGCCCAGAGCTGTTTTTAGCGACTCGATGGCATCGGCCGCGCGGCGGACGTTGGCAGAATTTAGGCGCCGCGCCAGCGTGACTGGCGCCATCCAGCCCGCTCCTCCGCCATCGAGCAGGTCCCTGACCCTGGTCACCTCACCAGCCACAGCCCTCTCTTCCGACCGCCACATGAAGCCTCGGCCGTGGAGGTACGGATTCCCGAGCAGCGGCTCCTGCAGGACGGCCGCCACTCCAGCCGGCGGAGAGCTGCGCTTGGTGGAGACTTTGTTCCAGACCCTGATGAGTTCCCTGTAAAAGACAGGCAGCTCCCGGAGGGCGGTCCTGGCACCCCCCAAGTTCACAAACAGGAGCTGCGTGTCATAATTGAGGTCGAGCTGCTGGCGGAAGAAATACCTCGCCAGAGCACACCACCTAGGAGGGGGCTCGACGTAAAGGTATCTCTGCAGGGTCTGAAGACGGAAAGTCGCGAGCTGGGCGCTGACGCACACCAACGACTGACCGCCCTCCTCAAGCGGGAGACTCAAGACCGCGACAGAGACCCAGTGCTTCCTGTTGTTCCAGAAGAAGTCCACCAGCTTCTTCTGTATCTTGGCGACAAACGCAGGGGGAGGGGTCAAAGTGACCAGCCGGTACCACAGCATTGCGGCCACCAGCTGGTTTATGACTAGCGCTCGACCCCTGTAGGACAGCACTCGGAGCAGTCCTGTCCAGCGCCCTAGGCGAGCGGCGACCTTGGCCTCCAGCTCCTGCCAGTTCGCCGGCCAGGCTTCCTCGTCGGGGCTAAGGTAGACTCCCAGATAGAGGAGATGGGTCGTGCTCCAGGCAAAAGGCCTGAGCTCCTCCGGCAGGGAGTCCACCCGCCACTGACCCACCAGGAGTCCGGAACATTTCTCCCAGTTGATCCTGGCGGAGGACGCGGCCGAGTAAATCTCCTGGCACTCACGCATCCTCCGCAGGTCAGCGGGATCCTCTACCGCGAGGAGCACGTCATCGGCGTAAGCCGAGAGGACGACCTCCACGCCCGGCCCTTGCAGAGCCAGTCCCGTCAACCTCGTCCGCAAGAGGCGCAGGAAAGGCTCCACGCAAACGGCGTATAACTGGCCGGACATGGGGCATCCCTGGCGCACCCCTCTCCTAAAGCGAAGGGGCGCCGTCAAGGACCCGTTAACCTTAATCAGACACTCCGCGGCGGCGTACAAAAGTCGGATCCGGGCGACGAAATGCGTCCCGAACCCGAAAGCGCGCAGAGTTCCGAGCAGATAGTCGTGATCCACCCTGTCGAACGCCTTCTCTTGGTCGAGGGATAGGAAGGCGACCGACAGACCAGCCTCCTGGGAACAATGGATGAGGTCCCGGACCAGATGGATGTTATCGTGGATTGTCCGGCCCGGGACCGTGTATGACTGGTCGGGGTGGATCATGTGGTCCAGCACGGCACCAAGGCGAGCAGACATCGCCCTGGCGAAGATTTTGTAGTCCGTGCTGAGGAGGGAGACCGGGCGCCAGTTCTTAAGGAGGCGGAGATCGCCCTTCTTAGGCAGCAGGACGATGACTGCCCTGCGCCAAGAGAGGGGCATCTCCCCGGTCGCCAGACTTTCCCCCAGGACCCGCGCGTAGTCGCTCCCCAGGACGTCCCAGAACGCCCTGTGGAACTCCACGGTCAGCCCGTCCAGCCCCGGGGATTTTCCCCTCGAGAGCCGGGCGAGGGCACCGGTCAGCTCCGCCAGGCTTAGCGGAGCTTCCAGATTTTCGGCGCCCTCCGGGCCGACCTTCGGCAGGTCCTCCCACAAAACTCTACGCGCTTCCTCGCTGGACGGATCCGGAGAGAACAGAGCCCCGTAATATTCACGGACCCTGTTGTTGACGCCCTCCGGATCCGAGACGAGAGAGCCGTCGTCGGCCAGCAGCGTCAAGAGCTGCTTACGGACACTCTGCCTTTTTTCCAGCGAGTAGAAGAAGGGGGAGCCGCGGTCCAGATCCCGCAGGAACCGGATCCGCGACCTCACGAACGCGCCTCGGGACCCGACGAGCTGCAGGTCCTTCAGCGCGGCCTTCTTCGCTTCGTACACCGTCCGCAGGGCCGGGTCCTGGACGACTTGACCGAGACGGGCTTCCAGGTCGAGCACCTCTTTTTCTAGGCGCCCGACTCTGGCCGCCCGCCTCTTGGTCGACCCCCTCGCGTACTCTTGACAGAAGACGCGGACGTGAGCCTTGCCCACGTCCCACCATAGCCTCAAGGAGGGGAAGCCCCCCTGCTTCCTTCTCCAGTCGGACCAGAATCGACGGAACGAGTCCTGGAACCGCACGTCCTCCAGCAGCCGGTTGTTAAAGTGCCAGTACGCGGACCCCGTCCTCGCGCGGAGCGAAGCGAGCTCCGCCCACACCAGGTGGTGGTCCGAACACGGCACCGGCCGCATGGAGGCCGCCGGGACGCAGGAAACGTACGCCCGAGACACGTAAAGGCGGTCGACTCTAGACCATCCAACTCCAGGCCTCACCCAAGTAAAAGCGCTGGAGTCGGGGTGGAGATTTCGCCAGACGTCCACCAAGTCGAAGGACCCGACCAGGTCCCTCAACTTCTCCATCGCCGTCATGCACTGCGGGGCACCGGAGCGGTCCCTCGCCTCGAGGGTGCAGTTAAAATCCCCCCCGAGGACAATGCAGTCGCCGACGTCGACGGAGCCAAGAAGAGCGGACACCTCTTCAAAGAAGCGCGTTTGCTGCGGGCCGGGATGAGGGGCGTACACGTTCACGAGATGGAGCGGCACGTCCCCCAGGCGAACCGTTACGTGCAGCAAGCGGCCTGGCACGGGCTCCTCGACCCCCAAGATCTCCGGCTGAAAATGCGGGCCCAGCAAGATGGCCACCCCACTAGAAATGGCGGTGAGGTGGCTCATGCGGACCTCTCCTTGCCATTCCAGGAGCCACGTGGCTTCGTCTCCCGGAACGGTGTGGGTTTCTTGCAGGAAGCACACCGCATATTTCCCCTCCCGCAGGAGCGAAAAATTGTCAAATCTACGGCGTGCCCCTCTGCCGCCGTTGATGTTGAGGCTGGCTATGGTTATCTTCATGACAAAAGCATAGTGCAACCTCTGCCTTAACCTATTGTGGGGGAGGGAGCGGAGTCTTTTGTTGAACTCCGCTCCCTCCGCAGCCCAGCGAGGAGTCCCTCGAGCTCGCGCAGCTCAAGGTGCTGCTCCTTTGTCAAGGGCCCGCCCGCGGCCAAGGTTTTAACGGCGGCGCGGACGGACCCCTTGATCAGCTCCGGCTCGGACCATTTTTCCAGGGCCAGTCGGGCTTGGTCGCGGCGACCCCGGCTCTGGGCCAAAAAGTCCCGGAGTTCCTTTGCAGGAACGAGGAGGGCCTCAGCGGCGGCCGCGAGCAGATCCACCGCCTCCCTGGCGGTGGTCTCTAGGTCTTCACCCGCGTCCCCCACCGAGTCCCCGTCCTCCTCCGGGAGGTGGCCGCCAGCAGCCGGCCCATCGACCGCACAAGGTACGGCAAATGAACCGGCCGCTCCAACCGGCCCTGGCACTGCCCCGATCCCACCCCCAGGATCGTCGGCAGAGGAGTCCCCACTGGGCTCTTTTAAAAATGGTGCTGGGTCGGGAAATGACAGCGGAAGGGGTTCCCCCTCCGCCCCAGGAACCGGAGAACAAGGAGAGACCCGGCCATAGGAAATCCCCAGGCCCTCCAAGTGCTCCAGCTCCAAAGTAAGGGGCGAGGGTGGGTGTTCCTCCCCCTCCCCGCTGCCACCCCCCGGCCCAGCATCTACAGTGTCATAATTATTTGTTTCATTCTCTGCCGGGTCGAGCGTCTCCCGGGGGAAGTTGGGTAATAGCTGGGCGGGCTCAGGTTCGGCCTTTTCGGCCTCGCCCGCCTCAGTCCCCGGGACGCCCGGCCCGGCGGCTACGCATTCCTCCGCGGTCCCCACGCCCCCCACGACAGGCAGATCTTCCACTCCATCCCCGGGAGGCAGAGGCTGGGCAGCCTCAACTGTCTCACCCTCCCCGGGGAAAGACTCCTCGCGCCTGCAGCGCAAT
The DNA here is from genome assembly GCF_044704955.1 of Pristiophorus japonicus. Classification (NCBI taxonomy): domain Eukaryota; kingdom Metazoa; phylum Chordata; class Chondrichthyes; family Pristiophoridae; genus Pristiophorus; species Pristiophorus japonicus. Next base: position 50,884,375 of record NC_091982.1, read on the forward strand.
TTGGGGGCGCTGGTGGGGGACGCGGGACACGCGGCGGGCACCGCCTCCTCCGCGGAGGGATGTTGTTCCCCCTCCGCCTCATTGGGGCGGTGCCTCTTTTTGTTCCTGGGGGCGCGCGGAGTCAGGGAGACCTCCATGTCTGCCGAGGCCTCCCGCTCCGCCCCCCCCTTTTCCTTTTCTTGCCCGCGCCTGGGCCCCTCTGTGGTGGTATTCAAGGGCCCGGGCACGGGCTCGGGGCACCCCGCGCTCGCCGGTGACGGGGTTGGGCTGAGCGCGGTGGTCAAATTATCCGGCGCACTGAGGGGACCCGCCTCTTGATGTTTTGTCTTCTTCCGCGCCTTCTTTCCGGTCGGACGCTCTCCCTCCCCCCCGCCGGAGGCCCTGAAAACAAAGGCCTCCGACGATGCCCGCGCACCCATGGCTCCCGGCACGCGGACGCAACTAGGGGGAGGGGTGGCGGCGGCGCCAGCCTTGGCCGCCTTCGGTGGTTTGGCGGCCTTGGAGGCGGGGCAGTTCTTGCGAACGTGCCCCACCTCCCTGCAGGCATGGCACCGCACGCCGTCCGACGTCCAGAAGACGCGGTAGGCAGTCCCCTCGTGCACCACATTAAAATGACCTTCCGTCGTCTCCTCCCGCGCCAGCCGGACAAAGAGCTGGCGGCGGAAGGAGAACACGTGGCGCAGGCTGTTCTCCCTGAGGCCGAGCGGTATGGGGTTGATCCCTGACCTTACCTCCCCCAGTTGTTGTAGGTGAGGGAGGAGGAGCTCAGCGGAAACAAAGGGCGGGACGTTTGAAACGATGACCCTCTGCGCGGTGGCCTCGAGAGGGTCCACCGGCAGGAACGTCCCGCCCACCGTGAGCCCCTTTTCAAGGGCCAGGGACACCGCCCGCTCCGACCCCAGGAAGAACACGGCCTTCCCAGACATCTTGGAGGCTGCGACAATGGCCGAGGGGCCGACTACCCCAGCCATCGCCCGCACGCACTCCTCAATGCTCATTGTGGGGTGAGTGTAGCTCTTGACCCCGTGTTTCCTGGTTATAAGTCTGAATGGTGGCAGGGCAGCGGGTGGCGCAGGAGGTGCCGTGGATGTGGACACCGCCTGCGCATACGTCCTTGCTGGCCCTGCCACCGGCGTGGATGGGGTCGCCATCACGGGGTCCCTTTAAGGGCCACACCCACCCCAAAGTCACAGGCCTTAATGGTCTTTAATGGCCTCTTATGTTAACTGAGCAGAGGAGCCCTTAACGAGGCACCTCTCCCCTCGTTGACAATTGGGGAGAGGCCTTGCTCCCTCTGCTCAGTTGTCTTAATTGGTTTTGTTTTTTTGTTTTTTTTTTTGTAAATTTGGAAGGAAGAGGCCTCAGAGAGAGAGGGGAGAAACAGAGTAGCAGAGAAAGAGAGGGGGGTGGGAAGGGGGGGGGGGGACTGCGAGGGCAGGTCTCCCCTCGCAGCTGTGGGTGGGTGCACTCCCCAGATGGCAAAACACAAAAGTCTTTGGGGTGGTCTTCAGGTGGGGGGAGAAGATGTCTTCACCTGGGGTAGCTGGAGCCACCAGGCACACAATCCTTAACGATCTTTAATAGGATGATCAAGAAATACAACAATCTTCAGCCTGGTAGCTCCAGCTATCCCAGGCTAGGCAAATGTGGGGGGGTGGGGGGGGTTCCAATTGTGGGGGGGGCCTAGTTGTAAGCACGGCCCCCACGCACACTTCCACACACACACACACCCCCCGCGATGTTCCGGCCCTCAGTGGTCTTCTTTCCTCCCCCCACCGATACAACAAAGTCTGTTTGGGGAAATGCACCCACACCCACCTGCAGAATGTAGAGTCTCCCTCCTTCCACACTGGATGTTGTTGTAGTTTTTCCCCCTCTCTCCAACTCCTTGCAGAAATGATAAAGATGTTTAAAAGTTTTCTGCTTCCTCCTCTCCCTCTGGTTAGAGTGATGGTGAAGCCCCTTCCTTCCTTCTCCTCCTGGGCTGGTCTCAGGGCTCTCCAGTCAGGAGCTCAAGTTGATGGCTGCTCTCCTCACTGCTCACAGCTCCAACTGAGCAGGACACGCCTCCACTGCTTCACGATTGGTTCCTTGTGCTTGAATGACAGAAGGATAGTTTGCAGTTGCAGCAGGCAATCAGGAAGGCGAATGCAATGTTGGCCTTCATTGCGAGAGGGATGGAGTACAAAAGCAGGCAACTGTATTGGGTATTGATGAGGCCGCACCTGGAGTGCTGCATGCAGTTTTGGTCACCTTACTTAAGGAAGGATATACTAGCTTTGGAGGGGGTACAGAGACGATTCACTAGGCTGATTCCGGAGATGAGAGTGTTACCTTATGATGATAGATTGAGTAGACTGGGTCTATACTCGTTGGAGTTCAGAAGGATGAGGGGGGATCTTATAGAAACATTTAAAATAATGAAAGGGATAGACAAGATAGAGGCAGAGAGGTTGTTTCCACTGGTCGGGGAGACTAGAACTAGGGGGCACAACCTCAAAATATGGGGGAGCCAATTTAAAACCGAGTTGAGAAGGAATTTCTTCTCCCAGAAGGTTGTGAATCTGTGGAATTCTCTGCCCAAGGAAGCAGTTGAGGCTAGCTCATTGAATGTATTCAAGTCACAGACAGATAGATTTTTAACCAATAAGGGAATTAAGGGTTATGGGGAGCGGGCAGGTAAGTGGAGCTGAGTCCACGGCCAGATCAGCCATGATCTTGTTGAATGGCGGAGCAGGCTCGAGGGGCTAGATGGCCGACTCCTGTTCCGAATTCTTATGTTCTTATGTAGCTCCCTAAATTCGCCTCGTTGGACCTGATCCCATTTTTTACCGATGTCATTGGTACCTATATGCACCACGGCAACTGGCTGTTCACCCTCCCTTTCCAGAATGTCCTGCACCCGCACCTGCATCCTTGACCCTTGCACCAGAGAGGCAACATACCATCCTGGGGTCTCGGTTGCGGCCACAGAAACGTCTATCTATTCCCCTTACAATTGAATCCCCTATCACTATTGCTCTCCCATTCTTTTTCCTGCCCTCCTGTGCAGCAGAGCCAGCTATGGTGCCATGAACTTGGGCTGCTGCTGCTCCCCACTGATGAGTCATCCCCGCAACAGTACTCAAAGCGGTGTATCTGTTTTGCAGGGGGATGACCGCAGGGGACCCCTGCACTACCTTCCTTGCACTGCTCTTCCTGTTGGTCTTCCATTCCCTATCTGGCTGTGTAACCTTTACCTGCGGTAAGACCAACTCACTAAATGTGCTATTCACGTCATTCCCAGCATCGTGCATGCTCCAGAGTGAATCCACCCACAGCTCCAGTTCCACAACGCGGTCCATCAGAAGCTGGAGGTGGATACACTTCCCGCACACGTAGTCGTCAGGGACACTGGAGGCGTCCCTGATTTCACATATTGTACAGGAGGAGCATAACACGTGTCCGAGCTCTCCTGCCATGACTTAACCCTTAGATACACTTAAATTGGCAACAACAATGTTAAAAGTTACTGACTGATAAGGTAGATGAATTGACTGCGTAGATAGTTGTTAACGGATATGATGCAATTGGGATTGCGGAGACATGGCACCAAGGTAACCAAGGCTGGGAACTCAACATCCAGCGGTATATAATATCAGGAAGGGCAGACAGGAAGGAAAAGGAGGTGGGGTAGCATTACTGGTTAATGAGGTTAACGCAATAGTAAGGAAGGATATAGCGTGGATGATGTGGAATCTATATGGGTAGAGCTGCGAAACACAAAAGGGCAGAAAACATTAGTGGGAGTTGTGTACAGACCTCCAAATAGTATTAGGGAGGTTGGGGATGGAATGAAACAGGAAATTAGGGGCGGTTGCAATAAGGGTACAGCAGTTATCATGGGTGATTTTAATCTGCATATTGATTGGGCTAACCAAACTGGTAGCAATACTATGGAGGAAGATTTCCTGGAGTGTATAAGGGATGGTTTTCTAGACCAATATGTTGAGGAAGCAACTAGAGAGCAGGCGGTCCTAGACTGGGTCTTATGTAATGAGAGAGGATTACTTAGCAATCTGTTCGTGCGGGGCCCCTTGGGGAAGAGTGACCATAATATGGTAGAATTCTTCATTAAGATGGAGAATGACACAGTTAATTCAGAGACTAGCTTCCTGAACTTAAAGAAAGGAAACTTCGACGGTAGGAGACGTGAATTGGCTAGGATAGACTGGAGAATGAAAATTAAAGGGTTGACGGTGGATAAGCATGGCAGACATTTAAGTGTCACACGGATGAACTTCAACAATTGTACATCCCTGTGTGGTGCAAGAATAAAAAAGGGAAGGTGGCTCAACCGTGGCTAACAAGGGAAATTAGGGAAAGTGTTAAATCCAAGGAAGAGGCATATAAATTGGCCATAAAAAGCAGCAAACCAGAGGATTGGGCAAAATTTAGAATTCAGCAGAGGAGGACTAAGGGTTTAATTAGGAGGGGGAAAATAGAGTATGAGAGGAAGCTTGCTGCGGACATAAAAACTGACTGCAAGAGCTTCTATAGATATGTGAAGAGAAAAAGATTAGTGAAAACTAATGTAGGTCCCTTGCAGTCAGAATCAGGGGAATTCATAATGGGGAACAAGGAAATGGCAGACCAATTGAACAAATACTTTGGTTCTGTCTTCAGTAAGAAAGACACAAATAACCTCTTGAAAATACTAGGGGACCAAGGGTCTAGCAAGAAGGGTGAACTGAGACAAATCCTTATTAATCAGGGAGAACCAGTGGATGTGGTGCATTTGTACTGTCAAAAGGCTTTTGACAAGGTCCCACACAAAAGATTAGTGTGCAAAATTAAGGCACATGGTATTGGAGGTAATGTATTGATGTGAATAGAGAACTGGTTGGCAGACAGGAAGCAAAGAGTGGGAATAATCGGGTCCTTTTCAGAATGGCAGGCAGTGACTAGTGGGGTGCTGCACGGTTCAGTGCTGGGAGCCCAGCTATTTACAATATTCATTAATGATTTAGACAAAGGAATTAAATATAATATCTCCAAGTTTGCAGATGACACTAAGGTGGGTGGCAGTGCGAGCTGCGAGGAGGATGCTAGGAGGCTGCAGGTGGACCTGCACAGGTCAGGTGAGTGGGTAAATATATGGCAAATGCAGTATAATGTGGATAAATGTGAGGTTATCCACTTTGGTTGCAAAAACAGGAAGGCAGATTATTATCTGAATGGTGACAGATTAGTAAAAGGAAAGGTGCAACGAGACCTGGGTGTCATGGTACATCAGTCATTGAAGGTAGGCATGCAAGTACAGCAGGCAGTAAAGAAGGCAAATGGCATGTGGGCCTTCATAGCGAGGGGATTTGAGTATAGGAGCAGGGAGGTCTTACTGCAGTTGTACAAGACCTTGGTGAGACCATACCTTGAGTATTGTGTGCTGTTTTGGTCTCCTAATCTGAGGAAGGACATTCTTGCTATTGAGGGAGTGCAGCGAAGGTTCACCAAACTGATTCCTGGGATGGCAGGACTGACATATGAAGAAAGACTGGATCGATTAGGCTTATATTCACTGGAATTTAGAAGAATGAGAGGGGATCTCATAGAAACATATAAAATTCTGACGGGATTGGACAGATTAGATGCAGGAAGAATGTTCCCGATATTGGGGACGTCCAGAACCAGGGGTCACAGTCTAAGGATAAGGGGTAAGCTATTTAGGACCGAGATGAGGAGAAACTTCTTCACTCAGAGAATTGTGAACCTGTGGAATGCTCTACCACAGAAAGTGATTGAGGCCAGTTCATTAGATATATTCAAAAGGGAGTTAGATGTGGCCCTTATGGCTAAAGGGATCAAGGGGTATGGAGAGAAAGCAGGAATGGGGTACTGAAGTTGCATGATCATCCATGGCCATATTGAATGGTGGTGCAGGCTCGAAGGGTCGAATGTCCTACTCCTGCACCTATTTTCTATGTTTCCTGGGTCTATATTTATCCCTCAATCAACATAGCAAAAACAGATCATCTGGTCATTGTCACATTGCTGTTTGTGAGAGCTTGCTGTGCACAAATTGTCTGCCGCATTTCCTACATTACAACAGTGACTACACTCCAAAAGGTATTTCATTGAAAAAAGAAAAGAAAGAAAGACTTGCATTTATATAGTGCCTTTCACGACCAGCGGACGTCTCAAAGTGCTTTACAGTCAATGAAGTAGTTTTGGAATAGTCATGAAATAGTCAAAGAATTTATCTGGAACTCTTCCCAGGTCCACTGAGTCCCAGGTATTGTGTTTAATTTGCCAGTGATGCACAATTACACATAGGATCTCCTCTGATGTTGAGAGCTTGATACCCTCCCATCTCCCCATTGGGCCATTAATTAAGACATGCAGGAAATTAGCCTCATTAATCCATCCCTACCATTCTCATAAAGAGTTGCACACACACACTGGCTCCTTCAATTTAACAGGAGTCGAAGAGTTCATTAGATGCTTCAAAAGCAAAGATAATCATTATTGCAGGTTAATCATGAAACTCTTTTGGAGTTTACCTGTAAAACATAAACATTAATCGGTGCCACCCGACCTGGATGACACACCAGATATTTACAAGGCCCATTTTTTTCCTTTTTTGTGTTTTTTTTTTGTGTTTTTCTTTTTTTTTGGGGTTTTTTTTTTGGGCACTAAAATCAAATTTTTTTTTCCTCCAGTGCCCCCTATAAAAGGGGAGGGGGACACTAAAAGCACCGGCAATTAAAACAAATTAAACTTTAAAATGTAAAATCAAATTAAAATTTGGTTGCCGGGCGTGATGATGCACTCCAGTCCCTCCGGTGCCCACCTCTCGCGGAAGGCCGCGAGCGTACCGGTGGACACCGCGTGCTCCATCTCCAAGGACACCCTGGACCGGATGTAAGAGCGGAAGAGAGGCAGGCAGTCAGGTTGAACGACCCCCTCGACCGCCCGCTGCCTGGACCGGCTGATGGCACCCTTGGCCGTGCCCAGGAGCAGTCCTACGAGGAGGCCCTCGGACCTGCCCGCTCCCCTCCGCATAGGGTGCCCAAAGATCAGGAGAATGGGACTGAAGTGCAGCCAGAATTTCAGGAGCAGCCCCTTTAAATAATAAAACCAGGCTCATCATGAAACTCTTTTTGGAGTTCACCTGCAAAAACATAAAACATTAAACGGTGCCACCCGACCTGGGTGACACTCCAGACATTTACAAGGCCCTTTTTTTTTTTTCCCCCTTCTTTTTGTTTTTTTTTGTGTTTTTCTTTTTTTGGTTTTTTTTTTGGGCACTAAAATCACAATTTTCCCCAGTGCCCCCTATAAAAGGGAAGGGGGACACTAAAAGCACCGGCAATTAAAACAAATTAAACTTAAAAACGTAAAATCAAATTAAAATTTGGTTGCCGGGCGTGATGATGCACTCCAGTCCCTCCGGTGCCCACCTCTCGCGGAAGGCCGCGAGCGTACCGGTGGACACCGCGTGCTCCATCTCCAAGGACACCCTGGACCGGATGTAAGAGCGGAAGAGAGGCAGGCAGTCAGGTTGAACGACCCCCTCGACCGCCCGCTGCCTGGACCGGCTGATGGCACCCTTGGCCGTGCCCAGGAGCAGTCCTACGAGGAGGCCTTCGGACCTACCCGCTCCCCTCCGCACAGGGTGCCCAAAGATCAGGAGAGTGGGACTGAAGTGCAGCCAGAATTTCAGGAGCAGCCCCTTTAAATAATAAAACCAGGCTCATCATGAATAGCTGATGCTCTTTTGTCACCTGTTAATTAAATTACTTTCTCACAATTTGGACATTTACAAGGCACACGTGGCTGCAAGTGTGATAGGGCTAGATTTTACACTTTTTTTGCATGCTTAACGCCCACTTAACGCCTGAGGAGGTAAATTCTTAATAATATTCTTAATTGTGCAATTTTGAAATGGAGCTAACAGATTTTAAAATGGAACCCACAGACTGTTGGAAACATTCCAGAGAAGTAAATGTTCTAGTTCACAGACCAAGGCCTTGGGAGGCAAAGTACAGAGAGAGACAACATAGAAATTGAACTGAATAACAAGATAAGAGTAGAATAGAATGAATAATAAGGCATGTATCCTTATTACCATTTAAGGCATATGGAAGCCTGAATGGAAGAAGTGCTGTACCAATGTATTAATCTATCATCATGTATTAATTGTAACTTGCGTAATTACGTAATGACTTAATCTGAAATTGTATCGAGGAAGATGCCTCCGGCCACTTCTTTGATTGTTCCTTACGGAATAACTCTCTTGCCGGCTTGTATCTATTAATTAGTAAAAACTGCATTTACTTTAAGGCTAACGGACTCTGAGTGGTGGTTTGAAGTTAACCCTAACAACATCCATTTTACCACTGAAATTACGTATAACGCCCATATATCGCCCATTTAGCCACAAAATGGAAATTGCCGGGCATTTTTCGGGAACTTATCGCTGAGCATTATTTTCCCCATCTGCTTAACACCGGGAAAAAGTAATATCGCCCAGCTTTACTTTCCGCACGAAATTAACGCCGAGATTCAATAATACCGCCTGCTCACCTTTTTTTGTCGTAAAGAACACATTTGGCGAAACTAACGCCCAGGAGATCGCCCACCCTCACTTTCACCACCTCGCACACATACCGCCCACAATATCGCTCGCCCAAAAACATCGCCCATAAAAAGTGGAACTGTTCTGAACTAACATCAGCGGTGTGGCTCCCATTTTTTAAATCGCAGGTCGCTTCATTCAAAAGGCTGCTTCAACTTCAGGGGAGTTTGCATTTACTCTGGCGTTCTTGTCAGGTGAAGTGACTATCTCAACAGACATATTTTCAGACTCTGGACTATTGGGGGTTTACTCTAAGTGTATTTTAGTGAGGAAATCATTGCTTCTGATCAATCGCTATTATACTTTCATTGCAATGGGGCCAGCCATTTCTTAACCTGTATCGATTGATACGCAGATGCTGCAGAGTGCTAATGGCTCAATGTCTAATGCACATCATTATGTCCCCACTTTAAGACATGCAAGAATGAGGAGGAGGGCCAGACCATACACACCCCATACATACAAGGAAAAGAGGTCTTACCTCGACATCTCCGACCACACCTGCCTTCAGAGACTGCGCTTCCACAAGGTGATGATCAATGAAATATGTGAGCTCATCAGGTCACATATGCAGCCTGCCATCAGGACATCAGTGTCGGTCGAGGTCAAGGTCACCGTGGCACTGTCTTTCTATGTGTCCGATTCCTTTCAGGCCTCCATGGTCGAGATTTGCCCTCTGTCTCAACATGCAACCCATTGTGTGCATTGGGCAGGTCATGGAGACCCTCTACGCGCGTCGGATGGACTTTATCAGTTTCCCCATGACCACGGAGGCTCAGACTGACAAGGCTGGAGCATTCTACCGCATTGCTAAGTTCCCCAGGGTGCAGGGAGCAATACAGTGCACTCCATCGCCATGCAGCCACCTTCTCAGGACACAGAGCATTTTCGTAACAGAAAACGATTTCACTCCCTGAAGGTCCAACTAGTTGTCGACCACAATCAGATCATAATGACAGTGAATGCCAAATATCTGGGCACCTTCGATGAGGCTCACATCCTGCATGAGAGCGCTGTCTCTGACATGTTTAAGAGTCAGCCACAAGGACAATGCTGGATGCTTGGTGATAATCGATATGGCCTCGCCACCTGGCTGATGATCCCCCTGCATGACACCCACACCGAGCCAAGAAGCGATACAACCGGAGCCACAGAGACACATGCAATGTGGTCCAGAAAACAATTAATGTGCTTAAACAGCGCTTCAGATGTCTGGACCACTCAGGAGGGGAGCTACAAGACAACCCTGAGTAAGTACGTAAAGTCGTGGTTGTGTGCTCGATGCTGCACAACCTGGCTATCAGGAAGGGCCAAGAATTGCCAGAAGGCACTGATGCTCCACCTCAGGAGAGAGAGGAAGAGGACGACGAGGGGCTGGATGCTGACCTTGGCCAGAAAATCAGGCTGGCTATACAACCATGCCTACAACCCCTTCCAGACCGCAGGAAGGGGACCGTGGTGGCTACATAGCTGCATGACTCTTACGTGAGGAGCCGATATCTGAACGATTTGCCTGAAAGAACGTTGATGTGAGGGACAACGCTGGCACACTGCTGTGTGTGTGCAGCTCAGACATCAATGGTGCCCATCAGCTTGGTGCCAGTTAAAGTTTACGTTGATTGAAGTTAAGTTCGATTTAACCCTTTCATGTTAAGGAATGTATGATTCCTTAAAGGTCCAGCTATCTGAGACAATGCGCAACAAGGTTATGTTCAATAAAAAAATGTTTATACCAACATTGGTCTGAAATCATAAGTATCACAGGCAATAACACCCAACCACCACCCACACTCCACTTGTCCCACCATTAACATCAATCAAATGTTCAACATGTCCGGCAACACAGAATACAAAGGCAAAGCAGGAGCATGGTCCCCAGCCCCCATACATTACAACAAATTGCTTACACCCAGATGGAGATATAACACAGCCATCAGCTGCGGACATGCACCTCACTTTGCTTCCCCCCCTTCCCTTCTTCTCCCCACCTCTACCCCTTTCCCTCATCGCTCCATGGTGCCTGGCCGAGGAGCTCCGCAGGCAATGCCTCATTGGGGGAATGAAGGCAGATGCGGTGGTTGCACGAGTAAGGGAGCGGGGGGGGGGGGGTACCGAGGGGGCAGCATTCTCTGATGCAGAAGCAGGATCTTGGTCCTTACTCTCATCTGTCGTTCGCAGTGGTGGTGCAGAACCTAGGGTTTGGAGTGCCGTGCTCTGGGAGACCTGTGGCAGCAGTGTTCCTGGCTATCACATCCAGGGCCTCCGCCATCCGCGGAATGTACTCAGTCATGGTGGCCAGGTGTCGGGATATGCCCCCCAATGCTTCGATGAGCTGGTCACCAATGTCTACAGTCCTCCTGGACTACTGTACCCTCTCTCCGCTCTCATGTGGCGCTCGTGGAACAGACCTGCCGCGCCCACGAGGCCTCCGCGGGCTCGGTGCCATTCTGGGGACAAATGGGGTGCCCTGTGGTGAGGTGCTTGGGGCCGGTACCTCCAGAGTAGAGGTGGGAATTACCGGAGGAGCACTAGATGGCCTTGGGGTGGAATGACTTCTGGAACGTGGCGATGCAGGTTCCTCAAAGTCCGCGCTCTTATCCGTGGAGAACAGACCCAGTGGATTGACGGGCGAGAATCGGAGCTCCTCAGCACCAGATGTAGGATCGTCCGGAGAGTCGGGCCCCGCGCCCCCACCTTCTCGCCTCTCTGGCCTCGTCTGGGGCCGCGCTGCTGGCTGAGCTGCAAGGCACAAATGAGGCTATTAGAGGAGAAGCGGGTGCTAGGGTGACAAGGTGAGTCCAGCGCTGCACACAGATTATGCACCAACGCTCTCAAAATCATCGCAGACATCACATTTCATGACCATCAACACATTTGCATTGCAATGATTTTCATTAGGCCAGCATTTCTATGATAATTTTTGAAGTCATCATTGCACATTGCTAGGTGCTGTCACAGAGACTGATACAACACATAACTGCAGATGTAATCATGATTATTATGAAAATTATCATTCTTTACCTAAAGACGTGCACCGTGACCGCAGGCTTTGAGTAAAACATTCCCAGTAAAAGTGAAAGACCTCACATCTGCTGATAGTCACTCATTGTTACAAAGCAAATTATATAAATACATAAGTACATGTAAATCAATGTAATACTTACTCTTGCAGATCCCACAAGGCCATTCCATTGTTTGCGGCATTGGTTGCCCTCACAAACCTCGTTGGTCGCCGACGAGACCACCTCTGCTATCTCGGTCCATATCTTCTGGTAAGCTTTTGGGGTGGGCTTCCCACGCCCTCCCTGTGTCAAATCACCCCAGCGTAGCTCGACCTCCTGCAGGAGGGAAGCATTTGCCTCGTCCGAGAACCTCCTGGCTCTTTTGCGACCTCCAATGTGCTCCTCTCCCACCTCACTGCTCTCTCCAGCGTCAGTCTCCACAGCGTGCTGTGATGTCTCCTTCTCTCCCTCCATTATAGGCCAAATTCAGTCAAATATGTGGCTGGTAACAGCTAATTTTTGATTCCCTATTTGTTGTGAAACTCTAAAGTCTCCGTCCTTCCTCTCAAAGCAGCCACACCACAGCCACACACACCTTCAGTCCCTCTCAGCTGCCTCTCTCCCTGTCTCCTCTTCTGCGCATGTCATGATAACCTGACCTCCTGAATCAGGAATCGAGCGTTGCCATGCCGTTGCTAAGGACGGCGACACTTTATGGCAGAAGTGAGATTTAACACTACCGCCCATTTCATATCGCTCGTGGTAACATCCATTTTCAAAAATGGAGACTTCGTGCTTTGAGAATGGGTGAGAAGCCCGCGATCTGAAAACCCATTTTTACTGCCCACGCCGGAATAACGCCCATTTTGGGGCGATAAGCACAGAAGTGTAAAATCTAGCCCTTAGTGTTGAAAACATTGTAAAATTTGCCTTTTTCATATTTACTTCCAAAGACCAGCGACAGCTTCCAATTAGCATAACAGCATTAATTTGGAAAACTAAATAAAGAACATATCCTTGATTACAGCAAATTCACCATTTCATCCATTAACTACATCAAAAGAAAGAAAGACTTGGATTTATATAGCTCTTTTCACGACCACCGGACATCTCAAAGTGCTTTACAGCCAATGAAATACTTTTTGAAGTGTAGTCATTGTTGTAATGTAGGAAACGCAGCAGCCAATTTGCGCATAGCAAGCTCTCACAAACAGCAATGTGATAATCTGTTTTTGTGATGTTGATTGAGGGATAAATATTGGCCAGGACACCAGGGATAACTCCCCTGCTCTTCTTCGGAATAGTGCCATGGGATCTGTTATGTCCATTTGAGAGAGCAGACGGGGTTGTAATGTCATTGGCTGTAAAGTGCTTTGGGATGTCCAGTGGTCGTGGAAGGTGCTATATAAATGTAAGTATTTCTTTCTTTTTAAAGGAGTCCTGCTTTTATTTGTAACTGTGCTTTCTGAAATAGTTGAATATGATCTGGTTTCGACTTGAGTACTTACAAAATGCAGCATCCAATGCCCTGAAGTTACACCATGAGGTATTACAGTAAAGTTGCTTATCACTTTCTGCTAAAATTCCTGACCTTTACTTTAATGGAAGTGTTCATCTCTTTCAAATAAATGGGATAACACCGCTGCAAAAAATACTGCAGAGAGGAATTTTAAAAGAATGCATTGTCTGCATGCCACTAAATGTGTGAGCTCAAATAATAAAATAACATTTGCAGATTTTAGCAGGCAGCACGGAACACCTTTGCATGACATTCTTCTGTTTGATATTTTAATTCAGATATAAACCTATTTATCTTCAATGAATTAATGTCTCTGATATCTACTGGTATTGGGATAATTCTATGCTGAATATACACATTGGCAAGTTGCCATTTTATTTAAGAGAAAGTGATTGCTTATATATTTTTTGCAATATCCGAGGGAAGGGTTCCCGCTGTGTATTGTGTGTTGTAGGTGTTGCATATTGTGTTGGAAATGCAGTTATTACAATGTGGTTATGATGTTGCTTTATGGTGCACAGAGGACATCTCTACATCCCACTGTGTTGATAAGCAATTGCACTAAGTGCTCACTACACATCATGGAACGTTGGTATGTCTAAATGACTCTCTTTCTACAGTTCTTTTGGCACATAGCATTATGGCCGCAGTGGTGTTTATGTGAAGCATACTGTTTACAAAGAGTCCATTTGAAGCTTTCAACTTTGGGCACAGGAACAAACTCGCACTGCCATTTGAATTCGGGCCATCATCCCTTTTGTCTCTCTAATCTCTCTTGTCTTCCAACCTATCAGTGACCTTCTATTTTGTTCTTTCTTCCCCTCTCCCTTTCAGTGCCTATTAAGAATCTGACCTTTCCGAACACTCTCCAGTTCTGACGAAGGGTCATCGACTTGAAACGTTATCTCTGCTTCCTCTCCACACATGCTGCCTGACCTGCTGAGATTTCCAGCATTTTCAGTTTTTATTACAAGCTTGCACTGCTTTGTACCCTCTATAATCATTCAGCTAGGGAATAGGTTTCAGAACAGCACCCCTCCATATTATTCGTGCATTTGAAGCTCTGAATATTTGAGGCTTTTAAGCAAAGTACAACTGAACTTTTGGAAAACCATGTCCCCTTGTGATATCCTTCAATATTGCAACTTAAATGTCACAGAAGTCTTCTTCAAAATCTTATTAAAGATCTTTGGCATATGAGGAGGTAATTTTTAGAAAGAAGGAGTTTGCATTTATAATGGAAATAAATGGCATAGCATCTCTGCCAAGGGGACTTTCAGACAAACCCTTTAAGCTTTTATACTCTTGCATCAGTATTGTAACGTTAATGCTGTAGTGTTGAAGATAAGGAAGAAACAGGCATTGGCATAAGGGAATGTTTTTTTTAGAAAAAAGCTGTGTTCATTTATCTCGTGTCTTTCATGACAATCCAAGTCACTTCACAGTCAACAAATTACTTTCGAAATGCAGCCACTTATATCTGGCATCTACTATTTCCCTTAGTGTCTTTAGTCCTCCACTTATTAGGGCACCACTTGAAGTGTTCATATCTTTCAGCTCTTTCCATATTGTCTCATCACATTCCCAGAATGATTCTGTCTCTGCACAGTTCCAGTTCCTAACCATTCTCCCAAACATCTCATTTTGTTTTGCATTCAAAATTGGAGGCCTTGATGTGCCTACACCTCTACCTGCATTTCTCTGATTATTCACGTACAACATTACCACTAATTTAGGCAAACATGACAACCAATTTCTGCATAGCAAGGTCTCACAAACAGCAATGATTAATTGATATATTTTGGTGGAGTTGGTTGAGGGATGAATGTTGGTCAGGACACCGACAGAACTCCCCTTTTCTTTGAACAGGGCCATGGGATATTTCACAACCACCTGTACAGGTAGACAGGGCCTGAGCACCTTTGGCAATGTAGCACTCCCTCAGTACTCAACTGAAGTGTCAGCCTAGATAATGTGCTCAAGGGCTGGAGTGGGACTTAAATCCACGACCTTCCGACTTGGGAGTTTAAATGGTAGACTGTAGATTTTACATTTGTTATGATGTTTTTATCCTATCTTGTAAAAGTGATCATTATTTTCCTGCATTATTTTAGCATTAATCTATTTGAAATAAATGGTATAACACTGCCACCAAAATAGCATATAGGGAACAAACTAAGCATGTTCTTGTATCAGTAATGTAGCTTTACGGCTGTAGTGCTGAGAAAAATTAATCATTCAGGTGTTAATAATTTTAGCAAATGGTATGCATTATATAAAAATAAAATATTTATTGCTATCAACTTAAGCAGGTGATAATCTCACTATTAATCTCACCAGCACTTTCCCAACACTTCAGCACAACTCATGAGTATTACAGAAAGAGATTTGGGGATAGGGCAGCAAAGTGGAGTTGAGGTAGAATGAGAGGTGATCTTATTGAAACATATAAGATTCTGTGGGTGGATGCTGAGAGGATGTTTCCCCTCATGGGGAAATCTAGAACAAGGAGATGAGGAGGAATTTCTTCTCTCAGAGGGTCGTGAATCTTTGGAATTCTCTCCCCCAGAGAGCTGTGGAAGCTGGGTCATTGAATATAGAGAAATTATCCTCATTGTCCAGGCCAATATTTATCCCTCAATCAACGTAACAAAAAAACAAATCCGACTCCAAGGGGCCAGCATCGCAGAGGAGCGGTGCGGGAGGATAAAGGACAGCAGCAGCGAGTGAGAGCGGCATCAGTCTGAGGGGCCAGCATCGCGAGAGGAGCAGTGCGGGAGGATAAAGGACAGCAGCAGCGAGTGAGAGTGACACCAGTCTGAGGGACCAGCATCGCGAGAGGAGCAGTGTGGGAGGATAAAGGACGGCGGCAGCGAGTGAGAGCGGCGGCAGTCTGAGGGGCCAGCATCGCGAGAGGAGCAGTGCGGGAGGATAAAGGACAGCAGCAGCGAGTGAGAGTGGCACCAGTCTGAGGGACCAGCATCGCGAGAGGAGCAGTGCGGGAGGATAAAGGACGGCGGCAGCGAGTGAGAGCGGCGGCAGTCTGAGGGGCCAGTAGGTGCAGCTGCAGCAGGCAGAGAAGGCAAAAAAGAAGTAGAAAGAAATCGAAGGGTGATGTCACAGCCAAGAAGGTTAGTGATTGGTGAGTAGTTTTTCTTCTTTTCCTTTTACTTTATCAATAGGTAACCTTTAGGATTGTTGCCAAATTAAGTTAAGCTAAGGGTTAAGTCATGGCAAGAGAGCTCGGACACGTGTCATGCTCCTCCTGTGCTATGTGGGAACTCAGGGACTGACGACTACATGTGTAGGGAGTGTATCCTGCTGCAGCACTTGACAGACCGCATTGCGGCACTGGAGCTGCAGGTGGATTCACTCTGGAGCATCCACAATGCTGAGGATATCGTGAATAGCACGTTTAGGGAGCTGGTCACACCACAGGTAAAGGTTACACAGGCAGATAAGGAATGGGTGACCAGCAGAAAGAGCAGTGGAAGGAAGGTAGTGCAGGGGTCCCCTGCGGTCAACCCTCTCCAAAACAGACACACCCGTTTTGGGTATTGTTGGGAGGGATGACTCATCAGGGGAGGGCAGCAGCAGCCAAGTTCATGGCACCATGGGTGGCTCTGCTGCACAGGAGGGCAGGAAAAAGAGTGGGAGAGCTATAGTGGCAGGGAAATAGATAGGCATTTCTGCGGTCGCAATCGAGACTCCAGGATGGTATGTTGCCTCCTTGGTGCAAGGGTTAAGGATGTCTCGGAGTGGCTGCAGGACATTTTGGAGGGGGAGGGTGAACAGCCAGTTGTTGTGGTGCATATAGGTACCAACGATATAAATAAAAAATGTGATGAGGTCCTACAAGCTGAATTTAGAGAACTAGGAGTTAGATTAAAAAGTAGGACCTCAAAGGTAGTAATCGCAGGATTGCTACCAGTGCCACGTGCTAGTCAGAGTAGGAATTGCAGGATAGCTAAGATGAATATGTGGCTTGAGGAGTGGTGCAGAGGGGAGGGATTCAAATTTCTGGGACATTGAAACCGGTTCTAGGGGAAGTGGGTCCAGTACAAACCAGACGTACTGCACCTGGGCAGGACCAGAACCAATGTCCAAGGGAGAGTATTTGCTAGTGCTGTTGGGGAGGGGTTAAACTAATATGGCAGGGGGATGGGAACCTATGCAGGGAGACAGAGGGAAGTAAAATGGGGGCAGAAGCAAAAGATAGAAAGAAGAAAAGTAAAAGTGGAGGGCAGAGGAACTCAAGGCAAAAATCAAAAAGGGCCACATTACAGCAAAATTCTGAAGGGGCAAAGTGTGTTACAAAGACAAGCCTGAAGGCTCTGTGCCTCAATGCGAGCCGTATTTGTCATAAGGTGGATGAATTAACTGCGCAGGCAGCAATTAACGAATATGACATAATTGGCATCACGGAGATATGGCTGCAGGGTGACCAAGGCTGGGAACTCAACATCCAGGGGTATTCAACATTCAGGACGGATAGACAGAAAGGAAAAGGAGGTGGGGTAGTGTTGCTGTTAAAGAGGAAATTAACGCAATAGTAAGAAAGGACATTAGCCTGGATGATGTGGAATCAGTATGGGTGGAGTACAGAATACCAAAGGGCAGAAAGTGCTAGTGGGAGTTGTGTACAGACCACCAAACAGTAGCAGTGAGGTTGGGAACAGCATCAAACAAGAAATTAGGGAGGCGTGCAATATAGGTACAGCAGTTATCATGGGTGACTTTAATCTACATATAGATTGGGCTAAGCAAACTGGTAGCAATATGGTGGAGGAGGATTTCCTGGAGTGTATTCGGGATGGTTTTCTAGACCAATATGTCGAGGAACCAACTCGAGGGCTGGCCATCCTAGACTGGTTGTTGTGTGATGAGAAAGGACTAATTAGTAATCTTGTTGTGCGAAGCCCCTTGGGGAGGAGTGACCATAATATGGTAGAATTCTTTATTAAGACGGAGAGTGACACAGTTAATTCAGAGACTAGGGTCCTGAACTTAAGGAAAGGTAACTTCGATCGTATGAGATGTGAATTGGCTAGAATAGACTGGCGAATGATACTTAAGTGGTTGACAGTGGATAGGTAATGGCAAACATTGAAATATCACATGGATGAACTTCAACAATTGTACATCCCTCTCTGGAGTAAAAATAAAACAGGGAAGGTGGCTCAACCATAGCTAACAAGGAAAATTAAGGATAGTGTTAAATCCAAGGAAGAGGCATATAAATTGGCCAGAAAAAGCAGCAAACCTGAGGACAGGGAGAAATTTAGAATCCAGCAGAGGAGGACAAATGGTTTAATTAGGAGGGGGGAAATAGAGTATGAGAGCAAGCTTGCTGGGGACATAAAAACTGACTGCAAAAGCTTCTATAGATATGTGAAGAGAAAAAGATTGGTGAAGACAAATGTAAGTTCCTTGCAGTCAGAATCAGGTGAATTTATAATGGGGAACAAAGAAACGGCAGGCCAGTTGAACAAATAATTTGGTTCTGTCTTCACGAAGGAAGAGACAAATAACATTCCGGAAATACGAGGGGAACGAGGGTCTATTGAGAAGCTGGAACTGAAGGAAATCCTTATTATGCAGAAATTGTGTTCGGGAAATTGATGGGATTGAAGGCCGATAATTCCCCAGGGCCTGATAGTCTGCATCCCAGATTACTTAAGGAAGTGGGCCTAGAAATAGTGGATGCATTAGTGATCATTTTCCAACAGTCTATCGACTCTGGATCAGTTCCTCTGGACTAGAGGGTAGCTACTGTAACACCACTTTTTTTTAAAAGGAGGGAGAGAGTAAACGGGTAATTATAGACAGGTTAGCCTGACATCAGTACTGGGGAAAATGTTGGAATCAATAATTAAAGATAAAATAGCAGCGCATTTGGAAAGCAGTGACAGGATCGGTCCAAGTCAGCATGGATTTATTAAAGGGAAATCATGCTTGACAAATCTTCTGGAATTTTTTGAGGATGTAACTAGTAGGGTGGACAAGGGAGAACCAGTGGATGTGGTGTATTTGGACTTTCAAAAGGCTTTTGACAAGGTCCCACACAAGAGATTGGTGTGCAAAATTAAAGCACATGTATTTGGGGTAACGTGGATAGAGAACTGGTTGGCAGACAGGAAGCAGAGAGTCGGGATCAATGGGTCCTTTTTAGAATGGCAGGCAGTGACTAGTGGGGTGCTGCAGGGCTCAGTGCTGGGACCCCAGCTCTTTACAATATACATTAATGATTTAGATGAAAGAATTGAGTGTAATATCTACAAGTTTGCAGATGACACTAAGCTGGGTGGTGGTGTGAGCTGCGAGGAGGATGCTAAGAGGCTGCAGGGTGACTTGGACAGGTTAGGTGAGTGGACAATTGAATGGCAGATGCAGTATAATGTAGATAAATGTGAGGGAAACTTACATCTTAGACTTTTTAAACAACTTTTAGAAACTTTTGAAATAAATTGGGAATCTTTATCAATTTTTAACTTTTAAAATAACTTTGGAAGTCACCTTCCTAATGCCTTCCCCCCAACCAAGCCCCCAGCCATCTACCATCAATGGCGTTACTCGTCGCCGAGCTTGCAGCCAACATTTTGCCGTAGGCAATTAGGCTTATAGAGCTGTGCCTTGTCTCCAGTTGTCTTGGACCCCCTTGCCACTGGACCAAGACCTTGTTCAGCTAAGCCCGTGTGGTTGCCGGTGTGTAGCGGCCACCCCACATTAAAAGAACTCACGTACAGGCATTTTCCACTTTGCCAGTATGAAGTTCGGAACCTGGAACATCAGGACCCTCATGGACAATCCCAACAGCAACAGGATGGAACGCCGCACCGCCATAGTTGTCCGGGAACTCAGACGTTTTGACATTGACATTGCCACCCTAAGCGAGACCCGACGGGCAAGGTAAAGCCAGTTGAAGGAACATGGTGGAGTTTACACCGTCTTCTGGAAAGGGAAACCAGAGGCAGGACGCCGCCTTCATGGAGTCGGCTTTACCGTCAAGAATGAGCTCGACCGCCTCAAAGACTCCCCCTGTGGGGTGAATGAATGCTTCATGACTCTTCGTATTACCTTATCTCGGAACCAATGCGTCACAGTCATCAGTGTGTACACCCCTACATTCGATGCAACAGACGAGGCTAAAGAGGGTTTTTATTCCAACCGTGAGACATCTTTGTCCCACGTCTCCATGGGCGACAAATTCATCCTCCTGGGTGATTTTAATGCCAGGGTCAGCAAAGACACAGCCCTCTGGGGAAGCGTGACTGGCAGAGAGGGGGTAAGGAAAGGCAACTCCAGTGGTACCCTACTCCTGACAAAATGTCTAAAACATGAATTCTTCATTATGAACACCCTGTTCCGCCAGAGGGACAAATACGAGCCCTCGCTCCAAACATTGGCACCTGCTTGACGATGTCATCGTCCGAGCCAGGGATCGCAAGGATGTGCGCATCACCAGCGCCATGACAGGAGCTGATGACTGCTGGACGGACCACCGCCTAATCCGATCCATCATCAATATTAACATTGCCCCAAAGCAGAGGGGACAGCAGAAGCTGCTCCGCAAAAAAATTAATCCCAAGGCACTTAGAGACCAAGCTAAGAGAGCCCTATACAGCCAGTACCTCACAGCCAATCTGGCGTGCCTTGATGATCCTGAGATGCTGAATGCCAATAGCGCTTGGTCTGCCCTCCAGGCCTTGAAAACCAGTGCCTGAGAAGAGACACTTGGTCACTCAACCAGAAAACATCAGGACTGGTTTGATGAAAATGATCAGGAGATCGAAGAACTAATAGATCGCAAGCGCAATGCATTTCTGAGCCTCAAGCAACAACCCAACTCGGGAACTGCAAAACAACATTACAGACGGCTCAAGGCTGAGGTCCAACAAAAAACCCATGACCTAAAGAACAGGTGGTGGATGGAGAAAGCACAGGAGATACAACAACTGGCCGAGAAGCCACGATATGAGAGGATTCTTCGCTGCAGTCAAGACCACCTACAGTCCAAACTCTCAAGACCCCACCCCACTTCTGGCCAAGAACGGGGAAACACTCATCAAGGACACCGAGGCTGTCAGGGCCCGATGGAAGGAGTACTTTGAAGATCTCCTCAATCGAGACTCTGCCTTTGACTCGAGTGTTCTCGACTCCATCCCGCAGCATGCGACCCACCACCAACTCAGTGAAACTCCAACGTTGCACGAGGTAGGCAAAGCCATAAAACAGCTCAAGAATAACAAGGTTACGGGTGCAGAAGGAATCCCTGCTGAGGCGCTAAAGTATGGCAGAGAGGCACTGTTGACGCGGATACATGACCTCATCTCTCTCATCTGGAGGGAGGAGAGCATGCCGGGAGATCTGAGAGATGCAGTGATTGTGACCATTTTTTAAAAAGGGGACAAGTCCGACTGCGACAACTACAGGGGAATCTCCCTGCTATCAGCCACTGGGAAAGTTGTCGCTCGAGTTCTCCTCAATCGTCTTCTCCATGACCGTGGAATTCCTCCCGGAATCACAATACAGATTTCATCCCCTACGGGGCACAACAGACATGATCTTTGCAGCGCGACAGTTGCAGGAAAAATGCAGCGAGCAGCGACAGCCCTTATACATGGCCTTTTTCGATCTTACAAAGGCCTTTGACACTGTCAACCATGAGGGTCTATGGAGCCCCCTCCTCCGTTTCGGATGTCCCCAAAAGTTTGTCAACATCCTTCACCTGCTTCACGATGACATGCAGGCCATGATCCTTACCAATGGATCCATTATTGACCCAATCCACGTCCGGACCGGTGTCAAACAGGGCTGCGTCATCGCTCCAACCCTCTTCTCAATCTTCTTCATCACCATGCTCCATCTCACAATCAACAAGCTCCCCGCTGGAGTGGAACTAAACTACAGAACCAGTGGGAAGCTGTTTAACCTATGTCGCCTCCAGGCCAGGTCCAAGATCACCCCAACGTCTGTCGTTGAGCTGCAGTTTGCGGACGACGCCTGCGTCTGTGCACATTCAGAGGCTGAACTCCAGGATATAGTCAATGTATTCACTGAGGCATATGAAAGTATAGGCCTTATGCTTAACATCCGTAAGACAAAGGTCCTCCACCAGCCTGTCACCGCTGCACAGCATTGCCCTCCAATCATCAAGATCCATGGCGCGGCCCTGGACAACGTGGACCATTTCCCATATCTCGGGAGCCTCTTATCAACAAAGGCAGACATTGATGCGGAGACTCAGCATCGCCTCCAGTGCGCCAGTGCAGCCTTCGGCCGTCTGAGGAAAAGAGTGTTTGAAGACCAGGCCCTCAAATCTACCACCAAGCTCATGGTCTACAGGGCTGTAGTAATACCCGCCCTCCTGTATGGGTCTGAGGCATGGACAATGTATAGAAGGTACCTCAAGTCGCTGGAGATATATCACCAATGATGTCTCCGCAAGATCCTGCAAATCCCCTGGGAGGACAGGCGCGCCAACATCAGTGTCCTCGACCAGGTTGAAGCACTGACCACACTCGATCAGCTTCGCTGGCCACATAGTTCGCATGCCAGATACGAGACTCACTAAGCAAATGCTTTATGCGGAGCTCCTTCATGGTAAACGAGCCAAAGGAGGACAGCGGAAACGTTATAAGGACACCCTCAAAGCCTCCCTGGTAAAGTGCGTCATCACTACTGATCCTGGCCGAAGACCGCCCGAGGTGGAGAAAGTCCATCCGGGAGGGCGTTGAGCTCTTCGAGTCGCAATGCAAAGAGCATGAAGAGGCCAAGCGCAGGCAGCGGAAGGAGCGCGCGGCAAACCAGCCCCACTGACCCCTTCTCTCAACGAATGTCTGTCCCACCTGTAACAGGGTCTGTGGCTCTTGTATCGGACTGTTCAGCCATCAAAGAACTCATTTTGGGAGTGGAAGCAAGTCTTCCTCGATTCCGAGGGACTGCTATGATGATGAATGTGGATAAATGTGAGGTTATCCACTTTGTTGGCAAAAACACAAAGGCAGAATATTACCTGAATGGCAGCATAGGAAAAGGGGAGGTGCAACGAGACCTGGGTGTCATGGTACATCAGTCATTGAAAGTTGGCATGAAGGTACAGCAGGCGGTGAAGAAGGAAAATAGTATGTTGGCCTTTGTAGCTCGGGGATTTGAGTATAGGAGCAGGGAGGTCTTACTGCAGTTGTACAGGGCCTTGGTGAGGCCTCACCTGGAATATTGTGTTCAGTTTTGGTCTCCTAATCTCAGGAAGGACGTTCTTGCTATTGAGGGAGTGCAGCGAAAGTTCACCAGACTGATTCCCGGGATGGTAGGACTGACATATGAGGAGAGACTGGATCGTCTGGAGTTTAGAAGGATAAGAGGGAATCTCATAGAAACATATAAAATTCTGACGGGACTGGAGAGGTTAGATGCAGGTTCCCGATGTTGAGGAAGTCCAGAACTAGGGGACACAGTCTAAGAATAAGGGGTAAGCCATTTATGATTGAGATGAGGAGAAACTTCTTCACTCAGAGAGTTGCTAACCTGTGGAATTCTCTACCGCAGAGAGTTGATGATGCCATTTCATTGGATATATTCAAGAGGGTGTTAGATATGGCACTTACGGCTAAAGGGATCAAGGGGTATGGAGAGAAAGCAGGAAAGGGGTACAGAGGTGAATGATCAGCCATGATCTTATTGAATGGTGGTGCAGGCTCGAAGGGCCGAATGGCCTACTCCTGCATCTATTTTCTATGTTTCTATCTGGTCATTATCACATTGCTGTTTGTGGGAGCTTGCTTGTGCGCAAATTGGCTGCCACGTTTCCTACATTACAACAGTGACTACACTCCAAAAGTGCTGAAAAGTGCTTTGAGATGTCCGGTGGTCATGAAAGGCGCTATATAAATCCAAGTCTTTCTTTCTTTTGATGTAGTTAATGGATGAAATGGTGAATTTGCTGTAATCAAGGATATGTTCTTTATTTAGTTTTCCAAATTAATGCTGTTATGCTAATTGGAAGCTGTCGCTGGTCTTTGGGAGTAAATATGAAAAAGGCAAATTTTACAATGTTTTTAACAATACACATTTGCAGCCACATGCGCCTTTTAAATGTGCACATTGTGAGAAAGTAATTTTTTAAACAGGCGACAAAAGAGCATCAGCTATTCATGATGTGCCTGCAATAATGATTATCTTATGCTTCTGAAGCATCTAATGAACCCTTTAAATTGAAGGAGCTGGTGATGGAGTGTGCAACTCTTTATGAAAATGGCAGAGTCAGGTTAATGAGGCTAATTTCCTGCATGTCCTAGTTAATGGCCCAATGGAGAGATGGGAGGGTATCAAGCTCTCAACATCAGAGGAGGGCCTATGTGTAATTGTGCATCACTGGCAGATTAAACACAATACTGGGATTCAGTAGACCTGGGAGGAGTTGTAGAGGAAATTCTTTGACTATTTCATGAAAAAGGCATAAAGATAAGGCCTGAATATTACAGTGAAATTGGAGCACAATGTATAAACATACATGGGACAAAGTTGCAGTTGTCGAAGAGAAGTAGAAAATAATAACTGTACTGAGAGGAAAATATTATTGAGAACGTAACAAATAAGGTACAGTATTATATACACGGTGCCCATGTTCATACTATACAGTGACTTGGCTTCATAAACACAACATTGGAAGGTAATATGGAAGTCTGCCATTGAGCATGTGGAAAAACTACTGGCACCTTTTCCAACAGTTGCGGGGTCGAGGATGAGGGGCCACAGATTGAAGATTAAACATAAAGGGCTGGATTTTCCGGTCTTTTGCACTCCAGGTTTTGCCCCGGAGCGGTGTGAATGGCGGCAGTGAGGTCTCCAGCGCCCCGCCACGATCCTCCGGTCGGGTTTTGCGATGGCGCTGAGTAGCACCGCCGGGAAGAGCTGCGCCGGGTGTGTAACGCCCCTGGTTGCGACACCGGCGCGAGTTTGAGCTCCTGCCCAATCCTCCCGCCCAGTAGTGCACTTCGCAACGACTGCCTGGGAAATCAGAGCAGTCCTATGATCCCATCAGCGGAGAGATTGCTAATGGAGTCCTAAGGTAAGTGTGATTGTTTTATCTTTAAATGTTTTCAGCGATGTGTGTTGCGGTGGTGTGGGCAATGTTTCGGGAATGTTTTTGTGGTGTTTTTCCAGTTTCCCCCCGGCCCACCAAATGTCTCTCGGAGCGCTCCCGACCCGGCTCCTTAGCTCGGGAGTTTCCCATCCTTGTGTCACGAGAGGTGTACAACGTCTCCCTTAGCGCTGCACCCCCTGACATAGGGCCCAGATGCCAAACTTAAATACTAAAGCGTAAACTATTCCTGGCCGCTAAGTTTCCTGCCCCATCGCCATTATCGCCCTAAAAACATAAAAGCCGAAAATCCAACACAAAGAATTTCGAACAGAGATACGCACTTCCAGGTTAAGTGGTTCAGTCATCGACAATGTCAACATTCAAGATTAGATTGGACAGGTGGATGAAGGAAAAAAGGGTTGAAGGGGAACAGAGTGGGTAAGCTTGATCAGAACTGTGTGCTCGTATGGAAGGTAAATCCTAACATGGGCTGGTTGGGCCATTGGCCTGTTTCTGTATTGTAACTTCGATGTATTTCTATGCGGCAGACTCCTCACTTGTAAAGACCATAGACGCAGTAGAAGCCTCTCACATGACTACTCACATTGTTGCTATGGAAACATTGGGGTCAATACTCCAAGAAGGAGTCATGGCCAGCTGCAACACACTTGAAGAATGCTTGCAGACAACTACAAGCAGTGCCATGACTGGAGCAGTACAGTTTCAGTCAGTTGGCATTTATGCCATTGGCAGCTCTGTGCCACCACATCGCCCTACACAATTGGCAAGTACCACCTGGGAGAGTACTGAGCCCACTGAATACAGCACCAGCGCCCACTGATGATGATACAGCTTGCTTCCGGCTTAGTCACAGATTCAGGTAGCAGGCTTCTGATTCCCAGACAGCTCCATATTTGCCGCAATAGTATTCCAGAGTACTTTTCCTTCCATTGGGGAATGAGGCATGAGGTTCCAAACCCTCGACCTCTACCGCCTAGAAGGGCAAGGGCATCAGATGTGTGGGAACACCACCACCTCCAAGTCCCTCTTAAAGGTCACACACCATCCCGACTTGAGCATTTATCACACCATTCCTGCATTGTCATTCTGTCAAAATCCTGGAACTCCCTACCTAACAGCATGGGAGCACCTTCACCACACGGACTGCAGCGCTTCCAGAAGAATGACAAAAAAATTATAAAACCAAAATGGAGAACTACACATTAGGTAATGGGGTTATTCGGTGTGCACATGCAGTCAATGATGTCGTGGAAGCCAACCATTAGCAAATACTGTTTCTGCCTGTTCTGCTCTTCGTTACTGCTGAAGTGGATGTGAACAGATGCGGGGTGACACACGGCTTCAGATACTTCCTTAATGCCCTGGCAAGTGGCAATGTGGATGACTCCCGAGGTGCCAGGAAAGTGAAATGCAGATGGTTGGCCCACCTTGCTGGCACACCTCAGTCAGATCCATTCTGTTCAGCCTGAGGTCCTTCACACTCTGTTCCTTCATCATGGTCAGTTAGCTATCTCTTTGCAAAAGGCCTGTTGCTAGGTACCAAACTGTTACAACAACAACAACTTGTATTTATGCAGCGCCTTTAAACGTAGTAAAATGTTCCAAGGTACTTCACCAAAATCTTTTTACACAGAGCTACAAAAGGAGATATTAGGACAGTTGACCAAAAACTTGATCACTGACGTGGCTTTTAAGGAGTTTTAAAGCAGTAAAGAGAGGTACAGATTTAGGGAGCGATTTCCTGTACTTATGGCTGAGGCAGCTGAAGGCACGGCTGCCGATGGTGGGACGAGGAAAATCGGGGATGCACAAGAGGCCAGAAATGGAGGAATGCAGAGATCTGGGAAGGTTGCAGGCCTGGAGGAAGTTGCAGAGATAGGGAGGGGTGAGGCCATAGAGGAATTTGAAAACAAGGATGAGAAGTTCTGTTGTGTACGTAAATAACTCCATCGAGTTCCATCATCGAGCTCATAGCTGTGAGGGATGACCTTTCGTCCAATCTGTTTTGGAAGCGAAAGTGAAGGTGCGAGCTTATGACTCCGGTCTGGGTGCTTAACTCTGACCCAATCTCCGGTCTTCAGTTGGGGCTTTTGAGCGCATCATTTTGTGTCAGTGTACGACTTCGCTTTTTGTTGGCGTTCCGAAATCTGGGATGTGGTTATCTTCACGCTAGGTTTGGCTGGGGGTTTGAGAATGTCCAGTAGCCAGCAAAGGTTTCGCTCAATCATGAGCTCAGCGGGTGTCTTCCCCGATAGCGAGTGCTTTGTTGAACGATATGTGCGGAGAATGGTTTGAATTTGGCCTGCTGTGAGGTTGGCTTTCAAACTGTCTTTGATGACGCAGTTAAATCGCTCAACACCTCCGTTGCTTTGAGGTTTGTACCGAGCAGTAAGGCGATGCTCAATAGCATGACGAGTGAGGAAATCCGCAAACTGGTCGGACACAAACTGTGATCCATTGTCAGTGATTATGACCTCTGGGAGGCCCCACTTCGTGAACATACGCTGCAGAATCTTGACGATCATTGATGAGGTCACTGATCTTCTTGAGGTAATTTCTGGCCATTTGGAATGCAGGTCATGTACTACAACAAGGAAACGCTGATGCTGTGGAGCTGCTTCAACTGGACCAAAGATATCCAACTGAAGTTGTTGCCATGGTCTTTGTGGCCATGGAATAGGTGTTATTGGCGCTGGTTGGATGTTTGTGGCCTTTTCGCTCAGACTGCATGCTTCGCAGTGTAAGACAAACTCCTCAATGCGAGTGTCAATCCCAGGCCACCATACTGAATCATGACATCTCTGCTTCATGCATAAAATGCCAGGGTGTCCATCGTGTGCCAATTACAGAATACACTGTTGAAGCGACTTGGGAATTACTGCTCTATCGCCACGAGCTAGGCAGCCATCATTCCAAATGGAAAATTAATCGCAAAGTCTGTGGAAGGTTTTCAGCTCTTCCGGAATTTGCTTAAGTCACTCAGTCTGGAGGAAGTGGCACATGTGCTGGAGCGTAGCTTCACGCTGTGATTCAGTTTTGAGTTTGTCGCAGGAGACAAGGTTTCTGATGGACTGAGTGATGATCGAAGTGACATATGTGTCGTCATCTGTGAACAAGTCAGCACCGGAGTCCGAAGCAGATGTCGAGCAGCTGAGCATGTCAGCTACGTGGTTGTGACTGCCAGCGATGTACTGTACATCAAAGTTATACTAATGAAGGCGATCTGACCATCGGCTGATTCATAGTGGTCTGTGCCCAGATCCAGTTGTAGTGTAGTTAGCGCTTGGTGATCCATGCGGAGGGTAAATTTTCTGCCATAGAGGTAGATGTGCCAGCGTTCACATGCGTAGATGCAAGCAAGTGCAAGCAGCATTCCCCTGTGGAGTATTTACATTCTGCAGATGAGTGTGCGACAGGCGAAGGCTACTGGGCGTTCCAGACAGTCAATCCATTGCGAGAGCACAGCACCCATGGCAGTGCCTGATACATCCGTGGTGACATACGTAGTGGCATTCGGATCAAAGTGCATGAGGATCGGAGGGGATGTGATTTTCTCCTTCAGTGTGGTGAATGCCTGAGTCTGGGAATCTGTCCATTCCCAAGGGACGTCCTTGCGCAGCAACTTGTGAAGTGTTTCGGCAATGTGCGCGTAGTGCGGGACGAACTTCAGATAGAAGTTGCAAGTGCCGAGGAATTATGAAAGTTCTTTGACGTTGGTAGCCTCCTGCATTTGCTGGATCACGTCAATATTGTCAGGCGTCAGCTTGACATCTTGTGCTGTGACTCTGTCGCCCAGACAGTTTATGTCTCTGGCAGCGAATGTACACTTATCGGCATTAAGTGTAATGTTATGTGTAGCAAGTCTAGCCATAACTGCATGAAGCCGCTGGTCATGTTCTTCCATTGTCCGTCCATGGATGACGATATCATCAAGCAGATTGAGGGCTCCCTCTATGCCTGCTAGCATCGTAGTGACAATCTTCTGACAATGCGTCGTGAATGCCGTGAGCGGTTTGCTGTCCTCCGCGAGGGGTATTTGCAGGTAACTGCGGCGCATGTCGAGTTTCGTAAAAACTATTGAGTAGTGGAATTCTGAAGACAGTTGGTCGATGGTAGGAAGAGGGTACTTGTCCGGGATGATAGCCTTGTTGACCTCTTTCAGGTCGAGGCATAGGCAGATCTCCCTATTTTTACGTCAAGCAATGACTAAGTTCGAGATCCAGGGTGAGACATTGAAGCTCTCAATAATTCCCTGAGATTCGAGTCGTGTTAATTCTGCAGATACTTGGTCGCGAAACGCAAATGGGAGACAGCGAAGTCGCTGCGTAACTGGTTTGACGGAGGGGTCAACGCGGGGACAATGGCAGAATTTTGTTGTCACTCCAAACCCTGTGAAGATTGCGGGATACTGCTTGTCAAAGTCCACCGTGTACACAGGTGTGCCGGTTGGGTCGTAAACTTTGAACCCAAGCTTGTCAAAAAGGTCAACACCCATGAAGCTTCATCCCTTCGCAACATGAAAGGAAAAGTTCTCCAATGATAGGTCCTTGTAGTACATCAGGACAGATATGACCCCAAGTACCTCAATTTTGGAGTTGGAGTACGCATGTAGAGTGGAAGTTGTGGCTGCAGTTGACAGTGCGCAAAGTGGGTTTTGTACACAGCCTCGCTCAATATAGAGATTTGGCTCCTAGGTCAATGAGGAAGCAGCAGGGCATGCCTTCAATGTTTACATCACAATCCTTGAATTTGCACGAACTGATGTGCGAAATGTCACTAACGGTGTAAACCATACTGGGCTTATCACTATCAGGATTGTTCACGTGTAAAATATGCTGCGATGGTGACAGACATTAGCAAAGTGGTTCATTTTACCACTTGCTGAGCATTTCTTTCCGCATGTCGGGCAGTAAGGACTATTTGCTGAAAGTGATTTGTCCCCACAGTTAAAGCAGTGGAAGTTAGGCTCGCAATCCATAGTGGGTGGCTTATTACTAGCCTTGGGTCTCTGCTGTGATTTCCGCTTTGGACGCATGCCTTGCACATGGGCTGTAGCTGAAGTCTGCTGCACAGGGGGAACAAGGGATCTGAACGCTTTTGAATCAGAAAGCTCTGATTCGATTTAGATGGCCAAATTAGTTGCTTTGTCCAATATCAATTTGTCATCCCCCATTAGCAAGTGTTCCCGAATGCGGGGGATCGTTTTCTCAATAATTTGATGCCTGATCATTTCCTCTGTGAGTTCTCCAAAGATACACATAGCGGCCAGTTCAGTTAATGAAATCATGTACTGTTTGATTGATTCATCGTTCCCTTGCCCCCTTTGACGAAATTTGTATCTCTTCATCATGATACTTTTCTTTTGCCCAAA
Source organism: Pristiophorus japonicus (assembly GCF_044704955.1). NCBI lineage: Eukaryota > Metazoa > Chordata > Chondrichthyes > Pristiophoridae > Pristiophorus > Pristiophorus japonicus. The sequence goes on from NC_091982.1 coordinate 50,914,990, forward strand.
ATATTTCTCTATGGCGCTTACCACTTTGTCGTAGGACTCCATGTCTTCGATTTGGCCAAAAATGCATTGGCCTTCACTGCCGAGGCAGTGGATCAGTATTGCACGGCGGCGAGCTGGTGTTACGTTGTCACCATCTAACCCACTCACCATGATGTATGGAGAAAAGCTTTTTATCCATCTTGGCCACAGGATTGGAGGGTCTCCGGGTGTGGAGAGGAAAGGCAGTGGGGAGAGCCAGCTTAATTTGATTCATCCTCATCGCCAAATTATGTTGTGTATGTAAATAAACAGACTAACTGAAACAGAAGTAATGTAACTAACTGTGCCCTTTATAGCAACTCTTCAAAATGGCGTCCAAAACCAGCATGTTTACCACAGGCGTGAATAGCCCCCACAGGGTCCTAGGGCTAGAGCGTTCACTTTTTTTGCCTGCTTAACATCCACTTAACACCCATTTTACTGCTGAAATTACCTATAACGCCCATATATCGCCCATTTTGGCACAAAATGGAAACTGGTGGGCATTTTTCGGAAACTTATTGCCGAGCGTTACTTTCCCCATGTGCTCAACGCTGAGAAAAAATATTACCACCCGCCCACTTTTTGGGGGCGGAATCATCAGAATGGGCGAAATCAACACCCATAATATCACCCAGCGTTACTTCCCGCACGGAATTAACGCCGAGATTCAATATTAACGCCTGGCAACTGTTTTTTGTTGCAAAGAGCATATTTACCCAAACTAGCAGCCATGGAGATCGGCCATCGTCAATCTCACTACTTCGCACATATATCACCCACAATATCGCTCGCTCAAAAAACCGCCCACAAAAAGTGGAACTAACCGGAACGAATCACAGCATTATGGACGCCATGTTATCGATCACATGTTGCGTCCTTTAAAAGGCTGCTGTGTTTCAACCTCGGCAGAGTTCAGATGTACTCTGCAGGTCATTGGAGCTGATGTGAACGTCTCTAAAAACATCTTGACCACACTGTGATCGATTGGAATTGAAGACGTCTGTTCGTCAGGACATTCCTTGTTTGTGTGCAATCGGTGGAAAACAGAGAGCTACTGCAATGAGGCCTGTCCTTTCTCACCCTCTCTTGGTGACCAAGTACATGCAGCAGACTCGACATTGCCGAAGGAACGCTGCACTGCATTATGTGCCCAATGTATGAAGTGACAGACAGATGAGGAGGACCAGACGTTGTACCCCCCGCAAGTACAAGGAGAAGCATTCTAACTTCGATTTGCCCAACACCACCTGCCTTCGGAGACTGCGCTTCCACAAAGGAGGTTATCATTGAGGTATGCCAGCTGATAAGGGCAGATCTGCAGCCTGCCAGCACCATCAGAGCTGCACTGTCCATCGAGGTCAAAGTCACCGTGGCACTGTCGTTCTATGCCTCGGGTTCTTTTCAGGCCATAGCTGGCGACATTTGCAGACTTTCTCAGCATGCCACACATCACTGCATTAGACAGGTCACTAAAGCCCTGTACGCATGTAGGAGGGACTTGATCAGCTTCCCTATGACCAGGGAGGCACAGAGTGAGAGGGCTCTAGGATTCTACAGAATTGCAAACTTCCCCAAGGTGCAGGGAGCAATAGACTGTATACACATCGCAATGTGGGCACCTTTTCAGGATGCTGAGGTTTTCAGGTACCGCAATGGATTGCACTCCCTGAATGTCCAGCTGATTGTCGACCACAGCAAATTATACTGGCAGTGAATGCTCAATTTCCGGGCAGCATCAGTGTGAGAGCACTGTATCTGATTTGTTTAACAATCAGCCACAAGGTCAATGCTGGATGCTTAGGAACAAAGGATATGACCTCGCCACATGGCTGATGACCCCCCTGTGTGACAATCACACCGAGGCCGAGAGGCGATACAATGGGAGCCACAGAGCAACTTGCAATATCGTGGAGAAAACCATTGGAGTGCTGAAGCAGCGCTTCAGATGCGTGGACCATTCAGGAGGCGAGCCCCAATACCACCCTGAACAGGTAGCTCAAATCTGCGTAGTCTGCTCCATGCTACACAAGTTGGCTATCAGGAGGGGACAAGAATTGCCTGATGAGTCTGACAGTCCACCTCACCAGAGAGAGGAAGAGGAGGATGAGGAGGCGGACGCTGGCATCGGCCCAGACAATCAGGCTGACGCTGATGTCATGCCCCCACCCCCCTGTAGACTGCATGAAAGGGCCCATGGTGGCATGATAGCTGCAAGAGCCTTACATCAGGAGCTCATCAATGATCGCTTTGCCTGAAAGAACGTTGGCGTTATTTGCAAGGCTGACACACTGCTGGATATGCAGGTCATACATCAATGGTGGGTATCACCTTGGTGACAATTAAAGTTTAAGTTGATTGACGTTAAGTGTGATTATACCCTTTGATGTTAAGGAATCACCAGCATGTAATGGTGCAGCTATCTGAGCCAATATGCTGCAAGGTTTTGTTAAATAAAAAACATTTGAACCGAACATTAGTCTGAAATCATCAGTATTTCTGAACAAACCAACCCTTCCCTTCCACCGCCCCCACCCCCCGGTTCTCCTCCCCACCGCTACCCCTTCCCCTTACCCTTATGACTCCAAACTGCCTGGCCGAGGAGCTCCTCAGGCAATGCTTCATTTGGGGGCGGGGGGGTGATGGCCGAAGTGCTGCTTGAACGGATATGCAAGAGGACGGTCCCGAGGTGGGAGAGTGCTCCGAGCCTGAAGCAAGATGTTGCTGTTGGCTCTCATGTGTGGTTGGAAATGGGGGTGCGTCACCTTGGGGTGCAGTGCAGTGCTCCGGGACCACTGGGAGCCCTCTGCCACCAATGTTCCTGGCTACCAGCTCCAAGGCCTCCTCCATCCCTTCCATTTTATATGTTATTTGTTGGACAAAAACTCGGTGCCAACTATGTTCTTGGTGCTTAGTGGGCTTTTTGCTACTGGTGAATCTCCCTCGTGCCTCCAACAACAGCCAAACAAGCACACACCACAGCCACACACGCTTTCACTGCCTCCGAGCTCCCTCTCGCTGTTTCCTCTTCTGCGCAGGTCATGATGACCCTTGACCTCGTGCATCATGGGAATCGAGCGTTGCCATGCCGTTGCTAAGCACAGCCATACTTTACGGCAGAAGGTAAGAAAAACTTAATGATACCACCCATTTGATATTGCTCGCAGTAACACCCATTTTCAATAATGTAAACTAGGTGTTTTGAGAATGGCCGAGAAGCCGGCGATCTGAAAACCCTTTTTTACCACCCACGCCGGAAATGACGGCCATTTTTGGGCGATAAGCTCAAAAGTGGAGGTTCTAGCCCCTAGTGTCTGTCTAGTGAGGGTTCACGTAACCAACAAATAGAGAATGAACACAAGTTTAAAATCCAGCTCTGCCAGACAAGGAGCTAACGTAGGTCAGCGAGCGCAGGAGTGATGTTACAATCTATATTCGTTTTATGTCGATGTACTCCTGGACCAGCCTCTTCTCATCTCCTCTCACTGTGATACACTGTTCAATGGATTCTACACCCACATTATCAGACAGAAATCTTTCTGTACCGTCCACTTCTCTCACAGCTGTGGCATAACTGTGAAATGTTCTCCTTCATTAATTTGAAAGGCTCCAGGACCAATGTTATTTTAACAGAACTATAAACCCATGCCTCCGCTAAAGCAGGAGAGAGGGGAATCTGTCTTAACTGTGTTAGAGTCCGAACAACCATATCCCTCACAGTAATGTCTAGACTATAGTGAAATGCGACATCTTCAAATGGTAAAAACCTGGGGGAGGGGAGGGGGGGGAATTTTAATGCCAAGAAACCGGTGAGTTGAGTTCGGTGGGAAGTTAAAATGTTTAAAATATTGAACCTGACCCTAATGTTCCTCCAACCCACCCAGATTCAGTTTTAATGGAGGCGGGATGGGGCAGGCAGCCAACATGCTCACAGGAGGCGGCTGGCCCATTTAAATATTATAATGAGTCTGGCATGCCACGGATTTTTATTTCTTATTCGTTCCTGGGATGTGGGCATTACTGGCAAGGCCAGAATTTATTGCGCATCCCTAATTGCCCTTGAGAAAGTGGTGGTGAGCCGCCTTCTTGAATCGCTGCAGTCCGTGTGGTGAAGGTACTCCCGCAGTGCTGTTAGGGAGGGAGCTTGACCCAGCGACGATGAAGGATCAGCGATATATTTCCAAGTCAGGATGATGTGTAACTTGAAGGGGAACATGAGGTGGTGGTGTTCCTATGTGCCTGCTGACTTTGTCCTTCTAGCTGGTAGAGGTCGTGGGTTTGGGAGATACAGCCCAAGAAGCCTTGGCGAGTTGCTGCAATGTATCTTGTAGATAGCATACACTGCAGTCACGGTCTTCATCATCATAGGCAGTCCCTCGAAATCAAGAAAGACTTGCTTCCATTCTAAAAGTGAGTTCTCAGGTGACTGTACAGTACAATACGGGAATTACAATCTCTGTCACAGGTGGGACAGACAGTCGTTGAAGGAAAGGGTGGGTGGGGAGTCTGGTTTGTTGCACACTCCTTCCGCTGCCTGCGCTTGTTTTCTGCATGCTCTCGGCGACGAGACTCGAGGTGCTCAGCGTCCTCCCGGATGCTCTTCCTCCATTTAGGGTGGTCTTTGGCCAGGGATTCCCAGGTGTCGGTGGGGATGTTGCACTTTATCAAAGAGGCTTTGAGGGTGTTCTTGAAACATTTCCTCTGCCCAACTGGGGCTCGCTTGCCGTGTAGGAGTTCCAAGTGGAGCGCTTGCTTTGGGAGTCTTGTGTCGGGCATGCGAACAATGTGGCCCGCCCAACAGAGCTGGTCGAGTGTGGTCAGTACTTCAATACTGAGCATGGTGGCCTGATCGAGAACACTGATATTGGTGTGACTATCCTCCCAGGGGATTTGCAGAACCTTGCGGAGACATCATTGGTGGTATTTCTCCAGCGATTTGAGATGTCTGCTGTATATGCAGTCTCGGTGGTGGAGGGAGTAAATATTTAAGGTGGTGGATTGAGTACCAATTGTAATGTATGCACCTGTGAGCATGTTCACAGGTTTGTGGAGCTGTTGAGTTGGAAGTGGCTTAGCCAGCAATGTGATGTTCACAAGACTCAATAAAACCCCAGCCAATTAGCTTACGGGGATCCACGATGAGGCAGGTGGTTGTGAGTCTGGTGGATGAATTGGTAATGTGTATTGTGATTGTTAAACCTTTTGATAATAAACCAACTTGTTCTTAATAGCAATGTGTTGAATTCTTAAGCAAAGAACCCATGAAGCAAATACATCACACCAATCAAGCGGGCTGCTTTGTCCTGGTTGGTGTCGAGCTTCTTGAGTGTTGTTGGAGCTGCACTCTTCCAGGCAAGTGGAGAGTATTCCATCACACTCCTGACTTGTGTCTTGTAGATGGTGGAAAGTCTTTGGGGCATCAGGAACAGAGACACTCGCCACAGAATACCCAGCCTCTGACTTGTTCTTGTTGCCACAGCATTTATATGGCTAGTTCAGTTAAGTATCTGGTCAATGGTGACCCCCAGGATGTTGATGGTGGGGGATTCGGCAATGGTAATGTCAAGGGGTGGTGGTTAGATTCTCGCTTGTTGGAGATAGTCATTGTCTGGCACTTGTGTGGCGCAAATGTTACTTGCCACTCATCAGCCCAAGCCTGAATGCCACCCAGGTCTTGCTGCATTCGGGCATGGACTGCTCCATTATCTGAGGAGTTGTGAATGGAACTGAACACTGTGCAGACAACTGCGAACATCCCCACTTCTGACCTTATGAGGGAAGGAAGGTCATTGATGAAGCAGCTGAAGGTGGTTGGGCCTAGGACACTGCCCTGAGGAACTCCTGCAGCAATGTCCTGGGGCTGGGATGATTGGCCTTCAACCACGACAACCATCTTCCTTTGTGCTAGGTCTGACTCCAGCCCCTGATTCCCATTGACTTCAGTTTTACTAGGGCTCCTTGATGCCATACTCGGTCAAATGCTGCCTTGATGTAAAGGGCAGTCATTCTCACCACACCTCTGGAATTCAGCTATTTTGTACATTTAACCACCATTATAAATTTTGCTGTGGCTGGTCGGGTTTCTCAGGCTTTGGGGAAACCGCCAGCTAAAGTAAGGGGAGGACTGCTGCAACTGCTGGTCTGAGGTACTGCTGGAAGTGAAAAGACACTTACCACCTGGATCCAGTATCCTTGCCTCACCCACCCCTCACGATCGGAGACACCTACCAGGCCTCCGATTGCACCCTCCGAGGTCTCCGATCCCCCACCCCACGAGGTCTCCGATCCCCCTCCCCCGGGACCTCCAATCTCATTCCCCCGAGTTCTCCGATCCCCCTCCCCATGCGGTCTCCGATCTCACCATGCGGCCTCCGATCCCCCTCCCCCGAGGCCTCCGATCCCCCTCCCCCGAGACCTCCGATCCCCCTCCCCTGAGGCCTCCGATCCCCTCCCCCGAGGCCTCCGATCCCCTCTCCATGCGGCCTCCGATCCCCTCCCCCGAGGCCTCCGATCCCCTCCCCCGAGGTCTCCGATCTCCCCATGCGGCCTCGGATCACCTCCCCTGCCCACTGATGGTTGCTCAGGCTGGCCAAGGTGCTTCCACTCTCCCTGTCCCCACTGATGATGGATTTTAAAACCGGCAGTAAAGCCAGAGATCTCCCCCTTAAACATGATATAGTTTAATGTTCCTGATCTTTATAAACAGCATATGCACTGACTTACCACAAGCAATGCGACATAGAAAAGAAAGACTTGTATTTATATAACATCTCTCAAGACCACCAGATGTCCCAAAGCACTTTACAACCAATGAAGTACTTTTTGAAATATAGTCACTGTTGTAAAGTATGTAACGTGGCAGCTAATTTGCGCATAGCAAGCTCCGACAAACAGCAATGTGATAATGACCAGATAATCTGTTTTAGTGATGTTGATTGAGGGATAAATATTGGCTAGGACACCCAGGATAGCTCCCCGGCTCGTCTTTGACATAGTGCCGTGGGATCTTTTATGTCTGAGAGAGCAGACATCCATTTAATGTCTCATCCAAAAGACGGCACCTCCCACAGTGCAGTACTCCCTCAGCACTGCACTGGAGTGTCAGCCTAGATTTTTGTGCTCAAGTTCCTGGAGTGGAACAACCTTCTAGCTCAGGTGTGAGCGTGGTACCCACTGAGCCACAACTAATTCACAGGGAGATTTCCTAGTGTTTAATAAAATACGACTGATACATTGTTTAGTTGTACTATAATATGCAGGGTATAAATATTTCTGTCCACGCTATAATTGCTGCTATCTTATAATGCCAATCATTCAATAGTCCTGCAGTCAATTACCGTATATACTCGCGTATCATGCGACTTTTGAAGACCTAAATTGTAACCTAAATTTGGGGGGGTCGCATGATATGCGAGATACAAAATTTGCGGGTGTGAAGTGCTGGCCAAGATTAGGCTGTTAGGCTGTTAAGCAGACCGTATCCACGCTGAATCTCGGCAGGTATCTCCTGGGCTGGATTGCAGCCTATTTTGTCACTTGTACTGTATCTTTGCTGTGGTCTAGAGATCTCCACCCACAACTCCCTCTGAAGTTTACTGCATTATTAGAGGCTCCATCTATCTCAGCCCATGCTTCTTTTACCCGCAAACAGTAGAGGCTGTGGCTGAACGACGCTAGTCAAGCCAGCTGGAATGATTGCTATATCGGTGTTCGATTCGCGAACAGCTTTCACAACAGAATCCACTCGATGTTTCATGATTCGGTTGTTAAGGTCTGTATTCGATCGTTGTTATGTGTTAGGGTACTTGTTACGTGTTGGGTACTTGTTAAACTTGTTTGAAAGCCTAGCCTAGTGGCATCTGGTATCTCAAAAAAGTGACTCGCATGATACATGAGATATATGATAAAATCATGTTTTGGGGACGAAAATTTAGGGGTCGCATGATACGTGAGATCGTAGGATACGCGAGTATATACGGTACTATAAATGGTGCAAGATAGGAAAAGAGCCATTTACCTGTTACAGTGGAATAGAAACTGCATACTTGAGGTTTAAGGATATTTGATACAAATGATACCAGTTGTAATTACAAGCTAAAGGTTTTTCTGTGCAGATAGTGAACTATTTCATGTGAGACTGTGATGGAGTGTAATTAACTGTACTTCTGTGTCAGTGCTCAGAAAACTGTAAATGGTACTAACCATAATCCAATCCGTAAATCCCAGGGATTTTACAGAATCGCATTCTGTTGTTCTCACGGGACAAGCCAGTTCATTCTAAATTATGACAAAAAAGAAAACAAATTATTTTGAAAATGCAATTAGCTTCTGCCAGGCTTCTGTACTTCTGTATCTATGTCATGCATCATCCCTGAGTGTGTGAAGTTTAGAAGCAATGAGCCATGTGGCTGCGAAAGATATGGAGAAATTACATAAATTCAGATTTTGGTAACAAAAATGGGAAGTGCATTCTGTGTAATAGCTTTTTTTTTGTTTATGAAATATGCAAGCAAACATCACTATGAAACAGTAACAGAAACAAAAATCGCGGTATGAATGAGATTATAAAAACAACATTATAACAAATATAACATTTAAATTAAAAAATAATAATAGATGAACTAGAACATCTTACCTCTATAGTACTATACATTATATAAGAACTTACATTTAGATAGCATCTTTCACGACCTCAGGACATCCCAATGAGCTTCACAAGTACTTTTGAAGTATAGATCGTGAGTTTTCAGATCTCGGCAGGTCAGTGGCGAGCAATGTCGATGGCGGGTCACAACCCTGCTGCTGGCTCCATCCCTCTGTATGAATTAAGCCTCGCCCAGCGCATTTCCCAGCCAATTAGAGGAAGCGGGTCTGTGACGTCATTTGATGACACATAATCAGCTGGTTTCCTTAAAGGGTCCAAGTCCAAATTTATTTTGACATTTGTGCTGTAATTGAGGTGCTGCAAACACTTACAATCATTGCACAGCGGCAGAGGGCTGCACCCAGGCTCTTCCATGACTCCCTCCATATGCTTATGGAGGGATTCACAGCAGGCAGGGAGGTCCTCTTCCCTTCCCATGGGCGGAAGAGACCTCCCCAGGAGATCAGCACAGCCTGGTTGCATATTGCACAGGAGGACACAAGCAGGGATGTGGTCAGGAGGACCTGGGTGCAGTGGCACAAACCTCTCAATGATTTCAGTAGATCACAAAACGTTAATACAAAGCCACACTCAACCTCATCCTGCTGTGCCACTCATCACATCCCCATCACTCTGCCTTCCCTACCCTACTCCTGCACATCCTTACTCACACCAACTTACCTTGCACCTCCACCCATCCCTCGCTATCTACATTATCACTTCCCCCATCTCACTCGCCACCCCTCACACTCACCCTCATCCTACTGCAATCATACCAACTAGCAACATACAAGGGTAGGCGCTTGGGCGTTTTATGCAATGTTCATGTAAAGTTTCTGTTATTGTGGTGTCAGACATTGAAACCTTTATTTCCAACACATTGCATTCTTGGACAGATTTGCATGCACCTTTTGAATGTGGCTTAATGAGTTGCAGTGAATGGTGAGACATAACTGTATCCCCGCAATGGTGCTGAGTGTGAAAGGAATAGCTTGGGCATTGCAGGGATGCTTTATGGCGCCAATCTGATGCATCATGTGGCAGCTAGGGTGTACAGCGTCAAGTGAAGTAAATCTGGCCATGGTGAGGCCATCCCTGGCCTCCCAAGCAGCAATGTGTTCAGGTGCTGATGCCCTCTGTGCTGTGCAGCATCGGTTAAATGCGGAGAAGGTAGGTGTTGTTGTTGGTGCTGCTGATGTGCCTGGTGCTGCTGGTGTTGGGGATGATTGTGGTAGGATTTTGAGGGCCATGGTGAGAGAGTATAAAGGGCATTCATCCTGATGGAATAGATGGCAGGTGAAGTTGAAATGACAGAAACGATCTGCCAATGATGAGAGAGGTAATGAGGTCAGACTGGATGGAGACTTGTGTCAAAACTGTGTGAATCTATTGTGGAAATGCAGTGAGAAAGAGCTTGTGACTGAGGGAAGATATCTCTGTAAGGTGGACATTTGCTGTATATTTAAACCTGTCAACTCTAAACAAGGTCATAATGAGCTGAATTTTATCACCCACCGCTGTGTGTCAGGTCTGCTCAATGCTGGGAAAGGCGCGTGGCAGCGGGTTCACAGCGTGGTCCCAACCCGATGGGGGAAAAAAAACACTTTCCCACCCGACCTGCCGCCGATTGCGCCCACTGATCTCCTGGAAAATCTTGGCCTTGGTCACTGTTGTAATGTGGGAAACACGGCAGGCAATTTGCACACAGCAAGCTCCCACAGGCTGCAATGTGATAATGTCTAGATAATCTGTTTTATTGACGTTGGTTGAGGGACAAATATTGGCCAGAACACCAGGGAGAACATCCCTGCTTTTCTTCTAAATAGTGCCATGGGATCTTTTACGTTTAGGGCAGATATCCGGTTAACGTCTGATCCAAAAGAGAACTCCTCTGCTCTTCTTTGAAATAGTGCCATGGCACCTGAGAAGGCATATGGAGGAGTTCAGAGATCTCAGAGGGTTGTGGGGCTGGAGGAGACTACAGAGATAGGGAGGAGGAAGGCCATGGAACGATTTGAAAACTAGGATGAGAATTTTAAAATTGAGGCATTGCCAGACCGGGAGCCAGTGTAGGTCAGCGAGCACAGGGGTGATGGGTGAACAAGACTTGGTGCGAGTTAGGATACAGGCAGTTGAGTTTTGGATGAGCTCAAGTTTAGGTTACATAAGTACATAAGAAATAGGAGCAAGATTAGGCCATTCAGCCCCTTGAGCCTGCTCCACCATTCAATAAGATCGTGGCTGATCTTCTCTCTCAACTCCACTTTCCCGCCCGATCCCCATATCTCTTGATTCCCTTAATATCCAAAAATCTATTGATCTCAGTCTTGAATATACTCAACGACTGAGCTTCCACAGCACTCTAGGGTAGAGAATTCCAAAGATTCACCACCCTCCTGAGTGAAGAAATTTCTCTTCATCTCAGTCCTAAATGGCCAACCCCTTAGCCTGAGATTATAAACCCTGGTTCTAGACTCTCCGGCCAGGGGAAACAGCCTCTCAGCATCAACCCTGAAAACCCACAAAGAATTTTATACATTTCAGTGAGATCACCTCTCGCTCTTCGAAATTCCAGTTGGGTGCAGTGTGGGAGGAAGGCCAGGAGAACATTGGAAAAGTCGAGTCTGGAGGTAATGAAGGCATAGATGAGGGTTTCAGCAGCAGGTGAGTGGAGGCAGGGGTGGAAATGAATGATGTTGCCGAGCTGGAAGTAGGTGGATATGAGATTGGAAGCTCAACTCAGCGTCAAAAAGGACACAAAGTTGCGAAGGGTCTGAAATATAAACAGAAAATGCTGGAAAAACACTGGGATGCTGCCTGACCTGCTGAGTGCTTGCACCATTTTCTGTTTATAATTTCACATTTCCAGCATCTGCAGTATTTCGCCTTTTGCAAATGGTGTGGATCAGCCTCAGACTGCAGCCAGGGTTGAAGTTGTTGGCTCGGGAATGGAGTTTGTTGACCAGATTATTGGTGCAGTTTTGAAACTGGGTCCATGTGAGGGGACAGAGTGTAGTGTAACAAAATTTGCAGATGACACAAAGATTAGTGGGAAAGCGGGTTGTGTGGAGGACACAGAGAGGCTGCAAAGAGATTTAGATAGTTTAAGCGAATGGGCTAAGGTTTGGCAGATGGAATACAATGTCGGAAAGTGTGAGGTCATCCACCTTGGGGAAAAAAAAACAGTAAAAGGGAATATTATTTGAATGGGGAGAAATTACAACATGCTGCAGTGTAGAGGGACCTGGGGGTCCTTGTGCATGAAACTCTTTTTGGAGTTCACCTGAAAAACATAAAACATTAAACGGTGCCACCCGACCTGGGTGACACTCCAGACATTTACAAGGCCCTTTTTTTTTCCCCCTTTTTTGTTTTTTTTGTGTTTTTTCTTTTTTTTTTTTTTTTGGGGCACTAAAATCACAATTTTTCCCCAGTGCCCCCTATAAAAGGGAAGGGGACACTAAAAGCACCGGCAATTAAAACAAATTAACTTTAAAACGTAAAATCAAATTAAAATTTGGTTGCCGGGCGTGATGATGCACTCCAGTCCCTCCGGTGCCCACCTCTCGCGGAAGGCCGCGAGCGTACCGGTGGACACCGCGTGCTCCATCTCCAAGGACACCCTGGACCGGATGTAAGAGCGGAAGAGAGGCAGGCAGTCAGGTTGAACGACCCCCTCGACCGCCCGCTGCCTGGACCGGCTGATGGCACCCTTGGCCGTGCCCAGGAGCAGTCCTACGAGGAGGCCTTCGGACCTACCCGCTCCCCTCCGCACAGGGTGCCCAAAGATCAGGAGAGTGGGACTGAAGTGCAGCCAGAATTTCAGGAGCAGCTCCTTCAAATAGTGGAACAGGGGCTGCAACCTTGTGCATTCAATAAAAACATGGAACACGGACTCCTCCAGACCGCAGAAATTGCAGGCGGCCTGGGAGTCCGTGAACCGGCTTAAAAATTTATTGCACGGCACTGCTCCGTGCACCACCCTCCAGGCCAAGTCCCCGATGAATAGTGGGAGGACCCCTGCGTAGAGTGCCCTCCATCGGGGACCCCCGCCTCCTCCGGACGGCAAGATGGTACGCCATGGCGTGTCCGGACGGCCGGCGAGGATGGCAAAGTTGAGGGTGTGCAGGAGCAGCCCGTACAGGAAACCCCTCCGCGCGGAACTGAAAGGCACGGAGGGGATTTCCCCGAGGCGGCTCAAGTTGTGAGGCGCCGGCCCCCGAGGGAGGTTCCGGGGTTTGGCGCCGATGAGGAATTCCGTCCGGACGGGGGTCAGTTCGGACGGGATCTCCCCACGTGCTTGAGCCTCCTCGATGCACCTAACGGAGTCAGGGCCCAGAGCTGTTTTTAGCGACTCGATGGCATCGGCCGCGTGGCGGACGTTGGCAGAATTTAGGCGCCGCGCCAGCGTGTCTGGCGCCATCCAGCCCGCTCCTCCGCCATCGAGCAGGTCCCTGACCCTGGTCACCTCACCAGCCACAGCCCTCTCTTCCGACCGCCACATAAAGCCTCGGCCGTGGAGGTACGGATTCCCGAGCAGCGGTTCCTGCAGGACGGCCGCCACTCCAGCCGGCGGAGAGCTGCGCTTGGTGGAGACTTTGTTCCAGACCCTGATGAGTTCCCTGTAAAAGACAGGCAGCTCCCGGAGGGCGGTCCTGGCACCCCCCAAGTTCACAAACAGGAGCTGCGTGTCATAATTGAGGTCGAGCTGCTGGCGGAAGAAATACCTCGCCAGAGCACACCACCTAGGAGGGGGCTCGACGTAAAGGTATCTCTGCAGGGTCTGAAGACGGAAAGTCGCGAGCTGGGCGCTGACGCACACCAACGACTGACCGCCCTCCTCAAGCGGGAGACTCAAGACCGCAGCAGAGACCCAGTGCTTCCTGTTGTTCCAGAAGAAGTCCACCAGCTTCTTCTGTATCTTGGCGACAAACGCAGGGGGAGGGGTCAAAGTGACCAGCCGGTACCACAGCATTGCGGCCACCAGCTGGTTTATGACTAGCGCTCGACCCCTGTAGGACAGCACTCGGAGCAGTCCTGTCCAGCGCCCTAGGCGTGCGGCGACCTTGGCCTCCAGCTCCTGCCAGTTCGCCGGCCAGGCTCCCTCGTCGGGGCTAAGGTAGACTCCCAGATAGAGGAGATGGGTCGTGCTCCAGGCAAAAGGCCTGAGCTCCTCCGGCAGGGAGTCCACCCGCCACTGACCCACCAGGAGTCCGGAACATTTCTCCCAGTTGATCCTGGCGGAGGACGCGGCCGAGTAAATCTCCTGGCACTCACGCATCCTCCGCAGGTCAGCGGGATCCTCTATCGCGAGGAGCACGTCATCGGCGTAAGCCGAGAGGACGACCTCCACGCCCGGCCCTTGCAGAGCCAGTCCCGTCAACCTCGTCCGCAAGAGGCGCAGGAAAGGCTCCACGCAAACGGCGTATAACTGGCCGGACATGGGGCATCCCTGGCGCACCCCTCTCCTAAAGCGAAGGGGCGCCGTCAAGGACCCGTTAACCTTAATCAGACACTCCGCGGCGGCGTACAAAAGTCGGATCCGGGCGACGAAATGCGTCCCGAACCCGAAAGCGCGCAGAGTTCCGAGCAGATAGTCGTGATCCACCCTGTCGAACGCCTTCTCTTGGTCGAGGGATAGGAAGGCGACCGACAGACCAGCCTCCTGGGAACAATGGATGAGGTCCCGGACCAGATGGATGTTATCGTGGATTGTCCGGCCCGGGACCGTGTATGACTGGTCGGGGTGGATCATGTGGTCCAGCACGGCACCAAGGCGAGCAGACATCGCCCTGGCGAAGATTTTGTAGTCCGTGCTGAGGAGGGAGACCGGGCGCCAGTTCTTAAGGAGGCGGAGATCGCCCTTCTTAGGCAGCAGGACGATGACTGCCCTGCGCCAAGAGAGGGGCATCTCCCCGGTCGCCAGACTTTCCCCCAGGACCCGCGCGTAGTCGCCCCCCAGGACGTCCCAGAACGCCCTGTGGAACTCCACGGTCAGCCCGTCCAGCCCCGGGGATTTTCCCCTCGAGAGCCGGGCGAGGGCACCGGTCAGCTCCGCCAGGCTTAGCGGAGCTTCCAGATTTTCGGCGCCCTCCGGGCCGACCTTCGGCAGGTCCTCCCACAAAACTCTACGCGCTTCCTCGCTGGACGGATCCGGAGAGAACAGAGCCCCGTAATATTCACGGACCCTGTTGTTGACGCCCTCCGGATCCGAGACGAGAGAGCCGTCGTCGGCCAGCAGCGTCAAGAGCTGCTTACGGACACTCTGCCTTTTTTCCAGCGAGTAGAAGAAGGGGGAGCCGCGGTCCAGATCCCGCAGGAACCGGATCCGCGACCTCACGAACGCGCCTCGGGACCCGACGAGCTGCAGGTCCTTCAGCGCGGCCTTCTTCGCTTCGTACACCGTCCGCAGGGCCGGGTCCTGGACGACTTGACCGAGACGGGCTTCCAGGTCGAGCACCTCTTTTTCTAGGTGCCCGACTCTGGCCGCCCGCCTCTTGGTCGACCCCCTCGCGTACTCTTGACAGAAGACGCGGACGTGAGCCTTGCCCACGTCCCACCATAGCCTCAAGGAGGGGAAGCCCCCCTGCTTCCTTCTCCAGTCGGACCAGAATCGACGGAACGAGTCCTGGAACCGCACGTCCTCCAGCAGCCGGTTGTTAAAGTGCCAGTACGCGGACCCCATCCTCGCGCGGAGCGAAGCGAGCTCCGCCCACACCAGGTGGTGGTCCGAACACGGCACCGGCCGCATGGAGGCCGCCGGGACGCAGGAAACGTACGCCCGAGACACGTAAAGGCGGTCGACTCTAGACCATCCAACTCCAGGCCTCACCCAAGTAAAGGCGCTGGAGTCGGGGTGGAGATTTCGCCAGACGTCCACCAAGTCGAAGGACCCGACCAGGTCCCTCAACTTCTCCATCGCCGTCATGCACTGCGGGGCACCGGAGCGGTCCCTCGCCTCGAGGGTGCAGTTAAAATCCCCCCCGAGGACAATGCAGTCGCCGACGTCGACGGAGCCAAGAAGAGCGGACACCTCTTCAAAGAAGCGCGTTTGCTGCGGGCCGGGATGAGGGGCGTACACGTTCACGAGATGGAGCGGCACGTCCCCCAGGCGAACCGTTACGTGCAGCAAGCGGCCTGGCACGGGCTCCTCGACCCCCAATATCTCCGGCTGAAAATGCGGGCCCAGCAAGATGGCCACCCCACTAGAAATGGCGGTGAGGTGGCTCATGCGGACCTCTCCTTGCCATTCCAGGAGCCACGTGGCTTCGTCTCCCGGAACGGTGTGGGTTTCTTGCAGGAAGCACACCGCATATTTCCCCTCCCGCAGGAGCGAAAAATTGTCAAATCTACGGCGTGCCCCTCTGCCGCCGTTGATGTTGAGGCTGGCTATGGTTATCTTCATGGCAAAAGCATAGTGCAACCTCTACCTTAACCTATTGTGGGGGAGGGAGCGGAGTCTTTTGTTGAACTCCGCTCCCTCCGCAGCCCAGCGAGGAGTCCCTCGAGCTCGCGCAGCTCAAGGTGCTGCTCCTTTGTCAAGGGCCCGCCCGCGGCCAAGGTTTTAACGGCGGCGCGGACAGACCCCTTGATCAGCTCTGGCTCGGACCATTTTTCCAGGGCCAGTCGGGCTTGGTCGCGGCGACCCCGGCTCTGGGCCAAAAAGTCCCGGAGTTCCTTTGCAGGAATGAGGAGGGCCTCAGCGGCGGCCGCGAGCAGATCCACCGCCTCCCTGGCGGTGGTCTCTAGTTCTTCTCCCGCGTCCCCCACCGAGTCCCTGTCCTCCTCCGGGAGGTGGCCGCCAGCAGCCGGCCCATCGACCGCACAAGGTACGGCAAATGAACCGGCCGCTCCAACCGGCCCTGGCTCTGCCCCGATCCCACCCCCAGGATCGTCGGCAGAGGAGTCCCCACTGGGCTCTTTTAAAAATGGTGCTGGGTCGGGAAATGACAGCGGAAGGGGTTCCCCCTCCGCCCCAGGAACCGGGGAACAAGGAGAGACCCGGCCATAGGAAATCCCCAGGCCCTCCAAGTGCACCAGCTCCAAAGTAAGGGGCGAGGGTGGGTGTTCCTCCCCCTCCCCGCTGCCACTCCCCGGCCCAGCATCTACAGTGTCATTAAAACCCATAAATTGTTTTTCCGCCGGGTCGAGCGACTCCCGGGGGAAGTTGGATAATAGCTGGGCGGGCTCAGGTTCGGCCTTTTCGGCCTCGCCCGCCTCAGTCCCCGGGACGCCCGGCCCGGCGGCTACGCATTCCTCCGCGGTCCCCACGCCCCCCACGACAGGCAGATCTTCCACTCCATCCCCGGGAGGCAGAGGCTGGGCAGCCTCAACTGTCTCACCCTCCCCGGGGACAGACTCCTCCCGCCTACGGCGCTGCTTGGGGGCGCTGGTTGGGGACGCGGGACACGCGGCGGGCACCAACTCCTCCACGGAGGGATGTTGTTCCCCCTCCGTCTCATCGGAGCCGTGCCTCCTTTTGTTCCTGGGGGCGCGCGGAGGCAGGGAGACCCCCATGTCTGCCGAGGCCTCCCGCTCCGCCCCCCCCTTTTCCTTTCCTTTCCCGTGCCCGGGCCCCTCCGTGGTGTTATTCAAGGGCTCGGGCACGGGCTCGGGGCACCACGCGCTCGCCGGTGACTGGGTTGGGCTGAGCGCGGTGGTCAAACTTTCCGGCGCACTGAGGGGACCCGCCTCTAGATGTCTCGTCTTCTTCCGCGCCTTCCTTCCGTTCGGACGCTCTCCTTCCCCCCCGCCGGAGGCCCTGAAAACAAAGGCCCCCGACGATGCCCGCGCACCCATGGCTCCCGGCACGCGGTCGCAACTAGGGGGAGGGGTGGCGGCGGCGCCAGCCTTGGCCGCCTTCGGTGGTTTGGCGGCCTTGGAGGCGGGGCAGTTCTTACGAACGTGCCCCACCTCCCTGCAGGCATGGCACCGCACGCCGTCCGACATCCAGAAGACGCGGTAGGCAGTCCCCTCGTGCACCACATTAAAGTGCCCTTCTGTCATGTCCTCCCGCGCCAGCCGGACAAAGAGCTGGCGGCGGAAGGAGAACACGTGGCGCAGGCTGTTCTCCCTGAGGCCGAGCGGTATGGGGTTGATCCCCGACCTTACCTCCCCCAGTTGGTGTAGGTGAGGGAGGAGGAGCTCAGCGGAAACAAAGGGCGGGACGTTTGACACGATGACCCTCTGCGCGGTGGCCTCGAGAGGGTCCACCGGCAGGAACGTCCCGCCCACCGTGAGCCCCTTTTCAAGGGCCAGGGACACCGCCCGCTCCGACCCCAGGAAGAACACGGCCTTCCCAGACATCTTGGAGGCTGCGACAATGGCCGAGGGGCCGACTACCCCAGCTATCGCCCGCACGCACTCCTCGATGGTCATTGTGGGGTGAGTGTAGCTCTTGACCCCGTGTTTTTTAGTAAGTAATCTAAATGGTGGCAGGGCAGCGGGTGGCGCAGGAGGTGCCGTGGATGTGGACACCGCCTGCGCATACGTCCTTGCTGGCCCTGCCACCGGCGTGGATGGGGTCGCCATCACGGGGTCCCTTTAAGGGCCACACCCACCCCAAAGTCACAGGCCTTAATGGTCTTAATTGGCCTCGTATATTGACTGAGCAGAGGAGCCCTTAATGAGGTACCTCTCCCCTAGTTGGCAATTGGGGAGGGGCCTTGCTCCCTCTGCTCAGTTGTCTTAATTGGTTTTGTTTTTTTTGTAAATTTGGAAGGAAGAGGCCTCAGAGAGAGAGGGGAGAAACAGAGTAGCAGAGAAAGAGAGAGGGGGGTGGGAAGGGAGAGAGGGGGGTGGGAAGGGGGGGGGGTGGGAAGGGGGGGGGGGGACTGCGAGGGCAGGTCTCCCCTCGCAGCTGTGGGTGGGTGCACTCCCCAGATGGCAAAACACAAAAGTCTTTGGGGTGGTCTTCAGGTGGGGGGAGAAGATGTCTTCACCTGGGGTAGCTGGAGCCACCAGGCACTCCTAACGATCTTTAATTGGGTGATTGAGAAAAACAACAATCTTCAGCCTGGTAGCTCCAGCTATCCCAGGCTAGGCAAATGTGGGGGGTGGGGGGGGTTCCAATTGTGGGGGGGGCCTAGTTGTAAGCACGGCCCCCACGCACACTACCACACACACACACACACCCCCCGCGATGTTCCGGCCCTCAGTGGTCTTCTTTCCTCCCCCCACCGATACAACAAAGTCTGTTTGGGGAAATGCACCCACACCCACCTGTAGAATGTTGGGTCTCCCTCCTTCCACACTGGATGTTGTTGTGGTTTTTCCCCCTCTCTCCAACTCCTTGCAGAATGGTAAAAAGATGTTTAAAGTTTTCTGTTCTCCTCCTCTCCCTCTGGGTAAAAGTTGATGGTGAAGCCCCTTCCCTCCTTCTCTTCCTGGGCTGGTCTCAGGGCTCTCCAGGCAGGAGCTCAAGTTGCTAGCTCCTTCTCTCACTGCTCACAGCTCCAACTGAACAGGACACGCCTCTACTGCTCCACGATTGGTCCTTGTGCATGAAACTCTTTTAGAGTCTACCTGCAAAACATAAACATTAAACTGTGCCACCCGACCTGGGTGACACTCCAGACATTTACAAGGCCCTTTTTTTTCCCCCCTTTTTTTTTTGTTTTTTTTTGTGTTTTTCTTTTTTTTTTGTTTTTTTTTTGTTTTTTTTTTTGGGCACTAAAATCACAATTTTTCCCCAGTGCCCCCTATAAAAGGGAAGGGGACACTAAAAGCACCGGCAATTAAAACAAATTAACTTTAAAACGTAAAATCAAATTAAAATTTGGTTGCCGGGCGTGATGATGCACTCCAGTCCCTCCGGTGCCCACCTCTCGCGGAAGGCCGCGAGCGTACCGGTGGACACCGCGTGCTCCATCTCCAAGGACACCCTGGACCGGATGTAAGAGCGGAAGAGAGGCAGGCAGTCAGGTTGAACGACCCCCTCGACCGCCCGCTGCCTGGACCGGCTGATGGCACCCTTGGCCGTGCCCAGGAGCAGTCCTACGAGGAGGCCTTCGGACCTACCCGCTCCCCTCCGCACAGGGTGCCCAAAGATCAGGAGAGTGGGACTGAAGTGCAGCCAGAATTTCAGGAGCAGCCCCTTCAAATAGTGGAACAGGGGCTGCAACCTCGTGCATTCAATAAAAACATGGAACACGGACTCCTCCAGACCGCAGAAATTGCAGGCGGCCTGGGAGTCCGTGAACCGGCTTAAAAATTTGTTGCACGGCACTGCTCCGTGCACCACCCTCCAGGCCAAGTCCCCGATGAATAGTGGGAGGACCCCTGCGTAGAGTGCCCTCCATCGGGGACCCCCGCCTCCTCCGGACGGCAAGATGGTATGCCATGGCGTGTCCGGACGGCCGGCGAGGATGGCAAAGTTGAGGGTGTGCAGGAGCAGCCCGTACAGGAAACCCCTCCGCGCGGAACTGAAAGGCACGGAGGGGATTTCCCCGAGGCGGCTCAAGTTGTGAGGCGCCGGCCCCCGAGGGAGGTTCCGGGGTTTGGCGCCGATGAGGAATTCCGTCCGGACGGGGGTCAGTTCGGACGGGATCTCCCCACGTGCTTGAGCCTCCTCGATGCACCTAACGGAGTCAGGGCCCAGAGCTGTTTTTAGCGACTCGATGGCATCGGCCGCGTGGCGGACGTTGGCAGAGTTTAGGCGCCGCGCCAGCGTGTCTGGCGCCATCCAGCCCGCTCCTCCACCATCGAGCAGGTCCCTGACCCTGGTCACCTCACCAGCCACAGCCCTCTCTTCCGACCGCCACATGAAGCCTCGGCCGTGGAGGTACGGATTCCCGAGCAGCGGCTCCTGCAGGACGGCCGCCACTCCAGCCGGCGGAGAGCTGCGCTTGGTGGAGACTTTGTTCCAGACCCTGATGAGTTCCCTGTAAAAGACAGGCAGCTCCCGGAGGGCGGTCCTGGCACCCCCCAAGTTCACAAACAGGAGCTGCGTGTCATAATTGAGGTCGAGCTGCTGGCGGAAGAAATACCTCGCCAGAGCGCACCACCTAGGAGGGGGCTCGACGTAAAGGTATCTCTGCAGGGTCTGAAGACGGAAAGTCGCGAGCTGGGCGCTGACGCACACCAACGACTGACCGCCCTCCTCAAGCGGGAGACTCAAGACCGCGGCAGAGACCCAGTGCTTCCTGTTGTTCCAGAAGAAGTCCACCAGCTTCTTCTGTATCTTGGCGACAAACGCAGGGGGAGGGGTCAAAGTGACCAGCCGGTACCACAGCATTGCGGCCACCAGCTGGTTTATGACTAGCGCTCGACCCCTGTAGGACAGCACTCGGAGCAGTCCTGTCCAGCGCCCTAGGCGAGCGGCGACCTTGGCCTCCAGCTCCTGCCAGTTCGCCGGCCAGGCTCCCTCGTCGGGGCTAAGGTAGACTCCCAGATAGAGGAGATGGGTCGTGCTCCAGGCAAAAGGCCTGAGCTCCTCCGGCAGGGAGTCCACCCGCCACTGACCCACCAGGAGTCCGGAACATTTCTCCCAGTTGATCCTGGCGGAGGACGCGGCCGAGTAAATCTCCTGGCACTCACGCATCCTCCGCAGGTCAGCGGGATCCTCTATCGCGAGGAGCACGTCATCGGCGTAAGCCGAGAGAACGACCTCCACGCCCGGCCCTTGCAGAGCCAGTCCCGTCAACCTCGTCCGCAAGAGGCGCAGGAAAGGCTCCACGCAAACGGCGGATAACTGGCCGGACATGGGGCATCCCTGGCGCACCCCTCTCCTAAAGCGAAGGGGCGCCGTCAAGGACCCGTTAACCTTAATCAGACACTCCGCGGCGGCGTACAAAAGTCGGATCCGGGCGACGAAATGCGTCCCGAACCCGAAAGCGCGCAGAGTTCCGAGCAGATAGTCGTGATCCACCCTGTCGAACGCCTTCTCTTGGTCGAGGGATAGGAAGGCGACCGACAGACCAGCCTCCTGGGAACAATGGATGAGGTCCCGGACCAGATGGATGTTGTCGTGGATTGTCCGGCCCGGGACCGTGTATGACTGGTCGGGGTGGATCATGTGGTCCAGCACGGCACCAAGGCGAGCAGACATCGCCCTGGCGAAGATTTTGTAGTCCGTGCTGAGGAGGGAGACCGGGCGCCAGTTCTTAAGGAGGCGGAGATCGCCCTTCTTAGGCAGCAGGACGATGACTGCCCTGCGCCAAGAGAGGGGCATCTCCCCGGTCGCCAGACTTTCCCCCAGGACCCGCGCGTAGTCGCCCCCCAGGACGTCCCAGAACGCCCTGTGGAACTCCACGGTCAGCCCGTCCAGCCCCGGGGATTTTCCCCTCGAGAGCCGGGCGAGGGCACCGGTCAGCTCCGCCAGGCTTAGCGGAGCTTCCAGATTTTCGGCGCCCTCCGGGCCGACCTTCGGCAGGTCCTCCCACAAAACTCTACGCGCTTCCTCGCTGGACGGATCCGGAGAGAACAGAGCCCCGTAATATTCACGGACCCTGTTGTTGACGCCCTCCGGATCCGAGACGAGAGAGCCGTCGTCGGCCAGCAGCGTCAAGAGCTGCTTACGGACACTCTGCCTTTTTTCCAGCGAGTAGAAGAAGGGGGAGCCGCGGTCCAGATCCCGCAGGAACCGGATCCGCGACCTCACGAACGCGCCTCGGGACCCGACGAGCTGCAGGTCCTTCAGCGCGGCCTTCTTCGCTTCGTACACCGTCCGCAGGGCCGGGTCCTGGACGACTTGACCGAGACGGGCTTCCAGGTCGAGCACCTCTTTTTCTAGGCGCCCGACTCTGGCCGCCCGCCTCTTGGTCGACCCCCTCGCGTACTTTTGACAGAAGACGCGGACGTGAGCCTTGCCCACGTCCCACCATAGCCTCAAGGAGGGGAAGCCCCCCTGCTTCCTTCTCCAGTCGGACCAGAATCGACGGAACGAGTCCTGGAACCGCACGTCCTCCAGCAGCCGGTTGTTAAAGTGCCAGTACGCGGACCCCGTCCTCGCGCGGAG
The DNA here is from genome assembly GCF_044704955.1 of Pristiophorus japonicus. Classification (NCBI taxonomy): domain Eukaryota; kingdom Metazoa; phylum Chordata; class Chondrichthyes; family Pristiophoridae; genus Pristiophorus; species Pristiophorus japonicus. The sequence goes on from NC_091982.1 coordinate 50,937,609, forward strand.
CGAAGCGAGCTCCGCCCACACCAGGTGGTGGTCCGAACACGGCACCGGCCGCATGGAGGCCGCCGGGACGCAGGAAACGTACGCCCGAGACACGTAAAGGCGGTCGACTCTAGACCATCCAACTCCAGGCCTCACCCAAGTAAAGGCGCTGGAGTCGGGGTGGAGATTTCGCCAGACGTCCACCAAGTCGAAGGACCCGACCAGGTCCCTCAACTTCTCCATCGCCGTCATGCACTGCGAGGCACCGGAGCGGTCCCTCGCCTCGAGGGTGCAGTTAAAATCCCCCCCGAGGACAATGCAGTCGCCGACGTCGACGGAGCCAAGAAGAGCGGACACCTCTTCAAAGAAGCGCGTTTGCTGCGGGCCGGGATGAGGGGCGTACACGTTCACGAGATGGAGCGGCACGTCCCCCAGGCGAACCGTTACGTGCAGCAAGCGGCCTGGCACGGGCTCCTCGACCCCCAATATCTCCGGCTGAAAATGCGGGCCCAGCAAGATGGCCACCCCACTAGAAATGGCGGTGAGGTGGCTCATGCGGACCTCTCCTTGCCATTCCAGGAGCCACGTGGCTTCGTCTCCCGGAACGGTGTGGGTTTCTTGCAGGAAGCACACCGCATATTTCCCCTCCCGCAGGAGCGAAAAATTGTCAAATCTACGGCGTGCCCCTCTGCCGCCGTTGATGTTGAGGCTGGCTATGGTTATCTTCATGGCAAAAGCATAGTGCAACCTCTACCTTAACCTATTGTGGGGGAGGGAGCGGAGTCTTTTGTTGAACTCCGCTCCCTCCGCAGCCCAGCGAGGAGTCCCTCGAGCTCGCGCAGCTCAAGGTGCTGCTCCTTTGTCAAGGGCCCGCCCGCGGCCAAGGTTTTAACGGCGGCGCGGACGGACCCCTTGATCAGCTCCGGCTCGGACCATTTTTCCAGGGCCAGTCGGGCTTGGTCGCGGCGACCCCGGCTCTGGGCCAAAAAGTCCCGGAGTTCCTTTGCAGGAATGAGGAGGGCCTCAGCGGCGGCCGCGAGCAGATCCACCGCCTCACTGGCGGTGGTCTCTAGGTCTTCACCCGCGTCCCCCACCGAGTCCCCGTCCTCCTCCGGGAGGTGGCCGCCAGCAGCCGGCCCATCGACCGCACAAGGTACGGCAAATGAACCGGCCGCTCCAACCGGCCCTGGCACTGCCCCGATCCCACCCCCAGGATCGTCGGCAGAGGAGTCCCCACTGGGCTCTTTTAAAAATGGTGCTGGGTCGGGAAATGACAGCGGAAGGGGTTCCCCCTCCGCCCCAGGAACCGGAGAACAAGGAGAGACCCGGCCATAGGAGATCCCCAGGCTCCCCAAGTGCTCCAGCCCCAAAGTAAGAGGCGAGGGTGGGTGTTCCTCCCCCTCCCCGCTGCCACCCCCCGGCCCAGCATCTACAGTGTCATTAAAACCCATAAATTGTTTTTCCGCCGGGTCGAGCGACTCCCGGGGGAAGTTGGATAATAGCTGGGCGGGCTCAGGTTCGGCCTTTTCGGCCTCGCCCGCCTCAGTCCCCGGGACGCCCGGCCCGGCGGCTACGCATTCCTCCGCGGTCCCCACGCCCCCCACGACAGGCAGATCTTCCACTCCATCCCCGGGAGGCAGCGGCTGGGCAGCCTCGACTACCTCACCCTCCCCGGGGACAGACTCTTCGCGCCTGCAGCGCAATTTGGGAGCACTGGTGGGGGACGCGGGACACGCGGCGGGCACCGACTCCTCCGCGGAGGGATGTTGTTCCCCCTCCGCCTCATCGGAGCCGCGCCTCCTTTTGTTCCTGGGGGTGCGCGGAGGCAGGGAGACCCCCATGTCTGCCGAGGCCTCCCGCTCCGCCCCCCCCTTTTCCTTTCCTTTCCCGCGCCCGGGCCCCTCTGTGGTGTTATTCAAGGGCTCGGGCACGGGCTCGGGGCACCACGCGCTCGCCGGTGACTGGGTTGGGCTGAGCGCGGTGGTCAAATTATCTGGCGCACCGAGGGGACCCGCCTCTAGATGTTTTGTCTTCTTCCGCGCCTTCTTTCCGGTCGGACGCTCTCCCTCCCCCCCGCCGGAGGCCCTGAAAACAAAGGCCTCCGACGATGCCCGCGCACCCATGGCTCCCGGCACGCGGACGCAACTAGGGGGAGGGGTGGCGGCGGCGCCAGCCTTGGCCGCCTTCGGTGGTTTGGCAGCCTTGGAGGCGGGGCAGTTCTTACGAACGTGCCCCACCTCCCTGCAGGCATGGCACCGCACGCCGTCCGACGTCCAGAAGACGCGGTAGGCAGTCCCCTCGTGCACCACATTAAAATTCCCCTCCGTCGTGTCCTCCCGCGCCAGCCGGACAAAGAGCTGGCGGCGGAAGGAGAACACGTGGCGCAGGCTGTTCTCCCTGAGGCCGAGCGGTATGGGGTTGATCCCCGACCTTACCTCCCCCAGTTGGTGTAGGTGAGGGAGGAGGAGCTCAGCGGGAACAAAGGGCGGGACGTTTGAAATGATGACCCTCTGCGCGGTGGCCTCGAGAGGGTCCACCGGCAGGAACGTCCCGCCCACCGTGAGCCCCTTTTCAAGGGCCAGGGACACCGCCCGCTCCGACCCCAGGAAGAACACGGCCTTCCCAGACATCTTGGAGGCTGCGACAATGGCCGAGGGGCCGACTACCCCAGCCATCGCCCGCACGCACTCCTCGATGGTCATTGTGGGGTGAGTGTAGCTCTTGACCCCGTGTTTTTTAGTAATTAACCTAAATGGTGGCAGGGCAGCGGGTGGCGCAGGAGGGGCTGTGGAAGCGGTTGCCACCTGCGCATACGTCCTTGCTGGCCCTGCCACCGGCGTGGATGGGGTCGCCATCACGGGGTCCCTTTAAGGGCTACACCCACCCCAAAGTCACAGGCCTTAATGGTCTTTAATGGCCTCGTATATTAACTGAGCAGAGGAGCCCTTAACGAGGCACCTCTCCCCTTGTTGACAATTGGGGAGAGGCCTTGCTCCCTCTGCTCAGTTGTCTTAATTGGGTTTTGTTTTTTAAAATTAGGAAGAAAAGGGGCCTCAGAGAGAGAGGGGAGAAACAGAGGGTAACGGAGAAAGAGAGAGGGGGGTGGGAAGGGGGGGGGGGCTGCGAGGGCAGGTCTCCCCTCGCAGCTGTGGGTGGGTGCACTCCCCAGATGGCAAAACACAAAAGTCTTTGGGGTGGTCTTCAGGTGGGGGGAGAAGATGTCTTCACCTGGGGTAGCTGGAGCCACCAGGCACTCCTAACGATCTTTAATTGGGTGATTGAGAAAAACAACAATCTTCAGCCTGGTAGCTCCAGCTATCCCAGGCTAGGCAAATGTGGGGGGTGGGGGGGGTTCCAATTGTGGGGGGGGCCTAGTTGTAAGCACGGCCCCCACGCACACTACCACACACACACACACACCCCCCGCGATGTTCCGGCCCTCAGTGGTCTTCTTTCCTCCCCCCACCGATACAACAAAGTCTGTTTGGGGAAATGCACCCACACCCACCTGTAGAAATGTTGGGTCTCCCTCCTTCCACACTGGATGTTGTTGGTTTTTCCCCCTCTCTCCAACTCCTTGCAGAATGGTAAAAAGTTGAAATGTTTTCTGCTTCCTCCTCTCCCTCTGGGTAAAGTTGAAGGTGAAGCCCCTTCCTTCCTTCTGTTCCTGGGCTGGTCTCAGGGCTCTCCAGGCAGGAGCTCAAGTTGCTAGCTGCTTCCCTCACTGCTCACAGCTCCAACTGAGCAGGACACGCCTCTACTGCTCCACGATTGGTCCTTGTGCATGAAACTCTTTTGGGAGTTCACCTGTGAAAACATAAAAACAATAAACGGTGCCACCCGACCTGGGTGACACTCCAGACATTTTCAAGGCCCTTTTTTTCCCCCCCTTTTTTTTTGGTTTGTTTTTTTTGTGTTTTTCTTTTTTTTTTGGTTTTTTTTTTGGGCACTAAAATCACAATTTTCCCCAGTGCCCCCTATAAAAGGGAAGGGGGACACTAAAAGCACCGGCAATTAAAACAAATTAAACTTTAAAACGTAAAATCAAATTAAAATTTGGTTGCCGGGCGTGATGATGCACTCCAGTCCCTCCGGTGCCCACCTCTCGCGGAAGGCCGCGAGCGTACCGGTGGACACCGCGTGCTCCATCTCCAAGGACACCCTGGACCGGATGTAAGAGCGGAAGAGAGGCAGGCAGTCAGGTTGAACGACCCCCTCGACCGCCCGCTGCCTGGACCGGCTGATGGCACCCTTGGCCGTGCCCAGGAGCAGTCCTACGAGGAGGCCTTCGGACCTACCCGCTCCCCTCCGCACAGGGTGCCCAAAGATCAGGAGAGTGGGACTGAAGTGCAGCCAGAATTTCAGGAGCAGCCCCTTCAAATAGTGGAACAGGGGCTGCAACCTCGTGCATTCAATAAAAACATGGAACACGGACTCCTCCAGACCGCAGAAATTGCAGGCAGCCTGGGAGTCCGTGAACCGGCTTAAAAATTTATTGCACGGCACTGCTCCGTGCACCACCCTCCAGGCCAAGTCCCCGATGAATAGTGGGAGGACCCCTGCGTAGAGTGCCCTCCATCGGGGACCCCCGCCTCCTCCGGACGGCAAGATGGTGCGCCATGGCGTGTCCGGACGGCCGGCGAGGATGGCAAAGTTGAGGGTGTGCAGGAGCAGCCCGTACAGGAAACCCCTCCGCGCGGAACTGAAAGGCACGGAGGGGATTTCCCCGAGGCGGCTCAAGTTGTGAGGCGCCGGCCCCCGAGGGAGGTTCCGGGGTTTGGCGCCGATGAGGAATTCCGTCCGGACGGGGGTCAGTTCGGACGGGATCTCCCCACGTGCTTGAGCCTCCTCGATACACCTAACGGAGTCAGGGCCCAGAGCTGTTTTTAGCGACTCGATGGCATCGGCCGCGTGGCGGACGTTGGCAGAATTTAGGCGCCGCGCCAGCGTGTCTGGCGCCATCCAGCCCGCTCCTCCGCCATCGAGCAGGTCCCTGACCCTGGTCACCTCACCAGCCACAGCCCTCTCTTCCGACCGCCACATAAAACCTCGGCCGTGGAGGTACGGATTCCCGAGCAGCGGCTCCTGCAGGACGGCCGCCACTCCAGCCGGTGGAGAGCTGCGCTTGGTGGAGACTTTGTTCCAGACCCTGATGAGTTCCCTGTAAAAGACAGGCAGCTCCCGGAGGGCGGTCCTGGCACCCCCCAAGTTCACAAACAGGAGCTGCGTGTCATAATTGAGGTCGAGCTGCTGGCGGAAGAAATACCTCGCCAGAGCACACCACCTAGGAGGGGGCTCGACGTAAAGGTATCTCTGCAGGGTCTGAAGACGGAAAGTCGCGAGCTGGGCGCTGACGCACACCAACGACTGACCGCCCTCCTCAAGCGGGAGACTCAAGACCGCGGCAGAGACCCAGTGCTTCCTGTTGTTCCAGAAGAAGTCCACCAGCTTCTTCTGTATCTTGGCGACAAACGCAGGGGGAGGGGTCAAAGTGACCAGCCGGTACCACAGCATTGCGGCCACCAGCTGGTTTATAACTAGCGCTCGACCCCTGTAGGACAGCACTCGGAGCAGTCCTGTCCAGCGCCCTAGGCGAGCGGCGACCTTGGCCTCCAGCTCCTGCCAGTTCGCCGGCCAGGCTCCCTCGTCGGGGCTAAGGTAGACTCCCAGATAGAGGAGATGGGTCGTGCTCCAGGCAAAAGGCCTGAGCTCCTCCGGCAGGGAGTCCACCCGCCACTGACCCACCAGGAGTCCGGAACATTTCTCCCAGTTGATCCTGGCGGAGGACGCGGCCGAGTAAATCTCCTGGCACTCACGCATCCTCCGCAGGTCAGCGGGATCCTCTACCGCGAGGAGCACGTCATCGGCGTAAGCCGAGAGGATGACCTCCACGCCCGGCCCTTGCAGAGCCAGTCCCGTCAACCTCGTCCGCAAGAGGCGCAGGAAAGGCTCCACGCAAACGGCGTATAACTGGCCGGACATGGGGCATCCCTGGCGCACCCCTCTCCTAAAGCGAAGGGGCGCCGTCAAGGACCCGTTAACCTTAATCAGACACTCCGCGGCGGCGTACAAAAGTCGGATCCGGGCGACGAAATGCGTCCCGAACCCGAAAGCGCGCAGAGTTCCGAGCAGATAGTCGTGATCCACCCTGTCGAACGCCTTCTCTTGGTCGAGGGATAGGAAGGCGACCGACAGACCAGCCTCCTGGGAGCAATGGATGAGGTCCCGGACCAGATGGATGTTGTCGTGGATCGTCCGGCCCGGGACCGTGTATGACTGGTCGGGGTGGATCATGTGGTCCAGCACGGCACCAAGGCGAGCAGACATCACCCTGGCGAAGATTTTGTAGTCCGTGCTGAGGAGGGAGACCGGGCGCCAGTTCTTAAGGAGGCGGAGATCGCCCTTCTTAGGCAGCAGGACGATGACTGCCCTGCGCCAAGAGAGGGGCATCTCCCCGGTCGCCAGACTTTCCCCCAGGACTCGCGCGTAGTCGCTCCCCAGGACGTCCCAGAACGCCCTGTGGAACTCCACGGTCAGCCCGTCCAGCCCCGGGGATTTTCCCCTCGAGAGCCGGGCGAGGGCACCGGTCAGCTCCGCCAGGCTTAGCGGAGCTTCCAGATTTTCGGCGCCCTCCGGGCTGACCTTCGGCAGGTCCTCCCACAAAACTCTACGCGCTTCCTCGCTGGACGGATCCGGAGAGAACAGAGCCCCGTAATATTCACGGACCCTGTTGTTGACGCCCTCCGGATCCGAGACGAGAGAGCCGTCGTCGGCCAGCAGCGTCAAGAGCTGCTTACGGACACTCTGCCTTTTTTCCAGCGAGTAGAAGGGGGAGCCGCGGTCCAGATCCCGCAGGAACCGGATCCGCGACCTCACGAACGCGCCTCGGGACCCGACGAGCTGCAGGTCCTTCAGCGCGGCCTTCTTCGCTTCGTACACCGTCCGCAGGGCCGGGTCCTGGACGACTTGACCGAGACGGGCTTCCAGGTCGAGCACCTCTTTTTCTAGGCGCCCGACTCTGGCCGCCCGCCTCTTGGTCGACCCCCTCGCGTACTCTTGACAGAAGACGCGGACGTGAGCCTTGCCCACGTCCCACCATAGCCTCAAGGAGGGGAAGCCCCCCTGCTTCCTTCTCCAGTCGGACCAGAATCGACGGAACGAGTCCTGGAACCGCACGTCCTCCAGCAGCCGGTTGTTAAAGTGCCAGTACGCGGACCCCGTCCTCGCGTGGAGCGAAGCGAGCTCCGCCCACACCAGGTGGTGGTCCGAACACGGCACCGGCCGCATGGAGGCCGCCGGGACGCAGGAAACGTACGCCCGAGACACGTAAAGGCGGTCGACTCTAGACCATCCAACTCCAGGCCTCACCCAAGTAAAGGCGCTGGAGTCGGGGTGGAGATTTCGCCAGACGTCCACCAAGTCGAAGGACCCGACCAGGTCCCTCAACTTCTCCATCGCCGTCATGCACTGCGGGGCACCGGAGCGGTCCCTCGCCTCGAGGATGCAGTTAAAATCCCCCCCGAGGACAATGCAGTCGCCGACGTCGACGGAGCCAAGAAGAGCGGACACCTCTTCAAAGAAGCGCGTGTGCTGCGGGCCGGGATGAGGGGCGTACACGTTCACGAGATGGAGCGGCACGTCCCCCAGGCGAACCGTTACGTGCAGCAAGCGGCCTGGCACGGGCTCCTCGACCCCCAAGATCTCCGGCTGAAAATGCGGGCCCAGCAAGATGGCCACCCCACTAGAAATGGCGGTGAGGTGGCTCATGCGGACCTCTCCTTGCCATTCCAGGAGCCACGTGGCTTCGTCTCCCGGAACGGTGTGGGTTTCTTGCAGGAAGCACACCGCATATTTCCCCTCCCGCAGGAGCGAAAAATTGTCAAATCTACGGCGTGCCCCTCTGCCGCCGTTGATGTTGAGGCTGGCTATGGTTATCTTCATGGCAAAAGCATAGTGCAACCTCTACCTTAACCTATTGTGGGGGAGGGAGCGGAGTCTTTTGTTGAACTCCGCTCCCTCCGCAGCCCAGCGAGGAGTCCCTCGAGCTCGCGCAGCTCAAGGTGCTGCTCCTTTGTCAAGGGCCCGCCCGCGGCCAAGGTTTTAACGGCGGCGCGGACGGACCCCTTGATCAGCTCCGGCTCGGACCATTTTTCCAGGGCCAGTCGGGCTTGGTCGCGGCGACCCCGGCTCTGGGCCAAAAAGTCCCGGAGTTCCTTTGCAGGAATGAGGAGGGCCTCAGCGGCGGCCGCGAGCAGATCCACCGCCTCCCTGGCGGTGGTCTCTAGTTCTTCTCCCGCGTCCCCCACCGAGTCCCCGTCCTCCTCCGGGAGGTGGCCGCCAGCAGCCGGCCCATCGACCGCACAAGGTACGGCAAATGAACCGGCCGCTCCAACCGGCCCTGGCTCTGCCCCGATCCCACCCCCAGGATCGTCGGCAGAGGAGTCCCCACTGGGCTCTTTTAAAAATGGTGCTGGGTCGGGAAATGACAGCGGAAGGGGTTCCCCCTCCGCCCCAGGAACCGGGGAACAAGGAGAGACCCGGCCATAGGAAATCCCCAGGCCCTCCAAGTGCACCAGCTCCAAAGTAAGGGGCGAGGGTGGGTGTTCCTCCCCCTCCCCGCTGCCACCCCCCGGCCCAGCATCTACAGTTTCATTAAAATCAATATATTGTGTTTCTGCCGGGTCGAGCAACTTCCGGGGGAAGTTGGGTAATAGCTGGGCGGGCTCAGGTTCGGCCTTTTCGGCCTCGCCCGCCTCAGTCCCCGGGACGCCCGGCCCGGCGGCTACGCATTCCTCCGCGGTCCCCACGCCCCCCACGACAGGCAGATCTTCCACTCCATCCCCGGGAGGCAGAGGCTGGGCAGCCTCAACTGTCTCACCCTCCCCGGGGAAAGACTCCTCGCGCCTGCAGCGCAATTTGGGGGCGCTGGTGGGGGACGCGGGACACGCGGCGGGCACTGACTCCTCCGCGGAGGGATGTTGTTCCCCCTCCGCGTCATTGGGGCGGTGCCTCCTTTTGTTCCTGGGGGCGCGCGGAGTCAGGGAGACCCCCATGTCTGCCGAGGCCTCCCGCTCCGCCCCCCCCTTTTTCTTTTCTTGCCCGCGCCTGGGCCCCTCTGTGGTGTTATTCAAGGGCCCGGGCACGGGCTCGGGGCACCCCGCGCTCGCCGGTGACTGGGTTGGGCTGAGCGCGGTGGTCAAATTATCCGGCGCACCGAGGGGACCCGCCTCTTGATGTTTTGTCTTCTTCCGCGCCTTCTTTCCGGTCGGACGCTCTCCCTCCCCCCCGCCGGAGGCCCTGAAAACAAAGGCCTCCGACGATGCCCGCGCACCCATGGCTCCCGGCACGCGGACGCAACTAGGGGGAGGGGTGGCGGCGGCGCCAGCCTTGGCCGCCTTCGGTGGTTTGGCGGCCTTGGAGGCGGGGCAGTTCTTGCGAACGTGCCCCACCTCCCTGCAGGCATGGCACCGCACGCCGTCCGACGTCCAGAAGACGCGGTAGGCAGTCCCCTCGTGCACCACATTAAAAGATCCCTCCGTCGTCTCCTCCCGCGCCAGCCGGACAAAGAGCTGGCGGCGGAAGGAGAACACGTGGCGCAGGCTGTTCTCCCTGAGGCCGAGCGGTATGGGGTTGATCCCTGACCTTACCTCCCCCAGTTGTTGTAGGTGAGGGAGGAGGAGCTCAGCGGAAACAAAGGGCGGGACGTTTGAAATGATGACCCTCTGCGCGGTGGCCTCGAGAGGGTCCACCGGCAGGAACGTCCCGCCCACCGTGAGCCCCTTTTCAAGGGCCAGGGACACCGCCCGCTCCGACCCCAGGAAGAACACGGCCTTCCCAGACATCTTGGAGGCTGCGACAATGGCCGAGGGGCCGACTACCCCAGCCATCGCCCGCACGCACTCCTCAATGCTCATTGTGGGGTGAGTGTAGCTCTTGACCCCGTGTTTCCTGGTTATAAGTCTGAACGGTGGCAGGGCAGCGGGTGGCGCAGGAGGTGCCGTGGATGTGGACACCGCCTGCGCATACGTCCTTGCTGGCCCTGCCACCGGCGTGGATGGGGTCGCCATCACGGGGTCCCTTTAAGGGCTACACCCACCCCAGAGTCACAGGCCTTAATGGTCTTTAATGGCCTCGTATGTTAACCGAGCAGAGGAGCCCTTAACGAGGCACCTCTCCCCTCGTTGACAATTGGGGAGAGGCCTTGCTCCCTCTGCTCAGTTGTCTTAATTGGGTTTTTTTTTAAATTTCAGAAGAAAAGGGCTCTCAGAGAGAGAGGGGAGAAACAGAGAGTAACGGAGAAAGAGAGAGGGGGGTGGGAAGGGGGGGGGGCTGCGAGGGCAGGTCTCCCCTCGCAGCTGTGGGTGGGTGCACTCCCCAGATGGCAAAACACACAAAAAACACAGTCTTTGGGGTGGTCTTCAGGTGGGGGGAGAAGACGTCTTCACCTGGGGTAGCTAGAGCCACCAGGCACACAATCCTAAACGATCTCTAATAGGGTGATTAAAGAATCTTCAGCCTGGTAGCTCCAGCTATCCCAGGCTAGGCAAATGTGGGGGGGGTGGGGGGGGGTTCCAATTGTGGGGGGGGGCCTAGTTGTAAGCACGGCCCCCACGCACACTACCACACACACACACACCCCCCGCGATGTTCCGGCCCTCAGTGGTCTTCTTTCCTCCCCCCACCGATACAACAAAGTCTGTTTGGGGAAATGCACCCACACCCACCTGTAGAATGTAGAGTCTCCCTCCTTCCACACTGGATGTTGTTGGTTTTTCCCCCTCTCTCCAACTCCTTGCAGAAATGATAAAGATGTTGAAAGTTTTCTGTTCTCCTCCTCTCCCTCTGGATAAAGGTTGAAGGTGAAGCCCCTTTCTTCCTTCTCTTCCTGGGCTGGTCTCAGGGCTCTCCAGGCAGGAGCTCAAGTTGCTAGCTGCTTCCCTCACTGCTCACAGCTCCAACTGAGCAGGACACGCCTCTACTGCTCCACGATTGGTCCTTGTGCATGAAACTCTTTTGAGTTTACCTGCAAAACATAAAACATTAAGACCATGCCACCCGACCTGGGTGACACAGCAGACATTTACAAGGCCCCTTTTTTTTAAAATTATTTTTTTTGTTTTTTTTTTTTGGGGGCGCTAAAATCAAATTTTCCCAGTGCCCCCTATAAAAGGGGAGGGGGACACTAAAAGCACCGGCAATTAAAACAAATTAAACTTTAAAACGTAAAATCAAATTAAAATTTGGTTGCCGGGCGTGATGATGCACTCCAGTCCCTCCGGTGCCCACCTCTCGCGGTCCTTGTGCATGAATCCCAAAAAGTTAGTTTGCAGGTGCAGCAGGTAATCAGGAAGGCGAATGGATTGTTGGCCTTCATTGCGAGAGGGATGCAGTACAAAAGCAGAGAGGTCCTTCTGCAACTGTATAGGGTATTGGTGAGGCCGCACCTGGAGTACTGCGTGCAGTTTTGGTCACCTTACTTAAGGAAGGATATACTAGCTTTGGAGGGGGTACAGAGACGATTCACTAGGCTGATTCCAGAGATGAGGGGTTTATCTTATGATGATAGATTGAGTAGACTGGGTCTTTACTCGTTGGAGTTCAGAAGGATGAGGGGTGATCTTATAGAAACATTTAAAATAATGAAAGGGATGGACAAGATAGAGGCAATGAGGTTTTTTCCAATGGTCGGGGAGACTAGAACTAGGGGGCACAGCCTCAAAATACGGGGGAGCCAATTTAAAACCGAGTTGAGAAGGAATTTCTTCTCCCAGAGGGTTGTGAATCTGAGGAATTCTCTGCCCAAGGAAGCAGTTGAGGCTAGCTCATTGAATGTATTCAAGTCACAGATAGATAGATTTTTAACCAATAAGGGAATTAAGGGTTATGGGGAGCGGGCGGGTAAGTGGAGCTGAGTCCACGGCCAGATCAGCCATGATCTTATTGAATGGCGGAGCAGGCTCGAGGGGCGAGATGGCCTCCTCCTGTTCCTAATTCTTATGTTCTTATGTTTCATTTATAATAATGGATGCTCTTTAAGTCTTACATAAGAACATAAGAACACAAGAAATAGGAGCAGGGGTAGGGCCATACGGCCCCTCGAGCCTGCTCCACCATTTAATAAGATCATGGCTGATCCGATCATGGACTCAGGTCCACTTCCCTGCCCGCTCCCCGTAACCCCTTATTCCCTTCTGTCTACAATTATGGGCATATTCAAGTGATGTAAATATTTTACAGCAACAACAACACATATTTATAGAGTACCTTTAACAGAGTCAAATGTTCCAAGAGCTTCACAGAGGTAAAGGCAGCAGAATACCAAGCAGCGGTGGGAGTTGGGTTGGGGTCAAGGACAACAGACTTGATCAAAGGAGAGGAGCGAGAGAGCAAGGTGGAGGGTTTATGGGCTGAGTTCCGGAATGTGGGGCTGAGACAGCAGTCGGCACTGCCGCCAGACGTGGAATGGAGGGAAGAGGTTGTAAAGGACGTCTGAACTGGATGATGCAGAGGGTGTGAGTTGGAAGACAAGAGCTGAAGGAAGATTCCAGGAATAGGGAGGGGTGACATCACGGAGGCTTCTCAATGATTCTGAAATCAATACGTCGGGAAAGAGGAAACCAATGAATGTTGGAAAGGGCAGATGGGATGGGGAAGCAGGACTTGGCGCTGGATAGGCTGGGCATGGCAGGGTGTGAATGAGTTGCAATTTCTGAAGGGTGGTGCTCACAAATAAATTAATACATTAAAAGTTAATGAATGGGTTGAAAACACAGATGTCTGATAGCCATGATGCTTTTTTCATTAAGCTGGATATGAAATTATTTGGTTTGGCAGAAATAAAAACATAAGAATTAGGAACAGGAGCAGCCCATTCGGCCCCTCGGGCCTGCTCCACCAGTCAATAAGATCATGGCTGATCTTCTGCCTCAACTCCACTTTCCCGCCCGATCCCCATATCCCTCGATTCCCTTAATATCCAAAAATCTATCAATCACAGTCTTGAATATACTCAACGACTGAGCATCCACAGCCCTCTGGGGTAAATAATTCCAAAGATTCACCACCCTCTGAGTGAAGTAATTTCTACTCATCTTGGTCTTAAGTGGCCGACCCCTTATTCTGAGACTGTGACCCCTGGTTCTAGACTCCCCAGTCAGAGGAAACATCCTCCCTGCATTTACCCTGTCAAGTCCTGTAAGAAGTTTGTATGAATCAGTCTGGTGAACCTTTGTTGCACTCCTTCTCTAGAAAGTATATCATTCCTTAGGTAAGGAGACTAAAACTGTACACAATACTCCAGGTGCGGTCTCACCCGAGCCCTACATAATTGCATTAGAACGTCTTTACTCTTATACTCAAATCCTCTTGTAATAAAGGCTAACATACCATTTGTTTTTCTAATTGCTTGCTGTACCTGCATGTTAACTTTCAGTGATTCGTGTACAAGGTTCCTCTGAACACCAACACTTTTCAATCTCTCACCATTTAAAAAATACTCAGTAGTGATACCCTGTCTCCTATATGGATCAGAGACCTGGACTTTGTACAGCAGGCACCTCAAAGCACTGGAGAAGTACCGCCAACGCTGCCTCTGCAAGATCCTGCAAATCCATTGGCAGGATAGGTGCACCAATGTCAGTGTTCTCGCTTAGGCTAACATCCCCAGCATCGAAGCACTGACCACACTCGATCTGCTCCGATGGACAGGCCACATCATTCGCATGCCTGACACGAGACTCTCAAAACAAGCGCTCTACTCGGAACTCCGACACGGCAAGCGAGCCCCAGGTGGGCAGAGGAATCGTTTCTAGGACACTCTTAAAGCCTCCTGAAAAAGTGCAACATCCCCACCGACGCCTGGGAGTCCCTGGCCCAAGACCGCCCAAAGTGGAGGAGAAGCATCTGGGAAGGTGCTGAACACCTCGAGTCTCTTCGCCAAGAGCCGGCTGAAGCCAAGCGTCGACAGCGGAAGGAGTGTGTGGCAACCCAGGCACCCCACCCACCTGTTCCTCCAACCACCACCTGCCCCATCTGTGACAGAGACTGTAGGTCCCTCATCCGACTCTTCAGTCACCTGAGAACTCCTGTTAGTGTGGAAGCAAGTCATCCTCGACTCCGAGGGACTGCCTAAGAAGAAGACTCTGCTTTTCTATTTTTCCTAACAAAGTAGATAACTTCATTTTCTCCACACTTTTCTCACACTTTCTCATTTTTAGTTGTTAAATTGTTAAAAACACATAAGTGGAAATGGAAACATTAATTCCGGTGCTGAGCACTCTTAGGAACAGAAATTTCTTGAATTGCGTACTTATCCACATCATGAAAATACTTTCACCAGAAGGACTACAGCAATTGAAGAATGTCCACCAGTCCTCCACCTTCTCAGGGTAGGTAGGAATGGGCAACAAACATGGTCTTAACAGCATTACCCACATCTCCATATCAAAGAAATAAAATCTCCATTTGACAATCCTTCTCTGCCATTTTGTTAACCTTTGCCAGCTCTGTCTCTTCTATACTAATTCCCTCTTCTCTCTCCACATGCTTAATACCCTTATTTGACAAATATCTATCTCCTTTTCACTTTCAAACTCCTCAATAGATTATACAGCCATCCACCTGGGTCGTCTTACCGCTGTTGAGACATGGGAAGGAGGAGATCATTTGAAAATGAGCAGAAGGGACATTTGGGATGTATAATAATGTGTGCATGATTAAATAAACAGGCCCTGATCACCTCAGCAACCTATTAAATTAGAGATTGCTGAGGGTACCACAAACAGAAAAAAGGGTGAAGCACCTTATAAAGCAATGTACAAACTTAGAACCAATCACGGAGCTCAGGGAAATATGCGTAAGATTTGAATGTAAAAAAAGGGATGTTTCGATTAAAGCTATGGTACAGTCTGAAGAGCTTGTGCCTAGGTTTGACTAGATCTGATTATCGCACTGTAACATTGAAATCATCATCATCATAGGCAGTCCCTCGAAACGAGGATGACTTACTTCCACGCCAAAAAGGAATGAGTTCACAGGTGTTTCAATGAAGGACCTGATATTCCAGATCCCGAACTACATCTTCAAGGGTGGAAGATGCCTGTGCTTGGAATTTTTTAATGTGTGGTGGCCGTTGCACACCAGCCACCACATGGGTTTAGCAGAGTTAGGTCTTGGTCCAGTGGCAAGGATTACCCAAGATGACTGGAGACCAGCTCTGCTGCACGGGCCTAGAACAAACACATATCGCAGTGTGGGCTGGCTCGTGCTGCCCCTTGGCCCTCACCTCTTCTGGGTCCTGTAACTCACGCCTCTGCTGGGCCCCGGTCACTTCCTTCTACTTCCCGCTTCTTCGCCCCTCCTGCTATGCCTGCTCGCACTGCAATCAGCGACTTGACTTTGCAGCCGTAGCCCTCCTGCAGTGGTATGCCGTCGCACGCTGCTCCCTCTGATGGTCCTGGCCTGCTGATGGTCTTGCAGCCCGGGACCGCACCGATTAAAGGCATGACGAGAAACAAGGACCGAGACTACCTTTTACCGACGGCTTTAACTTAATTTAACGTCAACTGCATCCTCACAACACTGTACATCAATGACAGTTTTTGACAATGACAATGAAACTTAGTTCTGACGTTAAGAGTATCTCCCATTGACCTGGGTGTTGACACTGGGGCTGTTGGAATAGAGGTAAAGACATTTTACTTTGCAACTGGGTGTCCTATACAAAGGGGAGGCGTGATGACAATATTGGTTGCCTGACATTCGGGTCTCTTTCTCTCACCAGTGCTGATGTACCTGGCTTTGATAAGCCCTTCAGAAAAAAAGAATATACAGTGATGAAACAAAAGCAAAACCAACATTGCTGAGAGCAGCACTGCTATCCTGCCTGTGGAGTTAGTGTTTGCACACCTACAGGGGCTGGATTTTCCAGTCCTTTGCGCCGCGGATGTCGCCCGGAGCAGCATGAAAGGCGGCGGTGAGGTCTCTAGCGCCTCGCCGTGATCCTCCGGCCGGGTTTTGCGGCGGCGCTGAGCAGCACCGTCGGGAAGAGCTGCGCCGGGTGTGTAACGCCTCTCGGTTGCCACACCGACAGGAATTTGGACTTCCCCCGCCCCCCCGACCCTTCCACCTGGAAGTTCACCCGCAATGTCTGCCTGGGAAATCAGAGCGGTGCAGCACAGCCGGCGGCGGAGAGGAAGGGAAAGTACTAAAGTTAGTGCGCGTGTTTTTTGTTTACATTTTTTGTGCGATTTGTGTTGCGATGGTGTGGGCAATGTTTGAGGAATGTTTTTGGTTTTGTTCCGCCCCCCTGCCCCCCAGGCCTCTCTCGGAGCGCTCCCGGCCCAGCTCATTTGCTCGGGAGTTTCCCATCCTTGCACCACGAGAGGTGCACAACGCCTCCCGTGGCACTGCACCCGCTGACACAGGGTCCAGAAAGCCAAACTTAAATACCAAGGCGCAAACTATTCCCAGCTGCTAACTTTCTCGCCCCGCCGCCATTATCACCCCAAAAACAGAAAAGCCGGAGTATTGTGTACAGTTTTGGTCTCCTTACCTAAGGAAGGATATACTTGACATAGACGAAGTGCAATGAAGGTTCGCCAGTCTGATTCCTGGGATGCGGGGGGGGGGCTAGAGGGGCGCGAATGCCTTACCGCCCGGGCGTGGCGCTGGCAATGACTCTCGCCTTATTGGGCGAGACTTTAGTACCCGACACCAGGTCTCGCGCCTCCCAACTGTTACCGCCTCCAAATGGGGCAGTAATTAATTTAACTCCTCCAGTCGCCTATGGTTCTTTTGCAAATTACCTTAAATCTGCGTCCTCTGGTTACTGACCCTTCTGCCACTGAAAAGATTCTCCTTATTTACTCTTATTGTCAAGTTCTGTCCCCTCAGTACAGATTCACACGAGGCATGTAGTGAAGTCAAGGTCACTCTAGACCTGCACCTTTATTTCACAGCTCTGTAATGCTGCACTTGTCTGAGACCTGTCCTTATATACCTGTCTCTTGCAAGTGCACCCCTAGTGGTAAGGTATGCTGGTGGTTACAGGTCATATCTTATTACAGTCATGTATAGCATGTTAGGATACAGTTATATATAATAATGTAAGATACATGACATCACCCTCCCCCAAGGTCTTATTATCTTTATAGGTTCAGTCTCTCAGATGGTCTACGCTCTCGCGTGGAGCATCTGAGTTGTGGTTCAATTGTTTGCCTTGGTATCTGTTTTTCTTTGGGTGTGGTTGCTGGTATCGCGCCTGGGCTGTCTGTTTCGATTGGTGTGATTGTTATTGACTCGCCTGGGCTGTCTGTTGGGATTGCCCTTTCGTCAGGTTGTTCCCTCTGTCCGTCCACCAGGTGCGGTGCGAGTTCCACATTGCAGTCTGCCTCTGGTTCCACAGTGTTGTTGGTAAATCTGCTTTTGACTTGGTCTGCATGCCTCCGGCAGGTTTTGCCATTGTCCATTTGTACAACCAGTAACCTGTTTCCTTCCTTGCCAGTTACTGTCCCTGCAAGCCATTTGGGACCCCTGCCATAGTTTAGTACAAACATTTTTTCCCCTATCTCATTCCATCTCCCCCTCGAATTTCGGTCATGGTACTCAGTCAGCTTACGGCGCTTTGCCTCAACATTTTCGTGCATGTCTGGGAGGATTAATGAGAGCCTTGTTTTTAAAGTCCTTTTCATCAACAGTTGCGCGGGGGGGATCCCAGTCAGTGAGTGCGGACGAGATCTGTATGCCAGCAGCAGTCGCGACAGGTGACCCTGCAGCATGGGACCTTAGATTTTAAGCATGCCTTGTTTAATGATTTGCACTGCTCTCTCCGCCTGGCCATTGCAGGCAGGCTTGAACGGTGCCGTCTTGACGTGATTTATGCCGTGGTCAATTATAAAGTCTGGAATTCTGCACTGGTGAAGCACGGACCATTGTCACTGACCAATATGTCAGGAATTCCGTGCATTGCAAACACAGTTGTGAGGCTCTCCACAGTGGTGGAGGTTGTGCTCGAGTTTAAAATGGTGCATTCGATCAACTTTGAAAATGCATCTACAACTACGAGGAACATTTTGCCCATGAATGGGCCCGCATAGTCTACGTGCACCCGCGACCACGGTTTGGTAGGCCAGGGCCAGTGGCTCAGTGGAGCCTCCCTGGAGCATTGCTGAGTTGGGCACAAATGGTGCACCTTCGGACGCAGAGCTCCAAGTCCGCGTCAATACCAGGCCACCAGACGTGGGATCTGGCTATGGCCTTCATGAGAACGATCCCCGGATGCTCGCGGTGGAACTCCCGGACAAATGCCTCTCTGCCTCGCAGAGGCATGACTACTCGGCTGCCCCATATCAGGCAGTCTGCTTGTAGTGATAGCTCATGCATGCGCCTGTGAAAGGGTTTTAATTCCTCGGGGCAGGCATCGCGAGCCTCTGCCCAGTCACCGGTTAGGACACATCTTTTTACTAAGGATAACGTGGGGTCGCTGGCCGTTCAGGCTCTGATTTGGCGAGCCATCATGGGCGAACCTGTGGACTCAAAGGCATTGATTGCCATGACTATTTCACAGTCCTGTTCATCAGACCCTTCCGTGGTCGCCAGGGGTAGACAGTTGTCTGTGCCTGGTCTGTGCCTTATGGTATAGTCGTAGGACGCCAGCATGAGTGCCCACCGTTGAATTCGCGCCGAGGCGTTGGCGTTTATTGCCTTGCTCTCAGATAGGAGCGACGTGAGGGGCTTGTGGTCGGTTTCTAATGCGAACTTGGCCCTGAAAAGGTATTGGTGCATCTTTTTGACACTGTGCACGCACGCGAGCGCCTCCTTCTCTACCATTCTGTAACCACGCTCTGCCCGCGAAAGTGACCTGGAGGCATAAGCTATGGGTTGTAATTTACCCGCACTATTGACATGTTGCAAAACGCACCCGACCCCATACGCTGACACATCGCATGTGAGAACTAGCTTTTTACCTGGGTCAAAGAAAGTCAAAACACTGTTGGAACACAGAAGGTTGCGTGCCTTATTGAAGGCGCGTTCCTGGGTGTCCCCCCAAAACCAATCGCACCCCTTCCTGAGTAGCACGTGGAGAGGCTCCAGCAGTGTGCTTAAGTTCTGCATAAAGTTCCCAAAGTAATTGAGTAGCCCGAGAAAGGCACGCAGTTCTGAGACATTCCTGGGCCTGGGTGCCAGGTGAATTGCTTCTGTTTTGGACTCTTTTGGGCGGATTCCATCAGCGGCAATTCTTCTGCCCAAAACTTCAACCTCGGGTGCGAGAAACAGGCATTTGGATTTCTTGACTCGTAGGCCTACCCGATCCAACCGCTTTAGTACTTCCTCCAAATTACGGAGATGGGAGTCGGTGTTCCTGCCCATGATAAGTATGTCGTCTTGAAATACAACCGTCCCCGGGATGGACTTGAGCAGACTCTCCATGTTGCGCTGGAATATGGCAGCTGCCGAACTGATGCCGAATAGGCATCGATTGTACATGAAAAGGCCTCGATGTGTGTTGATGGTGGTGAGTAGCTTGGATTCCTCAGTCAATTCTTGCGTCATATACGCAGATGTGAGGTCTAGTTTTGAGAAAAGTTTACCTCCAGCCAATGTGGCAAATAAGTCCTCCGCTCTGGGCAGCGGGTTCTGGTCCTGTAGGGGGACTCTGTTTATGATAGATTTGTAGTCCCCACAGATTCGTACGGATCCATCAGGCTTCATGACTGGGACAATGGGACTTGCCCAGTCGCTAAATTCAACAGGTGATATAATGCCTTCCCGCAGAAGCCTGTCTAGTTCGTGTTCAATCTTTTCCCTCATCACATCGGGTACAGCTCTGGCCTTGTGATGGACCGGTCTAGCATCCTGTGTGATGTAGATTTTGACTTTGGCCCCTTTGAAAGTGCCCACACCTGGCTGAAAGAGATGTTCAAATCGCTTTATAACTGTTGAGCAGGAGGTCCGTTCCTCTAATGACATGGCATGGACATCATCCCATTTCCAGTTTAGTTTTGCCAGCCAGCTTCTCCCCAGCAGTGCTGGGGGGTCTCCGGGGACAATCCACAGGTGAAGTCGGTTCACTGTCTCTTTGTGTGTGACAGAGAGCATGGCGCTGCCGAGGACTGGTACAATTTCTTTGGTATAGGTCCTTAGTTTGGTGTCGACCCTTGTGAGTTTTGGTCTGTCTCTTTTATGCGGCCACAGTTGTTCAAATTGTTGAGCGCCCATGAGAGATTGACTCGCTCCTGTATCCAGCTCCATGTTGACAGATATCCCGTTGAGTAGGACCTTCATCATTATAGGAGGCGTCCTGTTGTAGGAGTAGCGGCCATTGATCGTGTTGACCCGCTGTACATCGGTGTCCCGGGTACTCTCCCCACTATCTTCTGGTCCGCTTTCCGACCCATCCGATTCGTATACCAGCCGAGCTGCCATTTTTTTGCACATGCGGGCCAAATGCCCTGTATTTTCACAATTTCTGCAAACAGCCTGCTGAAATCAACATCCCCTTGACGAGTGCCCACCCCCACACCTCCAGCACAGACCTGTTCCATTGTTCAAAGTGTTCCCAAAGAATGAGCTGCGTCTGGCTGATCTCTCTTGAGCTTCTCTCAGTTTGTAGTTGAGTGCTCGCATTGTGGGTTGATGAGGTGTGAACAGCCGTTCCTGTGGCCCTTGATGGCTTCTGCCTGCTGTCGAGAGCCTGTTCTCCCGGTTTTGTCTGTGTGTGGGGGTAGCAGCTTGTTTAGTGCTGTGAACTTCTTGTTCCGATATTTCATTCGTTGTCGTACCTGCATTGTAAATCAACCTCGTTTCTTCTTCCCCTACCAAGAATGTCTGTGCAACCAGTGCTGCTGCCTCTAAGGTCAGGTTCTTGGTCTCTATGAGCTTTCGGAATATGCCTGCGTGGCCAATTCCTTCAATGAAAAAGTCTCTCAGCATTTCTCTCCTCAGTTCATCGGAGAACTCACATAAACTAGCCAATCTCCGAAGTTCCGCCACGAAGTCGGGTATGCTCTGGCCCACACAACGTCTGTAGTTGTAGAACCTGTGTCTGGTCATGTGGAAGCTGCTCACTGGCTTCAGGTGGTCTCTTATCAGTGTGCTCAATTCTTCAAACGACTTGCTTGCTGGTTTCTCGGGTGCCAGATCCTTCATTAAAGCGTATGTTTTCGAGCCACAGCTGGTCAAGAGATGGGCTCTTCTCTTGTCTGCCTTATCATCGCCTGACCAGTCTTTGGTTACAAAGCTTTGCTGGAGCCTTTCTATAAAGTCCTCCCAATTGTCTCCCGCATTGTACTTTACATCTGATCCATTGTTCACCATTCTGTGCATTCTGTAATCCCGTAACCCATCGCCACTGTAAAGTCCTGTCCCCTCAGTACAGATTCACACGAGGCATGTAGTACAGTCAAGGTCACTCTGGACCTGCACCTTTATTTCACAGCTCTGGAATGCTGCACTTGTCTGAGACCTGTCCTTATATACCTGTCTCTTGGAAGTGCACCCCTGGTGGTAAGGTATGCTGGTGGTTACAGGTCATATCTTATTAGTCATGTATAGCATGTTAGGATACAGTTATATATAATGTAAGATACATGACACTTATCAAAACCCTTCATGATTTTGAACATCTCTATCAAATCTCCTCTTAACATTCGCTGCTCTGAGGAGAAGGACCCCAGCTTCTCCAGTCTCTCTCCACATAACTGATTAAATGAGTGCATTTCCCGGATGTTCTGACCATTACTGTCACATTTACTCCATTGTCTCAAGTTTGTATAAAGTTCCCAGTAGGCCTGACATTAATTGAGCATGACATGACTAATGGCATTAAGGGTATATTTCCTGTTCTACATGGAAAATTATGCCATTGTGGGATGGACAAGAGGAACTGGGAAATATGCTGTTAAACATTGTGGAGGTCAATGTTAACTCCTTCCGTCCAGCGGAAAGTGGGTTTGGAGCATTTCGAATGGCATGGAGAGGGGGGACTTAACCAATCCGTTCCCGCCCCTACCCAGCCGATTGCAATTTTAAATATCAGGCGGCAAGCTCACCTGCTGGAAGGCGGCAGGTTCATTCTTTAAATGTTCAAATCAGCCTCTGATGATGCCGCTGGGGCCCAATTGCTGATTTTACCTGTGGCCTGAGCAAGGGGGACCAGTGGTGGCTTCCCTGCCAGACCCATGCTATCCGGATCCAGATCCACAGCCGGACGAGGCCCAGGTAAGTGTGCACTGTAAACTTTTTCACAGGCGTGCTCCTCTGGGCTTCAGATGCTAACCTTAGGCCTCGACTGACCATGCTCCCCACACCCCCCACCCCCGCCCAGCCCAGCACTGACCGTGATTCCCCTCCCCGAGCCCTCCAATGCACTTATCTTGTGCCGGAGACCATTCGCTCTGAACCGCCCAATTTTAATGTCTGGTCAGCTATTTCCATCCGATTTTGGTTGGAAAGTCAGCAAGCGACATGCAAATTAAGCCGGCTTGTTAAAATTAACTAAGCCTCCCGACAATGCCCCCCCCCCCCCCGCTGCCCCCGACTTTAGAACCAGGGTCCCCTCTCTCCAGCGGGTCTGAGAGTAGATCCCAGCATGTTCAGATTGTCCGTAACCAGATTTCTGTATTTGTTAACCTACTGGCACTTTGGGCCCAAGTTTCGGACGCCCGTTTTTCACGCCACAAAGTGCGCCTAAAAAAAACTCACCTATTCTCCGGCTCCCTGCAGGTCCTCTAGAGTTGGGCGCGGCGCAGCATGAGGTGTGGGCGGCGGAGTCAGGTCCCTGCGCTGAAAACAGTGCCGGGACCTCTGCACATGCGCGCTACAGTGGGCACGCATGTGCAGTAGCTCCAGGCGCCCAAAAGTGTGAGAGGGGCCCAAAGCACGCAGCCCCTCGCCCTGGCCGAATGGCCTCACTGGGGCTGCGTGCATAAGGCTCACCTCCCACCCGACCGGACCCGACCCGACTCCCGCTCCCCGGACGGGACCGGACCCGACTCGACCCCCGCTCTCCCCACCCCGGCGACCCGACCTCCGCACCCCCAACTCCCCCCCCAACCCACCCCCGGCGACCCGACCTCCACTACCCCCCGCCCCCCGGCGATCCCACCCCCCCCCCCACCCCCATGCCATTCGAAATGCTCCAAACCCACTTTCCGATGGACGGGAGGAGTTAACATCTAATAAGTTGCATTTTCATCTTTGCAGAAGAAGGTGGCACACAACAAATGGGAAAGAACTTGAACAGGAGGAGGCCCGGCAAATCTGCAGCCACTGACTCCTCCAGGCTTCATTTGATGCTGCTTGCTGAATAGTGTAAGGGTTCTCATCCCTTCAGTTCAGCTTCCACACACCATCACCACCTCCCCCCGGGCTTCTTTTCAAGTCAAGCCCCGAGCCCCTGTGTCCGGTCGAGGGACTGATTCTGCCGGCCGACGCTCCGACCCTCGAGCCCGGTGAAGAGACATTCGGTGGTGGCGTGGCAAATCAAAAAAAAAACTTAAAGAATTGCGTGAAACATCCATTCTCTGTGTTTTCAGCTTGATGATGCATATTTATGTGTTCCTGACTCCCTCCAAAACTTTGCATAAAAACAATGGCGTCTTTCTGCGCCGATTTGTTGATGTGCGCTGGTTTTTCTTAAGTGCCCCGAGGGTTTTCTGGGAGTGGTCACGTACGTCCCCAAGGAGAAATGCAAGTTAGCCAAACTTACATAACTGTGGAAGAACTGCCATAGACGTCAGGTTACGCCACTTTGACGCAAAAAAAAACTAGCCTAAAAAAATCGTAACTAACTGAATTACGCTGGCGCACAATGTTTGGATTTTTTAATTTAGGCCAAAAAAAGCAGCGAGTGCCAAAAAAACAATACAAATCAGTGGGGATAATTGAGCCCAATTTGTGTGCCTGGAATTGTCTAATTTATCATTGATAACACAGACCCAGTGCTTTTCCAAATACACGACATTTTCATTGACAGCATTTATGAATGTTAATGTATACCAACTCAAAGAACTGAATGCATCAAGGAAATTTAAGATTACTTTATAATGAAATACTGATCGCTTCATATACATCGATTACTGGACAAACTACTCACGTTGCATAGATCGAACTGATATATTTTTGAAATGAGCCTAAAAGACTGACTATAATATATAAATAATATGCAATGCAAGCAATAATTGTGATTTTAATAATTGCTCTATTAGCTGTCAGCAAAGTCACTGATAACTTTGAACCGATTAAACCTTTAATCTAACTTATTGAAAATATTTTCTTGTTTCTTTCTGAAATACATTTTATTTAAAATGGCTAAATATCATATAATGGAGCTCACCCTGGATTATGGCTTTTCGATAAAATGTCGTCATGTTGGTGACTCTTCCGCATTCATAGCTTTATTTCTGTCATTTTCTGCTTAGTATTTGTTACAACAATGTTTTCTTTTCAAACAAAGTATGGGGCTGGATTTTCGGTGGATTGTGCCTCTGTTCGCGCCCAGGAGAGGCGTTAAAGGGTGTCGAAATGCTTACCAGCTTCCGGTGCCCCGCCGGGAAATTCGCTGACGGTTTTGCGCCGGTGCAAGACACTATCACCTCGCTCTGTAGTTTCATTCAGATCATGATGTCAGTCATCGTGCAACATCCCCGCTAGCGCCCCGGTCGCTAAATTAGGTGGTAAAGCCGCATTTAACATCCACCCCAAGTCACGCCTGAAAAACCAGGCGGTCCCATGCCCGAATAGGCGCCATTTGCATCATATTTAAAGTGAAGGAGGATGATCCTAAATCAGAGGTCACATTGAGTGCAGTGTTTTCGCACAGCACGCTGCGTGAACCTCCGTCATAAAAGCGGTAGATTTATCTGCCATTACAGGGTCCTTACAACTTCAGTGAAATAATTTAATGGGGGCATTACTAGTTCGCCAGCGTCTCCGACTCCACGTTCTTGTTAGGTGGCGTCAAGACAAAAGGGCTGTTGGCTATGTTGGGCCACGGATGAGGAGAGGCCGTAGATGTCTGGACAGGAGGCCTTACCTCCCCCATGAGTTTACAGGCAGCAACGCCCATACCTCCAACTCTCTGAGGAGCAGTGGGTGAGAAGGCTGCGCTTCCGAAAGGAAGTGCTGACAGAGTTATGCCATCTCCTACAGGCAGACCTGCAGCCTCACACCGGCACCAGGACTGCGTTGCCCATCGCAGTGAAGGTCACTCTGGCACTGGCCTTCTATGCCTTCGGCTCCTTCCAGGCAGCAGCAGGGGACATATGCAGCGTCTCTCAGTACACTGCACATCGCTGCATTTGCTACGTCACAAAGGCTCTCTATGCCTGCAGAATGGACCATAATGTTCCCAATGAGCAGGGAGAGCCAGAATGAGCAGGCATGTAGCTTTGGCAGGAATGCGGGCTTCCCGAGGGTTCAAGGAGCCATTGACAGCACGCACGTGGCCTTGCAAGCACCATTCCACAATGCAGAGATATTCAGGGCTCAAGTTTCCACATGATTTGCGCCTGATTTTTAGGAGCAACTGGTGGAGAACGGATTATCTTAGAAATCGCAATTCTCCACATTTTTTTTTCTGCAGTTCGAGTCAGGTAGAACAGTTCTACTTTGGAACAGAATTTTTTCTTCAAAAGGGGGCGTGTCCGGCCAGTGATGCCTGATTTGAAAGTTTCCACAGTGAAAATGTACTCCAAACTAAGTTAGAATGGAGCAAGTGAAGATTTTTGTAGAACTGTAAAAACCTGTTCTACACATTAAAAAATCAGGCGCAGGTTACAAATTAGGCGCCCAGAACGAGGTGGGGGGGGGGGAAGGGAACTCATTAAATTCGACAATAAATCCTTATTTATACTTCTACAAATATTATACAAATAAATCCAACCTGAATAAACATTTATAAGCCAAGAAAAGATTAAATAAACCATCTTCCTACCTGTGTGAAAGTGCTTCAGGCACGGAGAATGCTGCAGGCATTCGTTCCCGCGGGGGGGGGGGTGGGGAACAGCCGTTTTGTTCCCGCGGGGGGGGGGGGTGGGGAACAGTCGTTTTGTTCCCGCGGGGGGGGGGGGGGGAGGGTTTCGTTCCCGCGGGGGGGGGGGGGTGGGGAACAGTCGTTTAGTTCCCGCGGGGGGGGGGGGGGAAGGAGACAGTGAGAAGCCTCAGTGCTGATGTGCTAATGGCAATGTGCTTTTATTAAATAATGTTCAAAAATTAAACAGCTACAAAGAACTACAAAAATGGCCGAGTGCCAATGTTTTTTTCACACTGAGCATGTGCGAACGCTCCAACGCGCACGCGCAGCGTTGCCGGCAGGAAAAAAACTAATTTAAATAGTACCCACCCCCTCCCACTTACAAAATCGGCGCGAGTGTAGGCTCCGCCCCCCCTGGGCGCTGCGCCAGGCAGACAAGGAGCTGCAGAACGCTCCAGAATTGTGTTTTTTTTTTTAGGCGCCGTTTTAGGCGCGAAAAACGGGAGCCCAGCTCGGAGGGGCATCCGTTTTTTATCGTGTGGAAACTTGGGCCCTCAGAAACCGAAAAGGATACCACTCCCTAAATGTACAGCTGGTGTGCGATCATACGCAGCGCATCCTCGTAGTGAATGCCTGCTGTCCAGGGAGTGCTTTCATCCTGCGTGAGAGCACTGTGCCATGATTGTTTCGGCCACCCTGGGAAGGGCTGGCTGCTCAAGGACAAAGAATACAGCCTAGCTTCCCGGCTAATGATACCTGTAAAATTTCTAAATCTCTGGCAATAAATTGACAGTGAGACAATTCTTTTAAAACAATTTGGAACAGTTTATTAAAAACACACACACATGCACATCTAACAGTTGTCGTCAATTATCCTACGGATTTACCTTAGTTACAACAGAGATACAATGAGGTTATAATAAATTGCAATATACTTTACTTCCCTCTGGCTGCCTGGATGAACACATGGCCTGCTGTTTTGGCTGGTCTTTAAGCGGGAGGTCTTGCCCTGTGTCCAGGAGAGAAGGAAAGAGAGTGAAAAAGTATTTGGCTGAGTTCTTATACTCCTGAAGTCCATTGTTCCTCAGAAAGCCCCAGGATTGGATCTTGGTTCCAGGGCAGTTCCTTATTGGCTCTCCTCACACATGTGGCTTTTGGACTCGCCCAGCCATCTTTTGATTAGGTTAATTGTGTATTGTATTAATTGGAAAGCAAACAGGCCATGCTGGAAGCCTGCGAGCGTCCATTTTGTTTTAACACTGCAGCCTTTCCGTATAATGTACACTTTTAACATTTATACATACACAGAATTAATGTTATCATTAATAAATACTTTTATTCTTATATACCCCTCCACCATCCAACACAGAGGCAGAGCATCGCTACAATAAGAGCCATGCGGCCTCCCGCAACATCATCGAACAGACAATAGGGGTGCTCAAGCAGCATTTCCAATGCCTGGACCGCTCTGGAGGCAGCCTTCAATACTCACCTCAACACGTGTCAGAATTCATTGTGGTGTGCTACATGCTGCACAACTTGGCCATCGTGAGGGGACAGGCATTGCCAGTGGGGATTGCAGCCCCCACCTCAGGAGGAGGAGAACAAGGAACAGGAGCCTGGCGAGGCCCTGAATCGCCATCCACACCAGGAGGAGCACCATCTGTAAAGTCCTGTCCCCTCATTACAGATTCACACGAGGCATGTAGTGAAGTCAAGGTCACTCTGGACCTGCACCTTTATTTCACAGCTCTAGAATGTCGCACTTGCCTGAGACCTGTCCTTATATACCTGTCTCTTGTAAGTGCACCCCTGGTGGTAAGGTATGCTGATAGTTACAGGTCAAATCTTATTACAGTCATGTATAACATGTTGGGATACAGTTATATATAATAATGTAAGATACATGACACCATCCATGGAGGAGGCGGCGTCGCGATGCTGCTGGACCAAGAGCCCTCATAATGGATCGGTTCTCCTGAATGGGGGAAACTGAGGGATGCAGCTAATACTGACCGCGCTATGTACCAAGATAATGGCACATCTCCGTAAAACTCTACAATGATGCACAAGACACCAATGCAAAATAGTCAAAAGTCCCCTGGCCCCAGCAAGTAACAAAACAAGCACAATGAAGTGCAACAATGTAACGACATATTTACACCTATTATTTATATTGGGATTACATCTGTCCGTGGTGGGCAAAGTCATTAGTCAAACTTTACCTGACATTTCCCACCCCTCACCTTTAACCCCCTCTCGCACTAGTGTTCCTCCTCAACATAGCCTCGGTGCCTACAGCAAGGTTGCTTGAGGGCTGCTGTGAGTGGGGCAGACAGTACAGATGCCCTACCAGGATACCCTGCACCAGCTCTGGGCCTGGAAGGCCCGGCTGCAGACTCCACTACCTCAGCATCGGCGGCAGCAATCTCTGATGGCTCAGGGATGGATGCAATGGTGGAGTGGCAGTGCTGGGAGCCGGAATGCTGTCATCTTGAGGGAGGACAGCACCTTCCATTTCCAGGGGCCCATTGCCACTCACATGGGACGGATTGTCAGCATCCGGAGCACGATGTGTGAGCACAACTTGGTGGCCTGCTTTAGCACCGTCTCTTCTCCGTGAACTGTGGGGAACACAGAGAGGATGGCAGCAGTCAGTGATTGCATGGCATTGCACGGAGACCGAGTCAGAGCACGCTAAGCCTGAAACGCAGCAGTCTGCGAGTTCATGCCAGCAATCACTGACAGCATCACATCACAAAGTTCTTGCATGGCTTGGGCCCGTGATGCAATTTTTGCAGCCATATCAACCCTGGCACGCGCCATTCCCTCTGCGACTCCACTATCGTTCGTTGAGCCCATCTCCCTCTGTAAGTGGGCAAGGATGGGCTTGTTGGACTCCTGAGAGGCACAGGCAATGCTTGAGATGGCCTCCGCCACACACAGCAAGTGCGTTGATGCTCTGCGGGACCCTCTCCAATGCGCCCCATGAGGTTGCGGGGCATTTACATGTTCTCCCTGGACACAGCCACCAAGTCCGGGTTCACGTCTGCCTGTCTCTCAGTGGGACTCTTGGGCTGACTCATCCTCCGGGGAGCTGACCTCCAAGCTGCCCCTCCCGCTGGGAATTGCGGGAAGCCACTGAGACCATGAGTATCAGAGTCCTCAAACCCCTCAAAATCAGGCTTGTCCACCAGCGTGATGTCCTCACTCGCTGGGATTGATGGTGTCTCCCGCTCAGTAAGCACACTCTCGTCCACTCCCTCATCATCTCCCCCGTTGCCCAATGTTGACAGCTCAAGGGCTATAAGCACAAAGCAACAGACATGTGGTTAGCAGCAGTGGAGGGGGGCGGGAGATAAGAGGAAGGTGGTATTGGACATCTATATGTAAAGGGAGGTAGGCCACTTGATATCAGGGGTCAAGGCACTCACATAAATCGCTAACGCCATTCACATACGTCACTACCCATAGAGGGCTCTGCCTCGCTGGATGCCACCGCGCGAACTGGGGTGCCCAGGAGGGCCGACACTCGCTGCTCCATCTCAGTGAGGTCCTATAGGTCAGGCTCTCCACCTCCGATACACTGCTGCTCCCGGCGATTGTGCACCAATTTCACCGACAATAAGAGCAAGAAGGTGGTGTGAGTGAGTGTGCAGCTCATCGTGTGGCACATGTGCCTTCCATAGTACAGTGGCTGCTACTGTCTGGAAGTGTAAAGTTGTGCATTATAATCTGTGTGGCTGTGCACTGAGCAAGTGGGAAGGCTGGTAGGAGGTGAGAGCCAGCTAGAATTTCGGCTCAGGGTGACGTTTGCCAATCGCATTTCAAGAGTCAAAGGGTAGTGCGAGGAGGGGTGAGAATGAATAGGGTCCATGCCACCTGAATGCACAGGGCATGGCTGGTGAACTGAGCCTCCAGCTTTCAGGTGGCTTCACCAACCCACACCATGGCCTGGAACACATAGAGAAGGGGCAACTTCCGCAAAGACTTTACATTGTGTGAGACAGTGATTTTGCAACCATGGCAGGGGTGCATTAATGTAAAGGGTACTCACCCTGATGACTCTCGTGAGGTCGTTACACTTCTTGCAACATTGGGTGGCAGTTCGAGGCACCGTGTCTGTCACAGACACCTCTTGTGCAATCTAGCTCCAAATCCTCCAAAACACTCTTGGCAGGGGCCTCCTTTCTCCAGCAAGATGCAAGGCAGGCCACCTCCCCTCTATGGCCTGTATGTGCCTCAGCGGCCGTGGCTGAGAAGCAGCTTGCTCTCTGGCATCCTGCCTGCTCCTCCATTTTCCTGCTCTGCTCAAAGTGCACAGGTGGAGCTGTGCATGCACAAACTTATGGTGCCGCGCCCTGAACATACGGCTGGGCTCGGGAACTGTAGCGGGTCTCTGCGCATGCGCAAGTAAAGTTGAGGTTTTTGCGCAGCAGTTTTCGGTTGGGGCGGCCGAGCGCAGGTGTGTAACACCTGATTTAGCGCCCCCGATCATTGCCATTGACTTTTGGGCGAATTTTTACAGGGTGCAAAATTTACCGCCCCGCCACCATTAGCGCCCTAAGAATCCTCCAACCGAAAATCCAGCCTCTGAAGTTTCCGAAACACCGACAGTATCAGCCGTGGCTCAGTTGGTAGCACTCTCACTTCTACAGTGGAAGGTTTTGGGTTCAAATCACACTTCAGAGACTTGAGCATATAGTCCAGGCCGACACGCCCAGTGCAGTACTGAGGGAGCACTGCATTGTCAGAACTGCCATCTTTTGGACGAGATGTTAAAATTGAGGAGCCCTTGCCTGCTCTCTCAGGTGGACATAAAAGATCCCATGGCACTGTTTTGAAAAAGTGCAGGGGAGTTATCCCCGGAGTCCTGGCCAATAATTATCCCTCAATCAACATCACTAAAACAGATTATCTGGTCATTATCACGTTGCTGTTTGTGGGATCTTGCTGTGCACAAATTGGCTGCATTGTTTCCCACATTACAACAGTGACTACACTCCAAAAGTACTTCATTGGCTGTAAAGCGCTTTGAGACATCCTGAGGTCACTATATAAATGCAAATCTTTCTTTATATAATGGTGTTGAATTATCATATAAATAACCTGGGAAATGTGGCATAACAAGAATTTGCCCTCACTAGTTCCTTCATTTTGGTTTCTATTAGCAACAGAATCATCTTTTGACGTTAAATGCATACATGCAGATAACAGAACATTAAAGAATCTTACAAGTTTCTCTTTTAATCACTGGATTTTGAAATATTTCTAAAGGTTATAGGATGTATTGTTCATAATTCTAATCATAAATGATATTCATACTTTATTTTCACACTTCAAAGTCAATTTTAACACAAGGTAATAGAGTGTCCCATAGAAAAGCTACTAGTCACTGTACTTCAAAGACAGTGCGCATCAAAGTATGCTGAGTGTTGGAGACATTTCTGAGAGATATGATAAGGCACTACATAAATGCATTTCTTTCCTTAAGCAAGTAGCATAAACCTGCGAGCCTCTGAGTTGTGTCTTGAACTAATTCATGTAATTCAGAAAATTGTTCAAAGGTCAGTTACTGATAATGGAAAACCTGTCTTTACAGTAACATTGAACAAGAGTTTTCTCATCAGGAAGTTAGAGTGATACATTACAGCTGCGAAGGGAGATAGTCTATTTGTTCTTGGGATGTGGACAACACTGGCAATCCTGAAGTTATTGCCAACATAAACTGTGAGCAAACCGTACTGTGATCAGGTCAGACCGACCACACCTGGTCCACTGCAACCAGCTCTGGTTGCCGAGAAACAAGTCAATGCAGAGAAGAGCCAAGAGGTTGATACCTGGGGTCAGAGGACTGACTGGAGAGATGTCGGCTTCTTAGCCTGGAAAGAGAAGTCTGAGAGGCTTCCTCCCAGAGACAGAGAATCGTAGGAATTTACAGCACAGAGACCATTCAACACATCGTTTCATTGCTCTCGGTCTGTAGCCCTGTCGGTTACGGCACTTTAAGAACATATCCTAAAGTATTTTTTTAAATGCGGTGAGTGTTTCTGCCTCTGCTACCCTTTCAGGCAGTGCATTCCAGACACCTATCACCCTCTTGATCAAAAAAGTTATTCTTGACTCCCCTCTAATCCTTCGACCAATAATCCTGACCCTTTCTTCTGTCTTCAGGCTCCCTGATCCAATCTAACCCTCTCTCTGGCCTCCCACCCTCTCTTGATCATTGTACTAAGAATTGCCAACATGATATCGGCCATATAAGTTTCCCCACTCCACTCACTCACTCTAATCAATCTCCCTCTGAAGTTGCAATTCCCTCACGTCCTATCTGGACAGCATTATCAAACCTGCTGACAATGATGGGCATTGCTATTTTTTTATTTATTCATCCATGAGATGTGGGCGTCGTTGGCAAGGCCAGCATTTATTGCCCATCCCTAACTGCCCTTCAGAAGGTGGTGGTGGGCCGCTTAATACAACTGGGTGGCTTGCTTGGCCATTTCATAAGACAGTGGGTGTGGAGTCACATATAGGCCAGACCGGGTAAGGGCGGCAGATTTCCTTCCCTAAAGGGCATCAATGAATCCGATGGGCTTTTCCGACAATCCAGTAGTTTCACGGTCACCATTACTGACACCAGACTTTTATTCCAGGTTCTTTTTTTATTTAATTGACTAAATTTAAATTCCCCACCTGCCATGGTGGAATTTGAACACAAGAACATAAGAAATAGGAGCAGGAGTAGGCTATTTGTCCCCTCAAGCCTGCTCCGCCATTCAATAAGATCATGGCTGATCTGATCATGGGCTCAGCTCCACTTCCCTGCCCACTCTCCATAACCCTTTACTCCCTTATCGCTCAAGAATCTGTCTCAGAGTTGAACTCAGGCCTCTGGATTACTAGCCCAGTAACATACCCATGATGCTTACGTACCCAGTAAATGCTGTATGACAGAAGGACCTGAGAGGTGTTCATATAGAGATATATAAGATAGTAAACTAAGTGGTAAAGGTTAATCTGGAATGCTAATTTAAAATAAACAGTGGGAGTAGGACAAGGGGACACAAGTTCGAAAGGTAACTTTAAGACTGGGATCAGGAGGTTTAGCTTCACACAGAGTGATCAGCACATGGAATGGACTTCCAGGCAGAGCGGTTGAGGCGAAAATCCTGGAATCACTCAGTAACAATTATATTCAGCAACAGGGTGAGTATTGGATTGTTCTGAATGGATGAATCAAGATGAGCCAAATGGCCTTCCTCTTCCGCAAATATCTTATGATCATACTTAATTATCCTGACAACTGAGTAGGTTGTTAAACTACAGTCAACCACATAGCTTGGGGCTGGAATCACATGTAAGCGGTTGCAGCTACTAGCACATAAATTAATACATTTATTGAATACAATTTCACAATTTTCAATAATAGAATTTGAGTTTATGTCCTCGCAGCTACTAATCCAGCAGGAAAACTATCACACTAGCAGACCCAATAATTGTGGGAAAAAACACATTATTTATACAGAGATTGTTCATATTCAGGGAGCAGTGCGAGCCAGTCCGGGGGGGCGGATGGCCGTGAAGAGGGCGACTGGATTGGAGGTCACCATAACCCAGGTCAGTGATTGGAGCGTGGGCAGGTGCAGCAGGAGCGGCGAGAGATTGCAGAGCGATGTGATCGGGGCCAAGGGGAGGTGTGAGTTCGGGGCCAAGAAGAGGCGAGGGTCCAGGGGCAGCATGGGCCAGTCTACACTCCGATATGTCTGCTCACTAGGTCCGTGCAGCAGAGCTGGTCTCCAGTCGTCTTGGTTAACCTTTGCCACTGGACCAAGACCGAGCTCTGTCAAGCCCGTGTGGTGGCTGGTGTGCAACGGCCACCCCACGTTAAAAAAATCCACGCACAGGCATCTTCCACCCTTCAACATGTAGTTTGGGACCTGGAATATTAGGTCCTTCATTGAAACACCTGTGAACTCATTGAACTCATCCCTTTTTGGCGTGGAAGCAAGTCATCCTCGATTCGAGGGACTGCCTAAGAGAGAAGAGAGTTCATGTCAGTTTGGTTGGGAAGTAATGAAATCGGTAATAAAGACAATTATTCACTTAACTATAATTTTATAATTCAATTCAGTTAACTAGATTATCACATAACGGTTGTGGGTTATCTGAAACACTTTCCCCCAAAAAGCTGTTGAGTTTGGGGGTGAGGGTCAATTGAAAATTCCAAAACTGAGATTGATCGAGCTAAAAGTTCAGCATAGCCCAGTTTGAGGTGGTAACACCGCCTGGTCACTAACTAAAGAGGAAGTGAGCTGAAACTGGCAAATACTGCAAAGAGATGAAAGAAACGTTCGCAACAGCCTTCTCGAGGTCAGAAAGGTAAGTGACTGTAAACAAAGTGTAATCTGAACACTAGCCAGGTCAGTTAAACATGAGAACATAAGAACACAAAAAATAAGAGCAGGAGTAGGCCATATGGCCCCTCGAGCCTGCTCCGCCATTTAGTACGATCATGGCTGATCCAATCATGGACTCAGGTCCACTTCCCTGCCCGCTCCCCATAACGCCTTATTCCCTGATCAGTTAAGAAACTGTCTATCTCTGTCTTAAATCCATTCAATGACCCAGCTTCCACAGCTCTCTGAGGCAGCGAATTCCACAGATTTACAACCCTCAGAGAGAAGAAATTCCTCCTCATCTCAGTTTTAAATGGGCGGCCCCTTATTCTAAGATTATGCCCCCTAGTTCTAGTCTCCCCCATCAGTGGAAACATCCTCTCTGCATCCACCTTGTCAAGCCCCCTCACAATCTTATATGTTTCGATAAGATCACCTCTCATTCTTCTGAATTCCAATGAGTAGAGGCTCAACCTACTCAACCTTTCCTCATAAGTCAACCCCCTCAGATATCACCCCGGGATCCTCTTAGCAGCACCTGCTTTCCCTGTCAGGAGCAGCGGCAGGCGCTGCGGCAAGCGAAAGCGGTCAAGTTGGTGAACGCCGCACTAAGAGGACGTTCCACGTGCGTGACATCACCAAATGGGTGGCGCTAGATTGTGCAGCGCTAAATGACAGCGCCGCCGCTAAATGAAGTTCGCGGCAGGCTGTCGGGCGCTAACAGATGCCATTAATTTCTAGCCCAAAATAGATTTTTATTAGACAAGGCCACTCAGGGTTATGGAACCAAGGTGGATAGATGGTGTTAAGTTACAGATCAGTAACTTAATGGCAGCACAGGCTTAAGGGGCTGAATGGCCAATTCCTGTTCCTACATTCAGGAAAGAAGCAGTGACAATTAGAAGGGAAAAGAATTGATAAAAGTTTCAAAAGATGTCTAAATACAGTTCAACCTTTCCCAACCTAAAATCTTTGGAATTACCTAACAGAAATTTATCAATCTCAGTTTTGAAACTTTCAATTGACCTAAACTCAACAGTTTTTTGGGGGGAGAGCGTTCCATATTTCCACCACCCTTCATGTGAAGAAGTGCTTTTTGACTTCATCCCTGCACGGCCTAGCTCTAATTTTAACGTTATGCCGTCCCTTGAAATGAATTAGCTAGCCATTCATTTAATTTGCTGTGTGTAGGACCTTACTTTGTGTAAATGTGTTATCAATGTCATCATCACAGGTGGTCCCTCGAACGAGGATGACTTGCTTCCACATGAGTTCACAGATGTTTCAATGAAAGACCCAATGTTCCAGTCCTGAACTCCAGTTGAAGGGGTGGAAGATGCCTGTGCGTGGATTTTTTAATGTGTGGTGACCATTGCACACCAGCCACCACACGGGCTTGGCAGAGCTAGGCCTTTATCCAGTGGCAAGGGTTGAACCAGGACAACTGGAGACCTGCTCTGCTGCACGGACCTAGAGCGCACACATATCGCAGTGTGGGCTGGCTCGTGCTGCCCCTGGGCACTCGGCTCTTCTGGGCCCCATACCCTCATTTGCCGCACCTTCGCCACGATCTCTCGCCGCTCCTCACAAATGCCAGATTAAAATAACCGGCTCTCACAAAGGAAGGATTTGCCATTCCTACTCCCAGGTTACACTATTATTTGACTAGATATTGGACAGTAAAGGTAAACTCCCAACAGTAAGGAGCGTAGGGTATCAGCTTATGAGAGAGATCAGTGACTCTGAACCAGGATGAATAGCTAGTGCAGAGCCGTAATTTGTAACAGCAGACCTGGGTATGGAATGTGAGGCCTGTACCCCACTGAACAAAATTAAGCAGGGAATTTAAATGATCTGCTTTTGTAAACACTTCAAGTACCAAAAGCAACAAGTAAACCCATAAGCTTGAACGATCAAACTCTTCCTGGATGCTTATTACATATTTGGGATGTTTTATGGGATGCACAAATTTTTGTCTCTCCCATGTATAATGCGTCGGTTGCTTATTGCTCTGTCAAAAAATCATGTTGCCAAAGATAGATTTAGACCCCACTCCAGACCTCATAAATCACCAATTGATGTGTAGCTGACACGACAGTATTAATGTGCAATAGTTCTGAGCCACAGACCCAGCCAAGCAAGGATCTTCCTGCTGCCTGTATACAGCCCCCCGCCACGACTCCTCCTGCATTGGCAGCTTCATGCTGCAGTGTCTATAGCCATATTGCACCGCACATGGTGCAATGGTTGGAGTTGCAAGTGAGGTTTTATTTCCTCGGCTCTGCACCTGGAGCAAGCTGTTTAACAGGAGGAACAGGTCATGACAACTAAACAATACTCAGCTGGCAGTTGCAATAGTTAAACAACAAAGCGCTCTGTGATACTTGGGACTACAGGCTATGTATGGTTCTGCAGCAGAAATTGTGCAACAGAAATAGTTCAATGACATAACTTTCTGTGCTACTTGCCTTGTGCCAAGTGTGATTTTTCAGAGAAACTAAGATCGTTTTGCACAAATCACAATCATAAAATTGGTTTTTCAATGTATCCACATAACAGTGACAGCATTTGAAAAAAATAATTCATTAGCTGTAAAGTGCTTTAGGACATCCTATAACACCTGGTAAGGTAGATTATGAATGCAGGTTTCTTTCATTCTTTCTTGCCATCCAATTCTTATTGAGTTTAAACAAGTGGAGTATGACCCTGAACTTCCTCACCTGTTATGCCAGTAAACTTGAGCAACCTGGGTGGACTAGGGGTTGGGAATTGAGTGGGTAGCCATTCTGTCAGCTCCCCCATCCGAGGACAGCACTTCTGGAATTTTCCACCAGAAGTGATGTGGGAGATTCCATCCAAATACAGGCAGGCGTATTGTAATGAGAGGCAAATGATGGGAATTCTTCCTGTCATTTGTGCTCGAGCAAGACTAGCATAAGGGGACATCTGTGCCCCCTGACATTGGCTGTTGCTAAGGGACATTGATGGAGGCGGTGGGGGGTGGGGTGGTTTAAATTTTACTTGATCAATTTTCATGAGAGAAGTGGGTACATTTAAAAATGGGCCATTCATGCAGACACGCCCAGCGCTGTCATAAATGGCCACATCGCCCAAACTGATTATGGTGAGGGCCCCTGATCTCCAAGAATGGGTAAGGTGAAGGTCGGAAGTGACAGGCAGCCAGGAGTGCCACTCTGCTGCCCTACTGGTGGTGGAGCAGAACTCTGGGAAATTCAAGGCCGACAGTCGATGGTTCAGCAGCAATGAGCCCTCTTTAGAAAATACAAGCTTGATTTTGTGTGTCCATACATTTTTGCAAGGGAATGGCACAAAATATCTTAAAGCATTTCACACTGCTTCTTAAATTTGCATTGTATTTTTTATTTTAATTATTTTGGCATCTGTACTTTAATAAGGAATAATGGCCAAAACTGTTACCTTTAAGTAAATCTTTATGTTCTATTTGCAGATCTGTAAATAATGCATCTGGACACTTATTGGGCTGGAAATTAAGTTGATGGCTTTTTGAAGCGTTAATATCAGGCGGTGGATAAATTTAGCGCCGGGAAATGGTTTGTGTCGGCAGCCAAAGAATTCAGCAGCTGGGCCCTGACAGTGGAGTGGAGCGCTAAGGAAATCATTTCACACTTCTCTTCGGGCGCTAGGCCGGGTGAGCAACTGTATATCTGTTGCTAAAGAGTCGTCTTCCTGGAGCCCTAAGAGAGGCCTCTCTCCAAAAAAAATAAATCGGAACAAAAAACATTCCCTATGCATCACTCACCCCAAATAAAATTAAATCGCAAAAATAAAATAAAAACAATGACACTTACCTCACGCAGTCATTCCTTCCCTCATCGCCACCGCGCGTGCTCTGCAGGCCAGCTTTCTCTGCCGAGGGTCACTACGGGGCACTATGGGTTCAGCACAAAGCAAATTCTGAAAGCGAGTCGATGCCGGGGACATTGCACACCGACGCGATGCTCCCGGGCGGGACTGCTCTGCACCGCCGGCACTGGCTCACTGAAATTACCGAGCGGAGCGAATGCCGCCACTCGTCGCTGCCAACCCTTTACCGCCCCTGTTCTGATCCTCGCGAAAGGACGGTGTCCCAGCAAATTTCCAGCCCGTTGTGTCAAGTCTCTAACCAACATAATACATTATAGATGTCTCGTGGTACACCTCCAAATTTCAACTAAATTTTCTCAACTACAGTTAATACAGTTCCCAGCTGTGGCAAAATTGCATTGCAGAGTATATATTTTTAAATGTCACTATGCTTGATTCTGCAATATGTAGCAATATGTAGTGTCTATATGCATGCCACAGTTTGAATTACAGGTTTATTTACACTACTTATTTTACATTCTCAACTCAGCGCAGATATCACCAGCCAAAGATTGGATTCATTAGAAATGCAAGATATAGCATATTTTCAATTTTTGCAAATGATTCACAAAAGTGGAAAAAAAAGGTATCACTGATGAGGAAAAAAGTTAACGGAATAACCTCCATGGCCTCAGTCATTAGGGGAATGAAGTGCGGAATGTCATATTACAATTCTACATTTAGAACAACTGCTGCATTATTCAAGTGGCTTAAGTAGATCAGAAAAATGAATTCTGTCTCTTTAAAATTGTTTCCAACTAGGACTGCAGCATTGCATTGACATTCTCTCTGGAAAGAAAAACACGCATTGATTATGATTTGATCATGAATTAAGCAGCATAATTATGCTTGTGATGGGATGGAATTGGACAAGTTAATTGTATTTGTCACGTTCATAAAATCCACAGTCGATCTTGTACTAAGTCATGTTCTTCAATTGTTCCTGTCTGCCTTCACTTTCCATTGTATCATCAATGTCCCCTCTAGTTTGCAGAAACGACCAGATTTTACCGCCTTGCAGAGATCATAATTCACCAAAAAACCCCTGTGTTTGGGCTCATTCGAAAGGAAATTTAATTTGGGACTATCTACTGAAAAGTTTGGAACTCTAAAGTGCTTATGGAAGAAACTATGAACTTTAATAGAATTATGAACTTTTACAAGACAAATTCAAGCCTGTGGGCGGACTTAGGGAACAAAAGAAGCCCACTTGATTATTGGAACTATCTGGGTGTGAGGACTGAGTTAACCTGTCTGGAAGAATGAGTATTTGGAAATCTTCCTCCACAAGAGACATTACCATCACAATATCGTCCAGAGATAGTTCCCCATCAACATGGGTCTGGACAAACCATTTCAGCATATACATCACAAAGAGGCCCAATGCAGCCTGTATGCAAAAGACTAAACACAAAAGGACATTGCAATTACCAAACTAATATTTCCATCAGGAAACAGTTTTCGAACATCAACCCACCCAAGCCATATCAACTTTAACGAGCACGACAAAATATTACAAAGAAGAACCAAGCCCGCCAAAATTATACAAAGGATTGTGAACAGATTGGGCGGCAAGATTAGAACACTGAAACTGTATAACTGGCCACTGTTTTCAACAGAGGTTAGACAGAGAGAAGAGAGAGAGAGGAGAGAGAGAGAAGAGAGAGGGGAGGAAGGTGGTTGCTACTACCTCATCAAGACAAGGAGATAAATCAACGTGACAATTGTAAAACTAACTTCTCCAGCCTCGAAGTCTTGAAGTCCTGAAGGAAAGAAGAACATCACCATCTACCATTAACTATCAAAAGGATTGGTAAGCATAAGTCCCTGCCTACCCTGAAGTCTAACCTAGCTAGAATTAGGTATTGGGAAGTGGGAGGTATAATTTTACTGCAACCCCCTTTGAATGTGTAGTGTATGGTTCTTTATTAGTGATTTTAAGTTTGACCTTGTACTTTTCCTTGTACTGTACTTTATGAGAGTGATTTTAAGTTTGACCTTGTACCTTTCCTTGTATTGTTCTTTATTAGAGTGATTGTAAGTTTGGCCGTGTATTTTCTTACTAGAGTAATAAGCCTGTATTACCTTGACTGTAATAAAACCAAAGTTCTTTGCATCAAACCAGTGTCCTCTGCACTTTTGTCACCCCCCCGCCCCCTGAAATAAATCCAGAGTACAGAACCCAAGGGAGGGGGAGCGATTTGAAACCGCTCAAGTTGGCAAGTTGGTCAGAAGGGAACCTGAACCCCTCACAGCGGCCCCCACCCCGCCCCCCACCCCACCCCGCTACAGCCTTGACAGAATACATCTGCACGTTTGTGTCAGACAACATGGGGTGAACTTCTGCAGAGGTTCTCCTGTATGTCTTCAGTGTCTTCAGAGGAAGAGCCGCGGAAACCCCAGGAAAAAAAATGGTGGAAAACACCTCTGCGGAACTTCAGTGTCTGTGACCGTGCTTGCCTGCTAACGCCGAGACTAGCCCATCGTCAGGATGTATATCGGAAAGTCAAGTGGAGTGTACGCGCTCCAGCCAGGCGAGGGGAGCTCACCGTTGGAAAACTCTTTCTCTTAAGACACGTTTCAAAAAAAAAAACAACATATAAAGTAGATACAATGCCAGTCTGCTCTCAAGCTGACCTGGGGATCTGCTGAAGAACAAGTAGCCTCTGAATGACCCAGAACAGCACAAGAGATACATCTTGTGGTCTCAAAGGGACAAGCTGTTACACACAGCAGCACTTTAATAGTGGATTAATGCACCATGCATTGCCTATTAACACGGTCCACTCTTTATGAACAAGATGGGTTACATTTTTGACTTGCGGCTCAGGTGTTAACCTGGCGTTGAAAATTGGCTGCCACTAATCGAACCTACCCAATTTCTATCAAAGGCAGTTTCTATGACACCCGGTCTATAACGCTAGATTTACGTCTGGGTTGCAAGCTGAAAATCTATCTCCATACCTTCTGACCTGGTGTGGGCAGCGAAATGGCAGGCTTACTAGTGTTGGAAGGCAAGAACATCGGAACAGCTGTTGGCCATTTGTGCCTGTTCAATGAGATCATGGTGGTTCTGGACTTTGATTTGGGGAATGAAGAGGGGCAGGTGGAAGGGGTATCAGTGGGAAAGCATTTTGGTGCTAGTGATCATAATTCAGTAAGATTTAGGGTAGTTTTGGAAAAGGACAAAGGGGGACCAGGAATAAAAGTTCTCAATTGGGGAAAAAACAATTTTGCTGAGCTGAGATGGGATTTGGCCAAAGTGGACTGGATACGGCTACTTGATGGTAAATCAGTGTCAGTGCAGTGGGAGGCATTCAAGGAGGAGATCCTGAGGGTATACACTAAGGATATCCCCTTAAAAAAAAGGATGGGGACAACAAATCTCGAGCCCCTTGGGTGTCAAGGGACATACAGGTTTTGATAAAGAAAAAAAGGGAAGCTTATGACAGATACCGGGAACTCAATACTGCAGAAACTCTAAAGGAGAATAAGAAGTGCAGGGGTGCAATTTAAAAAGATATCAAGAAAGCAAAGAGAGAGCATGAAAGAATGTTAGCAAGTAAAATGAGGGAAAACCCAAAGCTGTTTTATAAATACATTGGGCTCAATTTTCCCCAATGCAGTTTTTTGCCGCATTGCCAGAGTTACGCTCGGTTTATCTGGTCCCAACTATTCCAAACAAAAGTAGCAAGTTTCCCCGTTCTATTTTTTTTTAAATGGTGCCACGCAGCCTGGCCTTTAGCTTCAGGGGGTGGAGCCTAATGTCTGCACCGAAGAAATGATGCCGCCCCCCTTCCTGCGCATGCACGGGAAAAAAAGGATGTTTTTGACATGATTCCTGTGGGCGCGCATGCCCAGTACAGCTCCCGGTCTGCATTCGGCCAATTTTAAAGAGCCACTGTGTGAGGGAACTTTAATTCTCATTGGAAAAATCGGAGCTGCAATATAAGACGCAACTCGGCGCGAGGACCAAGAATTCCTCTCAGGATGAAGTAGAGGCACTAGTTGCTGTAATTGAGGCCAGATGGCACGAGCTGGACACCAGCAGAGGTCACATAGAAGTTTCACCCAAAGAAATGAAGAAATGCTGGAACCAACTTGCAGAAGATTACTGTGCAATGGTGACCACCCCGAGGTCTGGAGGCCAGTGCAAAAAGAGGTGGCAGGACCTTGGTCAAGTAGTTAGTGTAAGTAATATTTTCATTTATTCAATGGAATTGTAATTGTAAATGTGACCATCTGTATATGTCAGCAGAAAGACACCCTCTCGAAAAAGTTAGATTTTCATCTTTGCAGAGGAAGGTGACACACAACAAACGGCAACGAACGCGAACAGGAGGGGGCCCGGCAAATCTGCAGCCACTGATACCCTTGGAAGAGAGGGTCGCTGCTTTGATGGGTCCTGCCTGGAGAAAAGCAACCACCACTGCACAAGCTGGGCCCACACTTGAGGGAGAGGATAAGTCCTGCAAATTCTACAGTCTGGCTTTGCTAAATGTTAAGTACTGCACGTGCTAGCCATGCTTCGGTCCATGGGGATGTCTCCGTCAGCTACGCTTCGGTTGATGCAATGTGCTATCATTCATCATGGTCCTTCAAATCAGCCTGCTGCCTGTGCTGTGTGAGCCTACTCATGCCACCCACACTGCCCCCTTCTCTGCTGCTAACCATTTGCCTGTTCTGTTATATTTTGCAGAACTTGAGGCTAACCCTGACGAGGCTGAAGCCGATGCAGAAGAAGATTCAGACGAGGACGAGCCTGAAGAGGGGAATATCTTCCAATCCCACCTTTCAGACCAAGAGCATGGGGGTGAGGGGGAGGGGGAGGGGGAGGGAGAGGGGATGGATGAAAATCCCACTGTTGTACTCACTTTGGAGGAGGTGCAGGTGCCGCCCATTGAGGTGCCAGCCTCTTCCCAGGGTGAGGAGGAGAAGGAGAATTCGACAGCGCGGAGAGCATTGACCTTACGCGATCACTCCTGGACACCATCAGTGGGGTGGGTGGTGAGTTATCGGGACCATCGGGAGAAGTACCAACACTTTCACGAGAAATGGGAACGCTGTCCGAGCACATGAGGGAGGGAATGTCTCAGTCAGCCGAAAGAACGTACACGGTGCACAAGAGGGAGGAAATTTCGCAGGTAGCTGATGTGCTGTCAGTGAACATGAGGGAGGGAATGTCGCAGGGTAGCTGAGACACTGTCGGTGAAAATGAGGGAGGGAATGTCGGAGTTAGCTGCTGCAATAAGGGAACATGTCCAGATCCTGTGCTCATTGACAGAATCAACTGCCACTCCCACTCCAATCCCCAGACCAGCCTCTGAGGAGGCCCAAGCCGGGCCTTCCACATTACTGCCTGTCCACACCGTCCATCAAGAAGTGCGCATTTCCCGAGATGTTCGAAAGAATAAGTTTGGTACCAACCCGAGAAACGCTGCGCTGCCGCCTGCGGGCAGGGGTGGAGTCAACAAGACCAAGCGCATTGGGCGGTCTTAGAATAAGGTGCAGGAGAGATGGGTGCAGAATTTCTTTGCTGCTGTTGTTGTTGTTATTATTGTTGTTACTGTTGTAAATGTTCTCAAATTAAAAGATTTTTGTAAGTTATGAAAATTTACAAGCTTAGAAGTT
The DNA here is from genome assembly GCF_044704955.1 of Pristiophorus japonicus. Lineage (NCBI taxonomy): Eukaryota > Metazoa > Chordata > Chondrichthyes > Pristiophoridae > Pristiophorus > Pristiophorus japonicus. The sequence goes on from NC_091982.1 coordinate 50,981,475, forward strand.
TGAAAGTGATCTTAAAGTTTTTAAGTGATCATAAAGTTTGTAAGTGATCTTAACTTTAAATTTTGAGACGAGAATATTTTTTATTAAAATTAAGTTGAGTACAAACAAGTATTCGTTAAACTTTTGAATAAAATATATTTTAAATTGTAACTGAATCATTTCTGTTATAGATCCCTTGGGAGCACTGTATATCAGCCGGCCCCTAAGGCCTGTTCCTCACTCTGGAATGTCTTAATCAAGACTGAGATCACTGTTACTTTAACCTCTCTGTGTGCAGTCTCTTCGGTGTAAGGAACACAATAACTGGCGACGAGTATACGAATCCAACGCAAAGATGCAGCAAACTGTGGGCATCCTGGAGATGTTCTCGGAGGGGGAGGACTGGGAAGCCTATGTCGAACGGCTAGACCAGTATTTTGTAGCCAACGAGCTGGACGGAGAAGGAAGCGCTGCAAAAAGGAGAGCGGTCCTCCTCACGGTCTGCAGGGCACCGACCTACAGCCTCAAGAAGAATCTTCTGGCTCCGGTGAAACCTACAGATAAGTCATATGAGGAGCTGTGTACACTGGTTCGGGAGTATCTTAACCCGAGGGAGAGCGTGCTGATGGTGAGGTATCAGTTCTACACGTGCCAGCGATCTGAAGGTCAGGAAGTGGCAAGCTACGTCATCGAGCTAAGGCGACTTGCAGGACAATGTGAGTTTGATGACTACCTGGAGCAGATGCTCAGAGACTTTTTTGTACTGGCCTTTGGCCACGAGACCATCCTACAAAAACTTTTGACTGTAGAGAGACCGACCCTCAGTAAGGCAATTGCGATAGCACAGGCGTTATGTCCACCAGTGATAACACCAAACAAATCTCTCAGCACACAAGTGCTCGCAATGTTAATAAATTAACTGGAACTGTGTTTGCGAGCAGAAATGTACAGGGCAGAACCCACGAGTCTGCAACTGCCAGCAGGCCTCAGGTGACCCAGATGACTCAGAGTCCGCAACAAAGGATGAATGCAAGGCAATTCACACCTTGTTGGTGTTGTGGAGGATTCCATTTAGCCTGTTCATGCCGCTTCAAAGGGTATGTTTGCAAGAGCTGTGGAACAATGGGGCACCTCCAACAAGCTTCCACACGTGCTGTAAGCTCTGCAAAACCTGTTAACCACCACATGGCAGAGGAAGGTCGGTCCATGGTGGATCAAAGCAATTTTGAACCTCAGAGAGAGGAGGCAGATGCTGAAGTACACGGGGTGCACACATTTTCAATGAAATGTCCACCTATAATGCTAAATGTAAAATTGAATGGCTACCCATAGCCATGGAACTGGACACTTGCGCTAGCCAATCCATCATGAGTAAAAAGATATTTGAGAGACTGTGTTGCAACAAGACACTCAGACCAGCCCTGAGCCCCATCCACATGAAATTGAGAACGTACACCAAAGAGCTCATCACTGTACTGGGCAGTGCCATGGTCAATGTCACCTATGAGGGCACGGTGCACAAACTGTCAATCTGGATTGTCCCGGGCAATGGCCCCACACTGCTTGGAAGGAGTTGGCTGGGCAAAATACGCTGGAACTGGCATGACATCCGAGCGCTATCACATGTCGATGAGGCCTCATGAATCTAGGTTCTTAACAAATTTCCTTCCCTCTTTGAACCAGGTATTGGAAACTTTTCCAGGGCGAAGTGCGGATCTACTTGGTCCCAGAGGCACGACCCATTCACCACAAGGCGTGAGCGGTACCTAACATGATAAGGGAGAGAGTGGAAATTGAACTCGACAGGTTGCAACGCTAGAGCATCATCTCCCCAGTGGAATTCAGCGAGTGGGCCAGCCCGATTGTTCCAGTACTCAAAAGTGATGGCACGATCAGGATTTGCAGCGATGAGAAAGTAAGTATTAATCGTTTCTCGCTACAGGACCAATACCCGCTACCTATGGCAGACGACCTATTTGCGACACTGGCAGGAGGCAAGACATTCACCAAGCTCGACCTGACTTCGGCCTACATGACGCAGGATCTGGAGAAGTCTTCGAAGGGCCTCACCTGCACCACGCAGAAGGAACTGATCATCTATAACAGATGCCCGTTTGGAATTCGGTCGGTTGCAGCGATCTTCCAGAGAAACATGAAGAGCCTACTCAAGTCGGTACCACGCACGGTGGTTTTTCAGGACGACATATTGGTCACGCGTCGGGACACCATCGAGCACATACAAAACCTGGAGGAGGTCCTCCAGCGACTGGATCACGTAGGGCTGCGGCATGAAGAGGTCGAAATGTGTCTTCATGGCAACAGAAGTAGAGTTTTTGGGGAGAAAGATCGCGGCGGACAGCATTCGGCCCACAGAAGCCAAGACAGAAACTATCAGGAACGTGCCCAGGCCACAGAACGCCATGGGGCTGCAGTCGTTCATGGGACTCCTCAACTATTTTGGTAACTTCCTACCGGGGTTAAGCACCCTCTTAGAGCCCCTGCAAGTGTTATTGCGTAAAGGTGAGAACTGGGTATGGGGAAAAAACCAAGTAATTGCTTTTGAGAAAGCCAGAAACATTTTATGCTCCAACAAGCTGCTTGTATTGTATATCACGTGTAAAAGACTTGTGCTAGCATGTGATGTGTCGTCGTACAGAGTCGGGTGTGTATTACAACAAGCTAACGTTGCGGGGAAGTTGCAACCTGTCGTCTATGCCTCCAGGAGCTTGTCTAAGGCCGAGAGGGCCTACGCCATGATTGAGAAAGAGGCATTAGCGTGTGTGTTCGGGGTAAAGAAAATGCATCAGTACCTGTTTGGCCTCAAATTTGAGCTGGAAACCGATCACAAGCCCCTCACATCCCTGTTTGCTGAAAACAAGGGGATAAATACTAATGCCTCAGCCCGCATACAAAGGTGGGCACTCGCGCTATCGGCATATAACTATACCATCCGCCACAGGCCAGGCACCGAGAACTGTGCGGATGCTCTCAGTCAGCTACCATTACCCACCACGGGGGTGGAAATGGCGCAGCCGGCAAACTTGTTGATGGTGGTGCAGCCCACAGACTTGTTGATAGTCATGGAAGCGTTTGAAAATGATAAATCACCTGTCACGACCCGCCAGATTAGGACTTGGACCAGCCAAGATCCTCTGCTGTCCCTAGTAAAAAAACTGTGTGCTGCATGGGAGCTGGGCCAGCATCCCCGTTGAAATGCAAGAGCTAATCAAGCTGTTCCAGCGGCGAAAGGATGAGCTGTTCATTCAGGCAGACTGCCTGTTGTGGGGTAACCCCATAGTGCTACCCAAAAAGGGCAGGGAGACGTTCATCTCGGATCTCCACAGCACACACCCTGGTATAGTAGTGATGAAAGCGATAGCCAGATCCCACGTGTGGTGTCCCGGTATCGACTCTGACTTCGAGTCCTGTGTCCGGCAATGCCACGTGTGTGCTCAGTTGAGCAACCCGCCCAGAGAGGCACCACTAAGTTTGTAGTCCTGGCCCTCCAAACCATGCTCAAGGATCCATGTCAACTATGTGGGCCCGTTTCTCGGTAAAATGTTCCTGCTGGTGGTGGATGCTTTTTCAAAATGGATTGATGGTGAAATAATGTCAGGAAGCACCGCCACCGCCACCATTGAAAGCCTGAGGGCCATGTTTGCCACCCACGACCTGCCTGACATACTGGTCAATGACAACGGGCCATGTTTCACCAGTGCCGAATTAAAAAAATTCATGACCTGCAATGGGATCAAACATGTCACCTCAGCCCCGTTTAAACCAGCCTCCAATGGGCAGGCAGAGCGGGCAGTACAAACAATCAAACAGAGCCTTAAACGAGTCACAGAAGGCTCACTCCAAACCCGCCTGTCCCGAGTACTGCTCAGCACGAGACCCCACTCACTCACAGGGGTATCTCCGGCTGAGCTACTCATGAAAAGGACACTTAAAACCAGACTCTCGCTGGTTCACCCCAACCTGCATGATCAGGTAGAGAGCAGGCGGCAGCATCAAAATGTAAACGATGGTCGCTCCACTGTATCACAGGAAATTGATCTGAATGACCCTGTGTATGTGCTAAACTATGGACATAATCCCAAGTGGATCGCGGGCACAGTGATAGCTAAAGAAGAGAGTTTGTAGTCAAGCTAGACAATGGTCAAATTTGCAGAAAGCACCTGGAACAAACGAGGCTGCGGTTCACAGACTGCCCTGAACAACCCACAGCAGAAACCACCTTTTTCGAGTCCACAGCACACACCCAAAGGATCAACGACACCACCCCGGATGAGGAAATTGAACCCATCATGCCCAACAGCCCAGCAAGGCCAGACTCACGCAGCAGCCCTGCAGGGCCAACAACACGCTAGCCCAGTGAGGGCACAGCCAACACACTAGAACAGACATTTGTACCGAGGCGGTCCACCAGGAAAAGAAAGGCTCCCGACCGCCTCACCTTGTAAATAGTTTTCACTTTGACTTTGTGGGGGGAATGATGTTGTGTGTCTGTAAAGCATGCACTCCCATGTTCCGCCACCAGGATGCGCATCCCCTGAAGTCCCACAGGATCCCAGCATCCCTTGGGAGCACTGTATATAAGCCAGCCGCTGAGGCCTGTTCCTCACTCTGGAGTGTCTTAATCAAGACTGAGGTCACTGTTACTTTAACCTCCCTGTGTGCAGTCTGATCTGTGCTAGGAACACAATAATTTCCATTATTTATTCCATTATTAACACAACTATTTGAAGTCAACAAGAATCATTTTCATCATTTGTTCCATTAACACAACACAATATTATGGAACCGGTCCAAACAGTAAACATGGTCCATGTGGAATAGTTGCCGCTGAGTCTTCAGGCAGCAAAGCGTTCATGGATGAGCTGCTGTCACAAGGCTCGAGCAATCGTTAAAGGGGCATGACGGCCTGCCCTCCTCCGCCATCATGCTCCAGGTTCAGGTAGTTGCATGGCTTGCTCGTCCTCATCCTCCTCCTCCTCCTCCACCTTGTCATCTGCATCTTCCTCCTCATCATCAGCCACTCTCACCTCAGGTGGGTCTTCTACTACCAGCTGCTGCTGCCCCATGATGGCTAAGTTATGCAGCATGCAGCACACAACAGTGAACTGACCGACAATCTCAGGGGGGTATTGCAAGTAGCCTCCGGAATGGTCCAGAAATCACAAATGCCGTTTGAAGTTGCCAATGGTTCTCTCTATTATGCTGCGTGTCGCTATGTGTGACATGTTGTATTCCCGGTCAGCTTCCATCTGGGTTACGCGTAAGGGCGTCATGAGCCAGGTGGTGAGGCCGTACCCTTTGTCTCCCAGTAGCCAACTCTTCTGGCTGTTGCTGAAATATGGCAGATATATCACTCTCATGTAGGATGAGTGCATCGTGGGTGCTCCCAGGGTATCTTGCATCAACTGACATGATGCGATGCATGTCGTCACACATGTGCTGCACATTAATGGAGCGGAAGCCTTTTCTGTTCCTGTACATCTCGGAATCTTCCAAAGGTGCTCGCAAGGCGATGTGGGTACAATCAATGCAGCCCTGTATTTTTAGGAAGCCAGCAATCCTGGAGAAGCCCACAGTCTTTTCCTGGGTGGTCATGGGGAACTTTATGTAGTCATTCCTCCGGGTATATAGTGTAACAGATATGTGTTGCATGTTGCGAAATGGTGCACACATCCCCAGTTGTAGCCTGGAATGATCCAGATGCATAGAATGAAAGTGTAGCTGTAACCTTCACTTCAACTGACAAAGCAATCCTCCTGACGCTTCTCGGTTGCAGGTCTGCTTTTACTATCTCACAGATCTGTTACAACTTCTTTGCGGAAACGCAGCCTTCAGATACAGTCTGCATCTCTCAGGTGCAGGTACGAATGCCTGTTTCGATATACCTGACATGGGTAAGGCCTCCTGCCCATCACCCTACCGGCTCTCAGGTTCCTCATGCGATGACATTGACTCGATTGTCTCCTCCGCAGCACCATCATGCAGAAGGCTTGCACAAGGTATGGCATTGTCAGTATTGCCCCCATGATTAAATTGTACCTTTGCAAGAAGCTCAAAACGACAGGCAGGACAAGGTTCTTTGTTCTCTCTCCCCTAGGTCGACACCTAGTATGGACCACACCCAGGTCTGAGCAGGCTCAATGATCGGGAAAGCCCCTCTCACTCCCGCCGCCCCCCCCCCCCCCCGCCCCCGGGCTTCATTTGATGCATAGTGTAGACTTCTCATGCCTTCCTTCGCCTTCCACAGCCCCTCCATGCACCCAGGACTTCTTTTGAAGCCGAGCCCCGAGCCCCTGTGTCCCGGACGAGGATCGATTCTGCCGGCCGATGCTCCGACACTTGAACCCGGTTTGGAGATGTTCGGTGGTGACGTTTCAGTTTTTTAAAAATGAAAGCTTACAGAATTCTATTAAACTTCCATTTCCTGTGTTTTAAGTTTGAAAAAATTAAGCTTGTTGATGCATATTTAATGTGTTTTTGACTCCCTCCAAAACTTTGCATAAAAACAATGGCATGTTTCTGCGATGATTTTTTGATGTCTGCTGTTTTCTCCTTAAGTGACCACAAGGTTTTTTGGGAGTAGTCACATACATCATCCTAGGAGAAATTTAAATTGGCCAAACTTCCATAATTGTGAAAAACTGGCACAGACATCAGGTTACGCAAGAAAAAACAAACCTAAAAAAATCGTAACAAACTGAGTTACGCTGACGCACAAAGATTGGGGAAACTTGGATTTGTTAATTTAGGCCAAAAAAAGTGGCGCGCACAAAAAAACGGCACATATCACTGGTGAAAATTGAGCCCATTGAGAGCAAGAGAAAAGAGAATAACGAGAGAAAGAGTGGGACAAATTAGAGACCATAAAGGAAATCTGTGTGTGGAGGCGGAATATGTGGATAGGATACTTAATGAATACTTTGCATCCATTTTCACAAAAGAAATGGGCGATGCAGACTTTGGAATGAGGGAGGAGGAGTGTGAAATATTAGATGAGATAAATATAGTGAAAGAAGAAGTATTAAGGGGCTTAGTAGCTTTGAAAGTAGATAAATCCCCAGGCCCGGATGAAATGTATCCCAGTCTGTTAAGAGAAGCAAAAGAGGAAATAGCAGAGGTTCTGACCATTATTTTCCAATCCTCTCTGGCTACAGGTGCAGTGCCAAAGGACTGCTAATGTTGTAACTTTGTTTAAAAAGGGAGAAAGGGATAGACCGAGTAATTACAGGCCAGTCAGCCAAACCTCGGTGGTGGGAAAATCATTGGAAAAAATCCTGAGGCAGAGGATAAATCTTCATTTGGAAAGACATGGATTAATCGAGGACAGTCAGCACGAATTTGTCAAGGGAAGATCGTAATAAGAACATCAGAACATAAGAAATAGGAGCAGGAACAGGCCATACGGCCCCTCGAGCCTGCTCCGCCATTTAATATGATCATGGCTGATCCGATCATGGACTCAGGTCCACTTCCCTGCCCGCTCTCCATAACCCGTTATTCCTTTATCGTTTAAGAAACTGTCTATTTCTGTCTAAAATTTATTCAATGTCCCAGCTTCCACAGCTATCTGAAGCAGCGAATTCCACAGATCCACAACCCTCTGAGAAGAAATTTCTCCTCATCTCAGTTTCTAAGATTATGCCCTCTAGTTCGAATCTCCCCTAACAGTGGAAACATCCTTTCTGTATCCACCTTGTCAAGCCCCCTCATAATCTTATGCGTTTTGATAAGATCACCTCTCATTCTTCTGAATTCCAATGAGTAGAGGCCCAACCTACTCAACCTTTCCTCATAAGTTAACCCCCTCATTTCTGGAATCAACCTGTCGTGTCTGACTAACTTGATTACATTTTTCGAGGAGGTAACCAGGAGGGTCGATGAGGGCAGTGCGTATTGTTGGAGTGGATTTTCAGACATAGCAAAGCAGGATGGGGTAAGCCACCACTAAATGAACTTTGTACCAAGAAGCCTATCTGCTGTCCCTGATATGAACTCTGCAGCAACAAGTGACTCCTGGCCAGGTGCAGGCCACTGTTTCATAGAAAGCTTTGCAACAGAATAACTAACCACAAAAGAAGATACAGAGGAAGGGCCCCCAAACTCGCGCCATGCTATCAGGTTTCACTAGGACTAAAAAGTTGTATGTAAATGAATTGCGTTGCCATATGGATTGATTGGTTGTATGTAAATGAATTGCATTGCCATATGAATTGATTGGTTGTATGTAAATGAATTTAAATGATTGTATTCCGCCCCCTGTAAACTGCTTATAACCCCGCGGTACAAGGCACTCGGGGAGAAGGTGATTCGCAGGTCGCGGGACCTCAACTCTTTTCCCAGAGCTCTGTTAGCAATAAAGTTGTCTCTCTTACTTTACTAGAGTCTATGTGAATTTATTTTCATTAACAGTATGATGTAGTGTATATGGATTTTAGCAAAGCTTTTGATAAGGTCCCACATGGCAGACTGGTCACGAATGTAATAGCCCATGGGATCCAGGGCAAAGTGTCAAATTGGATCCAAAATTGGCTTGGAGGCTGGGAGCAAAGGGTAATGGTTGATGGGTGTTTTTGTGACTGGAAGGCTTTCCCCAGTGGGGTTCCGCAGGGCTCAGTGCTGGGTCCCTTGCTTTTTGTGGTATATAGCAATGACTTGGACTTAAATGTTGGGGGTATGATTAATAAGTTTGCAAATGACACTAAAATAGGCTGCGTGATTGATAATGAAGAAGAAAGCTGCGGACTGCAGGATGATATCATAATGGGCAGAACTGTGGCAAATGGAATTCAATCCAGATAAGTGTGAGGTAATGCATTTGGGGAAGGCTAACAAGGCAAGGGAATACAAATTAAATAGTATGTAACTGTAAAGTGTAGTGGAACAAAGGGACCTTGGAGTGCCGGTCCACAGATCCCTGAAGGTAGCAGGCTAGATAAATAAAGTGGTTAAGAAGGCATATGGAATATTTGCGTTTATAAGTCAAGTCATGGAATACAAGAGCAAGAAGCTTATGCTTGAACTGTATAAAACACTGGTTAGGCCGCAGCTGGAGTACTGTGTGTAGTTCTGGTCACTACATTACAGGAAAGATGTGATTGCACTGGAAAGGGTGCAGAGGAAATTTACAAGAATGTTGCCTGGACTGGAGAATTTTGGCTATGAGGAAAGATTGCAGATGCTGGGTCTGATTTCTTTGGAACAAAGGAGGCTGAGGGGAGACCTGACTGAGGTGTATAAAATTAAGAGGGGCCTGGATAGAGTGGATAGGAAGGACTTGTTTCCCTTGGCAGAGGGGTTAACAACCAGGGGGCATAGATTTAAAGTAATTGGTGGGAGGTTTAAAGGCGATATGAGGGGAAATTTCTTCACCCAGAGGGTGGTGGGGTCTGGAACTCATTTCCTGAAAGGATAGTAGAGGCAGAAACCCTCACCACATTTAAAAGATACTTGGATGTGCACTTGAAGTGCCATAACTTGCAGGGCTACGGACCAAGAGCTGGAAAGTGGGATTAGGCTGGATAGCTCTTGGTCGGCCGGCGAGTACACGATGGGCCGAAATGGCCCCCTTTCGTGCTGAAAATTTCTATGGCTCTATAATCCTATGATGACTGATCTGTATATTAACCCCATCCATCAGCCTTAGCTCCATATCCCTTTAAAACTCTACTTAAGGATCCTTGGCACAAGGTACAATCAATCCATTAAATGGACTGAACATAAATTGCAGTGTGTGTGGTGTATAAGAATGTAATCATCAAGGGAGAACAAATGAGGCTATCTTTTTTTTGCAGTGCACTGCTGTGTAATTCTTTAAATTTTACTTTCAATTGGTAGTCTCCTCATCGAAGGAGCACATATTTCCAAATTAAGGCAAGCTACCAATTCATGGGCTAACAATTTTTCGACCATTAATTTTAGGAACATAGGAACATGATGAGGCCATTAAGCCCCTCAAGCCTGTTCTGCCATTCAATGAGATCATGGCTGATCTGCGACCTAATTCCATATACCCGCCTTTGTCCCATATCCCTGTAAGGACTGGAAGCATCGAACCCCCAAGGATTTATTGGACATTGCCTGGACATTGCGTTTCATATTTTTTTCACCACAGGAAGAAAGCTGGAAGCTGTTTGTGGGAGCTGGCCCAGGTGCGGCTCCATGTTGGACTTAGAATGGTGAGCAGGGAGTCTGGAATGACAATGGTCAACATAAGGCAGGAGGTGGGCTAATGGAGTCTATTGTTAGGCAAGGTGACCTCGTCAATCAGTGATTACCTGGATGAGTTACCAGAACAATAGAGAGCCATTAAGCCCAGACTGCCTGGAAGCGAAAAGCCATCACTGGACTCAAACACAGGAAGCCTCGAAAACAAGAAACTTTATTGGGTCAAAGCAGAAGACATACCCACAGGAAACCTTGAAACAAAGGCCAAAGGAAGACACACCCACAGGAAGCCTCAACAGCAATGACCCAGGAAAAAGGCAAACAAACTTGAGATGTAAAAGCATGCCATGTGACCATCTCCCTCTCTTGCCTCGCTGCTTCGCCCCTACAAGAATCCAACCCTCCGTATTGAAACGGAGAGAAGAAACCAGAAGAGACACCTTTTCATCAGAAGAAGCAGTGAGTAAGTCACTGAAATTGGTGAGCTTTTCTGCACACACATCTTTTAAGATCACAGCCACAGTGTGAGGGGGTATCATGCATTCTCCCAACCAAATTCTTAGGGGGTTACAGCAGGGATGTTTTATACGTGTATACTTCACATTAGGAGCCTGTTAGACAGGCCACACTGTGTATTGTACTGCATTTGTTTGTTTTACACAGCAGGGTGTGTGTGGTTTTACTGGGTGCAGGTGTGTGTTTAGCTTTAATAAAGCATTGCCGGTTGAGACCGAAGTATTTGTCTGTGACTCATTCATCTGTTCAGTACAGTAATCACTCCCAGGTCTAGAACTAGTGTAACGTGGGGGTGCGTTGAAAACACCTAAGGGAAACCACTTACATCCCTTAATACCTTTAGTTAACAAACAGCTATCAATCTCCAATTTAAAATTAATATTTGATCTAGCATCAATCATCGTTTGCAGAAGAGAGTTCCAAACTTCTACTACTCAATGGCCCCAAGTTTCCACATGATTTGCTCCTGATTTTTAGGAGCAACTGGTGAAGAGCGGAGTATCTTAGAAATCGGAATTCTCCACATTTAAGTTTTCTGCAGTTCTAGTCAGGTAGAACAGTTTCACTTTTGAACAGAATTTTTTTTTCAAAAGCGGGCGTGTCCGGCCACTGACGCCTGATTTGAAAGTTTCCACAGTGAAAACGTACTCAAAACTAACTTAGAATGGAGCAAGTGAAGATTTTTGTAGGCTTGAAAAAACCTTGTCTACACATTAAAAAATCAGGCGCAGGCTACAAATTAGGCGTCGGGAACAAGGTTGGGGGGGGGAGGCGGGGGAAGGGAAGTCATTAAATTCTACAATAAATCCTTAGTTATACTTATACAAATATTATACAAATAAATCCAACCTGAATAAAAATTTATAAGCAAAGAAAAGATTAAATAAACCATGTTCCTACCTGTGTGAAAGTGTTTCAGGCAGGCCTTTCAGGCAGCCGTTTGCCGTCGGGACCGACCGACGGCAGGGGGAGAAAGCTGCAAGAAGCCTCAGTACTTGAGGCAGCCGTTTGCCGTCGGGCCCGACCGATGGCAGGGGGAGAAAGCTGCAAGAAGCCTCAGTGCTGATCATGGAAGGGCAATGTGGTTTTATTAAAAAATGTTAAAAATTGAACAGCTACAAAGAATTTGAATAGTCTCAAACAAGTGCATGTGTCCCGTTTATCACAGTCTATCTTTAATTACAGAATGCACTCCCTTACACACAGAAATATCAAGACAATTAAAATGCAAGCCTTTGCAAGGGTTCAATAAACAAATTTTCATTTTTTCTGCAGCACTTTTTAAAATGGCCGAGTGCCAATGTTTACTTCAGACTGCGCGTGCGCGAACGCTCCAACGCGCACGCGCAGGGTTGCCAGCACCAAAAAAACTAATTTAAATTGTACCCGCCCCCTCCTACTTACAAAATCGATGCAAGTGGTAGGCTCCGCCCCCTGTGCACCACGCCAAGCAGACATCGAGCTGCAAGGCGCTCGAGAATACCGCGTTTTTTTTCAGGCGCCGTTTTCGGCGCGAAAAACGGGCGCCCAGCTCAGAGGGGCACCTGTTTTGCCGTGTGTGGAAACTTGGGGCCTTTGTGTGTCGAAGTGTTTCCTAATTTCACTGCTGAAAGGTCTGACTGTAATTTGTGCAATCTCTCCTCGTAATTCAACCTTTGAAGTCCATGTATCATTCTGGTAAACCTACGCTGCATTCCCTCCAAGGCCAATACATCCTTCCTTAGGTGTGGTGCCCAGAACTGCTCACAGTACTCCAGGTGTGTGGTCTAACCAGAGCTTTGAATAGTTGCAGCATAACTTCTACCCCATTGTATTCTAGTCATCTAGATGTAAAGGCAAGCATTCCATTTGCCTTTTTGATTATTTCTGTACTGGTTCATTACATTTTAATGATGTATGTACTTGGACCCCTGCCCCCCCCCCCCCCACCCCGCCAAAGTCCCTTTGGACATCCACCATTTTTAGCTTTTCACCATTTAGAAAGTACCCTGTTCTGTGCTTTTTCGATCCAAAGTGGATGACCTCACATTTGTCTGCATTGAAATCCATTGACACAATTTTGCCCATTCACTTGATCCATCGATATCTCTTTGTAATTTTATGCTTTCATCTACACTGCCTACAATGCCGCCATCTTTGTGTTATCGGCAAATCTGGATATGTGCTTTTCTATGCCATCATCTAAGTCATTAATAAATATTGTGAATAATGGAAAGACAGTCCTGAGCTCAAGATTCAGGCGAATTTCCCCAATTCCTAAGTATGAGCATGAAGATTTCGAGATGAAAAGTAATCAAGGCTATGTGGTATTAGTGTAACACGAGGAACTCGACTGAAGTGCTAAATTGCATTTGCAAATCCGTCCAGCTACAACTAGCAAGCACAGACCATAAGCAACCAATCAGGGAAGTTGATCATGCTGCTCCACATGGAGCAAAGAATAATATTTAATTTCCCTACTCCTCTTGCTGCTCAAATAATCCGTTCAGAATACCAGAAAATGATACTCAGTTGGAACAGAAAATTGGGCAGAGTGTAAAACAGGTTGGTTCGACTGTGTTCAGTTCTGGGCACGGCACCTCAGGAAGGATATATTGGCCTTGGAGTGGGGGCAGCGCAGATTCACCAGAATGATACCGGGGCTCAAAGGGTTAAATTATGAGGACAGGTTGCAAAGATTGGGCTTGCATTCTCCTCAGTATTGAATATTAAGGAATGATCTAATCGAGGTGTTCAGGTTGATTAAAGGAGTTGATAGGGCATATAGAGTGAAACTATTTCCTCTGGTGGGGGGAATCCAAAACAAGGGGGTCATAACCTTAAAATTAAAGCTAGGCAGTTCAGGGGTGAAGTCAGGGAGCACTTCCTCACACAGAGGGTAGTGGAAATATGGAACTCTCTCCTCCAAAAAGCTGTTGAGGATGGGGGTCAATTGAAAAATTAAAAACTGAATTAGATAGATTTTTGTTTGGTAAAAGTATTAAGGGATATGAAGCAAAGGTGGTGAAATGGAGTTGAGGTACAGATCAGTCATGATCTAATTGAATGGCAGTACAGGCTCGAGGGGCTGAATGGCCTACTGCTGCTGCTATGTTCCTTCCTATGTTCCTAGGCTGCCAATTCACTATTGCCCATTTTCGAATGCTGCCCGAGATGATTTTCACTCCTATTATGTTTACCAAGTACTGGCAGTCTGATTTTGCAACAAACTTGTTTCATTTATTTGGATTTCTTTCATCCCATCAACATTTCTTAAATCTGCAGATATGATCCTGTTTGTCACCTGTGCCATATTTACTTGTTCAATTTGGTTCAGATGCAGAATGCCTTACCTCTCAGTCAGAAGGCCGTGGGTTCAAACACCGCTCCAGGACTTGAGCATATAATGTAGGCTGACACGTTGGAGCAGTACTGAGAGAGTGCTGCATTAATGAAAGTTGCAAAGGGGACCCTTATCTGCCAGCTTGGATGGATGGATAAAGACTCAATGGCACTATTCAAAGAAAAGCAGAGAGTTGCCCTGGTATCCTGCCAATCATTCCTGCATCAACCTCACGCCACCAGAAGACAGATTCATTTGCTGTTTGTGACACCTTACTGTGTTATAACTCAAAAGCAATCTACTGGTTGTAAAGCCCTTGTCCTGATGCTTCATATATACAATTTTGTTCATTCATTTGGTCTTTTATTCTTCTCTCTAAAGTTACTGTTACCCATAACAGAAAAAAACTGTTAGAAGTTAAAGCCTAAGAATATGCTATCTGGATCACAGTGTTTTACAAACACAATAGCAAAGAGTCAAGAGTAATCGAGATTCACATAATATAGCAGCCACCAGCTGTGAAAACCAGTGCCCTCTATTCAACTGCTTCACAACTGCTTGCGTGCTCTCCATCCCTTGCTGACAGAGGGGCAAACAAATTGATGTTCATTGATTCTGCATCAAAGGTGGAAAGGCTGAAACATTCACACAACTGTTGTAGCCTCTATCAACCCAGCCGTTCTGTTATTTCATTGCAATATGCCAGTGTTTACCCTTTGGCTCTTCTTTCAGTTTGTGAAAGAGCTGCAGCAAAAATTACCCTGCCAAAAATGCAACTGTGCATGAAAACCTCAAATAAAACAAGAGCGATCCTAATCCCGGCGACATGCAGGGAGATGAATGTGTTGAGTCATGTCATTTGGTCATGATTAATAATTGGACATTGCTGGCAATGCAGCACCAAAAAGATGAAAATGGAAAATTAAATGCAAATGTAATATTCTTTTGTTGTTCAGAATAACTTGTTCAAAAGGATGTTCGAAGTTGATGACATTATACCAAGATATAATAACATATCTTGGCATTCAGTTAATGGAAAAATGTTTGTTCCCACTACCACTTGCTCACTGAACTTCTGAGTAAGGCTTTCTTGCTATTTCTTGCTATTTTAAGGATATAACATTTGAGTCAATCAGATGAGATCTAACACCTATAGTGTGAGGCCTGAGATGTGCTATCCGAGGCGTGTTGGATAATGTTTGATGAACATAGAGGAATTTCAGGTGCAAGACTTTTATTTAATCTTGTAAATTTCCCATGGTATTGCCCTCCGGTAGTCAAGGAATATATGTGTTTTTTATATAAAAGGTGGTGACTGAATTGGAGGAGAGACTCTAGAAACACGTTCCACAGAGTTACCTAGTGGTCAGAGACTGCAACTCCATTGTGACAGTTGACACTGATATTGAATGTTACAGGAAGTAAGGTTTTGCTGACAGGAAGTATGTGCCTAATGCAAGAATTTGAAAAATTGTATAAATTGCATCTTTTAAAAGTATATTTTCTGAATATATACCTATATTGTTTCTTTTGATGTAATAATAATACAATATAACAACAAAATACATTCAAGCATGCCCACCAACCCATCAGATGATCTACAACATAATACTTCTAACATTTTTTTAGAAAGTGATTGCGAAATAAAGTATAATTATCATGATGCTAAGTGGCTTATTTGAATCATTTCTTCATCTGAAAATGGGAAAACATGAAGTGTGTGTGGGAGGGCTAGTCAGGTGAGTAGAATTGGTGGTTGGTAATTAAATCAATGCCACTTTAAAATAATGGGGGTCTGAAAGGTTTACAGATAGGTCACAGCATTCTCGAATCTGAACTAAAAGTGTTTAACATCATCTGTCAAAATGAAACTGTCAATCCACTAGATTTACTGCCAGACTAGCTATCACCAAGAGCATTTGTTTTGTATTACACTCAGTTCTTTCAGTAGAAATGATGAGTGGTGCAATAGATTAGCAAATTTCTCGCCATGCCGAGAACCAGGTTCATTATCCATCCCCAAATAATTGGGTGATAATCAATGTTCCCTCTAATATTTGTGGGGACTGTGCGGCCCATTCAAAATTCCACATATGCGTGGTTTTTCCACTTAAATACCAGTGAGCCAGCTGTGTTGCCACGCAGCTTAACAGGAAATTGGTGATAATTGTAAAGTCCTGTCCCCTCAGTACAGATTCACACGAGGCATGTAGTGAAGTCAAGGTCACTCTGGACCTGCACCTTTATTTCACAGCTCTGGAATGCTGTACTTGCCTGAGACCTGTCCTTATATACCTGTCGCTTGCAAGTGCACCCCTGGTGGTAAGGTATGCTGGTGGTTACAGGTCATATCTTATTACAGTCATGTATAGCATGTTAGGATACAGTTATATATAATAATGTAAGATGCATGACATCACCCTCCCCCAAGGTCTTATTGTCTTTATAGGTTCAGTCTCTCAGATGGTCTACACTCTCGCGTGGAGCGTCTGAGTTGTGGTTCAGTTGTTTGCCTTGGTGTCTGTTTTTCTTTGGGTGTGGTTGCTGGTATCTCGCCTAGGCTGTCTGTTTCGATTGGTGTGATTGTTGTTGACTTGCCTGGGCTGTCTGTTGGGATTGCCCTTTCCTCAGGTTGTTCCCTCTGTCTGTCCACCAGGTGTGGTGCGAGTTCCACATTGCAGTCTGCCTCTGGTTCCACAGTGTTGTTGGTAAATCTGCTTTTGACTTGGTCTGCATGCCTCCGGCAGGTTTTGCCATTGTCCATTTGTACAACCAGTAACCTGTTTCCTTCCTTGCCCGTTACTGTCGCTGCAAGCCATTTGGGACCCCTGCCATAGTTTAGTACAAACACTTTGTCCCCTATCTCATTCCATCTCCCCCTCGAATTTCTGTCATGGTACTCAGTCAGCTTACGGCGCTTTGCCTTTAACGATTTCGTGCATGTCTGGGAGGATTAATGAGAGCCTAGTTTTTAAAGTCCTTTTCATCAACAGTTGGGCGGGGGGGATCCCAGTCACTGAGTGCAGACGAAATCTGTATGCCAACAGCAGTCGCGACAGGTGACCCTGCAGCGTGGGACCTTGGATTTTAAGCATGCCTTGTTTAATGATTTGCACTGCTCTCTCCGCCTGGCCGTTGGAGGCCGGCTTGAACGGTGCCGTCTTGATGTGATTTATGCCGTGGTCAATTATAAAGTCTTGGAATTCTGCGCTGGTGAAGCACAGATCATTGTCACTGACCAATATGTCAGGGATTCCGTGCGTTGCAAACATGGTTGCGAGGCTCTCCACAGTGGTGGAGGTTGTGCTCTAGTTTAAAATGGTGCATTCGATCAACTTTGAAAATGCATCTACAACTACGAGGAACATTTTGCCCATGAATGGGCCCGCATAGTCTACGTGCACCCACGACCACGGTTTGGTAGGGCAGGGCCAGGGGCTCAGTGGAGTCTCCCTGGGGGCATTGCTGAGTTGGGCACAAATGGTGCACCTACGGATGCAGTGCTCCAAGTCCGCGTCAATACCAGGCCACCAGACGTGGGATCTGGCTATGGCCTTCATGAGAACGATCCCTGGGTGCTTCCGGTGGAGCTCCTGGACAAATGCCTCTCTGCCTCGCAGAGGCATGACTACTCGGCTGCCCCACATTAGGCAGTCTGCTTGTAGTGATAGCTCATGCATGCGCTTGTGAAAGGGTTTTAATTCCTCGGGGCAGGCATCGCGAGCCTCTGCCCAGTCACCGGTTAGGACACATCTTTTTACTAAGGATAACGTAGGGTCACTGGCTGTCCAGGCTCTGATTTGGCGAGCCATCATGGGCGAACCTGTGGACTCAATGGCATTGATTGCCATGACTATCTCACAGTCCTGTCCATCAGACCCTTCCGTGGTCGCCAGGAGTAGCCTGCTGAGCGCGTCGGCACAGTTGTCTGTGCCTGGTCTGTGCCTTATGGTATAGTCGTAGGATGCCAGCATGAGTGCCCATCGTTTAATTCACGCCGAGGCGTTGGCGTTTATTGCCTTGCTCTCGGATAGGAGGGACGTGAGGGGCTTGTGGTCTGTTTCTAACACGAACTTGGCCTCGAAAAGGTATTGGTGCATCTTTTTGACACCGTACACGCACACGAGCACCTCCTTCTCTACCATTCTGTACGCGCGCTCTGCCCGCGAAAGTGGCCTGGAGGTATAAGCTATGGGTTGTAATTTGCCCGCACTATTGAGATGTTGCAAAACGCACCCGACCCCATATGCTGACGCATCGCATGTGAGAACTAGCTTTTTACCTGGGTCAAAGAAAGTCAAAACACTGTTGGAACACAGAAGGTTGCGTGCCTTATTGAAGGCGCGTTCCTGGGCGTCCCCCCAAAACCAATCGCACCCCTTCCTGAGTAGCACGTGGAGAGGCTCCAGCAGCATGCTTAAGTTCTGCATAAAGTTCCCAAAGTAATTGAGTAGCCCGAGAAAGGCGCGCAGTTCTGAGACATTCCGGGGCCTGGGTGCCAGGCGAATTGCTTCTGTTTTGGACTCTGTTGGGCGGATTCCATCAGCGGCAATCCTTCTGCCCAAAAATTCAACCTCGGGTGCGAGAAACAGGCATTTGGATTTCTTGACTCGATCCAACCGCTTTAGTACTTCCTCCAAATTACGGAGATGGGAGTCGGTGTCCCTGCCCGTGATAAGTATGTCGTCTTGAAATACAACCGTCCCGGGATGGACTTGAGCAGACTCTCCATGTTGCGCTGGAATATGGCAGCTGCCGACCTGATGCCAAATGGGCATCGATTGTACATGAAAAGGCCTCGATGTGTGTTGATGGTGGTGAGTCGCTTGGATTCCTCAGTCAATTCTTGCGTCATATACGCAGATGTGAGGTCTAGTTTTGAGAAAAGTTTACCTCCAGCCAATGTGGCAAATAAGTCCTCCGCTCTGGGCAGCGGGTTCTGGTCCTGTAGGGAAATTCTGTTTATGGCAGATTTGTAGTCCCCACAGATTCGTACGGATCCATCAGGCTTCATGACTGGGACAATGGGACTTGCCCAGTCGCTAAATTCCACAGGTGATATAATGCCTTCCCGCAGAAGCCTGTCTAGTTCGTGTTCAATCTTTTCCCTCATCACATCGGGTCTAGCATCCTGCGTGATGTAGATTTTGACTTTGGCCCCTTTGAAAGTGCCCACACCTGGCTGAAAGAGATGTTCAAATCGCTTTATAACTGTTGAGCAGGAGGTCCGTTCCTCTAATGACATGGCATGGACATCATCCCATTTCCAGTTTAGTTTTGCCAGCCAGCTTCTCCCCAGCAGTGCTGGGGAGTCTCCGGGGACAATCCACAGGGGAAGTCGGTTCACTGTCCCTTTGTGTGTGACAAAGAGCATGGTGCTGCCAAGGACTGGTACGATTTCTTTGGTATAGGTCCTTAGTTTGGTGTTGACCCTTGTGAGTTTTGGTCTGTCTCTTTTATGCGGCCACAGTTGTTCAAATTGTTGAGCGCCCATGAGAGATTGACTCGCTCCCGTATCCAGCTCCATGTTGACAAGTATCCCGTTGAGTAGGACCTTCATCATTATAGGAGGCGTCCTGTTGTAGGAGCAGCGGCCATTGATCGTGTTGACCCGCTGTACATCGGTGTCCCGGGTACTGTCCCCACCGTCTTCTGGTCTGCTTTCCGACCCATCCGATTCGTATACCAGCCGAGTTGCCGTTTTTTTGCACATGCAGGCCAAATGCCCTGTATATTCACAGTTCCTGCAAACAGCCTGCTGAAATCGACATCCCCTTGACGAGTGCCCACCCCCACACCTCCAGCACAGACCGGTTCCATTGTTCAAAGTGTTCCCAAAGAATGAGCTGCGTCTGGCTGATCTCTCTTGAGCTTCTCTCAGTTTGTAGTTGATTGCTCGCATTGTGGGTTGATGAGGTGTGAACGGCCGTTCCTGTGGCCCTTGATGGCTTCTGGCACCACTGCCTGCTGTCGAGAGCCTGTTCTCCTGGTTTTGTCTGTGTGTGCGGATAGCAGCTTGTTTAGTGCTGTGAACTTCTTGTTCCGATATTTCGTTAGTTGTCGTACCTGCATTGTAAATCAACCTCGTTTCTTCTTCCCCTACCAAGAATGTCTGTGCAACCAGTGCTGCTGCCTCTAAGGTCAGGTTCTTGGTCTCTATGAGCTTTCGGAATATGCTGCGTGGCCTATTCCTTCAATGAAAAAGTCTCTCAGCATTTCTCTCCTCAGTTCATCAGAGAACTCACATAAACTGGCCAACCTCCGAAGTTCCGCCACGAAGTCAGGTATGCTCTGGCCCACACAGCGTCTGTAGTTGTAGAACCTGTGTCTGGCCATGTGTAGGCTGCTCGCTGGCTTCAGGTGGTTTCTTACCAGTGTGCTCAATTCTTCAAACAACTTGCTTGCTGGTTTCTCGAGTGCCAGCAGATCCTTCATTAAAGCGTATGTTTTCGAGCCACAGCTGGTCAAGAGATGGGCTCTTCTCTTGTCTGCCTTATCGTCGCCTAACCAGTCTTTGGTTACAAAGCTTTGCTGGAGCCTTTCTATAAAGTCCTCCCAATTGTCTCCCGCATTGTACTTTTCATCTGATCCATTGTTCGCCATTCTGTGGATTCTGTAATCCCGTAACTCGTCGCCACTGTAAAGTCCTGTCCCCTCAGTACAAATTCACACGAGGCATGTAGAGAAGTCAACGTCACTCTGGACCTGCACCTTTATTTCACAGCTCTGGAATGCTGTACTTGCCTGAGACCTGTCCTTCTATACCTGTCTCTGCAAGTGCACCCCTGGTGGTAAGGTATGCTGGTGGTTACAGGTCATATCTTATTACAGTCATGTATAGCATGTTAGGATACAGTTATATGTAATAATGTAAGATACATGACAATAATCACCTCCCATTGCCATTTCAATGTGTAGCCCTCTCTCCTCGCTGCCAGAAGTTTGTAGGTTCAAAGCCCCATTCTGGAGATGAGCACATAATCTAGGCTGACACTCCCAGTGCAGCACCAAGGGAGCACTGCACTGTCGGAGGTGCCGTCTTTTAGATGAGACGTTAAACCGAGACCCTGTCTGCCCTATCAGGTAGTCATAAAAGATCCCAGGGCACTATTTTAAAGAAGAGCAGGGGAGTTATCCCCAGTGTCCTGGCAAATATTTATCCCTCAATCAACATAACAAAAACAGATTATCTGGCCATTATCATATTGCTTTTTGTGAGAACTTGCTGCGCGCAAACTGGCTGCTTTAGGCCATCCTGAGGTCTTGAAAGGCGCCATATAAATGCAAATCTTTCCTTCTTTTAATCTTGAGCAATGTAAATTTAGCGAGAGAAGCCTTGGCTGTGGCAAAAGAGAGAGATTTGTTTTATTTGGTTTGATTTGACAATCAGCCTATCTTTAATCTATCCTCCTGTTCTGGGAAAGAGTTGATGAGAGGCGCGATGCTCACTGTGTGTAATAGATTAAGGAGGAATAAAGAGGATTGGACATATCCTTGAAAAGGAAATACTTGAAGGGCCATGGGGAAAGAGCAGGGGAATGGGAATAATTAGATAACTCTCTCAAAGGCATGATAAGCCGGCTTAACTTACTTACATCATAATTTCCTCCGACGTTTGCACTTGTAAACAGCTTTACGGTGTAGATACGCCATTGCTATGCTGCACGTTTCCCGGCCCATGTTTGCCCACAGATGTTGTTTATGATGTGCATTATTTTTGAACACCAAGTGGTCGATTTTGACTTTGGCCGACAGCGTCAAACAGACAATAGCAAATTAGCTGCCCATTTTACACCTCTCGTGATTTTCATTTCTATAGATTTCAATAGAAATAAAAATCGGGCAAGATGTAAAATGGGCTGATGATTCAATATCATCCATTTTATACTATCACACAAAATTACCCCCAAATTCACTGGGTATGGTAGATTGAAATTTCAAGTGCCAAGCAGCACAATTATTATTCTGCATTAATAGGTATACAGTGCACTGTTATTCACTCTGACATCCAGAATTTAAATCGGAAAAGCTACAAATACTTCTTTATAACAGAGGCTGCTTTGAAGAATTTTAGCGTATTGTAGTGTGACAACTGGCCTAACAGCTCCACCTTCAGGCCACGTCACAGCACAGACTTTCAGGCTAGAAATGAATCTTGGTAGTGTTATTGCATGAACACTTGATGCTGTCATAACAAATAACTTAATCCATTTTGGGTTAATGCCTCCATTTAAATAGTGGAGGGAGGATTTTGGTAAGCATGTGTTGAGCATTCATGTGTCGTTGTTCCTGCATGTTTGACTTGTTACATATTAGGATTCTCCATAGTTATAGACCTCAAGCTGCCCTTCCAATGAAATTTAAATAAAATATACTGAATGCTCAGACCATATTAATGTCTAGTTTCTCAGATGATTTCAAAACACTTTGATCACATTACCTGCCCGAATGGCACCATTGCGAAAGAAAGAAATAAAGAAAGAAAGAAAAAAAGAAAAAAAGAAAAGAAAAAAATAAAGTTATATAAGCAGGGCCTTAGCTTAATGTCTTATCCAAAAGATTTTCCTGAGCATCAAACAGGGACATGGGGCTGGACTTTTCACTGATGATCACTGGGCTATCACCCATCTATCGCCAAAATAGGCAGACTATTGCCCATTTTACCTTAAAAGTTGAAAGTTGGGCTGGAACATCGGCCAAAGATCGCTGACCCAACTTTCGGCACACAAGAATTTTACATTGCTGAGGTGATCGCCCACCGCAACTTTCACCACATCGCCCACACATTGCCGGGCTGATTGCTCACCGAGTAGATCGCTGGAGAAAAGTTGCTCCCGACTGGCACTGTTCGACAGGACTCGGCACCACGGACGTCATTTTGAACATCTGAGGAAGTGAGCGGCTGATTAAAGAAGGGGCTTATGAGGAGAATTAATTTGTGAGTTATTTTAAGGGCCTTACTGACTCTGTGGCAATCAGCTGCTCACATTTCTATTTATTGAGGATAAATTTAGGGCATTTATAGCGATAGTGATGGGGTATGTAACTTCTCGACCAGTATTGGTCAATAATCACATGTTGTAGACTGAAGATGGGAGAAGGTATATTGAAGAGCATTATGTGCCCAATCAAAGAAATGGCAGACTGCTGCAGAGGAGGAGACCTTGCAACCGACGAATTTACAGGGAAAAGCAATCATACCTGAACTTGTCCGATAATACGTTCCTTAGGAGGCTGCACTTCCGAAAGGAGCTCATTGCTGAGATATACCAGCTCATCAAGGGAGATTTTCAGCCTACCAGCACCTTCAGGATCGCACTGCCCATTGAGGTAAAGATTACTGCGGCACTTTCTTTCCACGCATCAGGCTCCTTTCAGGCCTCAGCTGGCAGCACTTGCACTTTCTCTCAGCACGCCACACGCTCCATTCGTCAGGTGACTGAAGCCCTTTTCGCATGCAGGATGGACTTTATAAACTTTCCTATGACCAGGGAGGCACAGACTGAGTGGGCTTTGGGATTCTCGAGAATAGCAATCTTCCCCAAGGTGCAGGGAGCAATAGACTGTACGCACATCGCCCTGAGAGCACCTTTACAGGATGCGGAGGTGTTTCGTAACCGAAAGGGAGTCCACTTCCTGAAAGTGCAGCTCGTTGTCGACCGCAACCAAATAATCATGGCAGTAAATGATAATTTTCCAGGCAGCATCCATGATGCATACATCTTGTGTGAGAGCACTGTCTCTGACCTGTTTAACAGTCAGCCACAAGGTCACGGTTGGATGCTGGGGGATAAAGGATATGACCTCGCAGCTGGCTCATGACCCCCTGCGTACTCCACAGACGGAAGCCGAGGAGCGCTACAACGAAAGCCGTATAGCCACATGTAATATTGTCGAAAAGACAACTGGAGTGCTGAAGCAGCGCTGCTGATGCCTGGACCACTCTGGAGGCAGCCTACAATACTACTCTGACCAGGTCGCTGAGTTTATTGTGGTATGCTGCATGTTGCATAAACTAGCTATAAAGAGAGGACAACAATTGCCAGATGGGGCTGCCGTGTCCACCTCAGGAGAGAGAACAAGAGGAAGACGAGGAGGAGGAGGATGACCTGGATTTCAGGGAGGACAATCAGCCTGGCGATGAGCCCATGCCCCCCGCAAGATTGGAAAAGCCCCGTGGGAGTTATGCAGCTGCAAAACTCTCGCATCAGAGCTCATAAACGAATGCTTTGCAGGAACTTATATTGGTGACAGTCACAGTTACGGAAAGACAACAGTTGCAGTTGCATTACTTTTCATCCTGGCCTGGCCTGGCCATTGTTTTCCAACAATTGTATTCATGTTTTACCTTACCTTACGTTAATATAAGACACTGCACAACAATTGTAAAATGCAATAAAATATTTTAATTATTGAACAATTTAATTTTTTTTTAACTCTAGCTCCCCCCCCCCCCCCCCAGCCCCCAACAGCCACCAAACAATAAATCTAAAATACAACAAAAACAAGAAGAACAATGAGAACAATAACAACCCCCACCGCCCACCCCTCCACCACCTGTGGCCACGTTTCCCCCCAAATCTTAATATACCCCCGTGTACCTTAGCACCCCCCCTGTTGTAATCAGGTAACGGGACCAGGACGACCTGCAGTAGGCGACCTCAAGGCCTGGTGCTGTGGGGGGTGGTGACGGTGGCTTAAACCTTTCAGGGGGCGGAGGAGGACAAGACATTTCAGATGAAACGACTTCTGAGTTCTTCCTCCTGACTCGCATCTGTGTTGGTGGTCGGTGGCAACTTGGAGTGCAGCGCCTCCTCCTGCCAGTGTCGCATGCCGCAAGGCATGGATGGCAGCGGTCTGTTGACGCATTTCCACAATCATGTGCTCCATACCCTCCGATATGTGAGCGGACATCCTGCCAATGTTCCCTGTCAACCCACCAAATGCCTGGAAAAGCTCGCGACGTATGGCGACACTCTCCCTGCATAGTGTGGTCATGTCCTCGTGGTAATCTGCCCATCTTAGTGCGTGCCGACCTCGCTGACTCAACCTCCATGGGGTCGGCGTGGGTACTGTATGCCTTGGAGTCGCCGGTTGCAAGCCGCTTGGGCCCAGTACTTCTTCTGTCGAAGACGCCGAAGTGGCCGCAGGTACAACATTCACCGGGATGCAAGGCGCACCCTCCTCTGACTCGGTGGTCCCCTCCTCTTCAGCAACCGTGGTGATGACCACCTGCAATGGGGCAGGTACAGGTGCAGGTGTGGCCTCCCTTTGCGCCTCTGGAGCTGGGTGACCTGCAAAACACAATTGAGCTTATTGAGCTTAATAGAACAGAAGGGTACACATTCTTGCGCTGTGCTAGCATATGTAGGAGGAGCAACAGTACTGCAATAATTAGGAAGCGAGACACGTTACGTTATTACATCATATGGTAGTACATCTATTTGGAATTCAGCCATGATCTTATGGTACGATCCCCTCCTCTCGGCTCGTGGGACACCAAGGACCCTGGATGTGTAATATATACACAAACTACTGGAAGCACTCAACAAGTCAGGCAGCATCTGCGGAGAGAGAAAGGTAAGGTTAACGTATCAGGTTGATTACCTTTCGTCAGGTGTGCCCCAAACGGCACAGTCACCTACCATTGGAATTCAAATTTATAAAACACTGGTTTGGCTTCAACTGGAGCAATGTGTCCAATTCTGGGCACTGTACTTTGGGAAAGATGTGAAGGGCTTGGAGAGGGTACACAAAAGATTTACATGAATGGTCCCAGGGATGAGGGACTTCAGTTACATGGCTAGTTGGGGTTGTTCTCCTTAGAGCAGTGAAGGTTGAGAGGAGATTTGATAGAGGTGTTCAAAATCATGAGGGGTCTGGACAGAGTACATAGAAAGAAATGTTTTCCATTGGCGGAAGGGTCGCGAACCAGAGGACAGGGATTTAAGGTGATTGGCAGAAGAACTAAAGGTGACATCAGGAAAACTCTTTTACGCAGCAAGTGCGAAGGATCTGGAAGGGTGGTGGAGCCAGATTCAATCGTGGCTTTAAAAAAGGGACTTGGATAAGAACCTGAAGGAAAAAAATTTGCAGGGCTACAGGGAAAGGGCGGGGGCTTGGAACTAACTGAAGTGCTGTTGGAGAGAGCCGGCATAGGCTCGATGGGCCGAATGGCCTCCTTCTGTGCTGTAACCATCCTATGATTCTATTCTATAGATGAAGGATCTTCCCTTGATGCGGGGTGTGGGGGGGGGGGCGGGCAGTGCAGCGGCAGAGGATCCTGGTGGGCACGTATAGGCACTTATGCCAGGATGGGCCACTACTCCCTCCATCGAATTTCCAGCCCCAAAGTGACTGTAACTGTAAATAATGAAATAAAATCAGAAAATGCTAGAAACACTCAGCAAGTCAGGCAGAGAGAGGCAGAGGGCTGCATTTTACCGGGTCCCCTTCACACCACACGGTACAGGGGGGACCCAGGAGACGGCGAGGAACCCGGCAGGTCAGGTTTCCCGGCGCGCGGGGGGGTTTTAACTCCAGGGCGTGTGTGCATGCAACGAGTAGGCCGGGTTCCTGCCTGGAAGTCAGCCTGATTGACAGGCCTCCTGGCTGTGTTATAAAATTAGCTCAGTGTTCACACTGGCAGAAAATAAACTTCAGTACATAGATACTGCTACTTATTAACGGGTGACTAATAATGTTTTTCTGAATCAATGGAAGAATAATTGAACATGATCACATCAAGTGCTTGTTGGAGCAGTCCAATTAACAGTACTCCCACCAGTGACGACGTCGATTTGCAATAAAGTCCAAATGAGGAAACAAGCAATTACATCATGTTGATTATGGATTGTGATGCCACTTCGGGAATGTAATTTCAGAACGTGCAGAAGCAACTGAAAAATGCAGCACAGTCCAGCTACGTGAATGTTACTGGAGAAGAAAATAAGCACAGAGCAAGTCTCTTATTCCTTGACTACCAGACATTGCTCCTGACAGTGACCTCAGATTAACACTGATGCACTATGTGGTATCAGCATTGATTCTTGACTGCCGTAAATTAATTTTGCCATAGATTTTAGTTCTAAAAGTTGCAGGGTACTGTAATTCTATGAATCAAAACAAATGCAACAGATTGGATAGAAAGCAGATTGTCTACTCGAAATGTTGCATTTTTTGGTCCGATTAATTAACATTACATTTTTCAAAGGTGTTGCATAAATCAAACTTGCTATAGAACGCTTGAATATAATAGTTCCATTATACCATGCTGCAACACCTACCTTCCCATTAATACAAAGGCAAAATACTACGGATGCTCGAAATCTGAAATAAAAGCAGATAATGCTGGAAATACGTTAACTCTATTTCTCTCTCCACAAAGTCTGCCTAACCCGCTGAGTGTTTCCAGCAATTTCTGGTTTTATTCCTGCCTTCCCACTCTTGTTTTGGATCAGACTGTAATATATTCAAAGTAATAAAGGACTTGCCACAGGAGGTGGGATGTGAATTGAGTCCCATGAACTATGATGTTTGCTGTAGCAAGTGCTTTGAAGGTCGGACAAGTACCGTCTGCTAATTAGCAATGTAAAGGATTGGATAGTTCGATTGATGTGTTGGAGAGTTTGATTGATGTGCGCAAGAAGCAGAGTGAATATCAACAGTTCATTGATAATACGTGGCTGGTGTTGGACTCAGGTGAGACAGGTGAAGGTCAAGGCATGGGCCAGCATGAATTGTCTCTTAGGAAAATGATAGAGGACGAGAAGGCAGACAGGGAGCCCATTGAGTCATCATCATAGGCAGTCCCTCGGAATTGCTTCCACTCCTGAAGTGAGTTCTTTGGTGGCTAAACAGTCCAACACAAGAGCCACAGTCCCTGTCACAGTTGAGACAGATAGTCGTTGAGGGAAGGGGTGGGTGGGACTGGTTTGCCGTACACTCTTTCCGCTGCCTGCGCTTGATTTCTGTGTGCTCTCAGCGTTGAGACTCGAAGTGCTCAGCGCCCTCCCGGATGCACTTTCTCCACTTCGGACGGTCATTGGCCAGAGACTCCCAGGTGTCAGTGGGGATGTCGCACTTTATCAGGGAGGCTTTAAGGATGTCCTTGTAACATTTCCGTTGCCCACCTTTGGCTCGTTTGTTGTGAAGGAGCTCCGCATAGAGCACTTGCTTTGAGAGTCGCGTGTCTGGCATGTGAACGATGTGGCCTGCCCAGCGTAGCTGATCGAGTGTGGTCAGTGCTTCAATGCTGGGGATGTTAGCCTGGACGAGGGCACTGATGTTGGTGTGCCTGTCCTCCCAGGGGATTTGTAGGATCTTACGGAGACATCGTTGGTGGTATTTCTCCAGCGACTAGAGGTGTCTACTGTCCATGATCCATGCCTCTGAGCCATACAGGAGGGCGGGTATTACTACAGCCCCGTAGACCATGAGCTTGGTTGTAGATTTGAGGGTCTGGTCTTCGGACACTCTTTTCCTCAGGCGGCCGGAGTCACAGTGTGGATTTCGTCCCCTACGGGGTACAATAGACATGATCTTTGCAGCGCGACAGCTGCAGGAAAAATGCAGGGAGCAGTGCCAGCCCTTATACATGGCCGCCTTCAACCTTACAAAGGCCTTTGACACTGTCAACCGCGAGGGCCCATTGAGTAGGTAACAGTATGAAGCAGTAATGAGAGCTCGGAAATCAGTGGAGTAAATCAAGGAATTAGGTCCCTGTACTGGATAACATTGAACGCATTACTAATGAGAGGAGATACAACTTTCGGAGGAGACAGCACTGCATGGGTGTATAAGGGAAAGAAGCACAAGGGCAAGAGAGAAGGAAAATAATGGTGCATTATGTTGATAGTCTTTCTGTCATTAGCAGGAAAACATTTGTCTTCCAGGGTCAAAAGTTAGATATCTTACCCTGGTGAGACCACACCTGGAATATTGTGTACAGTTTTGGGGCTGAAATGTGGCCAGGAGTTGCTCTGTTTTTTTTTGGAGTAAGTTGTTTTTTCTGGCGTAACTTAAAAATCTCCATTTTCCCCATTCAATTTGCACCAGCGTAACTGAGTTAATTGCTATTTTATTAGGCTAGTTTTTTTTTCTCAAAAGTGGGCGTTACCAGCCACCTGTGCCAGTTCTGCCCATTTAGGCAACTTTGGCCAGCTAATAGTTACTCCATTTCTACTTAGGCCAGCATATATGGCCACTTGAGAAAACCCTTGTGGACAGTTAAAGAAATCGGCGCAGGTAGGTACTTGGAGGCCATTCGGCCTGGGATAGGGCGGGAAGGGAAGCGGAGATGACCTGCACCCAAAGCACCAAGCCTTACAAACCACCAAACCTTGCAAAAAAAAGTACTAAGAATTCAATAAGAAATAAAAAATTGAAGTCCTACCTTCATCTTCAAACTTGGCCCAGGAAGGCAGTGGGCCGGCCGGTGCGGGAGGCCACTCGGTCTGGGCTAGGGGCTGGACAGTGCACTGGGAGGCCACTCGGCCTGGGCTAGGGGCTGGACAGTGCACCGGGAGGCCACTCGGCCTGGGCTAGGGGCTGGACAGTGCACTGGGAGGCCACTCGGCCTGGGCTAGGGGCTGGACAGTGCACCGGGAGGCCACTCGGCCTGGGCTAGGGGCTGGACAATGCACCGGGAGGCCACTCGGCCTGGGCTAGGGGCTGGACAGTGCACCGGGAGGCCACTCGGCCTGGGCTAGGGGCCGGCCGGTGCGGGAGGCCACTCGGTCTAGGCTAGGGGCTGGACAGTGCACCGGGAGGCCACTCGGCCTGGGCTAGGGGCAGGACAATGCACCAGGAGGCCACTAGGCCTGGGCTAGGGGCTGGACAGTGCACTGGGAGGCCACTCGGCCTGGGCTAGGGGCTGGACAGTGCACCAGGAGGCCACTAGGCCTGGGCTAGGGGCTGGACAGTGCACCGGGAGGCCACTCGGCCTGGGCTAGGGACAGGCAGGAGAACTGATAGAAATCACCGGCAGGCAGGAGCACTATCAGTTCTCCTGACTGCCCCGAGCCCCTGTACTTTGCCTCTAATTAACATAAGTTCTGCAATCTCATTCAGCCAGCCTCGAATGATAGGCTACGTAAAAATAGAAACTCGACACTGCAAAAAACATTTGCTCAACCCGACGGTAGTAAGTGCAACCAGTTCCATAAAGGAAAAAGATATTCCATTCCTCAGTCTTTATCTTAATGCACAAACAAATTCACCAAGATACTCTGTCATAAATCTATAGGGTAAACTCAGCAGTTTTGAGTACAGCCTGGAGGCCACTTGGCCAGGGCTAGGAGCAGGCAAGAGAACTGATAGTTCCTGCCTGCCGATGATTTCTATCAGTTCTCCTGCCTGCCCCTAGCCCAACAAAGGAGGCAGAATAAATGCAGAGAACTTTACCTGAAGGAGCCCAGCAACACAGGGAGGAAGAACATGGCCACGCTCTAAAACAGAGAGACCTACTGTTGTTGCAGACTCGCAGCGCTACTGCTCATGAGCGGACATCACCAACGGACTCCACTGTGCATGTGCAGACGACCCGGCACTTTTTCCAGCGCAGAATGCTGGTTCCACCCCCGACTCGACTGGCCACGCTGCGCGACTGCAATGAAGAGGCCTGACAGCGGCCAAAGTGGCAACAAAGTTTTTCGGCGCACCTCGGAACATAGATAAGCAGCGCAAGTCCGGTAAGTGCGCCGAAAAACAGGCTTGGCCAAAATTGAGGCCTTGGTCTCCTTACCTAAGGTAGGATATACTTGCCATAGAGGGAGTGCAACAAAGGTTCACCAGACTGATTCCTGGAATGGAGGGATTGTCCTATGAGGAGAGATTGAGTAGACTAGGCCTATATTCTCTAAAGTTTAGAAGAATGAGAAGTGATCTCATTGAAACATACAACATTCTTACAGGGCTTGACAGGGTAGATACAGAGAGGATTTTTTTCCCTGGCTGAGGAGTCGAGAACAAGGGGTCACAGTCTCAGAATAAAGGAGCGGCCATTTAGACTGAGTTGAGGAGAAACATGTTCACTCAGAGGGTGGTGAATCTTTGGAATTCTCTATCCCAGAGGGCAGTGGAGGCTCAGTCTTTGAGTATATTCAAGACAGAGATCGATAGATTTTTAAATATTAAGGGAATCAAGGGATATGGGGATAGTGCAGGCAAGTGGAGTTGTGGTAGAAGATCGTCCAATATCTTATTGAATGCGCAGCAGACTCGAGGGGCCGAATGGCCTGCTCCTGATCCTATTTCTTATTTTCTTATATCTTATCTTGAGGAGAGGGTGGATAAGTTAATTCAAGGAGTACAGAGATACCCTGGAATGCACTGCCTGAAAGGGCGGTGGAAGTAAATTCAATATTAACTTTCAAAAGGGGATTAGATATATGCTTGAAAAGGAAACATTTGCAGGGCTATTGAGAAAGAGAGGGGGAGTGGGACTGATAGCTCTTTCAAAGAACCAGCACAGGCACGATGAGTTGATTGGCCTCTTTCTGTGCTGATTCTAGTTTGTAATTTACCTATATTGATCAATTCTTACTGTTGTGCATTTTCTCTTGGTGTTTTTTTTAATTCCTTCAGTGTCTGAACACACTTTATATAACATTACAGAATTTATTCTTAGTGACCAGCTATAAAGATATTTTGCATTCAATGAATGACCGGCACTAGTTAAGCACGTGTGATAGCATCGTCAGTAAACTAAAAGTCACAGAATACATAGGGCTCGAAATTCAGTTTCTACCGCCACCCTTTACTGCCAGCAGGAGGCGGCTAACGGGCGGCAAAGGCCTACCGTCGACGGTAAGCGCCGTCTGCGCCTGTGCAGAAATTCACTCGGCTCTTTGGCAGACCCAGGCCAAGAGCTAACGCTGTGCCGGCTAATGCCAGCTAACGTCATCCAGCGTGCAACACCTCCTTGGCGCCTCTATCGCGATATTTAGTTTGAACGTTGGCTTTCCCGGCAGGCGTTCTTACAGCCTGGAAAAAGTGGTATAAAGTGCAACTCGGGCGGAATCGCCCAGCGAGCAAGGTATGTTTTCTTCTTTATTTATTTCTTCATTTTTTTCATTAGTTGTAACAGTGGAGAAGTTTGTGTGTGGGTCGGAGAAGTTTGTGTGTGTGTCGGAGAAGTTTGCGTGTGGGTCGGAGAAGTTTGCGTGTGGGTCGGAGAAGTTTGTGTGTGTGTCGGAGAAGTTTGTGTGTGGGTCGGAGAAGTTTGTGTGTGTGTCGGAAAAGTTTGTGTGTGGGTCGGAGAAGTTTGTGTGTGTGTCGGAGAAGTTTGTGTGTGTGTCGGAGAAGTTTGTGTGTGTGGGTCGGGGAAGTTTGTGTGTGGGTCGGAGAAGTTTGTGTGTGGGTCGGAGAAGTTTGTGTGTGTGTCGGAGAAGTTTGTGTGTGGGTCGGGGAAGTTTGTGTGTGGGTCGGAGAAGTTTGTGTGTGTGTCGGAGAAGTTTGTGTGTGGGTCGGAGAAGTTTGTGTGTGGGTCAGAGAAGTTTGTGCGTGTGTCGGAGAAGTTTGTGTGTGGGTCGGAGAAGTTTGTGTGTGGGTCGGAGAAGTTTGCGTGTGGGTCTGGGAAGTTTGTGTGTGGGTCGGAGAAGTTTGTGTGTGTGTCGGAGAAGTTTGTGCGTGTGTCGGAGAAGTTTGTGTGTGTGTCGGAGAAGTTTGTGTGTGTGGGTCGGGGAAGTTTGTGTGTGGGTCGGAGAAGTTTGTGTGTGTGTCGGAGAAGTTTGTGTGTGGGTCGGAGAAGTTTGTGTGTGGGTCGGAGAAGTTTGTGTGTGTGTCGGAGAAGTTTGTGTGTGGGTCGGAGAAGTTTGTGTGTGGGTCGGAGAAGTTTGTGCGTGTGTCGGAGAAGTTTGCGTGTGTGTCGGAGAAGTTTGAGGTTTCTTTTCTTTCTTCCCATTTCTTCCCGTTTTCCAGCGAGCACGACGGCAGCCTCCCGATGGGAAATTCAGTCGGCCTCCTGAGCTCCCGCCTGAGGGTGATTGTGCATCGCCACTTTTTAGCCCAGCTCTATCGCCTTTGGACGTGAAAACTGAAGTTGGCAATTGGAGCCTGCACCTAACGCCTGGTGGTAAAATCAGCACTCGGGGGGTGACACCGCCTCTAAAACGGCGGGACCGAATTTCGAGCCCTTAGAGTTCATGATATGTGAAATAAGCCAAGATTGTAATTGAATTCTGAAAAAGTACTTTGCTCATAATGCCGAATCCTTCAAAGAAGTGGTGTTGATAATATTGAATGTTAGATTTCTGCTATTGTTCTTCCGATATCTGAACCTGCCCGAGGAGCTGTACATGTAAGATTAAAATGATAATGGGGTTGAATTTCTTCGGGGCCCTGACAGTCTCCTGTCGTAACTCTAGGTTCCAGTGGTGATGTATGTAGCACTCAAATCACTGGTGTTGTAGTAACTGCTGTGACCTTGGTCCTTTATTGTGTAACTCCAGAGTGCTCTTCAGGTGTGGTGAGCAGCCTTTTATGCTCTGTCTCGCAGGTACTTTCGGATCTCCCACCACAGTGCCCCTTGTGGCGCACCATTGTAACTATACATTAATGTACATGGACAATACATAACATCTCACTCCCCTCCCAGTTCCAAAAGCAAATTGCCGGTAACCTCGGCCTGGTTCGTCCTGGTTGATTTGTGAGTGTGAGTCCATGACCATCCACTTCCCTCTTACCCCCCATGTGGAGATTATGCTTGTGATCCGATGCAAGCATGTGGTGTTTGCAGTCCTTATATGGGTGATACAAGTACACAAACATAACCTCCAATAGAAAGCAGGTACACATGGATTGTACATTAGTATGCATTGAAGAGTTATATCAAAAGGTTGCAGGTACAGTGAACAGTTATTAAATCACAACTCCACTGGGTGAGGTGTGGTGGCGGTATCTGCCCCTTTTTGCCCGAGGTAATGGGCTGCGCTGAGACAGGGTATCGCAACTAGTGCGTTGCCTCTGTTCTCAGAAAATAGTTGGTTTTTGCTGCTTGTCTGCAGCCGCTGAACAATTGCATAAATCATATAAAATCAGAAATCGCATTAATCCATTAGTCATGTTTGTCACAGATCCATTAACCCTTTTAACTGTGCATTGTGATATTAACTCTTTTCACCACTCATCTCAATCATTTTAATCACAGTAATAATTTTAGCATCAAAATATTAACTCTATTCATAAATCACATCATCATACAAATCACAGTAACCGTCTTGTCTCACTCTTGCCCTTACAAAAGTCTGTTTGTGGGGACCGCCAACAGTGTAAGGCCCCTTTAAGACTCCCGGGTACATTTCCCTTTTAAGACGCCATTTTGATTTTTCCACGAGGTTGCTACTGGGCGCTGCCATTTTAGGTGCTCTGTTGGTGCCTGCCTGCTTCTCTCTGCAGAACTCTGCTGCCCCGAACTCGCTGTGCTGCTGCCTGCTCTCCCTCTCTCTCTCCCCGCAAACAGCTGCTGACCAAAGCGGCCTGGAAGAGTGCTCCAACCATGGGCGGAGTGAAGAGGCCTCATCGCTACAGACCTGGCACCGTGGCTCTGAGGGAGATCCGCCGCTACAAGAAATCCACCGAGCTGCTGCCTGCTCTCCCTCTCTCTTCTCCAGCTCGGTCGGTGCTGCTGCTGGTTCCAGCGCTTCTTTCCCACTCTCAGACTTTGCAGGGGAGAGTCGACAGCCGCCGCTGCTCTGCCCATCCCCACACACGCTTCCTTCGCTGCCATCCAATCGGAAGGTGGAGGCCTGCTCTGCCTGTGAACACGGGGGACAGCGGTCTGTGGAGGAATGAAGTCTTCCCAGCTCCCACGAACCTTCCCCATCCATCTCCTGCCAAGTAGCATCGGCCCATCACCTGCAATGATCCAGAAAGGTAAACCGCGCATCTCGCCACCGTGAGATACCTGCACATCTGCTCTGCCAAGAACAGGTATCAGTTCCTTGGTGTAGGTGCACAGCTTTGCCGTGACCGGGACCAGCTTGGGTCGTGCAGCTGGGTTGATCCACAGTTTATCAACAGTTTCCTGACTCACCAGCGACTGACCCGACCCCGTGTCCACTTCCATAATCACTGGGACTCCGTTAATCTTGACTTCCATAATCACTGGGGCCGAATCGTCGGCACACGTATACAGTCCAAACGCATCATCTTCTTCTACCTGGGGCTGGGATGCCCGTCGAGCCAATCCGCAATGATCCTCGCTGGATAGCAGATCATCTACCGTCTCCTCAGCCACACGGTAAGTCGTGTTTCTTTTGCACATACGCTGAAGGTGGCCTTTCGTGTGGCAGGTATTGCACATATACTCCGCAAACCTGCACCGGTGAGCCCCATGGCTTCCTCCGCAGCGCCAGCATGGTGCTACTCGATCAGCCCCCCTCAGCGGACTCTGAGTTCCAGGACCCTAAGGTCCGTGCTCTCTGCCCTGGGCAGCGCCATGTTCAGCAGTTTTGTCCATGATGGGCACTATCCTGTGAATAGTACCTGCCGGTTTCGAGACCGTGTGGATCATCTGCTTGGTGCTGCAAGTCGAGGTCATAAATGCCCGCCTGATGGTGATGGCTTGCTGCAGGCTGACTGTAGGTTCAGTAGATAGCAGCTTGTGAAGGAGACCCTCATGGCCAATCCCCATAGCAAAGACATCTCGCAACGCCTCGTCAAGGTGTGTGCCAAAATCGCATGGCGCCGCAAGACTCCTGATGTCCGCAGCATATTTTGTGACATCCTGGCCCTCAGGTCTGCAGTGGTGGTAGAATTCGTGCCTGGCCGTGAGGATGCTCTCCTTTGTTTTTAGTTGGTTACGAATGAGTTCAATCAGCTGTTCATATGACTTGTCCTTGGCGCTCGCGGGTGCCAGCAAATCCCTGACGAGACGGTAAACCTCCTCGCCACAACTGGACAGCAATATCGCCTTACACTTCTCTATCAGTGTGTTCGTGTCCCCTGTCAGGTCGTTTGCTATAACATAGTACTCGAGCCTCTCCGTAAAGGCACCTCAGTCATTACCCTCTGTGAAATCCTTTAGTGTGCCCAAAGTAGCCATGGTTGCGTGAAGACCTCGTTCGTGTCCTCGTTGCCAATTTGTGATGTATGTAGCACTCAAATCACTGACTAACTCCACACAGTCTGGTGTTGTAGTAACTGCTGTGACCTTGGTGCTTTATTGTGTAACTCCAGAGTGCTCTTCAGGTGTGGTGGGCAGCCTTTTGTACTCTGTCTCGTAGGTACTTTCGGGTCTCCCACCACAGTGCCCCTTGTGGCGCACCATTGTAACTATACATTTAATGTACATGGACAATACATAACACCAGTTTCGTTGGGTCTCTGACAAATCTAGCGGGTTTTTTTGGTGGAAAAAACCCGCTATGACTCCGCTATCAAATCGAGGCCGAACATCTGGGAAAAAAAGGAAAAAAGTGCGCCTGGCGGGAAAAATCGGTGTTGCACGAAGATTCGCGGCGTAAACTGCGAATTTTCTGCAACTTTTCTCCGAGGCTGGTACCGCTGAGAGTTGGGCCGAGGGAGGGGGGGAAAACACAAAAATGTTTTTCCCAAAAAACAAAAAATAAAATAATCGCAAAACATTCACATGACCCTTTTCTAGTGAATCACTGCAAAAGAGTTTAAAAATAAAAACTTTAACTTACCTTTTTTGCAGGGTTACATACCTACCGCCATTCCAAGGGCTGCTCCGACAGGTTTTTCCTTGACGTTCTTTTTCCCATCTATGGGTCACCACTGAGCCAGATATCGGGCAAAAGCACTTTTTCCAGTCTTGCACGCCGGCGGTCCGCTCCCCAATGGTATTTCAAAACCGCCGGCGCAAGACTGCAGGGAATTTCCTGCCGCACCGTTCTCCGCCCAAAGCGGCGAAATACCACGGGAAAACCCGGCGCAAGGTTGGTGAATTTCCAGCTCTGGGAGTTTGCTCTTTGCCCTGTAGAGGGGTGGAAACTCCATATTTTCCTTACAAGACAAGCAAATGCAAAGGGGGCTGGAGTTCCAGCTCCTTTGGCTCACTTGAGACCCAGAGTGTCCATGGAGGTCGGTACGCCCAGTGAGGTTAAGTGTAATGGTCTCCACTTGGGCAGTTGTGGAGCCCACTGGCGGTGTCCTAGCCAAATTGAACTGCAGCATAAAAGTGCTGCTATTATGTAGTGCATGATGTTAATGATCACAGAATGTCAGGTTACAATTGAAAAGGGCCCTGCATGGAAGCATAAAGCAACAGTAAACAAAACGTTAGCAGAATATAAGTCATTTAAACAACTGTCATAAGATTAGTTAAATCCTGTAGGTATTAAAGAATGCCCATTTACCGAAAGATTTATGGCCAAGTTCACAGAGGTTGGCTGAAATTCATTGATTTTCTGCGAATGGGGAAGGAGCATATGTTACAACAGAGACAAGAGAATGATCCCAACAGGACTATTGAATGAATACTCTCGGCATTCATGGGATAACACTACAAGGTTATTACAGAATGGGTTCATGTGAATATTGATCCCTCCCCAAGGTGGACGTCAAGAAGGGAGTCAAGGGTTGTAAGGAATGGTTCGGATAAGTGGAGCTGAGGCCAAGATCAGATCAGCCATGATCTTATTGAATGGCGGAGCAGGCTCGAACGACAAAATGGCCTACTCCTGCTCTTATTTCTTATGTTCTTATGTTCTTAGATCCTGAGAGGTTGTTTCCCTTGGCTGTAGAGTCTAGAACTAGGGGGCATAGTCTCAGGATAAGGGGTCGGCCATTTAGGACGAAGGTGAGAAGGAATTTCTTCACAGAGGATTGTGAATCTTTAGAATTCTCTACCACAAAGGGCTGTGGATGATGAGTCGTTGAGTATATTCCAGGCAGAGATATGTAGATTTTTGGATTCTAGGGGAAACAAGGATACGGGGATTGGGTAGGAAAGTGGAGTTGAATTCGAAGATCAGCCATGATCTTATTGAATGGTGGAGCAGGCTCGAGGGGCTATATGGACTACTCCTGCTCCTAATGCTTATGTTCTTATATAAAAAGATTGGCGTGTTTAAAGTTAATCTGCTTCTACAAATTCTCTTGTAGATTTACAGATGAGACATCATACAACTGATAGTTGCTTTGGATTTTATACACTTAATTTTTACTTTATTCTTTACATATTTACTTCAAGTGTTCTTCAAAATAATTTACTTTGAGGTTACCTGAACTTTAAAACTGAAACTGATGATCAATCTGATGAAATCAGGTGACATTTTGGCAATATATGGCCTCCTGCACACCACCGATTTCTTTCACTCCACCCTTGGTGGCCATGCCTTCAGCTGCTGAGGCCTAAGCTCCAGAATTCCCTCCTTCAACCTCTCTGCATCTCTACCTCTCTGTCCATCTTTAAAACATAGAAACATAGAAACTTAGAAAATAGGAGCAGTAGTAGGCCATTCGGCCCTTCGAGCCTGCTCCGCCATTCAATATGATCATGGCTGATCCTCTACCTCAACACCATATTCACGCTTTCTCCCCATACCCCTTGATGCCTTTTGTGTTTAGAAATCTATCTCCTTCTTAAATATATTCAGTGACTTGGCCTTCACAGCCCTCTGTGGTAGAGAATTCCGTAGGATCACCACCCTCCGAGTGAAGAAATTTCTCCTCATCTCAGTCCTAAATTTCCTACTCCATATCCTGAGACTGTGACCTCTTGTTCTAGACTTCCCAGCCAGGGGAAACATCCTCCCCGCATCCAGTCTGTCCAGCCCCGTCAGAATTTTATACGTTTCCATGAGATCCTCTCTCATTCTTCTAAACACTCCTTTGGGTGAACGCCTCCAACCCCAAATTTTTTAATGAAAATACCTGGTGGTCACGGAGGTGCCTTCGATTGTGGCTGGAGGCATTCATTCGATGCGCAGCGTACGGAGATATGACTTCCACGTACGTACGAAAATGCTGGAGTCATGTGGGCCTGGACCACCAATCACGATGCAGTATTCTCATTGATAATAATGGAACTCTGTTTGTACGGGCTCCCATTACTATTAAAGAGAATAAACCCTAAAACAAGAAACACAAAATAATACATTAAAAAAACACCTCACATATTTAAAATTAATTGAAATTAAAGTTAATTAAATGTTTTAGAAAAAAAATATATTCTTTGGAATTTTTTTAATGTGTTCTACTCGGGTTTAAAATAAACTTATCTTAATGAACAGAGATTTTAACATAAAAATGTATGTTTAAATTTAATTTTTATATGTTTTAAAACTCTTACGCTGATAAAAGTAAGCTACGCACCTGCTTTTACCAGGCATAAGAATTTGAAGGACATTCGCCCATGGCCTGGGCAAATAGCTCAATCTCTCCCGCGCGGATGTCCTTCTCCCAGGGATGCGGAGGATCTGAAAAGAGAAATCTTGACAGATCGGAAAAGCCGGTTTTCGGTGCATGCGCATCACAGCTCGAAAACCGGCATTTGCGCGGCCTCACCGTGTCCGTGCAGACTGCGTACACACCCAGGGAGGCCGAAATTTTAGCCCCATTATGTTAAATTCAAGTTGTTGCAGTTGTAAACATTCAGGGGCTGAAATTCACCGTCCCCAAAGGGATGGCTAACGTGGAACTTGGGCGATCGACTGACAAAAGTGATTTTCCCTCCCCGAGCCATATTCAGCTCGGGGCGGGGGGAGGGGGGGAATTTGAGCGGTGTGCACTTCCGCCGGAAACGGCGCGGTGAAGCCGCGGTAAAGGAGACATTCCAGCGGTGAGCTCTGCAGTGTGCGGGCCGCTGGAAAGCCACCAGGACAGGGATTTTCAGCTGCATAAAGGTAAGAATTTTCCCAGCAATGCCCCCACAAAGTATTCGAGTCGGTGCTCGAATGGGACACCGCTGGAGTGTAGCTGCGATCGGGGCTCTTTGATCAGGAAATAATTTTATTAATTTTAGTATTTTTATTTAAGATTACAGCATCCACTGTATTTATCTGTTAATAGTTTTATTAATTGTTTTGGCTCCATTCAACCTGCTGAGTGCTGCTCAGAGGTTTGCACATACCTCTATACTTTTGTACAACTTTCAGGTCTGACTCTTTAGTGGAGGCCTGTGGGCTGCAGAGACCTGCTTAGAAACATAGAAACATAGAAAATAGGTGCAGGAGTAGGCCATTCGGCCCTTCTAGCCTGCACCGCCATTCAATGAGTTCATGGCTGAACATGCAACTTCAGTACCCCATTCCTGCTTTCTCACCATACCCCTCGATTCCCCTAGTAGTAAGGACTTCATCTAACTCCTTTTTGAATATATTTAGTGAAGTGCCCTCAACAACTTTCTGTGGTAGAGAATTCCACAGGTTCACCACTCTCTGGGTGAAGAAATTCCTCCTCATCTCGGTCCTAAATGGCTTACCCCTTATCCTTAGACTGTGTCTCCTGGTTCTGGACTTCCCCAACATTGGGAACATTCTTCCTGCATCGAACCTGTCTAACCCCATCAGAATTTTAAATGTTTCTATGAGGTCCCCTCTCATTCTTCTGAACTCCAGTGAATACAAGCCCAGTTGATCCAGTCTTTCTTGATAGGTCAGTCCCGCCATCCCGGGAATCAGTCTGCTGAACCTTCGCTGCACTCCCTCAATAGCAAGAATGTCCTTCCTCAGGTTAGGAGACCAATACTGTACACAATACTCCAGGTGTGGCCTCACCAAGGCCCTGTACAACTGTAGCAACACCTCCCTGCCCCTGTACTCAAATCCCCTCGCTATGAAGGTCAACATGCCATTTGCTTTCTTAACCGCCTGCTGTACCTGCATGCCAACCTTCAATGACTGATGTACCATGACACCCAGGTCTCTTTGCACCTGCCCTTTTCCTAATCTGTCACCATTCAGATAATAGTCTGTCTCTCTGTTTTTACCACCAAAGTGGATAACCTCACATTTATCCACATTGTACTTCATCTGCCATGCATTTGCCCACTCACCTAACCTATCCAAGTCACTCTGCAGCCTCATAGCATCCTCCTCGCAGCTCACACTGCCACCCAACTTAGTGTTATCTGCAAATTTGGAGATACTACATTTAATCCCCTCGTCTAAATCATTAATGTACAGTGTAAACAGCTGGGGCCCCAGCACAGAACCTTGCGGTACCCCACTAGTCACTGCCTGCCATTCTGAAAAGTCCCCATTTACTCCTACTCTTTGCTTCCTGTCTGACAACCAGTTCTCAATCCACGTCAGCACACTACCCCCAATCCCATGTGCTTTAACTTTGCACATTAATCTCTTGTGTGGGACCTTGTCGAAAGCCTTCTGAAAGTCCAAATATACCACATCAACTGGTTCTCCCTTGTCCACTCTACTGGAATCATCCTCAAAAAATTCCAGAAGATTTGTCAAGCATGATTTCCCTTTCACAAATCCATGCTGACTTGGACCTATCATATCACCTCTTTCCAAATGCACTGCTATGACATCCTTAATAATTGATTCCATCATTTTACCCACTACCGATGTCAGGCTGACCGGTCTGTAATTCCCTGTTTTCTCTCTCCCTCCTTTTTTAAAAAGTGGGGTTACATTGGCTACCCTCCACTCCATAGGAACTGATCCAGAGTCAATGGAATGTTGGAAAATGACTGTCAATGCATCCACTATTTCCAAGGCCACCTCCTTAAGTACTCTGGGATGCAGTCCATCAGGCCCTGGGGATTTATCGGCCTTCAATCCCATCAATTTCCCCAACACAATTTCCTGACTAATAAGGATTTTCCTCAGTTCCTCTTCCTTACTAGACCCTCCGACCCCTTTTATATCCGGAAGGTTGTTTGTGTCCTCCTCAGTGAATACCGAACCAAAGTACTTGTTCAATTGGTCCGCCATTTCTTTGTTCCCCGTTATGACTTCCCCTGATTCTGACTGCAGGGGACCTACGTTTGTCTTTACTAATCTTTTTCTCTTTACATATCTATAGAAACTTTTACAATCCGTCTTAATGTTCCCTGCAAGCTTCTTCTCGTACTCCATTTTCCCTGCCCTAATCAAACCCTTTGTCCTCCTCTGCTGAGTTCTAAATTTCTCCCAGTCCCCGGGTTCGCTGCTATTTTTGGCCAATTTGTATGCCACTTCCTTGGCTTTAATACTATCCCTGATTTCCCTTGATAGCCACGGTTGAGCCACCTTCCCTTTTTTATTTTTACGCCAGACAGG
The DNA here is from genome assembly GCF_044704955.1 of Pristiophorus japonicus. Taxonomy (NCBI): domain Eukaryota; kingdom Metazoa; phylum Chordata; class Chondrichthyes; family Pristiophoridae; genus Pristiophorus; species Pristiophorus japonicus. The sequence continues at coordinate 51,023,664 of NC_091982.1, forward strand.
AATGTACAATTGTTGTAGTTCATCCATGCGGTCTCTAAATGTCTGCCATTGCCCATCCACAGTCAACCCCTTCAGTATCATTCGCCAATCTATCCTAGCCAATTCACGCCTCATACCTTCAAAGTTACCCTTCTTTAAGTTCTGGACCATGGTCTCTGAATTAACTGTTTCATTCTCCATCCTAATGCAAAATTCCACCATATTATGGTCACTCTTCCCCAAGGGGCCTCGCACAACGAGATTGCTAATTAATCCTCTCTCATTACACAACACCCAGTCTAAGATGGCCTCCCCCCTAGTTGGTTCCTCGACATATTGGTCTAAAAAACCATCCCTTATGCACTCCAGGAAATCCTCCTCCACCGTATTGCTTCCAGTTTGGTTAACCCAATCTATGTGCATATTAAAGCCACCCATTATAACTGCTGCACCTTTATTGCACGCACCCCTAATTTCATGTTTGATGCCCTCCCTAACATCACTACTACTGTTTGGAGGTCTGTACACAACTCCCACTAACGTTTTTTGCCCTTTGGTATTCTGCAGCTCTACCCATATAGATTCCACATCATCCAAGCTAATGTCCTTCCGAACTATTGCCTTAATCTGCTCCTTAACCAGCAATGCTACCCCACCTCCTTTTCCTTTTATTCTATCTTTCCTGAATGTTGAATACCCCTGGATGTTGAGTTCCCAGCCCTGATCATCCTGGAGCCACGTCTCAGTAATCCCAATCACATCATATTTGTTAACATCTATTTGCACAGTTAATTCATCCACCTTATTGCGGATACTCCTTGCATTAAGACACAAAGCCTTCAGGCTTGTTTTTTTAACACCCTTTGTCCTTTTAGAATTTTGCTGTACAGTGGCCCTTTTTGTTCTTTGTCTTGGGTTTCTCTGCCCTCCACTTTTCCTCATCTCCTTTCTGTCTTTTGCTTTTGCCTCCTTTTTGTTTCCCTCTGTCTCCCTGCATTGGTTCCCATCCCCCTGCCATATTAGTTTAAATTCTCCCCAACAGCACTAGCAAACACTCCCCCTCGGACATTGGTTCCGGTCCTGCCCAGGTGCAGACCGTCCGGTTTGTACTGGTCCCACCTCCCCCAGAACCGGTTCCAATGCCCCAGGAATTTGAATCCCTCCCTGCTGCACCACTGCTCAAGCCACGTATTCATCTGCGCTATCCTGCGATTCCTACTCTGACTATCACGTGGCACTTGGCAGGGTTCACCCTGAGGATGGGAGGAGTGTTGGGAGGGCGACACCGGGTACACCTGGTCAGACGCAGGGCGGCACGCAGGAGAAGGTGTCACCATCAGCACCGTGCAGACAGGCAGCGGGCAAGGGAGGCAGCAACCATGATTCGTTCATTCTGCGCCAGACCAGTGTGCCCGCCGTCTTCACCAGCCCGAATCAGGATTGCGGTTGGCTGCTTAGGGACAAGGGATATCTCCTGTCCACTTGGCTGCTCACTCCTCTGTGGAATCCCAGGACAGCGCCAGGGCATGCATACAATGACGCTCATTGTGCCACCAGGTGCATCATTGAGCAGTGCATAGGCATCCACAAGCAGAGGTTCCGGTGCCTGGATCACTCTGGTGGCACCTTGCAGTACTCTCCTCAATGGGCCTCCATAATCATCGTGGTCTGCTGCATGCTGCACAACCTGGCCATCATGAGGGGACAGCTGCTGGAGGTCGAGCCAACAGTACCACCTGAAGAGGAGGAGGAGGAGGTGCAGGAAGAGGAGGAGGAGGAAGAGGAGGAGGCACAGGAGAAGGACGAGGAGGAAGAGGAGGAGGAGGAGGTGTAGGAGGAAGAGAAGGTGGTGCAGGAGGAGGAGGAGGAGAGGAGGAGGAGGGATTGAGGAGGACGGGGAGGAGGAGGAGGAGTTGCAGGAGGAGGAGGAGGAGGCAGTGCAGGAGGAGGAGGAGGAGGAGGTGGTGCAGGAGGAGAAGGAGGAGGAGGAGGAGGTGGTGCAGGAGGAGGAGGAGGTGGTGCAGGAGGAGGAGAGGGTGGTGCAGGAGGAGGAGGAGGTGGTGGTGCAGGAGGAGGAGGAGGTGGTGCAGGAGGAGGAGGTGCAGGAGGAGGAGGTGGTATAGGAGGATGAGGAGGTGGAGGACGAGGTGTAGGAGGAGGAGGTGGTGCAGGAGGAGGAGGAGGATCCCCGTTGCCCCAGAGCTAGGAGGCGTCGACCCATCGCCACCCTGGAAGGGCCGGGTGCAGACTGGCCAGCACCCTCCTGCGAGTGTGTGTCCTCACATATATGGAGGTGCCTGACACCTCCCCTGCAATATCCCTCCATGCATTATGTACTGCCTGTCTGCCAGGTCTCCCCACGTCAGGAAACAGCATTCTTCTTCTGTCCTCCACACCGTCCATCAGTGTCTCCAGCTCCATATCGGTGAACGTGTTGGCTCTCCTTGCACCTCATACACCAGCCATCCTTCCAACCTCCTTCCCCCCTCAGGGCCTTGTTGCCTTTAAAAAGGCCAGGGAGCAGCTGGCTCATTAGAAACCCTTACCTGCATGCTGAATTTCTCAGTGGTGATAATGCTCAAATTAAGACAGCCACAGCACTGAAAAATCCACTTTGGAAGGGTTTATTAGCGCATGAACCCATTTGTTCACTTTTGGAGCTGAATATGGCCGAAAAAATGTTGGCGCTAATGGCCACAAAATGGTGGGGGGAGCACCAGCTTTGCAGCTGTTGTATATGCTGACTATGGATGAACTCTATGTGTAGTCACTGTAAGATTGTATAAGATGGAGACTTGTAAATCTGATGTATTATCAATAAGGTTCGCACTGTGTACATACATGCTGGCACCACTAGAGGGTGCAACTGGTGGAGACCAGGGGTTTCCTACCCTGGTGGCAGGGCCCTGTATAAAAGGCTCCACACCATGCTTGCACAGCACTCTGGAGTTTGGAATAAAGGACCAAGATCACTACAGTTCAAGTACGACACATTGCCTTGTGGAGTCATTCATAAGTAGACTATAGACAAAACAGCAGTGGTACTGAATTTCGGGCCCTAAATGTCATCCATTCAACTAAATACAGTACAAGCCGTTTGTTGGTCAATTTATTGATTGTGATTTAGAACGTTAAATGTGGTAGCTCCACAGGTGTAATGCTCTTATTTTATTTATTTAAAGTCAGCAAGTCCCAATGATTCCCACAGGGCCTACATTGTTACTTGGAATTTTAGTGCCATTCACAACCTCAGGGCATCCTAAAGTGCCAATGAAGTACTTTTTGATGTTTAGTCACTCTTGTTATGTAGTGAATATGGCTGATAATTTGTGCACAGCAAGCTCCCACAAACAACAATGCGATAATGACCAGATAATCTGTGTTTTTAGTGATGTTGGTTGAACGATAAATATTGACCAGGACACCAGGCAAACTCTCCTGCTCTTCAAAATAGTGCCGTGGGATCTTTTCCATCCACCTGATGTATGTAGGGCCTCAATTTAATGTCGCATCCAAAAAAACAGCACCTCCAACAGTGCAGCACTCCCTCAGCACCACATTGGAATGTCAGCTTAGATTTTTGTGCTCAAGTCTCTGGAGTGGGAATGTGAACCCACAACCTTGTGACCCAGAGGCAAGAGCATTAGCACTGAGCCATGGCCAACATCCTCAGCATTGAAGCACTGACCGCACTCGATCAGCTCCGCTGGGCAGGCCACATTGTCTGCATGCTAGACACGAGACTCCCAAAGCAAGCGCTCTACTCGGAACTCCTTCACGGCAAATGAGCCAAAGGTGGCAGAGGAAACATTTCAAGGACACCCTCAAAGCCTCCTTGATAAAGTGCAACATCCCCACTGACACCTGGGAATCCCTGGCCAAAGACTGCCCCTAAGTGGAGGAAGTGCATCCGGGAGGGCGCTGAGCACCTCGAGTCTCATCGCCGAGAGCGTGCAGAAATCAAGTGCAGGCAGCGGAAAGAGCACGCGGCAAACCAGTCCCATCCACCCCTTCCATCAACGACTATTTGTCCCACCTATGACAGGGACTGTGGTTTTCGTATTGGACTGTTCAGCCACCTAAGGACTCATTTTTAGAGTGTGAGCAAGTCTTCCTCGATTCCGAAGGACTGCCTATGATGATAATGATGGCTGGCACCTATGAAGCTAAAGCTGTTCTGGGTGAGGAGCAGTGTGAGACCCTACTGAAGGACAATTTCACACGCCTTAGGTCTGAGCAAATCTCCAAATGCTTGGAGTTGAGATTGGGCCTCCTGAGTACTTGTTAAACTTAATCAAAATTAACTTAAATGTTTAGAGGATGTGGATTCTGCTGCCCAGGTTCTCAAAATATTTCAATGCTAACTGCTAGGAAATGGAGAGTTGCACATATGCATGTCGAAAACTCTCTCCTGGACAGGACAACACCAGCTGGAACAGACAGTCTACATTGTGCTGCTCGGCTGGAACTGATAGCTCAGCTATTTGCCTCAGATTGATAGATGCAGTGTGAACACATCCTTAAATGACAATCAGGGCTGGTAGACGAGATTGGGTTTCTGGAGCAGAAGGCTCCAAACTAGCTGGCTAGCTTGAAAATAAATTCTCAAAGTTAAAAAAAAGAGCTTTGTGCCAAAGCTAACATCTATCTGTTGCTGAAGCTTTTGAGCTAATGTGATTGAACATTCTGAAGTGCTGCCTATGTGAACAGGCGTGCCGAGAGGAATGGTGCAGGAACACACAATAGTTATGTTATGAGAGCCTATGATCCAACACTGAATCAAAGATGAAGCTTCATTTGAACTCTCCATTGTAATGATTCTTATCATTATTATACATTGATATTATCTCTCAATGATTTCACAAATAATGTAACAGCAGTGGAACAAACTTCAAGGCTGCGAAGTCAATCCACAAATGGTATCTTCACCATTATATTCACAAACTTATCACACAGAACTATTGAAAGGTCTATTTTTATACATATTACTCATATTTTGAAGCATATATTTGCTATAAAGAATTAAACATATTTTGTATTTTCATATCTTCTTGCTGTTCCCTTTCAGTAACAGTGTGAAACAGTGGATTCACAGGCTGATTCATCATCATAGGCAGTCCCTCGAAATCGAGGAAGACTTGCTCTCACTCTAAAAATGTGTCCTGAGGTAGCTCTCCAGTCCAATACGAGAACCACGCTCCCTGTCACAGGTGGGACAGATAGTCGTTGAGGGAAGGGGTGGGTGGGACTGGTTTGCCGCATGCTCTTTCCGCTGTCTGCGCTTGATTTCTGCATGCCCTCGGCGATGAGACCCGAGGTGCTCAGCGCCCTCCCAGATGCACCTCCTCCACTTAGGGCGGACTTTGGCCAGGGACTCCCACGTGTCAGTGGGGATGTTGCACTTTATCAGGGAGGCTTTGAGGATGTCCTTGTAACATTTCTGCTGCCCACCTTTGGCTCGTTTGCCATGAAGGAGTTCCGAGTAGAGCGCTTGCTGAGGGAGAGTCTCGTGTCTGGTATGCATTCTGAAACAAAATTCTAAAGGGTCACAGTGTAATAAAAAGGCAAGCATGAAAGCTCGGTGCCTTAGTGCAAGGAGTATTCGGAACCCAGGAGAGGGCTCCGAGCTGGTTAGAGTGGGTGAGAGCTCAGATGAACATGACCCCAAGAAAGAATGCAAAAGGCAGGAGGCAACAGAGCAGAGTAGCACTGGGGTAAGTGTAAACCACAAGGTGATAGGAAGGGACAATATGTATGAATATAAAGGGGCTGCAGGAGGGGTCAAAACTAAAAATCATTGTTTAAAAACTAGTATTAAAACACTCTACCTAAACGCACGCAGCATTCGAAATAAAGTAAATGAGTTGACGGCACAAATCATTACAAATGGGGATGATTTGGTGGCCATTACAGAAACGTGGTTGCAGGGTGGCCAAGACAGGGAATTAAACATACAGGGGTATCTGACAATTCGAAAAGATAGACAAGAAGGGAAAGGAGGTGGGGTAGCTCTGTTAATAAAGGATGATATCAGGGCAGTTGTGAGAGACGATATTGGCTCTAATGAACAAAATGTTGAATCATTGTGGGTGGAGATTAGAGATAGTAAGGGGAAAAATCACTGGTGGGTGTAGTTTATAGGCCCCCAAATAATAACTTCATGGTGAGGCGGGCAATAATCAAGGGAATAATGGAGGCATGTGAAAAAGGAACGGCAGTAATCATGGGGGATTTTAACCTACATATCGATTGGTCAAATCAAATCGCACGGGGTAGCCTGGAGGAGGAATTCATAGAATGCATACGGGATTGTTTCTTCGAACAGTATGTTACAGAACCTACAAGGGAGCAAGCTTTCGTAGATCTGGTCCTGTGTAATGAGACAGGAATAATAAACGATCTCCTAGTAAAAGATGCTCTCGGAATGAGTGATCACAGTATGGTTGAATTTGTAATACAGATTGAGGGTGAGTGTCTCAAACGAGCGTACTATGCTTAAACAAAGGGGACTACAGTGGGATGAGGGCAGAGTTGGCTAAAGTAGACTGGGAACACAGACTAAACGGTGGCACAATTGAGGAACAGTGAAGGACTTTTAAGGAGCTCTTTCATAGTGCTCAACAAAAATATATTCCAGTGAAAAGGAAGGATGGTAAGAGAAGGGATAACCAGCCGTGGATAACCAAGGAAATAAAGGAGAGTATCAACTCAAAGACCAATGCTTTTCAGGTGGCCAAGATTAGTGGGAAACTAGAAGATTGGGAAAATTTTAAACAACAGCAAAGAATGACTAAAAAAGCAATAAAGAAAGGAAAGATAGATTACGAAGGTAAACTTGCGCAAAACATAAAAACAGATAGTAAAAGCTTTTACTGATATATAAAATGGAAAAGAGTGACGAAAGTAAACGTTGGTCCCTTAGAAGATGAGAAGGGAGATTTAATAATGGGAAATGTGGAAATGGCTGAGACCTTAAACAATTCTTTTGCTTCGGTCTTCACAGTGGAAGACACAAAAACCATGCCAAAAATTGCTGGTCACGGGAATGTGGGAAGGGAGGACCTTGAGATAATCACTATCACTAGGGGGTAGTGCTGGACAGGCTAATGGGACTCAAGGTAGTCAAGTCCCCTGGTCCTGATGAAATGCATCCTAGGGTATTAAAAGAGATGGCGGAAGTTATAGCAGATGCATTCGTTATAATCTACCAAAATTCTCTGGACTCAGGGGAGGTACCAGCGGATTGGAAAGCAGCTAATATAACGTTCTGTTTAAAAAAGGGGGCAGACAAAAGGCAGGTAACTATAGGCCGGTTAGTTTAACATCTGTAGTGGGGAAAATGCTTGAAGCTATCATTAAGGAAGAAATAGCGGGACATCTAACTAGGAATAGTGCAATCAAGCAGACGCAAAATGGATTCATGAAGGGGAAATCATGTTTAACTAATTTACTGGAATTCTTTGAGGATATAACAAGCATGGTGGATAGAGGTGTACCGATGGATGTGGTGTATTTAGATTTCCAAAAGGCATTCGATAAGGTGCCACACAAAAGGCAGAAGATAAAGGTACGCGGAGTCAGAGGAAATGTATTAGCATGGATAGAGAATTGGCTAACTAACAGAAAGTAGAGAGTCGGGATAAATGGGTCCTTTTCGGGTTGGAAATCGGTGGTTAGTGGTGTGCCACAGGGATCGGTGCTGGGACCACAATATACATAGATGACCTGGAAGAGGGGACAGAGTGTAGTGTAACAAAATTTGCAGATGACACAAAGATTAGTGGGAAAGCGGGTTGTGTAGAGGACACAGAGAGGCTGCAAAGAGATTTAGATAGGTTAAGCGAATGGGCTAAGGTTTGGCAGATGGAATACAATGTCGGAAAATGTGAGGTCATCCACCTTGGGGAAAAAAAACAGTAAAAGGCAATATTATTTGAATGGGGAGAAATTACAACATGCTGCGTTGCAGAGGGACCTGGGGGTCCTTGTGCATAAATCCCAAAAAGTTAGTTTGCAGGTGCAGCAGGTAATCAGGAAGGCGAATGGAATGTTGGCCTTCATTGCGAGAGGGATGGAGTACAAAAGCAGGCAACTGTATAGGGTATTGGTGAGGCCACACCTGGAGTACTGCGTGCAGTTTTGGTCACCTTACTTAAGGAAGGATATACCTGCTTTGGAGGGAGTACAGAGACGATTCACAAGGCTGATTCCGGAGATGAGGGGGTTACCTTATGATGATAGATTGAGTAGACTGGGTCTTTACTTGTTGGAGTTCAGAAGGATGAGGGGTGATCTTATAGAAACATTTAAAATAATGAAAGGGATAGACAAGATAGAGGCAGAGAGGTTGTTTCCACTGGTCGGGGAGACTAGAACTAGGGGGCACAGCCTCAAAATACGACGGAGCCAATTTAAAACTGAGTTGAGAAGGAATTTCTTCTCCCAGAGGGGTTGTGAATCTGTGGAATTCTCTGCCCAAGGAAGCAGTTGAGGCTAGCTCATTGAATGTATTCAAATCACCGATAGATAGATTTTTAACCAATAAGGGAATTAAAGGGTTACGGGGAGCGGGCGGGTAAGTGGAGCTGAGTCCACGGCCAGATCAGCCATGATCTTGTTGAATGGCGGAGCAAGCTCGAGGGGCTAGATGGCCTACTCCTGTTCCTAATTCTTATGTTCTTATGTTCTTATGCGAACTATGTGGCCTGCCCAGCAGAGTTGATCCAGTGTGGTCAGTGCTTCAATGCTGATTAACAGTTTGACAGGCTGCAATGCGAACCCTCCTTCCATGGCCCATACCAGCTGATGGGGGAGTGGGTCAGTCCTGTACAGTGGGTGGGTTTTATAAGCTCCCACAACCCATTTGATGAGGGGTGGGGGGGGGGGCATCTACACCCACGAGTATACCACAGGATGTCAACCCAGAATTCAGAGCTAGAGCTCCGATTCCACTTACCAGAACTGTCCGGAGTAGGGATCGAATCCTTCACCTTCCGGCCTAGAGGCGGGAGTGCTACCTCTGAGCCAAAGGCTCACTGCCTGCAAAGCGAGTGGACATGGGATTTTGAACTAGATCATACCTTATTCCTTGAGTTTTGCTGCTAGTTTTATAGATAATTCAATTTCTGCATCAGTTGTAAAAAGCAGAAAAAAATCAAACAGGATCCTTAAAGGCCTGGCCAGAATCCTACTGTAATCCTGGAACTCCCCATCGAGCAGCACTGTGGGAGTACCTTCACCACATGGACAACAGCAGTTCAAGAAGAAGGTTCACCACCACCTTCTCGAGGGATGGGCAATAAATGCTGGCCTTGTCAGTGTTGGCTGTATCTCCCCCAATAAAATTATACCAGATCATTGCACTGTAGATTACTTGAATGTTCGGAATTGATGTTATAGGGATAAGTTTATGTGGCGATGTTCAAACAAACATGTGGAACCACAATAGTTCCAGCCTGTCTGTGACTTGTAGAGAATGGTGGTGGGGTGAATTAAATGTAAAGGCCAGTAGACCATGGTTAAATAGTAGAGATGTGGAATGGGTAGATGGTCTGGAGTTTAGCGTGATTGTCTGTGAGGCAGAGTGAGTATTGTTATGTATGTAATAAAGGTGCAAACTGAGTACTGTTTAATTGAATAAGGTACAACCTTGTTTCTGCTTTATTTCGGTCCAAAGTGACTGACTCACAAAATGGCTGGCCTTTTATATCAGAGCAGCACCATGTGCGTGCTACTCAGTGGCCTCCAACAATGACACAAACAGCATTTTGTACATGTACATACATGACAATACCCTCCTCTGAGATCTTATCACAGTCTTTCTCAGGTTGAGACAGTCTGGTGCTTTACGCTCCCGGGTTGACCGTCTCAGTTCGATTCCGGTCTTGGGTGAATGTGCGGAGTCTTGTGGCTGGTGGCTGGATGGCTGACTTGTTTGGGGTGGCAGTGGCCATGTCAGGAATTGCAAGTCTATTTTTATTGAACAAGTCCGTGATGGAAATTCCGGGTTCACTGAGGAAGACACAAATGACCTTCCGGATGTACTAGGGGACCGAGGGTCTTGTGAGAAGGAGGAACTGAAGGATATCCTTATTAGGCGGGAAATTGTGTTGGGGAAATTGATGGGATTGAAGGCCGATAAATCCCCAGTGCCTGATTGTCTGCATCCCAGAGTACTTAAGGCAGACAGGAAGCAAAGAGTTGGGATAAACCGGTCCTTTTCAGAATGGTAGGTAGTGACTAGTGCTCTGCCATTTTTTTGTTCCCCATTATAAATTCACCTAATTCTGACTGCAAAGGACCTACGTTTGTCTTCACTAATCTTTTTCTCTTCACAGTCAGTTTTTATGTTCCCAGCAAGCTTCCTCTCATACTCTATTTTCCCCCTCCTAATTAACCCCTTTATCTTCCTCTGCTGAATTCTAAATTTCTCCCAGTCCTCAGGTTTGCTGCTTTTTCTGGCCAATTTATATGTCTCTTCCTTGGATTTAACACTATCTCTAATTTCCTTTGTTAGTCATGGTTGAGCCACTTTCCCCGTTTTATTTTTACTCCAGACAGGGATGTACAATTGTTGAAGTTCATCCATGTGATCTTTAAATGTCTGCCATTGTGTATCCACCGTCAACCCTTTAAGTATCATTCGCCTGTCTATTCTAGTCAATTCACATCTCATACCATCGAAGTTACCTTTCCTTAAGTTCAGGACCCGAATCTCTGAATTAACTGTGTGTCTCTCCATCTTAATAAAGAATTCTACCATATTATGGGCACTCTTCCCCAAGGGGTCTTGCACAACAAGATTGCTAATTAGTCCTTTCTCATTACACATCACCCAGTCAAGGATGGCCAGCCCTGTATTTGGTTCCTCGACATATTGGTGTAGAAAACCATCCCTAATACACTCCAGGAAATCCTCCTCCACCGTATTGCTACCAGTTTGGTTAGCCTAATCTATATGTAGATTAAAGTCGCCCACGAAACTGCTGTACCTTTATTGCACGTATCCCTAATTTCTTGTTTGATGCTGTCCCCAACCTCACTACTACTGCTTGGTGGTCTGTACACAACTCCCACTAACGTTTTCTGCCCTTTGGTATTCCGCAGCTCTACCCATACAGCTCCACATCATCCAAGCTAATGTCCTTCCTTACTATTGCCATTAATTTCCTCTTTAACCAGCAATGCTACCCCACCTCCTTTCTTTTCTGTCTATCCTTCCTGAAAGTTGAATACCCCTGGATGTTGAGTTCCCAACCTTGGTGACCCTGGAGCCATGTCTCCATAATCCCAATTATATGACATTCGTTAATAGCTGCCTGCGCAGTTAATTCGTCCACCTTATTATGAATACTCCTCTCATTGAGGCACAGAGCCTTCAGGCTTGTCTTTTTAACACACTTTGTCCCTTTAGAATTTTGCTGTAATGTGACCCTTTTTGATTTTTGCCTTGGGTTTCTCTGATCTCCACTCTTACTTTTCTAGACCAGTATGTCGAGGAACCAAATGGAGGGCTGACCATCCTAGACTAGATTGGTTGGTCGTCGACGGTTTCTTCGTCCGACTGCTCTGGCTCGTCTGTGTGCCTCAGCTTTCTTTGATCCATGTGTTTCCTGCAAGTTTGCCCATTTTTGAGCTTCATAACAAATACTCTGTTGCCCTCCTTGGCCATGATCGTACCAGCGATCCATTTGGGACCCTGACCATAATTCAACACATACACAGGATCATTAACAGAAATCTCGCGTGACACAGTTGCACGATCGTACTTTTGTTGACTCTGTCTTCTGTATTCAACATGATTAACTTAAATCCGGGTGTACAAGAGATAACTTAGTCTCAAGACCTCTTTTCATCATGAGTTCAGCAGGTGAGACCCCTGTGGGGTCTTTCCTGTAGCTCAGTACGATGCAAGACAAGCGGGTCTGCAGTGACCCTTGGGTTACTCTCCTCATGCTTTGCTTGATAATTTGTGTTGCATGTTCTGCTTGACCGTTAGATGCAGGCTTGAACAGTGCTGACCTTACATGTTTTATGCCGTTAAGTTTTACAAACTCCTGAAACTCCTGACTGGTGAAGCATGACCCATTGTCGCTCACCATTATGTCAGGCAGACCATGTGTCGCGAACATGACATTGAGGTTCTCTATGGTTGCTGTGGACGTGCTGGATGACATGATTATGCATTCTATCCACTTCGAATAAGCATCCACCACCACTAAAAACATCTGTGCCAGGTCTGTGGCAAATGACATAATCATAGGCAGATGATGTCAGTACCCACCTTTGAATGCAGGATGTAGCATTGGTATTGATACCTTTGCTCGCGGAAAACAACGAAATGAGCGGATTGTGATCGGTCTCTAATTCAAACCTCAGACCAAGCAAGTATTGATGCATCTTTTTAACACCGTACACACATGCTAAAGCTTCTTTTTCTACCATACTGTAAGCTCTTTCTGCTTTAGACAAACTTTTGGATGCATATGTGACAGGTTGAAGTTTCCGCGACTCATTGGCTTGTTGTAACACGCAACCAATTGCATATGACGATGCGTCACAGGCCAAAACTAAACATTTACATGGGTCATAATGTACCAGCAGCTTGTTCAAGCAAAGAAGATTGGTGGCTTTCTCAAAAGCTCTGTCTTGCAATGTGCCCCACACCCAGTTGTTGCCTTTTCTCAATAGCACGTGTAGTGGTTCAAGTAAGGTGCTCAATTTTGGTAGGAAGTTACCAAAATAATTGAGTAGACCCAGAAATGAACGCAGCTCCATCACGTTCTGCGGCTTGGGTTCATTCTTGATGACTTTGGTTTTCATGTCAGTAGGTCTGATGCCATCAGCGGCGATTTTCCTCCCTTGGAATTCGACCTCCGGTGTCATGAAAATGCACTTCGAGTGTTTAAGTCTGAGTCCTACTCTGTCCAAAAGCAGTAGCACCTCTTCCAGGTTGTTCAGATGTTCCTTGGAGTCACGACCGGTGATCAGGATGTTATCTTGGAACATGACGGTTCTGGGAACGGACTTCAGTAGACTTTCCATATTCCTCTGGAATATTGCTGTAGCCGAGCGTATTCCAAACGGGCACCTGTGGTAAATAAACAGTCCTTTGTGCGTGTTAATGCACGTAAGTCTTTTCAACATCTCGACCAACTCCTGCGTCATATAGGCTGATGTCAAGTCCAATTTTGTGAACGACTTTCCTCCAGCTAGCATCGCAAACAAGTCATCAGCCTTCGGTAACGGGTACTGATCTTGTTTAGAAACCCTGTTGATCGTAGCCTTGTAGTCTCCACAGATTCTGACTGTGCCATCACTTTTCAGCACCGGAACAATAGGGCTGGCCCATTCATTAAATTCGACCGGTGATATGATCCCTTCACGCTGGAGTCTGTCCAGTTAAATTTTGACCTTCTCCCTCATCATATACAGCACTGCCCGAGCTTTCTGATGGACAGGTCTTGCATCTGAGTCTCCGTGGATCTGCACCTTGGCTCCTGTGAAGTTGCCGATACCCGGTTCGAACAGCGAGGGGAACTTGCTCAATACTTGGGCACATGTATCTTCCTCCGACGACAATGCCTTTATGTCGTTCCACTTGCATCTTATTTTCTCCAACCAGCTCCTGCCGAGCAGCGTTGGGCCATTGCCTGGAACAATCCACAGCGGTAACTCGTAAACCGCACCGTCATACGACACATTAATTTGTGCACTACCAATCACCTTTGTCAGTTCTTTGGTGTACGTGTGCAGCTTGGCGTTAACAGCGCTCAGCCTGGGCCTCACAGTCTTAGTATCCCACAGCTTATTAAATGCCCTCTCGTTCGTGATCGATTGACTCGCCCCGTGCCCAGTTCCATCAATACCAGTATCCCGTTAAACTTCACATTAATCAAAATTGATTTACTCTTGGTTATGAAGGAGTACAGTCCATACACTTCCTCTTCTGGCATCTCAGATTGTGTATCCGGATCCGCGCTAGTCTGACTCTCATCCTCCATGTGGTGTGTCGCAGCTTGCTTGCTCATCTGCGGACACTTGTGCTGGAGATGCCCCACTCTCAGACAGCCTTTGCAACTATATTGCTTAAATCGGCACTGCTGGTGCCGATGATTTCCCCCACAATGCCAACACAGAGAAGTCGGATACATTCCCGCTGGTGGACTTTGGGCAGCCACAGGTTTTGCGAAGGCAGCCGGATAGGCCCTGCCATGTGCCGCTCTGCCGAACGCCAAATCAATCGCATTTACAGTACTTGCCGAGGTTCGGTTCTTCACCGCTATTTGCTTTAGACTCCTGTCCGTCGTCATACATGATTGAGCGATCTGGATGGCCCTTTTTAAATCCAACTCCTCCACCACCAGAAGTTTGCGCAGGATCACCATGTGATTGATACCGATAACAAAGAAGTCCCGCAGCATGTCTGCCAACACCGTCCCGAACTTGCACGGTCCCGCTAGACGTCTCAGATTGGCACCAAATTCTGCCGCGCTCTGGCCCTCCGATCGAACGTGTGTATAAAATCTGTATCTCGAGAAGATGATGCCGTCGTCTAGCTTGAGGTGCTCCCGTACCAATGTACACAACTCCTCGTACCCTTTCTCTGTTGGATCACTAGGCATGAGTAGATTCTTAATCAGATCGTAGGTCTTTGAACCGCACACAGTGAGGAACACAGCCTGGCGCCGATCTGCATCTTCAACACCCTTCATTTTGTTGGCCACGAAGTACTGATTCAAATGGCTCACAAAGTCTTCTCAGTCTTCTCCCTCCACGAATCACTCTAAATATCCAATCATGCTCATTTTGCAAACAAAAGTTCTTGTATTCTCGTCGCCAAATGTTATATATGCAATAAAGATAAAAACTAAGTATTGTTTAACTGAACAAGGTACAACCTTGTTCCTGCTTTATTTCGGCCGAAAGTGACTGAAATACAAAATTTTATTCCAGAGCAGCACCATGTGCTGCTGCTCAGTGGCCTCCAACAATGACATCATCTGGTGGCTACAAACAGCATGTACATACATGACAAGTATTTATGTCGACATTCCCTCAGGAGATTAAATGGGGAGGGTAGAGGCCACAATGGGGCAGATTGTGCATGGTCCGCAGAAGGAGTGGCCTTAATGGTTCCATGCTTTCTTATCTTCTTATATCCATAGATTGCATTCCTAATCTGTGCTAAACCACAAGAAAACAAGATGGCAACTGCTTCTTCAAACGGTGAATTGTTGTCAGACATCTCCGCAGTACCTGGAAACAGAGAGGCTTTCGTACAACAAATCTGGACAGCACGAAGACTCCATTGGAGCCAGTCATTCAGCACTGAGAATTGTTTTCATAATTCAGCTAATTGAGAGTCTGAATCGAGTCTGTTTTAATGATATTTGGATACAAGGTGGAATTTCATCAACAGTCAGAAACAATCACCTATTCCAACCACAAAGAGTGGTGATAAATGATATTTTGCATCAAATTTGCATCATGAGCTCAGTGTAATTTATCATTCTTAATGACATGCAGATTATACCAATATTTACTCATGCTGTTCATTTTTCTGCATAAATTTCATGGATTGAAACTTTGCCTGAAGTGCTGATGATAAAATCATTAACGTCAAGTCAATTCAACCAATGCATATTTTAAATTTGCTATGAAAATAGCAGAAACTGGATCCACCTTGCATTTTATCTCAGATTATTACAGCAGTTTATTTACAACCATAACCCATGCACAGCATTTTATTTACTTAATTTTCACCCATCTTTTCTGCTGTAATATAGAGTGACAATTACCTCTTCCACCCCTTCTCCTGTATCAACACGTGCATTTCTACTGTTCTGGACAATCAGACACCCCAAAACACATATTTTAGCCATTTGGACTTCAATTTGAATTCAATTCAAATTAAAATCAAATCTGATGATACGTATTGAAAAATCAGCTGTTAATAATTACAAAAGATGTTTGAAAATTGGTCGCCCAAATCACGTTAAACATTACTGTTGTCTTAAAGTTATTTAATATAGCCCATTTCTTACAAATGCGTTCTCTATGACAGAGAGAGCAGGCAGCTCCCATGCCTCCATCGATGGTGCTTTAGTGTGGGCTAGTAGAAGAGCAACCTGTAATAACCCATCTTGTGATGTCCCTCCTCTCTGCCTTTCATTTGGCATCACCCCACGACAGCATGACTGAGATCAGAATCTCTCCTGTGTGAATGAAGCCACCTCCCAAAATGCTGTGCCATCCATTGGACCGCTGTGCTAACAACTTCAAACGAGAGTGGGTAATATGTCCTTACTATACAGTACAAATGCACACGAGGCCCATACTAGAGAGAAGGTCACTCTGTGACCAGTCCTTTATTAGCCAGCACTGAAGTGGAGAAGATGGGTGGAGCTTCCCCTTTTATACCTGAAAGTCCAGGTTAGGAGTGTATCCCACAAGTTCACCACTTAGTGGTCAGTGTTCTCACAGTGTACAACTTAGGTCAGTTTATACATGGATTACAATGACAGTAGACTACATTACATCACCTCCCCCCCAAGGCCTTATTGGGATCACAGGTTAAGTCTCTCTGGTGCTTTACACTCCCTTGTAGAGCGCCTGAGTTGGGGCTTCGGTTGTTGGGCGCTGGCCTGAGTGTCTGCTGTTTGCGGTACCTTAGGCCTGTCCGGACTGCCCACAGTGACTGGGCTCTCCTCCATTTGATTCTGGTGTTCGGTCACTTGTGGTGGAGTGAACTCTACATTGTGTTCTTCCTCTGCTTCTCCTATGGGGTTGCTGAACCTCCTTTTTGTTTGATCCATGTGTTTGCGCCAGATTTGTCCATTGGTAAGTTTAACTACCAGAATCTTATTTCCCTCTTTGGCAATCACAGTGCCTGCGAGCCATTTGGGCAAAGACAGGGTCATTGACATCAATATATCGTGCCCTCGCATTACCGTCATTGTGACCAGCGCCTGCTCTCAACAATTTCTTTCATGGTAGGGTATATAAGGGATAACCTGGTTTTAAGCGTCTTTTTCATTAGCAGCTCTGCGGGTGGAACCCCTGTGAGCAAGTGTGGTCGGGATCTATTAGCCAACAGGAGGCGTGATAAGCGGCTTTGTAGGGACCCCCCTTGGATTCTGAGCTTCCCCTGTTTGATTATCTGCACTGCTCGTTCTGCCTGGCCTTTTGAGGCCGGCTTGAACGGTGCCGTTCTGACATGGTTGATACCATTTCCTGCCATGAAGTCCTAGAATTCAATGCTTGTAAAGCACGGGCCATTGTCACTGACCAAGACGTCCGGTAGACCATGGGCGGCGAGCATTGCCCGTAGACTTTCTACCGTGGCAGAGGATGTGCTTGAATTGAGAATGTCACACTCGATCCATTTGGAGTAGGCGTCTACTACAACCAAAAAAATTTTTCCCATGAAAGGACCTGCGTAGTCCACATGGCTTGGCGGGCCAGGACCAGGGGCTAAGGGGGGCATCCCTGGGCACATTGCCAGCTGGGCACATGTGTTGAACCTGCGAACACAAAGTTCCAGATCTGCATCTATCCCTGGCCACCAAACGTGTGACCTTCATCATGACAATGCCCGGGTGCTCATTGTGGAGTTCTCGGATAAACACCTCTCTGCCCATCTGGGGCATGACTACTCAGTTTCCCCATAATAGGCAATCGGCCTGAATCGAGAGTTCATCCTTGCGCCTGTGAAATGGTTTAAATTCCTCAGGGCATGCCACATACGTGGCTGCCCAGTCCCCATTCAGGACACATTTCTTGACTAAAGACAGTAGCGGGTTTCTATTTGTCCAGACTTTGATCTGACGGGCTGTCACGGGTGAGCCTTTGCTTTCGAAAGCTTCAACAGCCATGACCTTCCCAGCAGCATGCTTGGTTGTCCCCTCGGTGGTGGCTAGTGGGAGCCTGCTGAGTGCATCGGCGCAGTTTTCAGTGCCCAGTCTGTGCCGAATTGTATAGTCATAGGCGGCTAACGTGAGTGCCCACCTCTGTATGCGGGCCGACGCATTTGCATTTGTAGCCTTGTTGTCGGCCAAAAGGGACATTAGGGGTTTGTGATCTGTCTCCAGCTCAAATTTCCTGCCAAACAGGTACTGGTGCATTTTTTTTGCTGCATATACACATGCAAGTGCTTCCTTTTCTACCATCCCGTAGCCCCTTTCTGCCTGGGACAGACTTCTGGAGGCATAAGCTACCGGCTGTAACTGACCCTTGGCATTAACATGCTGCAACACATACCCGACCCCATAGGATGATGCATCGCACGTTAAAATAAGTTTCTTACATGGGTCATATAGCGTTAACAGATTGTTGGAGCATAACAAATTGCGCGCTCTGTCAAAAGCCCTGTCCCCCCAGACCCATTCGCGACCTTTGCGTAGGAGCACGTGTAGCGGCTCTAACAGCATGCTCAATTTGGGAAGAAAGTTAACAAAATAGTTCAGGAGCCCCAGGAACGAAAGCAGCTCCATCGTGTTACGGGGTCTGGGTGCTCTCTGGATCGCTTCCGTTTTGGACGCAGTAGGTCTGATCCCGTCTGCTGCTACCCTCATCCCCAAGAATTCTACCTCTGGAGCTAGAAAGACGCACTCCGCCTTTTTCAGTCGCGGACCTACCCGGTCCAGTCTGCGTAGCACCTCCTCCAGGTTGTGGAGGTGTTCTTCAGTATCGCAACCCGTGATGAGGATGTCGTCTTGAAAAACCACCGTCCCTGGAATCGACATGAGGAGACTTTCTATGTTTCGTTGAAAGATTGTGGCGGCCGATCGAGTCCCGAACTGACATCTGTTGTACTCAAACAAACCCTTGTGTGTCGTGATGGTGGTCGCCAGCTCCTGGGTCATGTAAGCTGAGGTCGGGTCCAATTTTGAAAAAAGTTTGCCACCGGATAGCGTTGCAAAGAGGTCCTCCGCTCTCTGTAGCGGGTGCTGGTCGTGGAGTGTCACCCAATTGATGGTGGCCTTGTAATCACCACATATCCTGACCGAACCACCCGCCTTGAGCACCGGCACAATCGGGCTCGCCCAGTCACTGAATTCGACTGGCGAGATGATCCCTTCCCTCAGCAGGCGGTCCAATTCGTCTTCTATCTTTTCCCGCATCACGTACGGCACCGCTCTGGCCTTGAGGTGTACTGGCCTGGCGTCTGGGTTTATGTGAATCGCTACCTTGGTCCCCATGAAAGTGCCAATGCCGGGTTGAAATAGTGAGTCAAATTTGTCCAGGACCTGTGCGCATGATATTCGCTCCACAGAAGAAATTGCACTGACATCGCCCAATTTCCAGTTCATGACAGCCAGCCAACTCCTCCCCAGCAGTACGGGACCGTCCCCCGGGACAATCCAGAGTGGCAACCTGTTCTCCGAATCTTTGTGGGTCACGACTACTGTGGCGCTGCCGAGCACCGGAATGATCTCCTTTGTATATGTCCGTAGCTGTGCGTCAATCGGCAATAATTTTGGCCTCCTGGCCTTGGATGCCCACAACTTGTCGAACTGTTTGATTCTCATCAGGGACTGGCTGGCACCCGTGTCTAGCTCCATTGATTCCTTGGTGCCATTGAGGAGCACTTTCATCATTATCGGTGGCATCCTCGTATATGAACTGTATATGTGCTCCACATGAACTCGCTGAACTTCAGCTTCCAGTGATTTCCTCCAGTGTCCATTTGGCCTCGTAGGGCTAACATCAGGCCCGTCCTCCTCGTACATCAACCTGGCTGCAGGCTTCCTGCACATACGTGCCAAGTGACCGCTGACGTTGCAATTTCTGCAGGTATATTGCTGATACCTGCAAACTCTGGCTGGGTGTTTGCCTCCATACCTCCAGCATGAGCCATTGTTGGAAACAAAAGGTCCATTACCAGTCGATCGTCTCTGACTGCCTCTGTAACTGTCCTTAAGTGCACCATTGACAGGTGTTGATGGCCCCATTACTGTCCACATTGTCCCTTAAGATGTCATGAATCGCTGTTCAGCTGGCCATTGTCTCTGTTGAATTCCCCCTTTGGGTTCGACTACTTGCTCGGGCATGTCCAATTGCCCTTGTCTGTCTGGAGAACTATATGCCGAGTTAATAATGGTGACTCCCTGTCCATTTGCTGCATTTAAACGAAGAATTTTGTCAACATCATTCTGGTCTCTTCCTCCCCTGAGATAAATGTCTGGGCCATCAAAGCCGCCATTTCCAGGGTCAAGTCTTTGGTCACAGTCAGTTTCCTGAAAACCCCAGTGTGTCTGATGCCTTCAATAAAAAAGTCTCGCAGCATCTCCGCTCTGCATGCATCTGGGAACTTACATAGGCTCGCCAGTCGCCGGAGGTCTGCCACGCAGTCTGGAACGCTTTGCCCTTCTTGCCGCCGGTGCGTGTAAAACCGGTATCTCGCCACATGCATGCTGTGCGCCGGTTTAAAGTGTTCCTAGATCAACTTACTGAGCTCTTCAAAAGTCTTGTCCGCCAGCTTCTCTGGCACTGGAAGTTCCTTCATCAGGGAGTACGTCCTGGATCCACAAACCGTCAGGAGATGAGCCCTGTGTTTGTCGGCCGAATCCTGTCCCAGCCATTCCTCAGTGACGAAACTTTGCTGTAGTCTCTCAATAAAATCGTCCCAATCATCACCAATACAGTACCTCTCGTCTGTGCTGCTAGTGGCATGCTCGTGTGGTTTAAATCTCAGTTTCTCGTCGCCAATAATATGTCCTTACTATACAGTACAAATGCACACGAGGCCCATACTAGAGAGAAGGTCATTCTGTGACCAGTCCTTTATTAGCCAGCACTGAAGTGGAGAAGATGGGTGGAGCTTCCCCTTTTATACCTGAAAGTCCAGGTTAGGAGTGTCTCCCACAAGTTCACCACCTAGTGGTCAGTGTTCTCACGGTGTACAACTTAGGTCAGTTTATACATGGATTACAATGACAGTAGTATACATGACAGTGGGCACGATCTGCAATAAGACAATCAAGAAATTAATCTTGTAATTTCCAAGCTGTTATGAGTTCCCTGCAGTTAGTATGACTAGGTAGGAGCAGGGCCCAGCCGAATAACTTTGAGCAACAGTAAAAGAGGGCGATTTCTCGTTTTGTATTCAAGTCAACTTATTCATTAAAATCAACAACAGGAGGAATTTTACCTCTTAAGATATCTAGAGTATGGGAAGTAAGACTTCATAGTCAATAATAGCAGCGCGTGGTGGTTTGGAGGTCATTTCAAGTTTTTTTTTATTCGTTCCTAGGATGTGAGGGTCATTGGCAAGGCCAGCATTTATTGCCCATCCCCAGAAGTTGGTGGTGAGCTGCCTTCTTGAACCGATGCAATCCATATGGTGAAGGAACACCAACAGTTAGGGAGGAAGTTCCAAGATTTTGGCGCAGCGACGATGAAGGAACGGTGATATATTTCCAAGTCAGGATGGTATGTGACTTGGTGGGGACCTTGCAGGTGATGGTGTTCCCATGCGCCCGCAATCAAGCAGCCCGCTTGATTGGTACACCATCCACCACCTTAAACATTCACACCCTCCACCATCAGTGCACTGTGGCTGCAGTGTGTACCATCTACAAGATGCACTGCAGCAACTCGCAAAGGCTTCTTCAGCAGCACTTCCCAAACCCGTGACCTCTAACTCCTAGAAAGGTAGAAACATAGAAACATAGAAAATAGGTGCAGGAGTAGGCCATTCGGCCCTTCGAGCCTGCACCACCATTCAAAAAGATCATGGCTGATCATTCACCTCAGTACCCCTTTCCTGGTTTCTCTCCGTACCCCTTGATCCCTTTAGCCGTAAGGGCCATATCTAACTCCCTCTTGAATATATCTAACGAACTGGCATCAACAACTCTCTGCGGTAGAGAATTCCACAGGTTAACAACTCTCTGAGTGAAGAAGTTTCTCCTCATCTCGGTCGTAAATGGCTTACCCCTTATCCTTAGACTGTGACCCCTGGTTCTGGACTTCCCCAATATCGGGAACATTCTTCCTGCATCTAACCTGTCCAGTCCTGTCAGAATTTTATATGTTTCTATGAGAACCCCTCTCATTCTTCGAAACTCCAGTGAATATAGGGCCAGTCGATCCAGTCTCTCCTCATATGTCAGTCCTGCCATCCTGGGAATCAGTCTGGTGAACCTTCGCTGCACTCCCTCAATAGCAAGAACGTCCTTCTTCAGATTAGGAGACCAAAACTGAACACAATATTCCAGGTGTGGCCTTACCAATTGCAGTAAGACCTCCCTGCTCCTATGCTCAAATCCCCTAGCTATGAAGGCTATTTGCCTTCTTCACCACCTGCTGTACCTGCATGGCAACCTTCAATGACTGATGTACCATGACACCCAGGTCTCGTTGCACCTCCCCTTTTCCTAATCTGCCGCCATTCAGATAATATTTTGCCTTCATGTTTTTGCCACCAAAACCTCACATTTATCCACATTATATTGCATCTGCCATGCATTTGCCCACTCACCTCACCTGTCCAAATCACCCTGGAGCCTCTTAGCATCCTCACAGCTCACACCGCCACACGGTTTAGTGTCATCTGCAAACTTGGAGATATTACACTCAATTCCTTCATCTAAATTATTGATGTATATTGTAAATAGCTGGGGTCCCAGCACTGAGCCCTGCGGCACCCCACTAGTCACTGCCTGCCATTCTGAAAAGGACCCGTTTATCCTGAAGCCCTGCTTCCTGTCTGCCAACCAGTTCTCTATCCATGTCAATACATTATCTCCAATACCATGTGCTTTAATTTTGCACACCAATCTCTTGTGTGGTACTTTGTCAAAAGCCTTTTGAAAGTCCAAATACACCACACCCACTGGTTCTCCCTTGTCCACTCTACTAGTTACATCTTCAAAAAATTCTAGACGATTTGTCAAGCATGATTTCCCTTACATAAATTCATGCTGACTTGGACCGATCCTGTCACTGCTTTCCAAATGCGCTGCTATTTCATCTTTAATAATTGATTCCAACATTTTCCCCACTACTGATGTCAGGCTAACCGGTCTATAATTCCCCGTTTTCTCTCTCCCTCTTTTTTTAAACAGTGGTGTTATATTTGTTCCCCTCCAGTCCATAGGAATTGATCCAGAGTCGATAGACTGTTGGAAAATGATCACCAATGCATCCACTATTTCTAGGGCTACTTCCTTAAGCACTCTGGGCTGCAGACTATCAAGCCCTGGAGATTTATCGGCCTTCAATCCCATCAATTTCCCTAACACAATTTCTTGACTAATAAGGATTTCCTTCAGTTCCACCTTCATGCTAGACCCTTGGTCCCCTAGTATTTCCAGAAGGTTATTTGTGTCTTCCTTCGTGAAGACAGAACCAAAGCATTTGTTCAATTGGTCTGCCATTTTTTTGTTCACCATTATAAATTCATCTGATCCTGACTGCAAGGGACCCACGTTTGTCTTCACTAATCTTTTTCTCTTCACATATCTATAAAAGCTTTTGCAGTCAATTTTTAGGTTCCCAGCAAGCTTCCTCTCATACTCTATTTCCCCATCCTAATTAAACCATTTGTCCTCCTCTGCTGAATTCTAAATTTCTCCCAGGCCTCAGGTTTGCTGCGTTTTCTGGCCAGTTTATATGCCTCTTCCTTGGATTTAACACTCTCCTTAATTTCCCTTGTTAGCCACGGTTGAGCCACCTGCCCCGTTTTATTTTTACTCCAGACAGGGATGTACAATTGTTGAAGTTCATCCATGTGATCTTTAAATGTTTGCCATTGCCTATCCACCATCAACCCTTTAAGTATCATTTGCCAGTGTATTCTAGCCAATTCACGTCTCATACCATCAAAGTTACATTTCCTTAAGTTCAGGACCCTAGTCTCGGAATTAACTGTGTCATTCTCCATCTTAATAAAGAATTCTACCATATTATGGTCACTCTTCACCAAGGAGCCTCGCATAACAAGATTGCTAGTTAGTCCTTTCTCATCACACATCACCCAGTCGAAGATGGCCAGCCCTCTGGTTGATTCCTCGACATATTGGTCTAGAAAACCATCCAGAAGGACAAGGGCAGCAGGCGCATGGGAGCACCATCCCCTGAAAGTTTCCCTCCAAGTCACACATGCTCCTGACTTGGAAATACATCACCATTCCTTTATCGTGGCTGGGTCAAAATCCTGAAACTCCCTCCCTAACAGCACCATGGGAACACCTTCACCACATGGATTGCAGCGGTTCAAGAAGGTGATATGATCTGAAATTGTTAAGCTCAATGATGGCTGTAAAGTGCCTAAGCGAAAGATACTGTTCCCCTAGCTTGCGTTGAGCTTCATTAGAACAGTGTAGGAGGCCAAGGACAGAGATGTCAGAGTGGGAGCGGGGTCGTGAATTAAAGTGACAGACGATCGGAAGCTCGGTGTCAGGCTTGCGGACTGAACGGAGGTGTTCTGCAAAGTGGTCACCCAATCTACGCTTGGTCTCCCCAATGTAGAGGAGACCGCATCGTCAACAGCGAATACAGTATACTAAATTGAAAGAAGTACAAGTAGATCACTGTTTCACCTGGAAGGGGTGTTTGGAGCCTGGATAGTGGGAAGGGAGGAGGTAAAAGAGCAGGTGTTGCATCTCCTGTGCTTGCACGGGAAGGTGCTGTGGGGAGGGGAGGGGATGCTGGGGGTGACTGCGGAATGGACCAGGGTGTCGCGGAGGGAGTGGTCCCTTTGGAATGTTGAGAGGGGAGGGGAGGGGAAGATGTGATTGGTGGTGGGATCACACTGGAGGTGGTGGAAATGGGAACATAGTTACAGAGGAACAAAAGTAGGCCATTTAGCCCCTTGACCTGTTCCACATGATGAAGGATATTCCGTTGAACGTGGAGGCTGGTCAGGTGGGAAGGTGAGGTCAAGGGGAACCCTGTCATGGTTCTGGGAGGGAGGGGAAGGTGTGAGAGCAGAAGGATGGGAAATGTGAAGAACATGGTCGAGGGGCCCGTCATCCACAGGGTGGAGTGGATTCCTCATTTGAGGAAAAAAGGAAGATACATCGGAAGCACGAGTGTGGAAGTTGGCATTGTCAGAACAGCTGGGATGGAGAATGGAATAGAGTCTTTTTCAGGAAGTGGGGTGGGAGGAAGTGTAGACAATGTAGCGGTAGGAGTGGGTGGGCCTATAGTAGATATTAGTCGACAGCCTATCCCCAGAAATGGAGATAGAGAAGTCAAGGAAGATACGGGAAGGATTGGAGATGGACCATCTAAAGGTGAGGGAAAGGTAGCAATTGGAAGCAAACTTGATGAAATTTACCAATTTGGGACGAAAGTAGAAAATGGCACCGATACAGTCTTCAATGCACCGGAAAAAGAGGTGAGGAAGAGATCCTGAGTAGGACTGGAACAGAGAATGTTCCATATATCCGACAAAAAGGGAGGCATAGCTTGGACCCATATGGGTACCCATAGCACCACCTTTTATTTGGAGGAAGTGAGTGGAATCTGTTATGTATGAAGAAAGAGTCTGACTGGATACTGTGAGCTCAAAGTAAAGTGTGACCTTAGTCTTTTGTTGCAGGTCTCCAGAGTGCCTCTCCAACCTGTGAGGCCTCCTTAAGTACCTGTGCTCCCAAGGATTATGGGATCCCTTGGGACTCCAGGGGATGAGCCCTCTGGTGGCTATACAGGGTATATACAAGTTTACATATATAACAACACTCCCCCTCCACCCCCCAAAGTCAACAGTGTAACTATTTACAAGGTGAGTCGATCTGGGGCCCTTCTTGCCGTGGTTGATCGTCTCGGTGCAAATACTGGTATTGGTGAATCATCTGTTGGGCCTTCACTGGGCTGCTGTGCAGCTGGCCTTGCTGGGCTGCCTGGTGTGGTGAGTGCTGCTGGGCTGCTGTGGATGATAGGTTCTGCTTTGTGGCAAACCGTGGTGCCGGTTGCCACTGGTGTGTATGTTGGGGGGTCAAAGAAGGTAGGGTTCAAAATGGGTTGCTCAGGATCGTCCATGAATCTGAGTTTGATTTGGTCCAAGCGTTTCCGGTGAATTAGTCCATTTGAGAGTTTGACCCGGAGCACCCTGCTCCCCTCTTTGGCCACGACAGTGCCGGGAAGCCACTTGGGACCTTGTCCATAATTCAATACAAATACAGGATCATTGATTTCAATCTCGCGTGACACATTTGCGCTATCATGGTATGTACTTTGTTGAAGCCACCTGCTCTCTACCTGTTCAAGTAGATCAGGGTGAACTAACGAGAGCCTTGTCTTAAGTGCCCTTTTCATGAGCAGTTCAGCAGGTGGGATCCCAGTGAGTGAGTGGGATCTCGTGCGGTAGCTAAGCAGGACTCGGGATAGGCGAGTCTGCAGTGAGCCTTCCGTTACCATCTTCAAGCCCTGCTTGATGGTTTGCACTGCTCTCTCTGCCTGACCATTGGATGCTGGTTTGAACGGGGCAGATGTAACATGTTTCATCCCGTTACGGGTCATGAATTCTTTGAACTCGGCGCTGATAAAACATGGCCCATTGTCGCTCACAAGTACATCGGGCAGGCCGTGCGTGGCAAACATGGCCCGCAAGCTTTCAGTGGTGGCAACGGATGTGCTTGTCAACTTTATCTCACATTCAATCCATTTGGAGTATGCATTTACAACCACAAAGAACATTTTACCCAAGAACGGACCTGCATAGTCGACATGGACCCTAGACCACGGTTTGGAGGGCCAAGACCATAAACTTAGTGGCGCTTCCCTGGGTGCATTGCTTAACTGTGAGCATGTGTTACATCTGTAAACGCAGGACTTTAAGTCCGCATCGATACCAGGCCACCACACGTGGGATCTGGCTATCGCTTTCATCATTACGATGCCTCTGTGGGTACTGTGGAGGTCACAAATGAAGGTCTCTCTGCCCTTCTTGGGGACCACTACCCGATTGCCCCACAGAAGGGAGTCTGCCTGTTCAGACATTTCATCTTTGCGCCGCTGGTACGGCTTTATCTCTTACTGCATCTCCACTGGGACACTGGACCAGCTCCCAGGAAGCACACAGCTTTTAACTAGGGACAGTAAGGGTCCTGGCTCATCCAGGTTCTGATCTGTCGGGCTGTGACGGGTGATTTCTCACTCTCAAATGCTTCCATAACCATGACTAAATCTGTGGGCTGTGCCATTTCCACCCCCGTGGTGGGCAATGGCAGCCTGCTGAGAGCATCGTCACAGTTTTCTGTGGCGGATGGCGTAGTTGTATGTGGACAACGTGAGCGCCCATCTCTGGATGCGGGCCGATGTATTAGTATTTATCCCCTTACTCTCAGAAAACAGGGATATAAGTGGCTTATGGTCAGTTTCCAATTCAAATTTGAGCCCAAACAGATATTGATGCATTTTCTTTACCCGTAGACACACGCTAATGCTTCTTTTTCAATCATGCTGTAGTCTCTCTCAGGTTTAGACAGACTTCTGGATGCATAAGCAACCGGTTGCAGTTTCCCAAAATCATTAGTTTGTTGCAATACACACCCGACGCCATACGACGACGCATCACATGCTAGTAACAAACGCTTACATGGATCATACAACACAAGCAATTTGTTTGAGCATAACAATTTCCTAGCTTTTACAAAGACATTTTCTTGGCTTTTGCCCCATACCCATTCGTCCCCTTTACGCAGTAAGGCGTGCAGTGGTTCTAGCAGTGTGCTGAGACCTGATAAGAAGTTACCAAAGTAGTTCATGAGTCCTAGAAACAACCGCAGCTCCTGTGGCCTCGTAAAGTAAAGTGTGACCGTAGTCTTTTGTTGCAGGTCTCCAGAGTGCCTCTCCAACCTCTGAGACCTCCTTAAATACCTGTGCTCCCAAGGGATTTTGGGATCCCTTGGGACTCCAGGGGATGAGCCCTCTGGTGGCTGTACAGGGTATATGCAAGTTTACATATATAACAGAGTCAAAGGAGAAGTTGTTCAATCTGAGAACAAGTTCAGCCAGGTGGAGGAGGTTGGTGGTGGATGGGGCTGGTTGAGCCTCTGTTCAAGGAAGAATCAGAGGACCCTCAGGCCATTCTAGTGGGGGATGGAGGTGTAGGTAGATTGGGCATCCATAGTGAAAAAGAGACCGGTAATGCCAGGAAGCTGGAAACTGTTAAAGTGGTGGAAGGCGTCAGAGGAATCGCAACTGTAGGTGGGAAGAGACTGGACTAGTGGAGAAAAAATAGAGTCGAGGTTGGAAAAAATCAGTTCCGTGGGACAAGAGCAGGCTGAAATGATGGGTCTACTGGATAGTCTGTTTGTGGATCTTGGGAAGGAGGTAGAAGGGGGCTGTGCGGGGTTGAGGGACTTTGAGGTTGGAAGCCATGGAGGTAAGATCTCCAGAGAAGGTGAGATCAGTGTCAGTCTGGGAAATGGTGGCTTGGTATTCGATGGTGGTCCAGGAAGTGGTAGGACGAGGTCTCAGAGAATTGGCACTCAACCTTTGCAAGGTAGAGGTCGGTTCGCCAAACAACAACAGCTCCGCCCTTGTCAGCAGGTTTAATGACTAAGTCAGGGTGTGGACTCGAGAGAACGGAGTGCTGCAGGATCAGAGGGAGGTAGGTTAGAGTGAGCGGAGTAGAAAAGTTGAGATGGGAGATGTCATGCCGACACTTCCTAATTAAAAGATCTGGAGAGGGATCCAAGAAAGACAATTCTGAAGACGGGAGAAAGGGTCCGCTGTGCAGGATGAAGACTCCTGGCCAAAGAAGTGGGCACGGAGGCAAAGGCAACGTTGAGGTGGGAGTGTGAGGGGATAGAAACATAGAAACATAGAAAATAGGTGCAGGAGTAGGCCATTCGGCCCTTCTAGCCTGCACCGCCATTCAATGAGTTCATGGCTGAACATTCAACTTCAGTACCCCATTCCTGCTTTCTCGCCATACCCCTTGATCCCCCTAGTAGTAAGGACCTCATCTAACTCCTTTTTGAATATATTTAGTGAATTGGCCTCAACAACTTTCTGTGGCAGAGAATTCCACAGGTTCACCACTCTCTGGGTGAAGAAGTTCCTCCGCATCTCGGTCCTAAATGGCTTACCCCTTATCCTTAGACTGTGACCTCTGGTTCTGGACTTCCCCAACATTGGGAACATTCTTCCTGCATCTAACCTGTCTAACCCCGTCAGAATTTTAAACGTTTCTATGAGGTCCCCTCTCATTCTTCTGAACTCCAGTGAATACAAGCCCAGTTGATCCAGTCTTTCTTGATAGGTCAGTCCCGCCATCCCGGGAATCAGTCTGGTGAACCTTCGCTGCACTTCCTCAATAGCAAGAATGTCCTTCCTCAGGTTAGGAGACCAAAACTGTACACAATACTCCAGGTGTGGCCTCACCAATGCCCTGTACAACTGTAGCAACACCTCCCTGCCCCTGTACTCAAATCCCCTTGCTATGAAGGCCAACATGCCATTTGCTTTCTTAACCGCCTGCTGCACCTGCATGCCAACCTTCAATGACTGATGTACCATGACACCCAGGTCTCTTTGCACCTCCCCTTTTCCTAATCTGTCACCATTCAGATAATAGTCTGTCTCTCTGTTTTACCACCAAAGTGGATAACCTCACATTTATCCACATTATACTTTGCTGAGGATTGATCATTCGGGGTCAGGGAGAGGAAGATCAGAGGGGAAAGTGAAAACACGGCAAAGGGTGAGATTGGAAGGAGGGATCGGGTCAGAGGAAAAAATAAAGGGGACGAAGGATCCGGAGGGGTGTTGGGGAGTTCTCTAGTGAATTTTCTACGCATGCCTATCATCCAAATGCAATTAATTGAAGAATGCCACTGTTATTGTTCATATAGCACTGCATCGGCCTGTGTGATATGTGCTTTGCATGTCATGTTCAAATTTAAATCAAGTCCATAATGACTGCAGATTCAGTTAGTGTCAAGCAAACTAGAACTCGCAGTCATAAATAATCCTTTTTGATATTTGAGTTAAGATGCACCATTGAATTTTGGTGCAAAATATACTTTTTTTTAAATGATAAAATTGTCCTTTGGGCAACATGTATGGCAAAGTACTGATATAATAGATTTTAATTTAACAATTCAAAAACTAATTTCAGACTCAGTTGGTGACAACTTAAATGAAGGCTTCAAAGAGTTTCAGTCAGTGATTCTAACAAGATGCAGATCATCTTTGACATCATTTGAATGCAGAAGTAAATGTTGATTTATGAATTGTTAGCCCTCAGTTACAAACAACAAAAAAGTTGGAATTAGAGGAACTGGGATTTCATTTAATTCCTTAAGACCCTCTGCTGATTCGATTCACGTATAATAGAGCAAAAAGCAAAAGACTGCGGATGCTGGAAATCTGAAATGAAAACAGAATGCTGGAAAACCCTCAGCAGGTCAGGCGGCACCTGCGGAGCGAGGAAGGTCGGCTAAACATTTTAGATCAATGGGCCTTTGTCAGAAACGGATCATGCTACAGATGAACAGTTTATAAGGAGCAGCAGGGCAGGGGAGAAGGGGCTGGGGAGAAAAATAAGTACATACACAAGAACAGAAAAAGAATGATCGGCAAATTGGTTCAGTAGAGAACAGGAAATGATGAAATGATAGAAGTGACAGCACGCAACACAAAAGGAGACACGATGAGAGAATGTAGAGAAATAAATTATATATACATCACCCATGGTGTCAGCTGTGGCTCAGTGGGTAGCACTCTTGCCTCTGAGTTGGAAGGTTGTGGGTTCACGTCCCACTCCAGAAGCTTGAGCACATAATCTAGGCTGACACTCCAGTGGGGAGTGCAGCACTGTCGGAGGTGCTGTCTTTCACATTAGATGGTAAACGCTGGCCCCATTTGCTCTCTCAGGTGAATGTAAAAGATCTCACGGCACTATTTCGAAGAAGAGCAGAGGAGTTATCCCCGGTGTTCTGAACAATAATTATTCTTCAACCAACAGCACTGAAACCAATTATCTGTTCATTATTTCATTGCTGTTGGTGGGACCTGGCTGTGTGCAAATTGGCTCCCTACATTACAACAGGAACTAAACTTCAAAAATACTTCATTATCTGTAAAGTGCTTTGGGACATAATGGGACTAAAGGTGGATAAGTCACCTGCAGAGATAGTGGATGCATTGGTTGTAATCTACCAAAATTCCCTGGATTCTGGGGCGGTCCCAGCAGTTTGGAAAACCGCAAATGTAACAACCCTATTTAACAAAGGAAGCAGACAAAAAGCAGGAAACTATAGACCAGTTAGCCTAACATCTGTCGTTAGGAAAATGCTGGAGTCCATTATTAAGGAAGCAATAGCAGGACATTTGGAAAAGCATGATTTTATGAAAGGGAAATCATGTTTGACATATTTGCTGGAGTTCTTTGAGGATGTAACGAGTAGGGTGGAAAGGGGAACCAGTGGATGTGGTGTATTTGGATTTCCAGAAGGCATTTGATAAGGTGCCACATAAAAGGTTACTGCACAAGATAAAAGTTCACTGGGTTGGGGGTAATATATTAGCATGGCTAGAGGATTGGCTAACTAACGGAAAACAGAGAGTCGGGATAAATGGGTCATTTTCCGGTTGGCAAACAGTAAGTAGTGGGGTGCCGCAGGGATCGGTGCTGGGTCCTCAACTATTTACAATCTATATTCATAACTTGGATGAAGGGACCGAGTGTAATGTAGCCAAGTTTGCTGATGATACAAAGATGGGTGGGAAAGCAAATTGTGAGGAGAACACAAAAAATATGCAAAGATATATAGACAGGCTAAGTGAGTGGGCAAAAATTTGGCAGATGGAGTATAATGTGGGAAAATGTGAGGTTATCCACTTTGGCAAAAAAAATAGAAAAGCAAATTATAATTTAAATGGAGAAAAATTGCAAAGTGCTGCAATACAGAGGGGCCTGGGGGTATTTGTGAATGAAGCACAAAAAGTTAGTATACAGGTACAGCAAGTAATCAGGAAGGCAAATGGAATGTTGGCCGTTATTGCAAGGGGGATAGAGTTATAAAAGCAGAGAAGTCCTTCCACTACTGTGCATTTTTATAGGCCTTCGGGATCGAGGAAGACTTGCTTCCGCTCTTAAAATGAGTTCTTAGGTGGCTGAACAGTCCAATACGAGAACCACAGTCTCTGTCACAGGTGGGACAGATACTTGTTGAGGGAAGGGATGGGTGGGACTGGTTTGCCGCACGCTCTTTCCGCTGCCTGCACTTGATTTCTGCATGCTCTCGGCGATGAGACTCGAAGGGCTCATTGCCCTCTCGGATGCACTTCCTCCACTGAGGGCTGTCTTTGGCCAGGGACTCCCAGGTGTCAGTGGGGATGTTGCACTTTATCAGGGAGGCTTTGAGGGTGTCCATGTAACGTTTCCTCTGCCTACCTTTGGCTCGTTTGCCATGAAGGAGTTCCGAGTAGAACGTTTGCTTTGGGAGTCTCGTGTCTACTGTGTAGGGTATTGGTGAAGCTACAACTAGAATAGTGCGTACAGTTTTGGTCTCTGCATTTAAGAAAGGACATACTTGCATTGGAGACTGTTCAGAGAAGGTTCACTAGGTTGATTCCGGAGATGAGGGGGTTTACTTATGAAGATAGATTGAGTAGGTTGGGCCTATACTCATTGGAGTTTAGAAGAATGAGAGGTAATCTTATCGAAACATATAAGATTATGAGGGGGCTCAAGGTGGATGCAGAGAGGATATTTCCATTCATAGGGGAAACTAAAACTAGGGGACATAGTCTCAGAAAAAGGGGCCACTGATTTAAAACTGAGATGAGGAGGAATTTCTTCTCTATGGAATTCTCTGCTCCAGAGAGCTGTGGAAGCTGGATCATCAAATATATTTAAGGCAGAGATAGAAGGATTTTTGAGCGATAAGGGGGTCAAGGGTTATGGGGAGCGGGCGGGGAAGTGGAGCTGAGTCCATTATCAGATCAGCCATGATCTTATTGAATGGCGGAGCAGGCTCGAGGGGCCAAATGGCCTACTCCTGTTCCTATTTCTTATGTTCCTATGTTCTTATGTTCTGAAAGGTGCTGTATAAATGTAAGTTCTTTATATAGAATCCTTTACACACTATGTTAAACTAGTAGAGAAATCAGATCAATCATTCTGAACTTTCAACCTCCACTCCCTTCTCCCCACTGTATACTGCAAAGGATATCAACTGCACACCGTGTACTAAACCTTCATGGACATTGGATACATTCACATTCTACGAGATCAGTGGAAACATTACAATAAAACAAAACGGGCTAGAAAATCGTCCATTCAGCGCCTCTCCGTAGCACCAGCTAAAATGCCGGCCGCTGCTCATTTGGCAGCTGATGGCAGATCCCACAGCGGCTGCCGTTTTTGTCACTGCCTAGCCTAGCGCCATGCAGAAAAAAATGGCAGCGTTGTGACGTGACGTCAATCGGCGTGCAACATCATCATCATCATAGGCAGTCCCTCGAAATCGAGGAAGACTTGCTTCCGTTCTAGAAGTGAGTTCTTAGGTGACTGTACAGTCCAATACGGGAATTACAGTCTCTGTCGCAGGTGGGACAGACAGTGGTTGAAGGAAAGGGTGGGTGAGGAGTCTGGTTTGCCGCACGCTCCTTCCGCTGCCTGCGCTTGTTTTCTGCATGCTCTTGGCTGCGAGACTCGAGGTGCTCAGCGCCCTCCCAGATGCTCTTCCTCCACTTAGGGCGGTCTTAGGCCAGGGACTCCCAGGTGTCAGTGGGGATGTTGCATTTTATCAAGGAGGCTTTGAGGGTGTCCTTGAAACATTTCCTCTGCCCACCTGGGGATCGTTTGCCGGGTAGGAATTCTGAGTAGAGCGCTTGTTTTGGGAGTCTTGTGTCGGGCATGCGAACAATGTGGCTCGCCCAGTGGAGCTGGTCGAGCGTGGTCAGTGCTTCGATGCTGGGCATGTTGGCTGATTGAGACTTAATGTCACCATTGCGAACTTCTACCCTGGAGCTGAATTCTGCGCTGGGTCCTAAACACGCCAGGTAGGCTGACAGTGGCAATGTCAGCATCTCTGTAAGGGATACACAAATCTTTTAGTTTAAGTTTGGATTTAAGCTGTTGGTGCAGATTTCAGGTAGGTAAATGATTGAGGGGGGCGGAGCCATGAATTGAGCAGTGTATGAGGCTCGTGTGAGGTGGGAGACGGCTTTTGAAGATGCATTCACTGACCTTGACCAGTGGTCAGAGGTCTTAAGCTTCTTTGGGCATTGGAACCAGGTGGTGGGGGTGACACTGATGGCAGTGGCGGCCTCGGTGATGTGGTCCAACATCGTTCTTTTGGGGGGGCCTCCTGGCCCCTGTGGGTAGAGAATCTCTCTTGCAGTGTTGACCCTCTGCACAAAGCTGGAGTGCTGCGTGTGACCCTGGCTGCCCTTTCCCTGGCTTGCTGAGCTATTTGTGTTGGTGCTGAAGCACTTTCCCCATTTTTTGAGGTTAGTAAGGGAATTCAGCTTTAAGAGCTGAATATTCACATTTGGAACTTTTTAATGTTGAATTTTTTATTTGAAAAACAGAAAAGGCTGAAAACTGCATTATTTCTCTTCATTTTAATTTGTATTACTTCTGAGTGCATGGTCATCAACAACAACAACAACAACAACTTTTATTTATATAGCGCCTTTAACATAGTAAAATATCACAAGGCGTTTCACAGCAGTGTTATAAGACAAAACAGATAAATTTGACACTGAGCCACATAAGAAGAAATTACAGCAGATGACCAGAAGCTTGGTTAAAGAGGTAGGTTTTAAGGAGTGTCTTAAAGGAGGAAAGAGAGGTAAAGAGGGGGAGAGGTTTAGGGAGGGAGTTCCAGAGCTTAGAGCCCAAACAGCTGAAGGCAAGGCCACCGGTGGTTGAGCAGTTATAATCAGGGATGCTCAAGAGGGCAGAATTAGAAGAGCGCAGACATCGCATGGGGTTGAGAGGCTGAAAGAGATTACAGAGCTAGGGAGGGGTGACGCCATGGAGGGATTTGTAAACAAAGATGAGAATTTTGAAATCGAGGCGTTGCTTAACAGGAAGCCAATGTGGGTCAGTGAGCACAAGGGTGATGGGTAAGCGGGACTTGGTGCAAGTTAGGACATGGGCTGCCGAGTTTTGGATCACCTCTAGTTTACGTAGGGTAGAATGTGGGAGGCCAGCCAGGAATGCGTTGGAATAGTCAAGTCTGGAGGTATCAAAGACATGGATGAGGGTCTCTTTAATTCACAGCCCTTTTGATTGCCCACAAGTGCTTGCAAACTCCACAGCTTCGTTCCCAGAGCCTGCGCGAGACTCAAACGCCACTTCAAGGCGGGAACTTTGCCTCAGAGGGCTCCAACAACACCGCTAGGACGGCGTTGCACGAAAGGTAAGTGCTGCACCACCCATCTCCAGCCTCGCAGACGAATTTAATCTAGTTAGCGTTGGAACCATTTTCAGCAGCGCTTAAATATTTTAATGTACAAAAAATTATTAAAAAGACCAATGGAATATTGGCCTTTATCTCATGAGGGTGGAGTGCAAAGGGATAGAAGTTATGTACAGTTAAATAAAGCTCTGGTTACACCCCATCTGGAGTATTATGTTCAGTTCTTGGCACTGCCTCTTCATAACATATATTGGCCTTAAAGTGGGTGAAGTGCAGATTGACCAGGATGATACAGGGCTGAAATGATTAAGTTATGAGGACAGGTTGCATAGACTAGCCCTGTATTCACTTGAGTATAGGATATTAAGGGGTGATCTAATTCAGGTGTTCAAGATGATTCATGGCTTGGATAGTGTAGATAGAATCATAGAATTATAGAATAGTACAGCACAGAAGGAGGCCATTCGGCCCATCGAGTCTGTGACGGCTCTTTCGAAGAGCAATCCAGTTAGACCCACTCCCCGCTCTTTCCCCATATCCCTGCAATTTTTTTCTCCTTCAAGTATTTATTCAATTCCTTTTTGAAGGCTGCTGTTGAATCTATTTCCGCCACCATTTCTGCCAGTGCATTCCAAATCCTAACCACTCGCTGCGTATAAATATTTTTCCTCATGTTGCCTCTGGTTTTATTTGCCAATCACCTTTGAATCTGTGCCCTCTGGTTATCGACCCTTCAGCCATTGGAAACAAAAAATTCGCCAACCTTGCGACTGTTTTTTTGGCGCTATTTCGCCATTTTTGGCGAAAAACCAGTCGGCAGGAAATTCAGAGTTGTCTTGCGACAGTGGTTTTCAAGTACCGCTGGAGAGAGAGGCGCCGCAGTGCAAGATTTGAAATAGCGCTTTCGCCAAAAATTTGACTCAGCGCGCACCCGTATTTAGCGCGAAAAATACCGGCAGGTAAAAAAAGCTGCGTTGCAGCCCTTGGAGCAGTGGTAAGTATGAAGACCTGCGAAAAAGGTAAGTTAAAGTTTTTAATTTTTAATTCTTTTTCAGCGATGCGGTAGTTAAGTGTCTTGTGAATTTTTTATGACTTTTTTATTTTTTGTTTTTTGCTATTTTTTTCTGGTGTTTCCCCCCTCCCAAGGCCTCTCTCGCAGCAGTATCGGCCTCGGACTAAAGTTGTTGAGGATCGCGCTTTGTGCCGCGAATCCTCGTGCAGCACCAATTTTTACCGCTGCACAAATTGAAGCTTGAATTTTAGGCCTCGTAGTGGTAGCAAAGTGAACGCGGTATTTGTTTTCGCTAAAAACGAATTTCTAGCCCATACTCTATTTACTCTCTCTAAACCCTTCATGATTTTAAACACCTTTATCAAATCTCCTCTCAGCTTTCTCTGCTCTCAGGAGAACAACCCCAGCTTCTCCAGTCTATACACGCAACTGTAATCCCTTATCTCTGGAACCACTCTAGTAAATCTCTTCTGTACCCTCTCCAAAGTCTTCACATCCATACTAAAGTGCGATGCCCAGAGTTGGCATAACACTCCAGAATTGGGGCCAGATTTTCCCTAAAGGCTCTCAACGCCCGATTGCCCACTGAGAAGAACTGCTAACGTTTAGCGAGAAAAGCTGGCGAGAATTTCCATTTTTATGATTAAAATAAGTGAAACTGATCGCCCGGCGAGAAAATGGGCGTTGCACACTCATTGTCAGTGGTTTTCTAGACGGGTAAGTGGAAAGTTAGTAACGTGGGCGATTGTTACCGGAATGGACGGTAAGTAGTAAAATTTAGTCCGAGGCTATGGTTGGGCCTAGGGAGGGGGAAAACTTTTTTTAAAATTTCATTACAAAAAAATAAAAACATACACAGGATTCCCAAGACAGTTGTAAACTTTTACAAAAATAATTAAAGAACCTTTGACACAACTTTCTTTGCAGGGTCCCTTCCTTACTGCCCTATTTAAGCAGCTTTTACAGGGCGAGTCCCTCGGCGATCTGAACATTGGCAGTTGAGGCCAAACTTACGCCCTGGCGGTTGTTCTCGGCATTGCACGTGGGCGGTTTGGTCCGGCGGGCGACTTCAGATGTGGGCGATACCAAGGAAAGCACTTAAGTTGAACTCTCGCCAGGCGGAAAACCAGCTGTAACGCCAAGAAAATTGCCAACAATGAAGCCGAAAGTCTAGTGTTTTATAAAGGTTCATCATTACTTCCTGACTTTTGTCCTCTTTGGGTGAGAAATTGGCCTCCTTTGCACCTCCCGTTAGCGCCTCCGGGGGGGCGATAACGGAGCTCTCCAGGCTCTGTGACCGGGCACAGCGAGTGTACCGACACCCGCGAACCTGCCTTGCAGGTTAACGGCGGCGATAAATCCTCAGGGCACTTTAAAAAAATATTATTTTGCCGCAATTGATCAGCCCTGCTCTCTGTTAGAGTGCTTGGGGCTGATCGGCGTGGATCGTGATTGCCGTCGGTGAGCAACGGATTCGATTTATTGCAGAGGCTGCAGCGATGGCCCTTCCCTTTAAGGGAGGGAAGGAGCCTGAGCACTAAACACTGGGCGGCACTCAGCTGCTACCACCCCTCTTGCCTGCTTTAGCACTCCAAGGGAAGTGGTAGCATTTGATTTAGCACTCCACTTCCCTCCTGGAGCGCTAAACCAGAAGTTTGCGGCCGTTAGAATTGGGTAATGCCCGGCGATACCTTTGCCCTCCCACAAAGGTTATCGCCCCAAATGGGACGCTACACAATTTCTAGCCCTATGCCTGTATTTAGAAAGCCCAGGATCCCATGTGCTTTATGAATTTGTTAACCTGTCCTGTCATCTTCAAAGATT
Source organism: Pristiophorus japonicus (assembly GCF_044704955.1). Taxonomy (NCBI): domain Eukaryota; kingdom Metazoa; phylum Chordata; class Chondrichthyes; family Pristiophoridae; genus Pristiophorus; species Pristiophorus japonicus. The sequence continues at coordinate 51,061,818 of NC_091982.1, forward strand.
TGTGCACAACCACCCCCAGGTGTTCTTGCATCACCTTCAATATCGTACCATTTAGCATGTATTATCTCTTCTTATTCTTCCGACCAAAATACATTACCTCACACTTTTCTGCATTAAATTTCATCCATGTGTCTGCCCATTCCACCAGCCTGTCTATATCCTCTTGAAGATTATTATTATCCTCCTCACTGTTTACTACACTTCCAAGTTTTGTGTCTTCAGCAAATTTCCAAATTATGTCCTGTACCCCAAGTCCAAGTCATTGATGTATATCAAAAACAGCACTGGGCACACCACTGTACACCTCCAGTCCAAAAAACAGGCATAGACCACAACTCTCTTTTTTTCTATCCCTCAGCCAATTTGTATCCATGCTTCTGCTGCCCCTTTTACCCCATGGGATATTTCTTCTGGTGGAGAATACAGAACAAGGGGGCATATGCTTAAAATTATAGCTAGGCTATTCAGGGGTGATGTGAGGAAACACTTCTTCACACAAAAGGTGGTGGAAATCCAGAACCATCGCACCGCTGTTGAGGTTAAGTCAATTGAAAATTTCAAAATGGAGCTTGATAGGTCGGGTAGATGGAGTTAAGCTACACATCAGCCATGTTCTAATGGAATGGTGGAACAGGCTCAAGGGTATCGGAGTGGCCTCCTCCTGTTCCTATATGCCTATGATACATAAGTCATCTACTTATGTAATCCTTTCCAGTCATTAGCTGTCATTCCCCAGCCTGAATTCACTCAATCCACTCTGACACAGGTATTCCTCAGTACCAGATAGGGAAGAAATGTGTGTGATCCAATGAGATAATCATTCCATAGAAGGAGATAAACTGGTGCACTGAAAGCAGTGCATTGATCCAGACCCACTTTGTTCTTTCACATCAATAAGGAATATAAATCTAAAGGCATCTGAATGCTCAGAGTGAGCACCCGGTATTAGCACAGCCTTTCTGAGTAATGTATTCCTCGCCTAATCAAAGCGAAATAGTACAGTGAACAGAATTATAAGATAGGAAAACTTCCAAACAGCAATTCTGCTTTGGGGGCCGAAGATAAAGTTGCTTCAAATAATATATATACTGCTGAGATAAAAGCAAGAGTCTAACATGTTAGATGAAATGGATAACTAGGAGAGGACTGAAAGGAGAGAGCAATTGGTTTTGATGATGACCTTGTGGAGATTAATTAATAATGAGAATGAAAAATAAAGGGTAATTTAGAGATTGATACAATCAATGATAGATCCATTTTAAAATATTTCAGTTCTTTATTAAAATTTCAGACAGTCGTATTTGCATTCCTGATGCCATAAATTACCATCAAATACAAAATTGTATCATTATTCATTACAACTGCGGGGAATTTTTTCATTTACATCGGTGCTGAGGGATTCTGTGCCAATTAGAATTAGGTTGCAAAGAGTTTCTTATTAAAAAAGATTATGCTAATCCACAAGAAGTAAATTAGAAAATAATTTCCTGAGTGAAACCTAGAATTGAAAGCACAATCAGTACACCGATGTTAAACACAAATTGTTGGCATGTCTCATAACTCAAGTGAGCAAGTGCTAGGCTGCCAGCTAGATCAATGGGTATCTGTTGTTTGAATTCACTTCCTTACATTTGTGAGTTTCTTCCCATATTAGAAGGAGCACAGCGCAGCATGAGGAGGCAAAGTGTTGATTCTCAGGGAAGGGAAAACTGGCACTATCCAAATGCAATCAATGTTGGCTGATAATTAACAGTCAATGACAAAGCCAGGGAGAAATTATTAACCTGGACCATTTGGTTTACAGAATAGTCCCTCGCACCAACCTTTCCAGTTGGACCTCAATGGGTAGCACTCTCGCCTCCGAGTCAGATTGTGAGTTCAAGTCCCACTCCAGGAGTGTTCTCCTGGTGTCTTGGCCAATATTTATCCTTCAACCAACATCAATAAAACAGATTATCTGGTCATTATTTCATCGCTCTTTGTGGGACCTTGCTGTGTGAAAATTCGCTGCCACATGTCCTGCATTATCAGCCATGATCTTATTGAATCAAAGGGCCGAATGGCCAACTCCTGCACCTATTTTCTATGCTTCTATGTTTCTATGTTATAATATTGACTATGCTTCAATAGTACGTAATCGCCTTTAAAGTGCTTTGGGATGTCCTGAGGTTGTGAAAGCTGCGATATAAATGCAAGTTCTTTCTTTTTTTAGAGGAATACACCCAGTGATAGATAACCAATCTATAAAAACAGAAAAGTATAGATTTTTATGACTAAAAAGGTGGAAAAGCTATTGGCTTCACCAAACACCTTTAGAGGAAAAGTCTTGCAGAAAGGATCAGTGACGAGGAGACTTCACATGGCTACCAGCTGCTAAGTGCGCTAAATTTTATAAACAATAGGAAGACCCTGACAGCTGATCTCAATCTGGCAGCAATGGGAACACTGTAACTGGGTTCAGTGCCCCTAGTCAAGGGAAGAGGATAAAAATCATTTGAACATCCTGTTCTCTGATTGCTATGCAGTGAACTACACCGTAAGGTGCACCTATGTGCACTATGGGCGAAGACAGGATTGCATGGTCGAATACCTCAGCCACACTTATTAGCCTGGAAATGAGTTTTGTCCACAAATTTGTATGGCATTCCTCTGTGCAGTAGTTTTGGAGAGGTAAGCTAGATGACTCCCACGCATATGTTTACTTGAGCTACCATTTAAACCGGAAAGGTTACTAGCCACTTTAATATAGTAAGTAAAGGCATCTCATAGGAATGCACTAAGCATTCATCTACTAATATTGGAAACGGTAATTTTTACATTACTATATAGGCTCACCACTACCTTCTCGAGGGCAATAAATGCCGGCCTTGCCAGTGACGCCCACATCCCGCTAATGGATTTTTAAAAAAAGTTTCTCCTGAATTTCCTATTCGATTTATGAGTGAATATCTTACACTTATGACCCGAGGGCTAAAATGTGTGGTCTTAACGCCACCCGTTGTGTTAAGAGGGCGGCAGTCTCTCTTTTGCCAGCTGGTGGCGGGTCCCACGGCGTCCTCCATTGTCCCAGACTTGGCAGCATGCCGGTAAAATTCACCATGCTGCAAATTAAAATGTCACCACGGCGAACTTGGACGTTGAGTTTCACGCTGAGATTTCAGCTCGCCATGTAAACCTAGTGTGCAGCAAATTGACAGAGGTGCTGTCAGCATCTCTTAACCCTTTCAACATTTATCTCATACTTTCCCTTCCCTCTGTTACTGACCATCACAGCGTCCCCTTGGCCACTATGCTGAAATAAAAGCCTCCACAAAGCAAACTTTCCAATCCAACTGTATACACCTATCCATTCACTATGTCATCACCCTTATGCATTCCCTTAGTGACTGCCTTGTGTGTGCCTTTGCCTATCCTACTGATGTCACGCAGTGCTACCCCAGTGGCTGCAGCACGGCTGGTGGAAGGCTGCTTTCAGTGGGGACAAATCGAGTGATGGTGTTGTTTCTTCTTCTCCTTCTCCTCTTCTTCCTTCCTCCTCCTCCCTCCTCCCTCCTTCTCCTTCCTCCTTCTTCTTCATTCATTCTTCCTTCTTCTTCTTCCTCTTCTTTGTTCTTCCTTCATCCTCCTCCTCCTTCTTCCTTCCTTCTTCCTCCTTCCTCTTCTTCTGCTTCATCCTGTTCTTCTTCTTCCTCCTCTTCTTCTCGTTCCTCTCTTTCCTTTTTCTTCCTTTACTTCCTCTTTCCTCTTTCATCTTCCTTCTTCCTTCTTCTTCTACTCCTCCTCTCCCTCTTCTTGGCCAACCACTGGCTGTGCAGGTTGCATTTTTTGAGTGTGTGAAATGAGGAAGGCACAAAGGGAGGAGTTGTGGTGAAGGGAGGGCGGGAAAGCAAGAAGTACATGCCAGAAGGAGGATAATGTATCCTTTCTGTTCCACCGCTGGCCAAGGGCTCAGCCAGGCCTCTGCCAAGAATGGCCTGCATATCTCCTCCAAGGGGATGAGGAGAGGCTGGTGATGGGAGATCTGCCTTGTGTTTGGTACAGATTGTTGGTCAATGACAGTTTTGGGGGGGGGAGGGAGGAGTTGTGCATTGAGCAGTGTGTGAGGCTAGTGGTATGGTTGGTAGGAGACAGCTTTTGAAGGTGCATTCACTGACCTTGCCCAGCAATCCGACATCATGTAGCTGCTTTGGGCACTGAAGCCAGGTGGTGGGGGCGACACTGATGGCAGTGATGGCTTCGGTGATGTGGTCCCACACAACAGCAACAACTTGTATTTATATAGCGCCTTTAATATAGTAAAATATCCCAAAGCGCTTCACAGCAGTATTATGAGACAAAAGGGCCAAAATTGGCCTCTTGTGTGCTTGCCGTTAGGCGGGGCGCAAAATGTTTTTCACCTGGGCATGGCGAGAACAGTGTCCCCCGCGAAATTGGGGTTTTGCGGGTTTTACGAGGTAGCTGCTCCCACGAATGATGACCCATTACTGCCCCGGAAGTGTAATTCAGCCATGTGCCTTCACTTACCGCCGAGTGGTAACAACGACAGCTTCAGCTGTCGGGTTGGAGTCAGGAGTCGGCTGGAGAAGCGCTATTTAAAGGCGCCATCTTGAAAACAATTTTTGTCGACCGTTACTCTTTACAGCGGCTGATGGACAGATCGCAGTGATTTTTACTTCAAAGACTGTTCTGCCTCCTAACTATTCCATTGTATCATTGAGGGCAGATTTGAAATCACAATATTTATCTCGTTTCACAGGGGGCTGTGTTGGCACTCGAACTCCTGCTCCGACGTCACAGTTGGAAGATACTTAGGCGAAGTCAAAGGCGGGGAGAAATATAGAGAGAAAGGTGGAGACAAATGCAGAGAGAAAGGCAGTGAGAAGGACATGGAGCAAGACGGGGAGAAGCACTGGGAGAACCACTGGGAGAGGCATGGGGACAGGCACAGCGACAGGGAGAGGCACTGGGACAAAGGCAGCAAAATGTGGCCAGAGGGAGGAGGGCCAACAGGGCTGGTAACAGGAGACATTACCCTCCCAGTGTGTACCGGCAACAGTTCTCCTTCATCAGTGTCACTGAGGAACAGTGTGTGCGAAGTCTGCATTTCAGGAAGAGCATGGTCACAGAGCTCTGCTACCTCCTGTAACCAGACCTCGAGCCTCAGACCAGGGTGAGGACAGCTCTCTCAGTGACAGTCAAGGTCACCAGCGCGCTCAATTTCTACATCTATGGATCCTTCCAGGGAGCGACAGGAGCTATCTTCAACATCTCCCAGTTTGCCGACCATTGCTCCATCCATGAGGTCACAGATGCTCTGTACAGAAGGAGCAGGGACTACATCTCCTGCACCTTGACCAGAGAGAAGCAGTACGAGTGGCCGGTGGCTTCGCCAGGATAGCGGGCTTCCCCATGGTGCAGGGTGCCATGGGCACTGCAACACAATCCTGAGGTATTCCGTAACCGCAAAGGCTTCCACTCACTGAATGTGCAGCTGGTCTGCGACCACACACGTAGAATCCTCACTGTGAATGCCCGCTATCCTGGCAGCAGCCACGATGTCTTCATCCTGCACCAGACCGGGGTGGCAGCTCTGTTCCATCCACCACCTCAAGCTCGCGGCTGGCTGCTCGGAGACAAGAGCTATCCGCTCTCCACCTGGCTCAGACTCCCCTCTGCATCCTCAATACTCCTGCCCCGCACTCATACAATGCGAGTCATGCCGCCACCAGGAACATCACAGAGCAGACCTCATCAACATCATAGGCAGTCCCTCGGAATCGAGGAAGATTTGCTTCCACTCTTAACATGAGTTCTTAGGTGGCTGAACAGTTCAATACGAGAATCACAGTCCCTGCCACAGGTGAGACAAATAGTCGTTGAGGGAAAGGGGAAGGTGGGATTGGTTTGCCGCACGCTCTTTCCGCTGCCTACGCTTGATTTCTGCATGCTCTCTGTTAAGTGCTGACTCTAATGTACTGACTTACACGGGACACATGCTGAAGTCAAAGTCACCCAGGCTCTGATGTGGCGAGCCGTCATGGGCGAACCTGTTGATTCAAAGGCAGTGATTGCCATGACCATCTCACAGTCCTGTTCGTCGGACACTTCTGTGGTTGCCAGGGGTAGCCTGTTATGCGCGTCGGCACAGTTGTCTGTGCCTGGTTTGTGCCTTATCGTGTAGTCGTAAGCCGCCAGCATGAGTGCCCACCGCTGAATGCGCGCCGAGGTGTTGGCGTTGATTGCCTTGCACTCGGATAGTAGGGACATGAGGGGTTTGTAGTCGGTTTCTAATGCAAACTTGGCCCCGAAAAGGTATTGGTGCATCTTTTTGACACTGTACACGCACGCGAGTGCCTCCTTCTCAACCATACCGTACCCGCGCTCCGCCCGCAAAAGTGACCTGGAGACATAAGCAACGGGCTGCAATTTACCCGCATCATTGATGTGCTGTAAAACGCACCCGGCCCCGTACGCTGACGCATCACACATAAGGACTAACTTTTTACCTGGGTCAAAAAAGGCTAAAACACTCTTGGAACATAGAAGGTTGCGTGCCTTATTGAAGATGCGTTCTTGGGCGTCCCCCCAAAACCAATCACACCCCTTTCTGAGTCGCACGTGGAGAGGCTCCAGCAGCGTGCTCAAGTTCTGCATAAAGTTCCCAAATTAATTGAGTACCATGAGAAAGGCGCGCAGTTCCGAGATATTCCGGGGCCTGGGTGCCAGGCGAATCACTTCAGTTTTGGATTCGGTTGGGCAGATTCCATCAGCGGCAATCCTTCTGCCCAAAAATTCAACCTCAGGCGCAAGAAACAGACACTTGGATTTCTTAACTCTTAGGCCTACCCAATCCAATCGATTTAGTACTTCCTCAAGATTACGGAGATGAGAGTCGGTGTCCCTGCCCATGATGAGTATGTCATCTTGAAACACAACCGTCCCCGGGATGGACTTGAGCAGACTCTCATGTTGCGCTGGAATATAGCAGCTGCTGACCTGATGCCAAATGGACATCGATTGTACACAAAAAGGCCTCGATGTATGTTGATGGTGGTGAGTAGCTTAGACTCTTTGGTCAGTTCTTGCGTCATATACGCAGATGTGAGGTCAAGTTTTGAGAAAAGCTTTCCTCCAGCCAATGTGGCAAATAGGTCCTCCACTCTGGGCAGCGGGTATTGGTCCTGTAGGGAGACTCTGTTTATGGTAGACTTGTAATCCCCACAGATTCGCACGGATCCATCAAGCTTCATGACAGGGATGATGGGGCTTGCCCACTCGCTGAATTCCACAGGAGAAATTATGCCTTCCCGCAGAAACCGGTCCAGTTCGTTTTCAATCTTTTCCCTCATCACATAAGGCACAGCTCTAGCCTTGTGATGGACCAGTCTGGCATTCTGTGTGATGTAGATTCTAACTTTAGCCCCTTTGAAGGTGCCCACACCTGGCTGAAAGAGATGTTTAAAACGGCTTAGAACTGTTGAGCAGGAGGTCTGTTCCTCTGACGACATGGCGTGAACATCATCTCATTTCCAATTAAGTTCTGCTAGCCAGCTTCTCCCCAACAGGGCTTGGAGATCCCCGGGGACAATCCACAGGGAAAGTCGGTTCACCATCCCTTTGTGTGTGACTGAGAGGATGGCGCTGCCAAGGACTGGGACAATTTCTTTAATTTCGGTCCTTAGTTTGGTGTCAATCTTTGTGAGTTTTGGTCTGTTGCTTTTGTGCGGCCACAGCTGTTCAAATTGTTGAACGCTCATGAGGGATTGACTGGCCCCCATGTCCAGTTCCATGTTGACGGGTATCCTGTTGAGTAGAACCCTCATCATAATTGGAGGCGTCTTGGTGTAAGAACAGTGGACATTGATCGTGTTAACCCGCTGTACCTCAGCATCCCGTGCACTGTTCCAACCGTCTTCTGGTCTGCTTTCCGACTCTTCCAATTCGTATATCAGCCGAGCTGCTGTTTTTCTGCACATGCGAGCCAGATGCCCTGTGTAGTTGCAGTTTCTGCAAATGGCATGCTGAAATCGACACACCCTGGTTGAGTGCCTTCCCCCACATCTCCAACACAGACCGTTTCCATTGTTTCCGAAGGATGAGCTGCGTCTGGCTGATCTCCCTTGAGCTTCTCTCAATCTGTTGCTGATTGCTCGCATTGTGGGTTGATGAGGTGTGATCGGCCATTCATGTGGCCCTTGATTTTGATGGCTTCTGGCGCCACTGTCTGCTGTTGAAGGCCTGCTCTCCTGCCTTTGTCTATGTGTGGGGGTAGTGGTTTGTTTCACAATGTGAACCCCTTGTTCCGATGCCTCGTTGGTTGTCGTACCCGAAGTATAGATCAGCCTCGTTTCTTCTTCGCCTGCCAGAACGTCTGTGCGACCAGTGCTGCTGCCTCTAGAGTCAAGTTCTTAGTCTCTATAAGCTTTCGGAATATGCCTGCATGGCCTATTCCTTCAATAAAAAAGTCTCTCAGTACTTCTCTCCTTAGTTCATCGGGGAACTCACATGAACTAGCCAGCCTCCGAAGTTCCGCCACGAAGTCGGGTATGCTTTGGCCCACACAGCATCTGTAGTTGTCGAACCTGTGTCTGGCCATGTGTAGGCTGCTCGCTGGCTTCAGGTGGCCTCTCACCAGTGTGCTCAACTCCTCAAACGACTTGCTTGCTGGTTTCTCGGATGCCAGCAGGTCTTTCATTAAAGCGTATGTTTTCGAGCCACAGCTGGTCAAGAGATGGGCTCTTCTCTTGTCTGCCTTATCATCGCCCAGCCAGTCTTTGGTCACAAAGCTTTGCTGGAGCCTTTCTGTAAAGTCATCCCAATTGTCTCTAGCATTGTATTTCTCATCTGAGCTGTTGGTAGCCATTCTGTGGATTCTGTGATCCCGTAACTCGTCGCCACTGTTAAGTCCTGACTCTAATGTACTGACTTACACGAGACACATGTTGAAGTCAAGGTCACTCAGGACCTGCACCTTTAATTCCAGCTCTCCAGTGCTGCACTTGCCTGAGACCTCTCTTTATTTCAGTGGGACAGGTATGGAGTGTCTCCTGCAAGTGCACCCCTGGTGGTAAGGTATGCTTATTGTTACAGGTCATATCCAGTTACAGTCATGTATAGCATGTTAAGATACAGTTATATACAGTAATGTGAGATACATGACACTCACGGCGATAAGACCATCGGAGTGCTGAAGCAATAGTTCTGCTGCCTGGGGAGGAGTCCTGCAGCACTCGCCTGAGCAGGCGTTCCTATTCGTCGTCGTCTGCTGCATGCTGCACAAACTGGCCATCATGAGGGCGCAGTCATTGCCACAAGGCATAGACGCACTACCTCAGGAGGAGGAGGAGGATGAGGAAGAGGATGAGGAAGAGGAGCAAGAGGAGGAGGAGGACGAGGAGCAGGAGCAGCAACAACAGTGACAGAGGAGGCAGCGAGCCTATCGCGATTCTGCAAGGGAGATCCGCGACCGTCCCATCAGAGTTCACTTCCAGTGAATTCCATCCCACTTCCAGGTTCCTCTGGACGTCCCCATCAGCACACCCATTTTCCTTTCCATTCCAAAGCCCCAAAGCTGAAATGAGAGACAACAGCAAAATTAAATATTCCAATCCAAATTTATATCACACCAATAAATGCTTTCATAATGTATTTACTAATCAACTTTGTGCATTTCCTTATATCCCCTCTTTGCTTTAACTAATCTCGTGCTCCTCCGCAGTGTATCCCCTGTGGCCACAGCATGGCTGGTGGAAGGCTGCTGTGTGTCAGGGCCAGAGACTACAGATGGCCTTGCAGGACACCCTCGACCAGCTCTGGCCTGAAAGGCCTGGCTGTAGGCTGCACCACCTCAGGCTGGGCGGTCTGGGCTGGCTGGGTGACGGCCAGTGACTAGTGCAATGGTGGAGTGGCAGTGGTGGGCTGAGGAATACTGTCATCCTGAGAAAGGACAGCAGATTCCTGCCCCACTGACCCAGTGCCACTCCTCCGGGGCAACACCTCAGCATCCCCACCAATCTGCTGGAGCACAGTTTGGTAGGATGCTGTGACACTGTGAGATCCCCGGTGGACTATGGTGAACCTGGCGATGATGGCAGCAGTCAGAGCTCGCGTGGCATCCAGCTGAGACTACGTGAGAGCAGTCTGAGCTTCAATGCCAGCAACCATTGTCTGCATTTCAGCACTAAGACGTTGAGTTGCATCCGCCTGTGCTGCAATGGAAGCTGCCGTGTCACCCTTGACACGTGTCATGAGGTCTGGATCCGCATGGTCTGTCTGGGAGTCCATCATCGTCTGCACACTGGCAATGATGGGCTTCATGGTGTGCGCAGAGATCTGTGCAATGCTGAAGCCGGACTCCTCTACGCTCCTTACCACTGCTGAGAGCTCGCAGGCACCTTTGCTATTGCACCTATCATGTCAGAGTGCATGGCCATTCATCATCCTTTGTGTGAACGCCTCCCCATCGAGGTCCTCATCTGAGTCCTGTGGAGCAGAACTCTGGGGAGCTGGCTCTCGAGATTTCCTTTCCCCTTGGCCTTGTTGCAGCCCGCTAAGCCCCGGTGCATCACCCAGTGCAGACACTTCTACTAGCCTAACCTCTAACAAATGCATAGTGCCAGTCTCTGAGCTCGTGCCTGCTGGTGAGAGAAGCAATGACACTGTGCACAGCTCCTCCTCCTGCTCTTTCTCCTCTCCCTCTCCCTCCCAAATGTCTTGCCAGGGCTCAGGAGCAAGCCCGACAGCGTATACCTGGTAACTGAAAGTATAAATGGCATAAGACTCGTATTAAGGTGAGGGCATTGGGGCAGGAATGGAGCAAGAAATGCAGACAGTATCAGGAGCTGGAAAGTCATAAAGATCTGGTGTCGGGGGGTAAGTGGTATGAGAAAAGGAGAGGGGATGAAGATACCATTGTTGCCCCCAGCGGGGCCAATGTCTCCGCTGGCCATGGCGCCCATCACCTGCGGACTGCTGAGCCGCAGCACTCGCTCCTCAAGGTCAGACAACAACAACAGCGTGTATTTATATAGTGCCTTTAACGTAGTGAAACGTCCCAAGGCACTTCACAGGAGTATTTTGAGATTTTAAAAAATTGACACCGAGCCTCATAGTAGGAATTAGCAGTTGACCAAAAGCTTGGACAAAGAGGAATGTTTTAAGGAGCGCCTTGAAGGAGGAAAGAGAGGTAGAGGGGCGGCGAGGCTTAGGCAGGGAGTTCCAGAGCTTGGGGCTTAGACAACAGAAGGCACGGCCACCAATGGTTGAGTGATTGTAATCAGGGATGCTCAAGAGGGCAGAATTAGAGGAGCACAGACATCTCAGGGGGTTGTGGGGCTGGAGGGGATTATAGAGATAGGGAGGGGCGAGGCCATGGAGGGATTTTAAAATAAGGATGAGAACTTTGAAATCGAGGCATTGCTTAACTGGAAGCCAATGTAGGTCAGCAAGCATAGGGGTGATGGGTGAGTGGGACTTGGTGTGAGTTAGGACATGGGCAGCCGAGTTTTGGATCATCTCTAGATTACATATGGTAGAAGGTGGGAGGTTAGCCAGGAGTGTGTTGGAATAGTCAGGTCTAGAGGTAACAAAGGCATGGATGAGGGCTTCAGCAGCAGATGAGCTGAGACAGGGGCAGAGACAGGCGATGTTATGCAGGTGGAAGTATGCGGTCTTAGTTATGCCACGGATATGTGGTCGATAGCTCATTTCAACGTCAACTATGACACCAAGGATGCGAACGGTCTGTTTCAGTCTCAGACAGAAGTTGGGAAGAGGGATGGAGTCACTGGCTAGGGAACGGAGTTTGTGGCGGGGACCAAAAACAATGGCTTCGCTCTTCCCAATATTTAATTGGAGAAAATTTATGCTCATCCAGAACTGGATGTCGGACAAGCAGTCTGTCAATTTAGAGACCGAGGAGGGGTTGAGAGAAGTGGCAGCGAGGTAGAGCTGGGTGTCATCAGCGTGCATGTGGAAACTGGCGCTGTGTTTTCAGATGCTTTCGCCAAGGGGCAACATGTAGATGAGAAATAGGAGGGGGCCAAGGACCGATCCTTGGGGAACACCAGAGGTAATGATGCAGGGGGGAGGAAGAGAAGCCACTGCAGGTGATTCTCTGGCTACGATTAGATGGATAAGAATGGAACCAGGCGAATGCAGTCCCACCCCGCTGGACGACGGTGGAGAGGCGTTGGAGAAGCAAGTGTGGTCAACCGTGTCAAAGGCTGCAGACAGGTCAAGAAGGACGAGGAGGAATAGTTTGCCTTTGTCACAGTCACAACGGATGTTATTTGTAACTTTGATGAAAGCCATTTCGGTACTGTAGCGGGGGCGGAAACCTAATTGGAGGGATTCAAACATGGAGTTGCAGGAAAGATGGGTGCGAATTTGTGAGGCGACAACAGGTTCAAGAACTTTGGAGAGGAAATGGAGATTGGAGATGGGGCGGTAGTTTGCAAAGGAGGAGGGGTCAAGGGTTGTTTTTTGAGAGGGGTGATGATGGTAGATTCAAGGGAGAGCGGGACAGTACCTGAAGAGAGAACCATTAACAATGTCAGCTAACATGGGAGCCAGAAAAGGAAGTTGGGTGGTCAGCGGTTTGGTGGGAATAGGTTCAAGGGAGCAGGAAGTGGGTTCCATGGACAGGATGAGCTCGGAGAGGCCATGAAGGTAGATCAGAGAGAAACTGGGGAAAGATGTGAGATCAGGGCTAGGGCAGGGGGATCCTTAGAGGAAGTTTGGCCCGGTGGACTCGGGGGAAACAAGGGAAGTGACAAAGGCAGCTCAATGGATGGTCCTTGCACTGGGAGATGACGGTGGAAACAGAGGAGAGGGGTTTAAGAAGATGGTTAGCAGTGGAGAATAGAAGCCAGGGTTTATTTTTGCATTCCAGAATGATTCTGGAATAGTGAGCAGTTTTGACAGACGAGAGTGCTTTCTGTGGTCCAGGCTGATCTGGCAGTGAATAGCTAAACCAGTTGTCCGCCACATTCATTCACATCGGTGCCCCTTAGACGTAAGTGAGCAAAGATGAGGGCCGTACCAGGGGAAACGGCCAGGGTGAGAGAGAGTAATTGTTTTAATGGAGTGAGTCCTGCCAATGAACCAGAAACTACCGGAAGCTGTGCAGAGGCATTCTGCGCATAACTGTCAGGTCACAAATTTTTAAAATAACGTTCACAACAGACGGAGGTTTGCGTAAATGCAACTCTAGTGTTTTTTGTCCCTTGTTGGAAATAATTTTATTATAAAGAAATGTAAATTTAAAAAAATGTAAATTCGCATTAGCAATTTGATTTATCAACTAGCAGAATAATGTTCACAGCCTTTTCTGCCTTTTTGAATTAGAGACGGTTCCACATTGAAAATAGCCGAGATTCCTCAGCCCAAAGCTCCAGGCTCAACTTGAGTTCAAGTTTTATATGTTTCTCTTTTATTTAAAGATCTTTTTTATCATCGAAGCAGGGTGTATGCTCCTCGCCCTTAAACATGCAAACTCTTCCCATCCAAATGTTTACATCGAATCGTGGTCAGTAGTACTTTACACGCACGACGATTTTATGAACAGTTACTGTCCTTTCCTAAATCTTTGGGAACAGTGGCCACTTTTGAGAAGCAGGGCTGTGAATGATTCTAGTGACCGGAAAAACTAACACAATTTCCATTCTATCAAAATGATTGCTGACTACGAAGTCCAGCAATAACAACCAAGAGACTACTGGAACTGCGCATGTGCAACGACTTTGTGTCGTTGGCAGCAGTCGCGTCCTTTTTAGTAGGGACTAGGGCATCAAAGGTGGTGGTGAGGGTGTGATTGAGCAGATCGGAGGCGGCAGAATGTTGTGGTGAATGGAGGGCCAAAGGCTGGACTGTTGGGAGTTGATAAGTGCATTTATAAGAGAGTCTGGAGAGAGTTTTTTCCAGAGGTGTACACAGAAGGAGGTAGGGCTGTGGGGTGGGGGATGTGGGTGGAGAGCGAATATGAGGTGGTGGTCAGACATGGCCTTATCACCGATTGACACGATGGGAGTAGCGAGGCCATGAGAGATGGCAAGATCGAAGGGCTGGCCGTGAATATGGATTGGGGAGTTTACATGGAGGGAGAGGTTAAGGGAGGATAGAAGGCTAGCGAACTCAGAGGAGAGAGAGCATGATGAATTGAGACGGAGGATGAAATCACCGAGGATGAGAAGTTATTTGGTGCAGTGGCTGAGGGAGGAAAGCAGTGAAGTTATATCGGTAATTAAATTTTTATGGTACTTTGGAAGGTGGTTGAGAACGAGAATTTTAAATGAGAGGTGCGAGGGGTGGAATAAGATGCGATGCTCGAAGGAGGAAACAGTGCTGGAGGAGTAGGGGGTCAGACCAAGGTGTGATTTGGTGATGAGAGCCACACCACCACCACGGTGGTCTGAGCGGGGCAAGTGGTGGAAGGTATAGCCAGACGGGGGGGGGCTTCGTTTAAGGGTAAGGTGTCATCGCCCCTCAACCAGGTTTCTGTCAGGGCCATGATGTCATTGCAATCATCCACGATAAGCTCATGTATGACAAGGGCCTTGTTCACAAGTAAACGGACATTCTGGAGGGAGATGCAGAGAGAGTTGGTGATCGTTGCCCACCACTACCAGCATCCACTGGTTCAGCGCTGGGGGGGAATGAGTTGGATGGGGAAGAGATTGGCAGATTAGCCCCCAGTGGACGCGCTGGGTGGGAAGGTCGGCGAGAGAGAAGGATGGGACAGTTGGGGTTGCTGCTCGTAAGGAGGCAGTGATGAGTGTCACGACGGGCCATTCGTAGGATGCCAAGAGAGGCACAGAGAGGAGCGGTAGGCTGATCTAAGAGGGAGTCAAGCATATGACGACAGCAGGAGAGTAGGAAGGTCGAAGAGTAATGAAGGATTGGGATAGGGATTTGGGTGGGCAGAGTATCCAAGGTAGAGAGATGAAAGGAGGCATGACGGCAGGAGAGTGCGGTCAGGGAGGAAGAGAGAAGGAAAAGTGGAAAAGTATTTAATGGCTCGGGGCCGGAGCAGCAGCCAAAGTGCGTACTGGCGGGCCCCGTGTCCTGGCCCCGGTGGGTAGAGAACCTCTCTTGCAGTGTTGACCCCCTGCACAAAGCTGGAGTGCTGCTTGTGAGCCCCTGGCTGTCCCTCCCCTGGCTTACAGAGCCATTTGCCTTAGAGCTACAGCACTTTTCTCATTTTTTTGAGATTCGGAAGGGAATTCAGTTTTAAGAGCTGAATATTCACAGTTTTTTTTCTTATTCGGTCATGGAATGTGGGCGTCGCTGGCAAGGCCAGCGTTTATTGCCCATCCCAAATTGCCCTTGAGAAGATGGTGGTGAGCCACCTTCTTGAACTGCTGCAGTCCGTGTGGTGAAGGTACTGTTAGGGAGGGAGTTCCAGGTGCGGTTAGGGAGGGAGTTCCAGGATTTTGACCCAGCAACGATGAAGGAACGCCGATATATTTCCAAGTCAGGATAGTGCGTGACTTCGAGGGGTACATAGAGGTGGTGGTGTTCCCATGCGCCTGCTGCCTTTGTCCTTCTAGGTGGTAGAGGACACAGGTTTTGGAGGTGCTGCCAAAGAAGCCTTGGCGAGTTGTTGCAGTGCATCTTTTAGATGGTACACACTGCAGTAATGGTATGGTGGTGATGGAGAGAGTGAATGTTTAAAGTGGTGGATGGGCTGCTTTATCCTGGATGGTGTCGAGCTTCTTGAGTGTTGTTGGAGCTGCACTCATCCAGGCAAGTGGAGAGTATTCCATCATACTCCTGACTTATGCCTTGTAGATGGTGGAAAGGCTTTGGGCAGTCAGGAGGTGAGACACTTGCTGTAGAATACCCAGCCTTTGACCCTCTCTTGTATTTATGTGGCTGGTCCAGTTACGTTTCCGATCAATGGTGACGCTCGAGATGTTGATGGTGGGGGAGTCGGTGATGGTAATGTCGTTGAATATCAAGGGGAGGTGGTTAGACTCTTGCTTGTTGGAGATAGTCATTGCCTGGCACTTGTGTGGCATGAATGTTACTTGCCACTATCAGCCCAAACCTGAATGTCATCCAGGTCTTGCTGCATGCAGGCATGGACTGCACCATTATCTGAGTAGCAAATGGCACTGAACACTGTGCCGTCAACATCCCCACTTCTGAGCTTATGATGGAGGGAAGGTCATTGATGAAGTAGCTGAAGATGGTTGGGCCTAGGACACTGCCCTGAGGAACTCCCACAGCAATGTCCTGGGGCTGTGATGATTGACCATCAACCACCACAACCATCTTCATTTTTGCTCAATATGAGTCTAGCCAGTGGAGAGTTTTCCTCCGGATTCCGATTGATTTCAGTTTTACTGGGGCTCCTTGATGCCACACTCAGTCAAATGCTGCCTTAATGTCAAGAGCAGTCACTCTCATCTCACCTCTGGAATTCAGCTCGTTAGTCCATGTTTGGACCAAGGCTGTAATGAGATCTGGAGCAGAGTGGTCATGGCAGAACTCAAACTGGTCACCGGTGAGCAGGTTATTGGAGGGTATGGCGCCCAGAAGAAGCACGGGTCAGCCCACACTGTGATATGTGTGTGCACTAGGTCCGTGTAGCAGAGCAGGTCTCCAGACATCCTGGTTAACCCTTGCCACTGGATAAAGGCCTAGCTCGTGTGGTGGCTGATGTGCCACAGTCAGCCCACGTTAAAAAAAATCCACACACAGGCATCTTCCGCCCCTCCTGGAGTTCAGGACTGGAACATCGGGTCCTTTATTGAAACCTCTGTGAACCCATGTGGAAGCAAGTCATCCTCGTTCGAGGGACTGCCTGTGATGATGATGATTGGTAACTGCCGCTTGATCGCACTGTTGATGACACCTTCCATCATTTTGTTGACTGAGAGTAGACTGATGGGGCAGTAATTGGTCAGATTGGATTTGTCTTGCTTTTTTTGGACAGTACATATCTGGGCAGTTTTCCACATTGTCAAATAGATGCCAGTGTTGTAGCTTTACTGAAAAAAGCTTGGCTGGAGGCGTGACTAGTTCTGGAGCATAAGTCTTCATTCATGGTTGTAAACACTTCAGCCTTGTCTTTTGCACTCACATGCTGGGCTCTGTCATCATTGAGGATGGGGTTATTCATGGAGCCTCCTCCTCTCGTTTGATGTTTAATGGTCCGCCACCATTCACGACTGGATGTGGCAGAACTACAGAGCTTTGAGCTGATCCACTAATAGTGGGATTGCTTAGCTCTGTTTATATCATGCTGCTTCTGATGTTTAGCATGCATGTAGTCTGCGCGGCCCCCAGCCTGCAAGGACCATCAGAGCAGGCCGGGGAGCGGAAGGAGCAGTGTGGCGGCCTAGCCCAGCAGTCAGCGCAGCCCCTGGCCTGTGAGCACCATCGGAGCAGGCCGGGCAGCAGAAGGAGCAGCAAGGCGGCGTACCACTTCAGGGGTCAGCACGTGCTGAAGCAGGAGAGCAACGGCAGTGAAAAGGGACATCATTAAGGTCCAGGTCGTTGATTGGAGCTTGGACAGGTACAGCAGGAGTGGCGAGGTCGGGGCGAAGGAGTGGCGAGGGCCTAAGGGCAGCACGGGCCAGCCCACACTGCGATATGTGTACGCACTAGGTCCGTGCAGCAGAGCTTGTCTCCAGTCGTCTTGGTTAATCCTTGCTACTGGGCCAAGACCTAGTTCTGTCAAGCCCGTGTGGTGGCTGGTGTGCAATGGTCACTACACATTAAAAAAAATCAACGCACAGGTATCTTCCATCCTTCAAAATTTAGTTCGGACCTGGAATTTTAGGTCCTTCATTGAAACACCTGTGAACTTTTTGATGTGAAAGCAAGTCATCCTCAATTCGAGGGACTGCCTATAATGATGATGATGAGTCCTGTGTTGCAGCTTCCGTAGGTTGGCACCTCATTTTTAGGTACATCTGGTGCTGCTCCCTGCATGCTCTTCTACACTCCTCATTGAACCAGGGTTGGTCCCTTGGCTTGATGGTAATGGTAGATTGAGGGATTTGCCGGGCCAGGAGGTTACAGATTTGGTGGAATACAATTCTGCTGCTGCTGATGGCCCACAGCACTTCATGGATGCCCAGTATTGCGCTGCTAGATCTGTTCTGAATCTATCCCATTTACACGGTGGTAGTGCCACACAACACGAAGTAGGGTGTCCTCAGTGCGAAGACGGGACTTCATCGCCACAGTGACTGTGGGGTGGTCACTGCTATCAATGCTCTCATGGTCAGATACATCTGCGACAAGTAGATTGGTGAGGATGAAGTTTTTCCCTCGTGCTGGTTCTCCCACCACCTACCGGAGGCCCAGTCTGGCAGCTATGTCCTTCAGTACTCGACCAGCTTGGTCAGTATTGGTGCTACCGAGCACTCTTGGTGATGGACATTGCTGTCTCCCACCCAAAGGCATTCTGTGCACTTGCTACCCTCAGTGCTTCTTCCAAGTGCTGTTCAACACGGAGGAGTACTGATTCATCAGCTGAGGGACATCTTTTTAATGTTATTTTTTTTAAGGCAGTAAAGGCTGAAAAACTGCATTTTTTGACTGCATTTTTATTTGTATTAGTTCAGAATACATTGCCCTTTTGATGCACTTCCTTTTAATTTCCCACAGAGCCTAATGAAATCTATTACCTCGCTTCCAGAGGCTGTTGAAAGCTGGAATGCTGCTGCCGGAATGGAACCTCAACTCCCACCAGGAGGGCATTACACGGTAAGTTATCGCTTGGCTAAAAATCTTTAGCCTCCAGCCCAAATCTTTCTCTGGTAGTGCTTTGTCCATTTTCAGCTGTCATTAACCCAATGTGGTGGTGACACTGGCAACTCTCATTGCTGCCATAAATTTGAATTTGTAGCCATTTTTGAACTCCCCATAAGTGGAAACATCTTCTCTATGTCTATCCTATCAAACACCTTCATAATATTAAAGATGGCTATTAGGTAACCCCCTCAGCTTAGGGATGAGCAATCAGATAAGGAGCACCTTATTGGGAATGGCTTACAAATTCTTGTTCAGATTTGCTCAGCAATAGGTATAGAAATTGATGTAGTGGGGCTCAATAGCTTTCAATTAGTGGGGTAACATTCAACTTCGGGGGTGAAAAATGAACAATAGCAGATCAGCCACCACTGGAAAGGAACATTGGGTTTTTGTGTAACAATTTCTATGATCACTTTTCATTTATTTATTACAAGGCACAAGTCTGGAGTGTGATGGAATACTATCCACTTGCCTGGATGAGTGCAGCTCTAGCAACACTCAAGAAGCTCGACACCATCCAGGACAAAGTAGCCCGCTTCATTGGCACCCCATCCACCACCTTCAACATTCACTCACTCCACCACCAGCACACCATGGTTGCAGTGTGTACCATCTACAAGATGCACTGCAGCAACTCACCAAGCCTTCCTCGGCAGCAACCTCTTAGATGAAGTCCTTACTACTAGGGGGATCAAGGGGTATGGCGAGAAAGCGGGAAGGGGGTACTGAGGTTGCATGTTCAGCCATGAACTCATTGAATGGCGGTGCAGGCTAGAAGGGCCAAATGGCCTACTCCTGCACCTATTTTCTATGTTTCTATGTTTCTACCACCTAGAAGGACAAGGGCAGCAGGCACATGGGAACACCATCACCTGCAAGTTCCCCTCCCAAGTTACACATCATCCTGACTTGGAAATACATCGTCGTTCCTTCATCGTCGCTGGGGCAAAATCCTGGAACTCCCTTCCTAACAGCACCTTAACGACACGGACTGCAGTGGTTCAAGAAAGTGCCTCAACATCACTTTCTCATGGGCAATTAGGGATGGGCAATAAATGCTGGTCTTGCCAGCGACGCCCACAACCCATGAACAAACAAAAAAAATGAACTTTTTTGAGATGGGGGAAAAAGGCTGTTTGGCAGGGCAGGGCAGTTGGAGGTGAGAGGTCATTTGATGATACCTCCAATAATACGTGCAACCAGAGTTGAGAACCCTGCTCCTCTGTGAAGACTAGTCACTCGAGCAAGGCACTGTATGCGGTTCCAATGGAATTATATCTAGTCAGAGTCACAAGTTTCAAAAGAAGTGGAAAGGGGGAGAAATTGGAAACAAATTAGAAGTAACCTGATTGCCTTTATGTGGTGTTCACAAGCTTGTAGAAAAGATTTTGTTAAAGAACCACATGCTTATTGATATTTTTAAAACTAAAACATAAAATCAATGCAAATAGGCTGCTACCTAACACATTTACAGCATGCCATTTTGTTAAGAGCCAAGTCTAAACATCACTGAAGATAGCAATTCTCCTATAATTACACTTTCAAAAGTATAAACTAGACTCAACTAAATTTATTTTCCTGTTGGCATCTGAATAGAGCTGGACATTCCCGCAGCAGTGCAAGAAATAGTGAATAAAGTGCTAAAATGAACGTAATTGAAAGTGATAAGGAATGGTTTATATATGAACAGATCTGTGAAATTATGACCTGCCCTATGACGAATATGAAGAGAAATGATCAAAGCCAACGACAAAATGAATAACACTGACACGCTATAATTAATAGCGATGAGGTCATTTTTTGGCAACACACTAACAAAATGAATAGTCTGAAGAAAATAAAGTAAAAGACAGGGGACTGCATTCATGTATTGATAAATGACTGTGATGGTTTGTTATGAGAATCTCTTGTGAACAGAATACTGGAGAGTGAATTGAAAAATAAAAAAGGGGTGATCACACTACTGGGCGTGTATTATAGACCCCCAAACTGTGGGAGGGAGATAGAGGAGCAAATATGTAGGCACATTTCTGTGAAATCCAAAAAACATAGGGTAGTAATAGTAGGGGATTTTAACTATCCAAATATTGATTGGGACAAATTTAGTGTGAAGGGTATAGAGGGTGCGGAATTCTTGAAATGTATCCAAGAGAACTTTTTTAACCAGTATGTAGCAAGCCCAACGTGAGAGGGGGCGGTCTTGGATTTAGTTTTGGGGAATGAAGCTGGGCAGTTTGAAGGGGTATTCGTCGGGGAGCACGTGGGTGCTAGTGACCATAATTTAGTCAGATTCAAATTGGTTATGGATAAGGACAAGAATAGGCCTGGAATAAAAGTTCCAAATTGGGGAAAAGCCAATTTTGCTAAGTTAAGGAGTGATTTGGCCATAGTGGACTGGAAACAGCTACTTGTGGGTACATTGGTGTCGGAACAGTGGGAGGCATTCAAGGAGGCGATCCGGAAGGCTTAGGCCAACCATGTGCCCTTAAAGAAAAAGGCTGAGAAAAATAATTCTAGAGTCCCCTGGATGCCTAGGGACTTACGGGGAAGATTAAGAAAAAAAGGGAGGCTTATGTCATATACCAATGGCTAAATACTATAGAATCTTTAGAGGAATATAGAAAGTTAAGAGGCAAAATTAAAAAGGATATTAGGAATGTTAAGAGAGAGCACGAGAAATTTTTGGCCAGTTAAATTAAGAAAAACCCTAAGATGTTCTATAAATATATTAAGAGTAAGAGGGTAACTAAAGAAAGGGTAGGGCCTATTAGAGACCTTGAGGGCAATCTTTGTGTGGAGGCGGAAGATGTTAGTAGGGTTCTTAACAAATACTTTGCATCTATTTTCACAAAGGAAAGGGGCAATGCAGATACTGCTATCGAGGAGAAGTGTGATATTCTGGATGAAATAAATATAGTGAGAAAGAAAGTATTAAGGGGTTTAGCAGCTTTAAAAGTAGATATGTCCCCAAGCCTGGATGAAATGCATCCCAGGCTGTTGAGCGAAGTCAAAGTGGAAATAGCAGAGGCCTTGACCATCATTTTCCAGTCCTCTTTGGATCTGGGCAGGGTGCCAGAGGATTGTAGGATTGCTAATGTAGTACCCTTGTTTAAGAAGGGAGAAAGGGACAGGCCGAGTAATTACAGGCCTGTCAGCCTAACCTCAGAGGTGGGAAAATTATTGGAAAAAATCCTGAAAGACAGGATAAATCTACAATTGGAAAGGCAAGGCAAGGATTAATTAGGGACAGTCAGCATGGATTTGTTAAGGGAAGATCGTGTCTGACTAACCTGATGAAATTTTTGAGGATGTAACCAAGAGAGTCGATGAGGGTAGTGCGTACTGTTATGTATGTAAACCTGTAATTACCAAGTCTAACCACCAGAGGGCTTATCGCCTGGAGTTCCAAGGGATCCCACAAATATAAGGAGGCCTCACAGGCTGGAGAGGCACTCTGAGATCTGCAATAAAGGACTACGGTCACACTTACTTTGAGCTTACAGCATCTAGTCTGACCCTTTATCCAAGACTTAACAACTGGCGACGAGATACAGATAACAATCCCCAACGGAACAATGCAGAAAACTGTGAGCATCCTGGAGAAATTTTCAGAAGCACAAGGCATTCTTGAACGGGAAACAGCAACGCAACTCGAGAGCAAGAAAACAGTTCTACAGACACCTGAATGCCGAGGTACAACAAAAAATTTGTGACCTAAAGAACAGATGGTGGGTGGAGAAAGCGCAGGAGATTCAGTAACTAGCCGACAACTACGACGTGCATGGATTCTTTAGCGCAGTCAAGACCACCTACGGCCCAAACCCCCAAGGATCTGCCCCACTGCGGGCCAAGAATGGAGAGGTATTCATCAAGGACAGAGAGGCAGTCAGTGCCAGCTGGAAGGAGCATTTTGAAGATCTCCTTAACAGAGACTCTGTCTTCGACATGAGTGGTCTCGACTCCATCCCGCAGCACGCTACCCGCCACCACCTCAGCACAACCCCAGCCTGGCATGAGATTGAAAAGGCCATCCGACAACTGAAGAACAAGGCCTCAGGAACAGATGGAATCCACACCGAAGCATGGTGGAGAAGCACAGTTAGTGCAAATACATGAACTCTTTAGCGCAGTCTTATGTGGAAGGAGGAAAGCATGCCAGGGGATCTCAGAGACGCCGTAATCATGATCATCTTCAAGAAAGGGGACAAGTCCAATTGCAGTAATTACAGAAGAGTTTCCCTGCTGTCTGCCACAGGGAATGTCATCGCAAGAGTGCTCCCCAATCGTCTTCTCCTTGTGGCTGAAGAGCTCCTCCCAGAGTCGCAATGCGGATTCCGTCCACTAAGGCGCACAATGGACATGATCTTCACCACCCATCAAATTCAAGAAATATGCAGGGAGCACCACCAAATATGCAGGGAGCTGTACATGGCCTTCTTTGACCTCACAAAGGCCTTTGACACTGTCAACCATGAGGGATTATGGAGCATCCTCCTCAAATGCGGCTGCCCTCAAAAGTTTGTCATCATCTTCCGCCTGCTTCACGATCACATGCAAGTCATAATCCTGACCAATGGATCCACCACAGACCCAATTCACGTAGGGACCGGAGTCAAGCAAACCTGTATCATCACACCAGCGCACTTCTCGATCTTCCTTGCCACAATGCTCCATCTCACCCTCAGTAAACTCCCCTCTGGAGTGGAGCTAATCTACAGAACAAATATAAAAACATAAAACCATAAGAAATAGGAGCAGGAGTAGGCCAGCTGGCTCCTCGAGCTTGCTCCGCCATTTAATAAGATCATGGACTCAGCTCCACTTCCCTGCCCGCTCCCCATAACCGTTTATTCGCTTATCGCTCACAAATCTGTCTATCTCCACCTTAAATATATTCAATGACCCAGCCTCCACAGCTCTCTGGGGCCGAGAATTCTATAGATTTACAACCCTCTGAGAGAAGAAATTCCTCCTCATCTCAATTTAAAATGGGCGGCCATTTATTCTAAGACTACTTCCCCTAGTTTTAGTTTCCCCTATGAGTGGAAATATCCTCTCTGCATCCACCTTGTCTAGCCCCCTCATTATCTCATATGTTTCGTTAAGATCACCTCTCATTTTTCTGAACTCCAATGAGTGTAGGGCCAACCTACTCAACCTATCTTTATAAGTCAACCCCCACATCTCCAGAATCAACCTAGTGAACCTTCTCTGAACAGCCTCCAATGCAAGTTCCTTAAATACAGAGACCAAAACTGTATGCAGTACTCTAGGTGTGGCCTCACCAATACCCTGTACAATTGTAGCAGGACTTACCTGCTTTTATACTCGATCCCCCTTGCAATAAAGGCTAACATTCCATTTGCCTTCCTGATTACTTGCTGTACCTGCAGACTCACTTTTTGTGTTTCATGCACAAGGACCCCAGGTCCTTCTATACTGCAGCACTTTACAATTTGTTCTCCATATAATTTATAATGTGCTTTTTTATTTTTTCTGCCAAAGTGGATAATCTTGCATTTTCCCACATTATACTCCATCTGCCAAATTTTTGCCCACTCACTTAGCCTGTCTATATCCCGTTGTAGATTTTTTATGTCCCCCTCACAATTTGCATTCCCACCCATCTTTGTATCATCAGCAAATTTGGCTACATTACACTCGGTCCCTTCATCCAAGACACTAATATAGATTGTAAATAGTTGAGGCCCCAGCACCGAACCCTGTGGCATCCCACAAATTACTGTTTGCCAACCGGAAAATGACCCATTTATCCCGATCTCTGTTTTCTGTTAGTTAGCCAATCCTTAATCCATGCTAATATATTACCCCCAACCCCGTGAACTTTCATCTTGTGCAGTAACCTTTTATGTGGCACCTTATCAAATGCCTTCTGGAAATCCAAATACACCACATCCACTGGTTCCCCCTTATCCACCCTGCTTGTCACATCCTCAAAGAACTCCAGCAAATTTGTCAAACATGATTTCCCTTTCATAAAACCATGCTGACTCTGTTTAATTGAATTATGCTTTTCCAAATGTCCCGCTGCTGCTTCCTTAATAATGGATTCCAGCACAGCATTTTCCCAACAACAGATGTTGGGCTAACTGGTCTATAGTTTCCTGCTTTTTGTCTGCCTCCTTTTTTTAAATAGGGAAGTTACATTTATGGTTTTCCAATCTGCTAGGACCGCCCTAGAATCCAGGGAATTTTGGTAGATCACAACCAATGCATCCACTATCTCTGCAGCTACTTCTTTTAAGGCCGTAGAATGTAAACCATCAGGTCCAAGGGACTTGTCCGCCTTTAGCCCCATTATTTTACCGAGTACTACTTCTTTAATGATAGTGAATGTATTAAGTTCCTCTCTCCCTATAGCCCCTTGATTATCTACGATTGGGATGTTTTTAGTGTCTTCTACCATGAAGACCGATACACAATATTTGTTCAAGACTCTGCCATTTCCCTCTCTTTTCCTTTTTGTGTACCTGTAAAAACTCTTACTATCTGTTTTCATATTCCATGCTAGTTTACTTTCATAATCTATCTTCGCTCTCTTTATCATTTTTTTAGTTGTTCTTTGCTTTTAAAAATGTCCCCATCCTCTGGACTCCCACTAGTCTTGGCCACATTGTATGCCCTTGTTTTTAATTTGATATCCATCCCTTATTTCCTTAGTTAGCCACGGATGGTTATCCCTTCTCTTACAGTTTTTCCTTCTCATTGGGATATATTTTTGTTGCGAGTTATGAAATATCTCCTTAAATGTCTGTAACTGCTCATCAACCGTCCCACACTTTAATCTATTTTCCCAGTCCACTTTGCATTCTTACCTTTGTAGTCTCTTTTATTTAAGCTTAGGACACTAGTTTTGAGATCCAACTTTCTCACCCTCCTACTGAATTTGAAATTCAACCATGTTATGGTCTCTCATTCCTGGAGGATCCTTTACTAGGAGATCATGTATTAATCCTGTCTCATTACACAGTACCAGATCTAAGATAGCCTGCTCCCTGGTTGGTTCCGCAACATACTGTTCAAGGAAACTATCCCGGATACACTCTATGAACTCTTCCTCAAGGCTACCCTGGCCAATTTGCTTTGTCCAATCAATATGTGGTTAAAATCGCCTATGATTATTGCCATTCCTTTTTTACAAGCTTCCATTATTTCTTGATTTATACTCAGTCCAACAGTGTAGCTACTGTTAGGGGGCCTATAGACTAGACCCACCAGTGACTTTTTCCCTTTATTATTCCTTATCAACACCCAAACTGATTCAACATCTTGATCATCTGAGCCAATATTGTTTCTCACTAACACACTGATCTCATCCTTTATTAGCCGAGCTACCCCACCTCCTTTTCCTTTCTGTCTGTCCTTCCGAATTGTCAAATATCCCTGAATATTTAGTTCCCAGTCCAGGTCAGCTTGCAACCACATCTCTGTAATGGCTATCAGATCATACCCATTTGTATCTATTTGTGCTGTCAACTCATCTATTTTGTTACAAAATCTACGTGCTTTCAGATAAAGAGCTTTTAAATTTTTTTTTACCATTTTTCTCTGCTTTGATGCCACTTTCTGATTCACTTTTATGTTTATACATTCTGTCCCTTCCTGGCACGCTCCGGTTTTCATTTCCCCTAGTGTTACCCTGCTCTATTGCCTTCTCCTTACTCTTTGACTTTTAAAATTTTCACTCACCTGAATCCCCTAAAACTGTTCAACCTCCATTGCCTCCAGTTCAGATCCAAGGTCGTCCCATCCTCTGTCATTGAATTACTGTATGTAATTATCCGGTTGGCAAACAGTGACTAGTGGGGTGCCACAGGGATCGGTGCTGGTTTCTCAACTATTTACAATCTATATTAATGACTTGGATGAAGGGGCCGAGTGTAATGTAGCCAAGTTTGCTGATGATACAAAGATTGGTGGGAAAGCAAATTGTGAGGACGCAAAAAATCTGCAAAGGGATATGGACAGACTATAGTGAGTGGGCAAAAATTTGGCAGCTGGAGTATAATGTGGGAAAATGTGACGTTATCCACTTTGGCAGAAATAATAGAAAAGCAAGTTATAATTTAAATGGAGAAAAATTGTAAAGTGCTGCAGTAAAGAGAGACCTGAGGATCCTTGTGCATGGAACACAAAAAGTTAGTATGCAGGTACAGCAAGTAATCAGGAAGGTAATTGGAATGTTGGTCTTTATTGCAAGGGGGATAGAGTATAAAAGCAGAGAGGTCCTGCTACAACTGTACAGGGTATTGGTGCGGCCACACCTGGAGTACTGCGTACAGTTTTGATCTCCGTATCTAAGGAAGGATATACTAACATTGGAGGCTGTTCAGAGAAGGTTCACTAGGTTGATTCCGGAGATGAGGGCGTTGACTTATGGGTTGGGCCCATCCACATTGGATTTCAGAAGAATGAGAGGTGATCTTATTGAAACATATAAGGTAATGAGGGGGCTCGACAAGGTGTATGCAGAGAGGATATTTCTACTCATAGGGGAGACTAAAACTAGGGGACATAGAATAAGGGTCCGCCCATTTAAAACTGAGATGAGGAGAAATTTCTTCTCTCAGAGGGTTGTACATCCATGGAATTCTCTGCCCCAGAGAGCTGTGGAGGCTGGGTCATTGAATATATTTAAGTCGGAGATAGACAGATTTTTGGGCGATAAGGGAGTAAAGGATTATGGGGAGCGGGCAGAAAAGTGGAGCTGAGTCCATGATCAGATCAGCCATGATCTTATTGAATGGCAGAGCATGCTCGAGGGGCTAAATGGCCTACTCCTGCTCCTATTTCTTATGTTCTTATGTTCTTTGACGGCACTTGCATCTGCGCACACTCGAAGGCCGAACTCCAAACCATCGTGAATACCTTCACCGAAGCGTACAAGAGCATGGGCCTTACATTAAACATCCGTAAGACAAAGGTCCTCTACTAACCTGATCCCACCACACAGTACTGCCCCCCGATTATCAAAATCCACGACGAGGCCTTGGACAACGTGGACCATTTTCCATACCTTGGGAGCCTACTGTAAACAAGGGCAGACATTGACGATGAGGTCCAACACCGCCTTCAATGTGAAGCCTTCGGTAGCCTGAGGAAGAGAGTGTTTGAAGACCAGGACCTCAAACCCGGTACCAAGCTCATGGTCTACAGAGCAGCAGTGATACCCGCACCCCCCTATATGCTTCAGAAACATGGACTATGAAAAGCAGGCACCTCAAAACACTGGAGAAGTACCACCAACGCTGCCTTCACAAGATCCTGCAATCCATTGGCAGGATAGGCGCACCAACGTCAGTGTTCTTGGTCAGGCCAACATCCCCAGCATCGAAGCACTGACCACGTTTGGTCAGCTCCGATGGACAGACCACATTGTCCGCATACAAGACTACCAAAACAAGCGCTCTACTTGGAGCTCCGACACAGCAAGCGAGCCCCATGTGGGCAGAGGAAGCAATTCAAGGACATCCTCAAAGCCTCCTTGAAAAATTGCAACATCCCCAGCAACACCTGGGAATCCCTGGGCCAAGACCGCTCAAAGTGGAGGAGAAGCATCCGGGAAGGTGTCGAACACTTCGCGACTCTTCGCTGGGAGCAAGTGGAGGCTAAGCACAAACATTGGAAGGAGCGCACGACAACCTAAGCACCCCACCCACCCATCCCTTCAACCAACACCTGCCCCACCTGTGATAGAGACTGCAGTCCCGCATCGGACTCATCAGTCACCAGAAAACACATTTTTAGTGTGGAACCCAGTCATCCTCGACTCCGAGGGACTGCCAAAGAAGAGAAGAGGGGTCACCATTGACTAGAAACTTAACTGGACCAGGCACATAAATATTGTGGCAACAAGAGGTCAGAGGCTGCGTATTCTGCAGTGAGTGTCTCCCCTCCGGACTCCCCAAAGTCTTCCCACCATCTACAAGGCACAAGTCAGGAGTGTGATGGAATACTCTCCACATGCCTGGATGAGTGCAGCTCCAACAACACTCAAGAAGCTAGACACCATCCAGGACAAAGCAGTAGCTTGATTGGCACCCCATGTACCACCATAAACAGTCACTCCCTCTGTCACCAGCGCACCGTGGCTGCAGTGTGTACCATCTAAAAGATGCACTGCAGCAACTCGCCAAGGCTTCTTCGGCAGCACCTCCCAAACCCGCGACCTCCACCACCTAGAAGGACAAGGGCAGCAGGTGCATGGGAACACCACCACCTCCATGTTCCCCTCCAAGTTACACACCATCCTGACTTGGAAATATATCACTGAGGGAGTGCTGCACTGTCGGAGGTGTCGTCTTTTGGATGAGACATTAAACCGAGGCCTCCTCTGCTCTCTCAGGTGGACGTAAAAGATCCCATGGCACTATTTTGAAGAAGAGCAGGGGAGTTATTCCCGGTGTCCTGGTCTATATTTATACCTCAATCAACGGAACAAATAAATCAGATTATCTGGTCATTCCAATTCTGTCAAAGGGTCATCGACCTGAAACGTTAATGGTTTCTCTCCTCACACATGCTGTTTGTGGGAGCTTGTTTGTGTGCAGATTGGCTGCTGCGTCTCCTACAACGGTGACTGCACTACAAAAGTACTTAATTGGGCTATAAGTTGCTTTGAGACGTCCGGTGATTGTGAAAGGCGCTACATAAATCCAAGTTTTTCTTTCTAACCATCATTATCATCATAGGTAATTCCACGGAATCGAGGAAGACATGCTTCCACTCTTAAAATGAGTCCTTAGGTGGCTCAACAGTCCAATACGAGAACCACAGTCTCTGTCACAGGTGGGGCAATAGTCGTTGAGGGAAGCGGTGGGTGGGACTGGTTTGCCACACCCTCTTTCCGCTGCCTGCGCCTGTTTTCTGCATGCTCTCGGCGACGAGACTCGAAGTGCTCAGCGCCCTCCCGGATGCGCTTTCTCCCACTATGCTAATTATAGATCGGTCAGACTGACATCGGTGGTGGGGAAAATGTTGGAATAAATGATTAAAGATGTTATAGCAGCACATTTGGAAAGCAGTGACAGGATCGGTCCAAGTCAGCATGGATTTATGAAAGGGAAATCATGCTTGACAAATCTTCTAGAATTTTTTGAGGATGTAACTAGTAGAGTGGACAAGGGGGAGCAAGTGAATGTGGTGTATTTAGACTTTCAAAAGGCTTTTGACAAGGTCCCATACAAGAGATTAGTGTGCAAAATTAAAGCACATGGTATTGGGGGTAATGTATTGACGTGGATAGAGAACTGGTTGACAGACAGGAAGCAAAGAGTAGGAATAAACAGGTCCTTTTCAGAATGGCAGGCAGTGACTAATGGGGTACCGCAAGGTTCAGTGCTGGGACCCCAGCTATTTACAATATACATTAATGATTTAGACAAAGGAATTGAATGTAATATCTCCAAGTTTGCAAATGACACTTAGCTGGGTGGCAGTATGAGTTGTGAGGAGGATGCTAAGAGGCGAAGAGGGTGACTTGGACAGGTTAGGTGAGTGGGCAAATACATGGCAGATGCAGCATAATGTAGATAAATGTGAGGTTATCCACTTTGGTGGTAAAAACAGGAAGGCAAATTATTATCTGAATGGTGACAGATTAGTAAAAGGGGAGGTGCAATGAAAGCTGGGTGTCATGGTACATCAGTCACTGAAAGTTGGCAGGCAAATAGCATGTTGGGCTTCATAGCGTGAGGATTTGAGTATAGGAGCAGGGAGGTCTTACTACAGTTGTACAGGGCCTTAGTGAGGCCACACCTTGAATATTGTGTACAGTTTTGGTCTCCTAATCTGAGGAAGGACATTCTTGCTATTGAGGGAATGCAGCGAAGGTTCACCAGACTGATGCCCGGGATGACAGGACTGACATATGAAGAAAGACTGGATCGACTAGGCTTAGATTCAATGGAATTTAGAAGAATGAGAGGGGATCGCATCGAAACATATAAAATTCTGACTGGATTGGACAGGTTAGATGCAGGAAGAATGTTTCCAATGTTGGGGAAGTCCAGAACCAGGGGACTCAGTCTAAGGATAAGAGGTAAGCCATTTATGACCGAGAGGAGAAACTTCTTCACTCAGAGTTGTGAGCCTGTGGAATTCTCTACCACAGAAAGTTGTTGATGCCAGTTCGTTGGATATATTGAAAAGGGAGTTAGATGTGGCCCTTACGGCTGAAGGGATCAAGGGGTATGGAGAGAAAGCAGGAATGGGGTACTGCAGTTGCATGATCAGCCATGATCATATTGAATGGTGGTGCAGGTTCGAATGGCACCTATTTTCTATGTTTCTATGCTACCGTACCCATAATACAACCCCTATTTAGAATGAGTACTTGTGCATTTGTTATTATAGTTTAATTAAGAACAAAAAAAGGAAGTGAGGGGAGTGAGCAGCTCCCCTTTCCTGCCCCAGGGGAGGAGCAACACCTTGAGGCTGGCACACCTGCAGTCCCAGGGCAGGAAGTGACGCCTTGATTGGGGGGGGGTCAGATGACACTCGGCAGGAGGCGGAAGTGCATCACGCGGGAACATGGAGCGGTCGGACAAGACGGCGTTGAACGCGGCTCCGGCTGCCGACTTCAGGGGGTGAGTGGCGATGGCGGGGAGTGAGCGGGGGAATTCCGGTCGCCGAGTTCCCCGGGCGCAGCGCCGTCGAACCGGGGGGGGGAGCGCGAAGCGAGGACGGTTTAAAAGGGAATGAAAAATCGGCCGAGCTTTAAAGGCGAGGCGCGACGCGGTGACGTCACCGCGCTCTGAGCCCGCTGCTTCCAGATCCTCCATATTTCTTCATATTTACAGCGTTCACAGGATATACAACACAGCCCTGCACCTGTTTATTTTTTGCTGTTGATGATTCTGTCATCTCCATTTAATAGAAACATAAAAAATAGGTGCAGGAATAGGCCATTCGGCCCTTCGAGCCTGCACCACCCATTCAATATGATCATGACTGATTATTCACCTCAGTACCCCTTTCCTGCCTTCTCTCCATACCCCTTGATTCCTTTAGCTGCAAGGGCCATATCTAACTCCCTCTTGAATATATCTTCTCTGAGTGAAGAAGTTTCTCTTCTCAGTCATAAATGGCTTACCCCTTATCCTTAGACTATGACCCCTGGTTCTGGACTTCCCCAACATCGGGAACATTTTTCCTGCATCTAACCTGTCTAGTCCTGTCAGAATTTTATATGTTTCTATGAGATCCCCTCTCATCCTTCTAAACTCCAGTGAATACAGGCCCAGTCGATTCAGTCTTTCCTCATATGTCAGTCCTGCCATCCCGGGAATCAGTCTGGTGAACTTTTGCTGCACTCCCTCAACAGCAAGAATGTTCTCCCTCAGATTAGGAGACCAAAACTGCACACAATATTCCAGGTATGGCCTCACCAAGGTCCTGTACAACTGCAGTAAGACCTCCCTGCTCCTATACTCAAAACCCCTAGCTATGAAGACCAACATACCATTTGCCGCCTTCATCGCCTGCTGTACCTGCATGCCAACTTTCAGTGACTGATGTACCATGACACCCAGGTCTTGTTGCACCTCCCCTTTTCCTAATCTGTCGTCATTCAGATAATAACTTTTATTTATATAGCACCTTTAACGTAGTGAAATGTTCCAAGGTGCTTCCGAACAATTTTACAACATGTTAGATATTGACCATTGAAGGAAAGGGAGAAAAACGTGAGGAGAAAGTGTAAAAGGAGGTTAAAGGCTCGTGTAAGAAGCGGCAGCCAAAATGCGCACGCAGATAGAAACAGGTGAACAAAAAAGAAATTCACATTACATTTACACCATGCCTAGACACCTCTATTGTTTCTTAACTTGCCCTGTTACCATCTCCTTTTGTCTCGCACCATCATCCTGTGTGTCTCTTAATCTCTCCTGCCATGCACCTCTTACAGACCTTCCCTTTCCCTGTCCCTACACTTGCTCAGGAACCTGTTGCATCTCTAACTTTTTCCAGTTCTGACAAAGGGTCACTGACCTGAAACGTTAACTCTGTTTCTCTGTCCATCCTCTCTCATCGAACTACAGTACGCGGACGACGCTTGCGTGTGCGCACGTTCAGAGGCTGAACTCTCAAGTCGTCGTCAACATCTTTACCGAGACGTACGAAAGCATAGGCCTTGCACTAAACATCTGTAAGACAAAGGTCCCGCACACAGCACTGGCCTCCCCCAGTCATCAAGATCCACGGCGTGGCCCTGGACAATGTGGACCACTTCCCATACTTCGGGAACCTATTATCAGCAAGGGCAAACATCGACGACGAGTTTCAACACCGCCTCCAGTGCGCCAGCGCAGCCTTCGGTCACCTGAGGAAGAGATGGCTCGAAGATCAGGCCCTCAAATCTAGCACCAAGCTTATGGTCTACAGCGCTGTAGTGATACCCGCCCTACTGTATGGCTCAGAGACGTGGGCCATATACAGTAGACACCTCAACTCACTGGAAAAATACCACCAACGATGTCTCTGCAAGATCCTGCAAATCCCCATGGAGGATAGACGCACCAACATCGGTGTTTTCGATCAGGCTAACACCCCCAGCATCGAAGCACTGACCACACTCGACCAGCTCCGTTGGGTGGACCACATTGTCTGCATGCCCGACACAGGACTCCCAAAGCAAGCGCTCTATTCGGAACTCCTTCACGGTAAGCGAGCCCCAGGTGGGTAGAGGAAATATTTCAAGCACACCCTCAAAGCCTCCTTGATAAAGTGCAACATTCCCCACTGACACCTGGGAGATCCTGGCCAAAGACCACCCTAAGTGGATGAAGAGCATCCGGGAGGGTGCTGAGCACCTCTAGTCTCGTCGCCGAGAGCATTTAGAAACCAAGTGCAGGTAGCGGAAGGAGCGTGCGGCAAACCAGACTCCCTACCCACCCTTTCCTTCAACGACTGTCTGTCCCACCTGTGACAGAGACTGTAATTCCCGTATTGGACTGTTCAGTCACCTGAGAACTCACTTTTGAAGTGGGAGCAAGTCTTCCTCGATTTCGAGGGACTGCCTCTGATGATAACTCTTGTTTCTCTCTCTCTCTCTAGATGCTGCCTGACACGCTCAGTGTTTCCAACTTCTTCTGTTTTTATTACAGAAAAGGCCGTTTGGCCAACCAGTCAATGCGGTATTTATGCTCCACTCACACCTCCTCCCATCCTTCTTCATCTAACTCTTTTTAGCATAACCCTTGATTCCCTTCTCCCTCATATGCTTATCTAGCCTCCCCTTAAATGCATCTATACTATTCAATTCAACTGCTCACTGCAGTAGTGATTTCTGCATTCTCATCAGTCTCTAGAGTAAAAAGGTTTCTTCTGAATGCCCTGTTTAATTTCTTGGTAACTAGCTTATATTGATGGTTTCTAGTGTCAGCCGTGGCTCAGTTGGTAGCAGCCTTGCCTCTTGAGTCAGAAGGTTGCGGGTTCAAGTCCCACTCCAGAGCACAAAGAAATCTTGGCTGACACTCCCAGTGCAGTACTGAGGGAGTCCTGCACTGTCGGAGTTGCTGTCCTTTGGGTGAGACGTTAAACCGCGCGCTCAGGTGGATGTAAAAGATCCCATGGCACTATTTTGAAGAAGAGCAGGGGTGTTATCCCTGGTGTCCTGGCCAATATTTGTCCCTCAATCAACATAACGAAAACAGATTATCTGGTCATTGCTGTTTGTGGGAGCTTGCTGTGCGCTAATTAGCTGCTGGGTCGCCCACATTACAACAGTGACTACACTCCAAAAGTACTTCATTGGCTGTAATGCACTTTGAGCCGTCCAGTGGTTGTGAAAGGCACTATATAAATGCAAGTCTTTTTCTTCATCCTCGATTACTGATACGCAGCCTGTGAGATAAGGGGCCTGAATTTGCAGTCGGGGGCTTCCCGTGGATGAATGCCTTTTCGAAGAGCGAGAAAAGTACGAACTTCCCTGATGGTCCCAGAGGTTCTTAGACCTGTGCTCCTGGGCCTGCAGGCTTTTGCCTGCGTAAAGGTCCACGTATCTGGGCCACGATTGCGTAGACCAGGCTAACCAATCCAAAAGGGGGATTCCTATTATGCTTATGGGGATTCCATTCGTGAATCGGAATCAACAACAACAACTTATATTTATAAAGCGCCTTTAATGCCTCAAGGCACTTCACAGGAGTCTTGAGATTTTAAAAAATTGACACCGAGCCACATAAGAGCAGGGGCTTAGTCAATGAGGTAGGTTTTAAGCAGCATTTTGAAGGAGAAAAGAGAGGCAGAGAGGTTTAGGCAGAGAATTCCAGAGATTAGGGCCTAGGCAACAGAAGGCATGGCCACCAATGGTTGTGATTATAATCAGGGATGCTCAAGAGGGCAGGATTAGAGGATTGCAGATATCTTGGGAGGGAGGGGGGTGGGGGGGGAGGGCTGGAGGAGATAACAGAGATAGAGAGGGGTGAGGCCATGGAGGGATTTGAAAGCAAGGATGAGAATTTTGAAATCGAAGTGTTGCTTAACCGGGAGCCAATGTAGGTCAGCGAGCACAGGGGTGATGGGTGAGAGAGACTTGGTGCGAGTTAGGACACGGGCAGCTGAGTTTTGGATGACCTCAAGTTTACGTAGGGTGGAAGGCCAGCCAGGAGTGCGTTGGAATAGTTAACTTTCGAGGTATGGATGAGGGCTTCAGCAACAGATGAGCTGAGGAAAGGGCAGAGACGGGCGATGTTATGGAGGTGGAAATAGGCGGTCTTAGTTATGCTGCGAACATGTGGTTTAAAAACTCATTTCAGGGTCAAATATGACACTAAGATTGCGAACAGTCTGGTTCAGCCTCCGACAGAAGTTGGGGAGAGGGATGGGCTGAAAACAAAGGCTTCAGTTTACCCAATATTTAATTAGAGAAAATTTCTGCTCATCCAGACCTGGATGTCGGACAACCGGCCTGACAATTTAGAGACTATGAAGGGGTCGAGTGAAGTGATAGTGAGGTAGAGCTGGGTGTCATCAGCATACATGTGGAAACTGACGCTGTGTTTTCAGATGATGTCGCCAAATGGCAACATGTAGATGAGAAAAAGGAGGGGGCCTAGGATAGATCCCTTGGGTGACACCCCCAAAAACCCCGGGAAAAAAACACAACTACACCCCAATTAAATAAAAATAACCCCCCAAAAACCCCGGGAAAAAAACACAACTACACCCCAATTAAATAAAAATAAATCATTGTGTTTAAAGTTTATTAATGTCAATTAAGTTAAACATTTAAAACAAAAATTTAATTTTTTGAAAAATAACAACTAATTTTAAAGCTTTTTTTTATGTTTAAATAATTAAAAAAAATATTTACTATTTATTTAAACTCTTACACTGGTAAAAGAAGGCCGTGCACCTGCTTTTACCGATAAAAGTTTTGTGGGCATTCATTGAGCAAGTAGAATGTCCATTTCCAGGGGGTGTGGTGGATCTGTCAAGCTGAAACTTGACAGATCGCAAGTTCCAATTTTTTGCGTGGTGCATGCGAAAACCGGAATTTGCAGGGTACTTTACAGCGCGTATGCGGTCATAGTTCCTGGGAAATCCAGGCCAAGGTTATAATTTAGGAAGTAAAAACAGAAAATGCTGGAAATACTCAGCAAGTCAGGCAGTATCTGTGGAGGGAGAGAAACAGAGTTAATGTTTCAGGTCAATGGCCTTTAGTCAGAACTTGAAATGTTAACTTCGTTTCTCTTCCCACAGATGTTCCCTGATCAGCTAAGTGTTTCCAGCAGTTTGTGATTTTATTTCAGATTTCCAGCAACCGCAGTATTTTGCTATTGTTTAATTTAGAAAAGGCGCAGAAAAGATTTACGAGATTGGTCCCAGGGATGAGGGTGGTGGTGAGTCTGGAGTCGCATGCAGACCAGACTGGGCAAGGACGGCAGATTTCCTTCCCTAAGGACATTAGTGAACCAGATGGGTTTTTACGACAATCCGGTAGTTTCATGGTCACCATTATTGATACTAGCTTTTTACTGCAGATTTATTTAATTAACTGAATTTAAATTCCCCAGCTGCCTTGGTGGGATTTCACATGTACTTTTTATGGGGGAGACAGGGAGATGAAGGAGGAATTGTTCTGGGAAAAGGACACATGCATTGCGTTCCAGATGAGTGAAATTGTGTCAATTTGACAGTGGGTTCATAGAATCATAGAAATTTACAGCACGGAAGGATGCCACTTCAGCCCATCGTGCCTCCGGCGACAAAGAGCTATCTAGCCTAATCCCACTTTCCGGCTCTTGGTCCGTTGCCCTGTAGATTACGGCACTTCAATTGTTTTTCCAAGTACTTTTTAAATGTGGTGAGGGTTTCTGCCTCTACCACCCTTTCGGGCAGTGAGTTCCAAACCCCCACCACCCTCGGGGTGAAAATATTCTCCATCAAATCCTCTCTAAACCTCCTCCCAATTACTTTAAATCTATTGCCCCTGGTTGTGGACCCCTCTGCTAAGGGAAATAGGTCCTTCCTATCCACTCTATCTAGGCCCTTCATAATTTTATACACCTCAATAAAGTCTCCCCTTGGCCTCCTCTGTTCCAAAGGAAACAACCTCAGCCTATCCAATCTTTCCTCAGAGTTAAAATTCTCCAGTCCAGGCAACATCCTCGTAAATCTCTGTACTCTCTCTAGCGCAATCACATCTTTCCTGTAATGAGAACATAAGAAATAGGAGCAGGAATAGGCCATTTGGCCCCTCGAGCCTGCTCCGCCATTCAATAAGATTATGGCTGATCTGATCATGGGCTCAGCTGCACTTACCTGCCCACTCCCCTTTATCCTTTATCGCTCAAAAATCTGCCTATCTCCGCCTTAAATGTAGTCAATGACCCAGCCTCCACAGCTCTCTGGGGCAGAGAATTCCACAGATTCACAACCCTGAGAAGAAATTCTTCCTCATCTCAGTTTTAAATGGGCGACCCTGTGGTGTCTAAATGTGGTGCTCAGAACAGCATGCAGTACTCTAGCTGTGGCCTAACTAGTGTTTTATACAGTTCAAGCATAACTTCCCTGCTCTTGTATTCTATGCCTCAGCTAAAAAAGGCAAGCATTCTGTATGCCTTCTGAACCACCTTATCTACCTGGTCTGCTACCTTCAGGGATCTATGGACATGCACTCCAAGGTCCCTTTGTTCCTCTACACTTCTCAGTGTCCTACCATTTAATGTGTGTTCCCTTGCCTTGCCTGTCACCCCCCACCTGCCCAAATGTATTACTTCACACTTCTCTGGATTGAATTCCATTTGACTGTTCTGCCCACCTGACCAGTTCATTGATATCTTTCTGCAGTCTACAGCTTTCTTCTTCATTATCAACCACACAGCCAATGATCACCACATATTATCTGCAAACTTCTTAATCATAACCCCTACATTCAAGTCTAAATCATTGACATATACCACAAAAAGCAAGGAACCTAGTACTGAGCCCTGTGGAACCCCAATCAAAACAGCCTTCCAGTCACAAAAACTCCCATCGACCATTACCCTTTGCTTCCTGCCTCTGAGCCAATTTTGGATCCAACATGCTACTTTGCCATGGATCCCATGGGCTTTTACTTTTGTGACCAGTCTGCCATGTGGGACCTTATCAAAAGCTTTGCTAAAATCCATATAGACTACATCAAACGCACTACCCTCATCGACCCTTCTTGTTACCACCTCAAAAAAAAATTCAGTCAAGTTAGTCAGACACGACCTTCCCTTAACAAATCTGTGCTGACTGTGTCCTTGATTAATCTGTGTCTTTCCAAATGAAGATTTATCCCGTCCCTCAGAATGGGCTATGATGAAACTTTGAGAGAAGTGATGAAACTGTTTTTTCTCCTTGACTTGTGACTGGGAATTACTTTTAGCTTTAAGCAATCTTTGTGATGACTTAACAAAATTGCCCCTTATTTTCATTTGCCCAATTGTCACTGTTTCACATTATTAACAACTGTGTGCAACATAGAAAATAGGTGCAGGAGTAGGCCATTCGGCCCTTCTAGTCCTGTGTACTGAAATCGGGGACATTGCCAACTGGTGTGAGGTTTTACATTTGGGAATTTTTTTCTTTAACACATACACCCAGCAAAAAGGAGAAAGTAGACTTGTACATTACAGAAACAGGCCACTCACCCCATTAAACCTACACTGATGTTTTTCTATGCATCAGTCGTTTGATCTAAAGGCACTCTCCTTGCTCCCTATGCCCTTTTATTATTGCTCTTCCCCCCCCCCCCCCCAACAGCTATATTATTAACTTTTTGAAAGTACTGTCGAACTCTCCTTCAAAAACAGTTTGATAGAATTTTTTTTCAGCCTCCCCATTCTTTTTGTGAGTGTTTTAAAATTGTGCTGTCTGATGACTCTCACTGAGCAGTGGAAATAACATATCGCTATTGAGCTTTGTTATAAGGCTGCGTCTATTTATACTAACTGAAAGACAGCTGTTTCTCTGATTGGCTGTCCATTTTCATATGACCTATTGCTGATTGGTACCCTTGGAGGATAAGCCACATCTTGAAGTTCCTCTGGAATGTGTTAATTGGAATTGCGCAGCCCAAGTTGACTGACTGACTTTCCAATTTGTAGTTTGATCCATTTTGACTTCGATCCATTTTGACTTCAGAAGCCACAGAGGATAGATCTCCCCAAAAGCCACCAAGTTCCTGCTGTAGACCATTACCCCAGCATAAGTACATCTCTCCCCCAACTGAAGTCCTTTATACCAGCGCAAGTGCTGCCTGCCACAGCCAAAGTCCCATACCTAAGTGCAAGACCTTACTGCCCCCACACAGATGGGGCGTTTTGTGTGGATTGTTAACAGGTTTATTGGGTATGAAGTGAATAGTGACAGTGTCATGACTTCTGGATTTCATCCACCCCGGCAATGTCCCTTGTAACACATGCACCGGGCTTGCACGCACCAGGGGGTAGGAAGAACGTAATCTGTCTTCTCTAAGTTTACTCTTTCCCCGTGTCACTCCGCCCGCTCCACCAAGCACTCTTCCTTTCCCAAGTTGATCTCTCCTCCTCCACCGTCCCCCCTCCAAACTCACCCCTCTTTCTGCTCCTCCCCCCACCCCCCCCAGCTCTCTCCCTCTCCCCACCCCCAAAGCGCTCTCTGCCTTCCGCCCCCGCCCGCCCCAAAGCGCTCTCTGCCTCACTCCGCACCCCGCCTCAAAGCGCTCTCTCCCTCTCTTTCTCCCCCCTCACCATCCCCGGGTGCTCTCTCTCTCCCTCCCCTCCCCGCGCGCGCGCACTCCCCCTCCCCGCGCGCGCGCTCTCCCTCTCTCTCCCTTCCGTCCCCGCGCGCGCACGCTCTCTCCCTTCTCTCCCCGCGCGCTCTCTCTCCCTCCTTCCCTTCCCGCGCGCACGCACGCTCTCCCTCCCCGCGCGCGCTCTCTCTCCCTCCCTCCCTTCCCTCCCCGCGCGCGCGCTCTCTCTCCCTCCCTCCCTTCCCTCCCCGCGCGCGCGCTCTCCCTCCCTCCCTTCCCTCCCCGCGCGGGCGCTCTCTCTCCCTCCCTCGCTCCCCGGTCGCGCGCGCGCTCTCTCTCCCTCCCTCCCTCGCTCCCCGGGCGCGCGCGCGCGCGCTCTCTCTCCTTCCCTCGCTCCCCGGGCGTGCGCGCGCGCTCTCTCTCTCCTTCCCTCGCTCCCCGGGCGTGCGCGCGCGCGCTCTCTCTCCTTCCCTCGCTCCCCGGGCGTGCGCGCGCGCGCTCTCTCTCCTTCCCTCGCTCCCCGGGCGCGCTCGCGCGCTCTCTCTCTCGCTCCCCGGGCGCGCGCGCGCGCTCTCTCTCTCGCTCCCCGGGCGCGCGCGCGCGCTCTCTCTCTCGCTCCCCGGGCGCGCGCGCGCGCTCTCTCTCTCGCTCCCCGGGCGCGCGCGCGCGCTCTCTCTCTCGCTCCCCGGGCGCGCGCGCGCGCTCTCTCTCTCGCTCCCCGGGCGCGCGCGCGCGCTCTCTCTCTCGCTCCCCGGGCGCGCGCGCGCTCTCTCTCTCTCTCGCTCCCCGGGCGCGCGCGCGCTCTCTCTCTCTCGCTCCCCGGGCGCGCGCGCGCTCTCTCTCTCGCTCCCCGGGCGCGCACGCGCTCTCTCTCTCGCTCCCCGGGCGCGCGCGCGCTCTCTCTCTCGCTCCCCGGGCGCGCGCGCTCTCTCTCTCTCGCTCCCCGGGCGCGCGCGCGCTCTCTCTCTCGCTCCCCGGGCGCGCGCGCGCGCTCTCTCTCGCTCCCCGGGCGCGCGCGCGCGCTCTCTCTCGCTCCCCGGGCGCGCGCGCGCTCTCTCTCTCGCTCCCCGGGCGCGCGCGCACGCACTCTCTCTCGCTCCCCGGGCGCACACTCTTCCCCGACGCGCACTCTTCCCCATCTCCTCCCAGGCTCTTTCCCCCTCTCTCTTTCTCGCTCGCGCTCTCTCCCTTCCCAGCCACATGCGCACGCGCTCTCTCTCTCTCTCTCTCTCTCTCTCTCTCTCCTCCCTTCGCTTCGCTTCACTCCCCCTTTGCCCTCCCTTCGTCCTCCCTTCCCTTCCCCTCCCCCCTTCGTCCTCCCTTCCCCCTTCTCTCCCCCCTCCCTCTCTCGGCCCCTTCTCTCCCCCCCCCCCCCTCTCTCTCAGCCCCTTCCTTCCTCCCCCCCCCCCTCTCTCAGCCCCTTCCTTCCCCCCCCTCTCTCAGCTCCTTCCTTTCTCCCCCCCCTCTCTCAGCCCCTTCCTTTCTCCCCCCCCTCTCTCAGCCCCTTCCTTCCCCCCCCCCCTCTCTCTCTCGCGCGTGCTCTCGCTCTCTTCTCCTACCCCCCCCCCCCTTCAAAACCAGGCTCTCTCATTATCTCTCTCCCCTTCTCTCTCCCCGCAAGCTAGCTCGTGCTCTCTTGGGGCGGGTGTGTGGGTGTGCAGAGAGCCTTGGGGGAGGGGAGAGACACACATTGAGGGGTATTGGAGGGGAGAGAGAGAAAACTCATGGAAGACAGATCACGTTCTTCCAACCCCCTGGTGTGTGCAAGCTCGGTGATGTGTAATAAGTGACATCGTTGGGGTGGATGAAATCCAGATGTCACGAAACTGTTACTATTCACTTCATACCCAATAAACCTCTTAACAATCTGCACACAATGCCCCATATATGGGGGGGGCGGGTAAGGTCATGCGCTTGAGTAAGTGACGTCGGCTGGGGAGATTTGCACTTGCGCTGGGGTAAGGGTCTTCAGCTGGGGGAGGGAAGCTTTTGCATGGCACTGGGGAAAGGGACTTCGGCTGGAATTTGGTGGCGTTTGGGGAGATCTATCCTCTGTGCCTTCTGAAGTCAAAATGGATCGAACTCCAAATTGGAAAGTCAGCCATGCATTCCAGAGGAACTCGGTGTGGCTTATCCTCCAAGGGGACCAATCAGCAATAGGTAGTGTGTAATGGAGAGCCAATCAGAGAAATGGCTGTCATTCAGTTAGTACAAATAAACGCATCCCTTTTTATCATGCCCTAATATTTGAAAAATATATTTTTGAGATGTGGGAAATGCCAGCAAGGCCATATTGGTTGCCCTGACAAGGTGGTGATTAGTTAGTCTTCTCCTTGAACCACTGCAGGTGATGGTGTTCCTAAATGGTGTTAGGTAGGAATCTCCAGGTTATTGACACAGCGACTGAGGGAACGGCAATATATGTCCAAGTCGCCTATGGTGTGTAACTTGGAAGGGAACAGACGTAATGGTGGTTCCACAATATTGCTACCGTTGCCCGGTTCTGTTGCTGACTTTTAGGGCCCAAGTTTCCACATGATAAAAAAACGGGCGCCCCTCCAAGCTGGGCACCCGTTTTTCGCGCCTAAAACGGCGCCGGAAAAAAAACAAGCGATTCTGGAGCGCTTTCCAGCTCCTTGTCTGCTTGGCGCGGCGCCCAGGGGGGCGGAGCCTACACTCGTGCCGATTTTGTACGTGGGAGGGGGCGGGTACTATTTAAATTAGTTTTTTTCCTGCCGGCAACGCTGCACGTGCGCGTTGGAGCGTTCGCGCATGCTCAGTGTGAAAAAAACATTGGCACTCGGCCATTTTTGTAGTTCTTTGTAGCTGTTTAGTTTTTGAACATTTTTTAATAAAAGTACATTGCCATTAGCACAGAGGCTTCTTGTAGCAGTGAGAAGGGCGCAGGAAGCCTCAAAGTTGAGACAGCCGTTTCCCGACGACCTCCCCCTTTTGCCGTCGGGAAATGGCTCCTCAATTTCTGAGGCTTCCTGCAGCCTTCTCTCTTTCCCACCAGCCGTCTGGAACGGCTCCCTCCCCCCCCCCCCCCCCCCGCGATCGTTGGCTCCCTTCCCTTCCACCCCCCCCCCCCCCCCCCCCCCGCGTTCGTCGGCTCCCTTCCCTTCCAACCCCCCCCCGCGTTTGTCGGCTCCCTCTCCCCCACCCCCGCGCTCGTCGGCTCCCTTCCTTTCCCCCCCACCCCCTCCCGCTTTCGGTCGGCTCCCTCCTCCCTCCCCCCCCCCCCCCCCCCCCCCGCCCGCGTTCGGTCGCCCCCCCCCCCCCCGCGTTCGGTCGGCTCCCTCATTTTGTGAGGCTTGCTGCACCATTCTTCCTGGCTGAAGCACTTTCACACAGGTAGGAAGATGATTTATTTAACCTTTTCTTTGCTTATAAATGTTTATTCAGGTTGGATTTATTTGTATAAGTATAAATAAGGATTGATTGTAGAATTTAATGACTTCCCTTCCCCCCCCGCGTTCTGGACGCCTGATTTGTAACCTGCGCCTGATTTTTTTAATGTGTTCTTTCAGTTTTTTCAGTTCTACAAAAATCTTCACTTGCTCCATTCTACTTTAGTTTGGAGTACATTTTTACCGTGGAAACTTTCAAATCAGGCGTCAGTGGCCGGACACATCCCCTTTTGAAGAAAAAATTCTGTTCCAAAGTAGAACTGTTCTACCTGACTAGAACTGCAGGAAAAAAAATGTGGAGAATTGCGAATTTTAAGATAGTCCGTTCTCCACCAGTTGCTCCTAAAAATCAGGCGCAAATCATGTGGAAACTTGGGCTCTTAATGCTGTCTGAAGTGGTCTAGTAAGTCCTTCAGTTGTAAACAATCATTGAGGTTCA
Organism: Pristiophorus japonicus; assembly: GCF_044704955.1. NCBI lineage: Eukaryota > Metazoa > Chordata > Chondrichthyes > Pristiophoridae > Pristiophorus > Pristiophorus japonicus. The sequence continues at coordinate 51,105,661 of NC_091982.1, forward strand.
TAACTTTCAACAAAAATATATTCCAATGAGAAGGGATAACCATCTATGGCTAACTAAGGAAATAAGGGATGGTATCAAATTGAAAACCGGGGCATACAAAGTGGCCAAGACTAGTGAGAGGCCAGAGGATTGGGAAACTTTTAAAAGCCAACAAAGAACGACTAAAAAAAAAAGAGGGAAGATAGATTATGAAAGCAAACCTGCATTAAATATAAAAACAGATAATAAGAGTTTCTACAGGTACATAAAAAGGAAAAGAGTGGCTAAGGTAAATGTTGGTCCCTTAGAGTATGAGACTGAGGAATTAATAATGGGGAACAGGGAAATGGCAGAGACTGTGAACAAATATTTTGTATCGGTCTTCAAGGTAGAAAATGCTAAAAATATTCCAATAGTGGATAATCAAGGGGCTATAGGGAGGGGGGAACTTAATACAATCACTATCACTAAAGAAGTAGTACTCTGTAAAATAAGGAGACTAAAGGCAGACAAGTCCCCTGGACCTGATGGCTTGCATCCTAGAGTCTGAAAAGAAGTGGCTGCAGAAATAGTAGATGCATTGGTTGTAATTTACCAAATTCCCTAGATTTTGTGGAGGTCCCAGTAGATTGGAAAACAACAAATGTAACGCCCCTATTTTAAAAAGGAGGTAGACAGAAAGCAGGAAACTATAGACCAGTTAGCCCAACATCTGTCTTTGGGAAAATGCTGGAGTCCATTATTAAGGAAGCAGTAGCAGGACATTTGGAAAAGCATGATTCAATCAAGCAGAGTCAACATGGTTTTATGAAGGGGAAATCACATTTGACAAATTTGTTGGAGGTTTTAAGGATGTGGATAAGGGGGAACCAGTGGATGTGTATTTGGATTTCCAGAAGGCATTCGATAAGGTGCCACATAAAAGGTTACTGCACAAGATAAAAGTTCACGGTTGGGGGTAATATATTAGCATGGATGGAGGATTGGCTAACTAACAGAAAACAGAGAGTCGGGATAAATGGGTCATTCTCAGGTTGGCAAACGGTAACTAGTGGGGTGCCGCAGGGATCGCTATTGGGTCCTCGACTATTTACAATCTGTATTAATGACTTGCATGAAGGGACCGGACCGTCTGTAATGTGACCAAATTTGCTGATGATACAAAGATGGGTGGGAAAGCAAATTGTGAGGAGGACACAAAAAAATCTGTAAAGGGATATAGATAGGCTAAAGTGAGTGGGCAAAAATTTAGCAGATGGATTATAATGTGGGAAAATGTGAGGTTATCCACTTTGGCAGACAAAATAGAAAAGCAAATTATAATTTAAATGGAGAAAAATTGCAAAGTGCTGCAGTCCAGAGGACCTGGGAGTCTTTGTGCATGAAACACAAAACGTTAGTATGCAGGCACAGCAAGTAATCAGGAAGGCAAATGGAATGCTGGCCTTTATTGCAAGGGGGATAGAGTATAAAAGCAGAGAAGCCCTGCTACAACTGCACAGCGTATTGGTGAGGCCACACCTTGAGTACTGCGCGCAGTTTTGGTCTCCGTATTTAAGGAAGAATATACTTGCATTGGAGGCTGTTCAGAGAAGGTTCACTAGGCTGATTCTGGAAATGAGGGAGTTGGCTTATGAAGAAAGGTTGAGTAGGTTGGGCCTATACTCATTGGAGTTTAGAAGAATGAGAGGTGATCTTATTGAAACATAAGATAATGAGGGTGTTCGACAAGGTGGATTCAGAGAGGATATTTCCACATAGGGGAAACTAAAACTAGGGGGCATTGTCTCAGAATAAGGGGCCATCGATTTAAAACTGAGAATAGGAGGAATTTCTTTTCTGAGGGTTGTAAATCTGTGGAATTCTGTGCCCCAGAGAGCTGTGGAGGCTGGGTCATTGAATATATTTAAGGTGGAGATAGATGTTTGAGCAATAAGGGAATAAAGGGTTAAGGGGAGCAGGCAGGGAAGTGGACCTGAGTCCATTATCATCATCATAGGCAGTCCCTCAAAATCGAGGAAGACTTGCTTCCACTCTAAAAGTGAGTTCTTAGGTGACTGAACAGTCCAATACGGGAATTACAGTCTCTGTCACAGGTGGGGCAGGCAGTCGTTGAAGGAACGGGTGGGTGGGGAGTCTGGTTTGCCGCACGCTTCTTCCACTGCCTGCGCTTGATTTCTGTATGCTCTCGGCGACGAGACTCGAGGTGCATGATCTTATTAAATGGTGGAGCAGGCTCGAGGGGCCAAATGTCCAATTCCTGCTCCTATTTCTTATGTTCTTTGAGGTTCAGTAATAATTTCATTGCCAATTCTAAATTTGTTATTGTGAAATGTCATTAAATACAATGTACCTGTGTATTCGATACAGACCACTGCTTTAACTGTTAAATGTATTTTTTCAGCTGATGTGTAAAGATAGCTATGTTTATTCAGAGTAAATTGTACCATTAAGTTTACATCATGTTACATTTCGAATGCTTCCTCAAAAACAAACTGCAATGGTTTCAAACTGTTCACTGTGGCAAAGTGCCCAATGCTCTAAGAACACTGTGTTAAGAAACTTCCTCCTCATTCTTTGTGACAATTTTAAATTGAGTCCTCATCACTCTCTCCCCAGTGAGAGACAGTCATCCCTTTTCACTATCAAAAACCTGTTGAATCTCAGCTCAGCTTTCTCTGTTCAATGGAAATAGTCCCAGTATCTCAAGTCTAACTTTGTAACTTGTTTCCTCTCCCTGTTGAATCCAAGCTGTATGCTCTCTGGCTTCAGTGTCCTTTCTATTATGGAGTGCTCCAAACCGCGCACACTACTCTCTGGCCTAACTCTCGTTTTGTACAAAGTTATTTTGTACTTTACTCCTGCGCTGTGTACCCCTATTGGTCTTTTTTGTGGCTCTATGCTAACTCTCGCGTTCAAGTATTTTCACCCCAAGACCCTTCTGTTCCTACACCTGAAGTCTCTTTTCCCCTCAATGCATGACCTCAGCCTTTGCATTAAATTACTTCTGCCAGCCAGTTTCCAATTCCACTAACCTGCCTATAATCCTGAGGTCCCGTGTGTGTCTCGATGCTCACTGATCTGATCCTGAATTATCGCTTCTTAATCTTGCTCATAACTGATATTAGACAAACTGGGCCTTGGTTACTGGGTTTTTGTTCTCTACTTTCTTGAACAGAGGTTTTACACTGGCACCCTTTCAGACCTCTGAAAAAATTGTGGTTGGAGTCATCTCTGACTTTCTTCAATGGTCAAGAATGCATGCCATCATGACTTATCCAGGCGGAGTTGTAACTTTTTTTTAAAGCCAATTCATGTTCTACATTTATCTCTAATATTTGTTCCACAGATAGCATATTAGTTATGTTACTGGACTAGTAATCCAGATTCCTGGACTAATAATCCAGAGACTTGAGTTCAAATCCCACCACGGCAACTGGGGGAATTTAAATTCAATTAAATAATCTGGAATTAATAAGCTAGTATCAGTAATGGTGACCATGATACTATGGATTGCTGTAAAAAAAACCATCTGGTTCACTAATGTCCAATAGGGAAGGACATCTGCCGTCCTTACCCGGTCTGGCCTATATGTGACTCCAGACTCACAGCAATGTGGTTGATTTTTAAATGGCCTAGCAAATCACTCAGTTGTCCCAAACCTCTACAACAAAGTCAGCACTGTGGAGTACCTTCACCACACGAACTACAACGGTTCAAGAAGGCGTCTCACCATCACCTTCTCGAGGGCAATTGGGGATGGGCAGCCTTGCCAGTGATGCCCACATCCCATGAAGGAATAAATAAATAAAACAATCTTCTAGTTACTACACCTACCCTCTCGCTCATTTATTATTAGATTTTCTAATAGCTCTGTGCTATCTCCATCCTGCACAAATATCCCCTGTGTACTGAGAGGTTGTCTTGCTCACAACCACCAGGGATGCGATCTTTTCAATGTGTGAAGGTAAAGTGGAAAAATTGTTTTTGTTTGCATTGGCTATCTGCAGGCTTGGAAGGTCACGTTCTCAGCCTTTCCAGCCAAGTCTGTTTAAAACTGGTTGTAACATTGCTAAAATGGGGCTTGGTACGTATAGACTTGTTTGCAATAATCACTGTGCAGATCTGTTAACGCTGATTTTGGTCATTTTCAGAAATGATGGCTCATTGTTATCCGTGCTGAGGACTCTTCTGTTTTTCACATTCCTAATGATCACTTTACCAATTGGGTTGTATTTTGGGACAAAGTCTTATGTGTTTGAAGGTAACTGCATCTTTAATATAATGATTTCTGGTGTAAAGGTGTGTTCCTCAATTGATTGAAGATAATTGATGGATTGCATTGTGATCCAGCCAATTCATTTGACTACCAGTATCTTATGAAGCAAAAGTTTCATAAAAGCTGGAGATCAATCCTCAGTCTCCGTTCCTGAACTGTTAGTTACCAGTGTCAGTTACTGGAGTATGGATTCTATGTTGCTTTTACCTATTGCTGTCCAGCCAAAGCAAAGGAATGCTTCTGGAGTGTGACTGAAGAGGTTCTAGAAACACGAGTCAAGGTGCAACTTGTTTACTTGTGTCCTTATGAATTTAATTTGCATGTACATCAATAGCTTATAAATGTGTGAAAATGTATTGTAGGTGATTGGTAGGAATGGAATTTGTATTCATCTGTGTTTGGTAGAGATGGGTTTATATAACTTTTTGCACATTCTAACTTTTTAACCCAATTCATGTCACTAGTGTGAAAATATGTCTGGGAAGGTAAAAAGAAAAGTCAGCCGTCCAGACACTAAGCTCTGGAATTCCCTCCCTATACCTCTCCGCGCCCCTCTCCTTCAATGCACTCCTTAAAACTGCTCACTATTCAAAGATCATCCTCGAATGCAAGGATAATCCCCGGCTTCTCTCCTCCCCCACAGACCGTCCTCTTAAACTTCCCTCCTGTGGCTCCTCCTCCACCCTTACCTCCAATAACAAGTGCGAGGAGCTTATGGACTTTTTTGTTACAAAGATGGATACCATTCGTTCAGCTGCGACTGCTACTTCTCTTGCCCAGCCTATCGGGCCAAACTTCCCCTAATGTTCCCCGTTGCCCTAGCCCTGGACTCTCATCTTTGTCTGGATTGTATCCCATATCCTGCCATGCTGCCTCCGAGCTCATCTTGTCCATGCAATCCACTTGACTTGAGGGACCGTATGGCCTACTCTTGCACCCAATTCTTATGTTCTTGGGTTCTTGCTCCCTCGACCCCATTCGCACCAATCTGACCACCCAACATCCCTTCCTGGCCCCCATGTTAGCTGAGGTTCTCTCTCGTCAGGTACTGTCCCCCTCTTCAAACCCACCCTTGACCCCACTGTCCTTGCAAACTACCACTCCATCTCCAACCTTTCTTTCCTCTCCAAAGTCCTTGAACATGTTGTCACCTCCCAAATCCGTGCCCATGTTTCGTGAAATTCCATGTTTGATTCCCTCCAATTAGGTTACCGCCCCCACCACGGCCCTTATCAAAGTCACAAATGACATTCTATGTGACTGGGACCATGGTAAACGATCCCCCCCTCCTCTTTCTCGAAATATCTGCAGCCTTTGACACAGTCGACCACACCATCCTCCTTCAACAGCTCTCCTCCATTGTCCACCTTCTCTTCCTTGTTTTGAAATCTCCCTATAGCCTCGCGCCCCCCTCCCACCCTATCCATGTAACCTCATCCAACCTGAAAATCCTCTGATCTCTGCGCTCCTCCAATTATCTTGTACATCCCCGATTTTAATCGTTCCACCATTGGCTGATGTGCCTTCAGCTGGTAGACCCTAAGCTCTTGAATTCCCTCCCTAACTTCTCTGCCTCTCTACCTCTCTCTCCTTTTAAGATGCTCCTTAAAATGTACCTCTGACCAAGCTTTTGGTCATCTCTCCTGAAATCTCCTTCTGTGGCTCAGTGTCAACATTTTTATTGATAATGCTGCTGTTAAGCGCTTTGGTACGTTTAGCTACAATAAAGGTGCTATATAAAAGCACGTTACTGTTAAAACCTACCTCTTTGACACTGGTCCCAATGTCTCATTGGCTCGGTGCCAATTTTTGTCCGATTACGTCCAGTGAAGCGCCTTGGGATGTTTTACTATGTTAAAGGCAGTATATAAATGAAAGTTGGTGCGTTAGAATTGAACATTTCCATGTGTCCAATGGTCATTTTTATTGTGCCAATCCCTCAAGGCCATTCTAAGTCCGCTAAAGTAAAACCATTCTTAAATCTGGAGCATAATTTTTTTTTTTAAACTGAACATATAATTGAAGTTGAATCAGTTGGAATATAAAATATCCTTCTGTCAGTAGGTCCCTGGTTTTGGGAGATTTTCAATAATGCTGAAGAGAGCCTAATATTACAGTAATAAAACTACTCGGATGTTAGCTTTCACTAATAATCCTACAATATAAAAATGCAAGGGCAGGTTTTAAATATAAAGACCTATGCCCACCCTGTTGCCCTTTTTTCCTCCTTTGTCCCATTTTTTAATTCTTTTTAATGCATTCTAGTCCACTGTATTTGGCCATAAGTTTCTATTTTTCCAAGTTTAAATTAGCCTCTGTGAAGAAGGGTAAAATTCCCCAGTGTTCCTGCTCCTGATTCCTTCCCAGCGACATTGTGATTTACCAGCAGTTTAGCTTAAGAGTTCGTGGCTCCATGACAGGCAAAGTATAGTTATTACAAATACAGATGGTGTAGTTTGCAAACATCTTTCGAATGCAATGACATACTATTAATAAACTGAAATTGTGATAGAATGGTAACTTTTTCATACTCGTCAGACCTGCTAATCTATAAAATCATGACTGGAGAAGCACTAGAAGGGGTGACAGCGTTTGGGTCTGATCCCCATGTTCATGTAAAGGGCACAAGAGCTGCTGCATCTGCATCGACCCCTCATTTTTCTGGATTATTCTGCATCAACATAAACCGTTTGCTTAGTAACAAAGCTATATACAGGGTTCAAGTCCCACTCCAGGGACTTGAGCACAAAAATCTTAAGCCGACACTCCCAGTGCAGTGTCATAGTCATAGTCAACATCTTCACTGAGGCGTACGAACAGTAAACATCCGTAAGACAAAGGTCCTCCACCAGCCTGACCCCGCCACACAGCACTACCCCCCCCCCCAGTCATCAAGATCCACGACGCGGGCCTGGACAACGTGGACCACTTTCCATATCTCGGGAGCCTATTATCAACAAGGGCTGACATCGATGACGAGATTCAACACCACCTCCAGTGCAGCCTTCGGCCGCCTGAGGAAAAGTGTTCAAAGGTCAGGCCCTCAAATCTGGCACCAAGCTCATGGTCTACAGGGCTGTAGTGATACCCGACCTCCTGTATGGCTCAGAGACATGGACCATATACAGTATACACCTCAAATCGCTGGAGAAATACCACCAACGATGTTTCCGCAAGATCCTGCAAATCCCCTGGGAGGACAGATGCACCAACGTTGGCTTGCTCGACCGGGCCATCATCCCCCGCATCAAAGCACTGACCACACTTGACCAGCTCTGCTGGGCGGGCCACATTGCTTGCATGCCTGACGCAAGACTCTCGAAGCAAGCGCTCTACCCGGAACTCCTACACGGCAAGCGAGTCCAAGATGGGCAGAGGAAACATTGCAAGGACACTCTCTCAAAGCCTCCTTGTTAAAATGCAACATCCCTACCGACACCTGGGAGTCCCTGGCCAAAGACCGCCGAAGTGGAGGAAGTGCATCCGGGAGGGCGCTGAGTACCTCGAGTCTCTTCGCCAAGAGCATGCAGAAACCAAGCGCAGGCAGCGGAAAGAGCGTGAGGCAAACCTGTCCCACCCATCCATTCCTTCAACAACTGTCCCACCTATGACAGAGACTGCAATTCCTGTATTGGACTGTTCAGTCACCTAAGAACTCACTGAGTGTTCCTTGATTTCGAGGGACTGCCAATGATGATGATGAGTGCTGAGGAAGCGCCGCAATGTTGGAGATGCCGTCTTTCAGATGAGATGTTAAACTGAGGCCCCGTCTGCTCTCTCAGGTGGACATAAAAGATCTCCTGACGCTATTTCAAAGAAGAGCAAGGGAGTTATCCCTGGTATCCTGGTCAATATGCATCCCTCAACCAACATCACAAACAGATTATCTGTTAATTTTCACATTGCCATTTGTGGACTTGTTGCTTATTACTTCTTTGCTCGCTGTGTACACATTCACTGCCGTGTTTCCTACTTTACAACAATGACTACACTTCAAAAAGTACTTAATTGGCTGTAAAGTGCTTTGGGACATCTGATGGTCATGAAAAGGCGCTGCTCTTTTAATCTTGAGCGGTGTAAATTCACCAAAAGAGAGAGCTTTGATGTACTTGGTTTGATTTGATTTCAGATTAATAGCACTTCATTGCACTCGAAAGATGTTTGCAAATTTCACCATCTGTATTTGTATTAAATAAGTCATTTAATAATTATACTTTGCCTGTTATGGAGGCACATCATTTCAGATGTCCATGAACTCTGAGCCAAACAGATGGCAAATCACAAGGTGCCATTGGCTGTAAAGCATTTTGGGAATCTGGTAGTTGTGAAAGGTGCTATAGAAATGCAAGTCTTTTCTCTCTTTGCTGCTTCTGCCTAGGGACTGTTTTGGGACCCAGAGCTCTGTTCTTCATAATGGAAGTTTTAAGTGCAGAATTAACCATCACTTGCATCCCTTTTACAGCTTTGCTTTCTAACACCACCTCCTTTTCTATTTCTGCACTACTTTCTCTGCCGCGGTCCACACCCAGCACAAACAGACAGAACAGCTCACCTTGTTAAAGCTGTTTCAGTTGTGCCTAATGCCAACTAAAACGCAGACACATCTAGATCTTGCTTTCTGTCACCATGTAGCTAATTCTCATTCTGCAGCGCATCTCAAGGGGTTGAAATGCAGAACCATGACTGTGAAGCTCCAACGGTTCATCCGTATAATTGCAACCCTCAGATTAGTTAACTGTCATAGCCCACATTCTAGGTTTATTTTATAACTTGTAATCACAAGTACCAATATTTTGCACTTTGTTATGGCAACCCTTCATTTAAACTCACTTGATTTGAAACCCACATGATCTGATGAGCAGTAAAGAGAGCACTTTTATTTATACAACACCTTTTGTCCCAAAGTGCTTCGCAGCCAATGAAGTACTTTTGAAGTGTAGCCACTTGTAGGCAAACACAGCAGCTAAGCACACGTCAAGGTCTCAAACAGCAGTGAGATAAATGACCAGCTACTCTGTTTTAGTGGTGTTGGTTGAGGATTAAATGTTGGCCAGGACACCAGGAGGATTGCTCTCTCCTTCAAAATGATACCCTGGCATCTTTTACATCCATCTGAGAAGGCAAAAATGGCCTCAGTTTAACTTCTGATATGAAAAATATCACCTACAATAGTGCAACATTTCCTCAGTGCTGCACCACGGTGTCAGTCTAAATTGTGATTAAATCATAAAATAGCACAGCAGAGAAGTCGTCCATCGAGTCTGCGCCGGATCTATTGCAGAGCAATCCAGTTAGTCCCACTTCCTCGCTCTTTCCCATATCCCTGCAATTGTTTCTCCACGTATTTATCCAATATGTGTTCCAGTCTCTGGAGTGGGGCTTGAACCCATGACTTTGGCTCAGGCAAGAGGGCTAAGCCAAGTCTGACACCTTATAACATTGGGGAAAAATGTACTGAATGATGCACAGAATCTGCTCCCATTGCGAGACAGTTTTCAAATATCTACCAGTAAAAAAAACACAAGCTATGTGTTCACTGCTGTTTTCCATATCAACTAACCAGATTCTATCAAATACAAATCCTCCCAGAAATGTTTCTTCTCCCCCCCCATCCCCCTCCCCCATCTCCCCCCCCTCCCTCCACCACCCCCATCTCCCCCCCCCATCTCCCCCCCCCTCCACCACCCCCATCTTCCCCCCCCCCTCCACCACCCCCATCTCCCCCCCCCTCCACCACCCCCATCTCCCCCCCCCTCCACCACCCCCATCTCCCCCCCCCTCCACCACCCCCATCTCCCCCCCCCCCTCCATCTCCCCCCCCCCCTCCACCACCCCCATCTCCCCTCCCCCCTCCACCACCCCCATCTCTTCCCCCCCCCCCCCCCCCCCTCCACCACCCCCATCTCCCCCCCCCCCTCCACCACCCCCATCTCCCCCCCCCCCTCCACCACCCCCATCTTCCCCCCCCCCCCCTCCACCACCCCCATCTCCCCCCCCCTCCACCACCCCCATCTCCCCCCCCCCCCCTCCACCACCCCCATCTCCCCCCCCCTCCACCACCCCCATCTCCCCCCCCCCCCTCCACCACCCCCATCTCCCCCCCCCTCCACCACCCCCATCTCCCCCCCCCCCCTCCACCACCCCCATCTCCCCCCCCCCCCCCTCCACCACCCCCATCTCCCCCCCCCCCCCTCCACCACCCCCATCTCCCCCCCCCCCCCCCCCCTCCACCACCCCCATCTCATCTCCCCCTCCACCACCCCCATCCACCACCCCCATCCCCCGTTTGGTGATATCAGCCCCTGCAACAAGAATCCATTATCATTTTCATGTTGGCTTTTTCTCTGCTGTCCCCCACCCTCCTTAAATAAATAAATAAATCCCAACTTTGTATTCAAAAGTAGCATTGTATAGTTTTTGATGCATTACAAGTCCTTTTTAATGTTACCTTTTTCCTTTTCAGCTGCACTTGGGATGTCAAACAGAGACAGCTACTTCTATGCTGCCATTGTTGCTGTGGTGGCTGTTCATATTGTGCTGGCCTTGTTTGTATATGTGGCATGGAATGAAGGCTCGAGGCAGTGGCGCGATGGCAAGCAGGATTAAGTGCAACTTTGTTTGAATGGGATCAGGCTGCTGCCATTCAAACGTCAATTCTGGGGGATGGATCTGAAATGCAGAGGCAGAAGAATGCCTGAAAAGCATGCCATAAAACCCATCTGGTTTCTTTTGGGATTGGAAGTGTTGGTGCAAAGTGAAGAAAAATGGAAGTTACAGTACAGTTGGAGCTAATCAACTTTCAAAAATGGTGCCTGTCTTATTATTTCCCCCATCTTGTCATTAATTCAACAGTTGAGAATGCAAGACTATACACATGCACTTTAAATGTACCCTATTTACATTTACTGGCAATATAACACTTGCGGCTTCAAATATGGCCTGCCAATGCTTAACACGTTTGTATGCAATTTATATGTTACCTTAACACAAGTGCTAACCCGTTTAAAATAGCAGAAAGGAATTCTCATAACTCTAGTGTTTGAAGAACCTAGTTTCAGAACACTGATCTTGTGCTGCAGTGTGCAGAAATGGTGTTTGCACTATTAAGTATTCTGTGAAAGGTGTCTACTTGTGTCTAGATCTATTATTGCGGTGTAAGTTACGTTGTTAATTGTGAATTCTGGCGAAGTAATAGATATTATCTGTAATCCAGCACAAGCTATGCCTTTCTTTTGCATATTGCTAATAATGTAATAGTCGTTGTGAAAGAGTGCTCAATGTTCCGTAATCTTATTTACATATTGGAATTGTAAAGATCCAGAAAGCTATTCCAACTTTACTATTTTGTTCTAATCTCCGAAGGCACCTGATGGAATGTAAACGCTTTAGAAGAATATGCATTTTGGGATATACTCTTTCCCTAAGGAAGCTGCTATCTTCCAGCTGCAATAGCTTTCTATTGGATCTAGTCTATCATGTTTGTTCTTTTCGGCTCCTCAAGTGATGGTATAGTTTTTTTTAGAATAGCTCAACCAAGACTGGCATTGCATAGGGAAAGTTAAGGATGTACAACATGGCCCTGGAATCTTAGCATTTTAGTCTTGTTTCTGATTTTTTTTCAAAGCTATAAGGCTAGAAATTGCTATTGGCTAGACTCCAGCACTAAAATTACGAGCTTAAAGACTAGATTGCATCTTTGAAGCTTTTCAAACCAGCTATGAAAATGTTGATGGACTGTATGGCAGCTAATGTTTTTCTCCAATTCTTCCAGAGCAATTTACAAGATTTCGCCACCCCACACACACACACACACACACACACACACACACCCCACCCCACACACACCTATAAGACTGCGCTCCCATTAAAATAGATGAATAGAAGGATTCATTCTGAACATTTTGTTCTAATGTGAAGCTTTCCTCCGTCTAAATGAACAAAACTTAAGACACTGTGAAGCATGCCGTTCAATAGACTATACAGCAGTGGAGGTGTACAAAGTTGGAAGTTAACAATGCTTTGAAACAGACCTGTGTAAGGAATGATCCATACTGTCTTTTAAAAAAATTGTTCCTTGATTTTGTAAGAGCACATCCACAACGTCCAGGACCAGGATTAAAAATTATGCAGGGTATATTGAAATTCTGGGATTAGTAAGAGTTAGCCCATAATTATGCTTTTTACAAGTACAAAGTGTTCTTGTTTAGGCACTCCCTCCCACACCCTCTTTCCCCAGAGAGGTGGATTGCTAAAAATTATGTAACTAGTGTAAGTGAGCATTACTTTAAATCAGGAAATATTAGCAAACTATTTTGCACAGCCAGAGGCTACCAGTACTTAATTTTGCTGATAAACGTGTGTTTTAAATTTAAATGCATCAATGTACAAAAATTATTTTTAAATCTGCTGATTTGCAGTAGCTCAAAAAAAACATAATCTTGCGAGCTGGTAGTTGTGGAAGTCCCTTGAGATTGAACTTATTTTGAGTCAAGCCTTGAAAAATGCATTGTCAGCCCACTTCTGTTTAATGTAAGTTATGTTACAAAATATCTAATTGTAATGTGATGAATTTATTTGGGATTTGTACTGTCCTTATTTAATTTATGAAATTCTACAGTATACTTTGGTACCATATAATTAGGTCAAAACTCATAAAGCAGATTTGTTTGAATATGATTTCTGGTTGTTTTCTTCGCTTGCAAGCCCTAAAGATAAACTAACTTATTTACATAGTGCTTTATCATATTTTTTAAAAAAGTCAGTTGGATAAGAACATAGGTAATAGAAGCAGGTGTTGGCCATTTGGCCCCTTGAGCCTGCTCCGCCATTCAATAAGATCATGGCTGATCTGATCTTGGCCTCAACTCTATTTTCCTGCACTATCCTCATATCCCTTGATTCCCTTAATATCCAAAAACCTGTCGATCTCTGACTTGAATATACTCAACGGCTGAGTATTTATAGTTCTCTGGAGTAGAGAATGCCAAAGATTCATCACCCTCTGTGAAGTTTCTCCTTGTCTTCATCCGAAATGGCTGACCCCTTTGGGCGTAATCTCTGTTTTATAGGCAAGTGTAGCAGCGGAAAGTTCCCGCAAACATTAAATGACCAGTTGAACTGCTTTTTGTCGGTTGCTTTGAGAGAGCAATGTTGGCCAGGATACTTGGAGAATTTTGCTCTGAATAGAGCCATGGGATCTTGTATGTCCACCAAAGCAGGCAGATAACATTTTCGTTTATTGCCTCTGAAAGTTGACCATCTAGCATTTTCAGCCTATCTACTGTTGGTCAAATGACAGTTCTGAATTTTGGCAGAAAAAGCAACATTAAAGTGACTGTGTTGCAACTTCATGGAATGTTAATCTAGAGATAACGAGGTGATTTAACATTCAGGGCTGCTGATCGAGGGCCGTGTGGCTCTTTGTCGGCCGGCGTGGACACGATGGGCCGAAATGGCCTCCTGTGCTGTAAATTTCTATGTTTCTTCTATATTAGTGACTTAAAACACATTCTTCTGCCACCATCACATAGGCACAAACTTTTTTTAAATTAATGGCTCCACTAAAAGAGCGGACAGAACATCCTATGAATATGTTAAGTGCTTGTTATCACTCGCCATTTTGGGCTCATGTTTACATCAGTGCTGTTCAGTTCAACAAATAAGGAGGAATTCAATGGAGCAGATATACTAGGCTGATGAGGCTTTTAATCTTCTCCATAGTATTATGTTTAAGGCTAGTTTACAGCTTTCCTGTGGAGAATGTTTTTTTAATTGTATTTTTGTAATAAGCTATTAAGTTGTGTGATGCTGCGGGGGAAGAAGAGGAGATGCAAGTGAAAACTCCCTTACAGCTTAATATAAATAGGTCCTAAACATAATTACAAAAGCAAAATACTATGGATGCTGGAAACCTGAAATAACACTAGGCTGGAAAAAGTTACAAAAATAAATTATTTAAATGTTTACATTTTTTTTAAATCTCCCAACAATAATTAAAATCTAAAGGATTGAGACTCCACACTTGTCAATGTTAAGTACCAGAGAGGTTGTTTGGCAGTAATTAAGACTTACCACGCGGTTTAAAATTTAATTACACTGGAATGGACAAGCCCTTACTTTTTGCGGCGAGTTTAGTGAGTAGCTATCACGCAAGTACCGCAACTTCATGCCCTTCCATTTGTTTCAATGCCGAGTCTCGGCGCCATACTGAAGCTTCAGCAGGAGCAGGACATCTTGGACAGCAACTTCCTGAATTACACTTTAATAACGGTGAGCACTGTCGGCCAGTATCGACTACAAAATCCGGGCCGTTGACGATGGTTTTAAAAGTTTTTCAAAAGGGATAAGAAAATTCTATCGTGCTTTCTTGCATCTGAAAAATCAATACAATTAATTACTTTGAAGTACAGCGATTTATTGCAATATGGGTGAATAGCGCAGACATTTTAAACACAGGGAAATTCCACAAACAGTAATGAGATGAATGGCTAGCTAAACTTTTATTAGAGCGTTGGTGGTCGAGAGCATAATGCTGAACAGAAGAGCAACAGAACTCGCTCTTCAATCATGCTTTTAAACCCACTGGAACAGGCTGACCGGGCCCCAGCTTAATTTCTCGTGCAGGGCATGATTCATCTACTTGGCAGTACACACCTGAGGGCTGGATTTTCCGGTCCTTTGCATTCCAGATTTTGTCCTGGAGCAGTGTGAAAGGCGGCGTTCAGGTCTCCTGCAGCCCTTCGCGATCCTCTGGTCTGTTTTTGTGGCGGCGCTCAGCACCATTGCCGGGAAGAGCAGCGCCGGGTTTGCAACACCGTCTGATTTTTGACTCGTCTGCCCGGAATCGCGTCTCGCAATGACCGCCTGGGAAATCGGTGAAGTCCAACCATGCCGCACGACGGTGAGGAAGGTAAAGTGCTGTAAAGGTAAGTGCGAGTGTTCTTTTAATTTTTTTTTTTTAGCAATTTATGTTGTGGCGTGGGCAATGTTTTTTTTTAAAGGTTTCCTCTCCCCCCCCCCCGCCCCGGCCTTTCTCGGAGCGCACACAGCCCGGCACTTTTGCGAGTTTCCCATTTTTGCGCCTCGAAACGAGTAAAATGCCTCCCTCGTGCTGCACCCCCTGACACCGGGCCCAGATGGCGCAAATTCCTCATCAAAACTCAGACTATTCCCAGCCGGTAACTTTCCCGCCCCTTCTCCGTTTTCGCACCAAAAATATAAAAGCCTAAAATCCAGCCCCTAGATTGTCACTCTAGATTAAGTCGTGGAATGTGGCTTAAATCTGCAACTTGTGACTCCAAGGCAAGAGTGTTAACAACTGAGACAAGCTGATATCCTGGCGGAGCAGGCTCGAGGGGCTAGATGGCCTACTCCTGTTCCTAATTCTTATGTTATGTAATTATTCTGTCTCGATTCCCCATTTCTTCCTTCTAATCTTGGCATTTAAATACTTTGTCTGCACCTCCACAAGCGATTGCTGAACCTGAATAACTGAAAAGCCATCAGACTCCTTATGAGGTGGAATAGTATGATCTTGCATCTCGAAAAAACGTACTTTCTCCAATCCAGCAAGGTATTGCTTGTTTTTTCCCTCATTGGATCACATTCTCCATCCCCACCCCCTTTGAATAGACTGCTGTTTTTTTCCTGAAGTTTAAAGTAATTTTATGGTGGCTTGAACTCTGCATTGATAACGGCAAATCTCTGATATGGAATCTCATTGGTACCAAATTCGGTTTCTGCGGGATCTTAGAAATGGGGTGTGCAATTGAGCGGAGATCAGTCCCGATAGAACTCTGGCCCGTTTTTCAGTTGCTCAGGTTACTGGAGGGGCTAACGGAGACTCTCGCTCAAATTAGGCAGTGCTTCATACTATTTAAATGATGCGCAAGGTTGAAGGACATGGTAAAATTCAGCAGTTTTAAGGCAATTTCTAAACTTTAGTTTCTTTCACTGCTTCTACATGCTTTCATAAGCTCTTATAATTGTTTCACATTTATTTTCCTTCTGGCTTATTAGTGCCACTGATGGTAATTCCAAATTGGAAGCAGGCTAGGTTGCAACAGAGGAATTCTATGTCCATCTACCAGCATGCACATCTGCAGGCAGAGATGCATATATCCCACTTTGGCAGGTAAGTTCCTTGACTGCTATTCCCAGCAAGGACTGATAACTGATTGGCAAAGGTATAGATGAATGCCTGGCTAAATGTATTTGGTCAATGTTTTGTTGGAAATATCTGCAATTGTAGTATGTTATATTTGCAATGGCACTGCATTCGAGGGTAATCGGCCAGCAAAGCTTGATTAGCCAGACCTGCCCATGTACCACCAATCATGATTGCAGGCATTAGCACACTACCCGATAATGGCCATGGGGAATTGTCTTTGCGGTATCCAGATCAGCAGACAACCAGATGCAGAGGTCTGCTGCAAAGACATTTGCTGCTGAAATGTCCCATCTGGGTGGCACAACTGGTGACCGAACTGGTCACCTGCAGCCCCAAAGCGTGCCTCCATCACCTTGCAGGTATATTCTACTGCTGACCGATAAAGATCACACTGTGTAGTGGCAAAGGAGACCACTGTCCTCACAACCACATCATGCAGCTGCTCTGTTAGCTACAGGGTCATGTTTGCACCTTCGGTTTCCTTTCCTTTCAATCTCGGCTGACATTTCTTAGTCCCCTGGTCCTACAGCCATAGCAAAGACTAATGAGTTAGAATCATAGAATCTTGTAACACAGAAGGAGGCCATTCGGCCCATCATGCCTGTGCCAGCTCTTTGAAAGAACTATATATTGAGTCCCACTGCCCCTGCCCTTTCCCCGTAGCCCTGCAATTTTCTCCTCTTCAGGTATTTATCTAATTCCCTTTTGAAAGTTAGAATTGATTCTGCTTCCACTGGCCTTTTAGGCAGTGTGTTCCAGATCATTATAACGTGCTGCATAAAAATATTTCTCCTCATCTCCGCTCTGGCTCTTTTGCCGATTACCTTCAGTCTGTGTCACTGGTTACTGACCCTTCTTCCAGTGGAATCCTCCGCGATCTCTGCTCCTCCAATTCTGGCCTCTCGCACGTTCCCGATTTTAATCGCTCCACCATCGGCGGCCATGCATTCAGCTGCCTGGGCCCTAGGCTCTGGAATTCCCTAACTAAACCTCTCCACCTCTCCACACCTCCTCCTTTTAAGATCTTTTTAAAACCTTCCTCTTTAGCTTTTGGTGCCCTGTCCTAATAGCTTCTTAAGAACATAAGAAATAGGAGCAGGAGTAGGCCATTTGGCCCCTCGAGCTTGCTCTGCCATTCAATAAGATCATGGCTGATCTGATCTTGGCCTCAACTCCACTTTCCTGCCTGCTCCTCATATCCGTTTTAAATGGGCGACCCCTTATTCTGAAACTATGCACCCTAGTTCTGTATTCCCTCACGAGAGGAAACATTCTCTCTGCATCTACCCTGTCGAGCCCCCTCAGAATCTCTTATGTTTCAATAAGATCACCTCCTTTTTCTAATCTCCAATGAGTATAGACCCAATCTGCTCAACCTTTCTTCATAAGACAACCCTTCATCTCACATTGTGAACCTTCTCTGAACTGCCTCTAATGCAAGTGTATCCCTCCTTAAATAAGGAGACCAAAACTGCACGCAGTACTCCAGGTGTGGTCTCACCAATACCCTGTACAGTTGTAGCAGGACTCCCCTACTATTATGCTCCATCCTCCTTGCAATAAAGGCCAACATTCTAGTTCCATTTAAGTGGCTCAGTATCAGATTTTGTCTGATTTCGCTCCTGTGATGGGCCTTGGGATGTTTTGCAACCTTAAAGGCACTATATAAATGCAAGTTGTTGAAGGAAACAGTTTCTGCTCATTAACTCTTATCAAACCGCTTCATAATTTTGAATGCCTCTATTAAATTTCCCCTTAACCTTCTCCACTCTAAGGAGAAAAATGCCAGCTTCTTGTCCCCACATTACTGAAGTTACAGAATTTTTGTTAACTTGTGACATTCCTCTTCAATTTTCCCCGTCACTTTAAATTTCACTTGCACACAATCTTCCATTGCCACCCCCGGTGTGCCCCCTTGTGCCTGTCCAACTCTGCGCAGAGCACTGTAAATAATCATTGCTACAGAGAATTGAGTACATTTATGACTTTACCGTTATGGTGAGGTTTCGACCGGATCTTTACCATTTAAAACTGACTTGCACCAGTACTTGAAAAGGAGCCCCTCCCCATCAGCTTTGTTTGTGTTGCTGCCCTCAGTCACGATTTGCTGCTCAACTCTGCAGAAAGGCCGCACCGGCGGATCTTCCAGAAATGAGAAGAAATGGGTATAGGCGAAGATTGATCTTCTATGATCTGTGTTGAATGGCTCTCGGCTCGTGTACATCAGACAAATAAGCTGACCTAAGAGATTTATGCTGCTTTTATCAAGCAGGTGAAGTGAGAATTGCAGTGGGGCATGACTGCTCAACATTCCAAAAGCAGTGCGTCAACATTAAGCTCTCCAGATGGGGAAGGGGAAGCATAACTGGGTCATGCTACATTGTGATAGTTGCTGATAGAGTCGCTAATCCTCCAGGATTGCCCTGGTGTCTCCAGGAATTAACGATCCATCTCCAGGACACTGCTGCAACAACCTGGGGGAGAAAAAAAATTGTTGGGGCGTTTTATTTTTTTTAAATGTGTGTATTTTTGATTTACATTTACTAGTTATGAAAATATTGGAAAAGGATTGTTAAAAATGTCTGTTTTAAGTGAGCTGCAGGCGTTGGCAGCCCTATTGCTGATACTGTGGTTCTACACTGCTGTGTGGCAGGGATAGAACTGGTGTATAATGAGGGCAGAGCTCAGTTAGGGACAATTCAAGAGGTGCAGTAAAGCCCTTCGCAGGTTACCAGTTCGAAGAATGGTTTGTTGCACGACAGAAGTACCTTTCAAAGTGACATGGACCATCTTGTGTCAAATCACCTAAGTCCTGGATGCTCTCTGTCGCTGCTTTCTGCCCAGAGTGGTGAGAATCTGGACCTCGCTACTAGGCAAATAGCACAGATGAATTTAAGGGAACTTAGAAACACACATGAGTGAGTAAGGAATAGAAGGATATGCAGATATAGGTTTAGATGAAGAGGGGTGGGAAGAGGCTCGTGTGGAGCATAAACACCGGCATAGACCAGTTGAGCTGAATGGCCTGTTTCTGCTCCGTTCTATGGGGGGGAAAAAAAGGTTTGTAAAGTCTTCGTACTTGGTAGAACATGAGAATTCAAAAAATACTAGATGTAAATAAAGCAGAAATATGGTAGTGCAATAATTCGGCTTGTGTGGTAAGCGGTCTAGAAGATTACATGGATCAATCTAATTTCTTTCAGGAAAAAAAGTTTCCCAGAAAATCTTGGGAGTCTTCTAAAAGAAATAATTGAAGATCATGTCATTAGAGCAATAGATCGGAGTGAACAATGACTTACTCAAGGTATGTTCTGCCTGACAAATTTAATGTTTTAACAAAGTTGGTGGATTAAACAATTAAACAAGTTCTTTGGTTTGTAATGTTGTCCATCTTTTGAAAAAGTAACTCTTATACCTAATAAATGACAGAACACTGGGAGATAGTTCTTCACAATATGAAATCTGGTTGTAATGAATTGCCAGCGATGCCTTCAGCTGCCTAGGCCCTAAACTCTGGAATTCCTTCCCTAAACCCCTCCCGCCTCTCTCCTCCTTTAGGACAGGTTTAAAACCTACCTCTTTGAGCAAGCTTTTGGTTACCTGCCCTAATATCTGCTTATGTGGCTCGGTATCGATATTTGTCTGATAAAGCTCCTGTGAAGCGCCTCGGGTAGTTTTACTATGTTGCTATGTAAATACAAGTTGTTGTATGTTTTAGTAGTGTTTGCAGCAACGGGCTGATGGGTTACACCGTCAGCTCTGGAGTAAGCAAGAATAACAGGCAGTTAAAGGTGTTATATAACTGCCAATCTTTGTTGTTCTATACCACTTGCTCAGCATGCAATGTACTGTCAGCTGTATGAACACTTCTGAATTATTTTTGTAACTCCTCATTCTCAACTCTGAGATGTAAATGTTAATGGGGTTTGTGGCAGAAGAGAGAGCCCTGAACAGAGAGCGAGGGAGGTGGATGAGAAAAGGTTTCTGTGAAGAAATTGCTAAAGATGAAAAGTAACATAAAAGGACTCTAAACAAACCAGCTATAAGGGACAAGTTGTGCTAGCAAAAAAAGGAAGTGTAGTGTGTTGGAAGATGTCCAACGTACAGTTAAGATGCTGTAGAGATTATTTAAGATATTACAATGAAAGACCGCAGTAATGAATTTAAAATAAAAGCAGAAAATGCTGGAAATACTCAGCAGGTCAGGCAGCATCTGTGGAGAGAGAAACAGAGTTAACGTCGAGGTCGATGGCCTTTCGTCAGAACTGGAAGATGAACAAGAGACAAACGGAAATCCTGTCGGAGAGAAGAGCAGAACTTCTTCAAGGTGGGCATTCCTAGGAGAGAAGTGGCAGCGAACTAAACACTAATACAAAAGCAAAGTACTGCCGATGTTGGAAATCTGAAATAAAAACAGAAAATGCTGGAAATATTCAGCAGGTCAGGGAGGATCTATGGAGAGAAACAGAGTTAAAATTTCAGGTCGATGACCCTTTTGTCAGAACAGTAATGAATTTAAGTCTTCAACTAAGTGTGTCAGGATATCTGGAAAGCCACAAAAAATTAAACATCGAGGTGGGTAGGTAACGTTTTTATAAGAATGACCAGAATGATGGAAGATTAAAGGATTAAATTCTAAGTTGAAAATGAATGAGTAAGATACTGCACAGACATAGAATGGCAGCTCATGTTATGAGTTTAGATGGTAGGGTCTGTGTATATTTGGAAATATCAGTTCTTGTTCATATAATAGAAACTTTCCATGGTCCACCTGAGAGCAGACCTTGGTTTAATCTTTCATCTGAAAGACGGCACCTCCGACAGTGCTGCGCTCCCTCAGTACTGCACTGGAGTATCAGCCTGGATTATGTGCTCAAATACTTGGGCCGGAATCTTCCCAGCCCTGTGAGTGCGGGTTTGGAGGCGGGCCCGCAGTCAAAATGGCCCTGATTGACAGCGGGTTGGGATCCCGCTCTGAACCCACCTCCATGAGTTTCTGACCTGTCAGATCTGCTTTCGGATAGCCGCTCCGACAGTATGAGGTTGAGTGTAGCTTTGCAGTAACATTTTGTGATCTACTGAGATCATTGAAAGGTTTGCGCCACTGCAGCCTGGTCCTCCTGACGATATCCCTGCTTGTGACCTATGCAATGTGCAACCAGGCTGTGGTGTTGTCTTGAGGAGGCCTCTTCTGCCCGTGGGAAGGGAAGAGAACCTCCCTACGTGCTATGACTCCTTCCATAAGCATCTGGAGGGAGTCATGGGAGAGCCTGGGTGCAGCCGTGCACCTCTGTGCAATGATTGTCAGTGTTTGCAAAAACTCAATGCTGCAGGACACTGACAGCACAACTGTCATAATCATTGTGGGCATGGTCCCTTTAAGGAAACTGGCTGATGACGCATCATCAAATGACGTCATCAGGCTGGCTTCCTCTTAATTGGCCGGGAAGCTCGCAGGGCGGGCCATCATTGGAAGATTCGGGATAGAGAGCAGGTTCGAGTTGGGAACGGGCTTTCCATCGCCATTAACCCTGGCTGCATCGATCCCGCTGCGTATGGAGAAATCGCAGCCCTGGAGTGGGCCTTGAACCCACAACCAATTAGCCATGGCTGACCGAGAACTACATTTGGGTGAGTTAGACCAGTGGCTCCAGCAATTAGGCATTGGAATCGTTGGTCCGGGCTGGCTGGCTGAAGAGACCCGTTAGCGGTCCTCCACCAGTCTGCCCCGCCGCACAGCACTGCCCTCCAATCATCAAGATCCACGGCGCGGCCCTGGACAACGTGGACCATTTCCCATATCTCGGGCGCCTCTTATCAACAAAGGCAGACGTTGATGCGGAGATTCAGCATCGCCTCCAGTGCGCCAGCGCAGCCTTCGGCCGCCTGCGGAAAAGAGTGTTTGAAGACGAGGCCAAATCTACCACCAAACTCATGATCTACAGGGCTGTAGTAATACCCGCCCTTCTGTATGGGTCTGAGGCATGGACGATGTATAGAAGGCACCTCTAGTCGCTGGAGATATATCACCAACGATGTCTCCGCAAGATCCTGCAAATCTCCTGGGAGGACAGGCACACCAACATCAATGTCCTCGACCAGGCTAACATCCCCAGTATTGAAGCACTGACCACACTCGATCAGCTTCGCTGGGCAGGCCACATAGTTCGCATGTCAGATACGAGTCTCCCTAAGCAAATGCTTTATGCGGAGCTCCTTCATGGTAAACGAGCCAAAGGAGGACAGCGGAAACGTTATAAGGACACCTTCAAAGCCTCCCTGGTAAAGTGTGACATCACCACTGACATCTGGGAGACCCTGGCCGCAGACCACCCGAGGTGGAGAAAGTCCATCCGGGAGGGCGTTGAGCTCTTTAAGTCTCGACGTAAGCATGAAAAGGCCAGGCGCAGGCAGCGGAAGGAGCGCGCAGCGAACCAGCCCTACTCATCCCTTCCCCCGACGAATGTCTGTTCCACCTGTAACAGGGTCTGTGACTCTCTTATCGGACTGTTCAACCATCAAAGAACTCACTTTGGGAGTGGAAGCAAGTCCTCCTCGATTCTGAGGGACTGTCTATGATGATGAGCGGTGAACACTGACTGGGCTGTAGGCTACTGACTTACATTTTAGACTTTTAATCAACTTTTAATTAAAAGTTTAAAAGTAGATTAAAAGTTAATCAACTTGAGAAACTTTTTAAACAATTTGGGAAAATTTTTAAACTTTTAAACAACTTCGAGAATTTTTCTTTTGAAACCTCCTGAGAAACTTTAAGTAACTTTGGAAAACTTTGGAAGAAACTTTTAAAACATCCCTCGGAACTCCAGCGGACAACTGACCTTCCTAATGCCTGCCCCCAACCAAGCCTCGGGCCACCTGCCATCAAGGACGCTACTCCGCCCGAGCTTGCGGCCAACATCTCACCGTAGGCAATTGGGCTCATACAGCAGCGCCAGGCCTCCAGTCATCTTGGACCCCTTTGCCACTGGACCAAGTCTTAGCTCTGTCAAGCCCATGTGGTTGCCGGTGTGCAGCGGCCAATCCATGTTTAAAAGAACTCACACACAGGCATCTTGCACTTCATTAACATGACGTTCGGGGCCTGGAACGTCAGGACCCTCTTGGACAACTCCAACAGCGACAGGCCGGAACGCCGCACAGCCATAGTCTCCCTGGAACTTAGATGCTTTGACATTGACATCGCCGCCCTAAGCAAGTCCCGGCGGGCAGGGAATGGCCAGCTCAAGGAACAAGGTGGAGGCTACACCTTTTTCTGGAAAGGAAATCCGAGGAAGAACGCCGCCTTCACGGAGTCGGCTTCGCCATCATAAATGAGCTGGTCGACCGCCTCAAATACTCCCCCTGCGGGATTAACGAATGCCTCATGACTCTCCGACTCACCCTATCCCGGAATCAATGCGCCACAGTCATCAGTGCGTACGCCCCAACACTCGATGCAATGGATGAGATCAAAGAGGGTTTTTATTCCAACCTCGAAACATCCCTGTCCCGCGTCCCCGCGGGCAACAAATTGATCATCCTAGGTGACTTCAATGCCAGGGTCAGCAAAGACACACTCCTCTGGGGAGGCGTGATTGGCAGAGAGGGGGTAGGGAAAGCCAACTCCAGCAGTACACTACTCCTGACAAAATATCTAGAACATGAACTCCTCATCACCACCAGAGAGACAAATACAAGACATCGTGACAACGTGGCAACACCCCCGCTCCAAACACTGGCACCTGCTCGACTATGTCATCGTCCGAGCCGGGGATCGCAAAGATGTGCGCATCACCCGCGCCATGACAGTAGCTGATGGACCACTGCCCAATCAGATCCATCATCGACATTAACATAACCCAAAGCAGAGGAGACAGCAGAAGCAGTGCTGCAAAAAAGTCAATGCCGGGGTACTTAAAGACCCAGCTAAGAGAACCCTATTCAGCCAGCGCCTTACAGCTAAACTGGCGTGCCTTGATGACCCTGAGATGCTGAATGCCCACCGCGCTTGGTCTGCCCTCCAGGTCTCCATAACCAATGCCTGTGAAGAGACACTTGGTCACTCAACCAGAAAACACCAGGACTGGTTTGATGAACATGATCAGGAGATCCAAGAACTAATAGGTCGCAAACACAGAGCATTTCTGAGCAGCAAAGCAACATTACAGACGGCTCAAGGCTGAGGTCCAACAAAAAACCCGGGACCTAAAGAACAGGTGGTGGATGGAGAAAGCATAGGAGATACAACAACTGGCCAACAACCACAATATGCGAGGATTCTTCATCGCAGTCAAGGCCACTTACGGTCCAAACTCCCAAGGCCCCACCCCACTGCTGACCAAGAATGGGGAAACGCTCATCAAAGACACTGAGGCTGTCGGGACCTGCTGGAAGGAGCACTTCGAAGATCTCCTCAATCGAGACTCTGCCTTTGACTCGAGTGTTCTCGACTCCATCCTGCAGCATGCGACCCGCCACCACCTCAGTGAAACCCCAACGTTGCACGAGGTTGGAAAAGCCATAAAACAGCTCAAGAACAACACGGCTACGGGAGTGGATGGAATCCCTGCTGAGGCGCTAAAGTATGGCGGAGAGGCGCTGTTGGCGTGGATACATGACCTCATCTCTCTCATCTGGAGGGAGGAGAGCATGTCTGGAGATCTCAGAGATGCAGTGATCGTGACCATCTTTAAAAAAGGGGACAAGTCCGACTGCAGCAACTACAGGGGAATCTCCCTGCTATCAGCCACTGGGAAAGTTGTCACTAAAGTTCTCCTCAACCGTCTTCTCCCTGTGGCCGAGGAGCTCCTCCCGGAGTCACAGTGCGGATTTCGTCCCCTACGGGGCACAACGGACATGATCTTTGCAGCGCGACAGCTGCAGGAAAAATGCAGGGAACAGTGCCAGCCCTTACACATGGCCTTCTTCAACCTTACAAAGGCATTTGATGCTGTCAACCGTGAGGGTCTATGGCGTGTCCTCCTCCGTTTCGGATGCCCGAAAAAGTTTGTCAACATCCTTCGCCTGCTCCACGACGACATGCAGGCCGTGATCCTTGCCAACGGATCCATTACAGACCCAAATCCATGTCCGGACCGGGGTCAAACAGGGCTGCGTCATCGCTCCAACCCTCTTCTCAATCTTCCTCGCTGCCATGCTCCACCTCACAATCAACAAGCTCCCCGCTGGAGTGGAACTAAACTACAGAACCAGTGCGAAGCTGTTTAACCTACGCCGCCTCCAGGCCAGGTCCAAGATCACCCCAACCTCTGTCGTTGAGCTGCAGTACGCGGACGATGCCTGCGTCTGCGCACATTCTGAGGCTGAATTCCAGGATATAGTCAATGTATTTACTGAGGCTTATGAAAGAATGGGCCTTATGCTAAACATCCGTAAGACAAAGGTCCTCCACCAGCCTGTCCTCGCTGCACAGCACTGCCCCCGCCCCCCCGCCCCCCAGTCATCAAGATCTACAGCGCGGCCCTTGACAACGTGGACTATTTCCCATATCTCGGGAGCCTCTTGTCAACAAAAGCAGACATTGATGCGGAGATTCAACACCGCAACCAGTGCGCCAGTGCAGCCTTCGGCCGCCTGAGGAAGAGAGTGTTCGAAGACCAGGCCCTCAAATCTACCACCAAGCTCATGGTCTACAGGATTGTAGTAATACCCGCCGTATATGGCTGAGGCATGGACGATGTACAAAAGACACCTCAAGTCGCTGGAGATATATCACCAACAATGTCTCCGCAAGATCCTACAAATCCCCTGGGAGGATAGGCACACCAACATCAACGTCCTCATCCAGGTTAACATCCCCAGCCTTGAAACACTGACTACACTTGATCAGCTCCGCTGGGCAGGCCATATAGTTCGTAAGCCAGACACGAGATTCCCAAAGCAAGTGTTCTATGTGGAGCTCATTCACGGCAAACGAGCCAAAGGTGGGCAGCAAAAACGTTACAAGGACACCCTCAAAGCCTCCCTGATAAAGTGCGACATCTGGGAGTCCCTGACTAAAGTCCGCTCTAAGTGGAGAAAATGCATCCGGGAGGGCGTTGAGCACTTCGAGTCTCAACACCGAGAGCGTGCGGAAATCAAGCGCAGGCAGCAGAACGAGCGTGCGGCAAACCAGTCTCACCCATCCCTTCCCTCAACGACTATCTGTCCCACCTGTGACAGAGTCTGTGGCTCTCGTATTGGACTGTTCAGCCACCAAAGAACTCAATTCAGGAGTGGAAGCAAGTCTTCCTTGATTCCGAGGGACCTATGATGATGCTGATAATGATTAGAATCCCACATTAAAGAGTTCATACCTGACATCTTCCTGTCAATCAAGTTTCCTGGTCTAAATTGGATGAGTTTCATGAGCCTTGAGAGCCACTAGATGGAGCAGCAGGCAGTCCAAAGATTATGGAGCCGATGTTACCCTGTCAAAACCACTGTATGGACAACTGTTTTTGTGACCAAACCTATGTTTTGTTACATCCATGAATGTGTTTCTGGATTAATTATAGAAAATCCAAATGAAACTGTATTTTATTTGACATTCAGAATCTGTTTCTGGAATAGTTATATGTGACGGATGTTTAATAATTGGCCACATAACTATCAGGGAAATTAAAGTCTGTTGCTAGCATCGACCTCACCTTGTAGATTTTTTAAATATAAAGACTCCCAAGCTACGTGCTGACACTAACATTTCCCATTCTGTCGGAGCAAGCGGCTGTCCTAGTGATGCATTGGTATTTGGCACCTTAACTACGACATAAGAGCAATAGATAAAGGGGAAGAGATTCGGTCGCGCCTCTGTTACGGTGTTATTCCAGGCGGAGCGCTATTTTTTTTGCGCCTTGAAAATGTTTACACCTCCCGCCCAGAAATTTATCAGAATCGGTCGAAGAGCTGACGGGCGATAAATCAGCCGTTGCACACCGGAGCTGGGGGGAACGATAACGAAAGTTTGGTCGGTACATTTTGCAGGCCCATTGTGCATGCAGCAATGTGATAATGACCAGATAAAGGGCTCAATTTTCCCCAGTGATTTGCGCCGTTTTTTTGGAGCAGGCTGCTCTTTTTGGCCTAAGTTGAAAAAACAGTTTCCCCAATCAATTTACACCAGTGTTAGTTTTTTTTTTCATCCAAAGGGGGCGTAACCAGCCACCTATGCCACTTCTGGCCATTTAGGGAAGTTTGGCCATTTGAGAGTTACTCCAGTTCTGATTAGGCCAACGTATGTGGCCTCTCCAGAAAAACCTTCCCTGGAGTTAAGGAAAGCGGCAAGAGAGAGCGCACGAGCGACCAGAGAATGGGACCGAACCGGCAAACCTTTCGGGCAGGGTTGGAGATAAGTTGCTGCTATGTATTTTTCAATTCTTTTAATGTATTGGGAGCTGGCTGTATGCTTCACTTTGCAGCCTCACCTCGCATTGTGTCCCTGGTTACCATGGCAGCCCGAACTTTTTGGCGCAGATCAAGGCTCCACCCCCAAAACTGAAAGTCGGGTTAGGCCACGCCGAAATGAAGAAATCCAACGGGGAAACTTAGAATATTTTTTTTTGGCGTACTTGGGCCCCAGAAAATCGGGCGGAACTCTTCAACTACGCCAAAAAAATGCTTTGGGAAAAATTGAGCCCAAACTGTTTTTGTTGCGTTGATTGAGGGATAAATATTGGCCCAGGACACTGGGGTAACTCCCCTGCTCATCTCCAATCTTGGGATCTTTTAGGTGTCAGCTGTGGCTCAGTGGCTAGCACACTCACCTCTGAGTCAGAAGGTTGTGGGTTCATGTCCCACTCAATGCACTTGAGTACATAAATCTAGGCTGACACTGCAGTGCTGAGGGAATGCTGCACTGTCAGAGATACCGTCTTTCGGATGAAACATTAAATCGAAGCCCCGCCTGCTCTCTTGGGTGGATGTAAAAAATCCCATGGCACTATTTCGAAGAAGAGCAGGAGAGTTCTCCCCGTGTCCTGGCAAATATTTATCCCTCAATCAACAAAACAAAAACCATTTATCTGGTCATTATCACATTGCTGTTTGTGGGAGCTTGCTGTGCGTAAATAGGCTGCTGCGTTTCCCACATTACAACAGTGACTACACTCCAAAAGTACTTCATTGGCTGAAAAGCGCTTTGAGACGTCCGGTGGTTGTGAAAGGTGCTATATAAATGTAAGTCTTCCTTCCTTCCTTTCTTTATGTCCATTTTAGAGAGCAGGTGGGGACTCGGGTCTAATATCTCATCTGAAAGATGCACCTCCGACAATGCAGCACTCCCTCAGCACTGCACTGGAGTGTCGGCCTAGATTTTTATGCTCCAGTCTCGAGTAGGGCATGACCCCATAACCTTCTGACTCAGATGTGAGAGTGCTACCCACTGAGCCAGGGCATGATCACAGGAAGCTGTAGAATTTATTTGAAGTTCAAAAAAAACAACTATTTGACAATCTTGCTGTATTTAACCTTCTGTCCAACATTCAGTGATTTAGGTCACTGCAGCATGAAAAGTGTTGGTCCCATTTAGTACAGCCTACTTATGTGAAGCTGGATTTTCAGCAATGAGATCAATGGATGCAAGGTACTGAGCCGGGATGAACATTGACCATAACCTGTGTGTGTGTTTGTCGAAGTTACCTCCACGCCACAACAGAGTTGTTGCTCAGCACCAGCAACAAGTTTCACATGAAGTAAAACTAAGCTAATAATAAATATATGTTTAATTGTATCACTAATTTTTATACAGAATAAATACTTGTGTTGTGTTACGGGGGTCTATGAAATTTTTATAACTGGGAGGGGGGTGGGCCAGAACTAAAAAGGTTGAGAAGCACTAATTTAGGAGATTTTCTGACGGAGATGAAGCTGGTTTAATCACTGATCAAAGCCACTAAAATGCATTATTTATTCCTGTCAGCAATCAATTCTTACCTTGTTACAAGAAGAATTGCAGGCAATTATGTTGCTTAAATTAAATTAGATTCAATGGGGATTCTACCAAGATATTTTATGAACTGCACTATGATTTTCTGATCATGTATTTACGTTAATTGACTAAAGGCTAATGATTGTATTAAAAACACATTTACATCTGTATAAACATGTTACAAAGCTGTCAAAAGTAAACAGAAAATGGATGGATAAAAGCTTTGTGTTCAACTCTGAAATTACCTGTGGTAAAGTCCTGTATGCACATCCTTCTGATTCATCTCCCTCTGTTTTAGCTGGGGTTTATGAGTCCTGTATATCATTTGTGTATGGATATTTGTGGCAGTATAATGGTGCAATCTGGTATTGGGGAGCATCACTTGTGAAAATGTTAGCACTGTGGGAACCGAACATTCTGTGAGTGTGAAAGGACTGTGGAGGAGAACAAACAATGTGTTAAGACTGTAAGACTATAAGAATTAGGAGCAGAAGGCCATTCGGCTCCTCCAGCCTGCTCCGTCATTCAGTAACATCATGGCTGATCTTCTACCGCAATTCCACCTTCCCCCACTATTCCCATATCCCTGGTTTCCCTTAGTACCCCAAAAATCTATCGATCTCTGTCTTGAATATACTGAAAAACTGAGCTCCCTGGGGAGGAAAGCAAGCTTTTACCAGGTAAGAGTTTATTAAAAAAAAATGTTATCACTCATATATTTAAAAACTCTGTCCATTAAGGTAAGTTTATTTGTAACCCTGTTAAAACATATTTTTTAAAAATAATAATTTTTATATAAAATATTTAATTAAATTGCATTTTAATTAATGTAATGTTTTTTAGATTTATTTTCAGTGTTTGTGTTTAGGGGGTATCCCCATTCATACTTAGCGCAGTTTCGTATGTACGGAATTACTATAAGTATGAATGGGGATCCCTGTGCTCTGATAGGTTGGGCAGGCCCACATGATCCCAGAGATCCGTATAAACCGCTTAAGTCCCTGGGATATGCGGACCCCTGGGCTGGCCTGCGCGCAGAACCCCAGGACCGCAAGTCGCCGAACCTCCCGGGGCCACCAGGTACTTTCATAGAAATGTTTGTGGGAAGCCTCCGACCGCAACTTCTGGGCCGTTGCAAAGGGGATGGAGTATAAAAGCAGGGAAGTCTTGA
Organism: Pristiophorus japonicus; assembly: GCF_044704955.1. Taxonomy (NCBI): domain Eukaryota; kingdom Metazoa; phylum Chordata; class Chondrichthyes; family Pristiophoridae; genus Pristiophorus; species Pristiophorus japonicus. The sequence continues at coordinate 51,136,184 of NC_091982.1, forward strand.
TACAGTTGTACAGGGTATTGGTGTGGCCACACCTGGAACACTACGTGCAGTTTTGGTTTCCATATTTACGAAAGGATATACTTGCTTTTGAGGCAGTTCAGAGAAGGTTCACTAGGTTGACTCTGGGTATGAGGGGGTTGACTTATGAGGAAAGGTTGAGTAGGTTGGGCCTATACTCATTGGAATTCAGAAGAATGAGAGGCGATCTTATTGAAACGTATAAGATTATGAGGGGGCTTGACAAGGTGGATGCAGAGAGGATGTTTCCACTGATGGGGGAAGACTAAAACTAGAAGGCATGATCTTAGAATAAGGGGCCACCATTTAAAACTAAGATGAGGAGAAATTTCTTCTCTCAGAGGATTGTGGATCTGTGGAATTCGCTGCCTCAGAGAGCTGTGGAAGCTGGGACATCGAATAAATTTAAAAGACAGAAATAGACAGTTTCTTAAACGATAAGGGGATAAGAGGTTATGGAGGGCAGGCAGGGAAGTGGACCCGAGTCCATGATCGGATCAGCCATGGTCGTATTAAATGGCGGAGCAGGCTCGAGGGGCCGTATGGCCTACTCCTCCTATTTCTTATGTTCTTGCGTTAATATTTCAAAATTATGGGCTTTTATTACTCAATGGCATTTTCCTATGAATTTAATGTGCTATAATGTTGGAAACATGGTAGCTAAGTTGTGCACAGCAAGCTCCCAGAAACAGCAATGAAATAAATGACCCAGTCATCTGTTTTAGATGTGGATGGGGGAGATAAATGTTGGCCAGGACACAAGGAGAACTCTCCTGCTTTTCTTCGAATAGTGCCGTGGGATATTTTGCGTCCACCCGAGAGGGCAGACGGGGCCTCAGTTTAATGTCTCTTCTGAAAGACGACACTGCACTGGTGTGTCAGCCTGGATTATAAGTACATGAGAACATAATTTAATAAGAACATAATCTTATATTCTTTATGTGCTCAAGTCTCTGGAGTGGGACTTCAACCCACAACCTTCTGACTCAGAGGCGAGAGTGCTACCCACTGAAGCATGGCTGACACACACATATCACATCATGTTATTTTTTCATATACCCTGTTTTTGTGTGATCAGTGTCAGTTTGGATGACAGTAATTCAAAATTTAATTTGATCTTTTTTAGGCTCCATTTGCACTTTTGGTATCCTCGATGTTGAGCAGTTTCATTTCACAGCAGCACGAAAGTAAATTCTGAGTCAGCTCTTGCCCTGACTCCAGAGCGACGCGGCTTTCGATTACCCCTTCAAAGGAGCCTCTTGAGGTGGGCGTCACTGGCAATATTTATTGCCCATCCCTAGTCGCTCTGGAAGGTGGTGGTGAGCCACCTTGAACCGTTGCAGTCCCGTGTGGTGAAGGTTCTCCCACAATGCCGTTGGGGAGGGAGTTCCAGGATTTACACCCAGCGACGATGAAGGAATGGCGATGTATGTCCGAGTCAGGATGGCGTGCGACTTGGAGGGGAACTTGGAACCTCTTCAGATTCATACTGCAACTTTAGCATCAATTCTATTATATAGAGTTCCGAACCAAACACAACACTTTTTGCCAAAATGGAAATACTTTTGGAAACACTAAATTGTACAACTTAGTGCTCCCGGTGTGGAGTCCCATTTGACTGGAGGGCAGATCAGACATAGAAACATAGAAATTTACAGCGCAGAAGGAAGCCATTTTGGCCCATTGTGTCTGCGCCGGCCGACAAAGAACCTCATGGCCCTCGGTCAGCAGCCCTGAAGGTTACATATAAACCTATGAACAATGGCGGACAGGTAAAGAGCATCCGGCCCAACCAGTCCGCCTCATACAACTGCAATGCCCCATGTATCGCAACATTTTACACTACACCGCAACTGGAGCCATGCAATCTCCTGGGAGATGCAAAAAACAGATTAAAAACCCAGGCCAATTGGAGAAAGAAATCTGGGAAAATTCCTCTCCGACCCATCCAGGTGATTGAAACTAGTCCAGGAGATCACTCTGGCCGTAATAGATTCCATGAAGTACTTACCATCGTATCTGCGCCAGCCAGCAAGAGGTTATCCAGTCTAATCCCACTTACCAGCTCTAGGTCCGTAACCCTGTAGGTCACGGCACTGCAAGTGCCCATCCAAGCACCTTTTAAATGTGGTGAGGGTTTCTGCCTCTACCACCCTTCCAGGCAGTGAGTTCCAGACCCCCCACAACTCTCTGCATGAAGAAGCTTCCCCTCAAATCCCCTCTAAACCTTCCACCAGCCACCTTAAACCTATGCCCCCTCATAATTGACCCCTCCACCAAGGGAAATAGGCCCTTGCTGGCCACTATATCCAGGCCTCTCAAAATGTGATACACCTCCAATGAGCTCTTCCCTCAGCCTCCTCTGTTTCAAGGAGAACAAACTCAGCCTATCCAATCTGTCCTCATAGCTAAGATTCTCCATTTCAGGCAGCATCCTCATAAATCTCCTCTGCACCCTCTCCAGCGCAATCATGTCCTTCCTATAATACGGCGACCAGAACTGCATGCAGTATTCAAACTAACCAGTGTATTATACAGTTTAAGCATAACCTCCCTGCTCTTGTATTCTATGCCTTGGCCAATAAAGGCAAGCATTCCGTATACCTTCTTAACTACCTTATCCACCTGGCCTGCTGCTTTCAGGGATCTGTGGACAAGCACACCAAGGTCCCTTTGTTCATCTAGACTTCTAAGTGGCATACCGTTTAATGTGTATACCTTTTCCTTATTTGCCTTCCCCAAGTGCATTACCTCACACTTCTCCGAATTAAATTCTATTTGCCACTGTTCTGCCAACTTGACTAGTAGATTGATAACCTCCTGCAGTCCATGACTTTCCTCTTCATTATCAACCACACAGCCAATTTTAGTGTCATATGCAAACTTCTATATTCAAATCTAGATCATTGATATATACCACAAAATTACACGGAGGCCAGTGCAACCCTCTCTATTTTCTGCCTATTCATTTATCCACACCTGATTGTCTTGTATGCCCTCCTGTTGAACAAGGTTCCATACCAGGAGTGCTATTTAGTCAAGTTTATTCCATAAGAATTCAATGCTCAAATTTTGTTGGGTTAGATAAAACCAAACCTTGTTATACAATTCTGTGATTCTAGAGTCATAAAAATTTACAGCACGGAAGGAGGCCATTTCGGCCCATCGTGTCCATGCCGGCCGACCAAGAGCTATCCAGCCTAATCCCACTTTCCGTAGCCCTTAATTGTTGGTGACCCTGAATTTAATTTAGTGTTGATGTGAAATGAACAATTGATTCTAATTGATAACATTTGTTACTCTCTGTTCAGTAATAAATAGATCTCTGGAAAGTTTCGAAAAATTTTCCAAAATATGTTCGATAAATGTTCAGACTTTATTTTCCACCAAAAACGGGTTAAATTACAGAATATATGATATGCGAACCCACAGCACTTGTGATTAAATAGGTACCCCATTTCCCAGACTCAATAGATGTTTTTAGTGGGTAGAGCGAGGCTTGAAACATGCACTCTGAACTAGAGAGCATTCTGTTTCCGTGACAACTCTCTTGCAAGCATTCACCATCAGATTCGAGCGGTGAGGCAAAAAAATTAGTATTTTATTTTTTGCAGAATTGTCTTTTTTTCTCCTATTCATGCGCTCTTCAGATTTTAGTGGGCAATTTATAAAATATTGTTCAATGAAAATTGGCTAACGGTAGTTGGAGATTTTCGGTTATTGTGTTGCCATCGTAGAGAATGGGAGGAAGTCTGAACGGAATGCTTTCAACGTGGAGGGTAAGTATCTGTGTAGACCATCATCAAATGTTGTAATTGGATGAATAGTAATCTGATAAACAGTGAAGTACTTCAAGCAAAATGGTTGCTTTCTTGTGATTGATAATAACTACAGCACTTGGTAGCGTTGGACATGGAAGGATCCTGGTTTCTGCTCTGGTCGTGTTGGTCATCGGCAAGACATCACCTTTGATTATTCAGCCGTGCTTGGAATACAAAGGATCACATGGAAGCTCTGATACACCTGCACTAACTCACAATTGATGAAATAGTCGCAACTGCATGGCGAACTTTGATCAGCTGTGGCTCAGTGGGTAGCAAACTCGCCTCCGAGTCAGAAGGTTGTGGGTTCCAGTCCCACTCCAGGGACTTAAGCACATAAATCTAGACTGACTCTCCAGTGCAGTACTGAGGGAGCGCTGCACTATCGGAGGTGTCGTCTTTCAGATGAGACGTTAAACCGAGGCCCCGTCTGCTCTCTCAGGTGGACGTAAAAGATCCTATGGCACTATTTCGAAGAAGAGCAGTGTATTTATTCCTCAATCAACATAACAAAAACAGATTATCTGGTCATTATCACATTGCTGTTTGTGGGAGCTTGCCGTTTGTAAATTGGCTGCTGTGTTTCCCACATTACAACAGTGACTACACTCCAAAAGTATGTCATTGACTGTAAAGCGCTTTGAGACGTCCGGTGGTCGTGAAAGGCGCTATATAAATCCAAATCTTTTTTTTTCTTTACCTTGTGAAGGAGACTGTGTTGATCCTGCACTCGTTTCCTCAGTGTGGTTGAGTATTGTGTGACTGGAAAGTGTGCTAGTGAGGTATGGTGTACCAATGCACTACTTAGTTAACTAGTTCTGTGATAAATAAAGATTCTGCAGTTATGCAACAGGCCAAGTCCGAAGAGTAATGTTTGTACACCGTGTCTGCTTTGAATCTGTGATCACTGGTATGTAATAAGTATTTAGTAATCCTGCAAATGCAGCTGTATTTGTGTTTACTGCACTACTATATGTGCTACTGTGAATTCAGCTGAACGGGCTATACTTCTTCCTGTACTTTATAAATAGCATCTTAGTATAGAAGGTGACAGAAACCATTCTCTGCTATCCCTCCTCCACCATAGTAGCATGAGCAGCGAGTTTCGCTCACTGCTTTCCTGTACCGTTACACAAATGGAGTTGGTATTATGCTAGTATAGGATTTATGTCACCTTTAGAATGTTTAGAACACAGATTTTACACCCTTCATCAACACAACTGCAAGAGCCATCTATGAATCATTGCTTTCTTTTTCATTTATTTATCCTCCTCTGGTTAGGCTCATCATCCATCAAGGGAAAATATTAGGACATTGCCCATCCAGGTACCTAAATATAATTAATCTCCGCAGTGTCGTGATCATCCTCCACTCATGCGTCTGCCTTTCTCCCACCATCAGCAGAAGTACCAAGCTGCAGCTTTCATAATAGCCTTAAACAATCCTTTTCACCTGCAATCGGCAAATAGCAACTTGTTCGGTTTCAGCTTCCCATTTAATTTGCTCAGAGAAGGTTGGCCATTGACTCAGGGTACCTCCTTAATTGAAACTCTCTGGGCCAGAGAACATTTCATTCAACCAATAAGGACATTGTAGTTAATAAATGCATTCAAATAATTCTGCAAAGGTCTAAAGTCTCTATGTCCATCACCCAAATATCGAGCGAGTTTTCAAAGTACAGTATAACTTCACTATAACAAACTCTGCCTTGATGAACCCCCAGTTTTAACAAACATAAGGGCAAGACGTGATGGAAATCAGCCTTGCTACAATGAATACTTGCTCCTCACTTATGTACCCGGACTGACCCGAATACAAAGCTGGAATTTATGTTGGGTCTAGAAAGATAACCTATTGTAGGGCGAATCCCGCATGACTTAAGCATCCGTTGCCTGATAAGACAGACACCACCTGCACTCAAACCGTAGCCAGGCAACGGGCCATAGCCAGGCAATGGGCGTGAGGAGGCAACTGCAACCAGGCAACGCGCATGAAGATGGCAAGTAAGAGATTGCCTTTGTGTCTGAAAACCAAACTTCAAATCATCGATGATCTGGACCATAAAGTAAATGCAGATACAAAACGTTCCTGGTAAGAGAGATGACCGGGTACGTGCAATATAACCCAGGTGGGCATTCTGCAAGCCATGCACTTCACATGCAGGTGTCAGAAAAGCGTTGTCTGAAATGCTTTAAATATGCTGGATGGCTTGTAGGGAATGGTAGTGAAAAGAAGGTAATGCCATCTGTTGGAACGGAATGCGCTATATTGGGAATTTCAGAAACAAAATACAGGGAATTGAATTTAAAGGAATTCTAGATGAGCACCTATGAGCGACGAGGAAATGACTGAATCAGTGACATTGAGTTGGGGAGAGGATGAGATAACACTTGGTGATGAGGACATAGAAGAGACAGAACTAGTTATCCCTTCACTAGATGAGTTCAGAAAGGTGATCGAAGCTGTTTGAAGCTTCACACAATCATTGCCAGGGACTGAGAATCTTTTTGAAATGGTTAACAAGATGGAAACAGTGCTCATTGAGAAAAGCACAAATAATATGTAGCAATCTACACTGTAGTTTTTTAACAAAATGATCAATTCAAAATGGTCATTTCTTCATTCTTCTGATGCAGCAAAATGCCAAATCCGACTATAGTGAGCACCCTGCAATAACCATCTTTTCTGCTGGTCCCAGGGTGGTTCGCTATAGTGACGTTTGACTGTACTTAACTTGATGTAATATTTCTCAGACAATAGCTCGGAATTTGCGGTGGGTCATGACGGCGAACTGTCAGCATTTGCCGTCATTACCCTTCTGAAACTGACCGTAACTTCAAGACTTAGTGCATGCACATTTTAAATGCGGAATTCCTGAAGTTGTGGTCAGTCATTTACTGCTCTGACACTGGCTGCGCTGTAGACCCCTCCATAGCATGCAGCTAATTTGTTATTTATTAAAGCTGCACAATTAACGTTTACAAAGTTGATAAAGTTTACAATGTTTAATAAATTCTTTTGTTCACCTTAACCATTCCTGTGCATTCCTGTAAGAGGGGGAATAGTCAACATGGTGGGATAGCGTGGCCAGGCAACAGTCAAACGTGCCGTTCACTCTTCAAACAAAGCGTTTAATTAGAGTTGCTGGCGTAAGGCTTTTGCAGTGGTGACATTTCTATGATGCCTCCCCTGTGGTTGTAGTGGGTAGGGGTAGTGGTGACATGGGTTCCTCGCCAGGCTCCTCCTCCTCCCCCCCCCCCTCCCCTCATGAGGTGGTCCTGCAATCCCCATTGGCAAATCCTGTTCCCTCATGATGGCTAAGTTGTGTAGCATGCAACACACCACAATGAACTCAGAGACCTGCTGAGGGGAGTATTGCAGGCAGCTTCCAGAGTGGTCCGGGCATCGGAAGCGCTGCTTGAGCACTCCAATTGTCCGTTCGACGATGTTGCATGTGGCTACATGGCTCTCATTATAGCGATGCTCAGCTTCTGTCTGAGGGTTCCGGAGGGTGTCATGAGCCAGGTGGTGAGGCCGTAACCTTTGTCCCCAGCATCCAGCTCTGGCCCTGCAGTTGACGCTGGAACATGCGTGAGACACTGTTCTCATGCAAGATGAAAGCATCATGGATGCTCCCTGGATATTGAGCATTGATTGCCATGATGCGCTAAGTATGGTCGCAGACAATCTGTACGTTCATGGAGTGGAATCCCTTTCCGTTTTGGTAAACCTCTGGATTTTCTAAAGGTGCTCACAGGGTGATGTGCGTACAGTCAAGGGTACCTTTAAACTTGGGGAAGCCAGCAAATTGTCCAAAACCTACAGCACTCACATTTTGGGTCTCCCTGCTCATTGGGAAGTTTATGAAATCAATTCTGCGTGCGTACAGTTCAGTAGTCACCTGGCAAATGCAGCAATGTGTAGCGTGCTGCAAGCTGGAGCATATGTCCCTCGCTGATGCCTGAGGCATAGAAGGCAAGTACCACAGTCACCTTCACCTTGACGGGCAGTGCAGTTCTGTTGCCGCTGGTAGGCTGTAGGTCTGCCTGTATGAGCTGGCATATCTCTGTGACCACTTCTTTTCGGAAGCACCGCCTTCTAACGCACTGTGCCTCAGCGAGCTGGAAGTATGAGCGATGTTCCCTGTAAACTGATGGGGAGTAAGGCCTCCTCCCTATACGTCTGCGACCTCTTTGATTACATTGAAAATGATCAACAATAAGCCTTCTTCCAGCTCGACGCCATATAAATAGAGCAGCCAGGATTACTGGCTCCCGAAATAGCATAGCCCCATATCTTTTAAAATGTCCTTTAAAACAAATTATAAACTCACATAAAATTTCACAATAAAAAGTATGCAGTTACGCAGCATTCTTCTCCCAATGCTTATATTCACTCTCAGCTGCGACTTTCTCCTCCATTTTCAAGATAGCGCCATTAGTGCGCCCTGGGTCTGGTTGGTTTTTCTGGGTGGGTTCTCAGGCAGATGGTAAATCGGGCGAAATGCTCAAAAGTGATGCACAACAATTTACATCATCATAACGGTCAAAACAGCAGCGGGGCACTAAGTTTAGCATCGCGCAAACCAATTGGCGAAAGTTCCGCTTGGGCGCAAACTATTGCCTGCCTCCTTTTGTGCCCCAAAAATCTTTTTTGCACTCCACCCAGGCGCTAAATGGGGCACAAATGAGCCGAAAATCCAGCCCATTGTATTGTTCATTGACATTGACCCAACTTAATTCTTTCAAACGTGCAAGGAACAATAGTCATGGAAGCCTTGCTCTATCTACTCCTTGGTTATCATAGAATCATAGAAATTTACAGCACAGAAGGAGGCCATTTGGCCCATCGTGTCCGCAGTGGTCGACAAAGAGCTATCAACCTAATCCCACTTTCCAGCTCTTGGTCCATAGCCCTGTAGGTTATGGCATTTCAAGTGCACATTAAGCACTTTTAAAATGTGAGAATTTCTGCCTCGACCACCCTTTCAGGCATTGAGTTCCAGACCCCCACCACCCTCTGGGTGAAGCAATTTACCTCTCAAATCTCCTCTAAACCTCCTACCAATTAATTTAAATCTATGCCCCCTGGTTATTGACCTCTCGGCTAAGGGAACTAGGTCCCTCCTATCCACTCTATATCTAGGTCCGTCATAATTTTATACATCCAATAAGTTCTCCCCTCAGCCTCCTCTGTTCTAAAGAAAACAACCCCAGCCTATCCAATCTTTCCTCATAGCTAAAATTCTCCAGTCCAGGCAACATCCTCGTAAATCTCCTCTGTATCCTCTCCAGTGAAATTACATATTTCCTGTAATGTGGTGACCAGAACTGCATGCAGTACTCTAGCTGTGGCCTAACTAGTGTTTTATACAGTTCAAGCATAACCTTCCTACTCTTGCCTTCATTAGCCAAGGCATAGAATACAAGTATTCCGTATGCTGCCTTAACCACCTTGTTTACTTCACCTGCCATCTTCAGGGATCTGTGGACATGCACTCCAAGGTCCCTTTGTTCTACTACACTTCTCAGATTCATACCATTTAATGTGTGTTCCCTTGCCTTGTTAGTCCTCCCCAAATGCATTACCTCACATTTCTCCGGATTAAATTCCATTTGCCACTATTCTGCCCACCTGACCAGCCTATTGATATCTTCCTGCAGTCAGCAGCTTTTTTCTTCACTATCAACCACACAGCTGATTTTTATATTATCTGCAAACTTCTTAATCATACCCCCTACATTCAAGTCTAAATCATTGATATATACCATAAAAAGCAAGGGACCTAGTACTGAGTCCTGCAGAGCCCCACTGGATACAGCCTTCCAGTCACACACACACACACACATCAACCATTACCCTTTGCTTCCTGCCTCTCAGCCAATTTTGGATCCAACTTGCCACTTTGTCCTGGATTCCATGGGCTTTTACTTTCATCACCAGTCTACCATGTGGGACCTTATCAAAAGCCTTGCTAAAATTCATCCTTCAGTTGTGGCTCAATGGGTAGCACACTCGTCTCTGAGTCAGAAGGTTGTGGGTTCAAGTCCCACTCCATTGCAGTACTGAGAGAGTGCTGCATTGTCGGAGGTGCTGTTTTTCAGATGAGACATTAAACCGAGGTCTCGTCTGCTCTCTCAAGTGGATGTAAAAGAATCTCATGGCACTATTTTGAAGAAGAGCAGGGGAGTTATCCCCGGTGTATTTACTAATATTTATCCCTCAACCAACATAACAAAAAACCTCCAGATTATCTGGTCATTATCACATTGATGTTTATGGGAGCTTGCTTGTGCACAAGGCTGCCACGTTTGCTACATTACAACAGTGACTACACTCCAAAAGAACATCATTGGCTGTAAAGCACTTTGAACATCCAGTGGTCGTGAAAGGCTCTATATAAATCCAAATCCAAATCCTTATATACACTACATCAAACACACTGCCCTCATCGACCCCCCTTGTTACCTCAAAAAATTCAATTAAGTTAGTCAGACACGACCTTCCCTTAACAAATCCATGTTGACTGTCCTTGATTAATCCATCTCTTTCTAAATGAAGATTTATCCTGTCTCAGAATTTTTTCTAATAATTTTCCCACCACCGAGGTTAGGCTGACTGGCCTGTAATTACTCGGTCTATCCCTTTCTCCCTTTTTAAACAAAAGTACAACATTAGCAGTCCTCCGTCCTCTGGCACCACACCTGTGCTATTTCCTCTTTTGCTTCTCTTAACCGCCTGGGATACATATAATCCGGGCCTGAGAATTTGTCCACTTTCAAAGCTGCTAAAAGCCTTAATACTTCCTCTCTCAATATGTTTATTTCATCTAATATTTCACACCACTCCTCCCTGATTGCAATCTGCCCCTCTCTTTTGTGAAAAGAGATAAAAAGTATTCATTAATAACCATACCCACGTCTTCTGCCTCCACACACACATTAAGCTCATGGTCTCTAATAGGCCCTACTCTTTCGTTAGTTATCCTCTTCCTCATAATGTATTTATAAAACATCTTTGAGTTTTCCTTGACTTTACTTGCCAAATTTTTTTGATGCTCCCTCTTTGCTTTCCTATTTTCCTTTTTAATTGCACCCCTGTGCTTTCTGTACTCGACTAGAGTTTCATAGAAACATAGAAAATGGGTGCAGGAGTTGGCCATCCGGCCCTTCGAGCCTGCACCACCATTCAATAAGATCATGGCTGATCATTCCTTCAGTACCCCGTTCCTGCTTTCTCTCTATACCCCTTGATCCCTTTAGCCGCAAAGGCCATATCTAACTCCCTCTTGAATATATCCAATGAACTGGCATCAACAACTCTCTGCGGTAGGGAATTCCATAGGTTAACAACTCTGAGTGAAGAAGTTTCCCCTCATCTCAGTCCTAAATGGCTTACCCCTTATCCTAAGACAATGTCCCCTGGTTCTGGACTTCCCCAACATCGGGAACATTCTTCCTGCATCTAACCTGTCCAGTCCCGTCAGAATTTTATATGTTTCTATGAGATCCCCTCTCATCCTTCTAAACTCCAGTGAATACAGGCCCAGTCGATCCAGTCTCTCCTCATATGTCAGTCCTGCCATCCCAGGAATCAGTCTGGTGAACATTCGCTGCACTCCCTCCAAAGCAAGAATGTCCTTCCTCAGATTAGGAGACCAAAACTGAACACAATATTCCAGGTGGGGCCTCACCAAGACCCTGTACAACTGCAGTAAGACTTCCCTGCTCCTATACTCAAATCCCCTTGCTATGAAGGCCAACATACCATTTGCCTCCTTCACCGCATGCTGTACCTGCATGCCAACCTTCATATGACTGATGAATCATGACACCCAGGGCTCGCTGCACCTCCCCTTTTCCTAATCTGCCGCCATTCAGATAATATTCTGCCTTCGTGTTTTTGCCCCAAAGTGGATAACCTCACATTTATCCACATTATACTGCATCTGCCATGTATTTGCCCACTGACCTAACCTGTCCAAATCATCCTACAAGCTCTTAGCGTCCTCCTCACGGCTCACACCGTCGTCCAGTTTAGTGTCATCTGCAAACTTTGGAGATATTACACTCAATTCCATCATCCAAATCATTAATATATATTGTAAAGAGCTGGGGTCCCAGCACTGAGCCCTGCGGCACTCCACTAGTCACTGCCTGCCATTCTGAAAAGGACCCGTTAATCCCGACTCTCTGCTTCCTGTCTGCCAACCAATTCTCTACCCACGTCAGTACATTACCCCCAATACCATGTGCTTTGATTTTGCACACCAATCTCTTGTGTGGGACCTTGTCAAAAGCCTTTTGAAAGTCCAAATACACCGCATCCACTGGTTCTCCCCTGTCCACTCTACTGGTTACAGCCACAAAAAATTCCAGAAGATTTGTCAAGCCTGATTTCCCCTTCATAAATCCATGCTGACTTGGACCAATCCTATCACTGCTTTCCAACTGTGCTGCTATTTCATCCTTAATGATTGATTCCAACAGTTTCCCCACTACTGATGTCTGGCTAACTGGTCTATAATTACCCATTTTCCCTCTCCCTCATTTTTTTAAAAAAGTGGTGCTACATTAGCAACCCTCCAGTCCATAGGAACTGATCCAGAGTCGATGGACTGTTGGAAAATTATCACCAATGCATCCACTATTTCTCGGGCCACTTCCTTAAGCACTCTGGGATGTTGACTATCATGCCCTGGGGATTTATCGGCCTTCAATCTCGTCAATTTCCCTAACACAATTTCCCGCCTAATAAGGATATCCTTCAGTTCCTCCTTCTCACTGGACCTTCGGACCCCTAGTACATCTGGAAGATTATTTGTCTTCCTTTGTGAAGACAGAACCAAAGTACATGTTCAATTGGTCTGCCATTTCTTAGTTCACCATTATAAATTAACCCGAGTCCGACTGCAAGGAACCTACGTTTGTCTTCACGAATCTTTTTCTCTTCATATTGCAAAAGCTTCTATAGATGTCATTTTTTATGTTTCCGGCAAGCTTCCTCTCGTATTCTATTTTCCCCCTTCATAATTAATCCCTTTGTCCTCCTCTGCTGTATTCTAAATTTATCCCAGTCCTCTGGCTTGCTACTTTTTCTGGCTAATTTGTATGCCTCTTCCTTGGATTTAACATTATCCTTAATTTCCCTTGTTAGCCACGGTTGAGCCACCTTCCCCGTTTTATTTTTACTCCAGACAGGGATGTACAATTGTTGAAGTTCGTCAATATGATCTTTAAATGTTTGCCATTGCCTATCCACCATCAACCCTTTAAGTATCATTCGCCAGTGTATTCTAGCCAATTCACGTCTCATACCATCGAAGTTACCTTTCCTTAAGTTCAGGATCCTAGTCTCGGAATTAACTGTGTCATTCTCCATCTTAATAAAGAATTCTACCATATTATGGTCACTCTTCCCCAAGGAGCCTCGCATAACAAGATTGCTAATTAGACCTTTCTCATCACACATCACCCAGTCGAAGATGGCCAGCCCTCTGGTTGGTTCCTTGACATATTGGTCTAGAAAACCATCCAGAAGGACAAGGGCAGCTGGCGCATGGGAGCACCATCCCCTGAAAGTTTCCCTCCAAGTCACACACGCTCCTGACTTGGAAATACATCACCATTCCTTTTTTGTGGCAGGGTCAAAATCTTGAAACTCCCCCCCTAACAGCACCATGGGAACACCTTCACCACATGGACTGCAGCGGTTCAAGAAGGTGATATGATCTGAAATTGTTAAGCTCAATGATGGCTGTAAAGTGCCTAAGCGAAAGATACTGTTCCCCTAGCTTGCGTTGAGCTTCATTAGAACAGTGTAGGAGGCCAAGGACAGAGATGTCAGAGTGGGAGCGGGGTAGTGAATTAAAGTGACAGACGATCGGAAGCTCGGTGTCAGGTTTGCGGACTGAACGGAGGTGTTCTGCAAAGTGGTCACCCAATCTACGCTTGGTCTCCCCAATGTAGAGGAGACCGCATCGTCAACAGCGAATACAGTATACTAAATTGAAAGAAGTACAAGTAGATCACTGTTTCACCTGGAAGGGGTGTTTGGGGCCTGGATAGTGGGAAGGGAGGAGGTAAAAGAGCAGGTGTTGCATTTCCTGTGCTTGCACGGGAAGGTGCCGTGGGGAGGGGAGGGGATGCTGGGGGTAACTGCGGAATGGACCAGGGTGTCGCGGAGGGAGAGGTCCCTTTGGAATGTTGAGAGGAGAGGGGAGGGGAAGATGTGATTGGTGGTGGGATCACACTGGAGGTGTGAAAATGGGAACATAGTTACAGAGGAACAAAAGTAGGCCATTTAGTCCCTTTACCTGTTCCGCATGATGAAGGATATTCCGTTGAACGTGGAGGCTGGTCAGGTGGGAAGGTGAGGTCAAGGGGAACCCTGTCATGGTTCTGGGAGGGAGGGGAAGGTGTGAGAGCAGAAGGATGGGAAATGTGAAGGACATGGTCGAGGGGCCCGTCATCCACAGGGTGGAGGAGATTCCTCATTTGAGGAAAAAAGGAAGACACATCGGAAGCACGAGTGTGGAAGTTGGCATTGTCAGAACATCTGGGATGGAGAATGGAATAGAGTCTTTTTCAGGAAGCGGGGTGGGAGGAAGTGTAGACAATGTAGCGGTAGGAGTGGGTGGGCCTATAGTAGATATTAGTCGACAGCCTATCCCCAGAAATGGAGATAGAGAAGTCAAGGAAGATACGGGAAGGATTGGAGATGGACCATCTAAAGGCGAGGGAAAGGTAGAAATTGGAAGCAAACTTGATGAAATTTACCAATTTGGGACGAAAGTAGAAAATGGCACCGATACAGTCTTCAATGCACCGGAAAAAGAGGTGAGGAAGAGATCCTGAGTAGGACTGGAACAGAGAATGTTCCATATATCCGACAAAAAGGGAGGCATAGCTTGGACCCATATGGGTACCCATAGCACCACCTTTTATTTGGAGGAAGTGAGTGGAATCTGTTATGTATGAAGAAAGAGTCTGACTGGATACTGTGAGCTCAAAAGTAAAGTGTGACCTTAGTCTTTTGTTGCAGGTCTCCAGAGTGCCTCTCCAACCTGTGAGGCCTCCTTAAGTACCTGTGCTCCCAAGGGATTATGGGATCCCTTGGGACTCCAGGGGATGAGCCCTCTGGTGGCTATACAGGGTATATACAAGTTTACATATATAACAACACTCCCCCTCCACCCCCCAAAGTCAACAGTGTAATTATTTACAAGGTGAGTCGATCTGGGGCCCTTCTTGCCGTGGTTGATCGTCTCGGTGCAAATGCTGGTATTGGTGAATCATTTGTTGGGCCTTCACTGGGCTGCTGTGCAGCTGGCCTTGCTGGGCTGCCTGGTGTGGTGAGTCCTGCTGGGCTGCTGTGGATGATAGGTTCTGCTTTGTGGCAAACCGTGGTGCCGGTTGCCACTGGTGTGTATGTTGGGGGGTCAAAGAAGGTAGGGTTCAAAATGGGTTGCTCAGGATAGTCCATGAATCTGAGTTTGATTTGATCCAAGAGTTTCCGGTGAATGAGTCCATTTGAGAGTTTGACCCGAAGCATCCTGCTCCCCTCTTTGGCCACAACAGTACCGGGAAGCCACTTGGGACCTTGTCCATAATTCAATACAAATACAGGATCATTGATTTCAATCTCGCGTGACACATTTGCGCTATCATGGTATGTACTTTGTTGAAGCCACCTGCTCTCTACCTGTTCAAGTAGATCAGGGTGAACTAACGAGAGCCTTGTCTTAAGTGCCCTTTTCATGAGCAGTTCAGCAGGTGGGATCCCAGTGAGTGAGTGGGATCTCGTGCTAAGCAGGACTCGGGATAGGCGAGTCTGCAGTGAGCCTTCCGTTACCATCTTCAAGCCCTGCTTGATGGTTTGCACTGCTCTCTCTGCCTGACCATTGGATGCTGGTTTGAACGGGGCAGATGTAACATGTTTCATCCCGTTACGGGTCATGAATTCTTTGAACTCGGCGCTGATAAAACATGGCCCATTGTCGCTCACAAGTACATCGGGCAGGCCGTGCGTGGCAAACATGGCCCGCAAGCTTTCAGTGGTGGCAACGGATGTGCTTGTCAACTTTATCTCACATTCAATCCATTTGAAGTATGCATTTACAACCACAAGGAACATTTTACCCAAGAACGGACCTGCATAGTCGACATGGACCCTAGACCACGGTTTGGAGGGCCAAGACCATAAACGTAGTGGCGCTTCCCTGGGTGCATTGCTTAACTGCGAGCATGTGTTACATCTGTACATGCAGGACTCTAAGTCCGCATCGATACCGGACCACCACACGTGGGATCTGGCTATCGCTTTCATCATTACGATGCCTCGGTGGGTACTGTGGAGGTCACAGATAAAGGTCTCTCTGCCCTTCTTGGGGACCACTACCCGATTGCTCCACAGAAGGCAGTCTGCCTGTTCAGACATTTCATCTTTGCGCCGCTGGTACGGCTTTATCTCTTACTGCATCTCCACTGGGACACTGGACCAGCTCCCAGGAAGCACACAGCTTTTAACTAGGGACAGTAAGGGGTCCTGGCTCGTCCAGGTTCTAATCTGTCGGGCTGTGACGGGTGATTGCTCACTCTCAAATGCTTCCATAACCATGACTAAATCTGTGGGTTGTGCCATTTCCACTCCCATGGTGGGCAATGGCAGCCTGCTGAGAGCATCGTCACAGTTTTCTGTGGCGGATGGCTTGGTTGTATGTGGACAATGTGAGCGCCCATCTCTAGATGCGGGCCGATGCATTAGTATTTATCCCCTTACTCTCAGAAAACAGGGATATAAGTGGCTTATGGTCAGTTTCCAATTCAAATTTGAGCCCAAACAGATATTGATGCATTTTCCTTACCCGTAGACACATGCTAATGCTTCTTTTTCAATCATGCTGTAGTCTCTCTCAGGTTTAGACAGACTTCTGGATGCATAAGCAACCGGTTGCAATTTCCCAAAATCATTAGTTTGTTGCAATACACACCCGACGCCATACCACGACGCATCACATGCTAGTAACAAACGCTTGCATGGATCATACAACACAAGCAATTTGTTTGAGCATAACAATTTTCTAGCTTTTAGAAAGACATTTTCTTGGCTTTTGCCCCATACCCATTCGTCCCCTTTACGCAGTAAGGCGTGCAGTGGTTCTAGCAGTGTGCTGAGACCTGATAAGAAGTCACCAAAGTAGTTCATGAGTCCTAGAAACGACCGCAGCTCCTGTGGCCTCGTAAAGTAAAGTGTGACCGTAGTCTTTTGTTGCAGGTCTCCAGAGTGCCTCTCCAACCTCTGAGACCTCCTTAAATACCTGTGCTCCCAAGGGATTATGAGATCCCTTGGGACTCCAGGGGATGAGCCCTCTGGTGGCTGTACAGGGTATATGGAAGTTTACATATATAACAGAGTCAAAGGAGAAGTTGATCAATCTGAGAACAAGTTCAGCCAGGTGGAGGAGGTTGGTGGTGGATGGGGCTGGTTGAGCATCTGTTCAAGGAAGAATCAGAGGACCCTCAGGCCATTCTAGTGGGGGATGGTGATGTAGGTAGATTGGGCATCCATGGTGAAAAAGAGACCGGTAATGCCAGGAAGCTGGAAACTGTTAAAGTGGTGGAAGGCGTCAGAGGAATCGCAACTGTAGGTGGGAAGAGACTGGACTAGTGGAGAAAAAATAGAGTTGAGGTTGGAAAAAATCAGTTCCGTGGGACAAGAGCAGGCTGAAATGATGGGTCTACTGGATAGTCCTGTTTGTGGATCTTGGGAAGGAGGTAGAAGGGGGCTGTGCGGGGTTGAGGGACTTTGAGGTTGGAAGCCATGGAGGTAAGATCTCGAGAGAAGGTGAGATCAGTGTCAGTCTGGAAAATGGTGGCTTGATATTCGGTGGTGGTCCAGGAAGTGGTAGGACGAGGTCTCAGAGAATTGGCACTCAACCTTTGCAAGGTAGAGGTCGGTTCGCCAAACAACAACAGCTCCGCCCTTGTCAGCAGGTTTAATGACTAAGTCAGGGTGTGGACTCGAGAGAACGGAGTGCTGCAGGATCAGAGGGAGGTAGGTTAGAGTGAGCGGAGTAGAAAAGTTGAGATGGTAGATGTCACGCTGACACTTCCTAATTAAAAGATCTGGAGAGGGATCCAAGAAAGACAATTCTGAAGACGGGAGAAAGGGTCCCCTGTGCGGGATGAAGACTCCTGGCCAAAGAAGTGGGCACGGAGGCAAAGGCAACGTTGAGGTGGGAGTGTGAGGGGATAAAGCTGAGGCCTTTGCTGAGGATTGATCGTTCGGGGTCAGGGAGAGGAAGATCAGAGGGGAAAGTGAAAACACGGCAAAGGGTGAGATTGGAAGGAGGGATCGGGTCAGAGGAAAAAATAAAGGGGACGAAGGATCCGGAGGGGTGTTGGGGAGTTCTCTAGTTAATTTTCTACGCATGCCTATCATCCAAATGCAATTAATTGAAGAATGCCACTGTTATTGCTCATATAGCACTGCATCGGCCTGTGTGATATGTGCTTTGCATATCATGTTCAAATTTAAATCAAGTCCATAATGACTGCAGATTCAGTTAGTGTCAAGCAAACTAGAACTCGCAGTCATAAATAATCCTTTTTGATGTTTGAGTTAAGACGCACCATTGAATTTTGGTGCAAAATATACTTTTTTTAAATGATAAAATTGTCCTTTGGGCAACATGTATGGCAAAGTACTGATATAATAGATTTTAATTTAACAATTCAAAAACTAATTTCAGACTCAGTTGGTGACAACTTAAATGAAGGCTTCAAAGAGTTTCAGTCAGTGATTCTAACAAGATGCAGATCATCTTTGACATCATTTGAATGCAGAAGTAAATGTTGATTTATGAATTGTTAGCCCTCAGTTACAAACAACAAAAAAGTTGGAATTAGAGGAACTGGGATTTCATTTAATTCCTTAAGACCCTCTGCTGATTCGATTCACGTATAATAGAGCAAAAAGCAAAAGACTGCGGATGCTGGAAATCTAAAATGAAAACAGAATGCTGGAAAACCCTCAGCAGGTCAGGCAGCACCTGCGGAGCGAGGAAGGTCGGCTAAACATTTTAGATCAATGGGCCTTTGTCAGAAACGGATCGTGCTACAGATGAACAGTTTATAAGGAGCAGCAGGGCGGGGGAGAAGGGGCTGGGGAGAAAAATAAGTACATACACAAGAACAGAAAAAGAATGATCTGCAAATTGGTTCAGTAGAGAACAGGAAATGATGAAATGATAGAAGTGACAGCACGCAACACAAAAGGAGACACGATGAGAGAATGTAGAGAAATAAATTGTATATACATCACCCATGGTGTCAGCTGTGGCTCAGTGGGTAGCGCTCTTGCCTCTGAGTTGGAAGGTTGTGGGTTCACGTCCCACTCCAGAAGCTTGAGCACATAATCTAGGCTGACACTCCAGTGGGGAGTGCAGCACTGTCCTCTGGCTTGCTACTTTTTCTGGCTAATTTGTATGCCTCTTCCTTGGATTTAACATTATCCTTAATTTTCCTTGTTAGCCACGGTTGAGCCACCTTCCCCGTTTTATTTTTACTCCAGACAGGGATGTACAATTGTTGAAGTTCGTCAATATGATCTTTAAATGTTTGCCATTGCCTATCCACCATCAACCCTTTAAGTATCATTTGCCAGTCTAATCTAGCCAATTCGCGCCTCATACCATCAAAGTTACCTTTCCTTAAGTTCAGGACCCTAGTTTCTGAATTAACTTTGTCACTCTCCATCTTAATAAAGAATTCTACCATGTTATGGTCACTCTTCCCCAAGGGGCCTCGCACAACAAGATTGCTAATTAGTCCCTTCTCATTGTATATCACCCAGTCTCGGATGGCCAGCTCTCTGGTTGGTTCCTCGACATATTGGTGTAGAAAACCATCCTTAATACACTCCATGAAATCCTCCTCCACCGCATTGCTACCAGTTTGGTTAGCCCAATCAATATGTAGACTAAAGTCGCTCATGATTACTGCTGTACCTTTATTGCACACATCCTTTATTTCTTGTTTGATGCTGTCCCCAACCTTACTACTACTATTTGGTGGCCTGTACACAACTCCCACTAGCGTTTTCTGCCCTTTGGTATTCCGTTGCTCCACCCATACCGATTCCACATCATCCAAGCTAATTTCCTTCCTTACAATTGCATTAATTTCCTCTTTAACCAGCAACGCCACCCCGCCTCCTTTTCCTTTCTGTCTATCCTTCTTAATGCTGAATACCCCTGGATGTTAAGTTCCCAGCCTTGGTCACCCTGGAGCCATGTCTCCGTGATGCCAATCACATCATACGCGTTAACTGCTATCTGTGCAGTTAATTCGTCCATTTTATTACGAATACTCGTCGCATTGAGGTACAGAGCCTTCAGGCTTGTCTTTTTAACACACTTTGACCCTTTAGAATTCTGCTGTAAAGTGGCCCTTTTTGTTTTTTGCCTTGGGTTTCTCTGCCCTCCACTTTTACGCTTCTCCTTTCTATTTTTTGCTTCTGTCTCCATTTTATTCCCCTCTGTTTCCCTGCACAGGTTCCCATCCCCCTGCCATATTAGTTTAACTCCTCCAAAACAGCACTAGCAAACACACCCCCTAGGATATTGGTTCCGGCCCTGCCCAAGTGCAGACTTCCCCCAGAACCAGTTCCAATGTCCCAGGAATTTGAACCCCTCCCTTCTGCGCCACTGCTCAAGCCATGTATTCATCTGAGCTATCCTGCGATTCCTACTCTGACTAGCATGAGGCACTGGTAGCAATCCTGAGATTACTACTTTTGAGGTCCTACTTTTTAATTTAACTCCTAGCTCCTTAAATTCATCTCGTAGGACCTCATCCTGTTTTTTACCTATATCGTTAGTACCTATGTGTACCATGACAACTGGCTGTTCACCCTCCCTTTTCAGAATGTCCTGCATCCGCTCCGAGACATCCTTGACCCTTGCACCAGGGAGGCAACATACCATCCTGGAGTCTCGGTTGCGGCCGCAGAAACGCCTATCTATTCCCCTTACAATTGAATCCCATATCACTATCGCTCGCCCACTCTTTTTCCTGCCCTCCCATGCAGCAGAGCCACCCACGGTGCCATGAACCTGGCTGCTGCTGCCCTCCCCTGATGAGTCATCCCCCCCCCCAACAGTACTCAAAGTGGTGTATTTGTTTTGCAGGGGGATGACCGCAGGGGACCCCTGCACTACCTTCCTTGCACTGCTCTTCCTGTTGGTCTTCCATTCCCTATGTGGCTGTGGACCCTTTACCTGCAGTAGGACCAACTCACTAAATGTGCTATTCACATCATTCTCAGCATCGTGCATGCTCCAGAGTGAATCCACCCGCAGCTCCAGTTCCGCAACGCGTTTCGTCAGGAGCTGGAGGCGGATACACTTCCCGCACACATAGTCGTCAGGGGCACCGGAGGCGTCCCTGATTTCCCACATGGTACAGGAGGAGCATAACACGTGTCCGAGCTCTCCTGCCATGACTTAACCCCTAGATTAACTTAATTTGGCAGCAGCAATGCTAAAGGTTACTTACTGATAGAGAAAAGAAAAGCTACTTACCAATCACCAGCCAATCACTTACCCCCTTGGCTGTGATGTCACCTTTCGATTTCTTTCTACTTTTTTGCCTCGCTGTTGGAGCTGCACAAGCACGCCTCAGCAACGAACTCCCGACTGCCGCTCCGCCTCCGACAATGCTGCTCCCCGGACTCCCTGCTGTGCCTTTTGTAGGCCTCAGCAACGAACTCCCGACTGCCGGTGCAGCATTGAGCCCTAGGTATCTGTCATAAGCCTCCCTTCTTTTCTTTCTCCTACCCTGTATGGCCCTTGACATCCAGGGACCTCTAGATTTGTTAGTCCCACCTGTTTTCTTTAAGGGAACATACTTGCTTTGAACCTTCAAGATCTCCTCCTTGAATGTCTCCCACTGCTTCGCCTCCAGTCATAAAACTTGTGCATTCTCCTGAAAGCTGACTCGGATTGGCTACAGCCAGTTGATTGAAAAGGAAAGTGGGTCATGCTCTTAGCCTCTTCTCTTTGCATCTTACTCCTGGATGTCAAAGATTCAGTGAACCAAGTTGGAAGATCTGGCACAGCGGTGTGACTTGTCACCTCCATCATTTTGTGCTCCACGGAATAGAATGGAACATTGCACTAATTCTAAATGACAACACTAGGTTCTTTAGTGATGAGAAAATGCTGGTTTCTGATGACCATTTTCCCTACAAGAAAGCAATGATTTCTTTGTCATTGTAAACTAGTGAATCCTTGTCTGACTGATCACGTGGTTTCACGTGGCTTATATTGGACTTGTTTCACTTTAGATTCTGGGAGTCTGGCATCAGTGAGTTAGCTGGGAGTATGTATATATTATTAAATTCAGCTTAGAAATGTTAGCTTGGATCAGCAGATAGTACTTTTATTGAGTCAGAAGGTTGTGGGTTCAAGTCCTGCCTCAAGAGCTGAGCACATAATATAGGCTGAGAGTTCTGCATTGTCTGCGGTGCTGTCTTGTGGATGAGATATTAAACTGAGGCCCTGTCCACTTGAATGTTAAAGATCCCACGGCATTATTTGAAGAAGAGCAAGGAGTCCTCCTAATTTCCTCCCTCAACCACAAAAACAAATGACCTGATCATTAGTCGTTGTTTTTTGTGTGCGGGATCTTGCTGTGCATAAATTAGCTGTTGTATTTGCCCATACAGCAACACTGGTTGCTTCTCAAGGTGGAGCGATAAAAATCGGGGCTGTGCAAGAGGCCAGAATTGGAAGAGCGCAGAGATCTCAGAGGGTTGTAGAACTGGAGGAGGTTGCTGAAATAGGAAGAAGCGAGGCGTGGTGGGCTTGAAATAAGGAATAGAATTTTAAAATCGAGGCGTTGCCAGACCGGGAGCCAATATGGGTCAGTGAGCACAGAGATGATGGGTGAACGGGAATTGGGCCCGAGTTAGGATATGGGCAGTTGAGTTTTGGATGAGCTCACGTTCTACCGCCTCCTATTAAAGGCTTTAATCTGAGCTATTAGCACATACAAACCAACAATGGAGATTTCACATTGGAGAAAGTCCATGAACATGCAGCTGGGCATGGCAATCTTTTGTAACACTTGCTCATATATAGTTGTTCCGATATTGCTCGATTCCCCCTGCAGTAAAATGGGATAAATTCTGTATTAACAGAACTGGTTTGCATTAAGGATGAATTATTTAGCAAGTGACTTTATAATCTAACTAGGGCAATCTGTGTGTGTGTGTGTGAGAAGTTTAAATATACTCAAAAACTGAGCCTCCAGAGCCCACTGGGGTAGAGAATTCCAAAGATTCACAACCCTCTGAATGAAGAAATTTCTCCTCGTCTCAGTCCTAAAGGG
The DNA here is from genome assembly GCF_044704955.1 of Pristiophorus japonicus. Lineage (NCBI taxonomy): Eukaryota > Metazoa > Chordata > Chondrichthyes > Pristiophoridae > Pristiophorus > Pristiophorus japonicus. Next base: position 51,159,417 of record NC_091982.1, read on the forward strand.
CTGACCACTTATTCTGAGACTGTGACCTCTGCTTCTAGACTTCCCAGCCAGGGGGAAACATCCTCCCTACAACTACCCTGCTAAGCCCTGCAAGAATTTAGTATGTTTCAATGAGATCACCTCTCATTCTTCTAAACTAGACAATCTAGGCCTAGTCTACTCAATAAGAACATAAGAACATAAGAAATAGGAGCAGGAGTAGGCCATTTAGCCCCTCGCACCTGTTCCACCATTTAATAAGATCATGGCTGATCTGATCATGGACTCAGTTCCACTTCCCTGCCCACTCCCCATAACCCTTTATTCCCTTATTGCTCAAAAATCTGTGTCTTCTGCCTTAAATATATGCAATGACCCAGCCTCCACTGGGTCAGAGAATTCCACAGATTTACAACCCTCAGAGAATTCCACAGATTTACAACCCTCTGAGAGAGAAAATTCCTCCTCATCCCAGTTTTAAATGGGCCCCTTATTCTGAGACTATGTCCCCTAGTTTTAGTTTCCCCTATGAGTGGAAATATCTTCTCTGCATCCACATTGTCGAGCCCCCTCATTATCTTATCTGTTTCGATTTTTCTGAACTCCAATGAGTATCGTCCCACTCAACCCATCCTCATAAGTCAACCCCCTCCTCTCCGGAATCAACCGAGTGAACCTTCTCTGAACAGCCTCCAGTGTAAATGTACCCTCCCTTAAATACAGAGACCAAAACTATACACAGTTCTCTAGGGGGGCGAAATTGGTCATCCGCCCATTTCTCGGCGGTATATCATTTCGTACTGCCAGGTACCACTCGGGCAGAGTGTGCGCGATTTTCATCACATTTTTCTCGGTAGTATGCCAAGTGGAGTGCAGCCGGCGGTGTGCGGGCCGTGAGTCATTTTCACTCAGGAATCTTCGTATCCCGAGTTGTGCGCACGCGTATACTGCTGCGAAGCTCCGCCCTGTAGGGGTGTTTGTTTTTCACACTGATTCTTAGACCTCGGAACTTATAATGGGAAAGGACAACACGTGGCACAGAATTTAGGCTTAACCCTTGTCAGTTTTATTACGCAACAAAAACCGACTAAAACTACAGGACTAGACTGCTGAGAGAAATTTGACTTTAGACATACAATCACCAGAGATTCATGGTCCTTGATTCCGTAACCTGTTGGTTCGTCTTCTGGCTGTTCTCTACAGCTTCTGTTCCTTTCCTTTGCTCTTCTTCTGTCTTCCTGTCCTCCTTCTGCTGAGCTGCTTTTAGCTTGCATATTTATAACCAGGTTTTGAATAAGTTTCCCGTTGGGCCAAGATCCGATTATTGATGTGTTGATTTCTTTAACTGGCTATGGTGATGCGTTTGAATGGCTACTAATTTGCACACGGAGTCGACAGTGCAAAAGATATTTCCTTAGGCTGAATGCTCTATTATCCAAAAATGTGCATTTCGTAGGGTCCTTTGTTGTTCAGTCTTTTTACAAACTTGGTGTCTCCAGTGGCTGTTTTCCCCATCCTGGTCAATCAAGTTCAAAGTCTCACGTAACAACTCCATTGTTGTTATGCATGAAGTCAGTTTTAGTTCCTGACCACAGAATATCCTTAATTGTCCAAAAGCTTGGATTAATCAAGTTTTAGTTTATGGTCGCCTTCTGTGTTTTTCTGAAGAAAAACACAGCCCCCCCGAGAGGCACCGACGAGAATCCACAGAGACTGCCGGCCTGAGAGCAATGTGCAGGTATGTGGGGGGGGGGGGGGGGTTGTGTAAGGGGGGTTGGGTGGTCTCTATGAGGGGGTCAGGTTCCTGAGGGAGACAGTTCCAAGTGTATTGCTGTCCCTTAAAGGTAAAAGCAAACTTGTACTGATCTTCCCTTCTTAAAGGTATGGACCAGAACCCGTTGGAAATATCCAGCACTGTGAAGGTGGTCGTGGAGGCTGGGATACTTCCAATGAGGTCGGCGACAGCAGCAAAAGTGGGTGCACAGGCGGGGATGTTACGGTTGAGTACTCGATAGTCCACCGTGGCTCTCCAGGAGTTGTCCGGTTTCTTAACCGGCCATAATGGAGAGTTCACATGGGTAGCTATCGGTCTCAATACCCGCTGTTTAACCAGAGAACCCAAGGCTGTTTCCATGTCTGCCTCTGCTTCCCTGGGGAAGTTGTACTGTTTCTGTGGTCGGGTCATGGGGTCCCCATCTATGCTAACCTCGACCCCATTTATTCTCCTATAGTCGTGTTTGTGAGTGGCAAAAGCTGCAAGGTTTTTCCTCACATATTCTTGATATTCTACAGGGGTGTTACTGACCAGTGATTCAAGGTCGTGACCCTCCTTTGGTTTCATGGTGCACACTGTCCCTTTTCCCTGTTTTCTCGGGATAACCATCACCTCACTCTTCTGTCCCGTACAGACTGACCTCCAAAGATAGTGGTTTCTTAAATCCACTAGGATCCCATGGCCTACGATGAAGTCAGCCCCCAGGATCCCTCTCCCTTCCTGCTCCCACTTCATCAGGACACAAGTCCACTTCGTGTGGAGTGTACCTAAATGAATGGAGAGCGGAACACAGAATGAGCCAGTCTGTTCAGTGCCTGTGAAACCCACCAAGCTGTAGGGGACCCCGTTAGACAGAGGTGAGGCGGCGGGGTTAGCTGCATAGACAAGAGTGCTTGAGGCACCGGTGTCCAGCAGGTAAGTCCCTTTCACCTTTTCCACCTCTATCTGTACGGTCGGTCTCCCCCACACATCATACTCAAGGGAACACAGGTGGACAAGCTGCGCCTGTCCTAGTTACGGTTTTGGTTGGGAGGGGGCAGATGGGATTTCGGTACCGGTGGCAGTGGCTACCTTCCCAGGGCCATCTAACATGGCTCAGAGCGCAGTTAAAAATGTATCAAATGAGAGGGGGGGGACTGGCTTTATCTGTCTCGGTGTTTTGGGCAGGGGCTGGAGAATTCTTTCCTGCGCTATTCTTCCAAGGATTTTAATAATCCCTTCTCCAGTGCCCACTCTTTCCGCAACCAAAGCAGGTACGTTTTGTATCGAGGAGTTGCCCCCCTTGTGGCGCCAATCCCTCTTGTCTTGGTTAGGTCGGATTTCGTGAACCCTTACCTTTTTGTGGGTGCTCTTCTGTCCCTCTCCCATTTCTGTAAGCTAGGGTCAGCTGCCTAAGCACTCCCTGTTCTGTGGCTTGGGGATCTTTGGGGTCGAACCAGGCCTCAGCCTTGGTTCTTATTCTGGGTAAACTGTTAGCTACTCGGCTTCAGAGCCAGTGTGCTAATTCGTCCGGGTTTAAGTGATCTCTGTCTATGTCCCCACTACAGGTGCTTTTGTACACCTGCCACAGTCGGTCTGTGAAAGCCTGTGGACTTTCTCCTGTGAGCCGCACCGTTTTCTCTACTCTATAGAAGGGACTCCAGTCATTGCAGCCCATAGCTTCTAAAATGTCTTTCTGGATGGCAGCAAGTGTTTTCTGTCCTCTTTTGCTCTCAGTAGAGAAGGACTGGTACAGTTTTCTGTCTAGAGATAGGAGAAGCATCTTTGCCATTTCTGCATCATCGCACCCATTAATATCCCCTGCCTGTTCCACTTCCACAAAGTGAACTGAGGGGTCTCCCTTTGGAGTTAGCTTTCCCAGGTGGCTTATCATAGCTCTAAGCTGGTGGGGAGTGTGGGGGACCACAAACTGACTTTCCAGGGGCCCTGGATCCCCGTTAAGGGTTTGCGGGCCAAACTTCTGTTGCCGGACCGGGCACATTGGCCCTGGTTCTGGCTCTCCCTGTTCTGGCTTGTCGCCCTCTCCTCCCTGCGGCCAAGCCGAGCTGAAACTCGGTGCTACAGGTGGTGGTGGTTCACTAGCCCTGTCCACCCTGTAACTGATTTGCCCCTCCTGCTGCTGCACCGGTGTAGTCACCGGCGCCACAGGTAGTGGCCAGGTAGTTTCTTCCTTCTCTTCCAGGCTTACCTGGGGCGTACTCGGGCTTATTAGGCATACCATGCCTTTTGCCTTGGACAGAGCAAGGTTTAAACTCTTAATTTGTTGCTGGCAGGGACTGTGGTCTCCTGATTCAAACCCATTAGTGCTAGTTACTTTATACGCTGCTTGTACATCTTTTAATCTTTCCTGGAGCTCTTTTACTTGTAGGGTGAAGCGAGTGCCTTCCTCCATCAGTGACTTTTCATTACTTTTGGCCTCGGTAACCTGACACTGAAAATAGTCCTGACTGTTTTTAAATCTTTCCCTTATTTGGGTCCTTTCCTGTTTTAGCTTACGCAGTTCTCCTGATAATCTTTCTTCTGACATAACCCTTTCCTGGTAGTCCTCTGCGCATTTCCATAACTCTGCCTGTAATGTTTCATTCATTCTATCTAGGAGTTGGACCTGTCGCTGTAGACAGACCAACCAGATTTCCTTCTCTACTGCTTCTTTGTGATCTTTGCTTGCTGTCCATTGGGCTGCAGCGTCAGCTGGACACTCAGCGCGCAATTGACTAAGCACCCATTCTTTAGTGACATTCACTTTCTTATATACACAGGAGGAAATCCTCTCTTCCATTTTGGTTCTTTGCCCCAAACCAGCACTCTCCACATCACACCCCTTGTACCAGAGTCGTGCCACGATCGCCATTTTGTAAGGTGGAGGGGGTTGGGTGGTCTCTATGAGGGGGTCAGGTTCCCTTCTAACCAACTTGAGCGGTTCGAATCGCTCCCACTCCCTTGGGTTCTGTACTCTGGATTTATTTGCGGGGGCTGTGACAAAAATGCAGAGGACACTGGTTTGATGCAAAGAACGTTGTTTTATTACAGCCAAGGTAATACAGGCTTATTACTCTAGTAAGAAAATACACGGCCAAACTTACAATCACTCTAATAAAGAACAGTACAAGGAAAGGTACAAGGTCAAACTTATAATCACTCTAATAAAGTACCATACACTACACATTCAAAGGGGGTTGCAGTAAAATTATACCTCCCACCTCCCAATACCTAATTCTAGCTAGGTTAGATTCCAGGGCAGGCAGGGACTTATGCTTACCAATCCTTTTGATAGTTAATGGTAGATGGTGATGTTCTTCCTTCCTTCAGGACTTTAAGACTTCGAGGCTGGAGAAGTTAGTTTACAACTGTCGCGTTGGTTTCTCTCCTTGTCTTGATGAGGTAATGGCAGGCTTGTAGCTACCTAGCAACCACCTCTCTAACCTCTGTTGAAAACAGTGGCCAGTTATACGATTTCAGTGTTCTAATCTTGCCGCCCAATCTGTTCAAAATCCTTTGTATAATTTTGGCGGGCTTGGTTCTTCTTTGTAATATTTTGTCGGGCTCATTAAAAGTTGATATGTCTTGGGTGGGTTGATGTTCAAAAATTGTTTCCTGATGGAAAGATTAGTTTTGTAATTGCAATGTCCTTTTGTGCTTAGTTTTTCACATACAGGCTGGATTGGGCCTCTTTGTGATGTATATGCTGAAATGGTTGTCCAGACCCATGTTGATGGGAAGCTACCTCTGGGTGATTTTGTGATGTTCATGTCCCTTGTGGAGAAGGATTTTCAAATACTCATTCTTCCAGACAGGTTAACTCAGTCCTCACACCCAGGTAGCTTTACTTAATTAGACTGTCTCGTGCTAGCTCCGTAGGTCCGCCTACAGCCTTGAATTTGTCTTTTAAAATCCAAAATTCTATTAAAGTTCGTAGTTTCTTCCATAAGCACTTTAGAGTTCCAAACATTTTGGTAGATAGTCCCAAATTAAATTTCCTTTCGAATGAGCCCAAACACAGTGGGGGTGAGGTGGGCGGGGACTTCTTGTGAATTTTGCATTCCTTTAGGGGGGAGAGAGATTAGTTACTGTGGCGGGAGATACCTGTGAAGGGGGATCACTGTTGTGGGGGGTGGAGATTACTGCTTGGGGGGGGGGGGGAGGAGGTGGAGGAGATTGCTGCTTGCGGGGGGGGGGGGGCGGAGATTGCTGTGGGGGAGAAGAGACTGGGGGCTGGGAGACGGCGGGTGGTGAGAGATTTAAAAAAACTTTACAGCTAAAGATGCATACTGCCGACTAAAGATCGACTCAAAACCATCGTTTCCAGGGCGGTCTGCAGAGTCGGCAGTATGTCAGTAGTAAATGATCAATTTGGCAATTTTGGGTGATATGTCGGCAGTGTGCATGGGCAGACGCCCGGTGGTATGTCGCTAATGAATTTTCTGCCGGGCGGTATGTCGGTATTTTTCGATCAATTTGGCGATTTTGAGCTGTATGTCGGCGGTCTGTGGGCAGTATGTCCACCAATTTCAGGCCCGTGTGACCTCACCAATACCCTGTACAGTTCTAGCAGGACTTATCTATCCCCCTTGCAATAAAGGCCAACATTCCATTTGCCTTCCTGATTACTTGCCGTATCCGCATATTAACTTTTTGTGTCTCAAGCACAAGGACCCCCAGATCCCTCTGTACTGCAGCACTTTGCAATTTTTCTCCATTTAAATTATAATAAAAAAGATTAGTGAAGACAAACGTAGGTCCCTTGCAGTCAGATTCAGGTGAATTTATAATGGGGAACAAAGAAATGGCAGACCAGTTGAACTTTGGTTCTGTCTTCACGAAGGAAGACACAAATAACCTTCCGGAAATACTGGGGGACCGAGGGAGAAGGAGGAACCGAAGGAAATTCTTATTAGGCGGGAAATTGTGTAACGGAAATTGATGGGATTGAAGGCCGATAAATCCCCGGGGCCTGACAGTCTGCATCCCAGAGTACTTAAGGAAGTGGCCCTAGAAATAGTGGATGCATTGGTGATCATTTTCCAACAGTCTATCGACTCTGGATCAGTTCCTATAGACTGGAGGGTAGCTAATGTAACACCACTTTTTAAAAAAGGAGGGAGAGAGAAAATGGGTAATTATAGATCAGTTAGCCTGACATCAGTAGTGGGGAAAATGTTGGAATCAATTATTAAAGATGAAATAGCAGCGCAATTGGAAAGCAGTGACAGGATCGTTTAAGTCAGCATGGATTTATGAAAGGGAAATCAAGCTTGACAAATCTTCTAGAATTTTTTCAGGATGTAACTAATAGAGTGGACAAGGGAGAACCAGTGGATGTGATGTATTTGAACTTTCAAAAGGCTTTTGACAAGGTTCAAAACAACAGATTGGTGTGCAAAATTAGAGCACATGGTATTGGGGGCAATGTACTGACGTGGATAGAGAACTGGTTGGCAGACAGGAATCAGAGAGTCGGGATTAACTGGTCCTTTTCAGAATGGCAGGCAATGACTAGTGGGGTGCTGCAGGGCTCAGTGCTGGGACCCCAGCTATTTACAATATACATTAATGATTTGGATGAAGGAATTGAATGTAATATCTCCAGGTTTGCAGATAACACTAAGCTGGGTGGCGGTGTGAGCTGTGAAGAGGATGGGAAGAGGCTGCAGGGTGACTTGGACAGGTTAGGTGAGTGGGCAAATGCATGGCAGATGCAGTATAATGTGGATAAATGTGAGGTTATCCACTTTGGTGGCAAAAACACGATGGCAGAATATTATCTGAATGACGGCAGATTAGGAAAAGGGGAGGTGCAACGAGACCTGGGTGTCATGGTACAGCAGTCATTGAAAGTTGGTGCCAGCTCATTGGATATTTCAAGAGGAAGTTAGATATGGCCCTGAAGGCTAAAGGGATCAAGGGGTATGGAGGGAAAGCAGGAAAGGGGCACTGAGGTGAATGATCAGCCATGATCTTATTGAATGGTGGTGCAGGTTCAAAGGGCCGAATGGCCTACTCCTGCACCTATTTTCTATGTTTCTATGTTCTCCTCCCTAATTCTTTGGGCTGGATTTTCAGTTGTCCAACGTCTCAGTCAGCGGCCAGAGGGGGTGTTAATGGTAAGAGGTTACCGCCCGGGAGCACAGCATTTAGCGCCCAGACCGAAAATTCATTCGAGACTCACCGGGGGCGCAAACCAGTAATGCCTGGCTGCTGATGATCAGTGCAATCCTGACACCAGTCCTGGTGCAATGCCCACACTTGCGCCCCAGTCAGTAAATTCAGAGCGGCGCCTCATTTAGCGCCCGCTAAGAACAATGTCTGGAAAAGCAGTCGGTACAGGCTTGCAGAGTTGTTAACTGGTCACTACTGAAAGGGATGAGGAAGCGCTTCCCTCAAAGATACAGTCAGTGCAACGTTTACACACAGCGCGGTGCTGGAGCCTCCGACTTTGCAGCGGCAGACAGACATAACAATTGAGCTTGAGAGAAACTTATTTCTAAAACTTTAATGGGGCATCACTAGTTTGCCAGCGTCACATTCTACATGTTCTAGCAAGGCATCGTGAAGGGAGAAGGGCTGTTAGCCATGTTGGCAGCCGAAGGAGGAGAGCCCCTACACATCTGGGCAGGAGGCCTTACCCACCATAGCTTTACCACCGCTAACACTCATACCAGGATCTCTCCAAGGAGCAGTGTGTCAGAAGGTTGTGCTTCCAAAAGGAGGTAGTTACAGAGATATGCCATCTCCTGCAGGCAGACCTGCAGCCTCACATTGGCACCAGGACTGTGTTGCCGTCGCACTGAAGGTCACGGCGGCACTCGCCTTCTATGCCTCCGGCTCCTTGCAGGCATCATCTTGTCCAGCCCTCTCATTATCTTATATGTTTTGATAAGATCACATCTCATTCTTCTGAACTCCAATGAGTATAGGCCCGACCTAATCAACCTATCTTCATAAGTCAACCCCCTCATCTCCGGAATCAACCTAGTGAACCTTCTCTGAACAGCCTCCAATGCAAGTACAGGCAACTCTCGATTATCTGGGTCCCACGGGGATCGGGCCATTCCGGGTAAACGATTTTGCCGCTAGGGCGAGAGCACGTCTCGGAGCTGAAATTTGACGTTGATAGAACCAACCACGAAGACTTAGTTCGTGTTATCATGGCGTGAAGTTAATGACAATGGATTCATTTCGTCTCGAAATTATTTTATTATGTTAAGAGTTAAAAATGTTAAAACTTAGCTTGATTTTTTAAAAAAGCGATCTTATATCTGCTTGTTTAAATGAATTCATTTTCTTCTTTATTAAAATGTTGTGGATGATTTAAGTTTGTAAAACCTCATGAGAAGTGAAATGAGAATTCTCCTCAAAGAAACCTACGACATATTTCATTGCTTCTTCAGGACGTGCCCAAGTTTTCCTTTCTTTTACTTCAATCTCAGTGTCTGAATCGCTCATCTCTTCATCAGGTTTGTCTTTATTGGTGACTATGCCAATACGTTGCTCGTCGATATAAAATTGTGCTACAGCTGTGTCGATGTCAACATGTAACCACTCAGCAATCTCATCCTCTGCTAGGGATTTAAGTGCGTTTGTATCGTGAGCACTGCTGACAATCTCCACAATTTCTTTGACAGCCTGTTCTGTATCAGCCCCAGCATAAAGACCTTCGAATTCTTCGTCATCAGAAGCACTGTCTTCAATCATGACATTGGGCCACAACTTGCGCCAACACCTCATCAGTGTAACGTTTTTTACTTCTCCCATGCCAGAGAGCATACAGCGATGGCATCTTTAATAGTGTATGCTCTCTGGAAATCAATGATTGATTAATAGCGATCTATCAATCTGCGTATGAAGTTGTTCCTGTAGTGACACTTGAAGTTTTGTATGACACCCTGATCCATAGGTTGAATGAGCGGGGTGACATTGGGGGGCAGACAGCATGCAAAGATGTTGCCACAACTAGACACTAATTTTGACTCATGCGGGTGTGCTCTGCAATTGTCCAGAAGCCGGACACACTTCCCATTAGGTTTGCCTATTTTCTTCATGTTTTCTCGAGCTTGGGGGACGAATTCTGTTGAGAACCATTCCATGAATATGTCCTTGTCCATCCACGCACTTCTCTGAGACTTATAGCTGACTGGTAAATGAGCAATTCCCTTTAAAGCACGTGGTCTTCTTGATTTGCCGATCACTAACAGTGGAAGTCGGTGTTCATCAGAGGCATTGGCACAATTTAAGATTGTTAACCTATCCTTATTCATCTTAAAGCCTGCAGCTTCCTTCTCCCCTGCTGCAGCCTATGTAGCAGTCGGCAAATACCTCCACAGTAAGCCAGTCTCATCGGCGTTGTACAGTTGATCTGCGGTCAATTTCATTTCCTGCACCATTCCAGCAAATATTCTTTCTTAATTCTGAGCGGCCTCATTGTCTGCCGATCATTTCTCGCCCGACACATCCAGCTGCCAAATGCCATGGTGCTGCTTAAATCGTGTGAGCCACCCCTCTGTATATCCTTAAATACGGAGACCAAAACTATATGCAGTACTCCAGGTGTGGCCTCACCAATACCCTGTACAGTTGTAGCAGGACTTCTCTGCTTTTATACCCTATCCCCCTTGCAATAAAGAGCAACATTCCATTTGCCTTCCTGATTACTTGCTGTACCTGCATACTCACTTTTTGTGTTTCATGCACAAGGACCCCCAGGCCCCTCTGTACTGAAGCACTTTGCAATTTTTCTCCATTTAAATTATAATTTGCTTTCCTATTGTTTCTGTTCTTTCTTTAAATAAAAATATTTACTTTCTCTTTTTTGCCTGATAGAAAATTAATATTTTCAGATGTTTGATGTGGATCACTTAATCTGCAATACCCATTGTTTTATTATATATTATAGGCACAGCATCGAGAATCCGGAGTTCCGGAATGTTCTGGAGTCCGGACTCCAGGACGATCAGTGGGAGGGTCATCTGGAATCCGTAAAACCCTGCCGACCTTGGGGCCCCCTCACCGGCCCGCCCGATGACCTTGGCGCGGCCGGACGGCCCGAGCAGCTCCTCGGCAGCTGTGTGCCCCCCCCCCCTCCCTCCCTCCAACCCCTTTTTCACGTTCTGGAATCCGAAAATACCCGAACCTGAGCTCGCGTGTTTCTGGATTCGTGACGTCAGAAAGCAAATCGAAAGCTTTGCCTCGGTCCCGAGGGATCCGGATTTTAGGCGCTGCACCTGTATTATAAATTCCTCTGGTGATCTGAATTAATAATCTTAAAGAAGAACTGTAATGATCAAAATTGTCATATAGCCCTAAATTAAAAAAATATATATTCATCCACCTACTGATGTTGGAATTCTTTACCCCAGAGAGCTGTGGATGCTCAATTGTTGAGTACATTCAAGACAGTTATTGATAGAATTGTGGATACTAAGGGAACCAATGGATATGGTGATAGTGCGGGAAGGTGGAGTTGAAATAAAAGCTCAGCCAAGATCTTACTGAATGGCGGAGCGGGCTCGAATGGCCTACTCCTGCTTCTATTTCTTATATTATTATGTTCCCCTGTATTTATTTTTACTTTCAAGTATTTATCCAATTCTCTTTTGAATTTCACTATTGAATCTGCTTCCACCACCCTTTCAGTCAGTGCGTTCCAGATCACAACTCGCTGTGGAAAAAAATATTTCCTCATGTCCCTTCTGGTTCTTTTGCCAATCACCTTAAATCTGTGTCCTCTGGTTACCAACCTTTCTGCCATTGGGAACAGTTTTTTTCATATTTACTCTATCAAAACCATTCAAGATTTTGGGGACCTCTATCAAATGTTCTCTTAACCTTCCCTGCTCCAAGGAGAACAACACCCAAGTATTAGTGAGATCACACCTGGAATACTATGTGCAGTTTTGGTTTCCATATTTACGAAAGGATATACTTGCTTTGGAGGCAGTTCAGAGAAGGTTCACTAGATTGATTCCGGGGATGAGGGTGTTGACTTATGAGGAAAGGTTGAATAGGTTGGGTCTCAACTCATTGGCGTTCAGAAGAATGGCCCCAAGTTTCGACATGATTTGCTCCTGATTTTTAGGAGCCAACTGGTGTAGAACGGAGTATCTTAGAAATCGGCATTCTCGCCATTTAGTTTGCTCCAGTTCTAGTCAGTTAGAACAGTTTCACTTTGGAACAGAATTTTTTTTTCAAAAGGGGGCGTGTCCGGCCACTTACGCCTGTTTTCAAAGTTTCGTCAGTGAAAACTTACTCCAAACTAAATTAGAATGGAGTAAGTGAAGATTTTTGTACGCTCGAAAAAACCGTGTTTACACTTTAGAAAATCAGGCGCAGGTTACAAATTAGGCATAGGGAACGAGGTGGGGGGGGGGCGGGGGGAGGAGGGGAAGGGAAGTCATTAAATTCTACAATCAATCCTTAGTTATACTTATACAAATATTATACAAATAAATCAAACCTGAATAAAAATGTATAAGCAAAGAAAATATTAAATAAACCATGTTCCTACCTGTGTGAAATAGCAGCAGCATTCAAGCTGCTGTGCTTCAGGCAGGCCTTTCATGTTGGAGACAGGCAGGAGTGTGGCGTCGTGTCTCGACGGCAGTGGTAGGCGGGAAGCAGCCTTCGAGCTGAGCTGTGGTGCTTGAGGCAGGCCTTCATTCCCCGCGAAGATGCAGCACCCGGACGGACTTGAGGCCATTTGGCCATGGGATTGCAGCGGCGTCAGTGGCTGGCCGGGAGCCGAAGAATGAACACAGGACACACGCAGCTGATTAATATTCTTTAGGCCGTTCGGCCACGCTTATGGGGCGGTGTCAGTGGCTCGAAGGCAGCCGAAGAATCAGGAGCGGAAGGACGGACGTGAGGCCATTCGGCCATGAGATAGCAGCGGTGTCAGTGGCTGGCCGGGAGCCGAAGAAAGAACACAGGACACACGCAGCTGATTAATATTCTTTAGGCCGTTCGGCCACGCTTATGGGGCGGCATCAATGGGTCCAAGAAACAAATCTTCACTTTTTCTGCAGTCCTTTTAAAAATGGCCGAGTGCCAATGTTTGTTTGAGACTGCGCATGCGCGCACGCTCCAACACGCACGCGCAGGGTTGCCGGCACCACAAAGGCTAATTTAAATTGTACCCGCCCCCTGCTACTTAGAAAATTGGTGCGAGTGTTAGGCTCCGCCCCCTGCTGCGAAGAGCACGCCGCTCCAAGGAGCTCGAGAATATCGGACTTTTTTTTTTAAGCGCAGTTTTCGGCGCGAGAAACAGGCGCCCAGCTCGGAGGTGCGCTGTTTTCGCCGCGGGACGAAACTTGGGGCCAATGAGAGGTGATCTTATCAAAACGTATACGATTATGAGGGGGCTTGATAAGGTGAATGTAGAGAGGATGTTTCCACTGATGGGGGAGACTAGAACTAGAGGGCATGATCTTAGAATAAGGGGCCATCCATATAAAACAGAGATGAGGAGGAATTTCTTCTGAGGGTAGTAAATCTGTGGAATATGCTGCCTCGGAGAGCTGTGGAAGCTGGGACATTAAATAAATTTAAGACCGAAATAGACAGTTTCTTAAACGATAAGGGGTTATGGGGAACAGACGGGGAAGTGGAGCTGAGTCCATGATCAGATCAGCCATGATCTTATTGAATGGCGGAGCAGGCTCGAGGGGCCGTATGGCCTTCTCCCAGCTTCTCCAGTCTCTCCCCATAACCGAAGTCCCTCATCCCTGGTACCATTCTATTAAATCTCTGCTGCACCCTCTCCAAGGTCTTGTTGTAAGTCAGTGTTGTAATGTCGGACATTCGAGGAGGCACAGAAAACATTGCAATGCAAGACCAAGTTCAAGAATCCAAGGACTGGGAACAGAGTCAATGATGGACCTCAGGGAAGGTTGTTGGAGGTGTTGGAAAATGGAATGGATAAGCAGATGGCAAAGTTTTGTGATCTGATTTTTTTTCTCGTGTTTGTTTTGGGGTATACAATGGGGTGGATGGGAGCCAACATGGCCACTGGAAGGCCATGGAGTTTGTGTTTAGGGATATGAGTGGTTCCTTTTTTGAGAATGAGATTTGTTTTCATCAATGATAACATTTTTAATCAACAGTGTAGAAAGTGTTTGTGATTTTTGATTGGCTATTTATAGTGAATGAAAAATTTGAGCCACTCGGCATTCTTTCTGCTCATTGGTCATTTGGAGACGTGCCAAACACAAGGGCCGAAATTTTCCCCATTAAAAAAAACGGATGGGGTTTGGAGCATGGGGGCAGTTAAATTTTTAAAATGGGATCCCCGACCTGATCCTACTTCTGGATATCCCAGAGGCGGGATGGGGTGGGGAAGCCAACCCGTTGCAAGGGGTGTTATCTTCATTTAAATATTGTAATGAGGCTGGAAGGTCTATTTTTCCCCCTCCATTTTGAATTGAACTGCCTGTGGACGGGTTTCACATAATTCGCGAAACCCGGCAGTTAAACCGAGACAGGAACTGCTGCATCCAGGAGGTAAATGGCTTTATACCTACCCCATTGACCCAGGCACCGTGCCTAGCCCACCCCCCACGATTGGAGACCCCACCACGATGCTTCAGATCCCCACCACGAGGTCACCCCCACCCCACCGATTGTGCTGAGGCCGGCCCTGAACCCCTCTCCCTTCCGCTGATGCTCCAGCCGACCCCTATCCTGCCCCCGTCGACACCCCCTGATCCCTGATCCCAACCCTTCTGCAATCCCCGATGCTGACCCCCCCTCCCCCCTCCCATGATACCCGCCCCCCCGGATCGACCCCTCGCACCTGAGGCCTATTCGCCTGCAGTCAGCCAGCCTCTCAATCTGGCTGGCTGCAGACGGCAATCCAAGGCCTCACTTGCAAATCAGGCCCTGTCATTAAAGTTGGCAGGGCCAGTGGGGAACCCGGCCTTCTGGGTTTCCCGCCCGCCTCGGAGGCCCCCCACCCCCAACCCACCTCCCTGGAGGAAATTCCGGCCAAACTGTTTAATTATATCAATTTCCACTTAACAGGGTCCAAATACGAAGTAAAAACATAGCATGCTACAGATACTCAGCAGGTCAGGAAGCATTTCTGGAGAGGGAAACAGAGTTAGGGGCTGCAATTGCCCCTTTCCATTAGGTCTCTGGCTGCCTGAAAGCGGTGGCCATGGGTCGGTGCAGACTGGCCGCCGAGTTTCCATGGAAGAGCCGCCATTGTGTAAATTGCCTTTCCTCAGTTTTGGAGCAGTGTCCGGGACCGCGCCGACCCCTTACCGACTGGTGAGGACCTCTGCCTGAAATTGCACTGTGAGAAATTGCCCCGTGGGAGCGCCGCCGCTGCCACTGACAGCTTTTGTGTCGGTGCCCTTTCTGTGGCTGCGCGGCACGGCCACCCTTAGAGGGGAGGTGGCGCTGCTGGCGACTCCATGTTTTCTTTGGTCGGCCGACTGCCAGGTCAGGGCCGACACTTATGGCCGCGGGTTCGGCTGGGCCACCAACAGGCAGCCCAACACCCCCTCATGCTGCTCCTCAAGCTTCAATGGAGCAGTGTAGGAGGCCGGGGTCAGAGTGGGGGTGGGATGGAGAATTAAAGTGGCAGGCCGTTTACCTGCCTGTTTGCTGAAAATTGTAACCTATGCTGCAGAAATTGTTGGAAAAGTTAGTTGCAGCAAAACTATGCAATATGTAGACAGTAAGCTGCAGCATTATGCTACATTGGTGCCCAGCATTGCTGGCAGTTGTGCAACTTGTGACCAATAAACTGCTGCAAATGTTCAGCTTATGTACTGCACATGATACACAAAGATGGATGTGGTGTATGTAGCACACAAATCACTGACTCCACACGGTCTGGTGTTAATCTAACTGCTGTAACCTTCGTCCTTTATTGTTCAGCTCCAGAGTGCCTCTCAGGTGTGGTGATCAGCCTTATATAGTGCCTGTTCCAGGTACTTCCTGATTTCCCACCACAGCGCCCTCTGTGGTGTGGCATAGTGCTTACATTTCATTTAAGGGACCAGGACGATACACACATCATTACATAACAATGGAGATATTAGCCAATGAATGCTCCATACATTCGTATGTCATTCATAAAACGATAAATTAATGGGTTAACGCCTGTGTTAAGTGACACCTTGATTTCAAAATTCTCATCCTTTTTTAAAAATCCGTCCATGGCCTCGTCCCTCTCTATCTCTCTAATCTCCTCCAGACCCATAATCCCCCGAGATGTCTACGCTCCTCTAATTCTGCCCTCCTGAACATCCTTGATTATAATCACTCAACCATTGTTGGCCGTACCTTCTGTTGCCTAGGCCCCAAGCTCTGGAACTCCCTGCCGAAACCTTTCCGCGTCTCTAGCTCTTTCCTCCTTTAAGACGCTCCTTAAAACATAACTTCTTTGACCAAGCTTTTGGTCACCTGTCATAATTTCTCCTTATGTGGCTCGGTGTCAAATCCTTTGTCTTAAAATACTCCTGTGAAGTGCCTTGTTAAAGGTGCAATATAAATACAAGTAGTTGTTGTTTAAAATAGCAGTTAAAGTAATGTGATATGAACTCATTAAGTGTTAATCCACTAATATTGTCTAGGCTCAGATGTCAAATCAGTCCACAAAAACCCAGCGTTTTTTTCATAGACTCATAGAAGTTTACAGCACAGAAGGAGGCCATTCGACCTGCCGTGCCTGTGTTGCTTCTTTGCGAGAGCAATTCAAAAACTAAACCTACTGCTCAACTCTTACCCAGAGCCCTGCATTTTCCTCTGCTTCAAATGTTTATCCAGTTTTACCTTAAAAGGTCCCTATGGCAAACTACGCCAGGCTCCAGCAACCCGCTGTACAAATATATTTCTCCTAACCTCTCGTAAATCCCTTTGTGACAATTTTAAATTGATAGCTCCCTTGTCACCAACTCCTCGACCGGGGAAAATAGGCTTTCCTTCGTCACTCAGTCTTTACAATTGCTTATAAAATCCTTCACAATTATAAACTGCCATTAAATCTGCTCTTTCCCTTCTCTGCTGAAGTGAACATTGTCCCAGTGTCTAAGCCCCGCACAACTATAGTTCCTTGTCCATGGAATAGAGTGTTTCATCAACCTTTACTCAACATTTGCTGATGTTAGCCAAGTAGTTGCTGATATTCTGGTGGGGTTTAATTCATTCACGGGATGTCGGCACACCCGGCAAGGTCAGCAATTTATTGCCTATCTCTAATTGCTCTCGAGAAGATGCTGGTGAGCATTCTTGAATACAACTGAGTGGCATGCTAGGCCATTTCAGAGGTGAGTTAAGAGTGAACCACATATAGGCCAGACCAGGTAAAGATGGCAGATTTCCTTCCCAAAAGGAAATTAGTGAACAAGATGTTTCTTTTTATGACAATCCAGTAGTTTCATCGTCACTATTACTAGCTTATTTTAAAATTCCAGATTTATTTAATTTGAATTTATATTCCCCAGCTGCCATGGCAGGTTTTAACTCGGGTCTCTAGATCATCTGTACTGGCCTCTGGATTACTAGTCCAGTAACATACCCCTGTGGTGGGGGTCTGGAACTCACTACCTGAAAGGGTGGTCGAGGCAGAAACCCTCATCACATTTGAAAAATAGTTGGATATGCACTTGAAGTGCTGTAACCTACAAGGCTACGGACCAAGAGCTGGAAAGTGGGATTAGGCTGGATCGCTCTTTGTCAGCTGGCTCGGACACGATGGGCCGAATGGCCTCCTCCTGTGCCGTAAATATCTATAATTCTATGATTCTCAAGCCATGGGGCTTGAGATTGGGGCTAAGTATTATAAATATGAAAAGGCTACAAATTTGCAGTTGGCATTTATTGCAAATATAGAAAATCTACACCACGCACCAACCCCACAATGATAGATGAGACTTATTTTCAAGATATGAACTTGCATTGCCAAATAATGCAGTGCGCAGATTGTAGCTTCGGATACTGTGTGTTGACTTCCATCATATTGTGTATTGGCATCCTGGCCAATACTTATCCCTCAGCCAACATAACTAAAACAGATTATCCGGTCATTATCACATTGCTGCTTGTGGGAGCTTGCTGTGCGCAAATTGGCTGCTGTGTTTCCTAAATTACAACCGTGACTACACTTTAAAAATACTGAAATGGCTGTAAAGAGTTTGGGACATCCTGAAGTCGGGAAAGGCAGATAGAAATCTAAGTCTTTCGTTTTACCATTCTGTAATAAAAGGAAGACGGGGCTAATCCGACAGTTGAGCACTCCCATGGGAGCATGCCTCACTAAATCGGATAAGTAGGATTGAGCAACTTAATTGAAATGTGTCAACTTCAGTGGGTGAACACTTAGTAAACGTTTGAAGTGTGCGCAAGTCTCATTACACCTCTTAATATTTCACTTGGTCCCACGGTGAAGCCAGCAATCTTTCACCATGGCTTGCCTGTTTAAAATGGGCGCTGTGGGATTTTATACTCTTGGTGCTTGAGGGTCGATTGACAATTTATTCCAGTGTTCAAAGTTTTCTATTTAGTGCAGATATTTAATTTCTTTGGGTAGTGCAGTGGACAACATCTGAAATCTGGCTTCAGAACCTGCAAATACTTTAATTTCAACGAGATTCCTTTTCATTAAAATGTCACAATTGTATACATTAAAATAAACAATATTCCCGCGACTAAATTAATAACATGCAAGTAAATTAAATATAGTTTAACATCAAATTATGGATATCATAAAATATCTTCCCTGGTAAAAAATAAAAGGCAATCCTTACTAAATTTTAATTTGACAGATAAACCCCATCCCCCTCCCAACTCTGTCCTTGAAACTTTCCAAAGTGAATATGGTCTCACAATCTTGCATACAATTGCTTACAGTTT
The DNA here is from genome assembly GCF_044704955.1 of Pristiophorus japonicus. Taxonomy (NCBI): domain Eukaryota; kingdom Metazoa; phylum Chordata; class Chondrichthyes; family Pristiophoridae; genus Pristiophorus; species Pristiophorus japonicus. The sequence goes on from NC_091982.1 coordinate 51,178,021, forward strand.
AACTCCATATAGCTCAGATCTAGAGCCATCGTGTAGATGGTACACATTGCAGCTACGGTGTGCTGTGGTGGAGGGAGTGAATGTTGAAGATCGTGGATGGGTTGCCGATCAAGCAGGCTGCTTTGTCCTGGATAGTGTCGCGTGTTATTGGAATTGCACTCATTGGGGTGAGCCGAAACAATAGCTGTGTGTATTTCTCAGTTCTGAAACATGGTGATGGTTTTCATGTGTTTCAGACACCCAGGTGACCAAAAAAAAGATAGGGGGAATGGGGAGAGAAGTGAAGTTGTCTCTGCATTAAGCTAATTCTTGAATGCTGGATTCAACTGTGTGCTAAGTACCCGATACATGAGATCAAATCGTTATCTTGGAATCAAGTTATATTAATAACACTATTTTGAAATTGAAGTATCTTATCAGGACCATTTTAAAAAGACGTAGCATGAACTGAAAGGGATGGGAAAAAAATGCTGTCCTTGTCAGCGATGCCCACATCCCAGAAATTAATTTTTTTTAATTATCAGTGAGCATTGTAGAATTTTTAGTCTCCTTACAAACATTTTTCTCGACAAACTCTACAAGTTTTTATACAGGCCAAATATGGGGAAAGAGCAGGGGGTGAGACTAATTGGATAGCTCTTTCAGAGAGCTGACACAGGCATGATGGGCCGAATGGCCTGTGCCCTATGATTTTAATATATGCTATAATGTACATTTTTTAAATGTGTTCTTGGGATGTGAGCGACACTGGAAGAAAGCAATTATTGCCTCCCTCTAACCACGTAGTGTGGGGCTGGAGTCACTTGTAGACCAGACTAGGCAGGGGTGGTAGGTTTCCTTCCCTGAAGGGTATCATAGAATGGTTACAGCACTGAAGGAGGCCATTCCATCCATCTCTGCAAGAGCACTTCAGCTAGTCCCGCTCCCCTGCCTTTTCCCCGTAACCCTGCAAATGTGTTTTCATTCAGGTACTTATCCAATTCCCTTTTGAAAGCCACTATTGAGTCCGCCTCCACCACCCTTTCAGGCATTGCATCCCAGACCCTAACCACTCGCTTCGTAAAAATAGTTTTTCCTTATGTCGCCTTTGGTTCTTCTGCCAATCACCTTAAATCTGTGTCCTCTGGTTCTCGACCCTTCTGCCAATGGGGGAACAGTTTCTCTCTACCTACTCTGGCTAGATCCCTCATGATTTTGAACATCTCGATCAAATCTCCTCTCAACTTTCTCTGCTCCAAGGAGAACAACCCCACTATTGGGTAATCAGGTTTTTGCCCCAATCCAATCGCTTTCAAAGTCATTATTGCTGTGCAAGCCCACCAGTTACTATATCAATTCAATTCATTTTCATAACTTGCTACAGTGGGATTTGAGCTCGCGATCTATTGAGTTACTCGTCCTGAACCGTAGCCACAAGTCTTCTGCACTTCACACTACCTGCAGTGAGAGTCGTGCTTAGTTATATCGTTCTGCACATTTGGAAGAAGATGCCTGGTGACAGAACCAGGGTCATAGAAACATTGAAAATAGGTGCAGGAGTAGGCCATTCAGCCCTTCGAGCCTGCACCACCATTCAATAAGATCATGGCTGATCATTCCCTCAGTACCCCTTTCCTGCTTTCTCTCCATACCCCTTGATCCCTTTAGCCGTAAGGGCCATATCTAACTCCCTCTTGAATATATCCAATGAACTGGCATCAACAACTCTCTGCGGTAGGGAATTCCACAGGTTAACAACTCTCTGAGTGAAGAAGTTTCTTCTCATCTCAGTCCTAAATGGCCTACCTCTTATTCTAAGACTATGTCCCCTGGTTCTGGACTTCCCCAACATCGGGAACATTCTTCCCGCATCTAACCTGTCCAGTCCCGTCAGAATCTTATACGTTTCTATGAGATCCCCTCTCATCCTTCTAAACTCCAGTGAATAAAGGCCCAGTTGATCCAGTCTCTCCTCATATGACAGTCCAACCATCCCTGGAATCAGTCTGGTGAACCTTCGCTGCACTCCCTCAATAGCAAGAACGTCCTTCCTCAGATTAGGAGACAAAAACTGAACACACTATTCCAGGTGAGGCCTCACTAAGGCCCTGTACAACTGCAGTAAGACCTCCCTGCTCCTATACTCAAATCCCCTAGCTATGAAGGCCAACATACCATTTGCCGCCTTCACCGCCTGCTGTACCACCATGCCAACTTTCAATGACTGATGAACCAATACACCCAGGTCTCATTGCCCCTCCCCTTTTCCTAATTTGCTGCCATTCAGATAATATTCTGTCTTCGCGTTTTTGCCACCAAAATGGATAATCTCACATTTATCCACATTATACTGCATCTGCCATGCATTTGCCCACTCACCTAACCTGTCCAAGTCACCATGCAGCCTCTTAGCGTCCTCCTCACAGCTCACACCGCCACCCAGTTTCGTGTCATCTGCAAACTTGGAGATATTACACTCAATTCCTTCATCTAAATCGTTAAGGTATATTGTAAAGAGCTGGGGTCCCAGCACTGAGCCCTGCGGCACTCCACTAGTCACTGTCTGCCATTCTGAAAAGGACCCGTTTATCCCGACTCTCTGCTTCCTGACTGCCAACCAGTTCTCTATCCACGTCAGTACATTACCCCCAATACCATGCGCTTTGATTTTGCACACCAATCTCTTGTGCGGCACCTTGTCAAAAGCCTTTTGAAAGTCCAGATACATCACATCCATTGGGTCTCCCTTGTCCACTCTGCAAGTTACATCCTCAAAAAATTCCAGAAGATTTGTCGAGCATGATTTCCCTTTCATAAATCCATGCTGACTTGGACCGATCCTGTCACTGCTTTCCAAATGCGCTGCTATTTCCTCCTTAATGATTGATTCCAACATTTTCCCCACTACTGATGTCAGGCTAACCTGTCTATAATTACCCGTTTTCTCTCTCCCTCCCTTTTTAAAAAGTGGTGTTACATTAGCTACCCTCCAGTCCATAGGAACTGATCCAGAGTAGATAGATTCATCTCCGCCCACAGCAGAGGATGTCTGAGAGCTTGCAGGGGAGGTGGTGGGGGTGCTTTGGTAGACTCCCTCAGTATTGCAGTGATGTGTCAGCCTATATTATGTGTTTATAGCCCTGGATTGTGGCTTGAACTCATTCCCTTCTGACTCAGAGGTAAGAGATATTTTTAAAAAAATGAAAGACTTGCATTTTTTTTAGCGTCTATCACTATCTTTTGACATCCCAAAGCACTTTACAGCCAATTAAGTACTTTTTATGTTTAGTCACTTTTGTAATGTAGGAAACACGGCAGCCAATTTGCGCACAGCAAGCTCCCATAAACAGCAATGTGATAATGACCAGATAATCTGTTTTTTTAGCGACGTTGATTTAGGGATAAATATTGGCCAGGACACTGGAGAGAACTTGCCTGCTCTTCAAAATATTGCTATGGGATCTTTTATGTCCACATGAGAGGGCAGACAGGGCCTTAGTTTTAACAAATCATCACAAACACCTCCAACAGTGCAGCACTGCCTCAGCACTGCACTGGAGTGTCAGCCTGGATTGTTGTGCTCAACTCTTTGGAGTGGAACTTGAAGCCACAACCTTCTGACCGAGAGACCAGTGTACTACCCACTGAGCCACGGATGACTACAATGTACATTCTGTAGGACGGCATTCTGGTGTTTGTTAACATTGTATAAAATGGAAGAGCACCACAAAGAACAGTTTGGTGTTTTCACACACCACCAGCAACTGTTTCGTTTTTGTATAAGTGACTGGGAAACAAAATAATAACTTCTGGCCAACTCGAGACTAAACGCCTATGGTACTATCTGATTCAGAAATGCGGCCTTTATATTATCTTGTAGCAGATAACGTGGTGTTCAAGGAGCCTTAGCCAAACATCCTTGCCAATTAGGTTACAAGCAATCGAAAGCAATTAAGTTGCTGTTTTGATTATATTGCAGATCAAGGCTTGAACATCGAGGGCTCCCTGAATTTAAGCTAAGTGTAACAAGATAACAAACTGTATAATAGTCTAAAAAATAATTTGAATTATATTTTTTTTATGGTTTACATTTCTCTAAATTGTACTTTTCAATATTCAGTGTTTAATACTTACAGATCAACTCAGCAGCGCAGTGACTTGACAAGAAGGGCAATTAATCACGTTTATTTCAGATAGGAAGTTCTGCAATTGCGCAGCCTGGCCACCAGATGGAGCACAGTGCAGCTGCGATCCATTATATCAAGAGGTGAAAAATGGCCATTTAACCAACATTTGATTGTGTCTTCAGTAAAGCATCATTGGGAAGCCGCACATGTGACCTTCTGTACATGCTGGCCACTTAAAATGGTGAAAGAAAAGTTGGAGGAAATTGGGATGAGATAACATTTGAGTGCATTATAATATGGTAACTATTAAAGTAAATAAAAAGACTTGCATTTTGATGGCGCCTTTCACGACCTCGGAACATCTCAAAGCGCTTTACAGCCGATGAAGTACTTTGTGAAGTGCAGTCGCTGTTGTCATGTCGGAAATGCGGCAGGCAATTTATGCACAGCAAATTCCCACAAACAACACTCTGATAGTGACGAGATAATCTGTTTCAGTGATGTTGTTTGAGGGATAAATATCGGCCAGGATACTGGGAATGACACCCCTGCGCTTAAAAATAGTGCCGCAAGATCTTTTACTTCCACCTGAGAGGGCTGACGGGGCCTCAGTTTAACGTCTCATCCGAAAGACAGCACCTCCAACAGAGCAGCACTGCTTCAGTACTGTTGCATAAGATACAAACACTAAAAGATTTAGAGAACGTCTTGAAAAATAATAGGGATTTCAGTGCAGCTCTAACCAGGCTGGCCATTGCTTCCAAGCTCCACTCTCATCAGCGGATATTTCCTGTGGATGCAGAAATTTTGTTGCAAGGCATTCTCCAACACATTGAGATGATCTACACATCTGTCAGCTATTTCCCAGAGCTGTACTTGAGACTAACATAGAAACATAGAAAGTAGGTGCAGGAGTAGGCCATTAGGCCCTTCGAGCCTGCACCACCATTCAATATGATCATGGCTGATCATGCAACTTTAGTACCCCACTCCTGCTTTCTCTCCATACCCAATCTTTCTAGATCACTGAATGATATTGAGGATAGGAGTTAATGTGGACCTATGGTTCCCAATGCTGTCCACCACTGGTGGTTTTCCTCATGTCATGTCTGGGTCAGTAGCAGACGAATTGATAGAGAGTGATCGCTATGATTAGTCAACAACTCCACTATCGCTGTATCATGTGACTACCAGGATGGTAGAAGGCGAACTAGATGAACTCAGTTAAGAGCTGCTGCCAAGGGAGCAATGTCATAGGGCAACCATTACTTTATCTACATTTATTAGGGATATTTACTGTATTATTACCTTAAATGTGGAGCATTTTATTCTTCCCGTGTTCTATATAATGGCATTATACCAGCTATGGTAGCATAGTGGTTACGTTGCCGGACTAATAATCCAAAGGCCTAGATTAAGAACGTGAGTTCAAAACCTATGATGGCAGTTAATAAATTTGAATTCAGTTTAAAAAGAAAATCTGGGATAAAGAGCTTATATTCTGTAAAAGTAACCATGAAAGGCTTGGATTGTCATTAAAAAAAATAATAATAATTGGTTCACTAAAGTCCTTTAGGCAAAGAAACCTTCCATCCTTGCCTGGTCTGGCCTACATGTGTCTCCAGTCAGGTGTGTACTGGAATACTCTCCACTGCTCTGGAGCTGCAACAACACTCAAGAGGTTGGACTGCATCCAGAACAAAGAACAGCATGTTATCCACTAGCTGGCACTCCATGGCTGAAGTGTGTACCATCCACAGGATGCACTGCAGCAACTCACCAAGGCTTCCTCGGCAGCACCTCCCAAACCCACGACCTCCACCACCTAGAAGGACAAGGGCAGTAGGTGCAATGAGAACTCCTGCCGCATTGTTCCCTACACTACTAAACATCAAAAGTACTTCGTTGACTGTAAAGCGTGTTGGAACATAGAAACATAGAAATTAGGTGCAGGAGTATGCCATTCGGCCTTTCGAGCCTGCACCACCATTCAATATGATCATGGCTGATCATGCAACTTCAGTACCCCATTCCTGCTTTCTCTCCATACCCCTTGATCCCTTTAGCCGTAAGGGCCACATCTAACTCCCTTTTGAATATATCTACGAACTGAGCTCAACAACTCTCTGTGGTAGAGAATTCCACAGGTTAACAATTCTCTGAGTGAAGAAGTTTCTCCTCATCTCAGTCCTAAATGGCTTACCCCTTATCCTTAGACTGTGTCCTCTGGTTCTGGACTTCCCCAACATCGGGAACATTCTTCCTGCATCTAACCTGTCCAATCCGGTCAGAATTTTATATGTTTCTGTGCGATCCCCTCTCATTCTTCTAAATTCCAGTGAATATAAGCCTAATCGATCCAGTCTTTCTTCATATGTCAGTCCCGCCATCCCAGGAATCAGTCTGGTAAACCTTCGCTGCACTCCCTCAATAGCAAGAATGTCCTTCCACAGATTAGGAGACCAGTTTGTGAGTTTGTGAAAGGCGCTATATAAATGCAAGTTCTCTTTTTTTTTTCTTCATTACCTCCAAACCCATATTATCCCGACTTAGACATATATTTCTTCTTCGTCGCTGGGTATAAGTACTGGAACTCCCTACCAATGTTCCCTCTCATTTTTGTTAGGGGGGAGGGGGACCATGCGACCTATTCAAAATTCCGCACAATCGCGTCTTTTCCATTTCAAAGCCGATGAGCCGGCTGCACAAGATTTCAAGACCGCAGCTTGGTGGCGCAGCCTAAAGGGAACTTTACTCCCTCTCCCTAACAGCACTGTGGGAGTACCCTCACCACACGGACTGCAGCGGTTCAACAAGAAATAGACACCACCAACATCTCAAGGGGCAGCTCGGGATGGACCTAGTCAGCGCCGCCCATATCCTGAGAATAAATGTATATGTAAAAAAATGATTGCTTCTTTCACTTTTTGATTGCCAAACTGCGAAACTAAGGCGTTGTAAAGACAGGTAGATTTACACAGGAACTTGTAAGTATGGATGTAGTGTGAAGTAATGTGAATAAATCAGTCCCTGATGTTAGCAGAGGGCTGTAATTAATTTACAATTTCAAAGCCGCAACGGTTCACCAGACTTCTCGGAGGACTAGTATTAATTATTCACAAATTCATAGCGAGCCCTTACGAGTGGGCAGAAGAGCTAAAATGTCTAAACACAGCAGATGAGGCTGCTGGCCTTCATTCTAGGCTAGGCCGTCCTCCGTCAGATGATGCCATTCGGGAAGCATTTGTTTCGGGAATCTTTTGCAGTTATCGGCAGCACTAAACATCTGTCTGTTAACTCGCCGATCAGACAACTGCAAACAGCATGTGAAATCTCTTGTTTGCATGAGGGGTCACCCAGTCACAGTGCAGCACAGTATAATCTAGGCCAAGCTGGTCTCAGCAGAATAGGTATGCCACCTCACTCAAGCGTACACCACTCGCAGTGGCATTATCTTCCTTCAGTTCCCGGGGACCTTTGAACCCTTGCTGTGAAGCACTTTGTCTCTGTCTCATTAACAGTTAAAGAGGGAAGGATCTCCTCCTGATGGCAGTTCCACTGCAGCTGTAGCGTGTTTCTCCGTGAGGTGGGAAATGAAGTTACCCAAGGAGGAAACCACTTGGCATATTCGCTGCCCACACTACTGCTGAAATGGTGTCAGTTATGTAACTACCTTCACGGATAATAAGGCAAACTTACTCTCAACGCCTCTGTGTGAAACTCTTGTTCATAAACAACTACGCACAGCAACTGGGGTGAGTGACTTCTGTAATCTAACTCTCATTTTTTATATATATATATATATATATGTGTGTGTGTGTACGTGTGTGTGTGTGTACCTGTGTGTGTACGTGTGTGTGTGTGTGTACCTGTGTATGTATGTGCATATATGTATATATGCGTGTGTATGTGCATATATGTATATATGCATGTGTGTGTATGCATATATGTATATATGCGTGTGTATGTATGTGCATATATGTATGTGTGCATGTATACATGTATGTATGTGTAAATATGTGTGTTATATATATATATATATAAATAATTAGGTCTCCAATTGACCACTGAATTATTCCATTCAGCTTGTGCTTTTAATGTAACATCCATGAAAATGATTATTCTGACGACTCTCACTACAGATTCTCACTGTTCCTTTACTGAGTGTTTAAGGCAGAAAGTAGACACTGTTATAACAAAATAAAGGGTTGTTTTCCCTTGTGTATTAATCTGTTGCCAGCAGCGTAAATATTTTTTCAGGTTTTTAGTGCTTTCTCTGCTCACAGACCTGACCTTCTGAAAAGCATTGTCACAAAATAATTCTGTCATGCGTTGGTGGGTGAATAGACTCCACACTTCCTGAAGCTGTGTTGGGGAAAGCTGAACTGTAACATTCATTTTAATCTACCCCAAAAAACGCTGTTCACTGCTCAAATATAATTTTGATTTTACTGAAGTGCTTAGCCTGACTAAGAGACCACACGATATGCTTTCATAAGCAGCTCAAATATCTGCTATCAAAAATGTGAAAACTTATTAACCTAAAGAATATTATTTCTTGGAGAAAATCAACAGATTGCGAGACAGTTATGATCAGGGTTTCCAACCCTCCAGGAATTGAATATTAATCTCCAGGACACTGCTGTAGGCAAACCTGGGGAGAAAGATTGTGTTTTTTTTTTCATTTTTCTTGAACATTTCTTTTTGTTCGATATAAAAATATTGGCGTAAAGGAAAAAAGGCTGTTTGACAGTCAAGCACCATCCAATTGGCTAATGATAATTCTTCTCGCTTTCCATTTGGCCGAGAATGGACATATTGGGCGACCAATGGTGGGAGCGTGGGAGTGGGTCACATGATGAAACCTCCAGAGTTGGTGACCCTGGTTGTGATCTGTAATTCTTGTTAGCGTTTTGTTATCAGCAGATAGCAGTGGACCGTATGAATAATCAATATTAGACGAATGGACATTTAATTATTTGGCTGTTTAGATATCTGCGCTCCTCCAATTCTGGCCTCTTGAGCATCCATGACTTTAATCACTTCACTATTGGGTGGCTATGCCTTCTGCTGCCTGGGCCCTAAGCTCTGGAATTCCACCCCTAAACCTCTCCGCCTCTCTACCTCTCTTTCCTTCTTTAAGACACTCCTTTAAAAACTACCTCTTTAACTTGGCCTTTGGTCACCTGTCCTAATATCTCCTTATGTGGCTCGGTGTCAAATTTTGATTGATAACCGCTCCTGTGAAGTGCCTTGGGGATGTTTTACGTCGTTAAAGACGCTATATAAATACAAGTTGTGCAGTAGTAAGGAAACAAATGAAACCGTATTAAGGATATATTGCAACTGATATCACTGTGTCCATACACACACACACACCCCAAACCCTAAATCTAAGACAATGAAGAGTTAACTGAGAATTTCAGAGGCAGGGACATATCTACTTTGCAAAATCAGTTCCTGCCGTGTAGAAATTACTGCTGGCAATATGAGCAGTGGTATGCCATTCCTCTGTCTACAATTTAAAGAGAGAGGTTAACTGCACTTTATAGATTTTAGAAATTAATCTTCTAGTTATTATCCAGGTTAACCTCAGCCCAGTAGAGTTTTTCAAATGTATTCTCAGTATGCGGATGACACTGACGAAGCCATATTGACTGACCGGTCCCAGTTATCCTACACAATACCCACCGTGTGTGGTAATGGGCGCATTGGTGTTAACGCAATTGGTCCTTGGGGAACAGCGACTGATCTTCAAAGAGTGCTTCATTACTTTTAAGGTGCTTTGGTGCATCCTGAGATTGTGGAAGGTGCTCTACAAATGGATGTATTTCTTTGGAGAGGGTGCAGAAGAGGTTTGAGTCATGTGGCGAGACTAGAGAAGCTGGGTGTGTTCTCCTTAGAGCAGAGAAGATTGAGGGGCGGTTTAATAGAGGTGTTCAGAATCACGAGGGATTTTGATAGAGTAGACAGGGAGACACTGTTTCCACTGGCGGGAGGGTCAGTAACCAGAGGATTTAAGATCATTGGCAAAACAAAACAGAGGGGAGATGAGGAGAATTTTTTTTACGCAGTGTGTCGTTATGACGTGGAACGCGCTGCCTGAAAAGGTAGAGGAAGCAGATTCAATAGTAACTTTGAAAAAGGAAGTGGATATTTACTTTGAAAGGATAAATTTGCAAGGCTATGGAGAAAATGATGGGGGAATGGGGCGAATTGGCTAGCTCTATCAAAAAGACGCGATGAGCCAAATGGCTTCCTTCTGTGCTGTAAGAGTCTACAAAGTGGTGGACAGTAAAACTGAGCAGTGCTGAATAAAGACAATGGCCGGAAATTTCTTTGGGTGGGGAGAGGGGGAGGGGGGGGGGGGCCGGTCCGGGGTGGGTCCAAGGTGGGCGAGTTTCCTGCAGGCCCTGCTGACTTTACCACCAGGGCCTAGTTTGAACGTGAGGCCTCGGTTTCCTGCCTGCAGTCAGCCAGCTTGAGACTTGGCTGCCTGTGTGTGGATAGGCCTCAGTTGCGAGGGGTCGGTCCAGAGGAACAATCACAGTATGGGGGTTGGCAATTGGGAGGGGGAAGAGAGGATCGGGGCAGGGGGTGGGGTGGGGTGGAGTTGGGGGTAGCTGGATCGTCAGAGGATTGGGAATTGGCAGGCGATTGGGGGGGAGGGAGAGGGGGAGGTGTGGTCGGGGATCGACGGGGGGAATTGGGGATCATGGTGAGGGGGGTGGCAGGGCTCGGGTGGGGGGGGGGTGAAGTGTGGGAGATCGGCAGGGGGTTGGAGGATCGGGGCCACCCACCTCATCATCATCGTTGGGGAGTGGGGAGGCCTGGAGCAGGGGATGATCGGAGGCCTTGTGATGGGGTCTCCGATTGCGAGGGGTGGGTTAGGCTGAGACCCTGGATCCAGGAGGTGGCTATAAAGCCACTTACCTCCTGGATGTAGTAGTCTCCGCCTTGGTTTAATTGCCAGGTTTCACAAATTGTGTGAATCACTTCCACCTGCAGTTAATTTCAAAATGGAGGGGAAAATAGAGGCTTTCAGCCTCATTACAATATTTAAATTGAAGTAACGCCCCCTAGGAGCGGATTGGTCGCCCCCCCTCCCCCCGTCTCATCTCCAGAAAAAAACGGAAGTGGGCGGGTTCAGGTTGGGAATCCCATTTTTTAAAATTTAACTGCCCCCACCTGTGTTGTTTATGGTACAATCCAGCCAGTGCCAATCATGCTCTGGTACCTGATCCAAAGTTGCATCATAGCACAATTTCTGAGCTCTGTCATGTCCATGTAGGACTCCTCCACATCCTACAGACTAGAGTCAGGACGATAAAACTCGAGCTCCTACAGATAATCGCTTGTAATCCCATCACTCAGCTCCTGATCTGTCTGACTACACCGAGACACTCTGCTCCTCCATATCGGGTGAACAGTCAACAGTTCAAGATGAAAGACATTTAATAAATACTTCAATTTTCCAGCAATCAGCATGAGCTTTTAAAACAAGAGAGAGGATGAAGTCATTAAGGTCCGTTAACAAGGTGCAAAACGCTGATTAAGTTGCCCGAAATAGCCAATGCTCTTAATATGTTGTCAGTGGTGCCTTTGTGGTTGACGTCTAAGGTGATGACAAGCAGTTATGTCAGCTGCGGCTCAGTGCGTAGCACTCTCGCCTCTGAGTCAGATGGTTGTGGCTTCAAGTCCCGCTCCGGGGAGTTGAGCACAAAATCTAGGTTGGCACTCCCAGTGCAGTGCTGATCATTGAGATCTGGGTGGACTAAGGAGAGCCTGGTTTTGAGTGCTCTCTTCATTAGCAATTCTGCAAGGGGAACCCCAGTAAGTGAGTGGGGTCGCGTGCGGTAGCTGAGCAGAATCCGAGATAACCGGGTCTGCAGAGAACTGTCCGTCACGCGTTTGGGCTGCCCGTTCCACTTGACCATTGGATGTGGGCTTAAACGGGGCAGACCTGACTGGCTTGATGCCATTGTGGGTCATGAACTCATTAAATTCCGAGCTGATGAAACATGGTCCATTGTCACTAACAAGGACGTCGGGCAAACCATGGGTGGCGAACATGGCCCGGAGGTTTTCAATGGTGGCAGTGGACACACATGACGACATTACTCTAAATGGATTGAATGTATAATAAGTGTCCACTGCTACTAGGAACATCTTTCCTAGAAAGGGGCCAGTGAAATCTACGTGGACCCTGGACCACGGTTTGGAGGGCCATGACCACAGACTCAGTGGGGCCTCCCTTGGTGCATTGCTCAACTGTGAGCAAGTGTTACATTGGTGTATGTATGACTCCAATTCCGAGTCAATGCTAGGCCATCAAACGTGCGACCTGGCGATAGCCTTCATCATGACTATGCCTGGGTGTGTACTGTGAAGGTCATGTATAAATGTTTCCCTGCCTTTTTTTGGCAAAACTACAAGATTCCCCCATAGGAGACAACCCAAATGGATGGACATTTCATCCTTGCGTCGGTGGAACGACTTAATTTTGTCCTGCATTTCGACCAGCTCCCATTGAGGACGCAGCTTTTTACTAGTGATAGCACAGGGTCCTGGCTAGTCCAGGTCCCGATCTGGTGAGCCGTGACGGGTGACCCCTCGCTCTCAAAAGAATCTATTACAAGAAGCAAGTCTGCGGGTTGCGCCATTTCCACTCCGGTGGTGGGCAATGGTAGCCGACTGAGGGCAGCGGCACAGTTCTCAGTGCCTGGTCTGTGGCGGATTACATAATCATACGCAGATAACGTTAGTGTCCATCTTTGGATGCAGGACAAAGCGTTGGTGTTAATACCTTTGCTTTCTGAGAACAGTAAAATGAGCGGCTTGTGGGCGGTTTCGAGCTCGAACCGGAGTCCAAATAAGTATTGGTGCATTTTCTTAAACCCGTATACGCATGCTAATGCTTCTTTCTCAACCATACTGTAGAGTCGTTCAGCCTCTGATAAACTTCTGGACGCAAATGCAACCAGTTGCAGTTTGCCTGACACATTGGCTTGCTGTGACACACAACTGACCCTGTACGAAGATGCATCACAAGCTAGTACTAAACGTTTACACGGGTCATACAATACAAGTAACTTGTTAGAACACAGCAGGTTACTGGCCTTATAAAAGGCTGTATCGAGATTTACCCCAAACCCAGTCGTCACCCTTGCGTAGCAATAAATGTAAAGGTTCCAGCAAAGTGCTCAACCCCGGTAGAAAGTTACAAAAATAGTTGAGGAGTCCCAGTCACATTCTGCGGTCTGGGTGCATTCTTGATGGCCTCCATCTTGGAGTCCGTGGGTCTGATGCCGTCCGCCACAATCTTTCTCCCCAGAAATTCGACCTCTGGTGCCAGGAAAACACACTTGGAGCATTTCAACCGGAGTCTCGTAGAAACATAGAAACAGAAAATAGGTGCAGGAGAAGGCCATTCGGCCCTTCGAGCCTGCACCACCATTCAGTAAGATCATGGCTGATCATTCCCTCAGTATCCCTTTCCTGCTTTCTCTCCATACCCCTTGATCCCTTTAGCCGTAAGGGCCATATCTAACTCCCTCTTGAATATATCCAATGAACTGGCATCAACAACTTTCTGCGGCAGGGAATTCCACAGGTTAACAACTCTCTGAGTGAAGAAGTTTCTCCTCATTTCAGTCCTAAATGGCCTACCCCTTATCCTAAGACTGTGTCCCCTGGTTCTGGACTTCCCCAACATCGGGAACATTCTACCCGCATCTAACCTGTCCCGTCCTGTCAGAATCTTATAGGTTTCTATGAGATCCCCTCTCATCCTTCTAAACTTCAATGTATAAAGGCCCAGTTGATCCAGTCTCTCCTCATATGTCAGTCCAGCCATCCCGGGAATCAGTCTGGTGAACCTTCACTGCACTCCCTCAATAGCAAGAACATCCTTCCTGAGATTAGAAGACCACAACTGAACACAATATTCCAGGTGAGGCCTCACCAAGGCCCTGTACAACTGCAGTAAGACCTCCCTGCTCCTATACTCAAATCCCCTAGCTATGAAGGCCAACATACCATTTGCCTTCACCGCCTGCTGTACCTGTATGCCAACTTTCAATGACTGATGAACCAATACACCCAGGTCTCGTTGCATCGCCCCTTTTCCTAGTCTGCCGCCATTCAGATAATATTCTGCCTTCGTGTTTTTGCCCCCAAAATGGATAACCTCACATTTATCCACATTATACTGCATCTGCCATGCATTTGCTCACTCACCTAACCTGTCTAAGTCACGCTGCAGCCTCCTAGCATCCCCGCCACCCAGTTTAGTGTCATCTGCAAACTTGGAGATATTACACTCAATTCCTTCATCCAAATCATTGATGTATATTGTAAAGAGCTGGGTTCCCAGCACTGAGCACTGCGGCACTCCACTAGTCACTGCCTGCCATTCTGAAAAGGACCCGTTTATCCCGACTCTCTGCTTCCTGTCTGCCAACCAGTTCCCTATCCACGTCAGTATATTACCCCCAATACCATGTGCTTTGATTTGTACACCAGTCTCTTGTGTGGGACCTTGTCAAAAGCCTTTTGAAAATCCAAATACACCACATTCACTGGTTCTCCCTTGTCCACTCTACTAGTTACATCCTCAAAAAATTCCAGAAGATTTGTCAAGCGTGATTTCCCCATGGCTGACTTGGACCGATCCTGTCACTGCTTTCCAAATGCGCTGCTATTTCATCCTTAATGGTTGATTCCAACATTTTCCCCACGACTGATGTCAGGCTAGGCGGTCTATATTTACCCGCTTTCTCTCTCCCTCACTTTTTAAAAAGTGGTGTTACGTTAGCTACCCTCCAGTCCATAGGAATTGATCCAGAGTTGATCGACTGTTGAAAAATGATCATCAATACATCCAGTATTTCTAGGGCCACTTCCTTAAGTACTCTGGAATGCAGACTATCAGGCCCTGGGGATTTATTGGACTTCAATCCCATCAATTTCCCTAACACAATTTCCTGCCTAATAAGGATATCCTTCAGTTCCTCCTTCTCACTAGTCCCTAGAACTTTCGGAAGATTATTTGTGTCTTCCTTCGTGAAGACAGAACCAAAGTATTTGATCAATTGGTCTGCCATTTCTTTGTTCCCATTATAAATTCACCTGAATCCGACTGGAAGGGACCTACGCTTGTCTTCACTAATCTTTTTCTCTTCACATATCTGTAGAAGCTTTTGCAGTCAGTTTTTATGTTCCCGGCAAGCTTCTTCTCGTACTCTATTTTCCCCCTCTTGATTAAACCCTTTGTCCTCCTCTGCTGAATTTTAAATTTCTCCCAGTCCTCAGGTTTGCTGCTTTTTCTGGCCAATTTATATGCCTCTTCCTTGGATTTAACACTGTCCTTAATTTCCCTTGTTAGCCACGGTTGAGCCACCTTCCCAGTTTTATTTTTACTCCAGACAGGAATGTACAATTGTTGAAGTTCATCCATGTGATCTTTAAATGTTTGCCATTGCCTATCCACTGTCTTCCCTTTAAGTATCATTTGCCAGTCTATTCTAGCCAATTCACGCTTCAAACCATCGAAGTTACCTTTCCTTAAGTTCAGGACCCTGGTTTCTGAATTAACTGTGTCACTCTCCATCTTAATAAAGAATTCTACCATGTTATGGTCACTCTTCCTAAAGGGGCCTCGCACAGCAAGATTGCTAATTAATCCTTTCTCATTACACATCACTCAGTCTAGGATGGCCAGCTCCCCAGTTGGTTCCTCGATATATTGGTCTAGAAAACCATCCTTAATACACTCCAGGAAATCCTCTTCCACCGCATTGCTACCAGTTTGGTTAGCCCAATCAATATGCAGATTAAAGTCACCCATGATAACTGCTGTACCTTTATTGCACGCATCCCTAGTTTCTTGGGCACAAGTTTCGAGCCGCGCCTAGAACGGCGCCGTCCCGACCTGGACGCCTGTTTTTCGCGCCACAAAGTGTGGCTAAAAAAAACTTCCAGATTCTCCAGCTCCCTGCAGGTCGTTTGCAGCTCGGCGCAGTGCAGCACGAGCTGCAGGGGGCAGAGCCAGGTCCCTGCGCTGAAAACAGTGCTGGGACCTCTGCACATGCGCGCTACAGTGCAGTAGCTCCAGGCGCCCGAAACTGTGTGGGAGGGGCCGAAGCACACAGCCCCTAGCCCTGGCCGAATGGCCTCACTGGGGCTGCGTGCATAAGGCTCCTCCCATGGCCAGCTCCTGCTTCCTCCCGACCCGACTCGACTCCCGCTTCCCGCCTCCGGACCGGACCCGACTCCGACACCGACCCGACTCCCGCTCCACGGCCCCCCCCCCCCCCCGCCCCCCCGCCCCTGGACCGGACCCGACACCGACCCGACTCCCGCTTCACCCCCCACGCCCCCGGACCCGACCCGATCCCCCGGACTGGACCCGACCCGACTCCTGCTTTCCCCCCCCGCCTCCGGACCCGACACCCGACTCCCGCTTCCCCCCCCCGACTGGACCCGATCTGACCTCCAGATCCCCCGACCTGACCTCCCTCTCCCTCCCTCCCCCCGATCCGAACCGAACCGACCTCCCTCCCACCACCCCCCCGACCCAGACCCGCGTTACCCCCGACCCGACCCACGTTCCCGACCCGACCCAACGCCACCTACCTGTAAATCTGGTGCTGGGGACGGGCCCTGCCCGAAGTCTCGGGCCCGGCCCATTCAGCCTCCCTCCCCCTTCTCCTTTCCCCCCCACCCCCATCTCCTTACCCCCCCCCATTTCCTTACTCCCCCATCTCCTTACCCCCTTCTCCTTTCCCCCCCCCCTCCTTCCCCCCCATCTCCTTTCCCCCCTCTCCTTTCCCCCCCTCTCCTTTCCCCCCTCTCCTTTCCCCCCTCTCCTTTCCCCCCTCTCCTTCCCCCCCTCTCCTTCCCCCCCCTCTCCTTCCCCCCCTCTCCTTTCCCCCCCTTCTCCTTTCCCCCTTCTCCTTCCCCCTCTTTTTCTTTCACCCCCTTTCCCTCCTCCTCCCCCTTCTCCTCCTCCCCCCTTCTCCTCCTCCCCCCTCCCCCCTTCCCCCTTCTCCTCCTCCCTTCTCTCCCTCTACACCCCTTCTTCCCTTCCCCTCGCTGTCAGAAACACAGACACTGACAGACAGAGAGTGAGAGACACAGACAGACAGACAGACAGACAGAGAGATAGAGACACTGACAGAGACACGCTTGTGGGGGGGGGGGGTGGGTGCATCCCAGCCGCTGTTGGAGGGCTCCCGGTGCTGCAGTCGGTAAGTAGAAAATGTTTTATTTATTGATTTAAAAAAAAAATTATTTCTTATTAATTTTTTTGATTGATTTATTGGTTGATTTATTGATGTTTTTATCATTTATTATTGATGATGGCTCTTTATTTGTAAAACTGAAGTGTTTAATGTTTGTAAACTTCCCTTTAAACCCCCCCCCATTCCCTACGCCTGATTTGTAACCTACGCCTGATTTTCTAAAGTGTAGACAAGGTTTTTTTGAGCGTACAAAAATCTTCACTTACTGCATTCTAAGTTAGTTTGGAGTAAGTTTTCACTGACGAAACTTTGAAAACAGGCGCAAGTGACCGGACACACCCTCTTTTGAAAAAAAAATTCTGTTCCAAAGTGAAACTGTTCTAACTGACTAGAACTGGAGCAAACTAAATGGCGAGAATTCCGATTTCTAAGATACTCCGTTCTACACCAGTTGCTCCTAAAAATCAGGAGCAAATCATGGCGAAACTTGGGGCCACAGTTTGATGCTGTCCCCAACCTTACTACTACTGTTGGTGGTCTGTACACAACTCCCACTAGCGTTTTCTGCGCTTTGGTATTCCGTAGCTCCATCCATACCGATTCCACATCATCCAAGCTAATGTCCTTTCTTACTATTGCATTAATTTCCTCTAACCAGCAATGCCACCCTGCCTCCTTTTCCTTTCTGTCTATCCTTCCTAAATGTTGAACTCCGCTGGATGTTGAGTTCCCAGCCTTGGTCACCCTGGAGCCATGTCTCCGTGATGCATAGCGCAGTTAATTCATCCATCTTATTCTGAATACTCCTCGCATTGAGACAGAGCCTTCAGGCTTGTCTTTCTAACACATTTTGCCCTTTTAGAATTTTGGTGTAATGTGACCCTTTTTGCTTTTTGCCTGAGGTTTCTCTGCCCTCCACTTTTACTTTTCTTCTTTCTATCTTTTGCTTCTGCCCCCATTCTACTTCCCTCTGTCTCCCAGCATAGGTTCCCATCCCCCTGCCATATTAGTTTAACTCCTCCCCAACAGCACTAGCAAACATTCCCTCTAGGACATTGGTTCTGGTCCTGCGCAGGTGCAGACCGTCCGGATTGTACTGGTCCCACCTCCCCCAACCTTTCCATTCGCTTTAGAACCTCTTCCAGGTTGTAAAAATGTTCAGTGATGTTGTGACCAGTGATCAGGATGTCATCTTGAAACACCACGGTGCGCAGAATCGATTTCAGCAGACTCTCCATGTTCCTCTAGAAGATGGACACAGCTGAGCAAATCCCAAAGCGGCATCTGTGATATATGAACAGTCCTCTGTGCGTGTTGATGCACGTCAATTTTTTTGACAGTTCAGCCAGCTCCTGTGTCATGTAAGCAGAGGTTAGATCCAGCTTGGTGAACGACTTCCTCCCCCTGCTAGCGTTGCGAACAGGTCATCCACTTTGGGTAGTGGGCACTGGTCATGTAACGAGACTTGGTTGATCCTTATCTTGTAGTCCCCGCAGATTCTGACCGTCCCATCGCTTTTCAATACTGGAACAATTGGACTGGCCCACTCGTTGAACTCGACTGGCGGTATGATCCCTTCTCATTGAAGTCTGTCCAGCTCGATCTCGACTTTTTCTCGCATCATGTGTGGAACCGCTCGGGCCTTGTGATGAACGGGTCGTGCATCAGGGATTAGATGGATCTGCACTTTGGCGCCTGTGAAGTTGCCGATGCCTGGCTCGAATAACGACGAGATTTTTTTCGCACTTGGGCGCACGGGGCGGGGTGTCAGCCACCGAAGAGAGTGATTTGATGTTGTCCCAGTTCTATCGGATCTTTCCTAGCCAGCTTCTATTGAACAGCGTTGGGCCATCGCCTGGTACAATCCATAGTGGTAAATCATGCACAGCTCCATCGTACGATACCTTCACTGCCGCTCTGCCAATGACTGGTATGAGCTCTTTGGTGTAAGTGCGCAGTTTTGTGTGGATCGGGCTTAGTTTTGGCCTTCGTGCCTTGTTGCCCCATAGTTTCTCAAAAGCCTTTTGGCTCATAATTGACTGACTCGCCCCTGTATCCAATTCCATGGAAACTGGAATGCTGTTTAATTTGACTTTTAGAATTATCTGAGGTCTTTGGTGGTGAAGGTGTGTACCCCATACACTTCCTCTTCAGCCTCGGGTTGAGTTGCCACTCTTACTCGTTCAGCGTGATCCACACCAGGTCGGTCATCTTCTACTGACTCTGCCAAGTGGTGATTCGCAGCACGTCTGCACATTAGCTGGAGGTGCCCCATTATTCCGCAGCCTTTGTACACGTAGTGCTTGAATTGACATTGACGAGCTCGCTGATTATCCCTGCAGTGCCAACATGGTGTTAATGGATTTGCATTCACGCCCCACGGCGGATTCTGAGCCATCCTAGGTCTGGCCTCTGCAGGTGTGTAGGCCCTGCCATGTACAGTTCTGCCTGCTGAAGAAGGTGTTATTTTATGCACAGTACTTGCCGATGAGCTTCGATGCTGCAAAGATATCTGTTTCGTGTTATTGTTCGTGGACATGAAAGCCTGGGCTATCGTGATGGCCTTGCTCAGATCTAGCGATTCAGCAGACAGCAGTTTGAGAAGAATGACCTCGTGGCCGATTCAAAGCACGAAAATGTCCCGCAACATTTCCCCCAAAAATCCAGCAAATACGCAGGGTCTCACAAGGCGTCTTAGGTCGGCGACATAGCTCGCCACGTCCTGGCCCTCAGAGTGATGGTGCGTATAAAAGCGATACCTGGCCATCAAGATGCTTTCCTTCAGCTTGGGGTGTTCCCGAACCAACGTGCACAACTCTTCATATGTTTTCTCCATTGTTTTCGTCGGTGCTAGCAGATTTTTCATGAGACCATATATTGTGGTCCCGCAAACGATGAGGAGAATCGCCCTGCGCTTGACCATGGTCTCTTCCATATCCAGCTCATTGGCCACAAAGTACTGGTCAAGACATTCAACGAACGCTTCCCAATCATCACCCTCAACAAATCTCTCAAGTATACCAACGACAGCCATAACCGTGTGAAAGTTCATAATCTGTTACTCGTCGCCAATTGTTATGTTCAGAATAACTCCACAAGACTATGCTGTAAGCTCAAACTGTTGTGACCTTGGTCTCTTTAATGTAACTCCAGTAATGAGGAAACAGTATGGTAAACTGCCTTTTATACCTGCTTGCCCAGGGTGTGCAGGTGACCCTTGGGTCTCCCACAGTTGCGCCCCTTGGTGGCAAGTCTTACGCATTGATAAAGTTTACAGACATAACAGATGTCATAGCAGCATAGCAAGATTCTATTTGACACTGCTTCGGGACACCAAAACAAGCCTCAAAATAGAAAAGAATTGAACCCTAAAATTCCGCACACTTATAAATGAATAAACGCCACACAGTCAGTGGAGCCTGCAATCTAGCTTTGGAATTTGGATGACATTTAACTGTTCTTATTTCACTCACATGGTTAATGATGGTATTTACATCTTACGACCAGGTTACGGTGTGCAATTCACTCCCAGATCTTCAGTATTCATTTTGGAATATTACGATACAGAGGTCATCATTTCGCAGATAAGGAAACACAAAGGTGGCAGGTCGATAAAGGGAGATAATTGACCGTATCATCCTGACATTTAGACCCTTGCACAATCCTTGATCATGTCGCATCCAGATATTTTATGAGTGTGTCTAAAAGTTGAATTTGCATTCACCACTCAGAAAGCATTATACATTCATCTGCAGTTTGTGCTATACTATAGTATATAGTGTTCTCAATAGAAAAATCCATAAGACAGCTTAAAAACAACAAGGCTACAGGAGCGGATGGAATTCCTGCTGAGGCACTGAAGCTTGGCGGAGAGGCGCTATTGGTGCGAATACACAACCTCATCTCTCTCATCTGGAGGGAGGAGAGTATGCCGGGAGATCTCAGAGATGCAGTGATTGTGACCATCTTTAAAAAAGGGGACAAGTCCGACTGCGGCAACTAAAGAGGAATCGCCCTGATCTCAGCCACTGGGAAAGTTGTCGCTAGAGTCCTCCTCCTTTAGCCCTTACGGCTAAAGGGATCAAGGCGTATGGAGAGAAAGCAGGAAACGGATACTGAGGGAATGATCATCCATGAACATAAGAACATAAGAATTAGGAACAGGAGTAGGCCATCTAGCCCCTCGAACCTGCTCTGCCATTCAACAAGATCATGGCTGATCTGGCCGTGGACTCAGCTCCACTTACCCGCCCGCTCCCCATAACCCTTAATCCCCTTATTGGTTAAAAATCTATCTATCTTATTGAATGGTGGTGCAGGCTCGAAGGGCCAAATGGCCTACTGCTGCACCTATTTTCTTTGTTTCTATGTTTCAACCGTCTTCTCCCTGTGGTCGAGGAGCTCCTCCTGGAGTCACAGTGTGGATTTCGTCCCCTACGGGGCACAGTGGACATGATTTTTACAGCGCGACAGCTGCAGGAAAAATGCAGGAAACAGCGCCAGCCCTTATACATGGCCTCTTCGACCTTACAAAGTCCTTTGACACTGTCAACCGCCAGGGTCTATGGAGCATCCTCCACCGCTTCGGATGCCCCCAAAAGTTCGTCACCTGCTCCACGTCGACATGCAGGCCATGATCCTTACCATTACAGACCCAATACACGTCTGGACTGGGGTCAAACAGGGCTGCGTATTCGCCCCAACCCTCTTCTCAATCTTCCTCGCTGCCATGCTCCACCTCACAGTCAACAAGCTCCCCGCTGGAGTGGAACTAAACTACAGAACCAGTGGGAACCTGTTCAATCTTCACTGTCTCCATGCCAGGTCCAAGACCACCCCAACCTCTGTCGTCGAGCTACAGTAGGCAGACAACGCCTGCGTCTGCGCACACAGTGGCTGAACTCCAGGACATAGTCGACGTATTTACTGAAGCGTATGAAAGTATGGGCCTTACACTAAACATCAGTAAGACAGAGGTCCTCCACCAGCCTGTCCTCATCATACAGCACTGCCCCCTCAGTCATCAAGATCTACGGCACAGCCCTGGACAACGTGGAACATTTCTCATACCTCGGGAGCCTCTTATCAACAAGAGCAGACATTGACGACGAGATTTAACACCACCTCCAGTGCGCCAGTGCAGCTTTCGATCGCCTGAGGAAAAGAGTGTTTGAAGACTAGGCTCTCAAAACTGCCACCAAGCTCATGGTCTACAGGGCTGTAGTAATACCCACCCTCCTGTATGGTTCAGAGACATGGACCATGTACACTAGACAGTTCAAGTCGCTGGAGAAATATCACCAACGATGTCGCCGCAAGATTCTACAAATCGCCTGGGATTAGTGTCCTCATCCAAGCCGATATCCCCAGCATTGAAGCACTTGATCAGCTCCGCTGGGCAGGCCACATTGTTCGCATGCCTGACACAAGACTCCCAAGGCAAGCACTCTACTCGGAACTCCTTCACGGCAAATGAGCCAAAGGTGGACAAAGGAAATGTTACAAGGACACTCTCAAAGCCTCCCTGATAAAGTGCAACATCCCCACTGACACCTGGGAGTTCCTGGACAAAGACAGCCCTAAGTAGAGGAAGTCCGGGAAGTAGAGGTGCTGAGCACCTCGAGTCTCAATGCCGAGAGCATGCAGATAACAAGCGCAGGCAGCGGAAAGAACATGTGGCAAACCAGTCCCACCCACCCCTTCCCTCAATAACTATCTGTCCCACCTGTGACAGAGACTGTGGTTCTCGTATTGGACTGTTCAGCCACCTAAGAACTCATTTTAAGAGTGGAAGCAAGTCTTCCTCGATTCTGAGGGATTCCCTATGATGATGATGATGATGATTTTGATGATCGTATGACCTAATGATCCAGAGACGTGAGTTCAAATCCCACTACGGCAGCTGGGGAATATAAATTCAGTTAATTAAATGAATCTGGAATAAAAAACTAGTGTCAATAATGATGACCATGAAAACCCATCTGGTTCACTAATGTCCTTTAGGGAAGGAAATCTGCCGGCCTTACCCGGTCTGGTCTACATGTGACTCCAGACCCACAGCAATGTGGTTGACTCTTAACTGCCCTCTGAAATGGCCAAGCAAGTCACTCAGTTGTCAAGAACGTGGCTCACCATCATCTTCTCAATGGCATTTAGGGATGGGCAATAAATGCTGGCTTTTCAAGCGCCACCCACATCCTGTGAATGAATAAAAAGAAATGCTGGATATACTCATCAGGGCAGGCAGCAACTGTGGAGAGAGAAACAGAGTTAACGTTTCAGGTCGAACACTTTCATCAGAACTGGAAAAATGGAGATTAATAGAGAAAGGGGAAGGAGAGGTGAAGATCTGTGATTGGGTGGAGGGCAGGAGTAATTAAATGACAAAATGGATGTTGGTGCAATATCTATTTGTTTAATAATATCTTATTGTAAGATGAAACTGTTTAAATGGCAGATGTAAGATTTCTAAATCTCTGGCATTAAATTGACAGCGATACAATTCTTTTAAAACAATTCAGAACGGTTTATTAAACACACACACATCACATTTATCAGCAGTCATCAGTTATCCTAGTTACAACAGATACAATGTTACAATAATGATTTATAAAAAGGTATATGTCACTTTCCTCTGGCTGCCTGCTGTTTCGGCTGGTCTTTGAGCAGGCGTTTTGCCATGTGTCCAAGAGAGAAGGAGAGATAGGGCAGTCTGTGCTTTGGGTTTTTATATCCCTTAAGTCCATTGTTCTTCCGAAAGCCTCAGGATTGGACCTTGGTTCCAGGGCAGTTCCTTATTGGCTCTCCTCACTCATGTGTCTGCTGGACTGGCCCAGCCATCCCTTGATTAAATGAATGGCTTTCCAATTAAGACAATACACAAACACCATGCTGGAGGTCTGTGAGCTTCCATTTTGACTCTTTCAAAGCTGTCTTTTCGAATAGTCTACACTTTCAACATTTATACATACACAGAATCAATTTTATGACTGAACACTTCTTTTCTTACAAACTCCCCACCTTGATGGGGAAATATCCTTATTGACCCCTCATATCGTTTATCTCCTCAGGGCTCACATATCATAAATATTAAGAGGGTTCTGATAGCTCTGCTGTTTATGGGTTTTAAACTTCGAGAGAGAGAGAAGTGTAGGCCACATGTAGTAGATTTACTATAATACAATAACATCTCTAGCGGAGGCTCTCCCTGTTATATATGTATATTTGTATTTACTCTGTACAGCCATCGGAGGGCTCATCCCCTGGAGTCCCAAGGGATCCCATAATCCCTTGGGAGCACAGGTATTTAAGGAGGTCTCAGAGGTTGGAAAGGCATTCTGGAGACCTGCAATAAAAGACTACGGTCACACTTTACTTTGAGCTCACAGTATTCAGTCTGACTCTTTCTCCATACACAACAACTGGCGACGAGATACAGATAGCGAACCCAAAGATGCAGAGAACAGTGGGCATCCTGGAGAAATTCTCGGAGGGAGATGATTGGGAATTTTTTGTGGAGCAACTCAACCAATATTTCGTGGCCAACGAGCTAAATGGGGAAGAGAGCGCTGCCAAACGAAGGGTGATCCTCCTCACCGTCTGTGGGGCACCAACGTATGGCCTCATGAATATGCTCACTCCAGCGAAACCCACGGAGAAATCGTATGACGATTTGTGCACACTGGTCCGAGAGCATTTGAACCTGAAGGAAAGCGTTCTGATGGAGAGGTGCCAGTTCTACGCCTACAGAAGGTCTGAAGGTCTGAAGTGGCGAGTTATGTCGCCGAGCTAAGACGCCTTGCAGGACATTGCAAATTTGAAGGACATTTGGAGCACATGCTCAGAGACTTTTTCATACTTGGCATTGGCCATGAAACCATACTTCGCAAGCTTTTGACTGTAGAGACTCCAACCTTGAGTAAGGCCATAGCGATAGCGATGTTGTTTTCGAATCATAACGTACAGGGCAGGTCATACATACCTGCAGCTACACGTCCGCAGATGTCTGAGTCCACCATCAAGGGTGATGAATGCAAGGCCATTAACACCTTGTTGGGGCTGCGGGGGGTGATCATCGTTTCCATTAATGCTGATCAAAGAGTACATTTGCAAGGGCTATGGATCAATGGGACACCTCCAACAAGTGTGCACGTGAGCTGCAAACCCTGTTAAACCTGCAAACCATCATGTTGCAGAGGAGGACAGATCCACGGAGGATCACGACGAACCAGAGCATCAGGTCGAGGAGGCAGAGGTACATGGGGTACACACATTCACCACGAATTGTCCCCTGATGATGCTGAATGTTGAACTAATTGGATTCCCAGTGTCAATGGACCTGTACACAGGCGTGAGCCAGTCCATCATGGGCAAAAAGACTTTCGAAAGGTTGTAGTGCAACAAGGCCTCAAGACCAGTCTTAACTCCAGTTCGCACGAAACTAAGAACTTACATGAAAGAACTGATTCCTGTAATTGGCAGTGCTACCGTAAAGGTCTCCTACGATGGAGCGGTGCACAAGCTACCACTCTGGGTGGTACCGGGCGATGGTCCCACGCTGCTGGCTGGCTGGGTGGGAAAGATACGCTGGAACTGGGACGACGTCCGAGCGCTATCGGCCGCTGATGACACTTCGTGTGCCCAGGTCTTAAACAAATTTCCTTCGCTGTTCGAACCAGGCATCGGGAAATTCCAAAGAGCAAAAGTGCTGATCCACCTAATTCCGGGGGCGCGACCCATCCATCACAAGGCGAGAGCAGTACCGTACATGATGAGAGAAAGGGTAGAGATCGAGCTAGACCGGTTGCAAAGAGAGAGCATCATTTCCCCGATCGAGTTCAATGAGTGGGCCAGTCCTATCGTTCCAGTCCTCAAGGGAGACGGCACTGTCAGAATCTGTGGTGATTACAAAGTAACTATCAATCGTTTCTCCCTGCAGGACCAATACCCACTACCAAAGGCCGGTGACCTCTTTGCAAAGCTGGTGGGAGGAAAGACGTTCACGAAGCTGGATCTGACCTCAGCCTACATGACGCAGGAACTGGAGGAATCATCGACGGCCCTCACCTGCATCAACACGCACAAGAGTCTTTTTGTTTATAACAGATGCCCGTTTGGAATCCTATTGGTGGTGGCGATATTCCAGAGAAACATGGAAAGCTTACTGAAGTCGGTCCCGCACACCATTGTCTTCCAGGACGACATCTTGGTCACAGGTCGGAACACAGTCGAGCATCTGCAGCACCTGGAGGAGGTTCTTAGTCGACTCAACCGCATGGGGCTCAGGTTAAAATGCTCGAAGTGCTTTTTCCTGGCGCCTGAAGTGGAGTTCCTGGGAAGGAGGATTGCGGCGGACGGCATCAGGCCCACCAACGCGAAGGTGGAGGCAATCGAGAACGCACCGAGGCCACAGAACGTGACGTAGCTGCGGTTGTTTCTGGGACTCCTGAACTACTTTGGTAACTTCTTACCGGGTCTCAGCACACTGTTAGAATCATTGCGTGTCTTACTATGAAAAGGGACGAATGGATTTGGGGAAAAAGCCAAGAAAATGCCTTTGTAAAAGCGAGAAAATTGTAATGCTCAAACAAATTGCTTGTGTTGTATGATCCATGTAAGCGTTTGCTACTAGCATGTGATGCACGTCATATGGTGTCGGTGTGTATTGCAACAAGCTAATGATTTCGGGAAACTGCAACTGGTTGCTTTTACATCCAGGAGTCTCTCTAAGGCTGAGCGAGCCTACAGCATGATTGAGAAAGAAGCGTTAGCGTGTGCCTATGGAGTAAAGAAAATGCATCAATACCTGTTTGGGCTAAAATTCGAATTGGAAACTGACTAGAAGCCACTTATATCCCTGTTCTCCGAGAGTAAAGGGATAAATACCAACGCATTGGCCCGCATCCAGAGATGGACGCTCACGTTGTCCGTATACAACTACGCCATCTGCCACAGGCCAGGCTCAGAAAACTGCACTGATGCTCAGTAGGCTGCCATTGCCCCCCACGGAGGTGGAAATGGCGCAGCCCGCAGATCTAGCCATGGTTATGGAAGCATTTGAGAGTGAGCAATCACCCGTCACTGCCTGGCAGATCAAAACTTGGACATGCCAGGACCCCTCATTATCTCTAGTCAAAAGCTGTGTTGTTCACAGGAGCTGGTCCAGTGTCCCAGTGGAAATGCAGGAAAAGATAAAGCCGTTCCAGCAACGCAAAGATGACATGTCTATACAGGCAGGCTGCCTTCTGTGAGGCAATCGAGTAGTGGTCCCCAAGAAGGGCAGAGACAGCTTCATCAATGACCTCCACAGTACCCACCCAGGCATCATAATGATGAAAGCAATAGCCAGATCCCACATGTGGTGGCCCGGTATCGATGCGGACTTAGAGTCCTGCGTTCACAGATGTAATATATGCTTGCAGTTAAGCAATGTACCCAGGGAGGCGCTGCTAAGTTTATAGTGTTGGCCCTCCAAACCGTGGTCAAGGGTACACGTTGACTATGCAAGCCCATTCTTGGGTAAAATGTTCCTTGTGGTTGTCGACGCATACTCCAAGTGGATTGAATGTGAGATAATATCAGCTAGCACGTCCACTGCCACTACTGAAAGCCTGCAGGCCATATTTGCCACACACAGCCAACCCGATGTCCTGGTGAGCGACAATGGGTCATGTTTTACCAGTGCTGAGTTCAAAGAATTCATGACCCGTAACGGAATCAAACATGTCATATTTGCCCCGTTTAAACCAGCGTCCAATGGTCAGGCAGAGAGAGCAGTGAAAACCATCAAGCAAGGCTTGATGAGGGTAACTGAAGGCTCACTGCAGACTCGCCTATCCCGAGTCCTGCTTAGCTACCGCACGAGAACCCACTCACTCACTGGGATCCCACCTGCTGAACTGCTCATGAAAAGAGCACTTAAGACAAGGCTCTTGTTAGTTCACCCTGATCTACAGGAACAGGTAGAGAGCAGGCGGCTTCAACAAAGTGCATACCGTGATAGCGCAAATGTGTCACCCGAGATTGAAATCAATGATCCTGTATTTGTATTAAATTATGGACAAGGTCCCAAGTGGCTTCCCGGCACTGTCGTGGCCAAACAGGAGAGCAGGGTATTTCGGGTCAAACTTTCAAATGGACTCATTCACCGGAAACACTTAGACCAAATCAAACTCAGATTCATGGACTATTCTGAGCAACCCACCTTTGACCCTAGCTTTTTTGATCCCCCAACATACACACCAATGGTAACCAGCACCACGGGGTTGACCACGAAGCAGAACCCATCATCCACAGCAGCCCAGCAGAGCCCGACACACCAGGCAGCCCAGCAAGGCCAGCTGCACAGCAGCCCAGCGAGGGCCCAACAAACGATTCAACAACATCAGCTTTCACACTAAGATGATCTCATAGAAACGTTTAAAATTCTGGCGGGTTTAGACAGGTTAAATGCAGGAAGAATGTTCCCAATGTTGGGGAAGTCCGGAACCAGGGGTCACAGTCTAAGGATAAGGGGTCAGCCATTTAGGACCGAGATGAGGAGAAACTTCTTCACCCAGAGAGTGGTGAACCTGTGGAATTCTTTACCACAGAAAGTTGTTGAGGCCAATTCACTAAATATATTCAAAAAGGAGTTAGGTGTAGTCCTTACTACTAGGGGGATCAAGGGGTATGGTGAGAAAGCAGGAATGGGGTACTGAAGTTGCATGTTCAGCCATGAACTCATTGAATAGCGGTGCAGGCTCGAAGGGCCGAATGGCCTACTCCT
Source organism: Pristiophorus japonicus (assembly GCF_044704955.1). Taxonomy (NCBI): domain Eukaryota; kingdom Metazoa; phylum Chordata; class Chondrichthyes; family Pristiophoridae; genus Pristiophorus; species Pristiophorus japonicus. Next base: position 51,207,138 of record NC_091982.1, read on the forward strand.
GCACCTATCTTCTATGTTTCTATGATCAACCAGGGCAAGAAGGGCCCCAGATCGACTCACATTGTGAATAGTTCCACTATTGACTTTGAAGGGGAGTGTTATAAATGTATACTTGTATTTACTCTGTTCACCCACCAACGGGCTCATCCCCTGGAGTTCCAAGGGATCCCATAATCCCTTGGGAGCACAGGTATTTAAGGAGGTTTCACAGCTTGGAGAGGCACTCTGGAGACCTGCAATAAAAGACTAAGGTCACACTTTACTTTGAGCTCATAGCGTTCAGTATTACTCTTTCTCCATACACAACACTCCCCTTCCCGTATCTTCAGTGCACCGTCGCTTCTCGAAGCACATTGATGATTGATGATGTGCGTGAGTCATGCTGCAGCTCCCGCTTCTCCATCTTCCCTCGGCTTCAGTCGTGGCCAGTATCGTCTTGACAATCGTGAGGATCCGTAACATGGTCTGTGGGAAACAAGATCAGTGCAGTATTTATTCTTTGGCAGTTTTTAAACTGATTAATGCCCTTTTTTCCCGGTAACTGAATCAAATAAACCGCGGGGTTCAATCGGTCTATAATCTTATGCGGTCCCCATAACCCGGACTCAAAGGCAGCTTCTTTTTCCCATAATTTGGAATCATTACTGAGTCTCCCACCGTGTATTCAAAGGGACGTACTTTCTTGTCAAAGTACCTTTTAATTTGTCTTTCTGACTTCCCCAATTTGGTGGCCACAAATTGATTGATCTGATCGGTGTGATCTACCACTTATTCCAGCCATTTGGAACTACATGGTTTCATTGTCAGGGAACTCATCCCTGTTAGTGTTAGTTGGCCTGGTGTTCTCATGAGCCTCCCCGTCATGGCCTGATATGGGGAGACCCCTGTTGTTCTATGAGGTGTGGACCTCATTGACATTAAGCACATTAGCAGCATGTTAGTCCAATGGTCCACGCACAATTTTTTTAACATTAACTTGAGAGTTCTGTTCCCCCTTTCGACCCCTCCGCAAGACTGGGAGTGGTGAGCAATATGTAATTTGTGTTTTATCCCCAACATTTCCTGCAGGTGGATAAAAATATTAGTGGTAAAGTGTGAACCTTGAGCACTGTCCACTTGTACTGGTACTCCCCATCTACAAAACACATGATTCAGTAGTATTTTGGCTGCTGTGATTGCGGTGTTGGAGCGGCAGGGGAATGCTTCGATCCATTTAGTGAATTGATCCACCACCACTAGGGCATGCTGAAAATTGCCTTGTACCTGTGGAAGTGGCCCAATGAAGTCGATCTGGAGGTGAGTCCATGGCCCTTGAGGGGGTGCGCTTTGAAGCAAGGCTCGGTTAGTGCATGCGAGAGGATTGTGTTGCAGGCACGGTAGGCATCGTGCCATGTATTGGTTTATTGTTTCCCTCATGGAAGGCCACCAAGCTGTGGATACTACCTTATAGAAGGTTACCAAGGCCGAATAGTGCCGTGCTGTGGGGTGGGAGTGAAAGAGGGAGAGCAGTTCCTGACCCACCTCTGGTGGAACACACACCACCGGGCAGGTGTTTGGCTTTCTTTTGAACATTAGCAACTGCTCATCTGAGTCAGGGGCAGTGGCTAGCATGGTATTGGGATCCCAGGCTGTTGGTTGAGGAAAGGATCTGCCTTCCTTGTGCCAGGTGCTTACAACAGCAAATGACCAGTATTGCTGCAGGGATTTTAAATCCAGGTGATCTGTTGGGGAGGCCTTTCTAACAGCATTGCAGGGCTCAACAACTATATCCTCTATCTTCCCATCAATCCCAGAGTCCTTGGCTGCTCCATCTGCTCTGGAATTTCTCTCACTATGTGGACCTCCTTTTCTATGGGCTGCTACCTTTACTATGAAGCAGAGCTGGGATTGCTATTTAAGGTATGACCAGAGCAGGCAAAACCAGGACCCATGGACCAGGGCCTTATCGTCTATAGTACAATAGGCATTTTTGTGGTATAGGGGTAAGGAGAGCATGGTGTTTATAGCATAGGCACTATCTGACCAAATATTCACCGGTCTATCTGAGGTTTCCTTTACAGCCGTTAGAAGTGAGGCGATTTCTGCATATTGTGAAGACTGTCTGTTGCATCTTCGCTGGATGGTTCTTTCTGGCAATATCACAGCATATCCGGTGTGAGGGGATCCCTCAATGTGATATGAGGACCCATCGATGTAGACATCTGGGGCACCCTGTATGGGCTCTTTCTGCACAGAATGGGTCTCAAAGTTAATCAGGGGTAGCAGACATTCATGCGGGTCCTCCTCATAGATCAGAAATTGTGGCTGCAATGTGGTGGGTTTGGAAATGGTATCAATGTCTCTTTCCATAAATTCCAATGTCCATTTGCTGAGGCGCTGCGAGGAAACTAGCGAATCTCCAGGTTTCATCAGTAGTTTCAGAGGTGTGTGTCCGCTATACAGGATTGTAGCCGATAATCCAGGAATAAAGGTAAAGTGAAGTACCATCCAGAAGATGGCCAGTAGGTGGCGCTCGCATGCGGTGTACGTCTTTTCTGCCCCCTGCAGGATTTGAGACGCATATGCAATGGGCTGTAGTCGATCAGCTTGCATTTGGCACAAAACTTCAGTGCGGCTTTGCTCTGTGGCCCAACCTCCAAATGGAAGGGTTGCTTGGGATCAGGAGTGATCAGACATGTGGCCTGTAGCATTGCATTTTTTAATTTAGCCATGGACTGGGTGTGGGCATCAGCCTATGCTGGGCGTATGTCATCACCCTGCAGTTTTATCCAATCATACAGGGGCTTTGCACACACTGCAAAATCTGAGATAAAGTTCCTTTGGTACCCCACCAAACGCAAGAATGATCGTAGGGCTGTTTTGGAAGTGGGTAATGGCAGTCGCTATATTATCTCCACCTTGAGAGAGTTATAATAGAAACATACAAAATAGGTGCAGGAGTAGGCCATTCGGCCCTTCGAGCCTGCACCGCCATTCAATGAGTTCATGGCTGAACATGCAACTTCAGTACCCCATTCCTGCTTTCTCACCATACCCCTTGATCCCCCGAGTAGTAAGGACTACATCTAACTCCTTTTTGAATATATTTAGTGAATTGGTCTCAACTACTTTCTGTGGTAGAGAATTCCACAGGTTCACCACTCTCTGGGTGAAGAAGTTTCTCCTCATCTCGGTCCTAAATGGCTTACCCCTTATACTTAGACTGTGACTCCTGGTTCTGGATTTCCCCAACATTGGGAACATTCTTCCTCTATCTAATCTGTCTAAACCCGTCAGAATTTTAAACGTTTCTATGAGATCCCCTCTCATTCTTCTGAACTCCAGTGAATACAAGTCCAGTTGATCCAGTGTTTCTTGATATGTCAGTCCCGCCATCCCGGGAATCAGTCTGGTGAACTTTCGCTGCACTCCCTCAATAGCAAGAATGTCCTTCTTCAAGTTAGGAGACCAAAACTGTACACAATACTCCAGGTGTGGCCTCACCAAGGCCCTGTACAACTGTAGTAACACCTCCCTGCCCCTGTACTCAAATCCCCTCGCTATGAAGGCCAACATGCCATTTGCTTTCTTTACCGCCTGCTGTACCTGCATACCAGCCTTCAATGACACCCAGGTCTCGTTGCACCTCCCCTTTTCCTAATCTGTCACCATTCAGATAATAGTCTGTCTCTCTGTTTTTACAACCAAAGTGGATAACCTCACATTTATCCACATTATACTTCATCTGCCATGCATTTGGGGGATGATCCCTCTGGAGAAATGGACACTCCTAGAAAGGTGACCTGTTCTTTTACAAATTGGGCCTTATGGGGATTCACCTTTAATCCCACTTGAGCCAACAATGTCAAAAGTTCGTGCAAAAGGGGCAGATGCTCCTCTCTGTTGTCGGTTGCCAGCAGTAGGTTGTCTATGTACTGCAGCAAGCAGGTAGGGTGGGAAAAGTCTTTTAAAATTGCAGCCATTCTTTTGTGGAATATCGTGGGGACATTGTGTAACCCCTGAGGCAGGCATGTCCAGGTGTAGCTCTGGTCCTCAAATGTGAATGAAAATTTGTACTGGTCTTCCCTCTTATCAGGGATACTCCAGAAGCCATTGGCAATGTCGAAGGTCGAGAAATACTTGGAACCAGCAGGAATTTGAGATAATATGGTCGGAGTTTCTCTTATTACCAATGAGCAGCCTGGTGTTACAGAATTTACCTTTCTGTAATCAATAGTCAGTCACCAGCTGCTATCAGGCTTTTTAACTGGCCATATGGATGAATTGGCCTGTCCTAAGAACACCTTGCTCGACTAGGGATTTTATGGTGTCTCGGATGTAAGAGTGACTCTCCCTTGGGATGGGGGACTGTTTAGTGAATGAGTGAGGGGAGGGGTCCCTCAATAGATTCCTCACCTGCCATTTTTCCACAGTCATGCTTGCATGTGGCAAACACTGCTGGGTGTTCCTGAATTAGTTTTGCCACAGCTTCATTTTCGCTCCCCAGAGGATCATACTCAGATGGCTTTTTAATAGCAAAAACCGAGGGAGCATCTGAAATTTCTAACACTCCTGCCTTATCTCTCAATCCCATCTAAACACAGTCCTGATTATAATCTTTCACCGCGCCATACTGATCCAACACATCAGTCCCTAACATTCCCCTTCCGTCGGGGGTGATCATCAGCATCGGCGCTGGGACCTTACAGGTGAGGCCTCCCAACTGAAGTTCAGTGGCCTTCTCTGTATACGCGGTGGTTGTATCACCGTTAAACCCTTTAAGGGTCATACAACCCTTGCCCGCTGCTGCATGGCGTTCAGGGTATGGGGTGTGGATGATGGTAACGGCTGAGCCAGTATCGATAAGCATAATTTGCTGCCTGCCCCCTTTTAAAACAACAAGGACTACTGGTCTCCCGCTACCATCATGTTGGAACCCTACATCCGACCAATCTTTGGGGGGGGGGGGGGGCGAATCCTGTCATAGGGTCAATCCTTGAATGGGTCTCTCTAACGTGTGCATCGGCGTTTGCATGCACCGGTAAATGATTTTGCATCCTCCCCGTGACAATTTGGGTTTATATAAGGGTTATCAATTGATCCAATCGTTGATCTGTCCCAGAGGGTTTGGATTCGTCCCTCAGGAGGTATCTATGTGTTGCATCATGGTTCGGTGCTGGTCTGAGTCTGCTGCAGTCTTTTGCTAAGTGGCCTACCTTCTTACAATTGAAGCACTGTCCCTTAAAGGGGTAGTTTTCGAGATCCCTCCACCATTGACACTGGTTTATTTGCAGTGGGGGTAACTTCACCTTTAACTGGTCTTTTGCCATCTCCCAGGCTATTTGAGTGCTGGTCTCTATATCTGTCCACTGATTGGTGGGCCTCATGGCTATTCCCGGGGTGGTTTTAACTAGAGGGTGGAGTTGGGTCAGGAACATCGATTTAAATTATTCCTGATTCTTTCCTACTGTAGCATTTGCGGGTGCCTGGTTCTGCGTACGTTGATAGATAGTACAGCTGATTACGGAAGGCTCTAGGGGTCTCTTCGGGGCGCTACCTGGTCTGATTAAGCGGAGCCACTAAGTTCAAGTTTTGGATCCCTAAATGGTTTAGGATCTCGGTCATGAGTGCATTGGCTGCTGCGCTAGGCTAGAGGACTTCGTCTTGCAGATTATATTTTAGGGAAGTGGAACAGATTTTTAACCAATAAGGGAATTAAGGGTTACGGGGAGCGGGCGGGTAAGTGGAGCTGAGTCCACGGCCTGATCAGCCATGATCTTGTTGAATGGCGGAGCAGGCTCGAGGGGCTAGATGGCCTACTCCTGTTCCTAATTCTTATGTTCTTATAACAGGCCAAGAAGAGGACTCGTGTTAAGTCTCTCTCTTCCAGCTCGGGGTGACCCCTCCTGAAATTTGCCCACCTCCTATTAACTTCCAGTGGGTCATCCCCATCATTAATGGGCCACAGCTCGTGGCTACACACCATGGTGTCAGCACCAGATATGGACCGTGAGTCGGTATGGTTACTGGTGATATGACCGTGCGTATTGCATCGTAAAGAAGTGGTTACTATGGCTACGATTGGCTCTTGTGTCTCCAAGGTATCCCATCCTACACCACCCTTCTGGGGATTATACTGACTGCCTTCCTCTTCCCAATCTGTCTTCCCCTTGTCCCCTTCTGCTGTTTCTGTTATGGCTCCCCGTGTTACTACAGATACCAGGGCCTTCTGCTCCCTTAACTTACTTTTTAGGCTAGCTATTTCTAGTTGGCACTGGGAGTGATCTGCCTCACTATGTGGCTTCTTAATTACTTCCCTTAATGCCCCCCCTAGCATCTTCTATCTCTTGCTGGAGCCTAAGTTTTCCAACTTATATTTTTTTTAACTCTAATTTATTTTCATTTGCTTCAACAACGGCTGCTGTGGCATTTAAATTTGAGAAGCTTTGTTGCTGTAGCAGTGAAGCTGCCTGTTCAACCCCTCTTTCTAATTGTCTAATAATGTGGTTTAATTAATCAATTTCTTGTCCTAAATGCTGTATTTCTCCCTCTTTTAACTGCTTCACAAGTTGGAGGCCTTCTTCCTTTTGTTGCTTTATACCTTCATTCTCTCTTTCTTTTAGTTGAATCTCTCTTACTTGCAATTCTTTTAAATTTGGTATCACTTTGGCCTCCTGCTTCATTAATTCCTCATCTCTCTGAGTACAATAAAATGCGCTGAATGCTACGAGACTGTTTGCCCGTTTTGGCCTTAGCTCTCCCTTATCTACTCTCTTATGGGTAAGTGCCTGCCACCAGCTCCCCGAAGGACGCCGGTTGACCCTTGTGGAGGTACCGTGCCTGTGCTTTTTTAGGCGAGTGGGCAAATACATGGCAGATGCAGTATAATGTGGATAAATGTGAGGTTATCCACTTTGTGGGCAAAAACACGAAGGTAGAATATTATCTGAATAGCGGCAGATTAGGAAAAGGGGAGGTGTCATGATTCATCAGTCATTGAAGGTTGACATGCAGGTACAGCAGGCGGTGAAGAAGGCAAATGGTATGTTGGCCTTCATAGCAAGGGGATTTGCGTATAAGTGCAGGGAAGCCTTACTGCAGTTGGATAGAGCCTTTTTTGAGGCCTCACCTGGAATATTGTGGTCAGTTTTGGTCTCCTAATCTGAGGAAGGACATTCTTGCTATTGAGGGAGTGCAGCGAAGGTTCACCAGACTGATTCCTGGTATGACAGGATTGACATATGAGGAGAGACTGGATCGACTGGGCCTGTATTCGCTGGAGTTTAGAAGGATGAGAGGGGATCTCATAGAAACATAAGATTCTGACGGGACGGTACAGGTTAGATGTGGGTAGAATGTTCCCGATGTTGGGGAAGTCCAGAACCAGGGGACATAGTCTTAGGATAAGAGGTAGGCCATTTAGGACTGAGATGAGGAGAAACTTCTTCACTCAGAGAGTTGTTAACCTGTGGAATTCCCTACCGCAGAGAGTTGTTGATGCCAGTTCATTGGATATATTCAAGAGGGAGTTGGATATGGCCCTTGCGGCTAAAGGGATCAAGGGGTATGGAGAGAAAGCAGGAACGGGGTACTGAACGAATGATTAGCCATGATCTTATTGAATGGCGGTGCAGGCTCGAAGGGCCGGATGGCCTACTCCTGCACCTATTTTCTATGTTTCTATCTTTTATGTCTTGTATCGGGAACTTTTTGGACAACTTCTCCTGATAAACTAGCTCAACATTACTTTTTATTGTTGGCTTTCTGTTGATGACCGATCCCTTCATCCTGTGTCTTTTGAATATAACTACTGGTGGGACCTCACTTAAACAGTTACAACTATCGAGACAACTGCTCCTTAAGACGCATTTTCTCCCGATCCGTTTATAATTATGCTTCACAACATTGATTAGAATCGCAACTCCCGAAGTTTCCAATTGTTCAAAAGAATCATCAAAAAGCTGTCTCGCCAGATGCCCGCATTCTCCACCAATTTGTAAGATTTCTAAATCTCTGGCATTAAATTAACAGCGATACAATTCTTTTAAAATAATTCAGAACAGTTTATTAAACACACACACACATTTATCAGCAGTCATTGGCTATCCTATGGATCTACTTCGTTACAACAGATACAATGTTACAATAATGATTTATAAAAAGGTATATGTCACTTTCCGCTGGCTGGCTGAACACACGGCCTGCTGTTTCGGCTGGTCTTTGAGCGGGCGTTTTGCCGTGACAATACACAAACAGCATGCTGGAGGTCTGTGAGCTTCCATTTTGAATCTTTCAAAACTGTCTTTTCATATAGTCTACACTTTCAACATTTATATATACACAGAATCAATTTTATTATTGAACACTTTTATTCTTACACATATTGCATTCAGATTGAATTATCCTAGTAACTACAGCCTAGAAATTACTGTAGGTGATATTAGAAGATGACCATTTAACTCGCTCGCATGATGCTCCTGTGCCTTCTATGTTGGCAGCTGAGTTAACTATTTAAATGAAAGGGGCTAACAACTGGACAGGCTGGGACTCTTGTCTCTAGAAAAGAGAAGTTTGAGAAGTGACCTAATAGAGGTCTTTAAAATTATGAAGGGGTTTGATAGGGTAGACGTAGAGAAGATGTTTCCACTTGTGGGGGGAGATGAGGAATGGGGCCATAAATATAAAATAGTCACTAATAAATCCAATAGGGAACTCAGGAAAAATTTCTTTACCCAAGGGGTGGTGAGAATGTAGAACTCGCTACCTCAGGGAGTGGTTGAGGCAAATAGTATAGATGCATTTAAGGGAATGCGAGATAAACATATGAAGGAGAAAGGAATAGAAGGTTATGTTGATGGGATTAGATGAAGATGGGTGGGAGGAGGATCGTGTGGAGCATAAACCAATGCACGGACCTCTCACAGCTGGCTACAGTCCAAAAGTAAACCTTCTGCGATCAGCAAAGCCAGATGCCGGAAAGAGCATTTTTTTTACCATAACTTCCAGGCCGCGATCCTTAGCAAATCTCAGCACGTTTACTTCAGCTGGCCCTTGTGCAACCAGCTGCACAAGGGCCAGCACCACTTGCCCAGGTCTCCACGCAATATCCAAAAGAGCTTCGGCCAAGGTGGTGGGCAAAATCCGGTCCGCCAAGTGATTCTATCCGGCCCGCTGAATGGACAGGAATAGGACACGAGCCAGAGCTCGAACTACATATTCGTCTATCCACTGTCACTTCTCATAGGTCGGAGACTGACCCGAACTTCAGCCAAGGAAAAACCATAGTAATACTTCATTCAAATTAATAATTCGCAAAAGCGATTCTCCCAAGCTTAAAAGGATCCGTTCCGTGATTCTGGACCTCAATGGTGGATGTACATACCCAGAATGCGCTCCATACTCGAATATGCCTTATCCATTTTAGAGTGGAGTCATGGCTGTTCATCTCCACAATTCTTTTACTGAAGAAAGTGACAGGCCACTGAATCTTTCCTCTCCCAGTATGTAGAGTACCAAGGCAAGGGAGTTCTCGTCTGGCGCCAATTGGGACGACATTAGTAATCTTTGTAGAGGGGCATAAGGATGACTGAGGTGGGGAATTGATGCTGACACAGGCTCTACAGAGGGTACAGATTTATTTCACAGCACTGATTTACAGAGACCAGAAGATACCTCAATATTTTCAACTTTTATCTTTGATTCGTTTTTAAGCAGTACCGAATACATGTTGTGTATGTAAGTTAGCATCTGACTACAATCTGAATTTATGTTTCTGCAATGATTGTGTTTGTGTAATGTTTCCTCTAATTTTTTTCACGCGCGGTCCCTTTAAATTTGGTGCATGGCTGGCCACCATGCAGCCGCGCATGTGCAGTATCGCTTCCAGCGGCAGGAACTGGGCAGAAGCCTATGCGGGACCGTGCGATTGTTGCACAACTGTGCAGCCCCGCGCCTTAGGGGGAACATTGGTGGACGGTCTTCAATAGCTAACCGAACCTTGTTAACTGGTCCTCCAGCCCAGATAATTGCCCAGCCCTGTTTTAGACGGACCGTGTGGGTCTGCCACTGGAATGCATACTGTTTTCGGACCAAAGTGACCCAGCAATTTGCCCAACAGAGATAAAGAGGAACGTAGAAAATGATGGCCTCAAAAAGGCAACACAGAATGACAACTGCCGAAAGTACCTGGGATGGGTAGAAAAGCCTGACCCGGAAAATCATCTGGAAAACTGACAATAGAAGAGATTTTCACGTACTTAGTGAAGAGGAAACCCAAACAACATGCTCTTCGGTTTCTGGTAGGTTAATTTATCTACGTGTATTGTATGTCATTCAGTCGATACAGATATGTAATACCTATCACTTAACTTGATATAGATAGCGGTATCACTTTATATTCCATTTGTATTATTCATTATCTCCTTGTAAATGCAGTTCATAAATTTGAATGGAGAGTACAATTCAACTTATAACACAGCACTTTTTAAATAAGTGTATTGAGAGATAATGATGGTCTTATCAACGTAATAAATGATTATTTTAACATTTACATTTGTATAGATAATTCACCCCAAATATCAAGACTATGTTTCTGTTTGTGGAAAAAGAGAGAAAGTCAACAGGAAGAGAATCTGCTATTCCAATAAGGGGAGATGGCCAAAAATTCACCTGACCCAATATCCCAGGTGCAACCAACAGCCCAGAAGACACATCATCATCATAGGTAGTCCCTCGAACGAGGATGACTTGCTTCCACATGAGGTCACAGATGTTTCAATGAAGGTCCCGATGTTCCAGTCCTGAACTCCAGTTGAAGGGGTGGAAGATGCCTGTGCATGGATATTTTTAATGTGTGGTGACCGTTGCACATCAGCCACCAGACGGGCTTGACAGAGGCAAGTGTTAACCAGGACGATTGGAGACCAACTCTGCTGCACAAACCTAGTACGCATACATATCGCAGTGTGGGCTGGCCCTTGCTGCCCCTGGGCTCTCGTCTCTTCTGGGCCCCGTGAGACACATGGGATGGATGGTAGCTCCTGGGCGAGTATTTCTGCAGACACAGCTCTGCTAAGGCACGGGCACATGAACCCACTGACCTGCGACAGAGAAGGACACAAGGCAGGTACAGCAGCCAGGAGAGGGACTAACCTCACAAGTGGGGACCACACACCACAAGGGCTTAGGTAGCCATTATGAGGCCTGTATTACACCTGCTTCACAATAGCATTGTCAGTACAGTATACAACAAGGCTGGGCTGTTTAGCTCGGTGCCTGATCTGGCTAATACATTGACACATAACCCGTCTGTGGAACAGACACTTTATCTGTTAGAGATTCGTGGAACCACCCGATGTTGCTCAGATGGCATTGTGGGTGTGCAAGTGTGCCACAGTTTCTACATAACTTCTAAAGAAAGGTTGAGCAGGTTGGGCCTATTCTCATTTGAGTTCAGAAGAATGAGTGGTGATCTTCTTGAAATGTATAAGACTCTGAGGGGGCTGGTCAGGGTAGATGCAGAGAGGATGTTTCCCCTTGTGGGAGAGTCTAGAACTAGGGGGCATAGTTTCAGAATAAGGGGTCGCCCATTTAAAACAGAAATGAGGAGGAATTTCTTCTCTCAGAGGGTCGTGAATCTGTGGAATTCTCTACCCCGGAGAGCTGTGGAAGCTGGGTCATTGAATATATTTAAGATGGAGATAGATAGATTCTTGTACGATAAGGGAGTCAAGGATTATGGGGAGCTGGCAGGGAAGTGAAATTGAGGCCAAGATCAGATCAGCCATGATAATGAATGGCGGAGCAGGCTTGAGGGACCAAATGGCCTACTCCTATTCCTATTTCTTATGTTCTTATGTAAAAGTGTTCTTTCCGCTCAATCAGTCAATATACTGTATTTTTACAAATGATTAAGAAAGGGAAGATAGACTGAAAGTAAGCTAGCATGAAATAAAAAAACAGATAGCAAGAGTTTCTACAGGTATATAAAAAGGAAGAGTGACTAAAGTAAATGTTGGTCCCTTAGAGGATGAAACTGGGGAATTAATGATAGGGAACATGGAGATGGCAGAAACTCTGAATAAATATTTTGTATCAGTCTTTATGGTAGAGGACACTAAAATATTCCAACGGTGGATAGTCAAGGGGCTATAAAGGGGGAAGAACTTAACACAATCACAATCACTAAGGAGGTGGTACTCAGTAAAATAATGGGACTAAAGGTGGATAAATCCCCTGGACCTTATGGCTTGCATTCCAGGGTCTTAAGAGAAGTAACGGCAGGGATAGTGCATGCATTGGTTGTAATTTACAAAAATTCCCTGGATTTTGGGAAAGTCCCAGCAGATTGGAAATCTGCAAATGTAACACCGCTATTTAAAAAAGGAGGCAGACAGAAAGCAGGAAACTATAGACCAGTTAGCCTAACATCTGTGGTTGGGAAAATGTTGGAGTCCATTATTAAAGAAGCAGTAGCAGGACATTTGGAAAAGCATAATTCAGTCAGGCAGAGTCAGCATGGATTTATGAAGGGGAAGTCATGTTTGACAAATTTGCTGGAATTCTTTGAGAATGTAACGAACAGGGTGGATCAAGGGGAACCAGTGGATGTGGTGTATTTGGACTTCCAGAAGGCATTTGACAAGGTGCCATATAAAAGGTTACTGCACAAGATAAAAGTTCACGGGGCTGGGGTTAATATATTAGCATGGATAGAGGATTGGCTAACTAACAGAAAACAGAGAGTTGGGATAAATGGTTCATCTCGGGTTGGCAATCGGTAACTAATGGAGTGGTGCAGGGATCAGTGCTGGGACCCCAACTATTTACAATCTATATTAATGACTTAGATGAAGGGACCGAGTGTAATGTAGCCAAGTTTGCTGACGATACAAAGACGGGAGAAAAAGCAATGTGTAAGGAGGACACAAAAAACCTGCAAAAGGACATAGACAAGCTAAGTGAGTAGACAAATATTTGGCAGATGGAGTATAATGTTGGAAAGTGTAAGGTTATGCACTTTGGCAGAAAAAAATCGAAGAGCAAGTTATTATTTAAATGGAGCAAAATTGCATAGTGCCGCAGTACATTTAAAGATCACATGGGTGAACTTCAGCAATTGTACATCCCTGTCTGGAGTAAGAATGAAATGGGGAAGATGGCTCAACTGTGGCTGACAAGGGAAATTAAGGATAGTGTTAAATCCAAGGAAGGGGCATGTAAATTGGCCAGAAAAAGCAGCAAACCTGAGGACTGGGAAAAATTTAGAATTAATCAGAGGAGGACACAGGGTTTAATTAAGAGGCGGAAAATAGAGTACGAGAAGAAGCTTGTCGGGAACATAAAAACTGACTGCAAAAGCTTCTACAGATAGGTGAAGAGAAAAAGATTAGTGCAGTCGGAGTCAGGTGAATTTATAATGGGGAACAAAGAAATGGCAGACCAGTTGAACAAATACTTTGGTTCTGTCTTCACGAAGGAAGACACAAATAACCTTCCGGAAGTACTAGGGGACCGAGGGTCTTGTGAGAAGAAGGAACTGAAGGATATCCTTATTAAGCGGGAAATTGTGTTAGGGAAATTGATGGGATCGAAGGCCGATAAATCCTCGGGGCCTGATAGTCTGCATCCCATAGTAATTAAGGAAGTGGCCCTAGAAATAGTGGATGCATTGGTGATCATTTTCCAACAGTCTATCAACTCTGGATCAGTTCCTATGGACTGAAGGGTAGCTAACGTAACACCACTTTTTAAAAAGGGAGGGAGAGAGAAAACGGGTAATTATAGGCTGGTTAGCCTGACATCAGTTGTGGGGAAAATGTTGGAATCAATTATGAAGGATGAAATAGCAGCGCATTTGGAAAGCAGTGACAGGATCGGTCCAAGTCAGCATGGATTTATGAAAGGGAAATCATGCTTGACAAATCTTCTGGAACTTTTTGAGGATGTAACTAATAGAGTGGAAAAGGGAGAACCAGTGGATGTGGTGTATTTGGACTTTCAAAAGGCTTTTGACAAGGTCCCACACAAGAGATTGGTGTGCAAAATCAAAGCACATGGTATTGGGGGTAATGTACTGATGTGGATAGGGAACTGGTTGGCAGAAGGAAGCAGAGAGTCGGGATAAACGGGTCCTTTTCAGAATGGCAGGCAGTGACTAGTGGAGTGCCGCAGGGCTCAGTGCTGGGACCCCAGCTCTTTACTATATACATTAATGATTTAGATGAAGGAATTGAGTGTAGTATCTCAAAGTTTGCGGATGACACTAAACTGGGTGACGGTGTGAGCTGTGAGGAGGACGCTAGGAGGCTACAGGGTGACTTGGACAGGTTAGGTGAGTGGGCAAATGCATGGCAGCTGCAATATAATGTGGATAAATGTGAGGTTATCCACTTTGGGGGCAGAAACACGAGGGCAGAATATTATCTGAATGGTGGCAGACTAGGAAAAGGGGAGGTGCAACGAGCCCTGGGTGTCATGGTCCATCAGTCATTGAAAGTTGGCATGCAGGTACAGCAGGCGGTGAAGAAGGCAAATGGTATGTTGGCCTTCATAGCTAGGGGATTTGAGTATAGGAGCAGGGAGGTCTTACTGCAGTTGAACAGGGCCCTGGTGAGGCCTCACCTGGAATATTGTGTTCAATTTTGGTTTCCATATTTAAGAAAGGATATACTTGCTTTGGAGGCAGTTCAGAAAGGGTTCACAAGGTTGATTCCGGAGACGAGGAAAGGTTGAGTAGGTTGGGCCTCTACTCATTGGAATTCAGAAGAATGAGAGATGATTTTCTCGAAACGTATAGGATTATGAGGGGGCTTGACAAGGTGAATGCAGAGAGAATGTTTCCACTGATAGGGGAGACTAGAACTAGGGGACATAATCTTAGAATAAGAGGCCGCTTATTTTAAACTGAGATGAGGAGGAATTTCTTCTCTGAGGGTTGTGAATCTTTGGAATTCGCTGCCTTAGAGAGCTGTGGAAGCTGGGTCATTGAATAAATTTAAGACAGAGATAGACAGTTTCTTCACCGATAAGGGAATAAGAGGTTATGGGGAGCGGGCAGGGAAGTGGACCTGAGTTCATGATCAGATCAGAACATGATCGTATTGAATGGCGGAGCAAGCTCGAGGGGCCGTATGGCATACTCCTGCTCCTATTTCTTATGTTTTTATGTTCTTATGATCGCGTTGTGACCCAAATGTTTTTTTCATTTTACTGTGTAAAAATGATCATCTATTAACTTGTTATTTATTTATCTGCACAATAAATTATTGATTTTTATCTTGTGCGCCTTTCATTTTCCCTCCCTGTTAACATTTCATAATTAATAATTTAATGAAATTAGCTATCCCATCTGGGATCATTCTCCTGCCTCTCCCCTCCCACCATCCCGACGGTGCAAACACTGAACATTTCTGGCAGATATGGATTTTGTTCCACAAATTTATTTCAGTAGAAGATGGTCCAATTAATTTGCCAAAAGAAAACGTTGCATAGTGCGAGAGAGCCAATGACAATATTGGCAGCGCCCCTTTAAATTGTCTTATCTAAAATATAATCAAATGGATTATATCTCAGAAACATTACCTCAGCTACAATGCGGAGCGCTAATGAGGTACCAGAACATGACTGGAGTGGAGATTCAATCCCTAGCGCTCTCGTGTGCCTGGTTGAAAGATACGCTTCAGTTATTCTAAACCCTAAAAGATGTCGAGGCCCTATAATATGTCCATCCGCAAATTAATATTCGCCAAAAAAAATGTAATAGATCTTCTCCAAATATAACGACACAGGTGCATATTAAATGCTTCTTCTAGGTTTCAATAGCTCCTTTGGCCAAAAGGCAGGCTGCTCATTCGAATTGCAGGGAAAGAGTGTGGAAGCGGGACTAAAATAGGTGGCTCCAATGTGGACCCACCACTGGCACAGCCACATGGTTAGAATGGCTGTGCTAAAGAATGAGAGGATCTCATTGAAACGTATAAAATTCTGACGGGGTTGGACAGACTGGATGCGGGGAGTATGTTTCCTCTGGCTGGGAAGTCTAGAACAAGGGGTCACAATCTCAGGATACGGGGTGGGAAATTTAAGACCGAGATGAGGAGAAATGTTTTCATGCAAAGGGTAGTGAACCTGTGGAATTCTCTACCACATAAGGCTGTGGAGGCCAAGTCACTGAATATATTTAACAAGGAGATAAATAGATTTCTAGAAACAAAAGACATCAAGGGGTATGGGAAAAAAGTGAGAATATGTTGTTGTGATAGAGGATCAGCCATGATCATATTGAATGGCAGTGCAGGTTCGAAGGGCCGAATGGCCTACTACTGCTCCTATTTTCTATGTTTCTGTGTTACCCTTCTAAGTGAAATGCTGCTGCTCAGATTGTTGTCAGTTAACTGCTGCAGTTTGGTCAAAGTCATGTTTAAGGGACACCGAAGAGTTGGGGTAGCTTGATGTGGTTTGCCGTCAGTGAGGAACATGCAATAACGTTACCTCACGAGAATGATGTTTCACCGAGATGGTTCGTGCTGCTCTTGCTTTTCAAAAAACTTATCCGATCACGGGATGTGGGCGTCGCTGGCAAGGTCGGCATCTATTGCCCATCCCTAATTGCCCTTGAGAAGGTGATGGTGAGCTGCCTTTTTGAACTGCTGCAGTCCGCATGGTGAAGGTGCTAACTTTGTCGTAGCGGTTTGATACAACTGAGTGTCTAGCTGGGCCATTTCAGAGGGCAGTTAAGAGTCAACCACATTGCTGTGGGTCTGGAGTCACATATAGGCCAGACCAGGTAAGGGCGACAGATTTCCTTCCCTAAAGGACAATCATGAACCAGATGGGTTTTTAACGACAGTCTGGTAGTTTCTTGGTCACCATTACTGACACTAATTTTTTAATTCCAGATTTATTTAATTAACTGAATTTAAATTCCGTCATCTGCCGTGAGTGGAAGTTTGAATTCACATCTGTGGATTATTAATCCAGGCCTCTGGATTACTCGTCCAGTGAACATGCTGCCGTCCATTATGCGAATCGCACAGTGTAGTAATTCAAAATTGAATGAGACATCTTGCTTTTTCTATTTGAACAGCAAGGTAGTACAGCGCGCAGCCTGCAAACAGCGCTATTGATTTTGCTTGCAGCAAGCAAATAGCAAGGGCCCACGTACTCAGAACAGTAAGGTTTGTGATCGTTAGTACAAGAAAGAACCTTCTCTGCACAAGTTAATTGGTGCACTGCATCCAGCATCTATTCTACACTCAGCAGGGGATTGAAGTTGGTTAATTCGGCACACTGAGCACGCCCGAAGCACCTGTCCCACCGATGATTTACAAGTGAAAGCAGAGAATGCTGGAGACATTCAGCAGGTCAGGCTTCATCTGTGGAGCAAGAAACAGAGTTAATGTTTCAGGTCAATGACCTTTCCTCAGAACTGGGAACAGTTAGAGATGTAACAGGTTTTAAGCAAGTACAGAGGCAGGGAAAGGGGGGGAATGGAGAATTAAAGTGACAGGTGATTCCCCGCTCCACTCGCACTCTGACCTATCCATCCTCGAACTCCTACACTGTTCCAATGAAACTCAACACAAGCTCAAGGAACAGCATCTCATCTTTCGATTAGGCACTTTACAGCCTTCTGGACTCAACATCGAGTTCAACAATTTCAGACCATAACCTCTGCCCCTACCTTGTCACATGGCAGCTGTTGAAGCTTCTGCCATTCCCATTTACCTTTTCTAGATTCATCTCTTGTTTCTTTACTTGTCCCATTACCCTCTCCTTTTGTTTTGTTCGATCATACCTTTTGTCATTTAATCTCTCCTACCTTCCACTCTATCACAAACCTTCCCTTTTGTTCTTTCCTCCCCTCCCTGCTTTCCCTGCCCCTGCACTTGCTTAAAAACCTGTTACATCTCGAACTATTTCCAGTTCTGACAAAAGGTCATCGACCTGAAACGTTAACTCGGTTTCTCTCTCCACAGATGCTGCCTGACCCGCTGAGTATTTCCAGCATTTGCTGTTTTTATTTCTGAATTTCAGCATCCGCAGTATTTTGCTGCAGTATTTTGTTGATTTACAAGTGTTGATGCTGCTGGGTTCTTGGGCTCAGTTGTAATTCAGTGTCCGGTGAGAAGCATGTCATTAAAACCGCCATGGCGTGAGTCAGCGCGAGTGGTATCACAGAGTCGCGAGATTCATGTTCAACCCATTGGTCCCCTGGGCTGCCAAATCTAGCTGTGGCATAGTAAGGAGATGGTCATCACAGGCTGGTCCATTTTGTGCCGGAGTGGAGGGGAAGGGGGTGATGGGGAGGGCAAGGAAAATGGAGTGAGGAGTGTCTAGAGTATTGGACGCCTCTTGGTGGCTGTTGAGCAGCATTGCCAGTGGCGTGCAGAGCTGGCCTGAGGAGAAATGGTGCCCTGGGCAAACTTGTATTTTGCCGCCTTTACTTTGAGTTTAAGTATTAGCGAAAGTTTTAGAAATAAAGCTCAATTTTTAAAAATAATTTAAATAATAAACGATATAAGTCATAAAAAATAATTTTATAGTTGTAGCAGGGTAAGATGAGAAAAAAAGGGAGGCTTATGACAGATACCGAGGGCTCACTACTGCAGAAACCCCAGAGGAGTATATAAAGCGCAGGGGTGAAATTAAAATGGAAATTAGGAAAGCAAAGAGAGAGCATGAAAACATTTTGATAAGCAAAATCAAGGAAAACCCAAAGATGTTTTATAAATACATTACGAGCAAGAGGATAACTAAAGAAAGAGTAGGGCCTATTAGAGACCATGAGGGTAATCTGTGTGTGAAGGCAGAAGATGTGGGCATGGTTCTTAATGAACACTTTTGGTCTCTTTTCACAGAAGAGAGGGGCGATGCAGACAATGCAATCAGGGAGGAGTGGTATGAAATATTGGATGAAATAAACATTGGGAGAGAGGAAGTATTAAAGGGATAAATCTCCAGGCCCAGATGAAATGTAGTCCAGGCTGTTAAGAGAAACAAAAGAGGAATTAGCAGAGGGAAGGTCGTGTCTGACTAACTTAATTGAATATTTTGAGGAGCTAACAAAGAGGGTCGATGAGGATAGTACGTTTGATGTGGTGTATATGGATTTTAGAAAAGGTTTAGATAAGGTCCCACGTGGCAGACTGGTCATGAAAGTAAAAGCCCATGGAATCCAGGGCAAAGTGGCAAGTTGGATCCAAAATTGGCTCAGAGGTAGGAAGCAAAGGGTAATGGTTGATGGGTGTTTTTGTGACTGTAAGTCTGTTTCCAGTGGGGTTCCGCAGGGCTCAGTACTGGGTCCCTTGCTTTTTGTGGTATATATCAATGATTTGGACTTGAATGTAGGGGGTACGATTAAGAAGTTTGCAGATGATACAAAAATTGGCCATGTGGTTGATAATGAAGAAGAAAGCTGCGGACTGCAGGAAGATATCAATGAACTGGTTAGATGGGCAGCACAGGGGCAAATGGAATTCAATCTGGAGAAGTATGAGGTAATGTATTCAGGGAGGGCTAACAAGGCAAGGGAATACACAATAAATGGTAGAACACTGAGAAGTGTCCTTGGAGTGCAAGTCCACAGATCCCTGAAAGTAGCAGGCTGGGTCGATAAGGTGGTTAAGAAGGCATACTGAATGCTTGCCTTTATTAGCTGAGGCATTGAATACAAAAGCAGGGAGGTTATGCTTGAACTATATAAAACACTAGTTAGGCCACAACTAGAGTACTGCGTACAGTTTCTGGTCACCACGTTACAGGAAAGATGTGATTGCACCAGTGAGGGTACAAGGAAGGTTTACGAGGATGTTGCCTGGACTGGAGAATTTTAGCTATGAGGAAAGATTGGATAGGCTAGGTTTTTTTTCTTTGGAACAGAGGAGGCTGAGGGGAGACCTTATTGAGGTGTAGAAGATGATGAGGGGCCTAGATAGATTGGATAGGAAGGACCTATTTTCCTCAGCAAAGGGGTCAACAACCAGGGGGCATAGATTTAAAGTAATTGGTAGGAGGTTTAGAGGGGATTTGAGGGGAATCTTTTTCACCCAGAGTTGTGGGGGTCTGGAACTCACTGCCTGAAAGGACGGTAGAGGCAGAAACCCTCATTACATTTAAAAACTATTTGGATATGCATCTGAAGTGCCGTAATGTACAGGGCTACGGACCAAGAACTGGAAAGTGGGATTAGGCTGGATACCCTTTATTGGCCGGCGCAGACACAATGTGAAATGTACTAAAAATTTACAAACTAACATAATAAATACCACGATATTTTGAGCCTCAGTATTCTCGATAGACAGGATGGTCGGTGAAGATAGCCTGCCATCGGATAGCCACCGATACGGGCACGGTTAACAGGATCCTGAGTGCTATCCATCGCCATGGATACGGGTATGGTTAACAGGGTCCTGAGTGCTATCCATCGCTATGGATACGGGCATGGTTAACAGGCTCCTGAATGCTATCCATCGCCATGGATACGGGTATGGTTAACAGGGTCCTGAGTGCTATCCATCGCTATGGATACGAGCATGGTTAACAGGGTCCTGAGTGCTATCCATCGCCATGGATACGGGTATGGTTAACAGGGTCCTGAGTGCTATCCATCGCTATGGATACTGGCACAGTTTACCGGATCCTGAGTGCTACCCATCGCCATGGATATGGGCACGGTTAACGGGATCCTGAGCGCTATGCATATGTTTGAGAACTTGGTCTTGAACCTTGAACTTTGCTCTTCTTGAGGAGCACTGCAGTCCGTTGGAAATAGACTTTGGAGATCGGCAAGTTCTTCGCAGAGGTTGACGCCGTTAATGTCAGACTCTCCTGACCACAGCGCCCTCGGTGGTCGTCCACCCGTAAGGCCAGCATTGGTAGTGTGGGAGCAGTCTTGGGGGCTACCTGGGCAGGAGGGAGAAATGCTGATAAAAGAGGGATGTATACAATCAAAAACAACCTGAGTCGGCATACTTTGCATTCTAAGCAAGTGATTTAATTTGCTTTGAACTTTAATTCATGCTGCTGCATAAAAATACTTTACCTGCGCTGTGTCCTGATTTAAAGTGGTACCTGAGGACTGTACTGTCTCTAGATTAAGAGGTAGCATGAACAAAAATATCTGAAACAAGGAAACATTTGGAGTAGTCGGAATTATGTTCTCGATCCACCTTCTCAAGATTAGTCAAATATTTTGTATGGATACATTAGTTATGGTATTTGTGTGCATGAGTAAAGTGTTGTGAATGCACCAGTTGGCGTTTTTGCATGTTGTTTTAGGCACCCAATTAGAGGAAGGATACAGAAGTAACGGAAAAGGTGCAGTGTAGATTCTTAGGATGTAACCAGGGTTACAGTTCTGAAAAGACATGAGAAGTTACCCTGTGTTCACAAGGTTAAGAGGCGACCTGATTGAAATCCTCAAGACTCTGAAGAGTTTTGCTAAATTAAATAGAAACATAGAAATTTACAGCACAGAATGAGGCCATTTCAACCCATCGTGTCCGCGCCGGCTGACAAAGAGGCACATGGCTCTCGGTTAGCAGCCCTGAAGGTTACATATAAACCTATGAGCAATGAACAATGGCAGAAAGGTAAAGAGCACCCAGCCCAACCAGTCCGCCTCACACAACTGCGACACCCCTTGCGCCAAAACATTCTACATTCCATTCCAACCAGAGCCATGTGATCTCCTGGGAGAGGCAAAAACCAGATAAAAACTCAGGCCAATTGGGGGGAAAAAAATCTGGAAAAATTCCTCTGCAACCCAGCCAGGCGATCAAAACAAGTCCAGGAGATCACCTTAGCCATATTCAATTCCCTGCAGTAGTGTATGGGCCAGAATTTATGGTGTCTTTGACCTTCTGTTTGGGCCCAACAAGTTCCGGCATTCCACCTGAGCTGCACATGCGCGATAACCTGGAACTTGTTCTCTGTCGAGGTTAGCCTTGACAAATCTACCGAACCAACGGAGAAATCACTTTTGCTGGCGCAGTGTTGGGTTTGCCCAACAGTTGCCCACAAAACTCTTATGGCTGATATAGATCTTAAATTAAAAATAAAAAAATAAAAAATGATGCACAAACACTTAAAATTAGTTTTTGGAAAATATTGGCCCAAATCAAAATGTTTAAAATTGTTGTTTAAAAAATTAAATTTTTGTTGTATTTGCTGTAATTAAGGGACCTTTAATTACATTTGAAAATCAGAACATTTATATTTGTTAGAGTCGACTGGAATGGGATTCTCCTTTGTGATTGGAGGACCAGGCAGACGTGACCCCAGGGGCGTTTCCGAACCGCCTGTGTCCCTGGATCTGTGGGCTTTTACGCAGGCGGACGCCTGCAGGCCCAAGACCCGAACTCTCCGTAGCTATGGAGCCAGGAGGTAAATTCGGAAATATTCTGCGGGTCGGAGGCGTACCCCGGAGGCATGGCCCCCGACCGCAAATTTAGGGCCAATGTTTCCACTGGTCAGTGGGATGGAAACAGGAAAGCACAAACGTAAGATAACAACAAAAAGTATTAAGGGCAGGTTTGAATTTTTTTTATATAGAGGATGGTTAGGTTAGAATGTAGAATTCTCCACCACAAATCTTAACATTAATTTTGAAGGAATAAGATAGTTAATTTAAAAGAGGAATATTAAAGGGTATGGGGAGCAGACAGGCGAGTGAGATTGGACTAGATGGCTCAGGTGGGGTAAAACACTGGCCCAGACTTGGTAGGCCAAATGGTCTGTTTCTGTGCTCACAAGTTATTTGAAAGGATTAATCTCACTGGAAACATCTCATACCTACACACAGATGTTGTATCATTAACAAATGTATTCTTACATTTGATCCATCTGAAATATTTGACCAATCTTGGAAAGGTGAAACCAGAACACTATTTCAACTTAAAGAATGATTGCTAAACGAAAGAAAAGAAAGACTTGCATTTATGTCGTACCTCTCACGATCACCAGACATCGCAAAGCGGTTTACAGCCCATGAGGTACTTTGGAGTGTAGTCACTGTTGTAATGTCGGAAACAAGGGGACATGGGTGCAAACTGTTAAAAGGCAAGTTCAGGACCGATATCATAGGAACAGGAGTAGGCTATCTGGCTTCTTGAACCTGTTCTGCCATTCAATTAGATCATATAATTATATACAATCATATACAAATATCACACTGAGTGGTTAATAAGTGGAACGGTCTTTTGGAGAGGGTAGCAGAATCTAATACTCAGGAATCACTTAAGAGGCAGTTAGATACTGAGGGGGCAATCACAGGATGAGCGGAATGGCCTCCCTCATCTTCCCCTATATTTCTAGTCTCTCTTGTGATGCAGTGTTGGCCTCTGATTTTAAAGACTCACTGGGGTAGATTTTGACTTTGGCTGTGACTTCAGCTGCCTAGGCCCCAAGCTCTGGAACTCCCTGCCTAAACGCCTCTCTACCTCTCTTTACTCCTTTAAGACGTTCTTTAAAACCTACCTCTTTGACCAAGCTTACAGTCACCTGCCCTAATTTCTCCTCATGCTGCTCGGTGTCAAATCTTTTGTCTTATAATATTCCTGTGAAGCACCTTGGGACGTTTTACTATATTAAGGGTGTTATATAAATACAAGTTGTTGTTGTACATAGAGCGAAATGTTGCAAGGGAGATTGCCCGTTTTACACCTCTTCCTATTTTTATTGACATCATTGTTTCTTGCATCTAGCTTTATCCAAAATTGCATCTTTTCATTTTATAACTGGCTGTTAGCATGTTACACTTTTTAATTGAAGAAACGTATTTTCCTTATGTTAATGGATGAGACTGCACCTATCTTTAAAAAACAAACACATTCGATATTAAATTACAAATAAGATGAATAGAACAGAAGAAAGCCTCCTGCTCAGGCTGTTAAATGTAGATGGGTAACAAGTGATACCAGTACAAGTTTAGTGTTAGCTCACATCAGTGACATCGAGCAAAAGAAGGAGAGAGACATCTATTATCTGAGAGTGCATACTGTTACAAATATCACAAATGTATTCAGCATCCATTCATTAACAGATGAGTAGTGAGACAGCGTTGTAACACAGAAATGTTTGTAACATTTCAGAGCTTCTAATACTGCTATGAGAGACAAACCACAGTGATGTACAGCAGATGCTGCAGCCCCAGGGAAGGGCAGAAGGTATGGTCAGCGATGTTACTGTAGGAACTCTTAATTACCTCCAACCCAATCCCACTTTTGTCAGAGGCATTAACCCTTTTTATTTTAAATGGATTAACACCTCAATGTTAAAAGGCTTTGAGGGTTCACAGAAATCCCCCCACTGAGTTCTGCCCCTTTGTGGCTATGTAAAGCAGTGGTGATAGGGGAGAGCATGATTTGTGGGTTGGCATTAGTACAGGAGGTGCCTACTTACAGTCGGAGATCAAGTAAAAAGGGATCTTTTCCTTTGTATGGCTTTTTGCATCTTATAAAATCATTTGAATTTATCAATGAATCAATACGGTAGTGTATTGTTTATGTTCCTGGACTAGTAATCCGTAGGCCTCCAGACAACCCGTTCAAATTCCACCACGGCAGTTTGAGAATTTGCATTCAGCCTGGAAATAATAAGCTGTGGTGAGTCACACTGAGCATGAAGCTGTCGGATTGTGGTAAAAACCCAACTGGTTCATTGATGTCCCTTAGGGACGGGAACCTACCGTCCTTGCCTGGTCTAGCCTACATGTGACTCCAGTCCCACGTCTACTCCTAACTGCCCTCTGAAATGGCCAAGCATGACACTCAGTTATCTCAAGCGTTCTCAGGGCAATGAGGGATAGAACCACAGAATCATAGAACACTTACCGCATGGAAGAAGGCCATTCGGCCCGTCGAGCCCGTACCGACTCTCAGCTAGTCCCACTCCTCCCCACCACCTCCCTTTCCCCGTAGCCCTGCAATTTCTTTTCCTTCAGATACTTATCCAATTCCCCTTTGAAAGATACAATTCAGTCTGCCTCCATCACATTTTCAGGCAGTGCATTCCAGAACCCGATCACTCACTGCGTAAAAAGGTTTTACTTACATTGCCTTTGGACGAGCAATAAATGCTGGCCTTGCCAACGATGGCCACAACCCGAGAAGGAATGAAAAAAGAATTGTACTGAATTAAATGAAATATAAAGATGCGAATTATGTGCCACAATAAGTGTGTTACACAGTGAGACTGCATACTAACTGGTCTTTCACCTTATGTACTTGATTCAATCTGCCATGGGCGCATTGTATATTGCAGCATCATGGTAAATGACCCCCAAAATTGAGATATCACATAACCCTCCCTGTTACGACGTTTTATTGAAGCTGCTTTGTTTCAACTGTGCTCTCTGAAGCAGAAAGAATTGTAGAATGTCACAGTGACAAAACAATAACATAATGGATTTAAAACATCAGTCTTATGAAGACGGTGCATAGTGATTATCTTAGACATAATCCAGAGACCTAGTCTAATGATCTGGAGACGTTAGTTCAAATCCCACCACAACAGCTGGTGAATTAAAATTGGCTGACACTCCAGTGCAGTACTGAAGAAGTACTGCACTGTCGGAGGTGCTGTCTTTCAGATGAGACATTAAACCTGCCCTCTCAGGTGGACGTAAAAGATTCCATGGCACTATTTTGAAGAAGAGCAGGGGAGTTATCCCCGGTGTACTGAGGCCAATATTTATCCCTCAATCAACATAACAAAACAGATTATCTGCTCATTAACACATTGCTGTTTGTGGGAGCTTGCTGTGTGCAAATTGGCTCCCTTCAAAAGATTACACTTCAAAAGTACTTAATTAGCTGTAAAGTGCTTTGAGACTACTGGTGGTTGTGAAAGATGCTATATAAATGTAAATCTTTCTTTTATTTCTTTACTTAAATAAATCTGTAATACAAAGCTAGTGTCAGTGATTGGTGACCATGAAACTACTGGATTGTCGTAAAAACCCATCTGGTTCACTAATGCCCTATAGGGAAGGAAATCTGCTGCCCTTACCTGCTCTGGCCTATAGACCCACAGCAATGTGGATAGCTCTTAACTACCCTCTGAAATGGCCCAGCAAACCTCAGTTGTACCAAACCGTCACAAAGAACAGCGGATCAAGAAGGCAGCTTAGCACCACCTTCTCAAGGGCAATTCGGGCTGGATAATAAATGCTGGCCTTGCCAATGATGCCCACATCCGATGAACGAATAAAAAAATCATTCTACAGAGAGAGCATATGGAAAAGTTTTTCAGAAAACAATAATCAAAGTTGTAACGATAGCAAATGGCACCTAAAAAAACAGATGGCAATCTGTTGTGTTAAAGATACAGGAAATGAGGTCGGGGCCTAGCACTTGTATATCAGCAAGTTGATACTGTTAGTGTCAAGGGAACTGTAATGACTAACGGAGATTTATCTTCAGTGTCCCATCCTGGACTGCATCCCAGCATCCCAGACTTTGTGTAATGGTTCGGATGAGAAATATTATGGAGTCAAGTATTGTTTTTGTAAATCCTGACCCTGCAGTACAGACTCACACGAGGCATATGCTGAAGTCAAGGTCACTCAGGACCTGCACCTTCATTACACAGCTCTCGAATGCCCCACTTGCCTGAGATCTGTCTTTATATACCTGTGTGGAACAGGTATCCAGTGTCTCCTGCAAGTGCACCCCTGATGGTAAGGTAAGCTTGTGGTTACAGGTCATATCTAATTACAGTCATGTATAGCATGGTAAGATACAGTTATGTACAGTAGTGTGAAATACTTGCCATCACCCTCCCCCAAGGTCTTATTGTCTTGAAAGGTTCAGTCTCTCAGGTGGTCTACGCTCTCACGTGGAGCGTCTTAGTTGTGGTTCAGTTGTTTGCCTTGGTGCCTGTTTTTCTTCCGGTGTGATTGCTGGTATCTCGCCTGGACTGTCTGTTTCGTTCAGTATGATTGTAGGTGTCTCGCCTGGGCTGTCTGTTGGGATTGCCCTTTCCTCAGGTTGTTCCCTCTGTCTGTCCACCAGGTGTGGTGCGAGTTCCACATTGTAGTCTGCCTCTGGTTCTGCAGTGTTGTTGGTGAATCTACTTTTTATTTGGTCTACATGCCTCCAGCAGTAACCTGTTTCCTTCCTTGCCTGTTACTGTCCCTGCAAGCCATTTGGGACCCCGCCATAGTTTAGCACAAACACTTTGTCTCATCTCATTCCACCTCCCCCTCGAATTTCAGTCATGATACTCGGTTAGCTTACGGCGCTTTGCCTCAACGATTTCATGCATGTCTGGGAGGATTAATGAGAGCCTTGTCTTTAAGGTCCGTTTCATCAATAGTTGCGTGGGGGGACTCCAGTCAATGAATGCGGACGAGATCTGAATGCCAGCAGCAGTCGCGACAGGCGGCTCTGCAGCGTGGGACCTTGGATTTTGAGCATGCCTTGTTTAATGATTTGCATTGCTCGCTCCGCCTGGCCGTTGGAGGCCGGCTTGAATGGTATCATCTTAACGTGATTTATGCCGTGATCACTTATGAAATCTTGGAATTCTGCGCTGGTGAAGCACGGACCATTATCACTGACCAATATGTCAGGAATTCCGTGCGTTGCAAACATAGTTCCAAGGCTCTCCACAGTGGTGGAGGTGGTGCTCGAGTTTAAAATGGTGCATTCGATCCACTTTGAAAATGTATCTACAACTACGAGGGACAGTTTGCCCATGAATAGGCCCGCATAGTCTACGTGCACCCGCGACCACAGTTTGGTGGGGCAGGGCCAGGGGCTCAGGTGGGCCTCCCTGGGGGTATTACTGAGTTGGGCACAAATGGTGCACCGTCGGACGCAGAGCTCCAAGTCTGCGTCAATGCCAGGCCACCAGACATGGGATCTGGCTATGGCCTTCATAAGAATGATCTGTGGGTGCTCGCGATGGAGCTCCCGGACAAATGCCTCTCTGCCTCACAGAGGCATAACTACTCGGCTGCCCCACATCAGGCAGTCTGCCTGTAGTGACAGCTCATGCATGCGCCTATGGAAAGGCTTGATCTCCTCGGGGCAGGCATCACGAGCCTCTGCCCAGTCACCGGCTAAGGCACATCTTTTCACTAAGGATAACGTGGGGTCGCTGGTCGTCCAGGCTCTGATTTGGCGAGCTGTCATGGGCGAACCTGTGGATTCAAAGGCATTGATTGCCATGACTATCTCACAGTCCTGTTCGTCAGACCCTTCCGTGGTCACCAGGGGTAGCCTGCTAAGCGCGTTGGCACAGTTGTCTGTGCCTGGTCTGTGCTTTATGGTGTAGTCGTAAGACGCCAGTATGAGTGCCCACCGCTGAATGCATGCCGAGGCGTTGGCGTTGATTGCCTTGCACTCGGATAGTAGGGACGTGAGGGGTTTGTGGTCGGTTTCTAACGCGAACTTGGTCCTGAAAAGATATTGGTGCATCTTTTTGACACCGTACACGCACGCAAGCGCCTCCTTCTCTACCATTCCGTACCCGCGCTCCGCCCGCGAAAGTGACCTGGAGGCGTAAGCTATGGGTTGTGATTTACCCGCACCATTGACATGTTGTAAAACGCACCCGACCCCGTACGCTGATGCATCACATGTAAGAACTAGCTTTTTACCTGGATCAAAGAAAGCCAAAACACTGTTGGAACACAGAAGGTTGCGTGCCTTATTCAAGGCGTGTTCCTGGGCGTCCCCCCAAAACCAATCGCACCCCCTTCTGAGTAGCACGTGGAGAGGCTCCAGCAGTGTGCTTAAGTTCTGCATAAAGTTCTCAAAGTAATTGAGTAGCCCGAGAAAGGCGCGCAGTTCCGAGATATTCCGGGGCTTGGGTGCCAGGCGAATTGCTTCGGTTTTGGACTCTGTTGGACGGATTCCATCAGCGGCAATCCTTCTGCCCAAAAGTTCAACCTCGGGCGCGAGAAACAGGCACTTGGATTTCTTAATTCTTAGGCCTACCCGATCCAACCGCTTTAGTACTTCCTCCAGATTGCGGAGATGAGAGTCGGTGTCCTTGCCCGTGATAAGTATGTCGTCTTGAAATACAACCGTCCCCGGGATGGACTTGAGCAGACTCTCCATGTTGCGCTGGAATATGGCAGCTGCCGACCTGATGCCGAATGGGCATCGATTGGACATGAAAAGGCCTCGATGTGTGTTGATGGTGGTGAATAGCTTAGACTCTTCGGTCAGTTCTTGCGCCATATACGCAGATGTGAGATCTAGTTTTGAGAAAAGTTTTCCTCCAGCCAATGTGGCAAATAGGTCCTCCGCTCTGGGCAGTGGGTATTGGTCCTGTAGGGAGACTCTATTTATGGTAGATTTGTAATCCCCACAGATTCGTACGGATCCATCAGGCTTCATGACAGGGACGATGGGACTTGCCCAGTCACTAAATTCCACGAGTGAGATAATGCCCTCCCACAGAAGCCTGTCCAGTACATGTTCAATCTTTTCCCTCATCACATAGGGCACAGCCCTAGCCTTGTGATAGACCGGTCTAGCATTCTGTGTGATGTAGATTTTGACTTTAGCCCCTTTGAAGGTGCCCACACCTGGCTGAAAGAGATGTTCAAATCGACTTAGAACTGTTGAGCAGGAGGTCCATTCCTCTGACGACATGGCGTGAACATCATCCCATTTCCAATTTAGTTTTGCCAGCAAGCTTCTTCCCAGCAGTGCTGGAAGATCTCCGGGGACAATCCACAGGGGAAGTCGGTTCACTGTCCCTTTGTGTGTGACTGAGGGCATGGCACTGCCAAGGACTGGGACGATTTCTTTGGTATCGGTCCTTAGTTTGGTGTCGACCCTTGTGAGTTTTGGTCTGTCGCTTTTGTGCGGCCACAGTTGTTCAAATTGTTGAGCGCTCATGAGAGAGTGACTCGCTCCCGTATCTAGCTCCATGTTGACTGGTATCCCGTTGAATAGGACTCTCATCATTATTGGAGGCACCTTGTAAGAGCAGTGGCCATTGATCGTGTTGACCCGCTGTACCTCGGTGTCCCGGGTACTGTCCCCTCCGTCTTCTGGTCCGCTTTCCGACCTTTCCGATTCGTATACAACCGAGCTGCCGTTTTTCTGCACATGCGGGCCAGATACCCTGTATAGTTGCAGTTTCTGCAAACGGCATGCTGAAATCGACACCCCCTTGATGAGTGCCTTCCCCCACATCTCCAGCACAGACTGCTTTCATTGTTTCCAAAGAATGAGCTGCGTCTGGCTGATCTCTCTTGAGCTTCTCTCAGTTTGTAGTTGATTGCTCGCATTGTGGGTTGATGAGGTGTGAACGGCCGTTCATGTGGCCCTTGGTGGCTTCTGGCGCCACTGCCTGCTGTTGAGGGCCTGCTCTCCTGCCTTTGTCTGTATGTGGGGGTAGCAGCTTGTTTCACGCTGTTAACCCTTGTTTCGTTAGTTGTCGTACACACGGTGTAGATCAACCTCGTTTCTTCTTCTCCTGCCAAGAATGTCTGTGCAACCAGTGCTGCTGCCTCTAGGGTGAAATTCTTGGTCTCTGTGAGCTTTTGGAATATGCCTGCGTGGCATATTCCTTCAATAAAAAAGTGTCTCAGTACTTCTCTCCTTAGTTCATCGGAGAACTCACATAAGCTAGCCAACCTCCGAATTTCCGCCACGAAGTCGGGTATGCTCTGGCCCACACAGCGTCTGTAGTTGTAGAACCTGTGTCTGGCCATGTGTAGGCTGCTCGCTGGCTTCAGATGGTCTCTTACCAGTGTGCTCAACTCTTCGAACGACTTGCTTGCTGGTTTCTCGGCTGCCAGCAGGTCCTTCATCAAGGCGTATGTTTTCGAGCCACAGCTGGTCAAGAGGTGGGCTCTTCTCTTGTCTGCCTTATCGTCGCCTAACCAGTCTTTGGTTACAAAGCTTTGCTGGAGCCTTTCTATAAAGTCCTCCCAATTATCTCCAGCATTGTATTTTTCATCTGAGCCGTTGGTCGCCATTCTGTGGATTCTGTAATCCCGTAACTCGTCACCACTGTAAAGTCCTGTCCCCTGCAGTACAGACCCACACGAGGCACATGCTGAAGTCAGGGTCACTCAGGACCTGCACCTTTAATACACAGCTCTCGAATGCCCCACTTGCCTGAGACACGTCTTTTTATACCTGTGTAGAACAGGTATCCAGTGTCTCTTGCAAGTGCACCCCTGGTGGTAAGGTAAGCTTGTGGTTACAGGTCATATCTAGTTACAGTCATGTATAGCATGGTAAGATACAGTTATGTACAGTGGTGTGAGATACATGACAGTTTTATAATGCTTTTGTGAAGTGCCTTGGGATGTATAAATGCAAGTTGTTATTGTTTAGGTTCTCTCTAGTAGTGCTTTGGTTAACATGTTTGTGTAAAATTCCTTTGTGCACTGTTTAACGTTTTATTTTCAATGAATACCTCTTAAGGTGATTAACGTCTAACACCAATAATGTTTTTAAAAATAATGTGAGATTACATTAAGGAGAAAAAGAACAGAAATGAATAATGATAAAATATAGGGCGAGAACCTCCATTTTTGGGATGGGCATTATTTCCGGCGTGGCGTTAAAAAAGGGTTTTCAGATCGCTGTCTTCTCGTCCATTCTCACAATACCTAGTTTCCATTTTTGAAAATGGGCATTACCGCGAGCGATATCAAATGGGCAGTAGCGTTAAATGTTTTTGATCTTCTGCTGTAAAGTGTGGCCGTCCTTAGCAACGGCATGGCAACGCTCAATTCCCGAGATTCAGGAGGTCAAGGGTCATCATGACATGCGCAGAAGAGGAGACAGAGTGAGAGGGAGCTCAGAGGCACTGAAAGCGTGTGTGGGTGTGGTGTGTGCTTGTTTGGCTGTTGTGGGAGGAATGACGGAGATTCACCAGCAGCAAAAAGCCTACTCAGCACCAAGAACATAGTTGACACCGAGTTTTTGTCCAACAAATAAGGTGTAACATGGAAAGGATGGAGGAGGCCCTGGACTGATAGCCAGGAACACTGGTGGCAGAGGGGTCCCAGAGCACCACGCTGCACCTCAAGGTAACGTACCCCCATTGCCAACCACACATGAGAGCCATTAGCAACATCCTGCTTTTGGCTTGGAGCACATTCCCACCTCGAGACTGTCCTCTCCCGTATCCGTCCAAGCAGCGCTTCGGCCGTCACCCAGCAGCACCCCCCACCCAATGAAGCCCTCCTCGGCCAGGCGGCTTGGAGTCAGGAGGGGAAGGGGAAGGGGTAGAGATGGGGAGGAGAAGCGGTTAGGGAGGGGAGGGTTGGTTTGTACTGAAATACTGATGATTTCAGACTAATGTTCGATTTAAATGTTCTTTATTTAGCAAAACCTTGCAGCACATTGGCTCAGTTGGCTGCACCATTACACGCTGGTGAATCCTTAACATCAAAGGGTATAATCACACTTAACTTCAATCAACTTAAACTTTAACCGTCACCAAGGTGATGCCCACCATTGATGCACCCAACAGTGTGTCAGCCTTGTAAATAACACCAACGTTCTTTCAGGCAAAGCGATCATTGATGAGTTCCTGACGTAAGGCTCTTACAGCTATCATGCCACCACGGGCCCTTTCATGTGGTCTACATGGGGGCAAGGGGCATGGCTTCAGCGTCAGCCTTATTGTCTGGGCGGATGTTAGCGTCCGCCTCCTCGTCTTTCTCTTCCTCTCTCTGGTGAGATAGACTGTCAGACTCATCAGGCAATTCTTGTCCCCTCCTGATAGCCAAATTGTGCAGCATGGAGCACAGCACCACAAATTGAGCTACCTGTTCAGGGTGGTATTGGAGCTCGCCTCCGGAGTTGGCCAGGCATCTAAAGTGCTGCTTCAGCACTCCAATGATTTTCTCCACGAAAGTGCGAGTTGCTCTGTGGCTCTCGTTGTATCGTCTCGGTGTGGGTGTCACGCAGGGAGGTCATCAGCCAGGTGGTGAGGCCATATCCATTGTCACCAAGCATTCAGCATTGACCTTGTGACTCATTGTTAAACAATCAGATACAGTGCTCTCACGCTGGATGAGTGCATCATGGATGCTGCCCGGAAATTGAGCATTCACTGCCAGTATAATTTGCTGGTGGTCGACAACCATTGGACATTCAGGGAGTGGAATCCCTTGCGGTTCCTGAAAACCTCTGCATCCTGAAAAGGTGCCTGCATCGCGATATGCATACAGTCTATTGCTCCCTGCACCTTGGGGAAGTTTGCAATTCTGGAAAATCCGAGAGCCCTCTCACTCTGTGCCTCCCTGGTCATAGGGAAGCTGATCAAGTCCCACCTGCATACGTACAAGGCTTCAGTGACCTGTCTAATGCAGCGATGTATGGCATGCTGAGAAAGTCCGCAAATGTCGCCAGCCGTGGCCTGAAAAGAATCCAAGGTGTAGAACGACAGTGCCGCGGTGACTTTGACCTCGACAGACAGTGCAGTACTGATGGTGCTGGCAGGCTGCAGATCTGCCCTTATCAGCTGGCATACCTCTTTGTGGAAGCGAAGACTCGGAAAGCTGGTGGTGTCAGACAAGTCAAGGTAAGAATGCTTCTCCTTCTACTTGCGGGGGGGTGTGTGTAATGTCTGGATCTCCTCATCTGTCTGTCACTTCTTACATTGGGCACATAATGCAGTATAGCGTTCCTTTGGTGATGTCGAGTCTGCTGCATATATTTGGCCTCCAATCAGAAAGTCATGGATTCAAGTCCCACTCCAGAAACCTGAACAAATAGTCCGGGCTGACACTCCGCTGTAGAACTGAGGGAGTGCTGCACAGTCAGATGTGACATTAAACCAAGGTACCCATCAGCCCTCTCAGGTGGGTGTAAAAGATCCCATCGCATTATTTGAAGAAGAGCAGGGGAGTTATCCCCAGTCTCCTGACCAGCATTTATCCCTCAACCAACATCACTAAGACAGATTATCTGGCCATTATCTCATTGTTGTTTGTGGGAGCTTGCTGTGCACAAATTGCTTGTCACGTTTTCCTACATTGCAACAGTGACTACATTTCAAAAGTACTTCATTGGCTCTAAAGCGCTTTGAGAGGTGCTGAGGCCATGAAAGGTGCTATATAAATGTAAGTCTTTCTTTATAAGAACATAATATAAGAAATAGGAGCAGTAGTAGGCCATACGGCCCCTCGAGCCTGCTCCGCCATTCAATAAGATCATGGTTGATCTGATCATGGACTCAGCTCCACTTCCCTGCCCGCTCTCCATAAATCCTTATCCTCCTATTTTTTAAGAATCTGTCTATTCCGTCTTAAATGTACTCAATGTCTCAGCTTCCACAGCTCTCCGAGGCAGCAAATTCCACAGACTTACAACCCTCTGAGAGAAGAAATTCCTCCTCATCTCTGTTTTAAATGGGCAGCCCCTTATTCTAAGGTCATGCCTTCTAGTTCTAGTCTCCCCCCTTCAGTGGAAACATCCTCTCTGCATCCACCTTGTCAAGCCCCCTCATAATCTTATACGTTTCGATAAGATTACCTCTCATTCTTCTGAATTCCAATGAGTAGAGGCCCAACCTACTCAACCTTTCCTCATAAGTCAACCCCCTCATCCCCGGAATCAACCTAGTGAACCTTTTCTGAAATGTCTCCAAAGCAAATATATCCTTTCGTAACCAAAACTGCACGCAGTATTGCAGGTGTGACCTCACTAATACTTTGTATTGCTATAGCAAGACTGCCCTGCTTTTATACTCCATCCCCTTTGCAATAAAGGCCAAGATACCATTGGCCTTCCTGATCACTTGCTGTACCTGCATACTATCCTTTTGTGTTTCATGCACAAGTACCCCCAGGTCCCACTGTACTGTGGCACTTTGCAATCTTTCTCCATTTAAATAATAACTTGCTCTTTAATTTTTTTTC
Source organism: Pristiophorus japonicus (assembly GCF_044704955.1). NCBI lineage: Eukaryota > Metazoa > Chordata > Chondrichthyes > Pristiophoridae > Pristiophorus > Pristiophorus japonicus. The sequence continues at coordinate 51,241,969 of NC_091982.1, forward strand.
TGCCAAAGTGCATGACCTCACACTTTCCAACATTATACTCCATCTGCCAAATTTTTGCCCATTCACTTTGTCTGTCTATATCTTTTTGCAGATTTTTTGTGTCCTCCTCACACATTGTTTTTCCTCCCATCTTTGTATCATCAGCAAACATGGCTACGTTACACTCAGTCCCTTCTTCCAAGTCGTTAATGTAGATTGTAAATAGTTGGGGTGCCAGCACTGATCCCTGCAGCACCCCACTAGTTACTGATTGCCAACCAGAGAATGAACCATTTATCCCGACTCTCTGTTCTCTGTTAGTTAGCCAATCCTCTATCCATGTTAATATATTAACTAATATTCTTTCTTTAACATCACACCACAAATTGCATTCACAAGCTGCACTTTATTATATGAGCTCAGATACATCAACAAATTTACTGCTAAATTTCAACTGCATTGAAACACTTGAAGTGCTCTTCACATTTTGCCTTGTAAAATCTCCTGAGACTTGCTCTGAAATCTGGAAGTCTCCTATCAGGGTATGAGACCATTTGTAGCACACTGCCGGTAAACAGTGGACCTCGACATCAGACTGAGGATTAAATAGAAGTCCATTATCCACTAGCTCTAGTGCATGTTTACAATGTTTTGAGATTATTCACTATCAATTGATGGAAGAATTAAGAGGTTGTGACATGTATTATGATTCATACGGTACGCGCAGTCAATCTCGGCTGAACAAATAAATCGAGCTGTTGTATAATGCACAGTGAACCGTTCCTGCAGTCTATCAGGCAAATGGCTGGCACAATATTTTCTGATGAATTAACATTTGAATTTAACCCTGTGAGGAAAAAATTCTAGTTTATGCTCAGGATGTAATCATTTGAATATGCCGAGAGTGCAGCAACCCAGAATTTCCCCAGAATGAAAGTACTACCAGAAATAAGGCTGCGTTCAGACTACAGCTTCAGTGCTGATGTGAAGCGGTTTCCCTTCACAAGGACGTTGCAGTTATAGCGTAAGTGCAGCCTTAATCTGGAGGTAGCAGAAAGGGAGACGGACGAGACATGCTGGAGAGGGCAGGGTGGCGAGGGGTGTCAGTACTTTACCCTGGAGTCAGATTGGGCTTTCATACCCGACTCACGCTCCACTTCTTCAGCACCAGTGTGCCGTTACAACCGGTTTGCACTGACACTAAACTATATTGCGGCTGGGTTGTAAAATTGTGGTCCTGAATTTCATTGGGGGAGAGGGGGTGGGAGCCTGTCGAGCCCCTGCAGCAGGATCCCACAGCGATTCCAGTTGTCTATCTTTTTTTGCAGACTTGTTTACTTTAGTAACGTCAACACACACGAGCTGGGCGACAAAAGAAAGAAAATAAAGACTTGCATTTATATAGCGCCTTTCAGGTTTATAGGATATCCCAAAGCGCTTTGCAGTCAATGAAGTTTATTTTTTAAAGTGTAGTCACTGTTGTAATGTAGGAAACGCAGCAGCCAATTTGCACACAGCAAGCTCCCACAAACAGCAATGTGATAACTCTGTTTTAGTGATGTTGATTGAGGGATAAATGCTGGTCAGGACACCAGAGAGAACTTTCCTGCTCTTCTTCATGAGATCTTTTACATCACCTGAGAGGGCTGATGCGGAACTTGCTTTAATGTCTCATCTGAAAGATGGCACCTCTGACAGTGCAGCACTCTTTCAGTACTGCACCGGAATGTCAGCCTGGACTATTTGCTCAAGTTTCTGAAGTGGGACTTGAATCCATGACCTTCTGACTCAAAGCGAGAGTGCTACCCATGAGACATGGCTTGGGCCAGGACACCGGGGATAACTCCCCCGCTCTTCGTTGAATCATAGAAATTTACAGCACGGAAGGAGATCATTTCGGCCCATTGTGTCCGTGCCGGCCGACCACGAGCTATCCAGCCTAATTGAAATAGTGCCATAGGCTCTTTTACGTCCACCTGAGAGCGCAGACGGGGCCTCGGTTTCATGTCACATCCAAAAGATGGCACCTCCGACAGTGCAGCACTCCTTCAGCACTGCACTGGAGTGTCGGCCTAGATTCATGTGCTTAAATCTCTGGAGTGGGACTTGATCCCACCATTTTCCGACTTCAAAGGCAAGAATGCTGCCCACTGAGCCATGGCTGACACTCTGATCTTCATTTTATTGGGCAACCATTACCTTACTGCTCAGGCTGTGACGTGCCGTCTTTTTGCAGCTTGCCAACTGCCGGCAGTTAACGGGTGCGAACAGGAAGCCCTGCTCAAACCACAGGGGTTGAGTAGTTGCATCATTCAACCACTGCGGTTTACTCTGATGGGCCTAACACTGACCTAGTTCAAATGTAGTCGCAACCGTTCTGATTTATTTCGCCCGAGTGAGAGAAATAAAGTCGCCGGATAAGCAGAAAATTGACATTTTGGCTGTTTCGTAGGACCACAGTCAATCGTTTAAGGATCTTCGGAAATCAATCTCGGAATTAGTCATGCGAGAATCTTGTCAATTCAACCTGAGGAAATTACTACATTGGAGCAAAATATATGCGCGAAAAGTCAATTCTAATTCAACTCATGCGCCTTGACTGTTGCTAATTGTGTTTAATTTGTATTTAAACATCAATCACAATGAAGCACTTAGAAAATGAATGCTGTAGAAATAAAGGAAACAGCTAATACTACACATCTGACTAGGCAGCCAAGTCATTCAATGTCACCGTTTCTTAACAAGTTCAACTAATCTGTGCCAGAAATGCAAATATCTTTTGACAGAAGCATTGACTCCACACACAAATGGTTCATCACTTTCTATTCTGCCTTTGCGAGACTGCACTCTCTATCAGTGGATTACAAAGGGAATAGTTCCCCAATCCACCCCCTCATCACCATGGGAACAGTTCCCATCTCTACACCCCTCATCACCATGGGAACAGTTCCCCAATCCACCCCCTCATCACCATGGGAACAGTTCCCATCTCTAAACCCCTCATCACCATGGGAACAGTTCCCATCTCTATACCCCTCATCACCATGGGAACAGTTCCCATCTCTACACCCCTCATCACCATGGGAACAGTTCCCCAATCCACCCCCTCATCAACATGGGAACAGTTCCCCTTGCTACACCCTTCATCACCATGGGAACAGTTCCCCAATCCGAAACCTTCATCACCATGGGAGCAGTTCCCCAATCACCCCCTCATCACCATGGGAACAGTTCCCCAATCCACTCCCTCATCACCATGGGAACAGTTCCCCAATCCGAAACCTTCATCACCATGGAAAATGTTACCCCCTCTACACCCTTCATCACCATGGGACAGTTCCACTTTCCATACCCTCACCATCGTGAATGGCTAATTACCTTACATTCAAAACCTACACATCAGGTACATTAGATGACATTGGTTTATTCTGTTAAAGTGACTCTTTTGACCCTTCTCCACTTCCTAAGTTCCATCAGCTACCAGGATCAAATTTAAAATTAGTTTTTAGTTCCATTCATGACCATATTGATTAAACAGAGGAGCGATTTTGAATGAATTCCCCTCCCCCACCTAAAAAGATGTAGTCTATTCACATGCCGAGCGACAAATTGTTGTATAGTGCTGTACATTTTTCTAATTCTACGGTACGATGCTGCATTCAGGTATCTCTCAAAATTATTTATTTTTTCCAAAACGAGCACAAATGATTCCATTTGGCAGATATCAGTCCCATGTGCATGCCTTTGACTGCATGAATATACTTGAATGTTTTATTGCATCTGTCACACTGCCTCTTGCACTCTGTACATTCACTGAACCTTTTTTAGGCCAAAATTAGAAAGTACGATTGGAATATGCTGCGGCGCAACCTGACAACTGCTGAAGGAATGATCCTGGCTGCATACATTAAAAAGAACACAAACATATGAAAAACCTCGGACAGGGAGCCACCAGCTAGTCCATCTAGCCTGTCCCGTACAGTTGTGATGCTGGACACAGCTCGTCAAGAGATGCCATACGTCCTCGGTGCCATGCAGTCACTGTTGTAACGTAGGAAATGTGACCGCCAATTTGTGCACAGCAAGATCCTGCAAACAGCAATGAGGGACACTGGGGAGAACTCCAATGCTCTTCTTCGAATTAGTGGCCATGGGATCATTTTTACATCCGTTTGAGGGGGCAGGCGGGGCCTCGGTTTAATGTCTTATCCGCAAGATGGCACCTCCAAGACTGGAGCACTCCCTGGACTGCCTAGACACCCTTTTCAGTCAATGATTTTTTAGACTTGTTCACAACCTTATCCTGCTGATTAAAGCCAGGTATAACTGTAGGCTAGGATACTTAGACTGTTCATATGAGCTTCGGCACCAACATAGGGACAGCACGGGGAGCAAGACTGCCTCTAGTGTTACCATCATCATCATCATAGACGGTCCCTCGAATGAGGATGATTTGCTTCCACGAGTTCACAGATGTTTCAATGAAGGACCCGATGTTCCAGTCCTGAACTCCAGGGGTGGAAGATGCCTGTGCATGGATTTTTTTAATATGTGGTGACCGTTGCACATCAGCCACCACATGGGCTCGACAGAGCTAGGCCTTTATTCAGTGGCAAGGGTTAACCAGAATGACTGGAGACCTGCTCTGCTGCATGGACCTAGTGCGCACACTTATCGCAATGTAGGCTGGCCCGTGCTGCCCCTGAGCCCTCGCCTCTTCTGGGCCCCATACCCTCATTAGCCGCACCTCTGCAACGATCTCGCCACTCCTCTGCCACAAAAACACTCACTGCACTTCTGCCACGATCCCTCACCGTTCCTCCACCACAAAAACACTCGTCGCACCTCCGCCACGATCCCCTGCTACATCTCCGCACCAAACATTTGCTGAACCTCTGTCACGATCACCCACCAAATCTCAGCCACGATCCCTCATCACTCCTCTGCCCCGATCACTCGTCGCAAGTCTGCCATGACCTTCCCACTCCTCTGCTTTACCAGGGCCCCGCTGATACTCCTGCCCACACTCCAAACGGCGACTTGTGTCCTGATGACGTCACCCAGTCGCCCACCTCGAAGCCGTTGCACATTTGTGTCAGCTCGCGCTGGAAACTGCAGTGGCTCGCTCCAACTCTTTTTATAGCCCTGACCTGCGGAGATGTTCTCTCACAGGTCGTGCTGGCCCACAATGTCCCAGGGCCCGGCGGTCCAGCTTTTTTTATAGCCCCGACCTGCGGAGATGTTCTCTTAAAAAAGAGTGTTACCATAAACCTTGCATGGTTGCCTTTCCGATGAGATGATTGTCTTCCCCTCAATCGGGTTGATCACACTGCATATGCCCCACTTGTCCTTGTTTACGTAGGATTACATTGGTTATACGGCACAGAAACAGGCCATTCGGCCCAACCAGTCCATGCCGGTGTTTATGCTCCACTCGAGCCTCTTCCCGTCTTTCCTAATCCAACTCTATCAGCATAACCCTCTATTTCCTTCTCTCTCAAGCTTCTTTAGCCTCCCTTTAACTGCATCGATACTGTTCCCTTCAACCACTCCCTTGGTAGTGAGTTCCCCATTCTCACCATCCTCTCGGTAAAGAAATTTCGAACCACAGTGGTTGAATGACCCAATCTACACCCCTCGTCACCATGGGAACAGTTCCCCTCACTACACCCACATCACCAGTGCAGTTTGTCATTAAACAGCTGGATTGAAATTTCCAGAGCTCTGGGAAGCTGGCCCAGTGGTTACCTGGCGTGCAGGAAATTTGAATTCACCCACTGATTTTTATGTGCATGTGCTGCCACTCAGATATTCCCTTGACTAGAGTCCCGCTCCTCTACCTGAATATCCAACCCGATTGTGAATGAGATTGTTGCAGTGTGGTTTCAGTTTGCCCATATCCGAGGCCTGTGGCTTGGCTGTGAATAAAGCTCATTCCACAGGATGGACTGGTGGGTAGATGCAGTCGGAGGAAGTGTCTGATCAACGGTGTTATTTGATGTCTGTTGGAGCTGAATACTGGCGGTGCTTGATCCTATTACTGCAATCCGAGACCCGGTGCTGCTGACATCAAGCGGGTGTGTAGCGACACTAGATGGACAAAGCCAGCGATGGAGACAAAATGAGAGGGGAGACACAACAAGGACAAACGGCAGAGAGAGCAAACAGGAGCAGAAGTCAAGATGATGAAGCCATACCGTGGAGGGGTAAACTGTGCAGATCAAACCGTCAGGCCTGCCTGTGCGTGGGGTCAGGTCTGAATGCGCTCGCATGTGTTTTTAACATAAGAACATAAGAAATAGGAGCTGGAGTGCACCATTCAGCCCTTCGAGCCTGCTCCGCCATTCAACAAGATCACGGCTGATCTTCTACCTCAACTCCACCTTCCCGCACTATCCCCATATCCCTTAATTCCCATAGTTCCCAAAAATGTATCGACCTCTGTCTTGAATATACTCAACAACTGAGCATCCACAGTTCTCTGGGTAGAGAATTCCAAAAATTCACAACCCTCTGAGTGAAGACATGTCTCCTCATCTCAGTCCTAATTGGCCGACCCCTTATTCTGAAATTGTGACCCCCTGGTTCTGGACTCCCCAGCCAGGGGAAACATCCTCCCTGCATCTACCCTGTCAAGCCCTTTAAGAATTTAATATGTTTCAATTAGAAAGGACACTCTGCCTGATTTTGTACAAATCAGCATCTGAACTGATGCATCATCGGGACACAAGGATCGGAGTACGTCAGGAAAGCAGCTCTGCCATTTTCTCAGCCGTGGCAGTTCTTTCCTATTCATCCGAATTTCCAGCCTTTTCCTGCACGTCACAGAACGCAACTGGCAGAGCCTTGAGAGCAACGTCCCGAATATAAACAGAGAATGCCGAAAACACTCAGCGGATCAGGCAGCATCTGTGGACAGAGAAACAGAGTTAATGTTTCAGGTCGTTGTCCTTTCATCAGAACTGGAAGATGTCGGAGATGAACAGCCTTTAAACAAATACAGAGCTGGAGAAAAAGTGATGGCAGAGGTGGGGATGGGGGTGGGTGCAAGGAACAAAAGAAATAGGGTGGAGGGCAGGAGTGGTTAAATGACAACAGTGATGATGGTGCAAGGCAAAAGGGATAGGAATGAGAGAAGTATAGATGCAAACGATGGGTCCAGAGGAGATATAATAGTTGCAGCAGAAGAGCTCATTTCCTTCACAGTTAAGGAATTATACCATTTTTTTTTTTATTCATTCTGGGGATCTGGACATCACTACCAAGGCCAGCATCTATTGCCAATCCCTGGTTGCCCTTGAGAAGGTGGTGGTGGGCCTCCTTCTTGAACCGCTGCAGTCCGTGTGGTGAAGGTATTCCCACAGTGCTGTTAGACAGGGAGTTTCAGGGATTTGACCCAGCGACGATGAAAGAACAGCGATATATGTCCATGTCCAGATGGTGTGTGACTTGGAGAGGAATGTGGTGGTGATGGTGTTCCCATGCACCTACTGCCCTTGTCTTTCTAGATGGTAGATGGAGCGTTGCAGTGTGGATTATCGAGAAGAGCATTGGCGCGATGACGCAGCTCTGCTTGAACCGGTGCGGACGTGGATTGGGTCTGCGGTGAATCCGTTGGTAAGGATCACGGCTTGCATGTCGTCGTGGAGCAGGTGGAGGATGGCGACGTACTTTTGGGGGCATCCGAAACGGAGGAGGACGCTCCATAGACCCTCGCGGTTGACAGTGTCAAAGGCCTTTGTAAGGTCGGAGAAGGCCATGTACAAGGGCTGGCGTTGTTCCCTGCATTTTTCCTGCCACTGTCGCGCTGCAAAAATCATGTCCGTTGTGCCCTGGAGGGGACGAAATCCGCACTGCGACTCCGGGAGGAGCTCCTCGGCCACAGGGAGAAGACAATTGAGGAGGACTCTGGCGACGACTTTCCCAGTGGTTGATAGCAGGGAGATTCCTCTGTAGTTGCCGCAGTCGGACTTGTCCCCTTTTTTAAAGATGGTCACGATCACTGCATCTCTAAGATCTCCCGGCATGCTCTCCTCCCTCCAGATGAGAGCGATGAGGTCGTGTATTCGCGCCAGTAGTGCCTCTCCGCCATACTTCAGTGCCTCAGCAGGGATTCCATCTGCTCCCGTAGCCTTGTTTTTTTAGCTGTCTTTTGGCCTTTTCTACCCCGTGCGGTGTTGGGGTCTCACTGAGGTGGTGGTGGGTCACATGCTGCGGAATGGAGTCGAGAACACTCGAGTCAAAGGCAGAGTCTCGATTGAGGAGATCTTCGAAGTGCTCCTTCCAGCGGGCCCTGACTGCCTCGGTGTCCTTGATGAGTGTTTCCCCTTTCTTGGCCAGGAGTGGGGTGGGGCCTTGGGAGTTCGGTCTGTATGTGGCCTTGACTGCAGTGAAGAATCCTCACACATCATGGTTGTTGGCCAGCTGCTGTATCTCCTGTGCATCTCTTCTTTAGGTTTTTTGTTGGACCTTAGCCTTTAGCTATCTGTAATGCTGCTATGCTGCTCCCGAGTTGGGTTGCTGTTTAAGGCTCAGAAATGCCCTGCGCTTGTAATCTATTAGTTCTTGAATCTCCTGATCATTCTCATCAAACCAGTCCTGGTGTTTCCTGGTTGAGTGACCGAGCATCTCCTTGCAGACACTGGTTATGGAGGCCTGAGGGCAGACCAAGCGCTGTGGACATTCTGCATCTGCAGCAGGAGCATGGGAACACCACCACCTCCAAGTTCCCCTCCAAGTCGCACACCATCCTGACTTGGAAATAAATCGCCGTTTCTTCATCGTCGCTGGATCAAAATCCTGGAACTACCTCCCTAACAGCACTGTGGGAGCACCTTCACCGCACGGACTGCAGCAGTTCAAGAAGGCGGCTCACCACCACCTTCTCAAGGACAATTAGGGATGGGCAATAAATGCCGGCCTTGCCAGCGACACCCACATCCTGGAGCGAATAAAAAAAATCCCACAAAGAGTAGTAGAAATCTGGACTTCTTTCTCCCAAAGGCTGTGGATGCTGGGGGACAGTTGGAGCTTGTGATTCCCGGGATGGCAGGACTGACATATGAAGAAAGACTGGATCGACTAGGCTTCTATTCACTGGAATTTAGAAGAATGAGAGGGGATCTCATAGAAACATATAAAATTCTGACGGGATTGGACAGGTTAGATGCAGGGAGAATGTTCCCGATGTTGCGGAAGTCCAGAACCAGGGGTCACAGTCTAAGGATAAGGGGTAAGCCATTTAGGACTGAGATGAGGGGAAACTTCTTCACTCAGAGAGTTGTGAGCATGTGGAATTCTCTACCACAGAAAGTTGTTGAGACCAGTTTGTTAGATATATTCAAAAGGGAGTTAGATGTGGCCCTTATGGCTAAAGGGATCAAGGGGTATGGAGAGAAAGCAGGAATGGGGTACTGAAGTTGCATGATCAGCCATGATCATATTGAATGGTGGTGCAGACTCGAAGGACCAAATGGCCTGCTCCTGCACCTATTTTCTATGTTTCTATGAAAGATTGAGATCGATTGATTTTTGTTGGGTAAGGGTATCAAGGGATATGGAGCAAAGGCGGGGTAATGCAGTTCAGATGCAGATCAGCCAAGGTTTAATTGGACAGGCCCGAGGGGCTGAATGGCCTACACCTGTTCCCATGCTCCTGGATTGGTGGTAGTTGTCTGGAGTGGCAGCTATCCTGCAGGAGCCGCTGCTCAGGAATCCGTCCCTCCACGACCGAGGTTTTAGGTGGCAGTCGGATGAGAGGGCTGTGGCTGGCGAGGTGACGAGGGTCAGGGACCTGCTCGATGGCGGAGGAGCGGGCTGGATGGCGCCAGACACGCTGGCGCGGCGCCTAAATTCGGCCAACGTCAGCCGCGCGGCCGATGCCATTGCGTCGCTAAAAACAGCTCTGGGCCCTGACTCCATTAGATGCGTCGAGGAGGCTCAAGCACGTGGGGAGATCCCGTCCGAACTGACCCCTGTCCGGACGGAATTCCTCATAGGCGCCAAACCCTGGAACTTCCCTTGGGAGCCGGCGCCTCACAACTTGAGCTGCCTCGAGGAAATCCCCTCCGTGCCTTTCAGTTCCGCGCGGAGGGGTTTCATGTACGGGCTGCTCCTGCACACTCTCAACTTTGCCATCCTCGTCTGCTGTCCGGACACGCCATGGTGTACCATCTTGCCGTCCGGAGGAGGCGGGGGTCCCCAATGGAGTGCACTCTACGCGGGAGTCCTCCCACTATTTATCGGGGACTTGGCCTGGAGGGTGGTGCACGGAGCAGTCCCGTGCAATAAATTTTTAAGCCGGTTCACGTGCTCCCAGGCCGCCTGCAATTTCTGCGTTCTGTGTTCAATGTTTTTATTGAATGTACGAGGTTGCAGCCCGTTTCATTATTTAAGGGGGCTGCTCCTCAATTTCTGGCTGCACTTCAGTCCCACACTCCTGATCTTTGGGCATCCTGTGCGGAGGGGAGCGGGTAGGTCCGAGGGCCTCCTCGTAGGACTGCTCCTGGGCACGGCCAAGGGTGCCATCAGCTGGTCCAGGCAGCGGGCGGTCGAGGGGGTCGTTCAGCCTGATTGCCTGCCTCTCTTCCGCGCCTACATCTGGGCCAGGATGTCCTTGGAGATGGAGCACGCGGTGTCCACCGGTACGCTCACGGGCTTCCGCGAGAGGTGGGCGCCAGAGGGACTGGGGTGCATCATCACCCCCGGCAACCAAATTTTAATTTGATTTTATATGTTTTAAAGTTTAATTTGTTTTAATTGCCGGGTTTTAGTGTCCCCCTCCCCTTTTATAGGGGGCACTTGTATATATATATCTTGTTTTACTGCCCAAAAAACCCCACAAAAATCACAAAAAAAAACAAAAAAAAAAGAGCATGTGAAAAGTGTTGAGTGTCGCCCAGATCGGGGGACACTTGACTTAAATGTTTAATTTTGTCTCCTTAAAAGAGTTGTGGTGGTAGTTGTTCCAAAAACAATAAAAAAGGGCAGTTGAAAAGTGTTTGGGGGACACTCGATTTAATGTTTATTTTGTTTCCAACCAGAAAGAGTGGTGGTAGTTGTTCCTTTATTTTTGTAAGGTGATTTGGGCATTTGACAAGACTTAACAACTGCTTTCAGATCACTTAATCAGCAATCGCTTGAATGATACTTGCACTTTACATGCTCTTGCACTGACAGTGATCATTATGCCAGGTCACCTTATTTCGGATTTGAATTGACTGCGAAAGTATTAGGTTGTATAATTAAAAATCAAAACCCTGAAATTAAAATTAAATGCGCCAGAGAGCTGGTTATGAGTTTTTTTTAAACCCTACCACTTGTAAACTTTCCTGCCAAATGCACACTCCTTTAAAATAAATTGACCTCCGCTGACAGAAACTGATTAGGGTTGACGAGTTAATATGGTGACCCAGCTAACTTCAGGCTGTCTCTGACCTCCCATTTACTTCCCGACCTGTTCAAATCTCAGTATGGTTACATGGGCAGCTGCCAATACAATCCCACCGACATTTCACCTGATTTTAGATTTCAGGCTGAAAAAGCGAGGTAAAGATGACGCAGCAATTTAATACCAGTTATGAACAAGTGTTCTTGTACCTTAGAACATGACTGACGTCTGAAAGTAGGTCACTGGGTCATGTGCATCAGGCTCTGACTGCAAGCCAGTGTATTCCTTTTCTAAGTCTGCTCGGTGTGACCTGCCAAGCCAAAATTACAGGCTGTTAATGTTGGCAACCCTTTTCTAACTCTTTGTGAAGAATTGGTCTAATGTAGGTCTCGTTTCTATGAACCTCGTTTCCCAATTTAACCACTGTGCGAATCGTGTATCAGGCGACACATTACGATAGCAGTTTTTGCGCATTAATGTGCCATTAATGTGCCAGAGTCTTGAGCGCAAATATCGGGGTTGACACTCCAGTGCAGTGCTGCACTATCGGAGGTGCCGTCTTTCGGATGAGACGTTAAACCGAGACCACGTCTGCTCTCTCAGGTGGATGTAAAAGATCCCGCGGCACTATTTCGAAGAAGAGCAGGAGAGTTATCCCCGGTGTCCCGGCCAATATTTATCCCTCAATCAACATCACTTTAAAAAAAACAGATTATCTGGTCATTATTAGACATTGCTGTTTGTGGGAGCTTGCTGCGCGCAAATTGACTGCCATGTTTCCTACATTACAACAGTGACTGCACTACAAAAAAAAAGTACTTCATTGACTGTAAAAGGCTTTGGGACATCCGGTGGTCGTGAAGGCGCTATATAAATGCAAGTCTTTCTTTTAAGTTGGCTAAAGTGACACACCAATATTTAAGATACATACTTTGAGGTGTAAATTTATACTGGTACAGCTCACACTTTGACGGCTTGAAAGTGAGTGCCAAATAATAACAACTTCTATCTTCTTTATTTAAATCTTGAAATAGTACAAGCAGATCTCCCATGGTGGTGCTGGTGATGATTTACAGGGTCCCCTATTTTATTAGGACAGGAGAATGATACCACGCAATGTATTATTCTGGTGTCACTCTGTTCTGTGAGGTCATTAAGGTCTAATGGATGTAAATAGGCACACCCTGAGGTCAAGGTTGAGGGTATTTCCTGTTGTTGGGGAAGTTTCTCTGTAGATTGGCAAATGCATTTAAATCTGAGGTTTCTCCCACTGCGATTGGAAAAAAACAACAGGAAGGGGCTGCTTGCTATCCCATTTTTTATACTTCCCACTAAGCACAACTGAGAAGTTTGTGTGTGCGACAGAATGTGACAACAACAACTTGGATTTATACTGCACCTTTAACATAGTAAAACATCCCCAGATGCTTCACGGGAGTATTATCAAACAAAATTTGACATCGAGCCACATATGGAGATTTTAGGGCAGGTGGCCAAAAGCTTGGTTGAAGAGGGAGGTTTTAAGGAGTGCCTTAAAGGAGGAAAGAGAGGTAGAGAGGCAGAGAGGTTTAGACAGGGAGTTTCAGAGCTTGGATCCTTGGCAGCTGCAGGCACGGCCACCGATGGTGGAGCGATTAAAATCACGCTTGTGCAAGAGACCACAATTGGAGGAGAGCAGATATCTCGGAGGGTTGCAGGGCGGGAGGAGGTTACAGAGATAGGGAAGGGTGACTGAATGTGATGAACATATAGGGCCCGATAATGCCGGCGCTAAGAGGGCGGGTCGGGAGGCGGGTCTGCTTTCAAAATCGAAAAGATTGACAGCGGCTCCATGTCCCCTAGAGGATGAGACAGGGGAATTAAGAATGGGGAGCAGAGAAATGCAGAGACGTTGAATAAATATTTGGTATCGGTCTTCACGGTAGAAGACACTAAAAACATTCCAATAGTGGATAATCAAGGGACTATAGGGAGGGAGGATCTTAATACAATCACTATCACTAAAGAAGTAGTACTCGGCAAAATAATGGGACTAAAGGCAGACAAGTCCCCTGGACCTGATGGCTCACATCCTAGGGTCTTGCGAGAGGTGGCTGTAGAAATAATGGATGCATTGGTTGTAATCTACCAAAATTACCTAGATTCTGGGTTGTTCCCAGCGGATTGGAAAATCGCAAATGTAATGCACCCAATTGAAAAAGGAGGCAGACAAAAAGCAGGAAACTATAGACCAGTTAGCCTAACATCTGTCATTGGGAAAATGCTGCAGTCCATTATTAAGGAAGCAGTAGCAGGACATTTGGAAAAGCAGAATTCAATCAAGCAGAGTCAGCATGGATTTATGAAAGGGAAATCATGTTTGACAAATTTGCTGGAGTTCTTTGAGGATGAACCGAGGAGGGTGGATAAGGGGGAACCAGTGGATGTGGTGTATTTGGATTTCCAGAAGGCATTCGATAAGGTGCCACATAAAAGGTTACTGCACAAGATAAAAGTTCATGGGGTTGGGGGTAATATATTAGCATGGATAGAGGATTGGCTAACTAACAGAAAACAGTGGGTCAGGATAAATGAGTCTGGTTGGCAACCAGTAACTAGTGGGGTGCCGCAGGGATCGGTGCTGGGTCCTCAAGTATTTACAATCTATATTAATGACTTGGATGAAGGGACCAAGTTTGCTGATGATACAAAGATGGGTGGGAAAGCAAATTGTAACGAGGACACACAAAATCTGCGAAAGGATACAGACAGGCCAAGTGAGTGGGCAAAAATTTGGCAGATGGAGTATAATGTGGAAAAATGTGAGGTTATCCACTTCGGCAGAAAAAATAGAAAAGCAAATTATAATTTAAATGGAGAAAAATTGCAAAGTGCTGCAATACAGAGGGATCTGGGAGTCCTTGTGCATGAAACACACAAAGTTAGTATGATGCAGGTACAGCAAGTAATCAGGAAGCAAATGGAATGTTGGCCTTTATTGCAAGGGGGATAGAGTATAAAAGCAGAGAAGTCCTGGTACAACTGTATAGGGTACTGGTGAGGCCACACCTGGAGTACTGCATACAGTTTTGGTCTCCGTATTTAAGGAAGGATATATTTGCATTGGAGGCTGTTCAGAGAAGGTTCACTAGGTTGATTCCGGAGATGAGGGGGTTTACTTATGAAGATAGATTGAGTAGGTTGGGCCTATACTCATTGTAGTTCAGAAGAATGAGAAGTAATCTTATTGAAACATATAAGATAATGAGGGGGCTTGACAAGATGGATGCAGAGAGGATATTTCCACTCATAAGGGAAACTAAAACTAGGGGACATAGTCTCAGAATAAAGGGCCACCCATTTAAAACTGAGATGAAGAGGAATTTCTTCTTCAGAGGGTAATGGGTCTATGGAATTCTCTGCCCCAGAGAGCTGTGGAGGCTGCGTCATTGAATATATTTAAGGCGGATGTAGACAGATTTTTGAGCGATAGAGAATAAAGAGTTATGGGGAGCTGAGTCCATGATCAGATCAGCCATGATCTTATTGAATGGTGGAGCAGGCTCGAGGGGCCAGATAGCCAACTCCTGTTCCTATTTCTTATCTTCTTATGTTCTTATGTCAGTTTCCGAAGTGCCGGATCTGTCTGCGCTTTACAAATCCGACACTAAGCGGCGGGTGAGCCAATTGAAATAGTTAAGAGGTTGTTAAAAGATATTTAAACAGCGTTATACCTACTTACCCTCTTTCTAGCTTTTTGACAACTTTCACAGTGCTCGGGGATCACATCAGGTAAGTAGATCACACAAGAGATTAATGTGCAAAGTTAAAGCACATGGGATTGGGGGTAGTGTGCTGACATGGATTGAGAACTGGTTGTCAGACAGGAAGTAAAGAGTAGGAGTAAATGGGGACTTTTCAGAATGGCAGGCAGTGACTAGTGGGGTACCGCAAGGTTCTGTGCTGGGGCCCCAGCTGTTTACACTGTACATTAATGATTTAGACGAGGGGATTAAATGTAGTATCTCCAAATTTGCGGATGACACTAAGTTGGGTGGCAGTGTGAGCTGCAAGGAGGATTCTATGAGGCTGCAGAGCGACTTGGATAGGTTAGGTGAGTGGGCAAATGCATGGCAGATGAAGTATAATGTGGATAAATGTGAGGTTATCCACTTTGGTGGTAAAAACAGAGAGACAGACTATTATCTGAATGGTGACAGATTAGGAAAAGGAGAGGTGCAACGAGACCTGGGTGTCATGGTACATCAGTCATTGAAGGTTGGCATGCAGGTACAGCAGGCGGTTAAGAAAGCAAATGGCATGTTGGCCTTCATAGCGAGGGGATTTGAGTACAAGGGCAGGGAGGTGTTGCTACAATTGTACAGGGCCTTGGTGAGGCCACACCTGGAGTATTGTGTACAGTTTTGGTCTCCTAACCTGAGGAAGGACATTCTTGCTATTGAGGGAGTGCAGCGAAGGTTCACCAGACTGATTCCCGGGATGGCGGGACTGATCTATCAAGAAAGACTGGATCAACTGGGCTTGTATTCACTGGAGTTCAGAAGAATGAGAGGGGACCTCATAGAAACGTTTAAAATTCTGACGGGGTTAGACAGGTTAGATGCAGGAAGAATGTTCCCAATGTTGGGGAAGTCCAGAACCAGGGGACACAGTCTAAGGATAAGGGGGAAGCCATTTAGGACTGAGATGAGGAGGAATTTCTTCACCCAGAGAGTGGTGAACCTGTGGAATTCTCTACCACAGAAAGTGGTTGAGGCCAATTCACTAAATATATTCAAAAAGGAGTTAGATGAAGTCCTTACTACTAGGGGAATCAAGGGGTATGGTGAGAAAGCAGGAATGGGGTACTGAAGTTGCATGTTCAGCCATGAACTCATTGAATGGAGGTGCAGGCTAGAAGGGCCGAATGGCCTACTCCTGCACCTATTTTCTATGTTTCTATGTTTCTATGTTTCTATGTTTCAATGACTCTCCATTACTCTGAATAGGTGACAGCTGCAAAAGTGGTATAAAAACTATCATTTCACAACTGTTCACTTTCCAGTGTTAGACGCTGGAGCCTTCAAGATTTGGAATACATTTGTGAGCTTTATGCAGTTTGGAAGTGAATGGACTATACCCTCTATCCACTGTCACCTCCTTGGAACAACCTATCTCACCACTGTCATTTCAACTTCAGCTGCCAGATATTCCACCAGCATCGGAGACTTGAAAAAATCTCACCTTGGTCCTCAAAATCCCACCACAATTAAACCCAACACTAACATCATCAGCTATACCAGCATCACCAACAACACTGACCTTCTCTGCAATCACCTGATGCTGCACAGCACAGAGGGCATCAGCACATGACCACATTGCTGCCTGGGAGGCCGGGATGGCCTCAACATGACCAGATTTACTTCACTTGACGATGTACATTCTGGCTGCCACATGATGCGCCAGGTTGGCACCATCCCACACCAGCTCCATAAAGCATCCCTACAATGTCCAAGCCATTCCTTTCACACTCACCACCATTGTGAGGCAAACCATTATGTCTCACCATTCACTATACGTCACTAAGCCACTACCAAAAGTGCACACAAATCTGTCCAAGAAGGCCAAGTATTGAAAATAAAGATTTCAGTGTTTGACAGCACATTAGTAGAAACTTGACATGAACATTGGCTGAATGACCAAGTGCCTACCTTGTGTGTTGTTAGACAAGAATGAAGGTGAGTGTAAGGGGTGGCGAGTGAGATTGAGAAGTGATAATGTAGATAGAGAAGGATGGATGGGTGGAGGTGCAAGGTAAGTTGGTGTGAGTAAGGATGTGCAGGAGTAGGGTAGGGAAGACAGAGTGATGGGGATGTGATGAGTGGTACAGCAGGATGAAGTTGAGTGTGGCTTTGCAGTAATGTTTCGTGATCCACTGAGATCATTGAAAGGTTTACTCCACTGCATCCAGGTCCTCCTGACCACATCCCTGCTTGTGCCCTCCTGTGCAACGTGAACCAGGCTGCATTGGTCTCCTGGGGAGGTCTCTTCTGCCCATTGGAAGGGAAGAGAACCTCCCTGCATGCTGTGATTCCAAAAGCAAATGGAAGGAATCATGAAAGAGCCTGGGTGCAGCCCTACACCTCTATGCAATGATTGTCAGTGTTTGCAGCAACTCACTGCTGTAGAACACTGACAGCACAACTGTCAAAATAAAGTTGGACAGGGTCTCTTTAAGGAAACACACTTCCTTTTAATTGGCCAGGAACCTCGCATGGTGGGCTTTACAAGCCCCATTAACGGCAGATTCTTCACACAGAGCGGGGTGGTGCCGGTGGGGGTCGCAGTCCGCCACTTACCTCAGCCGCACCGAACCCACCTCGGTCGGCAAAATCCAGGCCATAGAATCATAAATGCAGAAGGAGACCATTCAGTGCATACCTGTGCTGTTTCTTTAAATGAGCTATCCAATTATTCCCACTCCCTTGCTCTTTCCCCGTAGACCTGAAAATGTCTCCATTTCAAGTACATCCTCAAACATTTACATGTCCCATTAACCTTCCAGTGAATACTTCCTGGTCAGTTAGAGGTAAAACTGTTGCAAGGTTCAATGCTGACTTGTAGCAGGAGGGGAGGGGTGCTCATAGGCCTCTGAGTGAATTTGGAAATAATTTGTGAGGGATGTGGATAGGGACAGTGAAGTAAATGTTCTCTTTATATTGGTGCAGATCAGCCATGATCGAATTGAATGGCAAAGCAGGCTTAATGGGCTGAACTGCCTCCTCCTGTTCCTAATGTTCCTATAATTCCTGGGAACTTCGAGCCAATTATGCATTCTTGTGTGATGACCAAGTGCTACACACAAGATTGTACCTCATTGAGGTCACTCAACAGGTAGTGATTGAGAGGGAGAGATCTATATGGGCTTTACCTGTGTTTCATTAGAGGCTAATTGATCGTCCTGTGAGAAGTGTGTACAGTTATGGTCTCCTTACCTAAGGAAGAATATACTTGCCATCGAGGGAGTGCAACAAAGGTTCCTGGGATGGAGGGATTGTCCTATGAGCTGAGATTGAGTAGACTAGACCAAAATTCTCTCGAGTTTAGAAGAAAGAGAGGTGATCGAATTGAAACATACAAAATTCTTACAGTGCTTAACAGGGTAGATGCAGGGAGGATGTTTCCCCTGGCTGGGGAGTCTAGAACCAGGGGTTTCAGTCTCAGAATAAGGGATCGGCCATTTAGGACTGAGATGAGGAGAAATTTACTCACTCAGAAGGTTGTGAATCTTTGGAATTCTCTACCCCAGAGGGCTGTAGAGGCTCAGTCGTTGAGCATATTCAAGACAGAGATTGATAGATTTGGATATTGAGGGAATCAAGGGATATGGGGATTGTGAGGGAAAGTGGAGTTGAGATAGAAGGTTAGCCATGATCTTATTGAATGGCAGAGCAGGCTCGAGGGGCCGAATGGCCTACTCCTGCTCCTAATTATTATGTTCTTATGAGAAGATTCTTTAGTTTGGCAGTTGCTTGGCTCCTCTTCCTAAGGTGAGGCAAAGTTATGTCAAGGTTTTGAAAAACTCGGATGTGACTGACTATTTTACATACTTGGAGGTTATTCAATTGTGATTCGTTAATATTTTATACAATGCGCGTGGTATCTGAAATGTGATGGGTGCATTCAAAACCTTTTTATATCATGGAAGAAACATATTTTAATGGATCTCCTATGGAAATGCTCAATTACATGAATTGTGCTTTCCTCACCCCAGAAGGTAGTTAAATAAGGACATTTAAAAAACATTCATTCACAGGATCAGGAATAACGTTATGGATAATAATCAAGCTTGGCTCAGCAAACCTGTCCTTTTGAGTAGGTGAGTTGTCAGCTGTGGCTCTGTCGGTAGCACTCTCTCACCTCTGAGTCAGAAGGTTATGGGATCGAGACTCACTTAGAGACTTGAGTACATAATACAGGCTGTCACTCCCAGTGTAGTGCGGAGGGAGTACTGCACTATCGGAGGTGTTGTCTTTCAGATGAGGCATTAAATCCAGGTCCCGTCTGCCTTAGATGGACATAAAAATTCCCTCTGCATTATTGGAAGAAGAGCAGTGTTCAGGCCAATATTTATTCCTCAACCAACATCACTAAAACAGGTATCAATTATCCCATTACTGTGTGGGAGACCTTGCTGTGGGCAAATTGATTGGGGCATTTCCTACATTACAACAGTTCAAAATGTACTTCATTGGCTGTAAAGTGCTTTGCGACATCCTGAGGTTATGAAAGGCGCTATATAAATGCAAGCACTTTGCTTCTTTCTTTAAATGATGGCTAGATATCAGAGAGCCAGGAAACTACCTCAGATAGGAATCAACATCTTCAGGAGAAGAGTAAAGAAAATTAACGAGGGAAAGAAATTAAAAACATAATTACAGAATAACAAATAAAAACGAGAGAACGATAGGAAAATAAACTGCAGTGGCAATATATGATCAAAGGCATATCTTCAACAATAATTAACCATTATGTGGTTTAAAGATACATTGTGTTCTGAAATTTCTTCCTTGCAAGCCACACATTCTTTGATGTAAGCATTGCACCCAATGGTAATTCAATTTTCGTTAGGTTTAGTTTCAGACATTTAGCTGAAAATATTCATGAAATCAAAACCAAAGGACTGATGGTAATTCTAAAGTCGCTGCCTCTCCAGACAGCCAGCTGAATCATAATGTTGTAAAATATAAATACACACCTTTACAATCCCCAGGGACTGACATTCCACCCCCCCCCTCCATGCTGCACCCCTCTCACCCACGGCCTCTGCCCGCCCCCCCCCCCCCCACCACCATCAACCCCAAGAAAAGATTTGGGTTTTGCCATTTGTTTATCAAAAAAGTTCCCTTATATTGGCAAAGAAAACTGATGCAAACTAGGCTACCATGGGTAATGAACATGCCGCAGCAGATTCTCAGAAACCAGATCAACTCCCTTACACCGTGTCATTCTCCATTCCCAACAGACACTCATTACTCTGATGCCAGCTCCACTCAGGGCTGTCCGATTCCTTGAAGGGGATTAAAACAGGCATTCGGCCCCTCATCAGGGTATGCAAGGGGCTTCCACTTTTGTCTATCTTTGGAACAGTGGAGGCTGAGGGGAGACCTAAGTGAGGCCCCGACCTGTGAGGGAACATCATCGGCAGGTCGGGGCCATAAAAGGAGCGGCGAGTGGCGGCCATGGGCAGCGTGGAGGCATGTCACTGCAAGGTACAGAGCGAGCTGGTGCAGGAGGGCAACGGCTGTGAAGAGTAATGTCATCAAGATCCAGGTCAGTGATTGGAGCGTGGGTAGATACAGCAGGAGTGGGGAGAGACTGTAGAGGGACGTGATCGGAGCCCAGGGGAGGTGCGAGTTCGGGGCCAAGGGCCCAGGGGCAGCACGGACTAGCCCACACTGTGATATGTGTGCGCACTAGATCCGTGCAGCAGAGCTGGTCTCCAGTTGTCTTGGGTAATCCTTGCCACTGGACAAAGACATAACTCTGTCAAGCCCGTGTGGTGGCTGGTGTGCAACGTCCACCCCACGTTAAAAAAATTAAAGCACAGGCATCTTCCACCCTTCAAGGTGTAGTTCGTGTTCTTCATTGAAACGCCCATGAACGCGTCCTTTTTGGCGTGGAAGCAAGTCATCCTCGTTTCGAGGGACCGCCTATGATGATGATGCATAAAATTATGAGGGACCTAGATAGACTGGATAGGAAGGACCTATTTCCCTTAGCAGAGGGATTTGAGGAGAAATGTTTTCATCCAGAGGGTGGTGGGGGTCTGGAACTCACTGTCTGAAAGGGTGATAGAGGCAGAAAGCCTCACCACATTTAAAAAGTACTTGGATGTGCACTTAAAGTGCCGTAACCCACAGGGCTACGGACCGAGAGCTGGAAAGGGGGATTAGGCTGGATAGCTCTCGGTCGGCCGGGGCGGACACGATGGGCCGACTGGTCTTCTGTGCCGCCAATTTCTATGATTTCTATAAAACCGGTTTTAGGCGGCTGCCCAAGATGCCTGAAAATTGCCTGAGGCCAATATGGTGTTGAGATATCCTTGGGGCACAGGGCACAGCGCTGGCTGAAAAATTTGGTCACTTAAGCCCCTGTTTTTCTGCCGACATCCAAGTGAAAGGATTCACACAAACTATGTTATGAAGAATTGGATCAGATTAAAACCTGTCACACCACAGCGGGAGCTCCTCTCTTGGTTAATCAGAGTGCAGCACTGGCCTGGAAGTGAATTACATGGAGAAATGTTAATTAAAAAGGATTTTCATCCAGTTTCATCCCTCGGGGAAATCTTGTATAATACTCTCCATGTATATATCCTGGCACTTCAGGAGATTATGTGTAAAACCTGTGCTGCTCTCTACAAATTCTTAGAATCTTTATTTTTCCCCCCCTTTTGATGTACTCACCTCCTTCATTGTACGCACCTTAAAAGTGCCCTGTGGTCTTTTCTCCCAGTGGTAAATAATGAACACTGCAGCTGTTTAATGCTCTTTCCTCGTCCTGCCAATGTGTAGAGCAATTACTTTTATTTGTATTTCAAATTTTTAATCTGGCACACAAGAACCCTCCTCCTTCTAGCTCAGCTGGAGCGATGAACGCTATAGTGAAGGTATGTCTGACCCGTTCGGAACAAAATTAAATGACAGATATTAGTTAGCTGTGTTTCCGAGCTTAGAAATTGCACTCAAGAAAGAAAGGACCAGGGTTTAAGCTTTGAAGGCCCTCCAAATTCCATTGTGTTGGAGGAAAGAATACTACCTCTGGTGAGCAAGTCTTATCGATCTGATTTTTTTGTGTCAGCAACAGCCGACTGAGTGAGGAAACTGTGAGTTTGTACATTTGTTCTTGGGATGTGGGCACCACTGGCAAGACCGGCATTCGTTGCCCATCTCTAGTTGCCCTGAGAAGATGGTGGTGGTCAGCTGACCAGCTTGCGAGGCCATTTCAGAGGGCAGTTAAAGTCCAACCGTGTTATTGTGGTACTGGAGTGACATATCGATTTCATTCCCTAAAGAACAATAATGAAACAGTCGGAATTTTTATGATAATCTGACAGCTTCATGGTCACTTTTACCGAATCAGATTTTTTTTTTACATTTCAAGTTTGTTTTTTTAAACTGAATTCAAATTCTCACGCTGCCGCGGTGGGATTTGAACTTGCATTCTCCAGATCATTAGTCCAGGTCTCTGGATTACTAGTCCAGTAACATAACCACTACACTACTGTACATTATGGTTTAATTACCCATTGCCCCATTTTAAGAATTATTAGTTAAATAGGTGATAAATAACGATACTTCAGTGCAGTACTGAGGGAGTGCTGCATTGTCAGCGAGTACTGTCTTTCGGATGAACATTAAACTGAGGTTTCATTTACCTGTCCAGTTGGATGTAAAAGGTCCATTAGTATTTTCCTAAAGAAGTTCTCCCACTGTTCTGGCTGATATTCATCCATCAACCAACACCACCAACACAGATGGACTGACCATTCATCCCATTGCTGATTGTGGGACCTTGTTACACCTCCATTTTTAAATTCTCATCCTTGCTTTTAAATGCCTCCATGGCCTCGTCCCTTCCATTCTCTATGATCTCCTCCTACCTTACAACTCTCTGAGATCTCTGCACACCTCCAATTGTGGCCTTTTGCGCATCCCCAATCTTTATTACCCCAACATTGATGGCATAGAGAGCAGGCCATCCTAGACTGGGTCTTGTGTAACGAGAGAGGATTAATTAGCAATTTGGTCGTGCGGGGAAGAGTGACCATAATATGGTAGAATTCGTCATTAAGATGGAGAGTGACACAGTTAATTCAGAGACTGGGGTCCTGAACTTAAAGAAGGGAAACTTCGACGGTATGAGACGTGAATTGGCTAGGATAGACTGGAGAATGATACTTAAAGGGTTGATGATGGATAGGCAATGGCAGACATTTCAATATCACATGGATGAACTACAACAATTGTACATCCCTGTGTGGCGTAAGAATAAAAAAGGGAAGGTGGCTCAACCGTGGCTAACAAGGGAAATTAAGGAAAGTGTTAAATCCAAGGAAGAGGCATATAAATTGGCCAGAAAAAGCAACAAACCTGAGGACTGGGAGAAATTTAGAACTCAGCAGAGGAGGACTAAGGTTTTAATTAGGAGGGGGGAAATAGAATACGAGAGTAAGTTTGCAGGGAACATAAAAACTGATTGCAAAAGCTTCTATAGATATGTGAAGAGAAAGAGATTAGTGAAGACTAATGTAGGTCCCTTGCAGTCAGAATCAGGGGAATTCATAATGGGAAACAAGGAAATGGCAGACCAATTGAACAAATACTTTGGTTCTGTCTTCACTAAGGAAGACACACAACCTCCTGAAAATACTAGGGGAGCGAGGATCTAGCGAGAAGGGGGAACTGAGGGAAATCCTTATTAGTCAGGAAATTGTGTTAGGGAAATTGAAGAGACTGAAGGCCGATAAATCCTCATGGCCTGATAGTCTGCATCCCAGAGTACTTAAGGAAGTGGCCCTGGAAATAGTGGATGCATTGGTAGTCATTTTCCAACATTCTATAGACTCTTATTCAGTTCCTATGGATTGGAGCGTAGCTAATGCAACCCCACTTTTTAAAAAAGGAGGGAGAGAGAAAACAGGGAACTATAAACCGGTTAGCCTGACATCGGTAGTGGGGAAAATGTTGGAATCAATTATTAAAGATGTAATAGCAGCGCATTTGGAAAGCAGTGACACGATCGGTCCAAGTCAGCATGGATTTATGAAAGGGAAATCATGCTTGACAAATCTTCTAGAATTTTTTGAGTATGTAACTAGTAGAGTGGACAAGGGAGAACCAGTGGATATGGTGTATTTGGACTTTCAAAAAGCTTTTGACAAGATCCCACACAAGAGATTAGTGTGCAAAATTAAACATGGTATTGGGGGTAATGTATTGATGTGGATAGAGAACTGGTTGGCAGATAGGAAGCAAAGAGTGGAAATAAACGGGTTCTTTTCAGAATGGCAGGCAGTGACTAATGGGGTGCCGCAGGGTTCAGTGCTGGGACCCCAGCTATTTACAATATGCATTAATGATTTAGACGAAGGAATTGAATGTAATACCTCAAGTTTGCAGATGACACTAAGCTGGGTGGCAGTGCGAGCTGCGAGGAGGATGCTAGGAGGCTGCAGGGGGACTTGGACAGGATAGGTGAATGGGCAAATGCATGGCAGATGCAGTATAATGTGAATAAATGTGAGGTTATCCACTTTGGTGGCAAAAACCGAAAGGCAGAATATCATCTGAATGGCGACAGATTAGGAGAAGGGGAGGAGCAGCGAGACCTGGGTGTCATGGTACATCAGTCATTGAAAGTTGGCATGCAGGTACAGCAGGGGGAAAGAGGACAAATGGAATGTTGGCCTTCATAGCTAGGGGATTTGAGTATAGGAACAGGGAGGTCTTACTGCAGTTGTACAGGGCCTTGGTGAGACCACACCTTGAGTATTATGTGCAGTTTTGGTCTCCTAATCTGAGGAAGGACATTCTTGCTATTGAGGGAGTGCAGCGAAGATTCACAAGACTGATTCCCAGGATGGCAGGACTGACATTTGAAGAAAGATTGGATCAACTCCAGGGGATCTCATAGAAACATATAAAATCCTGACGGGATTGGAAGGTTAGGTGCAGCAAGTATGTTCCCGATGTTGGGGAAGTCCAGAACCAGGTGTCACAGTGTAAGGATAAGGGGTAAGCCATTTAGGACCGAGATGAGGAGAAACTTTTTCACTCAGAGAATTGTGGACCTGTGGAATTCTCTACCACTGCAAGTTGTTGAGGCCAGTTCGTTAGATATGTTCAAAAGAGAGTTAGATGTGGCCCTTACGACTAAAGGGATCAAGGGGTATGGAGAGAAAGCAGGAATGGGGTACTGAAGTTGCATGATCAGCAGATTCGAAGGGCCGAATGGCCTACTCTATGTTTCTATGTCTTCAGCCGCCTAGGCCCTAAGCTCTGGAACTCCCTCCCTAAACCTCTCTGCCTCTCTCCCTCTCTTTCCTCCTATAAGTCACTCCTTACAACCTACCTCTCGGACCAAGCTTGTGGTCATCCATCCTAATATTTACTTACGTGGCTCGGTGTAAAATTTTGTTTGGTAACGCCCCTGTGAAGCACCTTATGTGCAAATTGGCTGCCACCTTTTGCTTAAAAAAACAATGACTACACTTCAAAAAATGTTCGCTGTCTTTGAAACACTTTGAGACACTCTGAGGATGTGAAAGACATCATTAAAAATCCAAGTCTTTCTCTTTAGCACCATTACAAATGGAAGTTTGGAGTTGTTTCGTATTTCTGTAACACTGATCATTTGAGAAGGGACTTCATAAATTTCTGCACTCTATAAAATATTATTTGTGGCATTTAGGTCATGTGGTGCGATGCAAGGAGAGAGCACAGAGGTTCATCCATATACCGGGGAACAAAAGAAAGTTTTTTTTTAATGAATAATAATGTGTTTCTGCACCTACTTATTTAAAAAGGGTGGCATACAAACCATTAAAACTCGAACTGTTACTGAGTTGAGGGTTTTTGCATTAAGAGAAATTTTCATTTGCGGATTTTCTTCCATCTGCAGATGGGAGTGTTCCATTTAAGTTCTTAGAATCATAGAACAGTACAGCACAGAAAGAGGCCATTCGGCCCATCGAGTCTGTGCTGGCTCTTTTGAAGAGCAATCCAGTCAGTCCCATTCTCCCGCTCTTTCCCTATATCCCTGCAATTGTTTCTCCAAGTATTTATCCAATTCCCTTTGGCAGGCTACTTTGAAACTATATCCACCACCCGATCAGGCAGTGCATTCCAAATCCTAACCACTCGTTGCGTAAAAACGTTTTTCCTCTGGTTCTTTTGCCAATCACCTTAAATCTGTGCCCTCTGGTTATCGATCCTTCAGCCATTTTCTCTTTATTTACTCTATCTAAGCCCTTTGTGATTTTAACCACCTCTATCAAATCTCCTGTGAGGCTTCTCTGCTCTAAGGAGAACAAGTTATCCAGATTTTGATTTCTCCACCACGACACAGCATAGTGTCGTGTCCTGGCCAATATTTATCTCTCAACCAACATAACAAAGACAGATTATCTGGTCATTATCACATTGCTGTTTGTGGGAGTTGCTGTGCTCAAATTGGCTGCCGCGTTTCCCACATTACAACAGTGACTACACTGCTGTAAAGTGCTTTGAGACGACCGGTAGTCATGAAAGGCGCTATACAAATCCAAGTCTTTCTTTCTATCTTTTCTTTTTCATAGGCAATAGCAGTTTTGGAACGTTTTAGTACCAACAGCTCAATTATAAGTTCATTTACATGCAACTGCCACAGTGGAAAAGAATCTAAAATAATTTATCCTGTCACAGGTACGCAGCACCTAGCAGCGAGATAGCGGAATTTGCATACCGCCTGTCACACTTTGAAAAGAGCTGCACAACACCAAAAAAACCAAAGCATTTTAAAGGTACGCTGTCTTTCAATGTAATATTATTTGATAGCTAACTAATGCTGTCTTACTGCACATTACCACTTAAGGTCATGTTTTATGTAGAAGAATTTTGGTTAAAGATATCATTGCAAAAAATAACCAGTTGTTATGAAAATGCTGTGACACTACAGAAAGGGTAGGTGCTTTTTATTACAAAGATTCCAATCTGTTTTGATAGGATACAACAAAATCCTAACAGCACTTAAAATTTGACTTGATAGATTATGTAAGATTTGTTCTAGAAACCTATATCACAATATCCTGCAGTGCTTTTAGCTGTGGGACACTAATGAGATTGGGCATTGCAGTGGGAATGAATAGAATATGGGCCCAAAACTTAAGTGCATCCAGAAGTGGGTAGATTAGAAGAACAAAGCCATAAGTCAGCTTTGCTAGGTTTGAACATGGATAAACTCAGATGTTTTTTTTCTCTGTAAAAGGCAAAATGGAAACTTGGAGCGCAGCCATGTTCAATTTGCGACTGAGCTCGCGAAGGAATTTGGCTCCAATTCAGCGGGAGATTGTTTGTTCATCTTAGATGGTAGCAGGTTAACCACACAAATAGGCCTGACAACCTGGGTTATACTGGAAGTGGCCATAAGTCGGACAGCTCTCGTGCTGTGGTGACACATTCTGCTTGTAGTCATATTTCTTGTTCGTGAAACCATTTTATAATGTGATCAGCATTTTCAGCTACAAGCCGTGGGGAAAGGTACTCCCCATTGCAAGATAAGCGTTTACTTCCACATGTGCCGGCATTTAGAATCAGGATTTAAATATGACAGTAGTGAGGGTAGAAACGGGGATGCATTGCGTCCATTTGTCGAGCGTCCAATGGGCCAATTCAGCAGTGGGACAGTCTGCACCCAATCTGCACAGACATTGGTCCCACAACCTAATTCGAGGGGCCCATGTTTTAGGTGTTCTGGGTGGATTACGCCCCTTGAATACATAAATACAGGGCCTAAAGCCTGTCAAAGGACATCTTTCCAAAATGAATCACTGATGATTTTGTTATTTTCTTTGGAACTGAAGAGGCTGAGGGGAGACCTTATTGCGGCGTATAAAATTATAAGGGGCATGGATAGAGTGGATAGAAAGGACCTATTTCCCCATGTAGAGAGGTCAACAACCAGGGAGCATAGATTTAAAGTAATTGGGGGGAGGTTTAGAGGGGATGTGAGGTGAAATCTCTTCACCCAAAGGATGGTGGTGGTTTGGAACTCACTGCCTGAAAGAGTGGTAAAGGCAGAAATCCTCACCACATTAAAAAAGTACTTGGATGTGCACTTAAAGTGCCATAATCTACAGGGCTACAGACCAAGAGCTGGAAAGTGGGATTAGGCTGGGTAGCTCTTGGTCGGCCGGCACGGACACGATAGGTCTCCTTCCGTGCTGTAAAAAAGAATTTCTATGATTTCTATGAACTCACCTGGGGGAAGCTGCCAGCTTGCCCCAAATATGTAGATGAGGCCCAAGGCCTGAGGCCTAATCTTGGCCCAGCATCAGGCCTCTCTGTTTGGGTGCATGCTACTCACAAAACACCGAACCTGAGCTTGAAAACAGGCCCAGAGTCATTTCTACCCCTTCAACTTTAAAAATCGACAAATATTTTTCCTAATTTATTCCCTAAAAATTACAAAGAATGTACAGCAGGGAAACAGGTCATTCGGCCCAACTAGTCTGTGTGGATGTTTACACTCCACACGAGTCTCCTCACATTCCATCTGCCTCATCTCAGCCTTTCAGCATATCTTTCAATTCCCTTTTCTCTCAGGGCCGAAATTGCTCCCCAATTAAAAGTAGGCACACCTACCCTTTTTGAAGATTTTTCTACGCCCCAATCCATGGGGACTAGAATCGAGCGATATTCAGGACTTTATTTTTTTTATTCCTTCCGGGCGGTGTTGAGGCGCGGAAGTGGTCTTGTAGCAGGGCGGATGTCGGTCAGAGCCATCAGTGCTGCGCTAACATGTCATAACGTCCCTCCCCTTCAGTTAAAGGGGAGGCCCGCCAGGAAGGGTTTCGGCTGGGCCAGCAGCCCAGCACCCAAGAGGGAGGACCAGGCTTCCTCTTGGTGGCCTGACTGAACCCATGGACACCATTGTCGGGCCAACTTCACAGTCAGCTGACAATTAAAATAAAATGGTAGCCGCGGCAGTGCACCCTCCCCTTTAAATGCAGACATGCCGCTCAGGCACAAGCAGCTTCCCGCCGGGGAACGCTGTCGGTGGCACCTAGTGGAGGCGGCTCCGCTCCCACGGGGCAATTTCCCACGCGGCCCGGAAAGAGGGTCGCCGGCGGTCGGTAAGGGGTTGGCGCATGCCCGACAGGGCGCCAACAGAGGACGCGCGGAAGCCAGTTCCTGCCGCTCCCGGCGCGGGGGCAATATAGGAAGGGTCGGCCCATCCGCCTGCCCCCGGTCGGTGAGGCCTATCCGCACCATTACCGCGTCTCAGAGGCGTTAATGGACCTTAAGGAAGAGGTGCAATTTCGACCCCCTCATTTCTATCACAACTATAAAGTCAGTAGAATAAAAGTGAGAGCATTGGCACCCCATCCACCACCTTTGACATTAACTTCCCCCAACTACCGGTGCAACGTGGCTGCTGTGTGTACCATCCACAAGATGGCGCCTCCCAAATTTGCAACCTCTACCATCTAGAAGGACAAGGGCAGCAGGTGCATGGGAACATCATCACCTGCAAGTTCCCCTCCAAGGTATCCACCATCCAGACCTGGAAATATATCACCGTTCCTTCATCGTCGCTGGGTCAAAATCTTGGAACTCCCTCCCTAACAGCACTGTGGGAGTACCTTCACCACAAGGACTGCAGCGGTTCACGAAGGTGGCTCACCACCACCTGCTCAAGAGAAATTAGGGATTGGCAATAAATGCCGGCCTTGCCAGTGACGCCCACATACCAGAACGAATAAAAAATAACGTAATCCTCGTATTCTTTAGAAAACAGAAAACATGATAATTCTGGAGTTTATTCATTATTTGGTACAATATGATGCCACAATCCTCAAAGGGCCAAATTGTTCAAACGTAACTAATCACTTTAATAGCATAATTAAACATTTTAAAAACTTAATTAAACATTTAATTTATCAAATTAAATAAAGGTAGACTTGTTTGTAATGATACAAAATACTTCCATTTAATTAGTAACTCATGGTGAAACGTCCCAGAGCTCGTCACATAATAAGAACATAAGAAATAAGAGCAGGAGTAGGCCATTTGGCCTCTCGAGCCTGCTCCGCCATTTAATAAGATCTTGGCTGATTTGATCCTGGACTCAGCTCCTCTTCCCTGCCTGCTTCCCAAACCCTTCATTCCCTTAAGCTCAAAAATCTGTGTATCTCCACCATAAATATCTTTAATGAACCAGCCTCCATAGCTCTCTGGGGCAGAGAATTTACAACCCTCAGAGAAGAAATTCCTCCTCATCTCAGTTTTAAATGGGCGGCCCCTTATTCTGAGACTATGCCCTTTAGTTTTAGTTTCCCCTATGAGTGGAAATATCCTCTCTGCATCCAACTTGTTGAGCCCTCTCATTATCTTATATGTTTTGATAAGATCACCTCATTTTTCTCATGACATTTTTGTACATTATTTGTGATAAATCCTATCACACTGGGAATGAATGGCCACAGATTGGGTGTGGTGGTTGTATCGAGCACTCCCTTTCACTCAGGAATATAAACCTTTTCCTAACACAAAATGAATTATAAAATCGGGTTTTGATGCGCTCATAATAAAGGATGAAACTGAGTACTGTGTACAATGAGTAAGTGTGACCTTAGCTTTTTTAATAAGACTCCAGAGTGCAAGTACCTCGTGGGCGGCCTGCTTATATACCGTGCTCCCAAGGGATGCTGGGATCCCTTGGGACTCCAACGGGTAGGCCCTCTGGTGGTGGTGTGATACAGGTTGCAGGGGGTTAATATATAACATCACTCCCTCGTAAAGTTAATAGTACACTTACTTACAGGGTGAGATGATCTGGGGCTTTTCGCTCCCTTGTCGATCATCTCGGTATAAATGCGAGTGGAAGTGAATTGGTTAGTTCTTCACTGGGCTGCTGGGCAACCGGCCTTGCCAGGCTGCTGGGGATGGTGAGTTCGGCTTCGTGGTCAACCATGATGTCTGTTGTCACTTGTGTATGTGTTGGACGGACAAAGTTGGTGGTGTCTTCTTCAGGTTGTTTGTAGCTGTTGGTGAACCGCAATTTGATTTGGTCTAAATGTTTTCTGCATGTTAGTCCATTGGCCAATTTGACCTGAAACACCCTACTCCCCTCTTTGGCTATGACCATGCCAGCGAGCCATTTGGGACCATGTCCATAATTGAGTACAAACACAGGATCATTGACCTCAATATCGCGTGACAAATTTGCGCGATCATGGTACATACTTTGTTGATGCCACCTGCCTTCCACGTGATCATGGAGATCAGGGTGGACAAGAGAGAGCCTTGTTTCGAGCGCCCTTTTCATGAGCAGCTTGGCTGGGGGAACCCCGGCGAGCGAGTGGGGTCTGGTGTGGTAGCTGAGCAGGACTCAGGACAGTCGGGTCTGCACGGAGCCTTCCGACACACGTTTCAAGCTTCGCTTGATGGTCTGAACTGCCCATTCTGCCTGGCCATTGGATGCAGGCTTGAACGGGTCAGATATGACGTGCTTGATCCCATTGCAGGTCATAAATTCCTTGAATTCAGCACTGGTGAAACACAGTCCATTGTCACTGACTAGGACATCAAGCAGGCCGTGCATGGCAAACATGGCTCGTAGGCTTTCGATGGTGACCGTGGACGTGCTTACAGACATTATTACACATTCAATCCATTTTGAATAAGCATCCACGACAACCAAGAATATTTTGCCTAGAAATGGGCCCGCATAGTCCACGTGGATCCTCGACCGCGGTTTGGAGGACCACGATCACAAACTTAGCGGTGCCTCTCTGGGTGCATTGCTCAGCTGAGAGCAAGTGTTGCACTGGCGCACGCATGACTCTAAATCTGAGTCAATGCCGGGCCACCACACATGGGATCTGGCTATGGCTTTCATCATTACAATGCCTGGGTGGGTGCTGTGTAGATCACAAATGAACGTTTCTCTGCCTTTCTTGGGCAAGACCACACGATTACCCCATAACAGACAGTCCGCCTGCAAGGACATTTCGTCTTTGCGCCTGTGGAACGGCTTAATTGTCTTCTGCATCTCCGCTGGGATGCTGGACCAGCTCCCATGGAGGGTGACTTTTCATTTTCGAATGCATCCATTACCATGAGCAAGTCCGCAGGCTGTGCCATTTCCACCCTGGTGGTGGGCAATGGTAGCCGACTGAGAGCATCAGCGCAGTTCTCTGTGCCCGGTCTATGGTGGATTACATAGTTGTACACCGACAGCGTGAACGCCCATCTTTGGATGCGGGCAGAGGCATTGGTGTTAATCCCTTTGCTCTCAGAGAACAGCGATATGAGCGGCTTGTGGTCAGTTTCAAGCTCAAACTTGAGGCCTACAAGTACTAGTGCATTTTTTTCACCCCATAAACGCACGTCAGAGCCTCTTTTTCAATCATGCTGTAGACCCTTTCGGCCTTGGACAAACTCCTGGACGCATAAGCGACCGGTTGCAAAATCCCCGATTCGTTAGCCTGTTGTAACACACCCGACCCCGTATGACGACGCATCGCAAGCTAGCACTAATCGTTTACATGAGTTATACAGGACAAGCAGTTTGTTTGAACACAACAGATTTCTGGCTTTCTCAAATGCAGCCTCTTGTGAATTCCCCCATACCCAGTCATCTCCCTTGCGCAGTAGGGGTTCTAGCAAGGCGCTTAACCCGGGTAGGAAATTACCGAAATAGTTGAGGAGTCCCAGGAACGATTGCAGTTCCGTCACGTTCTGTGGTCTCGGCGCGTTCTTGATGGCCTCCGTCTTGGCGTTGGTGGGTCTGATGCCGTCTGCTGTGATTCTTCTTCCCAAGAACTCGACCTCTGGCGCCAGGAAAACACTTCGAGCGTTTCAACCTGAGGCCCACGCGATCCAACCGACTAAGAACTTTTTCCAGATTCTTCAAGTGCTCAATGGTGTCCCGACCTGTAACCAGTATGTCGTCCTGGAAAACCACGGTGCGAGGAACCGAATTTAGCAGGCTCTCCATGTTCCGTTGGAAGATTGCCACGGCTGACCGAATCCTGAATGGGCATCTGTTATCGATGAACAGATCTTTGTGCGTGTTGATGCAGGTGAGGCCTTTCGAAGATTCCTCCAGCGCCTGTGTCATGTAGGCCGAGGTCAGGTCCAACTTGGTGAAAGTTTTCCCTCCAGCCAAGGGCACAAATCGGTCGTCTGTCTTGGGTAGCGGGTACTGGTCCTGCAATGAAAAATGGTTAATCGTTACTTTATAGTCCCCACAAATTCTGACCGTGCCGTCACCTTTAAGTACCGGGACAATCGGACTGGCCCACTCGTTGAATTCCACCGGCGCGATGATGCCTTCTCGCTGCAGCCTGTCCAGCTCAATTTCCACTTTCTCACGCATCATATACAGTACCGCCCTTGCCTTGTGGTGGATGGGTCGCGTACCGGGAACCAAACAGATCTGCGCTTTCGCCCCTGAGAAGCTTCCAATACCTGGCTCGAACAATGATGGCAATCTGCTCAGGACCTGGACACATGAGGCATCATCGACAGACAAAAGCGCTCGGTTGTCGTCCCAGTTCCAGCGGATTTTTCCCAGCCAGCTTCTGCCAAAAGTGCGGGGCCATCCCCTGGCACAATTCATAGTGGGAGTTCGTGCACTGCTCATCATAGGAGACTTTGACTTCTGCACTGCCAATTACAGGGATCAGTTTCTTGGTGTAAGTTCTTAGCTTGGTGTGAATGGGGCTGAGCTTGGGTCTGTGTGTCTTGTTGCACCACAGCCTTTCGAAGACCTTTTTGCTCATTATGGACTGACTTGCACCTGTGTCCAGTTCCATGGATACTAGAATTCCATTCAGATCAACTTTCAACATTATTGGCGGACATTTCGTGGTGAAGGTGTGTACCCCGTACACTTCTGCCTCCTCAGTTAGAGTCTCCAATTCAGTCTGATCCACAGTGAATCGATCTTCCTCTGCAATGTGGTGGTTTGCAGGGTTTACAGCTCGTCTGCACATTCACTGGCGGTGTCCCATTGTTCTGCAGCTGTTGCACGCATAGTGCTTGAAGCGGCATTGATGGACCCGGGGATCACCTCCACAACGCCAACAAGGTGTTAACTGCCTCGCATTAACGATTGATGGCGGACTCTGGGTCATCTAAGGTCGTGCTGCAGCCGGCGTGTACGTTCTGCCATGTATATTCCTGCTCGAAAACGACGTTACTTTGTGCACAGTACTGGCCGAAACCTCTATGCTGCAACATTTGTTTGGTGTTGTCGCTGGTGGACATAAATGCCTGGGCTATCGTTATGGCTTTGCTCAGATTCGGAGTTTCAACAGTTAACAGTTTGCGAAGGATAACTTCATGGCAAATGCCAAGCACAAAAAAGTCTCTCAGCATTTGTTCTAGGAATCCATCAAATTCGCAATGTCCTGCGAGGCGCCTTAGTTCGGCAACGTAGCTCT
The DNA here is from genome assembly GCF_044704955.1 of Pristiophorus japonicus. Taxonomy (NCBI): domain Eukaryota; kingdom Metazoa; phylum Chordata; class Chondrichthyes; family Pristiophoridae; genus Pristiophorus; species Pristiophorus japonicus. The sequence goes on from NC_091982.1 coordinate 51,276,531, forward strand.
CCACTTCCTGGCCCCCTCGACGGTTGACACGTGTAAAACCGATACCTCGCCATCAGAACGCTTTCTTTAGGATTTAGGTGCTCTCGGACCAGCGTACACAATTCTTCATAGGATTTAGTTGTTGGTTTTACCGAAGCTAGAAGATTCTTCATGAAGCCATAGGTTGTTGCCCCACAGACAGTAAGGAGGATCGACTTTCATTTAGCAGTGTTCTCGTCCCCTTCAAGCTCATTGGCCACAAGGTATTGGTCGAGTCTCTGCATGAAGGCCTGTCAATCATCCCCTTCTGAGAACTTCTCCAGGATACCAACTGTTCTTTGCATTTTTGCACGGTTGTTCATTATCTCGTCGCCAATTGATACCCTCATAATAAAGAAGGAAACTGAGTACTGTGAGCAAAGAGTAAGTGTGACCTTAGCTCCTTTAATATGACTCCAGAGTGCAGGTACATCGCTTATATACAGTGCTCCCAAGAGATACTGGAATCCCTTGGGACTCCAACAGGTAGGCCCTCTGGTGGTGGTGTGATACAGGTTGCCAAGGGTTAAATGCGTAACAGGGTTTATGATTCCATGATGCATATTATATAGGGGAAACAGTTAACCTTCCCATTTAGAGAAGTATCTTCAATGCTGCCTCCGCAAGATCCTGTAATCCATTGGCAGGATAGGCGCACCATTGTCCGTGTTCTCGCTCAGGCCAACATCCCTAGCATCGAAGCATTGACCACGCTCGATCAGCTCCCATTGATGGGCCACTTCGTCTGCATGCCTGATACTAGATTCCCAAAACAAGCACTCTACTCGGAGCTCCGACATGGCAAGTGAGCCCCAGGTGGGCAAAGGAAATGCTTCAAGGACAACCTCAAAGCCTCCTTGAAAAACATCACCACTGACACCTGTGAATCCCTGGCTCAAGACCACGCAAGGTGGATGAGAAGTATCAAGAAAGGCGCCGAACACCTCAAGTCTCTTTGCCGGGAGCACGCGGAAGGAGCGCACGACAAATCAAGCACCCTATCCACCCGTCCCTTCAACCACCATTTGCCCCACCTGTGACAGAGACTGTGGGTCCCGCACTGGGCTCGTCAGTCACCTGAGAACTCATTTTTAGTGTGGAAGCACGTCATCTTCGACTCTCAGGGACTGCCTAAGAGAATGGTCCTCTTCGCAGACACAACAGGGGGAGTTGTAACCCCCAAAAATGGGTGGGTTGGGGGTCGCATGGGAGGTTATGGTGTTAAAAAAAAAAGGAAGTCCAGACCCCAATCAGGAGGGGGGGTGGGGCGGGGGGCGGGCAGCCAACCCGCTCCCAGGAGGCGAGTAAACCATTTAAATATTATAATGAGGCTGGCGTGCCTTATGGTGATCCACCATTTCAAATTTAACCCTGGCTGGTTGAGTTTCCCAAGCATCGTGGACCCACCAGCTAAAAGGGGGGCGGAGGTGGGGGGGGGAGGGTGGCAAGGATCGCTGGATCCAGGAGGTAAGAGCCTTTACACTTACCTGCTGGATCCAGCGTCCTTACCTCATCAACACCTCGCGATCGGACAACACCCCCCCGACATTTCCGTGGCCTCCGATCTGCCTCCCTGAAGTCTCCAATCTTCCTCCAACTCTTCCGATCTTCCCCGACCTCCCCCCGATGCCTCCGCTCCCCCCAAGGAATCTGACCCCCTCCCATGAGTCATCCAAACCCCCTCCCCATGAGGCCACTGCCCCCCCACCCCTCGAGGGCTCCGACCATCCCCCCCCCCCAATGAGGCCAACGCCCTCTCCTCACCCCCCTGCATGAGGGCTCTGACTACCACCCCTCCCCCACCCTGCCCCCATGAGGCCTCTGATCTCTGAAATTCCCCATCCGGCGTTCAATCCTTCACCCCCGACCCCGATTTTCCCATCCGGCTCCCGAGCTCCGCTATGACCTCCGATCCCTCCTTCTGCCTTACGACCGTCCCACCCTCTGACCCCAATCACCCTCCCACTTCCCCCTCTAGCCTCGACCACCCTTCGACCTCCCCTCTCCGGCCCCGATCCTCCTCCAGCCTCAATCCTCCTCCGACCTACCCCCTCAGGTCATGATCCTTCTCTGGCCTCCAACCCCACGCCCCCCCGCCCCCCCACCGATCCAGTGAGCTTAATTTGAAATGACAAATATTGTGGAATGCAATGCCCAAAAACACCCAAGGCAAAAAAATCCCAGACTCTCAAGAGTTTGATTTAGTCGGCCACTGAAAATTCCAACTGAGGTCCTCCCGGCTGGTTCCCACCCTCCCTCCTTTCAACATTAAACAAATGCTAAAATTTACCTATAGTTACAGGTGCAGAAACAAGCCTTCAGCATCTGCCTATAGCAGGCACAATGCTAATATTCAAGTTTTGTTCAAAAACTTCTCTAACTTTGAGCTTTGAACCCTGTAAGTGTATCTGAGGATGGACAGCATGATTACCTCTGATCACTGCTGACTCCGGCTTTACTTTGGTCTGTTCTGAGTCACAAAGATTTTATAATTGTCCTAAGATTACAAAACTAGGTAACCCCCCCCCACTCCCACAGTAAACTCCCACCCAGCACACCACCCCCACAGTAAACTGGACACATCTGTTGATGGGTAAAACGACAGAAGATCAGTGGGAGATGTTCAAAAAAGAATTCAAGGTGATACAGAACCAGTTTATACCCCAAGAGCTCTACTTGCCAAAAAAACCCAGCCACGGACAACTAAAGAGGTGAGGTACAGCATAAAAATAAAAGAAAAAGCATACAAAAATGCAAAAAATAGCACAGATCCTGGCGAATGGGAAAGATACAAAGAACAGCAAGGGGTCACAAAAAAGCTACAAAAAGGGAGTGTGAAAAGAAACTTGCAAGGGATATCAAAATCAACACAAAGAATGTTTACAATTATATTTGTAAAAACAGGGTGGTCAGGAGCAATGTTGGCCCCTTAAAAACTGAAAGCGATGATACTGTTAATGATTATAAGGAAATGGCGGATATGTTGAATAATTACTTTGTCAGTATTTCCAGTAGGGGAACAGGATAGTATGCCGGAAATCCCAAGGAAACTAACATTGAATCAGGGAAAGGGACTCATTAAAATTAACATAAGTAAAATAACAGTAATGAAGAAAATAATGTCACTGAAGAGTGACAAATCCCCAGGGCCAGATGGTTTCCATCCCAAGGTTTAAAGGAAGTAGGTGAGAACACTGCAGGTGTCCTAACTGTAATCTTCCAAAGTTCTCTCGATTCAGGAAACGTTCCTTTAGATTGGAAAATTGCGCATGTCACTCCGCTTTTTAAGAATGGTGAGAGGGGGAAACCAGGGAATTATAGACCAGTTAGCCTAACACCTATTGTCAGGAAATTATAGAGTCTATAATTAAGGATACGGTGACTGAACACCTCGAAAATTTTCAGTTGATCAGAGAGCCAGCATGGATTTGTAAAAGGTAGGCCATGCCTGACATAGAAACATAGAAAATAGGAGCAGCAGTAGGCCATTCGGCCCTTTGAGTCTGCACCGCCATTCAGTATCCTCTATCTCAACACCATCTTCCCGCTTTTTCCCCATACCCCTTGATGTCTTTTGTTTCTAGAAATCTTTCTATCTCCTTCTTAAATATATTCAGTGACTTGGTCTCCACAGCCTTCTGTGGTAGAGAATTCCATAGGTTCACCATCCTCTGAGTGAAAAAATTTCTCCTCATCTCGGTCCTAAATTTCCTACCCCATAGCCTGTTCTAGACTTCCCAGCTAGGGGAAATATCCTCCCTGCATCCAGTCTATCCAACCCAGACAGAATTTTATACGTTTCAATAAGACCTCCTCTCATTCTTCTAAACTCTAGTGAATACAGGCATAGTCGACCCAATCTCTCCTCATATGAGAGTCCTGCCATCCCAGGAATCAGTCTGGTGAACCTTCGCTGCACTCCCTCTATGGCAAGTATATCCTTTCGTAGGCAAGGACACCAAAACGGCATACAATATTCCAGGTGCGGTCTCACCAAGGCCCTGTATAACTGTAGTAAGACATCCTTGCTCCTATACTCAAATCCTCTTGCAATGAAGGCCAACATACCATTTACCTTCCTAACTGCTTGCTGCACCTGCATGTTTGCTTTCAATGACTGGTGTACAAGGACACCCAGGTCCCTCTGTACATCAACACTTCCCAAACCATCACCATTTAAATAATACTTTGTCCTTATGTTTTTCCTACCAAAGTAGATAACTTCACATTTATCCACGTTATACTGCATCTGCCATGTGTTTGCCCACTCACTCAACCTATCTAAATCGTCTTGCAGCATCTTTGCATCCTCCTCACAACTCACAATCCCACCTAGTTTTGTGTCGACAGCAAACATGGAAATATTACATTTGGTTCCCTCATCCAAATCATTTATATATATATATATTGTGAATAGCTGGGGCCCAAGCACTGATCCCTGTGGTACCCCATTAGTCATTGCCCGCCACCCCAAAAAAGACCCACTTATTCCTACTCTGTTTCCTGTCAGTTAACCAATTTTCAATCCATGCCAATACATTACCCCCAATCCTATGTGCTTTAATTTTGCACACTAATCTCTAATGTGGGACTTTATCAAAGGCCTTCTGAAAATCCAAAGACACTACATCCACTGGTTCTCCCTTATCTATTCTATCAGTTACATCCTCAAAAAACTCCAGTAGGTTTGTCAAACATGATTTTCCTTTTCATAAATCCATGTTGACTTTGTTTAGTCCCATTGACATTACCTAAGTGTGCCGTTATCACATCCTTTATAATAGACGCCAGCATTTTCCCTATTACTGATGTCAGGCTAACCGGTCTGTAATTCCATGTATTCTCTCTCCCTCCTTTTTTAAATAGTGGGGTTACATTTGCCATCCTCCAATCTGTAGGAACTATTCCATAATCTGTAGAATTTTGGAAGATGACAACCAATGCATCTACTATTTCCATGGCTACCTCTTTTCGTACTCTGGGATGCAGATCATCAGGCCCTGGGGATTTATCTGTCTTCAGTCCCATTAGTTTCTCCAGCACTACTTTCTTACTAATTATCATTTCCTTTAATTCCTCTTGCTCACTAGACCCTTGGTTCCCTAGCATTTCTGGGACGTTATTTGTGTCCTCTTCTGTGAAGACAGAACTGAAGTATTTATTTAATTGTTCTGCCATTTCCTTGATCCCCATTACAAATTCTCCAGTTTCTGTCTGTAAAGGACCTACATTTGTCTTCACTAATCTTTTTCTTTTTACATACTTGCAGAAACTTTTGCAGTCGGTTTTTATGTTCCTTGTAAGTTTACTCTCATACTCTATTTTTCGCCTCTTAATCAATCAATTGGTCCTTTTTTGCTGAATTCTAAACTGCTCCCAATCCTCAGTCTTGCTGCTTTTTCTAGCAACTTTGTATAACTCCTCTTTGGATCTAATACCATCCTTAATTTCTTTGGTTAGCTATGGTTCGGCCACTTTTCCTTTTGTGTTTTTACGCCAGAAAGGAATGTATAACTGTTGCAATTCATGCATTTGTTCCTTAAATATTACCCATTGCCTATCCACCATTATGCCTTTTAATGAATCTTCCCAATCTATCATAGCCAATTAATTCCTCATACCTTCATAGTTTCCTTTGTTTAGATTTTGGATCCTAGTTTCGGATTGGACTACTTCACTTTCCACCTTAATAAGAAATTCAATCAAACCTGACAAACCTGGTTGCATTTTTTGAGAAGCTGCCTAAAGTAGTGGACAGGGGAATGTCTATGGATGTTATTATGCCAGAAGGCATTTGATAAAGTCTCACATAAGAAACTGTTAACTCACAACGAAGCCTGTGGAATTGAAGGCAAATTATTAACCTGATTAGGAAATTGACTGCGTGGCAGGAGACAGGCAGTAGGGATAATGGGTAGGTACTCAAATTGGCAGGATGCGACTAGTGGTGTCCCCATGGGGATCTGTGTTGGGGCCTCAACTATTCACAGTATTTATTAATAACTTAGATGATGGCATAGAAAGTCATATATCCAAATTTGCCAATGACACAAAGATAGGCGGCATTGTCTATGGCCTTAAGGGCTGTACTAATACTGCCCTCCTGTATGGCTCAGAGACATGGACCATGTATAGAAGACACCTCAAGTCGCTGGAGAAATACCACCAACGATGTCTCCACAAGATCCTACAAATCCACTGGGAGGACAGATGCACCAACATTAGCGCCCTCAACCAGGCCAACATCCCCAGCATTGAAGCACTGACCACACTTGATCAGCTCCGCTGTACAGGCCACATTGTCCGTATGCCAGACACGAGACTCCCAAAGCAAGTGCTCTACTCGGAACTCCTTCACAGCAAACGAGCCAAAGGTGAGCAGAGGAAACATTACAAGGACACCCTCAAAGCCTCCCTGATAAAGTGCAACATCCCTACTGGCACTTGGGAGTCCCTGGCCAAAGACAGCCCTAAATAGAGGAAATGCATCCGGGAGGGCCCTGAGCACCTCGAGTCTCATCGTCGAGAGCATGCAGAAACCAAATGCAGGCAGCGGAAGGAGCGTGCGGCAAACCTGTTCCACCCTCCCTTACCCTCAACGACTATCTGTCCCACCTGTGACAGGGACTGTGGTTCTCGTATTGGACTGTTCAGCCACCCAAGGACTCATTTTAAGAGTGGAAGCAAGTCTTCCTCGATTCCAAGGGACTGCCTATGATGATGAGGCGGCATTGTAGGCAGTGTAGATGAAAGCATAAAATTACAAAGGGATATCGACAGATTGTTAATGGGCAAAACTGTGGCAAATGGACTTCACAGAATCAGAGAATCATAGAATGGTTACAGCACAGAAGGCGGCCATTTGGCCCATCGAGCCCGTACCGACTCTCAGCTTGTCCCACTCCCCTGCCCTTTCCCTGTAGCCCTATAAATTATTTTCCTTCAGATACTTATCCAACTCCCTTTTGAAAGATAAAATTGAGTCTGCCTCTAGCACCCTTTCAGGCAGTGCATTTCAGATCTTAAGCACTCGCTGTGTAAAAAAGTTTTTTCTTAAGTCTTCTTTGATTCTTTTGCCAATCACCCTCAATCTGTGTCCTCTAATTCTCAACCTTTCTGCCAATGGGAACAGTTTCTCTCTATCTACTCTGTCCAGATCCCTCATGATTTTAAACACCTTTATTAAATCTCCTCTCAATCTTCTCTGCATCAAGGAGAACAACCCCAGCTTCTCCAGTCTATCAATATATCTGAAGTCCCTCATTTCAGAAATCATTCTCATAAATCTTTTCTGCACACTCTCCAAAGCCTTCACATCCTTCCTAAAGTGCTGTGCTGAGAATTTGACACAGTACTCCAGTTGAGGCCAAACCAGTACTATAAACAGGTTAATCATAACTTCCACACTTTTGTACTCTATACCTCTATTCATGAAGCCCAGGATCCCGTAAGCCTTTTTAACTGCTTTCTCAACCTGCCCTGCCACCTTCACCGATTTACGCACATATACCCCCAGGTCTCTCTGTTCGTGCACTCCCTTTAGGATTGTACCATATAGTTTATATGTCCTCTCCTCATTTTGTAAACAAAAATGCATCACTTCACACTTTTCTGTGTTAAATTTCATCTGCCATGTGTCTGCCCATTTCACCAGCCTGTCTATGTCTTCCTGAAGCCTATCAATTTCCTCCTCACTGTTCACTATACTTCCAAGTTTTGAGTCATCTGCAAAATTTGAAATTATGCACTATACATCCATGTCCAAGTCATTAATATATATTAAGAAAAGCAGTGGTCCTAGAACCGACGCCTGGGAAACATCACAGTATACCTTCCTCCAGTCGGAGGAGGAGCGGGAGTCCAGGGGAGGCCCGTAAAAGGCTCAGCATACATCGAGTAGGAGCGGCAGCATCGAGGAGGAGCCAATTGGTGCAGCTGCAGCAGGGAGAGAAGGCAAAAAAGAAGTAACAAGAAATCAAAGGGTGACGTCACAGTCAAGGGGGTAAGTGATTGGCTGGTCATTGGTGAGTAGTTTTTCTTCTTTTTCTTTTCCTTTATCAATAAGAAACCTTTGGCATTGTTGTCAAATTGAATTAATTTAAGGGTTACGTCATGGCAAGCGAGCCCAGACCTGTGTCATGCTCCTCCTGTGCCATGTGGGAAGTGTATCCAGCTGCAGCTCCTGACAGACCGCATTGCGGCACTGGAGCTGCGCATGGATTCACTCTGGAGCAGCCACGATGTTGAGGATGTCGTAAATAGCACGTTTAGTGAGTTGGTCACATCGCAGGTAAAGGTTACTGAGGCAGATAGGGAATGGATGACCATCAGGCAGAGCAATGGAAGGAAGGTAGTGCAGGGGTCCCCTGCGGTCATCCCCCTCCAAAACAGATACACCGCCTTTGGTGTTGTTGGGGGGGATGACTCAACACAGGAGTGAAGCAGCAGCCAAGTTCATGGCACAGGAGGGCTGGAAAAAGAGTGGGAGAGCTATAGTGGTAGGGGATTATATTGAAAGGGGAATAGATAGACATTTCTGCGGCCGCAATCGAGACTCCAGGATGGTATGTTCCCTCCCGGGTGCAAGGGCCAAGGATATCTCAGAGCATCTGCAGGACATTTTGGAGAGGGAGGGTGAACAGCCAGTTGTCGTGGTGCATATAGATACCAACGATATAGATTAAAAAACAGGATGAGATCCTACAAGCTGATTTAGGGAGCTAGGAGTTAAATTAAAAAGCAGGACCTCAAAGGTAGTAATCTCAGGATTGCTACCAGTGCCACATGCTAGTCAGAGTAGGAATTGCAGCATAGCTAAGATGAATATATGGCTTGAAGAATGGTGCAGAAGGGAGGGATTCAAATTCCTGGGATATTGGAACCGGTTCTGGGTGAGGTGGGACCAGTACAAACCGGACGGTCTGCACCTGGGCAGGACCGGAACCAATGTCCTAGGGGGGAGTGTTTGCTAGTGCTGTTGGGGAGTGGTTAAACTAATATGGCAGGGGGATGAGAACCTATGCAGGGAGACAGAGGGAAGTATAATGGGGGCAGAAGCAAAAGATAGAAAGAAGAAATGTAAAAGTGGAGGGCAGAGAAACCCAAGGCAAAAATAAAAAAGGGCCACATTACAGCAAAATTCTAAAGGGGCAAAGTGTGTTAAAAAGACAAGCCTGAAGGCTCTGTGCCTCAATGCAAGGAGTATTCATAATAAGGTGGACGAATTAACTGCGCAGGCAGCTATTAACGAGTATGATATAATTGGGATTACGGAGACATGGCTCCAGGGTGACCAAAGCTGGGAACTCAACATCCAGGGATATTCAACATGCAGGAAAGATAGACAGAAAGGCAAAGGAGGTGGGGTAGCATTGCTGGTTAAAGACAAAATTTAACGCAATAGCAATGAAAGACATCAGCTTGGATGATGTGTCATCTGTATGGGTAGAGCTGCGGAATAGCAAAGGGCAGAAAACATTAGTCGGAGTTGTGTACAGACTACCAAACAGTAGTAGGTTGGGGACAGCATCAAACAAGAAATTAGGGGTGCGTGCAATAAAGGTACAGCAGTTATCATGGGTGACTTTAATCTATATATAGATTGGACTAACCAAACTGATAGCAATATGGTGGAGGAGGATTTCCTGGAGTGTATTAGGGATGGTTTTCTAGACCAATATGTCGAGGAACCAACTAGCGGGCTGGCTATCCTAGACTGGGTGATGTGTAATGAGAAAGGACTAATTAGCAATCTTGTTGTGCAAGGCTCCTTGGGGAAGAGTGACCATAATATGGTAGAATTCTTTATTAAGATGGAGAGTGACACAGTTAATTCAGAGACTAGGGTCCTGAACTTAAGGAAAGGTAACTTTGATGGTGTGAGATGTGAATTGGCTAGAATAGACTGGCGAATGATACTTAAAGGGTTGACGGTGGATAGGCAATGGCAAACATTTAAAGATCACATGGATGAACTACAACAATTGTACATCCCTGCCTGGAGTAAAAATAAAACCGGGAAGGTGGCTCAACCGTGGCTAACAAGGGAAATTAAAGATAGTGTTAAATCCAAGGAAGAGGCATATAAATTGGCCAGAAAAAGCAGCAAACCTGAGGACTAGGAGAAATTTAGAAATCAGCAGAGGAGGCCAAAGAGTTTAATTAGGAGGGAGAAAATAGTATATGAGAGGAAGCTTGCTGGGAACATAAAAACTGACAACAAAAGCTTCTATAGATATATGAAGAGAAAAAGATTAGTGAAGACAAACGTAGGTCCCTTGCAGTCAGAATCAGGTGAATTTATAATGGGGAACAAAGAAATGGCAGACCAATTAAACAAATACTTTGGTTCTGTCTTCACAAAGGAAGACTCAAATAACCTTCCGGAAATACTAGGGGATTAGTGAGAAGTAGGAACTGAAGGAAATCCTTATTAGTCAGGAAATTGTGTTAGGGAAATTGATGGGATTGAAGGCCGATAAATCCCCAGGGCCTGATCGGCTGCATCCCAGAATACTTAAGGAAGTGGCCTTAGAAATAGTGGATGCATTGATGATCATTTTCCAACAGTCTATCGATTCTGGATCAGTTCCTATGGACTTGAAGGTAGCTAATGCAACACCACTTTTTTAAAAAGGGAGGGAAAGAGAAAATGGGGAATTATAGACCGATTAGCCTGGCATCAGTAGTGGGGAAAATGTTGGAATCAATTATTAAAGATGAAATAGCAATGCATTTGGAAAGCAGTGACAGGATCGTTCCAAGTCAGCATGGATTTATGAAAGGGAAATCATGCTTGACAAATCTTCTAGAATTTTTTGAGGCTGTAACTAGCAGAGTGGACAAGGGACACCCAGTGGATGTGGTGTATTTGGACTTTCAAAAGGCTTTTGACAAGGTCCCACACAAGAGATTGCTGTGCAAAATTAAAGCACATGTATTGGGGGTAATGAATTAACGTGGATAGAGAACTGATTGGCAGACAGGAAGCAGAAAGTCGGGATAAACAGGTCCTTTTCAGAATGGTAGGCAATGACCAGTGGGGTGCATCAATGATTTAGATGAAGGAATTGAGTGTAATATCTCCAAGTTTGCAGATGACACTAAGCTGGGTGGCGGTGTGAGCTGTGAGGAGGATGCTAAGAGGCTGCAGGGTGACTTGGACATATTAGGTGAGTGGGAAAATGCATGGCAGATGCATGGCAGATGCAGTATAATGTGGATAAATGTGAGGTTATCCACTTTTTTTGGCAAAAACAGGAAGGCAGAATATTATCTGAATGGTGACAGATTAGGGAAAGGGGAGGTGCAGCGAGACCTGGGTGTCATGGTACATCAGTCATTGAAAGTTGGCATGCAGGTACAGCAGGCGGTGAAGAAGGCAAATGGTATGTTGGCCTTCATAGTTAGGGGATTTGAGTATAGGAGCAGGGAGGTCTTACTGCAGTTGTACAGGGCCTTGGTGAGGCCTCACCTGGAATATTGTGTTCAGTTTTGGTCTCCTAATCTGAGGAAGGACATTCTTTCTATTGAGGGAGTGCAGTGAAGGTTCGCCAGACTGATTCCCGGGATGGTAGGATTGACATATGAGGAGAGACTGGATCCACTGGGCCTGTATTCACTGGAGTTTAGAAGGATGAGAGGGGATCTCATAGAAACATATAAAATTCTGACGGGACTAGACAGGTTAGATGCAGGAAGAATGTCCTTGATGTTGGGGAAGTCCAGAGCCAGGGGTCACGGTCTAAGGATAAGGGGTAAGCCATTTAAGACCGAGATGAGGAGAAAATTTTTCACTCAGAGAGTTGTTAACCTGTGGAATTCCCTGCCGCAGAGAGTTGTTGATGCCAGTTCATTGGATATATTCAAAAGGGAGTTAGATATGGCCCTTACGGCTAAAGGATCAAGGGGTATGGAGAGAAAGCAGGAAAAAGGGGTACTGAGGTGAATGATCAGCCATGCTCTTATTGAATGGTGGTTCAGACTCGAAGGGCCGAATGGCCTACTCCTGCACCTATTTTCTATGTTTCTATGTTTCCAGTCCGAAAATCAACCATTCACCACTATTCTCTGTTTCCTGTCACTTAGCCAATTATGTATCCATGCTGCCACTGCCCCTTTTATTCCAAGCTCTCCAATTTTGCTGGCAAGCCTATTATGTGGCACTTTGTCGAATGCCTTTTGGAAATCCATGTACACTGTCAACGGCATTACCCTCATCCACCCTCTTGGTTACCTCATCGAAAAACTCGATCAAGTTGGTTAAACACGATTTGCCTTAAACAAATTCATGCTGGCTTTCCTTAACTAATGCACCCCAGAGGGCTTTAAACTAATTAGCGGGGGGGGGGGGGGGGGGAGGGTTCAGGTGAGCAGAAATGTAATAAGTCAAAGAGCAAGGAGAAGGCAATAGAGCAAGGTTGCACTGGGGGAAATGATAACCAGAGTGTGACAGGAAGGGACAGAATATATAAACATAAGAGTGTATCAGAAAGTGGGGTCAAAGCAGGAAAAAATGGTAAAAAAAAAATTAAAAGCTCTTTATCTGAAAGCACGCAGCATTCGTAACAAAATGGATCAGTTGACTGCACAAATAGATATAAATGAGTATGATCTGATAGCCATTACAGAGATGTGGTTGCAAGGTGACCAGGACTGGGAACTAAATATTATGGGGTATTTGTCAATTCTGAAGGATAGACAGAAAGGAAAAGGAGGTGGGGTAGCTCTGTTAATAAAGGATCAGATCAGTGCAATAGTGAGAAATGATATTGGCTCAGAAGATCAAGAGGTTGAATCAGTTTGGGTGGAGATAACGAATAATAAAGGGAAAAAGTCACTGCTGGGCGTAGACTATAGGTCCCTTAACAGTAGCTACTGTTGGATGGAGTATAAATCATGAAATAATGGAGACTTGTAAAAAAGGAACGGCAATAATCATGGGCGATTTTAACCTTCATATTGATTGGACAAATCAAATTGGCCAAGGTAGCCTTGAGAAAGAGTTCATAGAGTATATTTGGGATAGTTTCCTTGAACATTATGTTGCAGAACCAACCAGGGAGCAGGCTATCTTGGATCTGGTACTGTGTGATGAGACAGGATAAATAAATGATCTCCTAGTAAAGGATCCTCTAGGAAAGAGTGATCATAGCATGGTTGAATTTCAAATTCAGTTGGAAGGTGAGAAAGTTGGATCCCAAACCAGTGTCCTAAGCTTAAATAAAGCAGAGTTGGCTAAAGTGAACTGGGAAAATAGATTAAAGTGTGGGACAGTTAAGGAAAAGTGATGGAGATTTAAGGAGATATTTCATAACTCTGAACAAAAACATATTCCAATGAGGAGGAAAGACTTTAAGAGAAGGGATAACCATCCATGGCTAACTAAGGAAATAAAGGACGGTATCAAATTGAAAACAATGGCATACAAACTGGCCAAGATTAGTGGGAGGCCAGAGGATTGGGAAACTTTTAAAGACCAGCAAAAAACAAAATAAAGAGAGGGAAGATAGATTATGAAAGTAAACTAGCAAGAAATATAAAAACAAATATTAACAGTTTCTACAAGTATCTCAAAAGGAAGTGAGTGGCTAAAGTAAATGTTGGTTCCTTAGAGGATGAGACTGGGGAAGTAATAATGGGGAGCCAGGAAATGGCAGAGACTTCAAACAAATATTTTGTATCAGTCTTCATGGTAGAAGACACTAAAAACATCCCAATAATGGATAATCAATGGGCTATAGGGAGGGAGGAACTTAAAACAATCACTATCACTAAAGAAGAAGTACTCAGTAAAATAATGGGACTGAAGGTGGACAAGTCCCCTGGACCTGATGGTTTGCATCCTAGGGTCTTAAAAGATAGAGATGCAGAGATAGTGGATGCATTGGTTGTAAAAAGCAGATTGGAAAACCACAAATGTAACACCCCTATTTTAAAAAGGAGGAAGACAGAAAGCAGGAAACTATAGACCAGTTAGCCTAACATCTGTCATTGGGAAAATGCTTGAGTCCAATATTAAGGAAGCAATAGGAGGACATTTGGGAAAGCATAATGCAGTCAAGCAGAGTCAGCATGGTTTTATGAAAGGGAAATCATGTTTGACAAATTTGCTGGAGTTGTTTGAGGATGTAATGAGTAGGGTGGATAAGGGGAAACCAGTGGATGTGGTGGATTTGGATTTCCAGAAGGCATTCGATAAGGTGCCACATAAAAGGTTACTGCACAAGATAAAATTCACGGGGTTGGATATAATATATTAGCATGGATAGAGGATTGGCTAACTAACGGAAAACAGAGAGTCGGGATAAATGGCTCATTTTCTGGTTGGCAAACAGTGACTAGTGGGGTGCCACAGGGATCGGTGCTGGGCCCTCAACTATTTACAATCTATGTTAATGATTTGGATGTAGGGACTGAGTGTAATATAGCCAAGTTTGCAGATGATACAAAGATGGGTGGGAAAGCAAGTTGTGAGGAGGACACAAAAAATCTGCAAAGTGATATAGACAGGCTAAGTGAGTGGGCAAAAATTTGGCAGATGGAGTATAATGTGGGAAAGTGTGAGGTTATTCACTTTGGCAGAAAAAATAAAAAAGCAAATTATTATTTAAATGGAGAAAAATTATAAAAGGCAAATGGAATGTTGGCCTTCATTGCAAGGGGGATGGAGTATAAAAGCTGCGCAGTCCTGCTACAACTGTACAGGATATTGGTGAGGTCACACCTAGAGAACTGCGGACAGTTTTGGTCTTATTTAAGGAGGGATTTTTTGCATCGAAGGCAGTTCAGAGAAGGTTCACTGGGTTGATTCTGAGATGAAGGTTTTGACTTGTGAAGAAAGGTTGAGTAAGTTCGGCCTGTACTCATTGGAGTTTAGAAGAATGAGAGGTGATCTTATTGAAACATATTTTTGAGCGATAAGGGAGTAAAGAGTTATGGAGAGCGGGCAAGGAAATGGAGCTGAATCCGTGATCAGATCAGCCATGATCTTATTGAATGGCAGAGCAGGCTCGAGGAGCCAAATGGCCTACTCCTGCTCCTATTTCTTATGTTCTTATGTACCACAAGTGACTCTTAATTTTGTTCCTGATTACTGTTTCTGAAAGCTTCCCCGCTGCCAAGGTTAAACCTGTAGTTGCTGGGTTTATCTTTACACCCTGTTTTGAACAATGGTGTAAAATGGGCAATTCTCCAGTCCTCTGGCATCACCCCCGTATCTAAGGGCGATTGGAATATTATGGCCAGTACCTCCACGATTTCCTCCCTCAATTCCCTCAGCATCCTAGGATGCATCCCATTCACTCTTGGTGATTTATCTACTTTAAGTACAACCAGCCTTTCTATTACCTCTTCTTTATCAATTTGTATCCTATCAAGTGTCTGCACTACTTCCCACCTTCACTTTGTCTATGCCAGCATCCTCTTCCTTGGTGAAGACAATCCATCGTACTCATTTAGTACCTCAGTCATACCCTCTGCCTCCATGCATAGATCTCCTTTTTGGTCCCTAATTAGCCCCACCCCTTTGTGATTTTTGGATTACCTTTTATGTCAGCTGCCATTCTATTCTCATACCCTTTCTTTGCCCCTCTTATTTCCTTTTTTACTTCTCCTCTGACCTTTCTATATATAGCCTGATTCTCAGATGTATTTGCAACCTGATATCTGTCCTACGCGCTCTTTTTTTGTTTCATCATATTCTCTATCTGTTTCGTCATCCAAGGAGCTCTGACTTTAGTTGCCCTTTCCCCTTCATGGGAAAGTACCTCAACTGTACTCAAACTATTTCCTCTTTAAAGGAAGCCCATTGTTCCATTACAGTATTGCCTGCCAATCTTTGATTCCAGTTTATCGGGGCCAGATCCGTTCTCATCACACTGAAATTTGCCTTCCTCCAATTGAGTATTTTTACTCTAGATTGCTCCCTGCCCTCTTCCATAGCTAAGCTAAACCTTATGATGCTATGATCACAGTTCCCTAAATGTTCACCTACTGATACTTGCTCGGTTTGACCTATCTAATTCCCCAAAACCAGATCCAGCAATACCTTCTCCCTCGTCGGGCCGGAAACATACTGATCAAGAAAGTTCTCCTGAACACACTTCAAAAATTCTTCCCCTTTTCTGCCCTTCACACTATTGCGATCCCAGTCTATATTAAAATAGTTGCAGTCTCCCATTGTTATTACTCTGTAGTCTTGCACCACTCTGTAATTTCTCTGCAAATTTGCTCCTCCATATCTTTCCCACTATTTGGTGGTCTATAGAATGCACCTAGTAGTGTAATGGCAACTCTATTATTTCTTAACTCTAGCCATATAGATTCTGTCCTTGAACCCCTCCAGGACATCCTCTCTCTCCAGCACTGTAACATTTTCTTTAACCAATATTGTCACACCACCTCCTATCTTTCCTTCCCTACTTCAATGTAGGCAAATGTCTACTTTGGACCTAAAAACAATAGAACAGGGTACTTTCTGAATGGTAAAAAGCTAAAAACAGTGGAGGTCCAAAGAGACTTGGGGATCCAGGTACATCGATTATTAAAATGTCATGAACAGGTACAGAAAATAATCAAAACACTAATGGATTGGTAGACTTTATATCTAGAGGACTACAAAACAAGGGGGTAGAAGTTATGCTGCAGCTATACAAGGCCCTGGTATGACCACACCTGGAGTACTGTGAACAGTTCTGGGCACCACACCTTAGGAAGGATCTATTGGCCTTGGTGGTTTACCAAAATGATATCCGGATGCCAACTGTTAAATTACAAGGAGAGATTACACAAATTAGGGTTGCATTCCCTAGAATTTAGAAGGTTGAGGGGTGATCTGATCGAAGTTTACAAGATAATAAGGGGAACAAATAGGATAGATAGACATAAACTATTTTGGAAGTTTGGAACTCTCTTCCGTAAACAGCAATTGATGCGAGATCAATTGTTAATTTTAGTTCGGAGATTGATGGCTTTTTGTTAACCAAGGGTATTAAGGGATATGGGCCAAAGGCGGGTTTTGGAGTGAGGTCGCAGATCAACCATGATCACTTTGAATGGTGGAACAGACTCGAGGGGCTCAATGGCCTACTCCTGTTCATATATTCCTATGTTTTTTTGTTCTGCTGGAACAGATTAACCACCATTAACTGAGGATGGCGGGCAACAGGGTAATCACCCTTAACCTTTGCTTGCTTTTTAGGCTTCCATAGTTCATTGAATATAACAGTGTAAACACTCATTCTGCAACAAAGCAATATAAGCAACTGTATTACGAAGCTTTTGCATTCCTGACATCCCAGAGGCCACGAGTTCAAATCCCTCCAGGTCAAGTTGTGAAATTGAATTCAAACAATCTGGTCATTTGTGAGCAGCCACTTGAAATATAACCATGAAAGTCGTTGGATGGGTGTGAAAACCCAACTGGCTCATTGATGTTCTTCAGGGAAGGGACCTGATACTGCTATCTGGTCTGACCTACCTGAGGCTCCAGTTCTACACAATGTGGATGAGTCTTAAGGCCCTCAGGGCACTAGTGATGGGCACTAATTACCACGTCACCACATCACAAGAACAACATTTAGGAAAAAAAGACAAACTTGAGAAATACTGCAAAATTACCACAAACTTGAAAATTATTTCCAAGCGGCTATCTTCTGCAAAACTAACAGATAGCAGGAAGGATGATTAACTATAGATTATTACGGAAAATATGCAAATGCTTGGCAAAATGATTTGCATTTTTTGTTTCATCCTGAAGGCATGTGAGAAATTGTGAACAGATATTGCCAAATAATCCAATTCATCATAAAATACCTTTACCAATATTTCAAAATAATTTCCAAGGCACTGAAATCTCCAACTAGAATCGACTACTTGGAAGATTTGATGATTTTCTATCTACTGCTTTGTAAAGTTTGACTCTAAATACTGAAATCCCTTTGTAGTTTTCAAACTTGGAGATGTCCAAATTGGTTTATGAATTGATTTGCAATGAGGCAGTTCGCCACTAGCTAGGGTTAAACTGGAAATGTCGGAAATCTAACACAAGAACAGAAAACGTTAACACTGGACCCTTCATCAGGATTATTGCAAGTTTGAAATGAAGGTGTCTCAAACATGGGATGGCCAAGAACAAATGGAGGCCATGCTCCAGAGAATAAAGTGGATAGAGGGGAGCATAGATATAGACCTCCAAATCTACTAACTACTTCTACAAAGAAGGGCAATGGAACATTTGAATTTAGAGCTGATTAAGGGGTGCATAAGAACTTTTGAGATCATTGAGAATAAGTGGGCAATGTTAAGGAGGTCGAAGCAAGTAGCAGGGTGGATTCTGTATGCTGCAGAGGCACATGGTAGCTTAAGAACACAAGAACATAAGAAATAGGAGCTGGAGCAGGCCAATTGGCCCTTCGAGCCTGCAAGTTCACGGCTGATCTTCTACCTGAACTCCACCTCACCGCACTATCCCCATATCCCTTAATTCCCTTAGTTCCCAAAAATGTATTGACCTCTGTCTTGAATATACTCAACGATTGAGCATCCACAGCTCTCTGGGGTAGATAATTCCAAAGATTCACAACCCTTTGAGTGAAGAAATTTCTCCTCATCTCAGTCCTAAATGGCTGACCCCTTATACTGAGACTGTGACCCTGTGTTGTAGATTCCCTAAACAGGGGAAACATTTTCTCAGCATTAACCCTGTCAAGCCCCTTAAGAATCTTATGTTTGAATTTGATCACCTCTTATTCTCCTGAACTCTAGAGAATATAAGCTTGGCACCAGCTTCAACTTGCAACTTACTATGTTCCTAAGCCAATTGCCTGTTTTTGATATTCCATACCTGGTCTTGCTAGATGTTGATTCCTCACACAGGTCATTGATCAGGCTCAGCACAGATTACAGTGACTCACTCCATCTTGTAGATGTAACACACAGATCTCAGTGACTCACTTACCCTGTTGTGTTCATTCAGTATCCTTCAATTGAAAGATAGTCCTTTGAAGTCTGATTCCAGAAAAAAATCACAGCTACCAGCAGGGCCTTTACGTAGTATAAGCACGTTTTCTCCCGTCATTTGCTTCCTCCATGCTCTGCATCTCACCCTTCAAACTCACTATTGTCCTCTAGGGTTTGGTGCTTCTTTCAAGTAATAATTATTGGCATTGATAAGATTGAGAGACCCGGCCTTTTTCTGGTAAAGGTCTTACTTATGGCTGTGAAGTAGCAGTGTTTTTCCAGCGAGCATCTCGCCTGCGGTTGTGAGGCAACTTTCTCATGTAATAACCTGGACTATGGTCGCAACAAACCAAGTCTTGGAGTGAGGGTGCAGCTTGTAGCTGTGGTGGGGATGTGGGATGTGGGGGGTGGGGGGGTGCAGCTGCTTTTTTGTGTGGCCGTGGCTGCGACAGTTCCAGGGGCACATTGCTGAGGTACGGTTCCACGTGCATCAGCTGAGACCAAGACTCCAGTAGATAAGTGTTTGGAGCTGACTGGAGGGAGAAGAGGCCTCTCCCTCCAGTATGGGGAGGGGGGGGGAGCGGGGAGGGGGGTTGCCGGGGGGAGACCAGGTGGCCTTATACCACTGCTTCCTGGGGCCTACTGCCAACTTCCACATGGTAGTCAATGTGAAGCAGCATTAAATGGGACAGGTAGGATGGAAATCCGCCAATGACCTGGGCCTCAGTCCCCGCCACCTGTTGAATGTGGCAGGTGGGGAAGATGTGGCCAGTGGCAGTTCCAACGGGAAGAGGTTATATCTCAGTTGGGACGATGAGGCAGTTGTAGGCCTCATGATCCAGATCGGGGAACAGAGTTCTGCCCCAGATGCCTTTGACACTGTCTTGAACCTAATTGGATGATGAAACTATGTGCTACATTACCTTGATTCCATCTCTCGTTATATACTACACTCAGTAAACACACAGTTCATCGTGGGCTGCAGTCTCAGCAAAAGATATTTACAAGGATGATACCAGAATTGAGAGATTATACCTGCCAGGAAAGATTGAACAAGCTGGGGCTCTTGCCTCTGGTAAAGAGAAGGCTGAGGGGTGACCTAATAGAGGTCTTTAAATTATGAAGGGGTTTACATAAGAACAAAAGAACATAAGAAATAGGAGCAGGAGTAGGCCAATTGGCCCTTTGAGCCTGCTCCGCCATTCAATAAGATCATGGCTGATCTGATCATGGACTCAGCTCCACTTCCCTGCCCGCTCCCAAAACCCTTTATTCCCTTATCGCTCAAAAATCTGTTTATCTCCGCCTTAAATATATTCAATGATCCGGCCGCCACAGCTCTCTGGGGCAAAGAAATTCCACAGGTTTACAACCCTCTGAGAGAAGAAATTCCTCTTCATCTTAGTTTTAAATGGGCAGCCCCTTATTCTAAGACTATGTCCCCTAGTTTTAGTTTCCCCTATGAATGGAAATATCCTCTCTGCATCCACCCTGTCGAGACCCCTCATCATCTTATGTTTCAAGAAGATCACCTCTCATTCTTTTGAACTCCAATGAGTATAGGCCCAACCTGCTCAATCTATCTTCATAAGTCTACCCCTTCATCTCCGGAATCAACTTAGTGAACCATCTCTGAACAGCCTCCAATGCAAGTATATCCTTCCTTAGATACGGAGACCAAAAGTGCACGCAGTTCTCCAGGTGCGGCCTCACCAATACCCTTTACAGCTGTAGCAGGACTTCTCTGCTTTTATACTCTGTCCCCCTTGCAATCCCCCATTTGCCTTCCTGATTACTTGCTGTATCTGCAAACTAACTTTTTGTGTTTCATGCACAAGAACCCCAGGTCTCTCTGTACTGCAGCACTTTGCAATTTTTCTCCATTTAAATTATAATTTGCTTTACTATTTTTTCTGCCAAAGTGGATAAGGTCACATTTTCTCATGTTATAATCCATCTGCCAAATTTTTGCCCACTCACTTAGTCTATCTATAACCTTTGCAGATTTTTTGTGTCCTCCTCACAATTTGCTTTCCCACCCATCTTTGTATCAGCCAGTAGAAAAGGATTGGTAGGGTAAATATGTTTCCACTTGTGGAGGAGACCAAAGCTAGGGTCCATCAATATAAGATAGTTACTAAATCCAATCGGGAATTCAGGAGAAACTTCTTTACCCAAAGAATGGTGAGAATGTGGAACTCGCTATCACAGGGAGTAGCAGCATAGCAGCATGAGCCGAACAGCATAGCTGCATTTAAGGGGAAGCTAGATAAACACATATGTTTATATATGTTGATGGGATTAGATGAAGAGGGGTGGGAGGAGGCTCGAGTGGAGCATTAAACATCGCCATAGACCAGTTGGGCTGAATGGCCTGTTTCTGTGTTGTAAATTCTATAGTTCTTTAATTTATTCGTTTAAAGGGTGTGGGCATAGCTGGCAAGGCCGGCATTTATTGCCCGTCCCTAATTACCCTTGAGAAGGTGGTAGTGAGCCACCTTCTTGAACCGCTGCAATCCGTGTGGTGAAGTTACACAGTGCTAACTTTGTCGCAGCAGCAGCAACTGAGTGTCTCATTGGGCCATTTCAGAGGGCATTTAAGAGTCAATCACATTGCTGTGGGTCTGGAGTCACAGACTGGATAAAGATGGCAGATACCCTTCACGTTTGTGAACCAATGGGTTGTTACATGGTCACCATTACTGATACTAGCTTTTTAAAAAAAATATCAGATTTATTAAATTAACTGAATTTAAATCCCCCAGCTGCAGTGGTGGTATTTCAACTCACATCTCCGGATTATTAGTCCAGGCCTCTGTATTACTAGTCCAGTAACGTAACCGTACCTTCTGTGTTCTCAGAATGACCAGTCTGGTTATTGTATTTTAATAGGGGGAGGGGAGATTAAATGTTAATATTCAATCTGTGAAGCAGTGTTAACAGGTGGATTCACGTTCCTGGGAGTTGAGTTAAGAAACTGTTCAGACTCTTTGAGGACATTTTTTAAACCTTTATCAGAAAAAAAGAGAGATTTGTTCCACAGTCTGAGTTTGTGTCAAATCCAGGTGCCGGTAGTAGAAGTAAAGGATTATTGTAGCAGTAAATTTGCAATACGTTAGTAAACTGGAAACTGCAAGTTTGTAATGAAAGAAAGAATGGAAATACAATATTAGGCTTTGAAGAATTAATCATATGTTGCTCTCTCAGGTGCATGTAAAAGATCCTGCGGCACTGTTGAGAAGAGCAGGGGAGTTATCACCAGTGTCCTGGCCAATATTTATCCCTCAGTCACCAGCACTAAAAAAACAGATAATCTGATCATTGCCACTTTGCTGTTTGTGGGAGCTTGTTATGTGGAAATTGGCTGCCGCATTTCCGACATTGACTACACTTCAAAAAGTACTTCATTGGCTGTAAAGCGCTTTGGGACATCCGGTGATCATGAAAGGCGCTATAGAAATGCAAGTTTTTTCTTTATTATATCTGCCGAAAGATGCAATAAATCAGTTCCGATATTAATTTTTTCAGTTCAAATATTTAAACTAACAACCTCTTGCTATCTGACATCACAACTAAGTCCTGAGATAAGGTTAAGCTTCTATATAAGGCAGATGAGCTGTTGCTGTGCACAGAAGCTTGAACTGACCCACTACAGAATGAGAGCGAATCATGTAAACACACTGAAATCAGATAGATATAAGTTATAGATATTTATCTTAAAGGCTTCGTGATTTTGATCCCAAAAAAAAATTCTGCGGTTGAAAAAATTAATAGTTGGCGTCGTCACATGAAAATAAATGCTCACACAATGTATTTTTCCATAGATGGCACACAACCTGGGCACCACAGGTCAGTATTTTTTTGAACTCCCTGTTTTTTCTTTACACTGTCTCTTGCGATTGTGTGGGATTGGGTCAATTTAGCCACTGGAGCTGTGGTGCGTTCATCAGACAGAATGTGGAACTGCTGCCGTGAAAGGTTCAAAGATAGATCGGTCTGTTTGAGGTCTGAAGGGCTTGTGTACTGCTACAGAGACACAATCCTTTTCTATTGGTTGTTTTTACTAATTTGGACGGACGTAGTGTTAAATGTTACAGAGAAAAAAGGAATATTAATCATTAATCAGGAGGCGGTGGAGACACGTTGCTATTGATTCAGAAGGGCTAAGCTAGTATTTTTTTGACCTTCTTTCTGCACTGATCCATGTAATGCTGCAGGCAGGTTTCACAGCCTCTACTTATGTTCTTGGTTTAAGATGGAAACACTTGATGTGATATCACTATTAGTATTAGTATTCGGCAGTCCCTCGTATCGAGGATGACCCGCTTCCACACCTAAAAGCGATGAGTTCACAGGGGTTTCAATGAGATACCTGACATTCTAGAGCCCGAACTACATATTGAAGGGTGGAAGATGCCTGTGCTTGGATTCTTTTAACGTGGGGTGGCCGTTGTACACGAGCCACCACACGGGTTTGACAGAGCTAGGTCTTGATCCAGTGGCAAAGGTTAACCAAAACAATTGGAGACCAAGCTCTACTGCTGTGGTCACGATCCTCGCAACATACGGTGACAATGTCCAGTAGGCGTTGGATCCATCTCACCTCAGAGTACTTCAGTATTCACATCAGAGCTTCAGTTCGAAGAGGAAGTGCAAAATGTAGATTCAGTTGGACGCAATACACTTGTGAGATTAAGTTAAGCATTCATCTGCCAACAGTGATTTCTTGCTTCTGATATCAGCACTGATGTTTTGCAGTGGGGCCTATCCTTGTCTAAATGTCAGGGCACACCACACATCACAGAATATTCTCTATGTGCAGAATATTCTCAATGTGGAACATAAGAACATAAGAATTAGGAACAGGAGTAGGCCATCTAGCCCCTCGAGCCTGCTCCGCCATTCAACAAGATCATGGCTGATCTGGCCGTGGACTCAGCTCCACTTACCCGCCCGCTCCCCGTAACCCTTAATTCCCTTATTGATTAAAAATCTATCTATCTGTGATTTGAATACATTCAATGAGCTAGCCTCAACTGCTTCCTTGGGCAGAGAATTCCACAGATTCACAACCCTCTGGGAGAAGAAATTCCTTCTCAACTCGGTTTTAAATTGGCTCCCCCGTATTTTGAGGCTGTGCCCCCTAGTTCTAGTCTCCCCGACCAGTGGAAACAACCTCTCTGCCTCGATCTTGTCCATCTCTTTCATTATTTTAAATGTTTCTATAAGATCACCCCTCATCCTTATGAACTCCAACGAGTAAAGACCCAGTCTGCTCAATTTATCATCATAAGGTAACCCTCTCATCTCCGGAATCAGCCGAGTGAATCGTCTCTGTACCCCCTCCAAAGCTAGTATATCCTTCCTTAAGTAAGGTGACCAAAACTGCATGCAGTATTCCAGGTGCGGCCTCACTAATACCCTATACAGTTGCAGCAGGACCTCCCTGCTTTTGTACTCCATCCCTCTCGCAATAAAGGCCAACATTCCATTCGCCTTCCTGATTACCTGCTGCACCTGCAAACTAACTTTTTGGGATTCATGCACAAGGACCCCCAGGTCCCTCTGCACCGCAGCATGTTGTAATTTCTCCCCATTCAAATAATATTCCCTTTTACTGTTTTTTTTTCCAAGGTGGATGATCTCACATTTTCCGACATTGTATTCCATCTGCCAAACCTTAGCCCATTCGCTTAACCTATCTAAATCTCTTTGCAGCCTCTCTGTGTCCTCTACACAACCCGCTTTCCCACTAATCTTTGTGTCATCTGCAAATTTTGTTACACTACACTCTGTCCCCTATTCCAGGTCATCTATGTATATTGTAAACAGTTGTGGTCCCAGCACCGATCCCTGTGGCACACCACTAACCACCGATTTCCAACCCGAAAAGGACCCATTTATCCCAACTCCCTGCTTTCTGTTAGCCAGCCAATTCTCGATCCATGCTAATACATCTCCTCTGACTCCGCGTACCTTTATCTTCTGCAGTAACCTTTTGTGTGGCACCTTATCGAATGCCTTTTGGAAATCTAAATACACCACATCCATCGGTACACCTCTATACACCATGCACGTTATATCCTCAAAGAATTCCAGTAAATTAGTTAAACATGATTTCCCCTTCATGAATCCATGTTGCGTCTGCTTGATTGCACTATTCCTATCTAGATGTCCTGCTATTTCTTCCTTAATGATAGCGTCAAGCAATTTCCCCACTACAGATGTTAAACTAACCGGCCTATAGTTACCTGCCTTTTGTCTGCCCCCTTTTTTAAACAGAGGCGTTACATTAGCTGCTTTCCAAACCGCTGGTACCTCCCCAGAGTCCAAAGAATTTTGGTCGATTATAACGAATGCATCTGCTATAACTTCCGCCATCTCTTTTAATACCCTGGGATGCATTTCATCCGGACCAGGGGACTTGTCTACCTTGAGTCCCATTAGCCTGTCCAGCACTACCCCCCTAGTGATAGTGATTGTCTCACGGTCCTCCCTTCCCACATTCCCGTGACCAGCAATTTTTGGCATGGTTTTTGTGTCTTCCACTGTGAAGACCGAAGCAAAATAATTGTTTAAGGTCTCAGCCATTTCCACATTTCCCATTATTAAATCCCCCTTCTCATCTTCTAAGGGCCCAACATTTACTTTAGTCACGCTTTTCCGTTTAATATATAATATCTGTTTTTATGTTTTGCGCAAGTTTACTTTCGTAATCTATCTTTCCTTTCTTTATTGCTTTCTTAGTCATTCTTTGCTGTCGTTTAAAATTTTCCCAATCTTCTAGTTTCTCACTAACCTTGGCCACCTTAGACGCATTGATTTTTAATTTGATACTCTCCTTTATTTCCTTGGTTATCCATGGCTGGTTATCCCTTCTCTTACCGCCCTTTTTCACTGGAATATATTTTTGTTGAGCACTATGAAAGAGCTCCTTAAAAGTCCTCCACTGTTCCTCAATTGTGCCACCGTTTAGTCTGTGTTTCCAGTCTACTTTAGCCAACTCTGCCCTCATTCCACTGTAGTCCCCTTTGTTTAAGCATAGTACGCTCGTTTGAGACACTACTTCCTCACCCTCAATCTGTATTACAAATTCAACCATATTGTGATCACTCATTCCGAGAGGATCTTTTACGAGGAGATCGTTTATTATTCCTGTCTCATTACACAGGACCAGATCTAAGATAGCTTGCTCCCTTGTAGGTTCTGTAACATACTGTTCTAAGAAACAATCCCGTATGCATTCTATGAATTCCTCCTCAAGGCTACCCCGTGCGATTTGATTTGACCAATCGTTATGTAGGTTAAAATCCCCCATGATTACTGCCGTTCCTTTTTCGCATGCCTCCATTATTCCCTTGATTATTGCCCGCCCCACCATCAAGTTATTATTTGGGAGCCTATAAACTACGCCCACCAGTGACTTTTTCCCCTTACTATCTTTAATCTCCACCCACAATGATTTAACACTTTGTTCATTAGAGCCAATATCGTCTCTCACAACTGCCCTGATATCATCGTTTATTAACAGAGCTACCCCACCTCCTTTCCCTTCTTGTCTATCTTTCCGAATTGTCAGATACCCCTGTATGTTTAATTCCCAGTCTTGGCCACCCTGCAACCACGTTTCTGTAATGGCCACCAAATCATACCCATTTGTAATGATTTGTCCCGTCAACTCATTTATTTTATTTCGAATGCTGCGTGCGTTTAGATAGAGTGTTTTAATCCTAGTTTTTAAACCATGATTTTTAGTTTTGACCCCTCCTGCAGCACCTTTATATTCATACATATTGTCCCTTCCTGTCACCTTGTGGTTTACACTTACCCCAGTGCTACTCTGCTCTGTTGCCTCCTGCCTTTTGCATTCTTTCTTGGGGTCCTGTTCATCTGAGCTCTCACCCACTCTAACTAGCTCAGAGCCCTCTCCTGGGTTCCGAATACTCCTTGCATTGAGGCACCAAGCTTTCATGCTTGCCTTTTTATTACACTTTGACCCTTTAGAATTTTGCTGTACAGTGGCCCTTTTTGTTTTTTGCCTTGGGTTTCTCTGCCCTCCACTTTTACTCATCTCCTTTCTGTCTTTTGCTTTTGTCTCCATTTTGTTTCCCTCTGTCTCCCTGCATTGGTTCCCATCCCCCTGCCATATTAGTTTAACTCCTCCCTAACAGCACGAGAAAACACTCCCCCTAGGACATTGGTTCCGGTCCTGCCCAGGTGCAGACCGTCCGGTTTGTACTGGTCCCACCTCCCCCAGAACCGGTTCCAATGCCCCAGGAATTTGAATCCCTCCCTGCCTCACCACTGCTCAAGCCACATATTCATCTGAGCTATCCTGCGATTCCTACTCTCACTAGCTCGTGGCACTGGTAGCAATCCTGAGATTACTACTTTTGAGGTTCTACGTTTTAATTTAGCTCCTAGCTCCTTAAGTTCGTCTCGTAGGACCTCATCCCTTTTTTTACCTATATCGTTGGTACCAATGTGCATCACGACAACTGGCTGTTCACCCTCCCTTTTCAGAATGTCCTGCACCCGCTCCGAGACATCCTTGACCCTTGCACCAGGGAGGCAACATACCATCCTGGAGTCTCAGTTGCGGCCGCAGAAACGCCTATCTATTCCCCTTATGATTGAATCCCCTATTACTATCGCTCTCCCACTCTTTTTCCTGCCCTCCTGTGCAGCAGAGCCAGCCACGGTGCCATGAACTTGGCTGCTGCTGCCCTCCCCTGATGAGTCATCCCCCTCAACAGTACTCAAAGCGGTGTATCTGATTTGCAGAGGGATGACCGTAGGGGACCCCTGCACTACCTTCCTTGCACTGCTCTTCCTGCTGGTCTTCCATTCTCTATCTGGCTGTGGACCCTTCACCTGCGGTAAGACCAACTCACGACACGTGCTACTCACGTCATGCTCCAGAGTGAATCCACCCTCAGCTCCAATTCCGCAACGCGGTCCGTCAGGAGCTGAAGGCGGATACACTTCCCGCACACATAGTCGTCAGGGACACCGGAAGTGTCCCTGGAAGACTTTGTTGTAATTTTGGTAAATGCAGCGTAGTGCAAAAAGGTTGATGGCATCCTCTGTTGCCATGGTATCGACATCCAATATAAGGTGACTCAGCATAAGTTTGCCCTTCTACCTTACATAAGAACATAAAAATCAGGAGCAGGAGTCGGCCATTCAGCCCCTCGAGTCTGCTCTGGCATTCAATACGATCATGGCTGATCTTCTACCTCAATTCCATGTGCCTGCACTGTCCCCATATCCTTGATTCCCTTAATATCCAAAAATCTATCGATCTCTGTCTTGAATGTACTCAAAGACTGAGCCTCCACAGCCCTCTGGGGTAGAGAATTCCAAAGATTCACCACCCACTGAGTGAAGAAGTTTCTCTGCATCTCAGTCCTAAATGGCCGATCTCTTATCCTGAGACTGTGACCCCTGCCGGAGGAAACACCCTCTCTGCATCTACCCTGTCAAGCCTATAAAAATGTTGGATGTTTCAATGAGATCACCTCTCATTCTTCTAAATTCTAGAGAATATAGGCCTAGTCTAGTCAACATTGTGAGATGTCATTTTGTAACCAACACAATTCCTTTTGAATTGGTGTGTTGACATATCTTGTGACCCAGCAGACCTCAACTTTATTGGCTCCCATTCATTTGCCTAATATTAACACAGACATTTCATTACCAAATAGAATTAAACTGTTTTGGCTTCCCAAATGCACACTCCTTATGATAGATCACTTAATGCATCATTGTGTTGAATCCAAGGCTTTCTCATACTTTCATTAGCTTTTTCCAGTTGAAGCATGTCTTGAATCAATCTCATTCATTCATGAAGGGCCTGGACTATCTAACAAACTGAAGCATTAATATTAGAATGATAATGACATGATGTAGGAAATCTATGATGGCAGGCTTCATATGCTGTGACTTGTGACCTAATGCACAGTAACACATGAGGCTCAGGTGCATGTTTCTCAACCATGGGTGTAGTTATTCAAAGATTTATCCTGTATGGCTCAGAGACATGGACCATATATAATAGACACATCAAATGCTGGAGAAATACCACCAACGATGGCTCCGCAAGATCCTGCAAATCCCCTGGGAGAATAGACGCACCAATGTCAGTGTTCTCAACCAGGCCAACATCCACATCATCAAAGCACTGACCACACTCGACCAGATCTGTTGGGCGGGCCACATTATCCGCATGCCCGACACAAGACCTGCAAAGCAAGCACCCTACTCGGAACTCCTACATGACAAGTGAGCCCCAGGTGGGCTCAGGAAACGTTTCAAGGACACCCTCAAAGCCTCCATGATAAAATGCAACATCCCCACCGGCACCTGGGAATCCCTGGTCAAAGACCACTGTAAGTGGAGGAAGAGCATCCGGGAGGGCACTGAGCACCTTGAGTCTCATCGCCAAGAGCATGCAGAAAACAAGCGCAGGTAGCGGAAGGAGCGTGTGGCAAACCAGACTCCCCACCCACCCTTTCCTTCAACGACTGTCTGTCCCACCTGTGACAGAGACTGTAATTCCCATATTAGACTGTTCAGTCACCGGAGAACTCATTTTTAGAGTGGAAGCAAGTCTTCCTCGATTTCGAAGGACTGCCCATGATGATATTCAAAGAGGGTTCAAGCAGGGTCAAGATTCTTTTGCAGGGCATCTTGAGGACAATTACAGAGAAAGTCACTCAGGATGCATTTCTACCTAATGAATGGTTGTAGAATGGCATTTGCAGAGGCCGAAAAGTAAGACTCTTCAACCCATCCTGTGGTGCGTAAGGAACCCAGAAAGGCAAAAAAGTAATTTTTCAAAAGAAACATTGGTAGAGTTAGGTATTTTATTGAAGATGGTAGTTCTTGATTGTAAAACCAGCAGCAGAGTTATGTTTTTAGCAGACGAATAGCCAAATTGTTATTTCACACTAAATTGCCGAGAGAGAGATTTGCTTTTTTCATTGTAGCAAAACCCTAAATATAAGTATAAAGAACGTGATCAGATTTGGCTACCAACAACAAGCAGGCAAAGTCTGTTCCCAATATTTCCGCCACCATCTTTGATTCTACAATTTGATCCCATTGCCATGGAAACAAGACGGGCCGTGGAAGCTGTGCCACGATCAGGTGGCCTCTTCATTCTCCTCATCAAAGTAAAACAGAGCCTTTGTTAGTCGTTCATAATAAGTCAATGTCATTTTCACTTTGGTTTATAAACCTTGCGCTAAAAAAATCAATTTAATATTAAAAAAAACAAAGCTTGCCAGTATTAACTATATTTAAGAATGTATTTGCAAAATTTGACATTTGAATGCCGATTAAAAGCCACTGTTGGGTATTTGATCCTTAGATTTTCCTGCGTTATGTCAAATTTATCTGATTTGTCTCATATCAGTGCGGCGAAGTGCCATGGGACGTTTTGCTACGTTAAAGGCGCTATATGTGACAAAATCTGTAAATATCCATCCAGGCAGCAGACAACGGCCAGACCCAGCAAGCATTGAGGACACAAATGTTCCATGTTCATGCTGTACAAAATGGATGAGAATTTATTATTGAATCATAGAATCATGGAAATTTACAGCAAAGAAGGAGACCATTCAGCCCATCGTGTCCGTGCTGGCCGACAAAGAGCTATCCAGTCTAACCCCACTTTTCAGCTCTTGGTCCGTAGCCCTGCAGGTTTTGGCACTTCAAATGCAAATCCAAGTACTTTTTAAATGTGGTGAGAGTTTCTGCCTTTACCACCCTTTCAGGCAGTGAGTTCCAGAGCCCCCACCATCCTCTGGGTGAAAATATTTCTCCTCAAATCCCCTCTAAACCTCCTACCAGTTACTTTAAATCTATGCCCTATGGTTGTGGACCCCTCTGCTAAGGGAAATAGGTCCTTCCTATCCACTCGATCCAGGCCCCACATAATTTTATACACCTCAATTAGGTCTCCCCTCAGCCTCCTCTGTTCCAAAGAAAAAGTACAGCAATTGGCCGGGTTTTGCATCTAATTTAGTTGTCCTAAGCAAGTTATAACCGTGACAGAAGAAAGCAAAAAATAACCGTCGAAACATAGCATTTAAGGTGATTGGCAAAAGAACCAGAGGTGACAACAGGGCAAACTTTTATAATCAACGAGTGGTTAGGATTTGGAATGCACGGCCTGATAGGGTGGTGGATACAGATTCGATAGTAGCCTTCAAAAGGGAATTGGATAAATACTTGAAAGAGAAAAAATTTCAGGGATGGGGAAAGAGAGTGGATTGCTCTTTGAAAGAGTCGGTGCAGACTCGATGGGACGAATGGCGGCCTCCTGTGCTGTGCTGTTCTATGATTCTATAACAACACACACTTCTGAATATGGAATAGAAGCTACAGAAGTATGTAGTACTCTTACTGTAATTAACAAAAGATGCATAGGTCTGCTAAAGTCCACTAGTGGGAGATTACCATCTAGAGCAAGGCATTTCACAGTTCATAAAAAGTCAGGCATTAGACTTGGTTTTTAACTTTTAATTGCTTGCCATATTATGCAAATTATTTTATAACAGTGGTGCTAATAAGAGGAGAAGCATAGTAGACACAGAACTGCTACGACATAGCAAAATGTTTCAAAAGACTTCAGCGCATAATCTAGGCTGACACTTCCGAGCAGTTGTGAGACCATCAGCAGGCCGGGGCCATTAGAGGGAGCAGCGTGCGGGGGCATGTCACTGCAGGGAGCAGAGCGTGCTGCTGCAGGAGGGCGATGGCTGACTGCAGTGCGGGCAGGTACAGCAGGAGCGGTGAGGTCGGGGCGAAGGAGCGGCAAGAGTTCGTAGAGGGATGTGATCGGGGCCCAGAAGAAGCGAGAGTTTGGGGCTCAAAAGGGCCCAGGGGCAGCAAGGGCCAGCCCACACTGCGATATGTGCGCACACTAGGTCCGTGCAGCAGAGCTGGTCTCCAGTTGTCTTGGTTAATCCTTGCCACTGGAACATGGCCAAGCTCTGTCAAGCCTGTGTGGTGGCTGGTGTGCAACGGCCACCACACGTTAAAAAAATCCACACACAGGCACCTTCCACCCTTCAAGATTTAGTTCGGGATCCGGAATATTAGGTCCTTCATTGAAACACCTGTGAACTCATCCCTTTTCTGCATGTAAGCAAGTCATCCTCGTTTCAAGGGACTGCCTATGATGGCGATGATGAGGCAGCGCTGAGGGAGCGCTGCATTGTCAGTGGTACCGTCTTTCGGATGAGGTGTTAAACCGAGGTACCCTGTCTGCTCCCTCAGGTGGATGTAAAAGAGATTCAATTGCACTATTTCGAAGAAGAACAGGGGAGTTATCCCCAGTGAAGAGCAGGGGAGTTATCCCTGGTGTCCTGGCCAATATTTATCCCTTAACCAACATCACTAAAATAGATTAGGGCTTAAATTGTCCCTTTTTATAGCCCCATTAGCGGCTCTAATTTAGCGGTAATGATTTATCACCCTGGAGCGGATCGCGGAAGTGGCTCACCCGGAATTGCCCCCAGGATGCCACGGGCGAAAACGGGTTTGCGCTGTGCCCTTACTTTACGCCTCAGGCGGGGGTGCACATGCCAACCCCTTATTGCCCCATGCGACGCGAGATTGGCGTGGGGAGATGCCAACGACAGTGTCGCGGGTCGCAAAGTTGTCATGGCTGGGGCACCCTGGCAGCCTTGAAAGTGGAGGGCCTTGCACCGCAGCCGCCACCTTTTTTTTTTAAACGGCCGACTTCGGCCCAAGAATGGTGGCCCAATGGGCAGCAGGAAAACGGCTGCAGAGTTTGCAGCAGCCCTCGCCTTTAAAAGAAGGGGAGGGACATTGTGTCGCGTTAGCGCGTGTCGCACATCCGTGTCACGCTGAGGTCATCAGCGGGGCGCTGAGCTTCACACCCCGCTAACGCTGCGCTACCTTCCCGAACAGGTGAATCACGCCTCCGATACCGCCCTGCATATTTTTTTCAGACAAAGGCCCAACTTTAGCAACATTTAGCGGCCCATCTCGCTGGGCGCTAAATATTTATTTAATTAAAATTGTGCGCCCCAAACACGGCACGGGGCAATTTCACCCCCATTATCTCGTCATTATCACATTGCTGTTAGCGGGAGCTTGCTGTGCGCAAACTGGCTGCCACATTTCCTACTTTACAACAGTGACTACACGGCAAAAGTAATTCATTGGCTGTAAAGTGCTTTGGGATGTCCCAGGGATGTAAAAGGCACTACATAAATGCAAGTCTTTCTTTCTTAAAATGTTTCGCTATTTCCTCCTTTGAGATACAAAGGACTCAGGGGAGGAAAACTTTGCTAAAGGATCTGTAGACTGCAGTTTAATTTTTGGATTGGATAGCATTTATTGTTTCTGTAGATTAACAGTTGGCAAATAATCTGAATGCAGCACTTCACAGCTAGATTCTCACCGTTACAAATGTTCTATGGGTTGGATGGCTTGTTTGTTGCTACCCAAGTGTGCAAGCGCGTCAGAATTGGCTGCTATTTTTCTCATTGTCGCTTATGAGTTTGTATTTCTCACAATCACTGCATAAGAATTTGCAGATGTGTGTGTCATTATTCACCAGACCTACAGCTATTAGATCAACATGTCAGAAATTATCCAAAGTCTTTCATCAACACTGAAGATCAGAAGTTAAACAAGGAATGCCAGGTGCTGAAGAATTTTGCCTTGACACTTTCTGTGCCGAGGATATTGACTAAAGTACAGCCTTCCTTTAATACTCAGTCTGGTAAAGTAATTTATTTGACAGATTATGAATATTACCGACAGTGGTCACGACAATGAATCACTCCATGTGTCCCTTTTGCTTTCATGCAATAAGTAATGACATGATACATTCACTAAGGTGATTCTGCCACATTCTGGGATCCATTGCCTCTGTCCACCAAATGAGTTAAGTCATTTTCTACAACAGGAAAGGATTTTATTCAAAAATGCGCTGGTGATAGGACACCTGAAGTTATTATCAAAGAAAGAAAGACTTGGATTTGTATAGCGCTTTTCACAACCACCGGACAGTAAGGGTTTCTAATTACCTCGTCCCTCGTCACATAAGAACATAAGAAATAGGAACAGGAGTAGGCCATTTGGCCCCTTGAGCCTGCTCCGCCATTCAATAAGATAATGGTTGATCTGATCATGGACTCGGGTCCACTTCCCTGCCTGCTCCCCCTAACCCTTTACTCCCTGATCGCTCAATAATCTGCCTATATCCGCCTTAAATATACTCCACAGCTCTCTGGGGCAGAGAATTCCACAGATTTACAACCCTCAGAGAAGAAATTTCTCCTCATCTCAGTTTTAAAGGGGCAGCTCCTTATTCTAAGACTATGGGCTAGATTTTTCACTTTTTTTGCATGCTTAACGTACATTTTACCGCTGAAATGACGTATAACGTCCATATATCATCCATTTAGCCATAAAATGGAAACTGATGGACATTTTCCGGAAACTTAGCGCTGAGCATTACTTTCCCCATGTTCTTAACGCCGGGAAAAAATATTACTGCCCGCCCACTTTTTTGGGGCGGAATCATCAGAATGGGCGAAATCATTGCCCGTAATATCGCCCAGCGTTAATTTCCACACAGAATTAACGCCGAGATTCAATAATACCAGCCGCCCACTTTTTTTTGTCGTAAAGATCATATTTACCGAAACTAGCGGCCATGAGATCGCCCAGTGTCACTTTCACCACCTCGCACACATATCGCCCACAATATCGCTCGCCCCAAAAAATGCCCAGAAAAAGTGGAACTAACCGGAACTAATCACAGCGTTATGGACGCCATGTTCTACATCACATGTCAAATTCTTTAAAAGGCTGCTTCAACCTCGGTGGAGTTCGGATGTACTCTGTAGGTCGTTGAAGTTGATGTGAACATCTGTGCAAACATCTTGACCATACTGTGACCGATTGGACTTCAATACGTGTCTTCGTCGAGACCTTCATTGTTTGTGACCAAACGGTGGAAAATAGAGAGCTATTGCAATGGGGCCTATCCTTTCTCACTCTCTCTTGATGACCAATTACATGCTGCAGACTCGAGATGGATGAAGGTGCGCTCCACAGCATTATGTGCCCAATGTAAGACAAGCCAGACTGATGAGGAGGACCAGACGTTACACCCCCCGCAAGTACAGGGACAAGCAGTCTTCCCTCGACTTGCCCAACACCACCTGCCACAAAGAGGTTATCACTGAGGTATGCCAGCTCATATAGGGAGATCTGCAGCCTGCCAACACCATCAGTAATGCACTGTCGAGGTCAAAGTCAGCCCGGAAACTGCCGTTCTATGCGTCGGGTTCTTTTCAGGTCACAGCATGCCACACATCGCTGTATTAGACAGGTCACTGAAGCCCTGTACGCACGCAGAAGGGACTTGATCAGCTTCCCTATGACCAGGGAGGCATAGAGTGAGAAGGCTCTAGGATTCTCCAGAAGTGCAAACTTTCCCAAGATGCAGGGAGCAATAGACTGTATACACATCGCAATACGGACACCTTTTCAGGATGCAGAGGTTTTCAGGAACCACAAGGGATTCCACTCCCTGAATGTCCAACTTGTTGTCGACCACCAGCAAATTATAATGG
Source organism: Pristiophorus japonicus (assembly GCF_044704955.1). Classification (NCBI taxonomy): domain Eukaryota; kingdom Metazoa; phylum Chordata; class Chondrichthyes; family Pristiophoridae; genus Pristiophorus; species Pristiophorus japonicus. Next base: position 51,312,137 of record NC_091982.1, read on the forward strand.
CAATGAATGCTAAATTTCCGGGCAGCATCCATGATGCTCACATCCTGCGTGAGAGCACTGTATCTGACTTGTTTAACAATCAGCCACAAGGTCAATGCTGGATGCTTGGTGACAAAGGATATGGCCTCGCCACCTGGCTGATGACCCTCCAGAGTGACACCCACACCGAAACCAAGAGGCGATACAATGAGAGCCACTGAACAACTCGCAATATGGTGGAGCAAACCATTGGAGTGCTTAAGCAGCGCTTTTGATGCCTGGACCACTCAGGAGGCAAGGAAATGTATCGAACGGAACTGCCGTCAGCACCCAAATGTAGTGTATGGGATTGCTGACCGCAGCTAAATGTACTGAACTGCTTTTGAATGTACTGTACAAATTTTTATATGAATAAAGTATATTTTGAAATTTAAAAAAATTCAGGAGGCGTGCTCCAATATCACCCTGAGCAGGTAGCTCAATTCGTGGTGGTGTACTCCATGCTACACAACTTGGCTATCAGGAGGGTCCAAGAATTGCCTGATGAATCTGACAGTCCACCTCACCAGAGAAAGGAAGAGGAGAACGAGGAGGCGGACGCTGACATCGGACCAGACAATCAGGCTGACGCTGAAGCCATGCCCCCGCCCCCCTGTAGACCGCATGAAAGGCCCGTGATGGCATGATAGCTACATCAGGATCTCATCAATGAGCGCTTGCTTGAAAGAATGTTGATATTATTTACAAGGCTGACACACTGCTGGGTGTGCAGGTCATACAGCAATGGTGGGCATCATCCTGGTGACAGTTAAAGTTTAAGTTGATTGAAGTTAAGTGTGATTATACCCTATGATGTTAAGGAATCACCAGTGTGTAACATTGCAGGTATCTGAGCCAATGTGCTGCAAGGTTTTGTTAAATAAAAAATATTTTAACCGAACAGTTGTCTGAAATCATCAGTATTAAAAAACCAACCCTTTCCCCCGCTTCTTCTCCCCACCGCTACCCCTTCCCCTCCTGACTCCAAGCCACCTGGCTGAGGAGCTCCTTAGGCGATGCTTCATTGGGGGGAGGGGATGACGGCCGATCCGCTGCTTGGACGGATATGGGAGAGGACGGTCCCGAGGTCCTCATAAGTCAACCCCCTCATCTTGCTTCTGGCTCTCATGAGTGGTTGGCAATAGGGGTGCGGCACCTTGGGGTACAGTGCCGCGCTCCGGGACCACTGGGAGCCCTCTGCCACCAGTGTTCCTGGCTACCAGCTCCAGGGCCTCCTCCATCCCTTCCATGTTATATTTTATTTCTTGGACAAAAACTCGGCGCCTATATGTTCTTTGTACTTAGTAGGCTTTTTGCTGCTGGTGAATCTCCCACATGCCTCCCACAACAGCCAAACAAGCACACACCACAGCCACACATGCTTCAGGATGGCGACACTTTATGGCAGAAGGTCAGAGAGATTTAACGCGACCGCCCCTTTCATATCGTTCGTGGTAACGCCCAATTTCAAAAATGGAGACTCGGTGCTTTGAGAATGGGTGAAAAGCCGGCGATCTGAAAACCCATTTTTACTGCCCATGCTGAAAATAACACCCATTTTTGGGCAATATGCACAAAAGTGTAAAATCTAACCCAAGTCTCCTAGTTTTAGTTTCCCCAAAGAGTGATAATATCCTCTCTGCATCCACTTTGTTGAGCCCCCTCAGTATCTTATATATTTCAATAAGATCACCTCTCATTCTTCCGAACTCCAATGAGTATAGTCCTAACCTACTCAACCTATCCTCATAAGTCAACCCTCTCATCTACGGAATCAACCTAGTGAACCTTCTCTGAACAGCCTCCAATGCTCCTTCCTTAAATACGGAGACCAAAACTGTACACAGTACTCCAGGTGTGGCCTCACCAATACCCTTTACAGTTGTAGCAGGACTTCTCTGCTTTTATACTCTATCTCCCTTGCAATCCCCCATTTGCCTTCCTGATTACTTGCTGTATCTGCAAACTAACTTTTTGTGTTTCATGCACAAGGACCCCAGGTCTCTCTGTACTGCAGAACTTCACAATTTTTCTCCATTTAAATTATAATTTGATTTTCTATTATTTCTGCCAAAGTGGATAACCTCACATTTTCCCACATTATATTCCATCTGCCAACTTTTTGCCCACTCACTTAGCCTGTCTATATCCCTTTGCAGACTTTTTGTGTCCTCCTCACAATTTGCTTTCCCACCCATCTTTGTATCATCAGCAAACTTGTCTACATTACACTCGGTCCCTTCATCAAAGTCATTAATATAGATTGTAAATAGTTGAGGCCACTAGTCAATGTTTTCCAACTGAAAAATGACACATTTATCCCAACTCTCTGTTTTCTGTTAGTTAGCCAATCCTCTATCCATGCTAATATATTACCCCCAACCCCGTGAGCTTTTATCTTGTGCAGTAACCTCTTATATGGCATCTTATCAAATGCCTTCTGGAAATCCAAATACATCACATTCACTGGTTCCCCTTATCCACCCTACTCATTACATCCTCAAAGAAATCCAGCAAGTTTGTCAAACATGATTTCCCTTTCATAAAACCATGCTGACTCTGCCTGATTGAATCATGCTTTTCAAATGTCCAGCTATTGCTTCCTTAATAATGGACTCCAGCATTTTCCCAACGACGGAATTTAGGCTAACTGGTACATAGTTTCCTGCTTTTTGTCTGCCTCCTTTTTTAAATAGGGGAGTTACATTTGCGATTTTCCAATCTGCTGGGACCACCCCAGAATCCAGAGAATTTTGGTAGATTACAACCAATGCATCCACTATCTCTGTTGCCACTTCTCTTAAGACCCTAGGATGTAAGCCATGAGCTCCAAGGGACTTGTCCGCCTTTAGTCCATTATTTTACCTAGTACTACTTGAACAACAAAATCTAACTCAGGATTCAAAGGCCTTCGATGGGTTTCAGCACAAGATAAAAGCAAATGTTAGCACATTCCTCACTTCCTATAGTATCTTGATTATCCATTATTGGGATGTTTTTAGTGTCTTCTACCGTGAAGACCGATACAATATATTTATTTGTTCAATGTCTCTGCCATTTCCCTGTTCTCCATTATTAATTCCCCAGTCTCTTCCTCCAGAGGACTAACAGTTACTTTAGCTATTCGTTTCCTTTTTATGTACCTGTAGAAACTCTTACTATCTGTTTATATATTTTGTGCTAGTTCACTTTCATAATCTATTTTCCCTCTTTAAACATATTTTTAGTCGTTCTCTGCTGACCTTTAAAAATTTCCCAATCCTCTGGCCTCACACGAGTCTTGGCCACATTGTATGCCTTTGTTTTCAATGTGACACCCTCCCTTATTTCCTTAGTTAGCCACGGATGATTATCCCTTCTCTTACAGTCTTTCCTTCTCATTGGGATATATTTTTGTTGAGAGTTATGAAATAGCTCCTTAAATGTCTGCCACTGCTCTTCAACCGTCTCATACTTTATGCTATTTTCACAGTCTACTTTACCCAACTCTGCCCTCATACCTTTGTAGTCTCCTTTATTTAAGTTTAGGATACTGGTTTGAGAACCAACTTTCTCTCCTTCCAACTGAATTTGAAATTCAACCATATTATGGTCACTCATTCCGAGAGGATCTTTTACGACGAGATCATTTATTAATCCTGCCTCATTACACAGTACCAGATCTAAGATAGCCTGCTCCCTGGTTGGTTCTGCAACATACTGTTCAAGGAAACTATCCTGGATACACTCTATGAACTCTTCCTCAAGGCTACCCTGGCCAATTTGCTTTGTCCAATCAATATGAAGGTTAAAATCACCCATGGTTATTGCCGTTCCTTTTTTACAAGCCTCCATTATTTCTTGATGTATATTCCGTCCAACCATGTAACTACTGTTAAGGGGCCTATAGACTACACCCACCAGTGACTTTTTCCCTTTATTATTCCTTATCTCCACCCAAACTGATTCAACATCTTGATCTTCTGAGCCAATATCGTTTCTTACTAACACACTGATCCAATCCTTTATTAACAGTGCTACCCCACCTCCTTTTCCTTTCTGTCTGTCTTTCAGAATTGTCAAATACTCCTGAATATTTAGTTCCCAATCCTGGTCACCTTGCAACCACGTCTCTGTAATGGCTATCAGATCATACCCATTTGTATGTATTTGTGCCAACAACTCATCTATTTTGTTATGAATGTTACGTACATTTAAATTTGTTTTTTTACCCTTTTTTCCTGCTTGTTTCCTCTGTCCTTCAAACTCACTTTCTTCATTTTTGCTTTCTAATTCCAGCTTTACTCCCCTCCCTACTGAATCTATTCTCAGGTTTCACAGTTCTTTGACGTCAGGATTTATAAGAAGAAAATACACATGGCGCAGGGTTTTGGCTCAACCAAGATTTGTTTGTTTTATTGAACATACACACAATTACCTCCCCTGTATAAATTACTACGATCTATGTGGGACTAATAACCCCCAGAATACAAACCCCTATGAAAGGGTCATTTTCATCGCACAATATGACACAGTTAAATGCGTCCGCGATTTGACTGTTACATATAAAGTTATGCAGACCCAATCACAAAACCCTTCTATGATTTGATTGGAACAAACATACAATCACCAGTTCCTCAGCTGTCTTCTGAGATGGACTATAGGCCCTTTTCTTGGTTGCAACTTGTGTCCAGAAGACTAGCTGGCTTCTGTTGCTGTTTCGATTCTGTTCCTGTACTGCTCCAAAAATGGGTCTTCTTTATACCAAAGACCAACTTGCAATCTTGAAACAGATTTAACACGATGACAGCATCAACTGTGCTAATTGTCCCTCATTTTGGGTCATTGTCCATGATAACTTTAGCCACTGCCTGTCGTAGGGTGAGGTTCTTTGCACTGTAACCTTTCCAAGGTGACTTAATTGTTGGTTTCTAGTAGCATTCGTATTCAAATGGTTCAGGGTCCGGTCCATTGTCTAGGCCTACACTGGAGCCATGGTCCAGGGTACGCTTTTTAATAACGTAACCCCTTAAGGTAAATTAATATATGAATGTTCCTCTATCTTTTCAGACAGAAAACCGTTGAAGGTGTGACTGACCCTGTTCTGGTGCTCTGATAATTAAAGTTTCTCTTTTGTTGCCATTATCTGGTGATTTAGATCAATGGCCCTGAAATTTCATTCGACCTCTTCCCGCAGGGAAACGAGCTAAAAAAGTAAAAAGATACGCACTTACCTGCCGCTGCTGCGACTGTCCGAACTTCCGAGCCTGAGGTCCAGAGGTGACTGTGCGCGCAGCGCGTGCACGTGGGGACGTGCGCAGGCCGGGATCTAGTGACAGCAGCCAATCAGGTACAGTATAGTTTCTCATTCATAACAATAGGATTCCGTAAGTCCGGAATTCCCATTGCTATGAATGAGAAACCCTTCCCCCCCCACCCAAACACTTAAAAACTAATAAAAAATAGAAAATAACGTACACAATTAACATGCATTTAAATTAAAGTTATTATTAAAAAAACGTTTTCCACATTTAAAATTTTTTTTTTTTATTAACACTTAAAATAAACTTACCATAGTGGGGAGGGTTTTTAAACATAAAAATTGCTTTTATAACTTTCTTTTTTATTTGTATGTGTATTTTTAACCACTTGCGCCTGTAAAAGTAGGCTATATGCCTGTTTTTTCAGGTGCAGGATTTTAAAGGACATTTGCAGGGCAAGATATTCGTAAATATTGGAAATCTTACCCTGCAAGTGTCCTCACTTGACAGATCTGAAATGTCGGTTTCTAGCGCATATGCATTGTGCGCTGGAAACCAGCTTTTCCAATGCCTTCCCGGGTCCGTAGGAACTTCTTACGGACCGGGACATCGGAATTTCAGGGCCATTGTCTCTCCTGATGTCTGATGGTTTTTGGCTGCAATGTTTGAATTAACCCTTTCCTGCACTGCTCTTTTTGCGGGCTGTAATGCAGTTCTGGATTTTTATATTTAATAGTCCAATTTTTACCGCTGGGGAAGGTGGGGAGGGGGTGGGGGAGGGGAGGAATGGATCCTACAGGATGTCTCAAAGTACTTTACAGCCAATGAAGTATTTTTGGATTGGCCTACTCCTGCTCCTATTTCTTATGTTCTTAATGTAGGAAACACGGCAGCCAATTTGCACACAAGCAAGCTCCCACAAACAGCAATGTGATAAATTATCATGATGCTTTCGTGATTTCAAAGATAACCTCCTTATTGTTTCATAGTCTTCCTTATCTGGATAATTTGAGAGCGGACACTGACTATTGGCTGGCTTGTTTCTTACTACAAGCTGCCTTTGTGACCTGATCTATTCCGCCCATTGCCCTCTTTTTAATATCCCTCTCCGAAGAGGTATGCTGTCCCTAAGAAGGATAATCCCATTTTACCCAACAACTGCCACTTTATAGCCCTTACTTACCAAAGTTATGGTAGTTACTGTTAACTCGCAAATCATCTATTACATTGCAAGGTCCATTCTAATCCTAGATCACTAGTCAACCCAACTGATGCTCTGCTGATCTTATTGTCTATGTTATACACTTTGGTGATACATTTGTCATTCTTCAACCTCCTCCACTCATCATCCAGCCCTATCCACCCTTTTTGGTGCTCATTCCACCTCAACGTTCATACTTCTACAGGTCGCGTTCCCCCAGTGCACACTGTCAGCATTTGCCCTTCAGTGCAGTAGTTGAGTCACTCGGGTCGATCGTCATGTGACTGCTTCCATTGAGCATTAAGCAGCCACTTTCCCATGCTATTTCTGGAACTCACGTCCTCAGCCAACACCCTGAATTAAAATACTTAGTCGTACCCTGCACATAGACAGGTTAAGTCCTTTAAATGACTAAAAACGGAATTACTTAGTAACATTGTTACTAATAACAGGCTAATATTAACTATTCACAGGATGAATTAGGTCTTCTTCATGTCTATGTCAAGAACTGAATCGGACTTGATTCTTGTAGGTGTGACACTTACTCAGCTGTGAACCTGGCACCTTAACTATAATTAGCTCCTGCAGACAGACACTCTGAAGAAATTACACATAAAGTTCTCAAAGCCGTTGACAAATCGGTAACTACCTGTTATATATATAAAATTGAGCTACTCAAAAGGTAGGGAAGAGATTGCTGAACTTGACATTTCCATCCCAATGTCTAATTAAACAGCTGCACAATAAATGACTCAGTTCTCTGCTTCAATCAGCTACCAGAAAACTTAGGAGAATTAAAGCTGGGGATGTTCTTTCCATTGTTCTGAATACCGAGACTAATCTAATTTCTTTAAGAGCTTACAACCCATGCTACAGCTCAAAGCTATTTTTAAAAGAGCATCTTTAAGTAGTAAAACGCAAAGAAGGGCAAGATGCCGGCTAATATAAATTGCTTCTTGCAGACTTATCAGAAATGATTGACATTGTAAAAAACACTTGTGGCACAGTGATTTCCACTTCAAGAATTCAACAGCACTGCTGGTCAAAATCCGGTGATTCAGTCCGGTGCTGTATGGCTCTATATGGCCTGTGCATGTCTCAGTGTCAACTGCTGTACTGAGCAACAGCAACTAGCATTTATATAGCGCCTTTGACGTAGTAAAACATCCCAAGGTGCTTCACAGGAGCGATTATCAAAGAGAATTTGACACTGAGACGCATAAGGTGATATTAGGGCAGGTGACCGAAAGCTTGGTCAAAGAGGTAGGTTTAATGGAACATCTTAAATTAGGAAAGAGAGGTGGAGAGAGAGGCTTAGGGAGGGAACTCCAGAGCTTGGGCCTAGGCAGCTGAAGGCATGGCCTCCTATTATTCTATAAACTCGTCAAATCGATGACCGGTCAGCTAATATCTGAGACAAGCTGCACTCTTCTTCTTCTTAGGCAGTCCCCCGGAGTCGAGGATGACTTGCTTCCACATTAAACTGAGTTCTAAGATGACTGATGGGACCAATACTGGATCTACAGTCCCTGTCACAGGTGGGGCAGACGGTGATTGGAGGGACGGGTGGGTGGGATGCTTGGGTTGTCGTACGCTGCATCCACTCTTTGTACTTGGCTTCTGCGTGCTCCCGACGAAGAGACTCAAAATGTTCGCCGCCTTCTTGGATGCTTCCCTTCCACTTTGAGCAGTCTTGGACCACGGATTACCAAGAGTTGGTGGGGATGTTACATTTTTTCAAGAAGGCTTTGAAGGTGTCCTTGAACCGTTTTCTCTGCCCTCCTGGGACTCGCTTGCCATGACGTAACTCGGAGTAGTTTGTTTCGGGAGTCCAATATCGGGCATGTGGACAATGTTGCCCATCCACCGGAGCTGATCGAGCGTGGTCAATGCCTCAATTCTGGGGTTGTTGGCCCTGGTGCACTGGTAATGAAGGAGCTCCAGCTTATTTCTTTAGGATGCTCCCATTTTCCACTCCGCAACAGCAAGCTCGAGGGGCTGTATGGCTTACTTCTGCTCCTATTTCTTATGTTCTTATGTTCTCATCTCAGATAACTATTTAGTTTTTGTACAAACAATTTATATCCCTGACAGTGTCAAAGGCCTTGTGAGGTCAAAGAAGGCCATGCACAAGGATTGATGCTGTTCCCTGCATTTCTCTTGTAGTTGTCACGCGGTGAAGATCATGTCCGTTGTACCTCTTAGTGGACGGAATCCACATTGTGACTCTGGGAGGAGCTCTTCAGTGACGGGGAGAAGACGATTGAGGAGGATTCAAACGATGACTTTCCCAGTGGCCGACAGCAGGGAGATTCCTCTGTAGTTACCGCGGTCGGACTTGTCCCCTTTTTTGAACATGGTCACGATTATGGCATCTTTGAGATCTTTTGCCATGCTTTCCTCCTTCCAGATAAGAGAGATGAGGTCATGCATTTGTGCCAATAGTGCTTCTCCACCATACTATCAGCAAGGGCAGACATCGATGACAAGGTCTAACACCACCTCCAGTGTACCAGCGCAACCTTCGGACACCTGAGGAAGAGAGTGTTTGAAGACCACGACCTCAAATCAGGTACCAAGCTGATGGTCTACAGGACAGTAGTGATAACCGCCCTCCTATATGGCTCAGAGACATGGACCATATGCAGCAGACATCTCAAAATGCTGGAGAAGTACCACCAATGCTGCCTCCGCAAGATCCTGCAAATCCCTGGGAGGATAGACGCACCAATGTCAGTGTTCTCGCTCAGGCCAACATCCCCAGCATCAAAGCACTGATCACACTTGACCAGCTCCGTTGGGCGGGCCACATCATCTGCATACCCGACACGAGACTCCCTAAGCAAGCTCTCTACTTGGAACTCCTACACGGCAAACAAGCCCCAGGTGGACAGAGGAAACATTTCAACGACATCCTCAAAACCTCCTTGATAAAGTGCAACATCCCCACCGGCACCTGGGAATCCCTGGCACAAGACCGCCCTAAGTGGAGGAAGAGCATCCGGGAGGGTGCTGAGAACCTCAAGTCTCATCACCGAGAGCATGCAGAAACCAAGCGCAGACAGCGGAAGGAGCGTGCAGCAAACCAGACTCCCCACCCACCTTTACCTTCAACGACTGTCTGTCCCACCTGTGACAGAGACTGTAATCCCTGTATTGGACTGTTCAGTCACATGAGAACTCACTTTTAGAGTGGAAGCAAGTCTTCCTAGATTTTGAGGGTCTGCCTATGGTGATGTATATCCCTGGTAAAAGTTGTTGTATATCTAGCGTAGAAGTGGTTTAGAGATAACATAACATATGTTTAGCAATATCAGCAGCACAACAACATGTTCCATACACCTTAATAATGCAATAATCCAAAAGAGGAACGGAATTAGAAGATGATGGGCATTGGGATCAATCATTTTCCTTTCCTGTGTCAGTAGGGGTAATTGTGACCTTGGGCGATAGTGTAAAACTGGCGATATCGATTCAGCCGCCTGTTTTTCATCTCCCCACGATTTTCGTTTCCATTAAAGTCACCCGAAGTCAAAATTACCCCAACAACTCTAGCTGGGTGCAATTTACTTAACCACCGAAGAGCAGGGAGTTATCCCCGGTGTCCTGCCCAATATTTATCCCTCAGTCAATATAACAAAAACAGATTATCTGGTCATTATCACATTTCTGTTTGTGGGACTTTGCTGTGCACAAGTTGGCTGCCATGTTTCCTACATTACAACAGTGACTACACTCCAAAAGTACTTAATTGGCTCTAAAGCGCTTTGAGATATCCGGTGGTCACGAAAAGCGCTATATAAATGCAAGTCTTTCTTTCTCAAAGTCAGTTTAGTCCTGCACACTGATTCATTTCTATACTTTTTTAGATTGTTAACTTTTAAACACAATTATAAATCAGAATACATTTTTAGTAAACCTGAATTACACTGACGCGTTGATTGTAAATTGAAGCCCTATAGATAGTTTGGTGTCTCTTTTGTTATGCTGTCAACAGAATTGTTGAAGACAGTTTCAATGTAATTTGTCTAAATGAAGTGTTGATTTATTCAAAGGTGTTTTGTGTAAAAAAAGAGATAATAATGACTGTTATTTTAATGCTTTAGTGATGCTAATTCTAAACACAACCAAAGATTCATTGCATTTTTCTCAGAAATAAAATAAATTCTCCTGCTCTTACAGAATAAATCCTGTCATGTGATCTTTCTTGTGTAATAAATTAGATTTTAAGAAATCACCCCAGTATGTTACTCATCTACTCAGAACTGTTTGGAGAACACATCCCATCATATCACAATTGCCTAGGCTGTGGCTCAATCTGCTCCCACATCAGTGTACACTGTGCATTAAAATAGCTGAATGGCCTCTTTCTGTACAGTATGATTCCATGATTCTAATTTAAATATCTGTATATCTTTAATATATTAAAAATCTTACAACTGTGTACACATCCTGCTGTGTAATATACATTCTGTAACAAGCACATTTTTCAGCCACAGTCGAACTTTTGCCACCACCCTTTCCCCATCACACCTTGTTGAGTAGATCAAAGCAAAACTGCAGCAAATGAGAACTAAAATAAGTAGGGAAAAAATCAATCAAAAATAAGGAAAGTGCCCAGAAAATGACCAATGAGAAACAGGATTACAGGGGATATACGGCACAGAAACAGGCCATTTGGCCCAACCAGTCCATGCCGTTTAAGCTCCACTCGAGCATCCTCCTGTCTTTCCTCATCTAACTATCAACATAGCCCTCTATTCCCTTCTCCCTCATATGCTTGTATAGCCTCCCCTTAAATGCATCGATACTTTCGTCTCAACCACTCCCTGTGGCAGCGAGTTCCACATTCTGACCACTCTTTGGGTAAAGAAATTTCTTCTGAATTCCCTATTGGATTTCTTGGTGACTATCTTATATTGATGGCCAATAGTTATGCTCTTCCCCACAAGTGGAAACATTCTCTATTCACTCTATCAAAACCTTTCATAATTTTAAAAGACCCCTATTAGGTCACCCCTCAGTCTTCTTTTATCAAGAGAAAAGAGACCCAGCCTGTTCATCCTTTCCTGATAGGTGTACCATCACATCTCTGGTGAGGGATGATAGAAAACAGCCAATCCTGAACGGGCAGTCAGGAGAACAAACCAATAAAAGAAAGGGGAAGATGAACCAATTGAATCACTCAATTGAACCACTAACAATATTCCAACAAGTCAAGGGGCTATGGGGGGGGGAGAAACTTAACTCAATCACAATCACTGAAGAGGTGGTACTCAGTAAGATAATGGGACTAAAGGCAGATAAATCCCCTGGACCTGATGGCTTGCATCCTAGGGTCTTAAGAGAAGTAGCGGCAGGGATTGTGGATGCATTGGTTGTAATTTACCAAAATTCCATGGATTCTGGGGAGGTCCCAGCAGATTGAAAAACTGCAAATGTAACGTCCCTATTTAAAAAAGGAGGCAGACAAAAAGCAAGAAATTATAGACCAGTTAGCCTAACATCTGTGGTTGGGAAAATACTGGAGTCCATTATTAAGGAAGCAGTAGCAGGGCATTTGGCAAAGCAAAATTTGGTCAGGCAGTCAGCATGGATTTATGAAGGGGAAGTCATGTTTGACAAATTTGCTGGAGTTCTTTAAGGATGTACGAACAGGGTGGATAAAAGGGAACCAGTGGATGTGGTGCATTTGAACTTCCAGAAGGCATTTGACAAGGTGCCACATAAAAGGTTACTGTACAAGGTAAAAGTTCACGGAGTTGGGGTAATATATTAGCATAGATAGAGGATTGGCTAACTAACAGAGAACAGAGAGTCGGGATAAATGGTTCATTCTCTGGTTGGCAACCAGTAACTAGTGGGGTGCTGCAGGGATCAGTGCTGGGACCCCAACTATTTACAGTCTATATTAACGACTTGGAAGAAGGGACTGAGTGTAACGTAGCCAATTTTGCTGATGATTACAAAGATGGGAGGAAAAGCAATATGTGAGGAGGACACAAAAAATCTGCAAAAGGACATAAACAGGCTAAGTGAGTGGGCAAAAATTTGGCAGATGGAGTATAATGTTGGAAACTGTAAGGTCATGTACTTTGGCAGAAAAAAATCAAAGCGCAAGTTATTATTTAAATGGAGAAAGATTGCAAAGTGCCGCAGTACAGCGGAATCTGGGGGGGACTTGTGCATGAAACACAAAAGGATAGTATATAGGTACAGCAAGTGATCAGGAAGGTCAATGGTATCTTGGTCTTTATTGCAAAGGGGATGGAGTATAAAAGCTGGGATGTCTTGCTACAGCTATATAAGGTACTGGTGAGGCCACACCTGGAATACTGCGTGCAGTTTTGGTTTCCATATTTACGAAAGGATATACTTGCTTTGGAGGCAGTTCAGAGAAGGTTCACTAGGTTGATTCTGGGAATGAGGGAGTTGACTTATGAGAAAAGGTTGAGTAGGTTGGGCCTCTACTCATTGGAATTCAGAAGAATGAGAGGTGATCTTATCGAAACTTATAAGGGGCTTGACAAGGTGGATGCAGAGAGGATGTTTCCAGTGATGGGGGAGACTAGAACTAGAGGGCATGATCTTAGAATAAGGGGCCGCCCATTTAAAACAGAGATGAGGAGAAATTTCTTCTCTCAAAGGGTTGTAAATCTGTGGAATTCGTGGCCTCAGAGAGCTGTGGAAGCTGGAACATTGAACAAATTTAAGACAGAAATAGATAGTTTCTTAAACGATAAGGGGTTATGGGGAGCGGGCGGGGAAGTGGAGCTGAGTCCATGATCAGATCAGCCTTGATCTTATTGAATGGCGGAGCAGGCTCGAGGGGCCATATGGCCTACTCTTGTTCCTATTTCTTATGTTCTTATGTTATGTTCAAACAACTAGGAGCAAAAAATTTAATCTGCCACTTTTTCTCAGTACCTGAAATTACTGTTGTCCAAAATACTAGTACAATAACAAGCGTACTGTCAGAGAAGAGATGAAAATATTAAAACATGCAAACGGGCTTGAAACTGAGGATGAGCAATACACAGTAAATATTCTGACTGACCGCTTCCTCAAAGCATTTAAAAGGAAAGCCATGATGAACCTGCCCTCCCCCCCCCCCGCAAAAAAAGTGAGTACCACACTAGAATTCAAGACTTTGATATAAATTAGATGGAAGTCCTAGACAAGCTGAAATGATTATCCACCACATCACTGTACCATGAACATGCATCTGAAAGACTATTACTGTGCCGTTAAATTGATTTGTATGTTCATGACTGTTCTTGAATGTTCATGACTGATATTTGGCTTTTAACAACAACAACAACAACTTGTATATATAGCGCCTTTAACGTAGTGAAACATTCCAAGGTGCTTCACAGGAGTATTATACAATAAAAACTTGACATTGAGCCGCATAAGTAGAAATTAGCATAGGTGACCAAAAGCTTGGTAAAAGAGCTATGTTTTAAGGAGCATCTTGAAGGTGGAAAACGAGGTAAAGAGGCAGAGAGATTTAGGCAGCGAGTTCCAGAGCTTGGGGCCTAGGCAACAGAAGGCACGGCCACCAATGGTTGAGCGATTACAATCAGGGATGCTCAGAATGGCAGAATTAGAGGAGCGCAGACATCTCGGGGGTTTGTGGTGCTGGAGGAGATTACAGAGATAGGGAGGGGCGAGGCCATTGAGGGATTTGAAAATAAGGATGAGAATTTTGAAAGTGAGGCGATGATTAACTAGAAGCCAATGTAGGTCAGTGAGCGCTGAAGGGTGAGTGGGATTTGGTGGAGTTAGGACGTGGGCAGCCAGGTTTTGGTTCACCTCTAGTTTATGTAGGGTAGAATGTGGGAGTTCAGCCAGGAGTGAATTGGAATATCTAGTCTAGAGGTAACAAAGGCATCGATGAGGGCTTCAGCAGCAGATGAACTGTGGCAAGGTGGAGATGAGCGCTGTTACGGAGGTGGAAATAGGCGGTCTTAGTTATGCTGCGGATGTGTCGAAAGCTAATTTCAGGGTCAAATATGACACCAAGGTTGCAAACCGTGTGGTTCAGCCTCAGACAGAAGTTGGGGTGAGGGATGGAGTCAGTGGCTAGGGAACGGGGTTTGTGGCGGGGACCGAAAACAATGGCTTCAGTGTTCCCAATATTCAATTGGGGAATATTTCTGCTCATCCAGAACTGGATGTCGAACAAGTATTGACAATTTAGAGACCGTGGAGGGGTCGAGAGAAGTGGTATTGAGGTAGAGCTGGGTGTCGTCAGCATATATGTGGAAACTGACGCTGTGTTTCCGGATGATGTCACCAAGGGGCAACGTGTAGATGAGAAATAGGAGGGGGCCAAGGATAGATCCTTTAGGGGACACCGGAGGTAACAATGTGGGAGTGGGAAGAGAAGCCATTGCAGGTGATTCTCTGGCTGCGATTAGATAGATTAGCATGAAAGCAGGCAAGTGCAGTTCCACCCAGCTGGATGATGGAGGAGAGGCATTGGAGGAGGATAGAGTGGTCAACCATGTCAAAGGCTGCAGACAAGCCAAGGAGGATTAGTTTGCCTTTGTCACAGTCACAAAGGATGCCATTTGTGACTTTGACAAGACTTTACTGTACACAAACTGTACTGGGGACCGGAGTAAGTGGATACCATTTCACTTGCCCAAACCACATGTCAAGCACAAGGAAAGCAGCATCCGATAAATCCCTGGCCATCAGGAGAAAGACTGATCCAGGTCTCGGTCCTATTACCGAATGTAATTGAATCTCTGATCTACATTCAGTCCTTAGAACAATCAGTAACTTGGTTAATGCTCCTATTGAATTGTTCAGCAAAACTCCCACTGTAAACATACCGATTTGGATGGATATATTAAGGATCAGCACACATCATTTGTTTTCTATTGGTGTACGATTACCTTTTATGCTTTCACCAAATTATCATCATAGGTAGTCCCTCGGAATCGAGGAAGACTTGCTTCCACTCTTAGCATGAGTCCTTAGGTGGCTGAACTGTCCAATTCGAGAGCCACAGTCCCTGCCACAGGTGGGACAGACAGTCATTGAGGGTAAGGGAGGGTGGGACAGATTTGTCACATGTTCTTTCCGCTGCCTGCACTTGATTTCTGCATACTCTAGGCGATGAAACCCGAGGTGCTCAGTGACATCCCGGATGCACTTCCTCCACTCAGGGCGGTCTTTGGCCAGGGACTCCCAGGTGTCAGTGGGGACCGGGGTCAAACAGGTCTGCGTCATCGCCCCAACCCTCTTTACTCAATCTTCCTCGCTGCCATTCTCCATCTTGCAGTCAACAAGCTCCCCGCTGGAGTGGAACTAAACCAAAGTATACGATTTGCATAGAAAACAACTAACCAAGGGGAAGAATTTAATAAGATTGTTTTCATGATCTGCAGCTTGTATTCAAAGGTAAACAGCTAAATTTTATGGATCACAAATCCTTCCATTTCCATATAGTTATATAAATAAGATATAGTTTAAACATAGATTAAAAAAAAGAAAGATGTGCATTTATATAGTGCCTTTCATGACATCCCAAAGTGCTTTACAGGCAATTAAGCACTTTTTTTTGAAGTGCAGTCACTGTTGTAATGTAGGAAACACAGCAGTTAATATGCACATAGCAAACTCCCACAAACAGCGATGTGATAATGACCAGATAATCTGTTTTAGTGATGTTGATTGAAGGATAAATATTGGCCAGGATACCGGGTATAACTCCCCTGCTCTTCTTCAATATAGTGTCGTGGGATCTTTTATGTCCACCTGAGAGAGCAGACGGAACCTCGGTTTAACGTCTTGTCCGAAACACGGCACTTCTGACAGTGCAGCACTCACTCAGTACTACATTGGAGTGTCAGTCTAGATTTTGGTACTCAAATCTCTGGAGTGGGACTTGAACCCACAACCTTCTGACACAGAATCAAGAGTGCTGCCCACTGAGCCATGGCAACAGCAAATGGGTCATAACCATAGTAATTCTTGCTAGATGACAATATAGAAATCATTTTTTTAACAAATAAATCAATTTCATTAAAGGCTATAAAATTAAATTTACATAGTGCTACATAAATTCCATTAACAAACATCCATTTACAGAATCCATTTAACCATCTGCTGCACAACTAAATGTTTTTCAACGTTACATCCATCCATTTATTATTTACTCATTAATAAATATATATTTATACCGGTATATATGTATTTATATAGGTATATAATATATATATATATATATTCCCTTTTTATATTTAAAATTCCCAAAAGACAATTAGGCTTAGTTGGTGCAACTGTACAGGGTATTGTTGATGCCTCACCTGGAGTCTGAAGATTGTGGGTTCAAGCCCCACTTTATACAAATGGACACGGCAGAGGCTGGCACTTCAGTGCAGTATGGAGGGAGTGCTACATCATTGGAGGTGCAATCTTTTGGATGAAACATTAAACAAGGCTCTGTGTGTCTCCTCAGAGAGCTCTCCCAGTGTCCTGGTCCACATTTCCTTAACCGGCACCACCAAAATTACTGTATTTATTGTTTGTGCGACTTTCCCTGTGTGTAAATTGTCTGTCATATTTATCTGCATCACAATAGTGACTGCACTTCTAAAGTAATTCATTGCTGTAAAGCACTTTGGGATGTTCTGAGGCCAAGATAAGATGCTACATAAATGTAAATGGTTAATATCTGTTTCCTGCTGACAAGCTGGGCAGGATTTGTCTACATTTTCAGGCTAAAAAATAGCCTTCACTTAGAAAGAGGTCCGGTGATGCAATATAACAACAACAACAACTTGTATTTATATAGCGCCTTTAACGTAGTGAAACATCCCAAGGCGCTTCACAGGAGTGTTATAAGATTTTTTTTTAAATGACACCAAGCCGCATAAGGAGAAATTAGGGCAGGTGACCAAAAGCTTGAAAAAGAGGTAGGTTTAAAGGAGCGACTTCAAGGAGACTTAGAGAGGCAGAGAAGTTTAGGGCAGAAATTCCAGAGCTTGAGGCCTAGGCAACAGAAGGCACAGCCATCAATGGTTGAGCGATTATAATCAGATGTTCAAGAGGGCAGAATTAGAGGAGCGCCAATATCTTGGGGGGCGTGAGGAGATTACAGAGAAAGTGAGGGGTGAGGCCATAGAAGGCGTTGAAAACAAGGATAAGAATTTTGAAATTGAGGCGTTGCTTAACTAGGAGCCAAAGTAGGTCAGCGAGCACAGGGGTGTTGGGTGAGCGGGACTTGATGCGAGTTAAGACATGGGCTGCCAAGTTTTGAGTCACTTCTAATTTACGTAAGGTGGCATATGAAAGGCCAGCCAGGAGTGCATTGGAGTAGTCCGGTCTAGAGGTAACAAAGGCATGGATGTGGGCTTCAGCAGCAGATGAGCTGAGGCAGGGCGGGCGATGTTACAGAGGTGGAAATAGGCGGTCTTAGTTATGCTGCGGATATGTGGTCGAAAGCTCATTTCAGGGTCAAATATGACACCAAGATTGGGAACAGTCTGGTTCAGCTGCAGACAGAAGTTGGGGAGAGGGATGGAATCAGTGGCTAGGGAACGGAGTTTGTGGCCGGTCTCAAAACAACGGCTTCAGTCTGCCCAATATTCAATTGGAGAAAATTACTGGATGTCAGACAAGCAGTCTGACAATTTAGAGACCATGGAGGGGTCAAGAGAAGTAGTAGTGAGGTAGAGCTGGGTGTCATCAGCGTACATGTGGAATCTGACGCAGTGTTTTTGGATGATGTCGCCAAATGGCAACATGAAGATGAGAAATAGGAGGGGGGGGCCAAGGATAGATCCTTGGTGGACACCAGAAGTAACCAGAAGCGGGGGGGGCGGGGGAAGAGAAGCCATTGCAGGTGATTCTCTGGCTATGATTAGATAGATAAGAATGGAACCAGGCAAGTGCAGTCCCACCCAGCTGGACGACGGTGAAGAGGCATTGGAGGAGGATGGAGTGGTCAACCGTGTCAAAGACTGCAAACAGGTCAAGAAGGACGAGGAGGGATAGTCTACCTTTGTCACAGTCACAAAGGATGTAGGTACTGTGGCGGGGCGGAAAGCGGATTGGAGGGATTCAATCACTGAATTGCGGGAAAAATGGGCATGGATTTGGGAGGCAACAACACGTTCAGGGACTTTGGAGAGGAAAGGGAGGTTGGAGATGAGTCGGTAGTTTGCAAGAACGGAGGGGGGCGAGGATTATTTTTTTGATATACTGTGGTATATATCTTTCTGAGTCAGAGTCATGTCGCAGAACATTTCACCCAGAAAGCATATTGTTAAGCTCAACTGGGATTTCAAGACAGAGACAAATGCAAAACATTAGGAAGGACAGAACATCAAAAGGAGAATAGCCTTAACAATGTTAAACATCTTCTCGTGGCCAACCTATTGGTGACATTGACAGTTTCTATGGAAACCTCTGAGAAGGGCTAAGACAGTATGTTCCCTGTCTTGTTTAGGAGACACTGGTTGACAACCAGTAATTAGTGGGGTGCCGCAGGGATCAGTGCTGGGACCCCAACTATTTACAATCTATATTAATGACTTGGAAGAAGGGACGAGTGTAACGTAGCCAATTTTGCTGACGATACAAAGATGGGAGGAAAAGCAACGAGTGAGGAGGACACAAAAATTCTGCAAAAGGACAGGCAAAGTGAGTGGGCAAAAATTTGGCAGATGGAGTATAATGTTGGAAACTGTGAATTCTTGCACTTTGGCAGAAGAAAATCAAAGCGCAAGTTATTATTTAAATGGAGAAAGATTGCAAAGTGCCACAGTATAGCAGGACCTGGGGGTACTTGTGCATGAAACACAAAAGGATAGTATGTAGATACAACAAATGATCAGGAAGGCCAATGGTATCTTGGCCTTTATTGCAAAGGGGATGGAGTATAAAAGCAGGGAAGTCTTGCTACAGTTATATAAGGTAATGGTGAGGCCACACCTGGAATACTGCGTGCAGTTTTGGTTTCCATATTTACGAAAGGATATACTTGCTTTGGAGGCAGTTCAGAGAAGGTTCACTAGGTTGATTCTGGGAATGAGGGAGTTGACTTATGAAGAAAGGTTAAGTAGGTTGGGCCTCTACTCATTGGAATTCAGAAGAATGAGAGGTGATCTTATCGAAACATATAAGATTATGAGAGTGCTTGACAGGGTGGATGCAGAGAGGATGTTTCCACTGATGGAGGAGACTAGAACTAGAGGGCATGATCTTAGAATAAGGGGCCGCCTATTTAAAACTGAGATGAGGAGAAATTTCTTCTCTCAGAAGGTTGTAAATCTGTGGAATTCGTTGCCTCAGAGAGCTGTGGAAGCTGGGACATTGAATAAATTTAAGACAGAAATAGACAGCTTCTTAAACGATAAGGGGATAAGGGGTTATGGGGAGCGGGCGGGGAAGTGGAGCTGAGTCCATGATCAGATCAGCCATGATCTTGTTGAATGGCAGAGCAGGCTCGAGAGGCCGTATGGCCTGCTCCTGTTCCTATTTCTTATGTTCTTATGTTCTTACTAAAGTTAAAATGGCCTGGAAAATCCAGTCGGAGGCTTCCCCAGTCAATTGCCTCCGACCGGAGAATTTTTACGAATCTACCTGGTGGTCTAGGAGGTGCCCTGGATTCCGGTGGAGAGGCCTTCTCTTCCCGCGCTGCGAAGCGCGCTCCCATCCGGAGGGTTCCCACACAGAAGGTGCAGTCAAGTGTGACTGCTCAACCAATCAGGTACAGTGTTCCACAGCTTTCCCATTAATCGCAATGAGAACTCAATATCTATGAGCTCTCATTGCTTTTAATGGGAAAAAAAACAAACACGCACTAATAAAAAGTAAAAAACAGATCTCACATAATTAAAATTAATTGAAATTAAAGTTAATAAATGACTTCGAAAAAAAACAATATTTTTCCAAATTTTTGTAAAGTTTTGTAATTCAGGTTAAAAATAAACTTACCTTAGTGGGCAGAGTTTTTAAACATTAAAATGTCTTTATTTAATTTAATTTAATTATGTTTATGTGTGTTTTAAAACATTTGCCCCTGTAAAAGTAGGCTATGCGCCGGCTTTTTCAGGCGCAAGAATTTTGAGGGCAAGATATAGGTAAATCCCGCAATCTTGCCCAAGCAAATGTCCTCGCTCCCGATCTGCGGATGATCCAGCTTGACAGATTGGAAAAGCCGGTTTTCAGCGCATGTGCATTATGCGCTGAAAACTGGCTTTTCCGATGCCTTCCCAGGTCTGTAGACACTCCGTACAAACCCGGAGAGGCCGGGATTTCTGGTCCAATAGCAAAGTTTGGACTAATGGTCCATATTTTACATTTATATTTTGAGCTAAGTAACATTACAGCACTTTCCCAAACCACATTAGTTAATATTGTCGGTCACTTGATTATTCTTCCAAGGATTGAAGGTTAGGATCTAAAATAATTCGACATACTTTATTTCCAAATATTACTCCGACTCAGTGTTGAAGTGAGTCAAGCTGTGGCAATGAAGGATATGAGTTTACGCCCAGAAGACGTCACATGGAGAAATCCCAATCTCGACCATGTCATCGTAGGGAAGTACCAAGTGGGTGCCAAGCACTTCCCCACCAGGAGAGAAGAAAAGTCAGAAGAGGAGTCATCCAGATCACTGTGGCACACTTCCCAGTGCCCAGTTAACAAGTGGCATTTTGGGAGATTGTCCGCCCATCTTCATAGCTGAGAAATGATGAAGAGCAGAGGGATCCCACCCTGGAGAAGGAAGGGTAAAACAATACACAGCAGGCTGGATTATCGACTTGCTGCCAGCTCTGTTTTTGCCCTGGAGGGGCAGTGGTGAGCTCTTCCAGTCGGACGGCCAGCTTCCAGCGTCCTGCCGGGATTTTCGGAGCCGGTTTCGGCAGGGTGCGGAGCATTAGGATCTAAAATAATTCGACATACTTTATTTCCAAATATTACTCTAACTCAGTGTTCCAGTGAGCTAAGCTGTGGCAATGAAGGATATGAGTTTACGCCCAGAAGTCGTCACATGGAGAAGTCCCAATCTTGACCAGAAGAGGTGAGCCAGTGTGTGCAACGCCTCTGGTTGCGACACCGGCTCGATTTTTGGCTGCCGCCTGATGCGTAGCGCTCCATAGAGCGCCCTGGTGGGACCACCTGTGAAAGTGGGCGGTCCGAGCGGCAGTGAGGTAAGTAATGTCCACCTCAGGTAAGTGTGATTGATTTGTATTATTTTTTTTTACGATTTATGTTGTGGGGGCGGCGTGGGCTATGTATTGGGAATGTTTTTGGTGCTTTTTTTTCCCAGGTTTTGATTTTTGTTCCCCCGGCCTCTCTTACTGCGTTCCAAGGAAGGCTGTTTAGCTCGCGATTTTCTCTTGCTCAGCCGGCCTTGCACCCCAAGAGAGGTGTGCAATGCCTCCCTTAGCAATCCGCCCCACACTCAGGGCCCAGCTGCCCAGTTTTGCTGACCAAGCACCCTGATTAACGCCCGAAATCTCCACAGCCGAAAATCCAGCCTTCAGAAACTTTTCACAAAAAAGAAAAAGAAATGACCTTATGCAGAAAAACACCTTTTAATTCTTAAAGAACTGTTTTTAGTTCATTAAACCGTGGAGGGCCAGAGTGAAATAATTCAAGTGAAAATGACATTTACTTGAGCATTATCATTATTATTTAAGTAGGATAAACAAAAGTGGCAGACTTGAAACTGTAGATCTTGCTGAAGGATGATCATTAGTACTTTTATCTTTGAAAATAGGAATATCTTGTGGCTCGCTTCTACCCCCAAGGCATGAACATCAGGCCATTGGAGAGATAAAATAAATGCGTCTGAGAATACACTTGTAATGCAATAGGGAGCTGATTAAAGTCACAGTGGAGTGCTTTATTCGGTTCAAAATCTTTCTAATTCAGCATAAGACATCCTTGAACTTTAATTATACCTATTGGTAGGACCATTTTCAAATCCATTCAGCGTGATAAATACTCATGCTTGTTAAACACCCATTTCTGCTGTTCTACTTTTGATGTATTATTTGTTTGAGGACTACGGGATTATATAACTCCACACTCTCAGCCACTCAGAACATGAATCTCCTTACCCGGGCTCCATTGAAAGGTTGAGAGGACTTGACTCTGTAGCCCAACAGAAGTAGATTGAAAGATGAATGTTTGTCAAAACAAGATGCATTCAAAATGTTAGATATTTTTAGATCGAAGAGGACAGGTACCAAGATAATCAGGGAACAAGAGGCAAAATACTGCTAATGCTGAAAATTTACGGTAACGCTGGAAATACTCAGCAGATCAGGCAGTATCTGTGGAGAGAGAAACAGAGTTAACGTTTCAGCTCGATGACCTTTCATCAGAACTCCTTTTCTGACAGAGGGCCATCGACCTGAAATGTTAACACTACCCTTCTCTTACACAGATACTGCCTGACCAAGATGATCATGGGTTTTACATTGCCAGTGTGAACAGTTCAATTTATGCCTAAGCTTTTGTTGGATGTTCTATTCATAGATATAGTACAATCATTTTGTTACAAATCTAACAAGCCCATCCAAAGAACTATTGTGGGTGATCTTCATTTGAAAAGAAAATTCTGAAAAGAACCATTGTTTAACGGACTTTTCTAAGATGAAAATCTAACATTTACCAAATTAAACTTCTTAATTTGTTTGGAAATCAAATGATCTATAACATTTCATTCCAGTGTTTTTGAATTCCAGTAATGGGTGTTATTTTTTTGTTTGTTCATGAGATGTGGGCATAGCTGGCAAGGCCAGCATTTATTGCCCATCCCTAATTGCTCTTGAGAAGACGGTAGTGAGTTACCTTACAACTGAGTGGCTTGCTGGGCAATTAAAAGTCAACAACATTGCTGTAGAACTGCAATCATTTATAGGCCAGACCAGATAATGACAGCAGATTTCTTACCTTAAAGAATGTTAGTGAACCAGGTGGGTTTTTACAGCAATCCGGTAGTTTCATGATCACCATTACTGACATAGGTTTTTATTCCAGATTTACTTAATGAACTGAATTTAAATTCCACAGCTGCCGTGGTTGGAATTGAACTCATAACTCGGAATTATTAGTACAGAACAGGCCTCTGGATTACTAGTCCTGTAACATTACAATTTTGCTACCGTACCCCTAATGGATAGGTTCCCAGCCATTCAACTGACTGTGCAAACATCGCATTTCCACAACTGATCTAAATCATCAACGCTTGAGTTTAGTGATTCTATAGGGAAATGATCCATTGTCAAATGTGATCCTGTTGCTCCATAAGTATAACTCCAATCAGGTTAATTATTTAGTTAATTGATCTTCCTGTCTCCCTATCCTCCATTTACTTTTCCCTTCTGGAGACCATGGGGACATTGTTTGGAAATCAAATGATCTAAAACAATTCATTCCAGTGTTTTTGAATTCCAGTAATGGGTGGGTTTTTTTGTTAGTTCATGAGATGTGGGCGTCGTTGACAAGGCCAGCGTTTATTGCCTATCCCTAATTACTCAAGAAACCCATGATCATCTTGGTCAGGCAGCATCTGTGAAGAGAGGAGGGTACTGTTAACATTTCAGGTCAATGCCCCTTTGTCCATGGGGACAATTTTTAACTCAGCTACAACGGGTGGGAAGTTGGCACAGCAACGTCAGGAGGGCCGGAGCCATTTTTAATTTCAGGCTTTTTCGGCATAATTCGGGCGAGCTGTCGAGTGCCCAATGAGCGGCAGCAGGCAGCTTGCCACACTGAGGGTTGAGCCGAGCTGAGCCAAGCCTGAAGGCGGTACGCAAAGAGGGGGTGGGGCTCCACTTGGCCTCATGACAATCCCCCTCCTCCCCCACCACTCCCACAACCCACACCAAAAATGTTCCAGGCTATGAATGGACCCCGACACTCCAATCGTGAAATCTGAAAGCGGTGCCAGACCCTGATTTGCACATGTGAGCAATCTCTTTAGGTCAGGCGAGCCATGCGGCCATTTATTGCAGATCGCGTCAGGCGGGACCTGGGTGTCTGAGAGGCGGACGGGGTCCTCCCCTCCCCAGAACTTTCCACTACCGGCTGTCTGTTTTTCAGGTCAGGCAGTTGAATGTCTCTCACCATAATTCATGTTGGGTCATTCCTGAGGCACCGGCACCCCGCTTGTACCTCATCCAGTTGGCCATTGGCGGCAGTAGCTGTTCAGGCCAATCCCGCATGCCCAGTGGGGGGTGTGATTGCAGGAAGTCGCAACTGAGTTTGGGTTTCCGATGTAGGCATTAGGGACCAGAGATTCCATACCTCGACGATGTGTGTTTGCGCTGTATTTCTTTAAAAAATTGCAGCCGCCGCGCTTCCGGCGCGGGACGCGGCGGCCGCCATTTTGGTGAGGGCCATAGCGCTGCCGTTGCCAATGCTGGCCTCTCAAATTAAAATGAGCAGATCATGACGTCAATCGGCAGGCAGCGCTGGATTTGACGCCATGGCAGCTATTTTTGATGTCGCGCACGCCATAAGGCCCTCACTAAAACACACACGGAAGAACGTGTGAGTAGCAGCACTGCAGAGAGTCTGTCACGCTTCTTAAAGAGACAAACGCTTCTTTCAGGTAAGTTTGGATATCAGCTTTGGGACTTTTTTTTATATAGGAGACAGCTTTAAAAGATGCATTCATTGACCTTGACCACGGGTCTGAGGTTATGAAACTTCTTTGGGCACTGGAGCCAGGTGGTGGGGGTAACAGTGTCAGCCTTGGCGATCTGGTCCCACATTCTTCTTTCTGGAGGGCCTCCTGGCCCCGTTACTAGTGTGTAAAACTTGCCACCAGGCGGCACACCTGTGGGAGACCCAAGGGTCACCTGCACACTCCGGGCAAGCAAGAAGATCTACCATGCTGCTTCCTCACTCTGGAATTACATTAAAGAGACCAAGATCACAACAGTTTGAGCTTATAGCATACAGCCTTGTGGAGTTATTCTGAACATAACATAGAGGGCTGCTTTTATAGTGTTGACCCCCTGCACAAAGCTGGAGTGCTGCGTGCAAGACCCTGGAATTATTTTCAATGGTTTTCTATTTTTCAGAAGGCAGTTGAGCTCCCGGGGCGAAAGACTGCCTATTTTTGAAGGATTTTTAATATCTTTAATTTTAGAAGGCAGTTCCCCTTTAAGGGCTCTAGACGGCTTTCTAAAATGACAGGCTGGCTTTAAGAAAAGGCTGACTCGCTCCAGGGATACGACTGCCATGCTACATTAGGCCTTGTGTTGACCGCACAGCCTGAAGCAGCAGTTCCCTCTCTAGGCTGTGCTCTGCAATCATTCAAATCAGCAGACAGCACCAAAGTAACGGTGCTGCTTGAGATCTGTTTACGGGCACGGGCAAACATTACCCCATGGTGGCACCGCACGTTTTTGGGCTTTATTGGATTTCTAGGCCTTGATCTTTACTTTATATAGCCAAATTCTGAGCAGTAATGCTGCGAATGTTCGTCGGAGACCAAAAGCTACAGTTTGGGTTCCAGACGGACAAAACAATGTTCATGTTGCTTAGCTCCTGCCTGGCTGAAACATTAAGGGGCCGATATTGGCTATCGCCCCGGTTGGGAGGCAGTAACCTTTCCGAGGCCAGACATTCCGCAGGAGGTGCAAAAGTCCCGCCCCGGAAGTGAAATTGGGGTCACCGCCCCTCACAGGAAGTGGAGCTTAATGTCTTGCACTCTCAGGGGTGCGTCGCAGAGAGCTACCTGGCCTCTTCGCGTAGCGCTGACGCGTTTCAACGCCCCCCCCCCCCTTCCGTTAAAGGGGGAGGGCACGCTGCGAGCTCTGCAGGCCCTTTGATGGCTTCCGCTGGGCCCCCGGGGATGCGGGGTGCCGTTGCTGCAGCCCGGCACTGAAACGGAGCACCAGGCTGCATGGTCGCGGCACGGACCCCGCGAAAACATCGGACAACAGCCCGACAGGTAAGTGGGTTAAAAGGAAAACGATGGTGGCGCGTGGCGCAGTGCACCTCCCCTTCAACTTTCGGTGTGCAGCCCGGTTTGTGACCCCAACGGGGCGCTGCCCGATTTCTACCGCTGGGTGAAAAGGGTTGCCGCGCACAGCGATGACGTGATCATTGCCTTGCGCAGCGGCCCAAGGTGCTACCAACGGGGCATGGCGCTACTCCCGCACTATTCCGCAGGAGCCGGTAGTGCCCCACCCCCGGGCGAAAACACTTCTGTGCCTCGTTAGCGTCCCCCAAAGGCACTACCGGGAGGTACACATCAGGGGAGTTTCACCCCCTAACTGTCCTATTCAGGACACAGCTCTGGGCAACCTAGATAATTCTCCTGTCTTCCAATAGTTAGAAATGTAAATGTTTAGACAACGGAGAAGGGAGAGTCCGAGCTCCCTGAGCATTTAAATCAAGGTAACCTATTTTAAAAGTTGTCCAATAAAGTCCACCAGACCCCGAGCATTTAGTAAACCAGGTTTGACACTGCATTGAATTGACCCTCCATATGAAGCAGTCCATGACTGCCGCCACCAGGGAATCTCTCTCTCTCTCCCTCTCGCTTGCTAATGTTCTGTGGAGTCAGGTTGGGCACTCTGGATTTAAACTGAAAATGTTGTTTTGGTGTAAGGCTGCATATTAGCATTAACACTGCAGTTTATGCATCTTTCTGCCTGCTCCTTAATTGTTTTTTTCTCTCAAAACTTTCTCTTCTCTTTTCCTCTATGTTTGCTTTTGCCAACCTCTGCTGAAAAAAGAAGGCTAAGGGGTGACTTAATAGAGGTCTTTAAAATTATGAAAGGTTTTGATAAGAGTGGATACAGAGAGAATGTTTCCACTTGTGGGGAAGAGCATAACTAGAGACCATCAATATAAGATAGTCACCATGAAATCCAATAGGGAATTCAGAAGAAACTTCTTTACCGAGAGAGTGGTGAGAATGCAGAGCTCGCTGCCACAGGGAGTGGTTGAAGGGAATAGTATCGATGCATTTAAGGGGAGGCTAGATAAGCTTATGAGGGAGAAGAGAATAGAGGGTTATGCTGATAGAGTTAGATGAGGAAAGACGGGAGGAGGCTCGAGTGGAGCATAAACGCCGGCATGTACTGGTTGGGCCGAATGCCCATTTCTGTGCCATATATCCTATGTAATCCTATGCAGTGATTTGTAGGATTTTGTGGAGGCATCGTTGATGGTATTTCTCCAGTGACTTGAGGCATCTACTGTACATGGTCCATGTTTCTGAGCTGTACAGGAGGGCGGATATTACTACAGCCCTGTAGACCATGAGTTGGTGGCAGTTTTGTGGGCCTGATCTTCAAACACTCTTTTCCTCAGGTGGCCAAAGAGCGAAACCACAGATCTCAATGTGAACAGAGTGCATCGTAAACAGAGTGGGAAGCTGAGAATTTGGTGAGAGTGGGAACTCGGTGCAGAGGGGGAAGGACATGCTCCTCTTTGCCTTTAATATTTGTGGTGGTTTGTGTCAGCTTGAGGCAGTAAGCATTTAACATTTTGTTCCATATTTTCATGGCAAGTGCAAGTTAGTGTATAAAAGAAAACTTAAAACAGACTAAAAAGTAATTCCCCATACATAATATAAGGCCTAAACCTAAAGAACTAGGATGATTAAACTGGGCCTAAAAAAGCGTGAGCATTTCCAGTAGTGTCCATTGTGCTGGGTAAAATTCCTGGATCCAGTGATATCATAGGACAGCAGGTTGATGATTGGTTGGTGGTGAGCAACCTCCACGGTCTCTTAATTGTCGGACTGTTACTCTGACATCCAATTCTGGATGAGCAGAAATTTTCTCCAATTGTTTTCAGTCCCTGCCACAAACTGCATTCCATTGCCACCGACTCCATCTCCCTCCCCAACTTCTGTCTGAGGCCGAACCAGACTCTTCACAACCTAGGTGTCATATTTGACCCTGAAATGAGCTATCGACCACATATCCGCACTATAACTAAGACCGCCTATTTCCACCTCCGTAACATTGCCCGTTTCTGCCCTTGCCTCAGCTCATCCGCTGCTGAAACCCACATCCATGCCTTTGTAACCTCTAGACTTGACTCTTGCAACGCACTCCTGGTTGGCCTCCCATGTTCTATCCTATGTAAACTTGAGGTCATCCAAAACACAGCTGCCCGTGTCCTAACTCGCACCAAGTCCCATTCATCAATCACCCCTGTGCTCGCTGACCTACATTAGCTCCCGATTAAGCAACATCTTGCTTTCAAAATTCTTATCCTTGTTTTCAAATCCTTCCTTGGTCTCGCCCCTCCCTATCTCTTCAATCTCCTCCAGCCCCACAACCCACCCGAGATATCGGCGCTCCTCTACTACTAACCTCTTGAGCATCCCTGGCCCTAAGCTCTGCCGAGGCCCGAAGCTCTGTAATTCCCTCCCTAAATCTCTCTGGCTCTCTCCCTCTCCTTTAAGTCGCTCCTTAAAATCTCTTTGACCAAGCTTTTGGTCATCTGCAATAATTTCTCCATATGTGGCTTGGTATCAAATTTTTTTGTCTTATAATACTCCTATGAAGTGCCTTGGGACATTTTACTATGTTAAAGGTGCTATAGAAATACAAGTTGTTGTTGTTTTAATACATTTTTTTGCTCTCTAAGCTAGGGGAGTGGTAAGAACCAATAAATAATAGTTTATTACATTAATAATTTAAACTAGCTCAATTAATTAATTTTTTAAAAACTAAAAATAAACCAGGTGAATTAATTACATAACACTTTCATTAATTAAATATATAAAAGACGGTTAGATAGAGATGATAGTGCTGGTGGTGTGGAGTTTACAGAGAGCAGTGTGATCCCAGGCAACCATGCCTGCAGTAAGTGTCTGCAACTTGAGGAACTTCGGCTCAGAGCCAGAGTCCGAGGTGCAGACATTGCAAGGGGGAGAGTTACCTGAACATTTGGACCCAGGAGACAGTCACGCCCTTTAGGTGAGGTAGTGGTTTAGATTTGGCTAGTGGTCGTGGACAGGCGGGTGCGACTGTGAGTCAGGCAGGTAAGGGGACTGCAGGTGCAGTGGTGGAGGAGCCTCAGCCTTTGCCATTGTCCAACAGTACCAGATACTTGCTACCGGTGTGGATGTGAACAAAGACTGCAGGGAGGATGTGCAAATGGACCGCGGTACTGTGGTACAGGGGGCCAGTCAAGTGGACAAAGCAAAGAGAAATGTGGTAATGGTAGGGGACAGTATATTCAGAGGTAGGGGGAGATAGATCCTATTGTCAGCAGCCACAATCGGGAGTCCCAAAGGCTCTGTTGCCTGCCCGGTGCCAGGATTAAGGACATTTCCTCATGGCTGGAGAAGAATTTGGAGAAGGAGGGGGAGGTCCCAGTTGTTGTGATCCACGTAGAATCCAATGACATAGGTAGAACTAGGAATGGTGTTTTGCTGAGAGAGTTTGAGGTGCTAGGGTGCAAATTAGAAAGCAGAATCTCAAAGGTAATAATGTCTAGATTACTACCCGAGCCACACACAAATTGGCATAAGGACAAACAGATGCGAGGTTTAAATGCATGGCTGAAAGAGTGTGGGAGGAGATGTTTCGATTCATGGGGCACTGACACCTTTATTGGGGAAAGAGGGATGGGCTCCACTTAAGCCGGGTTGGGACCAGTGGCCTGGCGAATCGAATAACTAGGGCGATAGATAGGGCTTTAAACTAATAAGGGGGAGGAAGGGTTCAGGTAAGGTTTAATTTATAAGTCTGAAGAGAAAAGTCAAGGCTGTAGAGCAGAGTGGCGAGTTGGGTAAGTCAAGCAGATGGTGTCAGGAAAGGACAGAGCGTTTAACAACGGTAATCATTATCATCATCATCATAGACAGTCCATCGAATCGAGGATGACTTGCTTCCGTGCCTAAGAGTTTACAGGTGTTTCAATGAAGGACCATATAGTCCAGGTCCCAAACAAAATCTTGAAGAGTGGAAGATGCCTGTGCATGGATTTTTTTTAACGTGTGGTGGCTGTTGCACACCAGTCACCACATGGGCTTGACAGAGCTAGGCCTTGGTCCAGTGGCAAGGATTAACCAAGACGACTGGAGACCAGCTCTGCTGCACAGACCTAGAGCACATAGCGCAGTGTGGGCAGCAGTAATAAGGCCACATCAGGGAAAAGTAGGAAAAAGTTAAAATTAAAGGCACTATATCTGAATTCATGAAGCAATCATAATAAGATAGATTAATTAATGGTACAATTAGAGATAACTGGGTTTTTGATTTAGTAGCCATTACTGAGATGTGGTTGCAGGGTGACCAAAGTTGCGAGCTAAATATTCCAGGGTACTTGACTTGTAGAAAAGATAGGACAAATGAAAAAGAAGATGGAATAGCCCTGATAATAAAGGATGAGAAAAAGGTAGTCGGGAGAAAGGATCTTAACCAAGAAAATCAGAATGTATAATCAGTATGGATGAAGCCAAGAAATAGCAAAGGGCAGAAAACACTGGAGGGAGTAGTTTATAGGCCCTCTAACTATAATCACAGTGTTGGACAGAATATAAATCAGGAAATTAGAGGAGCATGTAACAGGGTTAATGCAAAAATCGTATGGACTTTAATCTTCACTGGACAAAGCAAATTGGCAAAAGCAGCTTGTAGGATGAGTTCATGGAATACATTTGAGACAGATTTCTAGAACAATACATTGAGGAACCAATGAGGGAATAGACTATTTTAGATTTAGTATTGCGTAATGAGATAGGGTTAATTAGTAATTTTATAGTAAAAGATTCTCTGGGGAAGAGTGATCATAATGTGATAGAATTTCATATTAAATTTGAGAGTGATGTGGTTAAGTCAAAAACTTGGGTCTTAAATTTAACCAAAGCCAATTGCGGAGGCATGAGGGGTGAGATGGTTGAGGGAGATTGAGAAATTAGATTACAAGATATGATGGTAGATAACCAATGGCACACATTTAAAGAAATAATTCATAATTCTCAACAAACATACATTCCCTTGTGGAATAAAAATGCCACTGGAAAAGTGGTGCAATCATGGCTAACTAAAGAAGTTAAGGATAGTATTAGATTAAAAGAAGAGGCTTAAAATGTTGCCAAAAAGTGTGGTAAGCCTGAGAATTGGAAGGGTTTTAAACATCAGCAAAGATGACCAAGAATTGATAAAGTGGGAGAAAATAGAATATGCAAGTAAACTAGCAAGAAATATAAAAACAGATAATAAATGCTTTTACAAGTAAGCAAAAAGAAGAGATTAGCAAAAGTAAGTGTGGGTCCCTTAGAGACAGAGACAGGAAAAATTAAAATGAGGAATATGGAAATGACAGAGACATTAAGCAAATCTTTTGTGTCTGTCTTCACAGTAGAAGACACAAAGAACATGCAGGAAATTATGGGGAAACAAGGGTCTGATGAGAGTGAGGGACTTAAAATAATTAATATCGATAGAGAAAAATTACTAGAGAAATTAACAGGACTGAAAGCCAACAATTGCCCTGGACCTGATGGCCTACACCCTAGGGTTTTAAAAGAGCTGGCTGCAGAAATAGCAGATGCATTCGTTTTGATCTTGCAGAATTCTCTAGGTTGTAGAATGGTCCTCAAGGATTGGAAGGTAGCAACTGTAATCCCGCTATTCAAGAAAGGAGGGAAAGAGAAAACTGGGAACTATATGCCAGTTAGCCTGACATCAGTAGTAGGGAAAATTCTAGAATCCATTATTAAGGATGTGGTAACACGGCACTTGGAAAATCATAATATGGTCAGGCAGAGTCAACATGATTTTATAAAAAGGAAATCTTGTTTGACAAATCTATTAGAGTTTTTTGTTGGTGTAACTAGTAGGGTAGATAAGGGGGGACTAGTGGATGTAGTATATTTGGATTTTCAGAAGGCATTCGATAAGGTACCACACAAGAGGTTGTTACACAAGATTAGGGCTCATGGGATTGAGGGTAATATATTAGTATGGATTGGTTGATGGACAGAAAACAGAACAGCAATAAACAGATTATTTTCGGGATAGCGGGGTATAACTAGTAGAGTGCTGCAAGGATCAGTGCTTGGGCCGCAGCTATTCACAATCTTTATTAATGACTTTGATGAGGAGGCCGAATGTAATATATCCAAGTTTGACGATGATACAAAGCCAGGTGGGAAAGTAAGCTGTGAGGAGGACACAAAGAGATATAGACAGGTTAAGTGAGTGGGCAAGAACATGGCAGATGGAATATAATGTGGAGAATTGTGAAATTATCCACTTGGGTAGGAAGAATGGAAAAGCAGAATTTTAGTTTTAAAGGTTAGAGACTAGTAAATGTTGCGATTGAGAGGGATTTAGGTGTCCTTGTACATGAATCACAGAAAGTTAACATGCAATTACAACAAGCAATTAGGAAAACAAATGTTATTTTAGCCTTGATTGCAAAAGGGTTGGAGTATAAGAGTAAGGAAACCTTGCTGCAGTTATACCACACCTGGAGTACTGTGTACAGTTTTGGTCTCCTTACCTAAGGAAAGATATACTTACCTTAGAGAGGGTACAATGAAGGTTCATTAGATTGATTCCTGTGATGAGGGGGCAGTAATATGAGGAGAGATTGAGTAGAATGTGCCTATATTCTCTGGAGTTT
Organism: Pristiophorus japonicus; assembly: GCF_044704955.1. Classification (NCBI taxonomy): domain Eukaryota; kingdom Metazoa; phylum Chordata; class Chondrichthyes; family Pristiophoridae; genus Pristiophorus; species Pristiophorus japonicus. The sequence goes on from NC_091982.1 coordinate 51,345,191, forward strand.
AGAAGAATGAAAAGTGATCTCATTGAAAGGTATAAATTTCTTAAGAGGGCTTGACAGGGAAAATGCTGGGAATATGTTGCCCCTGACTGGAGAGTTTAGAACTAGGGGTCATAGTCTCAGGATAAGCGTTTGGCTATTTAGGACTGAGATGAGGAGAAATTTCTTCTCTCAGAGGGTAGTGAATCTTTGGAAATCTGCACCCCAGAGGGCTGTGGATGCTCAGTCGCTGAGTATATTCAAGACTGAGATCGATAGATCTTTGTGCACTAAGGGAATCAAGGGATATGGGGATAGGGCGGAAAAGTGGATTTGATGTAGAGGTTCAGCCACAATCTTATTGATCTAGTAAACCTCCTCTGCAGCCTCTCTAAGGCTTTGACATCCTTCCTAAAGTGTGGTGCCCAGAATTGGCCACAATACTCCAGCTGCGGTCCCACCCAGTGTTTTATAAAGATTTAGCATGACCTCCTTGCTTATGTACACTATGCCTCTATTCATAAAGCCAAGGATCCCAAATGTCTTTTTAACAGCCTTCTCAACTTGTTCTGCCACCTTTAAAGGCCTGTCTATGTATACCCTTAGGGCTCTCTGTTCCTGCACCTCCTTTAAAATTGTATCATTTAGTTCATATTACCATTGCTAAGAGGTCAAGCTGCGATAGAGCAGAGCATCTGACCTAATGTTTGCGCATCAGTGCTTAGTGTGTGCAGTTAATGCTGCACAGCTGTCCAGGAATCTGTCCCACAATGCCTCTGGCGATGTAATTGCAGTCTCAATTTCTGCCTTAACTGATGAGCTCTGAGACGTTAACGCTGGGTCAGCTCTGATTGTGAACTTCATCACGGTTTATATGTGAATTACTGGGAGGCAAGAAGAGCATGCAGTCTTCACAGCCTCCCATCGCCCCCCACCTCCCCCCCCCCCTCACTGTTACAGCTCAATGATATCGGGCCTACTCCAATGTGAATTTGCATTTAAAAATGTTACATTTTTAACATTGGATAGCAGTAGACAAAGGTGCTGCTTCATGGCACGATTCTGTTTGGCATCTCAGACAGCAACTTCCTGGTTTCCCTGTTTAACCACGCATGTGCGGTTGCCAGAAGTCCCTATCCGATTTACACTTCAATAACGATTAGTGCTGTTAGTCTCACTTTTATTGCTACCGCAAATGATGTACAAGATGGCGAAAGGCACTTTAGCAACTTGCGCCATAAATTCACTTTTTGGCTGGAGCCTATAATTACATTATGACATGTGTCATAGCACAATTGAATGGAAAACATTGCCTTAGCAACTTATATTGGTAAATATTGAGAGAGAAGCATGACCAAAAATCGTGACAATAGGAATCAAGTTTTGTGCCCTATACAGGATTTTTAATAATATATCTGTAACTTTTCATTCAGAGATAAAATGCTGATTTTTCTAATTCAATATTGTAACTGGCAGTGTTAGCCTAAACTCCACAAAAATACTCTGTGGCTGAACAAAACTAGTTGGCCTGGCCACGTTCAGTTGACTCCAATATCCAACGGAGAGAGAGAGCGAGATAGAGAAAGTGAGAGAGAGAGATGTGTTCATGGACTGAAAGAGAGAAAGATAATAAAGTCGCTGCAGAAATTCAGTACAGGATACCTGCAGAAAAGGCCAGTTTTGTAGCTCAAAGTAAAAGTACTTCCTGGCTATCTGTGGAGGGTGATCACAGTCATCATCATAATAAGCAGTCCCTCGAAATCGAGGAAGACTTGCTTCCACTCTAAAAGTGAGTTCTCAGGTGACTGTACAGTCCAATACAGGAATTACAGTCTCTGTCACAGGTGGGACAGACAGCCGTTGAAGGAAAGGGTGGGTGGGGATTCTGGTTTGCCACACGCTCCTTCCGCTGCCTGCGCTTGTTTTCTGCATGCTCTCGGCGACGAAACTCGAGGTGCTCAGCGCCCTCCCGGATACTCTTCCTCCACTTGGGGCAGTCTTTGGCCAGGGATTCCCAGGTGTCGGTGGGGATGTTGCACTTAATCAAGGAGGCTTTGAGGTTGTCCTTGAAACGTTTCCTCTGCCCACCTGGGGCTCGCATGCCATGTAGGAGTTCCAAGTAGAGCGCTTGCTTTGGGAGTCTTGTGTCGGGCATGTGGACATTGTGGCCCGCCCAACGGAGCTGGTCGAATGTGGTCAGTGCTTCGATACTGGGCATGTTGGCTTGATCGAGAACACTGACGTTGGTGCGTTTGTCATCCCAGGGGATTTGCAGGATCTTGCGGAGACATCGTTGGTGGTATTTCTCCAGCGACTTGAGGTGTCTACTGTACGTGGTCCATATCTCTGAGCCATACAGGAGGGCGAGTATCACTACCGCCCTGTAGACCATAAGCTTGGTGCCAGATTTGAGGGCCTGATCTTCGAACACTCTCTTTCTCAGGCGACTGAAGACTGCGCTGGCGCACTGTGACCACAATACCAAGTTTACCACAGCATGAATACAAAGGGGAGGATTTTCCAGTCCCCTGCCTCCGTTTTACGCCCTGGAGGGACAGCAATGGCGGCGGTGAGGTGTTCTGGGCGGGCGGCCAGCATCCAGCGCCCCACGGGGGTTTTCGAGGCCGCTTTTGTGGCGGCGCGGAGCAGCACCGCCTGGAAGAGCTGCGCCGGTATGCAACGCCCCTGGTTGTGACACCAGCGCGCTTTTTGACTCAAGCCCAACCCGTGCGCCTTGCTGTGAACGCCTGTAAATATGGGTGGTCCAATCTATGCCGACTGCAGAGAGGTAAGTGTGAGTGTTTTTCCTTTTAATTTGTTTTGCGATTTATGTTGTGGTGTGGTGGACAATGTTTTGCGAATGTTTCAGTAGGTTTTTTTCAGTATTTTTTTTTCTCCCCAGGCGTCTCTCCGAGCGCTCCCGGCTCTTTCTTCTTTCTCTCCCACCTCTTTAGCTCGGGATTTTCCCATGCTAACGCCCCAAGAGAGGTGTGGAATGCCTCCCTTAGCGCTGCACCACACACTCAGGGCGCAGCTGCCCAATTTTGATGACTGAGGTGCAAACCGTTCCCGGGCGCAAACTTTACTGCCTCGTCCCGCAATCATCAAAGCCGAAAATCAAGCCCTGACAGGGTTTTGATTCTTCAATATGGAGGCCTCATGGAACCTACAAGGATTTCTAGATGTAATCATGAAAGTTGATATTTGAACCTGTGAATTTTCCGGGTTCCCCATCTCATGCTTTGCCTGTCACATATTTTTGGGGGGGAAACTTGAATCTGTGTATAATTTTTGGAAACATTTCAAGATCGCGAAATGGGGTCAAATTTGTACAGTGAAATGAGTTTGATATCATTTGCGTGTCTTATACTAATGAGGAGAAAAAGACAGAGGGGAAAAGAGGAGGAAAAACACCCCATTCAACAACCTACTGCCCGGAACCAACCATTTGGTTCGTGATTCAGAGAGTGATCAAAGCAGATTGTCCAGACCATAAAGGCATTAAATCACGCGAAGAGTTCCCTCAACTTAGATACACAGGACTGATTGGTTCTTCCCTAGCTGCCCATTTTCGGGCAGATCTGGCATGGGCGGGGTCAGGAAATTGGACAGAGTGCAAGTCCTCCATCTCCTGCCAGTTGGCGCCATTTCATAACATAAGAACATAAGAAATAGGAGCAGGAGTAGGCCATCTGGCCCCTCGAGCCCGCTCCGCCATTTAATAAGATCATGGCTGATCTGATCTTGGCCTCAACTCCACTTCCCCACCCCCTCCCCATAACCCTTACCATTCAAAAATCGGTCCATCTCTACCTTAAATATATTCAGTGACCCAGCCTCCACAGCTCTCTGGCATAGAGAATTCCAAAGATTCACGACCCTCTGAGAGAAGAAATTCTTCCTCATCTACGTTTTAAATGGGCGACCCCTTATTCTGAAACTATAAGAATTTAGTTCTAGATTCCCCCACGAGGGGAAACATCCTCTCTGCATCTACCCTGTCAAGCCCCCTCAGAATCTTATATGTTTCAATAAGATCACCTCTCATTCTTCTAAACTCCAATGAGTATAGGCCCAACTAGCTCAATCTTTCTTCATACATCAACCTCTTCATCTCAAGAATAAACCTCGAGAACCTTCTCTGAACTGCCTCCAATGCAAGTACATCCCTCTTTAAATAAGGAGACTACAGAAGGTGACAGAGCTCATTAAATACATCCCCCCAGCAGTGAGAGAACATTTTAGAATGATACTGAGAATGTGTAAAAATGTATAGCAATAGAGACAGTGAAGTGAACAAAGGAATCATGGAAGGATAACTAAAAGAATGTCAGACTGCAAATATTACAACATCAGCACAAATACTTGCTCAAGGTTTTGGTTACTAGTCACGCCAGTAAAATTGTAGCAATAACAAGTAATGGGTGAAAAAGCTCTTTGTGCAAAACAATTGCTATTTAATTGGGCAATGAAGGCCAGGTGTCGGCTCATGAGTGGACAAAGGGAAGGAGGGATCACAAAGGATAGGGTGAACTGAATGTCCCTCAATTGTATTACGTACCGAAAGTGTATAACCGTTGCGCTCCTACATTGTAACGGGGCTTGTCCGAGGGAAGTGAGCGCACTCTGAAGGGAGAGCGTTCCTTTGTTCTGATAAGTCCCGGCCAGTGAAACAAATAATAAAGACTGCTTTGTTATAAGCTGCTTTGGTGTTCGTGTGTCAGTGTATTCGCTAAAACAGATTGAGGGAAAAAGAATCCGTATTAACATTTGGTGTCAGAAGTGGGATCTCAACAGACGACTGCCGAAAACTTGTGAATTAAGAGCCAGACTAGCCTTGGACGAGACGGGAGGAAAATGGCCACTGGAGTGAGTATACTTTAAATACCACTTCAGTTTCCTTCAGTTCCAAAAGTCTGAGGAAAGTTTGGCCACTCGCTGGTTCTCAGGTAGTGTCTGAACGAGATCCAGGTCAATCTGGCGAATACCTTCTAAACTTAGGAAATCGCGCGGCGACGCGAACCGCGGGGCGATGTGGAAGGATAGGGAAATCTGGAACCTAGAACAAATTAAGTAAGGCTTATCGCGCGGCGACGCGAACAGGAAAACCGCGCGGCTACGCGGAAGGATAGACAATCGCGCGGCGACCTGAACCGCGCGGCGACACGGAGGTTAGGAAATTACGTAAAATTAAGCCGCGGGGGCGACGTGGGACTGTGTAAATTTAAAATTGTACTTATTCCAGGTACGGCGTCGATCTTGTATATCACTTGGTCCACCTAGGCTCTGGATAAGATAACTTATTCCACCGCGGGGCGACGCGGGGACAATCGGGACTAATTAGGACCCTGATCCTACGCGGGGCTACGCGAGGATGTGTAATTTAGATAAAACTACGAATTCCCTGAAAGATCATGGATCCAAAAATAGAGCCGGCCAAAACAATTAATAGGAAAGAAGAGAGACCTTTGTAAACGTCTGTTTTGAATGAGAAGTACTTGTGTGATTTTGACTGCAGAATGAAAGTCTGTTTGGGAAATCGGGGAGTTGTGGTTTGTTTTAGCTCCACCCACTTTTTCAAACAGAGTGAAAGTTTTTTTTAACCCTTCATAGTGTTGTCATGTATGTGGGAAGTTTAAGAGTGTGAACCTTATTGAATTACATTTTAAGTTAGGAAGGCAGGTGTGGATATATTCGGATTATAAGTTTGGGAGCTTGGAAATGCACAAAGGATAGGTTTGTTGAGTAAAAGATAAAAAAATACATGGTCCCGGTGGTTGAAAAAAAAAGAATTTATTCAACACGCTCACTTACTTGTCGAAAGAAAACATGCAATGATTGATTACATTGGGTTGAAAGACATAAATTTAATCTCGGAATGAGATAAAGAATGCCTTTTAAAAAAACTTCTAAGCTCAAAAAAAAAGTTTTAAATAAAGATTGAAATTACAAAGTTTGAATTGGGATTTTGAGATATTCAGAGAAGGCACAGCAAAATACTGAGGTGGATTCAAAAAAAAAAACATTATTATATTAAATCTGATCTCTTAAAGAAAATAGGAGATATAAAACTAAAAAGTTTGGAAACAATCTAGAAATACCTTCAGGGATCAGGTCAAACTCCTGGGTGAGTGGCGAGCTATCTGCGAAGGTGTAAAAGGGACTTTTGAAAAATGTTAAAAACAGCAAGCTTTAGCAGTTTCGAAGAGACATGGTAATGATCTTGAAACTGGAACAATTGAGATAACGAAAAGCAGCCCTCTCAGCCTACGTGCCAGACTTCCCTCTAGTTATGGAAAAGACGGGAAAAAAAAGACTCAACCTTGAAAGAAAACAAATACAAAATCTAATTTGAAGAAAGGAGATCTTAAAAAAAAAGTAACGTACTAAATAGGTGCTGAAAGGGAAAAAAAGTGTTCTGAGATGGAAAAGGACATAACTTACTAAATACTAGCTGATATTTGCTGTGAAAAAGATATTGGCTTAATTGAAAAAAAATTGGAAGAGGTAAAGGACACTCTACAGTGATAATGATTTTTAATTATGAGAAAGTTCCACTGCAGTTTGAAAAGATGCATCACTTCTGTCAAGTTGGCAGGAAAACGCCACTAAATTAGGACTCTCATTGACAGAAGGAGGACATGTTAAAACCGTAGACGTCTTAAAAAAAGAGTGCGCGCACGAGAAACGTACTAAGAGTTCCACTGGGACCTGTGAGAAAGGTATTGATAGACTACGTAGACAAATGGTTGGCCTTGCATTGACCGAGGCTGATGACGAAATTGAATTTCAGTAAACAAAATAGCTATTAAAAATGTGTGGTCTCGTTTTAAATCAATTTTTTAAAAAAAATCTTTGGCAAGTACTTGAATTAGAAGTTTAAAAAAAATTGGAGTTTAATCTAAAATGCTGCCTTTCCTGACTAGAAGACTTTTATTATTACGGCTTTATTAATGATTTCTGCTGTTTAACGGATTCCTAATTTCTAAGCAAGTTTTGAAGGCACAAAGACTTTTTTTTCAGATGATTACGTGAAGTCACGTAATGACATCAGCTCTTCTTACAAACCTGTAAAGGAGTTAACCCTTTCCATTGACATCCGTTTTATACTGAACATTATTAATTTGGATTTCTTAATAGAATAAAGACTCACCTGACAGATAAAGGAAATGGTGGGATAGTCAGAATAAAATAGAACTAGCTTATGTAATAATACTTGCCTGATACAATAAAGAATAGATACTCAAACAAAACAAATTCAAGAGTTAAAAGGCTAAGATAAATAAGCTGAAAGAGATTTTTTTTTAAAACGGGACCAGACAGAAACAGTTAGTACAGTGCACAGCCATAGCACCATCACCTGTGGCAAAAGAGCCAATGTACCCTACGGTGGGGAATCCACAAACCCAACCTAACCCTAACCTCCGATTTCACGGAGTGACCTCGACATGCATGGATAAAAGATGAGTCAGACTAAAACCTTGCAAAAGATAAGTTAGCCTCGGAAAAACCAATGCCAACCATCCAAGATGTCATTAAAGCACAGGAGGACGCTCCTGAAAAAGATAAACTGTTGTGGAAAGATTATGGATGTACTTATGACAATGTCTCTAAACTCTGGATCACTCCTGCGGAACAGACTTGCATGTCTGACGAGTTGGCCCTATGGGTTATTGAATGTATGCACTTTGCTACTCATTGTGGAGCAGGGACAACAAGTGACACGCTTTTGGCCACTTGGTGGCACCCTAGACTCCAGGCGCTGGCCCAGAACATCAGTAGTCGCTGCCTTGTTTGCCAGCAGCATAATCCAGGGAAGGGAGTCCCCTGTGATTGGGGTAAGACGCCCCTACCAGAAGGTCCCTTTGAGACCTTGCAGTTGGACTACATTGAGTTGCAAAGAGTCCAGTGTTACAAATATGTGTTAGTAATAGTGGATGTGTTTAGCAAATGGATCGAAGCTTACCCTACCCTGGACAATAAGGCTCAAACTGTTGTTAAAGTGTTAATGAGGGAAATTGTTCCTAGATATGGTATCCCAGCTCGACTGAGTTCCAATAATGGCCCTCACTTTATTGGCCAAGTTAACAAAGAATTATGTTCCCAGATGCGCATTAACCAGCAGCTGCATTGTGCCTACCAACCCCAAGCTGCGGTATTAGTTGAACGTGCTAATCAAACTCTTAAAACCAAGCTTGCAAAACTGGTAGCATCAACCGGACTCAATTGGCTTAAACTCCTTCCCATAGCCCTATTCCAGATCCGCACTACTCCTACTGGTAAGGCTAGACTGACCCCCGCTGAGGTCAGTTATGGTAGACCCCTTAGGACCCCATGGAATCAGAATGTCCCCTCTACTGTCCAATTCCACCACATGACTGAGGAAATGACTACCTATGTTCTTGCCCTGACTCAGGCTCTGCGAATAACCCACAACCAGGTTCGAGATGCTCACCTCGACCTCCCAGTCTTACCTGAATCGTCTCTCGAGGCACCAGGGAAGTATGTCCTGATTAAGAAATGGATGCGGAAGGGATTAGAGCCACGATGGGAGGGGCCTTTTCAGGTGTTATTTACTACCCCCACTGCAGCTAAGATTGAAGGGAGAAGTGCCTGGGTTCACCTGCACCACTGTAAACTTGTCACCCCATAACGAACCTATTTTACTGGTTGTCCTAACCCCTGTTTCTGTTCCAGACTTCCCCTTCTCCATAGCTGAATAAGGTCATTCCTAGGAGCGTCCCGACTAACTGAGTGGGTCCCGAGGAGAACAGTTCGAACCCCTGCCCGTAGTGATAGACAACCAGCTACACCGACGGTGACCTGAGAAGAGAGGCGAGAAAACCGAACTATTTGAATCAGCAAAATATTCGGACTATTTATCCTTGTCCATAGAGACGCTACAAGAAACATTTTGTTCTCGAGTAATTGTTAACCTCGAGCGATAAGATGAAACTGTGTCTGTGTGCCACAGTCTGTATAGTAGCGTTGGTGTATGTCAAGTGCGGCGTGTGGGAAGTGAGACTGAAGCGAGAGCTCCATGTAAACACTTTTTTGTATATGTCTTATGTTTATGCGCAAAATGGGAACTTTTCTAGTTGCTGGGTGTGCTCACATATCCCTATACATTCCAAAGGGGGAATTCCTTTGCGCCCCGTTCCACTGACCCTAACTGAGACTGTCAAGTGGCTTCTGAGCCAGACTAGCACGGAGGAGGGGGGCCAATGCAAATACGAAAGATGAAAGGCAGGTCAAGAGACGGATCACGGAGGGCAGGATGAGCATCATACCGTTACCCTGTGGACAACCATGGGGACGTCACCAAGTGGGAGAGTGCTGGGTACCCCATTAGTCAAACATTCCAGGGATGGTACCAACCACCCTATGACCATAAAAAGGAACCCCCATTCTTAGTCCTGACCAATACCTCGGGGATCGGAAGGCCAACCGGGACCATATGTTTAACCCGAAATTACACCAGCAGAAAGGGACATATCATAGGGTACAGCGATTGCCCACACAACCTCAACATCACAACAGGTGCACGAGTCACTATTCTCTCTCACCTTCCGAATAAAACAGGTGGGGGTCTGTGGGCCCAGTCTTGGGACCCCAACACAATATATATAAAAAGGCAGCGTATAACGGCACGTATTTTGTGTGCGGGCATAGGGCATATCCCTGGTTACCTAGACGATGGACAGGGTCCTGCTATTTGGGATATGTGGTGCCATTTGTGCGGCAAACACGCCGAAAGTTCTTTGGGGTCATGATGTTCCATTCGGGATAGGACGCACCATGGATGAAGTACAGAACCTAGAGAGGGTATTGGAACAGATAGCTAACTATACTGCTGAAGCTCTGGAGGGCATCACGGCCGAAATGATAGCAATACGGACCGTGGCATTACAAAACCGAATGGCCCTCGATTATCTGTTAGCTGAGAAAGGGGGAACGTGTGCCCTGATAGAATCTGAATGTTGCACTTACATCCCCGATAGTTCAGAAAACATAACCAATCTCGCTGATCACATAAGAAGGGAGGTAAAGAAGTTATCCACCCCTGCAGGAGGAGTAGGCTGGTTTGATTGGCTGTTAGGTGGATCCTGGGGATCGTATCTAATGCATGGAGCAATTATTCTCATCGTAGTAATAATTACCTGTTGCTTGATTATTGGTTGCTTTAACCGTTGTTGTAAAGTCATGGTGGCAAGGTTGGCAAACCCTCTTGTGGCCATGGGCTCTCGGGTTATGATCCAGCAAACTAAAGACCTACTCGACAAGGAGGATCAGGAAAGAGAGTGCGAACGGCTGAATGCGATACTCCTGGAATAGTCACCAGGGTTATCATGGAATGATAAAAGGGGGGAATGAGAATGTGTAAAAATGTATAGCAATAGAGACAGTGAAGTGAACAAAGGAATCATGGAAGGATAACTAAAAAAATGTCAGACTGCAAATGTTACAACATCAGCACAAATACTTGCTTAAGGTCTTGGTTACTAGTCACGCCAGTAAAATTGTAGCAATAACAAGTAATGGGTGAAAAAGCTCTTTGTGCAAAACAATTGCTATTTAATTGGGCAATGAAGGCCAGGTGTCGGCTCATGAGTGGACAAAGGGAAGGAGGGATCACAAAGGATAGGGTGAACTGAATGTCCCTCAATTGTATTACGTACCGAAAGTGTATAACCGTTGCGCCCCTACATTGTAACGGGGCTTGTCCGAGGGAAGTGAGCGCACTCTGAAGGGAGAGCGTTCCTTTGTTCTGATAAGTCCCGGTCGGTGAAACAAATAATAAAGACTGCTTTGTTATAAGCTGCTTTGGTGTTCGTGTGTCAGTGTATTCGCTGAAACAGATTGAGGGAAAAAGAATCCATATTAACAATACCGTAATGACAGGAAAATATCAGATCCTGTACTTCCCATCATTACCACCGCAGCACCGCCAGATACAAGCGATGTCAGTGTTGCAATAGCAGGGAGGGGAAGATTTAAAATTGAATTCCTTCCCATGAGAGGCCCAGAATTTAAAACTTAAAAAGAAAGAGACTACCTCTGCCTAATCCGCTGCCACTCACACCTGAAGTCTGGAGAAGGCGTTTTCCAGAGTCAGGCTCTCTAGTGGAGGCCAAAATTATTAAAATAAGGCTAACCTCGGAAAGTCTGACTAGGGTCAGCTTGTGGTGGAGCAGGCTGGCACATTGACCCCACTTCTGCACATATGGCAGGATCCTGCTAAAGCAGCCAATAACGCTTCATGGGGGTTAATAATTTTTAAGCTTAAAATGTTGCTTTCCCTAATTAACTCACATTAAGATTATCAGTAGTGGATAAACCATGGTATGAGCTGGGTTCAAACAGCCTACATACCCCATTATACTCTAGTTGACACAATACTTACCCACATTAGACTAGATAAGGAAGGGTGAATAACATAGGAATTGTTTGGCAAAAAGAGACTGAGGTCCATCTAATTCGCTTTCTACCATCCTGGTACAAGGATAGTTTTGTGATACAACGATAATGGAATTGTTGACTAATCACAGCAATCAATCTCGACCAATTGGTCTAGAACAGAGCCAGACGTGAGGTAAGGAAAATCCCAGTGTTGGAGAGCTTTGGGAACTAAAAGTCCAAAGTCACTTGTTCCTCCCAAGCCCGCTACACTCACCACACGGCAGGTCTCAACAAACAAGTACTTGAGAACAAAGACTATATTATGTCCAAAATAAAATCACATTTGTCGAAAATTGAAATGATGTGAGAGTAGAGCTCCCCTTTTTATCTTTTAATTCATGAAAGAAATGTCTCTCAAAATAAGCGCCTCTTCCTAATATCAACTTCCAAAACAATTTTCAGTTATTCTCTGATGATATTTATAATAGTAAATTAGTTAAAGAACCAAAGAATTTCCCTTCATATTATATGGGTACGGTAGCATAGTGGTTATGTTACTGGACTAGTAATCCAGAGACCTGGAGTTATGATCTGACGACTTGAGTTCAAATTCACCACGGCAGCTGGGGAATTAAATTGTTTTCAAATCTGGAAAAGAAAGCTAGTAATGGTGACCATGAATCTAGCAGATTGTCGTAAAAGCTCATCTGGTTCACTAATGTCCTTTAGGGAAGGAAATCTGCCGTCCTTACCCGGTCTGGCCTATATGTGACTCCAGACCCACAGCAATAAGGTTGACTCTTAACTGCCCTCTGAAATGGCCTAGCGAGACACTCAGTTATATAAGGCAGCTCACCACCACCTTCTCGGGGGGCATTTAGGGATGGGCAATAAATGCTGGCCTTGCCAGCGATGCCCACATCCCATGAACAGATATATTTTTTAAAAATTAAAAATATTATGGGATTGGATGAAATAACTATCCTGCTGTATTTTTGATTTTCATGCTGAAATATTAAAATTGTCGTAACTCCTCTGAGTACAGATGGCTTGAATCTGTGCTCGACTAAGTACCCATTCAAAAATGTCCTGAAGATTTGGACTCTCAAGCCCATTTTTACGATTTTGGGTGGGAAGTCGGCCTGAGGGATTTAAGTGAGGCCATGTCCTTTCTGGAGCAGTGGGTGAGTTTCCAGCCACACCGCCACAAAACCTGCCTGGAGTTAAAATCAGGGCCTATGGTTGAGCTCAGTGCTCGAGCATACAAACACAGTACAGGCTGGACAGTTCAAGCACAAAGGTGAATTAGCAGTCGAACATTTCTTGCTAGAAAATCTGTGTGATTTTTGGTTGACTTGAAGGTAGGTGTTACCCACAAAAGGCTTTAGAATTCCTTGATTATTCAGCTCGCTGTCAATATCCAATATTTTACAACCCTGATTAGAAAAATATATACTCATATCTGTTTGGAGGCAATGATTACTTCATTTTGTAAAAGGTTAAGGATGACGCAAAGACTGCTTCTTCTGATTTATAGGATCAGTGCTCAGTAAAAGCTAATTGAGGAATGCAAACTGATACACACAAACAGTCAAATCATTAATATTTAATCTAGTATTAGACACTGGAAAAATGTAATGGGGGACATTTAGAAACAGGATTTGTAACCGAGATAAAGTCTAGGTAGCCGGTTGTTAGCTTGTAAATATTGTGATCTTTAGTCTTGTCTGCACCAGATTTTAAGTAAATAAAACTAGGGCAAGGCGTTGCCCCGACATATACGTTATGCAGGACAAGCCTTCATCAGACTTGCACGACTACATTTTGCTAAGTAAGAGTTACCCTGTAACTGGCACAACTGAACCTGCCTGCAGCCAACGCACCAGTGCAGGATGTACTGTTCCAGTTCAGGATGACGTGATTGAATTCGGAGCAAAGGCAAATAGGAAGAGATCATTTCTGACATTTGGACAAAGCAGAGTTCTCGCGAGTTGCTGTACAAAGGGAGAAAATTGCTTGAGAATGTTTAGAGCTATAACTTGTGACCTAGATAAAGTCAGTCAACAATATTCAGCAGCATCATTTTCTTTTATAATCAGTATTGCCTTTAACATCTTCATTTTCAGTCATAGATTCTTGATAGCGGCAATGGATTAGGAGACATCGTTGTTAGACAATAATATGCTACTTCATTGTTAAAAATGTATTTGACAAATTCAAATTCATTCGGCTTGCAATGTTTCACTGCTCATCGTTCCAACAAGCTGTTCAGCTCAGAGTGCTAGCAGCTGGAGTCTTCTGCTGTCAAAATATGTCACTGTCTGGTGTGAATCCTGCTTTAAAAGGTCACAGTAAAAAGACTATTAAAATGTGGACTCTACTGTAAGCACGTTTGGGCCATTAACATTAAACAGAAAAAGTATTTGCCTAAATAACATGTAAAAATTATTTTGCTCAAGTACATTGTAGCCCCATGGCTCAATTGATGGATCTCTCACCTCTGTGTCAGATGGATTTGGGTTTAAGTCCCACTCCAGACACTCAAAAACCTAGACTGACACTCCCAGTGCAGTACTGAGGGAGCACTGCACTGTTGGGGGTGCTGTCTTTCGGATGAGAAGTTAAACCAAGTCTTAAGAACATAAGAACATAAAGAGCAGGAGTAGGCCATTTGGCCCATCGAGCCAATAAGATCATGGCTGATCTGATCATGGATTCAGCTCATCTTCCCCGCCCGCCCCCCCATAACCCTTTAGTCCCTTATCGCTCAAAAATCTGTCTATCTCCGCCTTAAATATATTCAATGACCCAGCCTCTACAGCTCTCTGGGCAGAGAATTCCATAGATTTACAACCCCCAGAGAGAAGAAATTTCTCCTCATCTCAGTTTTAAATGGTGGCCCCTTATTCTAAGACTATGTCCCCTAGTTTTAGTTTCCCCTATCAGTGGAAATATCCTTTCTGCATCCATTTTGTTGAGCCCCCTCATTATCTTATGTTTTAATAAGATCACCTTTCGTTCTTTCGAACTCCAATTTGTATAGGTCCAACCTACTCAACCTATCCTCATAAGTCAACCCCCTCATCTCCGGAATCAACCTAGTGAACCTTCTCTGAATAGCCTCCAATGCAAGTATATTCTTCCTTAAATACGGAGACCAAAATTGTACGCAGTACTCCAGGTGTGGCCTTAACAATACCCTGTACAGTTGTAGCAGGACTTCTCTGCTTTTATACTCCATCCCTCTTGAAATAAAGACCAACATTCCATTGCCTTCCTGATTACTTGCTGTACCTGCATACTAACTTTTTGTGTTTCATGCACAAGAACCCCTAGGTCCCTCTGTACTGCAGCACTTTGCAACTTTTCTCCATTTAAATTATAATTTGCTTTTCTATTTTTTCTGCCAAAGTGGATAACCTCACATTTTCCCACATTATACTCCATCTACCAAATTTTTGCCCAATCACTTAGTTTATCTATATCCCTTTGCAGATTTTTTTGTGTCCTCCTCACAATTTGCTTTCCCACCCATCTTTGTATCATCAGTAAACTTGGCTACATTACACTCGGTCCTCGTAAAAGATCCCACGGCACCATTTTGAGGAAGAGCAGGGGAGTTCTCCCCGGTCTCCTGGGCCAAAATTTATCTCTCAACCAACATCACTAAAGCAGATTACTTGGTCATTATACCATTGCTGTTTGTGGAAGCTTGCTGTATGCAAATTGCCTGCCGCGTTTCCTCCTTCAAAAAGTACTTCATTGGCTATAAAACCCACACTGCGATATGTGGGCGCACTCGGTCCTGCGATTGTAAAAGGTGCTATATCAATGCAAGTCTTTCTTTCATTCTTTTGAGGACAGTGTTTTATATTCTACATAGATACACTCCACAAGAATGGAAAAAAATGTCATTACATTGCCTAAATTGGTGGAGTCTGCATAATTTCTTGATTCTGACATCTTTTGACATATCTCTCTCCAGTCGCTGCTATCTTACATGATTGCAATATGTGAACAACAACATTTTTTTTAAATGGTGAGGAACAAGGTTAACACAGCTTGTGTTTTATGCTGAAGGCACTGATCAAAATGGTTGTTCAAGAAAGAAGAAAGAAAGTGCTTGCATTTATATACACCCATTCACGACCTCAGGATGTCCCAAAGCACTTTACAGCCAATTAAGTACTTTTGAAGTGTACTTATCGAAATGTGATAATGACCAGGTAACTTGCTCCAAACGCATGGCAGATGCAGTATAATGTGGATAAATGTGAGGTTATCCACTTTGGTGGCAAAAACACGAAGACAGAATATTATCTGAATGCCGGCAGATTAGGAAAAGGGGAGGTGTAACGAGACCTGGGTGTCATGGTACATCAATCATTGAAAGTTGGCATGCAGGTACAGCAGGCAGTGAAGAAGGCAAATGGCATGTTGGCCTTCATATCTAGGGGATTTGAGTATAGGAGCAGGGAGGTCTTACTGCAGTTGTACAGGGACATGGTAAGGCCTCACCTGGAATATTGTGTTCAGTTTTGGTCTCCTAATCTGAGGAAGGACGTTCTTGCTATTGAGGGAACGCAGCAAAGGTTCACCAGACTGATTCCCGGGATGGCAGGACTGACATATGAGGAGAGACTGGATCGACTGGGCCTGTATTCACTGGAGTTTAGAAGTATGAGAGGGGATCTCATAGAAACATATAAGATTCTGACGGGACGGAACAGGTTAGATGCAGAAAGAATGTTCCCGATGTTGGTGAAGTCTAGAACCAGGGGACATAGTCTAAGGATAAGGGGTAAGGACTGAGGTGAGGAGAAACTTCTTCACTCAGAGAGTTGTTAACCTGTAGAATTCCCTACCGCAGAGTTGTTGATGCCAGTTCATTGGATATATTCAAGAGGGAATTAGATGTGGCCCTCTTAGGGATCAAGAGGTATGGAGAGAAAGCAGGAAAGGGGTACTGAGCTGAACGACCAGCCATGATCTTATTGAATGGTAGTGCAGGCTCGAAGGGCCGAATGGCCTACTCCTGCACCTATTTTCTATATCTATGTTTCTATGTTTCCAAAACCTCTCTTCCTTACTGTCTTATCCAAAAGACGGCACCCCCGACAGTGCAGCACACCCTCAGTTGTGTAAGGTATGTCAACTCGATCTTGTGCTCAATTCTATGGACTGGGACTCAAACACCACCTTCTGACTCAGAGGCGAAAATGCTACCAAATGAGCCAAGGTTGGGACACCCTCAAAGCCTCCCTGATAAGGTGCAACATCCCCACTGACACCTGGGAGTCCCTGGCCAAAGACCGCCCTAAGTGGAGGAAGTGCATCTGGGGGGCACTGAGCTCCTCGAGTATCATCACCGAGAGCATGCAGAAATCAAGCGCAGGCAGCGGAAGGAACGTGCAGCAAACCAGGCTCCCCGCCCACCCTTCTCTTCAACCATTGTCTACCGCACCTGTGACAGAGACTGTGGTTCTCGTATTGGACTATACTCATGCTAAGAGTGGAAGCAAGTCTTCCTCGATTCCGTGGGACTGCCTATGATGATGATGATGATGATGGTTGACAGTAAAACCTTGAGAGATCATGGCAGCGGTGCGGCGAATGTTTTGTGGTGAAGGAGCGGCGAGAGGTCATGGCGGAGGAGCGGTGAGAGTTTGTGGCGGATGTGTGGCAAATGAGGGTATGGGGTCCAGAAGAGCCGAGGGCCCAGGGGCAGCAGGGGCCAGCCCACACTGCGATATGTGTGCGCACTAGGTCCGTGCAGCAGAGCAGGTCTCCAGTCGTCCTGGTTAACCCTTGCCACTGGATAAAGGCCGTGTGGTGGCTGGTGTGAAATGGTCACCACACGTTAAAAAAATTCACGCACAGGCATCTTCCACCCCGGAGTTCAGGACTGGAATATCGGGTCCTCCATTGAAACAACTGTGAACTCATCCCTTTTGGTGTGGAAGCAAGACATCCTCATTCGAGGGACTGCCTGTGATGGTGATGATGACGATGGTTGACACTGGTTCGGACATAGATTACCCACTTGTACAAGAGGCGTTACATTTGTGTATGAGGTAGAGGTTTCACACAGCTATAACTGCCCTATCATCACAAGAGTAGATTTGATCCACAGGAAAGATAATGAGAACATGAGTACCTTGGGATTTGTTGACAGAAATGAACAAAAAAAAATGGCATGAAAGAGAACAAAGAACCAGAGAGGATGTTTTTAAATTGCTAAGACTGTTCCCATGTCATGCATTGCGTTTATCTACGTGCTATTCAATTGTAATTTAAACAATCCCACAAGCTCGCTGACATGCGCCAAAATCCCTCTTCATTCTGTCCTCTGGCACAATGGCACAAAACATGCACTCTGTTAATGTGAAGGAAATCAGGATGGTGACCTTGCTCCCCTTAAAAG
The DNA here is from genome assembly GCF_044704955.1 of Pristiophorus japonicus. Taxonomy (NCBI): domain Eukaryota; kingdom Metazoa; phylum Chordata; class Chondrichthyes; family Pristiophoridae; genus Pristiophorus; species Pristiophorus japonicus. The sequence continues at coordinate 51,362,991 of NC_091982.1, forward strand.
GGTACCATTTTCATGGAACAAAATGAAAGAACTGTGCATCTTTATATCACACGATGATATGGCCCAAAATGAGTAACTTCATTGCTATGAGAGTTTGTAAGAAAGAAAGAAAAAAACGTGCATTTATATAGCATCTTTTATGCCCTCAGGATGTCCCAAAGCACTTTACAGCCAATGAAGTACTTTTGGAGAGTAGTCACTGTTGTAATGTAGGAAACGCAGCTTCCAATTTGCGCACAGCAAGCTCTCACAATAGTGCTGTGATAAAGACCACATCATCTGCATAGTGATGTTGGTTGAGGGATAAATATTGGCCCCAGGACACCGGGGTGAACACTCACTGCTCTTCTTCAAAATTATGCCACGGGATCTTTAACGCCCACTTAAGATGGAACCTCGGTTTAAGGTTTTATCTGAAAGATGGCACCTCCGACTGTGCGGCAATCCCTCAGCACTGCACTGAAGTGTCAGCCAAGATTTTGTGCTCAAGTCTCTGGAGTGGGATTTGAATCCGCAACCTTCTGACTGAGAGGTGAGATAAGAACATAAGCACATAGGAAATAGAAGCAGAAGCAGGAGTAGGCCATTCGGCCCCTCGAGCCTGCTCCGCCATTCAATAAGATCATGGCTGAACTTCGACCTCAACTCCACTTTCCTGCACTGTCCCCATATCCCTTGATTCTCTTAATATCCAAATGCAACCCATTGAGTCATGGCTGACACCTAAATTAAAGAAGGCTGTCTGGACAGTTTCTTGCAGAATAGTTGTGCATTGGGCCCTCTGATTGTAGAAACAGAAGAGGAATAAGTACAGTATTTTTCGTTAGTGCCATAATCTCGACTCCTCTTAAACGCTTGGATTGAACAGGCAGTCAGGATCAGTGTTCGTGTAGACTTTTCTCTTAATAGGACTATAGAATAGAGATAAACTACTTCCTTTGGTTGGGAATTCTAGGACTAGGGGATGTAGTCTAAAGAATGGAGTCAGCCCTTTCAGGAGTGAAGTTAGGAAACACGTCTACACACAATGGGTGATGGAAGTTTGGAACTCTCTTCCGCAGATGACAATTGTTGCTAGGTCAATTGTAAATTTTAAATCTGAGATTGATAGATTTTTTTTTAACCAATGGGATATGGTTCAAAGGCAGGTGTATGGAGTTAGGTTACAGATCAGACATGATCTCATTGAATGGCAGAACAGGCTCCTACTCCTGTTCCTAAATTACATGGGGAAGGAAAACTCTTGCCCGAGATCAGAATGGCAGTGGGTTTAGGAGAGATTGGGAATTCTTCCATCTCTCTAAATCAAGTGTGCAATCCACATGGGATTTCCCCGAGGAATTCTGAACCAGTCTGCTGGTTCCATGGCCATTGTGGATTCTGTGTTAGTCTCGTTCTCAACAGTGCCTGCTCGCTGGCCTGGGAACACCTTTATAGGGCAGCAGCTTTTGGGATAGTTAACATAAGAGCATAAGAAATAGGAGGAGTCGGCCATTTGGCCCATCGTGCCTGCTCCGCCATTCAATAAGATCATGGCTGATCTGATCATCGACTCAGTTCCACTTCCCTGACCACTCCCCATAACCCTTTACTCCCTTATCACTCAAAAATCTGACTATCTCCGCCTTAAATATATTCAGTGACCCAGCCTCCACAGCTCCCTGGGGCAGAGAATTCCACAGATTTACAACCCTCTGAGAGAAGAAATTCCTCCTCACCTCAGTTTTAAATGGGTGGCCTCTTATTCTGAGACTATGTCCCCTAGTTTTAGTTTCCCTTATGAGTGGAAATATCCTCTCAGCATCCTTGTTGAGCCTCCTCATTATCTTATATGTTTCAATAAGATCACCTCTCATTCTTCCGAACTCCAATGAGTATAGGCCCAACCTACTCAACCTATCTTTATAAGTCAGCTCCCTCATCTCTGGAATCAACCTAGTGAACCTTCTCTGAACAGCCTCCAGTGCAAACATATTCTTCCTTAAATACGGAGACCAAAACTGTACGCTGTACTCTAGGTGTAGCCTCACCAATACCCTGTGCAGTTGTAGCAGGACTTCTCTGATTTTATACTGTATCCCCCTTGAAATAAAGACTAACATTCCATTTGCCTTCTTGATTACTTGCTGTACTAACTTTTTGGGTTTCATGCACAAGGACCCCCAGGTCCCTCTGTACTGCAGCACTTTGCAATTTTTCTCCATTTAAATTGTAATTTGCTGTTATATTTTTTCACTACTTGGATGGCAAAGCCTGTGGCACTGACATGGTGTATTGTGTGTGCATGGGTTTGTTGGGATTTTATGCAAACCATATGGTGCTATATTTGTAAATTCTAGAACCAGAACACTGCTGCATAACACAAACTGAGTAAACATCATTTTGATTTGCTCCTGTTCCATAGAGAGGCCTTTAGATAGCATTCAGCTGTTTACAATGCTTTAGATCACTCAGCCTATTGTGAATAGGTTCGGCAACTCTGGTTGCTTGTATTCCAGGAGGTTTCATCACATGACCTCCAATCACCCTCCCCACACTCCTGCCATTGGTCAATCGATATGTCCATTCTCGTGGTGCTCTGTCTTCCTGCACCAATTGGATTTTACTAACCTCGGCGGGTCTGTGGCGAGCGATGTTGGTGGCGTGTCGCGGCCCCGCTGCTGGCTCCATCCCGCTATGTAAAATTACTTTCCATTGATTGGGCTTGTTAAGCCCACTCAGCTCATTAATTGACCCAAGTAGAGGAAGCTGGTCTGGTGACGTCATTTCATGACGCATCATCAGCCGGTTTCCTTAAAGGGACCCTGTTTGTCATATTTGTCTTGGCATTTGTGCTGTCAGTGTTCTAGCATTGAGGTGCTCCAAATACTGACAAGCACTGCATAGAGGCACGGGGCTGCACACAGGCGCTCCCATTACTCCCTCCATATGTTTATGGAGGGAGTCAGAGCACGCAGGGAGGTCCTCTATCCTTCCCATGGGCAAAAGAGACCTCCCCAGGAGATCAACCCAGCCTGGTTGCATATTTCAGAGGAGGGCACTAGCTGGGATGTGGTCTGGATCTGGGTGCAGTGCAGCAAATGTTTCAATGATCTCAGTAGATCATGAAATCTCAGTGCAAAGCCACACTCAATCTCATCCTGCTGTGCCTCTCATCACATCCCCATCACTCTGCCTTCCCTACCCTACTAGTGCACATCCTTACTCACACTAACTTACCCTGAACCTCCACCCATCCCTCTCTATCTATATTACCACATCCCCATCTCACTATCCACCCCTCACACTCACCCTCATCCTAGTTTAATCATACCAACTAACAACACACAAGGGTAGGCACTTGGGTGTTTTATGCAATGTCCATGTAAAGTTTCTGTTAATGTGGTGTCAAACATTTAAACTTTAATTTGAATACTTTGTGTTCTTGGACAGATTTGTGTGCACTTTGGAAGTGATTTAGTGAGTTGCATTGAATGGTGAGACACAACTGTCCCCCACCTCCCCGCAATGGTGATGAGTGTGAAAGGAATGGCTTGGGCATTGCAGGGATGCTTTATGGTGTTGTTGTGGGGTGGTGCCAACCTGACGCATCATGTGGCAGCCAGGGTGTACGGCATCAAGTGAAGTAAATCTGGCCATGGTGAGACCATCCCTAGCCTCCTGGACAGCAATGTGTTCAGGTGCTGATGCCCTCTGTCCAGTGCAGCATCAGTTGATTGCGGAGAAGTTTAGTGTTGTTGTTGGTATTGCTCTTGTGCCTGGTGCTGCTAGTGTTGGGGCTGATCGTGGTGGGATTCTGAGGACCAAGGTGAGAGTGTATAAAGGGCACACATGCTGATGGAATAGATGGCAGGTGAAGTAGAGATGACAGAAGCATTCTGTCAATGGTGAGAGAGTTCTTCCACTGAGGTGAGAGTGGTTGGAGAATGGAAAGTGGAAAGCCTGCAGAATCTGTGCTGGAAATTGTTATATATGCAAGCACTCTAGTAATGACTCCATGAGGTAAGATATTGTACTTGAACTGTTGTGACCTTCGTCCATTTATTGTAGCTCCCTGAGTGAGGTCACAGTGAGGTGAGTTCTCTTTTATACTTGGTTACCTGCAATGTGCAGGTTACCCTTAGGTCTTCACCAGTAGCACCCTCTGGTGGTACCGGTATAGTGTATACAGTCTGAAGATACATTCAGTGGTCTAATGTTACAGTACATACCTTATACCTACAAAACAGAAATGGATTGAGAAACAGCTTGTGGCTGAGGAAAGTGAATATCAAGTCAGGTGAGAGCTTTTACTGTAGATTTGAAGCTGTCAAGTAATCAGCTGGAGCAATTGTCATTCAACTCCCGCCTCAGCCTGACTGCCGTGATCTGCGCACAGCGGGGACCCTGTGGTCATGAAGTTAAAGATAAGTGAAAAAAGGCTGTTAAGCATCTGGCAACGAGATGCTAATGATTTTAATTAGGTCCCCTGCCACTGCCGGTCGGGTCTGCTCAGCCTTGACAGACCCGACGTTGGGAAAGGCGCGTGGCAGCTGGTTCACAGTGGGGGAAAAAATACTTTCCCACCTGACCCACCACCGATCCCGCCCGCTAACCCCCCGGAAAATGTTGACTTTCCGCTCAGTCAAACAGCCTTTTTCTTGCCACCAATTTCCAATATTTTTTTATTAGTAAAAATGAAATTATTCAAAGAAACTAAAAAAGAAAGCATATAAATATTTTAATGCCCCTCTGATTTTTCTCCCTGGGTTTGCTCGCAGCAGTGTCCAGGAGATTAATCTTCAATTCCTGGAGACTCCAGGTCAATCCTGGAGGGTTAGCAACCTTAATTGTCGAGCCGTGAGAATATTTAACTCCCAGCTCTTGTTCTCAACACATTCAGCACATCGGAGTCATTCCTGCCTGATGGCTCAGTATGTGTCAGCTCAGCTCTGTGCAAGACTAGCTCTCTTGCCTCTGAGTCAGAAGCTTATGGGTTCAAGTCTGGATTTATAACTTGAGCTCATAATCCAGGCTGAAACTTCAGTGCAGCGCTCAGGGAGTGTTGTATTATCAGAGTTGTCATTTTCTTTGTTTCCAAAAATATTGGAAATTGGACACTAAGCGAATCAAGGGATATCTGGATCGGGCGGGAAAGTGGAGTTGAGGTGATCAGCCGTGATCTTATTGAATGGCGGAGCAGGCTCAAGGAATTGTATGGCCTACTCCTGCCCTTAATTCTTATGTTCTTTCGGATGAGATGTTCAACCTGTCCGCCTGTTCCGATCCCAAACAAGAGTAGAGAGGTAGTCCCAGTGTCCCAGCCAATATGTTCCCTCGATCAACACCATGAAAACAGATCAACAGTTTATTTATCTCATTTGCTGTTCGCGGGGCCTTCCTGTGTGAAAATTGGCTGCCCCATTTGCCTATATAACAATCCTCGACTCCGAGGGACTGCCTAAGAAGAGAAGAAGAAGTTATAACAATAGTAATCACACTTGAAAATCAATACATTGGCTGTGATATATTTTGGGATACGAAAGATCCTACATAAAGGCCACTTTACCATCCCTCTTGTTCCCTTCACGACGTCAGTATGTTTAGTCTCTCTCGGTGGCTTTTGCTTGGTGCTGGCAGAGACTCAAGCCCCAAACAAGGGCACTGGAAGCTTCAGGGCAAGTCAGGTATCTGGGGCTTGGCAGAGTTTGTGGCCGCTGTGACAGACTCTGCCAAATGCCAATCCCAAATTACTAGCAAAATTTGATACGGCCCTAAATAAACAGACAATTCAGAAACTACCCTGAATATAAATCTATGACGCTTGAAAATAAATAATTACAATTTAAGCGAAGTAGAACACCAGCTTAAAATGTAATCTATAGTGATACCCAACATCCCCTCACTTGTGTTGGAGGGGGAAAAAAACACAAATCCAGGAAAGCCTGAAGAGGGATAAAATTATTGAAGGTGTTGAATTTATTTTCTGAAAGTGGTTCAGGGACATGCTCCCTTCAGAAAACTTTCATTTCCTTGCATCTTATTTGATGCATTTCCAGCGAGTACAGGGCCAAAAAATTACAACAAACAAACTTGGACATTGCATTTCTTAAAATCTAACAATGATGCAACATTAGCTCAATGTTACTGAAAACTATTTTCCATTTGTCATTTGGAAACACATTATTTTTCTTTACAAATCTTAAAGCTTCTTTATCCATTCCAGAGACTGGAGCACAAACATTCAGGCTGCCACTCCAGTACAGTGCAGAGGGAGTGCTGCACTGTCGGAGGTGCCATCTTTCGGATGAGACGTTCAACCGAGGCCCCACCTGTTCTCTCAAGTGGATGTAAAAAGATCCCAAGGCACTATTTTGAAGAACAGCAGGGGAGTTCTCCCTGGTGTCCTGGCCAATATTTATCCTTCAACCAACATCACTAAAACAAATTATCTGGTCATTATCACATTGCTGTTTGTGGGAGTTTGCTGTGTGCAAATTGGCTGTTGCGTTTCTCACATTGCAACAGTGACTACACTTCAAAAAGTACTTCATTGGCTGTGAAACGCTGTGGGACATCCTGAGGTTATGAAAGGCGCTATATAAACTTTCATCACCCCATCTCCCCTCCCCACTGCACTGTCGCTGCAATTCTAGAATGATCTGGGGCATACTCCCCCTCAAAATTATTGAATTGTTACATCAAATATTCTAAACACTCCTCCATCTTCCCTGAGCTCACAGACACACTCATCCGTCCCATCTGCTCATGTTCTCCTTCTCTGCTCTTACCACCCTCAGTAAATGCTACAACTCATCTACATCTCTTCTGCTGTCCGGCTGACACTGGCAAGCCATTTATCTCCCACCTTCTAAGCATCACTCTGTTGATTCCACCTTCCCAACACCTTCTTAAAGACATCGGCCAGGTTGACAGCTAAACATCAATAACAAGAGCTTGCATTTATATAGCACCTTAAATGTAGTTTAAAAAAAAACATCCCAAGGCGTTTCACAAGAGCGTTATCAAAAATAAATTGGACAGCTAGCCAAATAAAGAAATATTCGGACAAGTGCCGAAAAGCTTGGTGAAAGAGGTGAGTTTTAAGATGCGACTTAAAGGAGCGGAGAAAGTGGTGGAGAGGCGGAGAGGTTTAAGGAGATCCTGACCCCACAATCCACTTGAGCAACGCCGTGGAAGCACAACTTATATTACAACATGCGAGCTACTTTGTGGTTTGATTAGTGAGATTGGGCTTGCTGGGATGTCTGTTGTGCTTTGCTAATTGATGCTGGACTCACCCGTACCATATTTCTGCAGCTGTTCCATTATGTCTGCAATAAATAGAACTATGGCTGCCCTGAGCATGTGCGTATTAATGTGACTGATGTGTAATTTGAGAAATTAACCCTGCCTCACATACTCCAACCACCCCTTTAATTTGCAGTTGCAGCAATTAGCACTGATCCAGGTTACAGTCTTATATAAGTTCATATTCAACCAACAGTTTCAAATAAACTGGGACAATATCATTGCGATGAAGGGAATATTGATCTTAAGACTTTTGATATACCACAAATGTCCTACAGTTCAAGAGGGAGTTAGATATGGCCCTTACGGCTAAGGGGATCAAGGGATATGGAGAGAAAGCAGGGAAGGGGTACTGAGGGAATGATCAGCCATGATCTTATTGAATGGTGGTGCAGGCTCGAAGGGCCAAATGGCCTACTCCTCAACCTATTTTCTATGTTTCTATGAATGGTTCACCAGTCTGGCTATTAGTTTAAAATCTGTAGCATTCACTTGTGCTTGTCAGCCCTTTACACTCCAGCCACAGCAGGGATATTATCTGTGTTCCTTCTTGCCTGAAGATGCCCAAATCCCATTAATGGCTGAGTCCAGTGTAACATTAGCAACTCGCTCCCAGTGTACGGATACCATTTCATACTCATACCGTTTGTATATGTACTCGTAAAACTTGGGGATGAGGGGGATGTCACATCATCTGGAATCATTTTAAAGCAGTATGAAATTAGTATGGGCAAGGTAGTGATTATGCTATTACCACTGTTCATTCTAGAGTACGGAATTAATTTCTCACTGGATATTGGTGCAACAGGAAGAAAATTTAATTATATTTTTGATTTGGAAAGAAAAATAAATTGGCTTTGAACAATCATTTTGAAGTGTTGAAAGCATTATCGCTTCTTAAAGGTCATCAGAAATAACATCAATTTGAAAATGTTGGAAATCGAGCAACAATGTGGGCACCATTTCATTCTAGGGTGTCATACTGTAGGACATTTGTGGTATGTAACACCTGACAACCTGATCTGTCAATCCTAGTGACTCAGTTCCTCATTCATTCATTATACTGTGAGTAGGCCTATTTAAATTTTGGCGGCAGTTTAGAAGGATTCGTCCATCAATAAGGGAGCAGTGAGTGGTAAAAATAATGTTGTCTTCAACAGAAGTGTTCTTTGAATTCAATGTTTGGTACATCAATTGTTTACATGTGACTGGCAAATCGCCACGTTATGAAACTTAGACAGCAGTTATATTGCAAGTCTCATCATCATCATAGATAGTCCCACGGAATCAAGGAAGACTTGCTTCCACTCCTGAAGTGAGTACTGCAAGTCTAGTGCTAGCACAACCTGATTTTGACTTCCCACTGACACTAAGTTGGCCCTGTTAATCTGGAATCAGTGCTGACCTAACTCTCAAGCGGAGCGGAGTTAGACTCTTGGTTGCATCAGTCTCACCATCATTTCTGTTTGATGCTGCATGGATTGTGAATCGAGTGCTGTGCCTAACCAGGTTTGCAGCATGTTGAGGAACTCGGTTTGACTCCCTTGACTCTTTGTTAAGGTATCTAACTTCAATTTAAATGTTTGATGCTGGTCGGGATTTTCCGTTTTTTAAACATTTACTTTGCTGACTGTTTGGTGAAGCAAGCTGTGCCCATGCGTGAGCAGCACCATCCAGGGCAAGACAATTACAGCACCAACCTGGCAGGAACTTGAACATGTTAAAAACAGTCCTGCCTGGTGACCAGCAGCAATTTGCATTTTATAAAGCGCTCTTAAATGCAGAAAAATGTCCCACTGTGCTTCACAGGAGCGCAAGGAAACAAAAATTGACACCGAGCCAAAGATGGGGATCGTTGGGGCAGGTGAGCGAAAGCTTGATCAAAGAAGTACGTGTCATGTATCCAGACATGTTTACTGCTTGTACTATTGCATATGATGTGCCACCAGAGGATACTACTACGGGAAACTTGTCCACCAGCTGTATGATCATTAAGGTGTGCCACCAGAGGGCACTGCAGTGGGAGACTTGTAGGTTACCAGTACAGGTGTACCAGGCCTAGTATAAAAGGCAGACCACCATGTGTGATCCTCACTCTGGAGTTACAGTAAATGGACTAAGGTCACTACAGTTCAAGTGCAATACATTGCCTCGTGGAGTCATTATCAGAGCATCTAAAGCCATAACAGTAGACTTTAAGGAGTAATATCCAGGAGGAGAGAGAGAAGTAGAGAGGTGGAGAGGTTTGAGAACAGAATTCCAGAGCTTAGGGCCTGGATGGCTAAAGATACGGCCGCCAACAGTACAGCAAAGGAAGTGGGTGATGCACAAAAATTGGAAGAGCGCAGAGATCTCAGAGGGTTGTAGGGCAGGAGGAGGTTGCACGGATAGGGAGAGGCGAGGCCATGGAACACGAGGATGTGGATTTTAAAATCGAAGTGTTGCTGAAGCCAGTGTAAGTCAGCGAGCACAGAGGTGATGGATGACCGGGACTTGGAACAAGTTAGGAAACGGGTAGCAGAGTTTTGGATGAGCTCAATTTTATGGAGACCTTGAACTGCAGGCTCAGACTGGCCTTGAGTAGATCTAAAAGAGAGAGAAAAAGTTTACTCATTCTTCAGGCAAGAGCCAGACATAAATCTCCCTCCACACAAGCCATGATCTTCAGGCAAGAGCAGGTCAGCTGGGGCAGTGTGGAGAGGGACTATGCAGAGCTCACATAGCTGGTCATTGGAACTGTTTCTGAAATCCTACGCTTTTTCGCTCTTGAAATCAGACAGTGCAACATAAAATGTGCAAATGTGCTCACGTCGAATGCACCCGTCCTTCCCTCTTATCAACGACAATGAACTGTAGCACTCTCAAGCACCATAGCAACAGCCAATCAAAACACTTTAAAATCAGGTGCTGTGGACAGACCTCAATTCTCCACACAACAAAAGACAAATAATATGGAAAGGAAAGCAGCAGAAATGTACAAAATCGAATCAAAACTACTAAAAATGGATATTATCCTCATGTTTAATATTCCACATTGATAACCTATTGCGCGCTTACGGAAGAGATACAAACCCAAATGGTGTTACACCAAACACACAGCCTCTGCCTCACAACACACACAAAAGCTAAATATCCCAACCAGTCCCCAACGTGGTATGAAGCTTGTCCCATAGGAATAAACTTCAAACTGCGCTAAAATAAATGCCGAACACGGTACATGGGATTCTGAATCGCCATTCTGAAATGCATAATTCAAAAGTCAAGTAACAACTCGAACCAACTCTCACAACACAGTAATCAAGACACAAAATTGTCTGAAATATCAACAACTACAATATCTTCAACTACAATACTTTCAAACACATCCACCCTAAGCCTTCCACAAGTAAAACAGAATCACACCAAAATGATAAAAGATTGAATGAACAGCTTAACAGCTGGCACACACCTGTATTCATAATCTGCACATATCTATATATTTAACTATCTATCTATATATATCTATACATATACATAAATTGGTATGTGTAATGTATTTGCTTCATGGGTTCTTTGCTTAAGAATTCATAGCAACACATTGCTATTGGGAACTAATTGGTTTATTAACAAAGGTTTAACAATCACACTATACATTACCAGTTTATCCCATCATCATCATCATAGGCGGTCCCTCGAAACGAGGATGACTTGCTTCCACGCCAAAAAAGGATGAGTTCAAAGGTGTTTCAATGAAGGTCCTAATATTCTAGATCCCGAACTACATCCTGAAGGATGGAAGATGCCTTTGTGTGGAATTTTTAATGTGTGGTGGCTGTTGCACACCAGCCACCACACGGGCTTGACAGAGCTAGATCTTGGTCCAGTGGCAAGGATTAACCAAGACGACTGGAGACCAGCTCTGCTGCACGGACCTAGTGCGCACACATATCGCAGTGTGGGCTGGCCCGTGCTGCCCCTGGGCCTCGAACTCACGCCTCTCCTGGGCCCCGATCACGTCCCTCCACAGTCTCTCGCCTCTCCTGCTGTATCTGCCCATGCTCCAATCACCGACCTGGACCTTGATGACATCACCCTTCTCTGCCATTGCCCTCCTGCACCAGCTCGCGCTGCTCCGCGAAGTGGCATGCGCAGCGGAGGTGCGGAGGCCCTGGAGTAGTGTGGAGGCCCCGACCTGTGTGAGAACACCAGCAGCAGTTTATCCACTAGGCTCACAACTGCAAACCTCATCATGGATGACCTCGACCCAGCTGACTGGTGTTTTATTGAGTGTTTTGAGCATCATGTGGCTGGCTCAGTCAATCACAATGCAACAGCTCAACAACTATTTTAAATTAACAATTAGTAAAGGGGCATTGGAACCCACAAATTAACAAATAAAACTTTAAAGGAACCTCAACAGATCAAATTAGAATTTAGTTGCCGGGGGTGATGATGCACTCCAGTCCCTCCGGTGCCCACCTCTCGCAGAAGACCGCAAGCGTAGCGGTGGACACCATATGCTCCATCTTCAGGGACACTCTGGCACAGACGTAACCATGGAAGGGAGGCAGGCAGTCGGGCTGAACGTCCCCCTCGACCGCCCGCTGCCTGGACCTGTTGATGGCCACCTTGGCCATGCCCAGGAGCAGTCCTATGAGGAGGCCTTCCGACCTGTCCACTCCCCTGCGCACAGGGTGCCCAAAGATCAGGAGTGTGGGACTGAAGTGCAGCCAAAAATCGAGGAGCAGCCCCTTCAAATAATAGAATAGGGGCTGCAACCTCACACATTTTACATATACATGGAAAAGGGATTCTTCCAGACCGCAGAAATTGCAGGCGGCCTGGGAGTCCATGTACCGACTTAAAAACTTATTGCACGGGACAATGCTCAGTGCTGGGTCCCTTGTTTTTTGTGGTATGTACCACTGACTTGGACTTGAATGTTGGGAGTATAATTAAGAAGTTTGCAGATGACACTAAAATAGGCTGTGTGGTTGATAATGAAGAAGAAAGCTGCGGATTGCAGGAAGATATCAATGTACTGGTCAGGTGGGCAGAACAGTGGCAAATGGAATTCAATCCGAATAAGTGTGAGGTAATGCATTTGCAGAGGGCTAACAAGGCAAGGGAATACACATTAAATGGTACGACACTGAAAAGTGTAGAGGAACAAAGGGACCTTGGAGTGCAGGTCCACAGATCCCTGAAGGTAGCCAGGTAGAGAAGGTGGTTAAGAAGGCATATAGAATACTTGCCTTTATAAGTCGAGGCATGGAATACAAGAGTAAGGAGGTTATGCTTGAACTGTATAAAACACTAGCTGGGCGCAGCTGGAGTACTGTGTGCAGTTCTGGTCACCACATTAAGGAAAGATGTGATTGCACTGGAAAGGGTGCAGAGGAGATTTACAACACTGTTGCCTGGACTGGAGAATTCTGGCTATGAGGAAAGATTGGAGATGCTGGGTCTGTTTTCTTTGGAACAGAGGAGGCCGAGGGGAGACCTGATTGAGGTGTATAAAATTATGAGGGGCCTGGATAGAGTGGATAGGAAGGACCTATTTCCCTTGGCAGAGGGGTCAACAACCAGGGGGCTTAGATTTAAAGGGGGGAGGTTTAGAAGAGATATGAGGGGAATGTCTTCACCAAGAGGGTAGTGTGGATCTGGAACTCGCTGCCTGAAAGGGTGGTAGAGGCATACACCCTCACCACATTTTAAAAATACTTGGATGTGCACTTAAAGTGCTGTAACCTACAGGACTACGGACCAAGAGCTGGAATGTGGGATTAGGGTGGATAGCTCTTGGTTGGCCGGTACGGACACGATGGGCTAAAATGGCCTCCTTCCATGCTGTAAATTTCTATGATTCGATGATTCTATGACTGCCCCATGCAACACCCTTCAGGCCAAGTCCCCAATAAATAACGGGAGGGTTCCCACATAGAGAGCACTCCATTTGGGACCCCCGCCTCCTCCGGACGGCAAGATGGTGCACCATGGCATGTCCGGACGGCAGATGAGGATGGCAAAATGGAAGGTGTTCAAGAGCAGCCCGTATAGGAATCTCCTCCACGTAGATCTGAAAGGCACGGAGGGGATTTCCCGAAGGCGCCTCAAGTTGTGAGGCGCCGGCTCACGAGGGAGGGAAACAGCTCCACAAACCTGTGAGCATACTCACAGATGCTTACATTACACTACATTACACTACTTTTTTTTAAAAGCAAGGTATTTATACAATATTTCAAAAGATTACTTATCTTGATTACAATATTACATCATCCTCATCATCCTTATAGGCAATCCCTCGAAATCGAGGAAGACTTGCTTCCACTCTAAAAGTGAGTTCTCAGGTGACTGTACAGTCCAATGCGGAAATTACAGTCTCTGTCACAGATGGGACAGACAGTAGTTGAAGGAAAATGTGGGTGGGGAGCTTGGTGCATCATCCCCACTGACACCTGGGAGCCCCTAGCCAGAGACCACCCTAAGTGGAGGAAGTGCGATTTCAGGTCGATAGCCTAAGGCTCCTGACCTCTCTCTTCCTGTGTCCTCTTGAGTTTCCTTGAAACCCTAACATAGCGAGGGGATTTGAGTACAGGGGCAGGGAGGTGTTGCTACAGTTGTACAGGGCCTTGGTGAGGCCACACCTGGAGTATTGTGTACAGTTTTGGTCTCCGAACTTGAGGAAGGACATTCTTGCTATTGAGGGAGTGCAGCGAAGATTCACCAGACTGATTCCCGGGATGGTGGGACTGACCTATCAAGAAAGATTGGATCAACTGGGCTTGTATTCACTGGAGTTCAGAAGAATGAGAGGGGACCTCATAGAAACGTTTAAAATTCTGACGGGTTTAGACAGGTTAGATGCAGGAAGAATGTTCCCAATGTTGGGGAAGTTCAGAACCAGGGGTCACAGTCTAAGGATAAGGGGTAAGCCATTTAGGACCGAGATGAGGAGAAACTTCTTCACCCAGAGAGTGGTGAACCTGTGGAATTCTCTACCACAGAAAGTAGTTGAGGCCAATTCACTAAATATATTCAAAAGGGAGTTAGATGAAGTCCTTACTACTCGGGGGATCAAGGGGTATGGCGAGAAAGCAGGAAGGGGGTACTGAAGTTTCATGTTCAGCCATGAACTCATTGAATGGCGGTGCAGGCTAGAAGGGCTGAATGGCCTGCTCTTGCATCTATTTTCTATGTTTCTATGTTTCTATCAGTCCTAGTGTTAGCTTTCTTCCTAAGATCTCGATATTCCCAGTTATCAATATCCTGTCTAGTTGGTTTGCATTTTTTCATTGACCTTCTCAACTGAACCCCAATTCCACCTTCCCCGGCCCCCCTGCCCCCCACCAGCACCTCGGAAGATACAGAGTCTCTGTAAGATTGTCCTATACCCACAGAACTGCCTTCAGTCGGCTGTGCCCGGGTTGGTGGGGATATGGATGTTGTGACCATTGTGTCCGTTGAAGTACTTGGACCTGCCAACTCACTCTGATCATCGTCAAGTCAGCCTCATAATCATCTACTCATGGTACCAAAGGTGCATCACTCACCAGCAACATTTGATCCACATGAACCTTCCTGATGTATTCACCAAGTTTGACCAAGTACTGCTTGGTACCACATACCCAAATAATGGTACCAATGTCCCATTGGCGTGGACTTGCCCTTTCCGACGGACTGTGAACTCTGACCTAATCACCCTTCTGAAAGCACCGCTCTTTAATACCGGAACGATAATGACGTTTCTGCACCGATTGTGTTCCAAGGAAAGTGGTAGCATTGGATTTAGCGTTCCAGGAGGGAAGTGGGGCATGAAATCAAGCGTTACCACTTCCCTTGGAGCGCTAAACGGAGCAAGAGGGGCAGGAGCGGCAGAGCGCTCCACCATGTCCAGTGCAGCGCTGCCGGGATCTAAAGCTCCTTCCCTCCCTTAAAGGGAAGGGCCATCGCTGCAGCCTCTGCAATAAATCGAATCCCCTGCTCACCGACGGCAATCATGATCCTCGATGATCAGCCCCAAGCACTCGAACAGAGGGCAGGGCTCGTCAATCGCAGTGGAAGAAAATTTGAAAAAAATTACATGAGTGCTGAATAAAAATGTTTCCCCTACCTCACCGGCAATTACTTTAACTTCCGCTACCCAAGCGGTAGCCGACCTCACAACACCTCCTGCAGCTGTGTGTGCTGACGCCCGGCAATGCTACAGGAGGCGGAAGCGAAGTTTGCATCCGGGGCGGTACCGGGGCGCTGCGCACCGGATAGCCTCACTATCTCCGGGGTGCAGGAAATCGTGGCGTTAGAGTTTATCGCCTCCACTAACCTGCAAGGCAAGTCCGCGAGCGTCAGTACTCTCGCCACGCCCGGTCAGAGCTGCTAGCGCTCCCTGGCAGTGCTAACGGGAGGCGCAAAGGAGGCCAATTTCTCCCCCTAACTTTTTCCAGTTCTGACGAAACGTCATTGACCTGAAACATTAACTCTGTTTCTCTCTCCACAGACGTTGAGTATTTCCAGCATTTTCTGTTTTTATTTCAGATTTCCAGCACCTGCGGTATTTTGCTTTTGTAGAAGATATAGTTCATTCTTCAGAAGATTAAAGGAAGCTGCAAAGAGATATTACTAAGATGGGAGAATGGGTTAAAAAATAGCAGGTGGAATTTAATGTCAATAAATGTGAGGTAATTTATTTTAGGAAGAAAAATAACAGCAGTAATTATACTTTGAATGGAGGTCGGCTCAGTGCTGTTAAAAGCAGAGGGATTTAGTGATGCACATTTGAATGACATTAAAGACAACATGTTTAGGCTGAGAAGTCCATAAAAATGCCAATGAAATTCTAGGTTTTATCACAGAGGTATAAAATAAACATCAATAGTTGAAATAAGCCTACATAAAACCTTAGTAAGACCTCAGTGATAGTACGATGCGCAGTATTGTTCTCCACGCTGTAGGAAACATATTGAGGTTTTAGAGAGGGGACAATGCAGATTCACTAGAATGCTCTCTTGTATGAGGAACTAAAAATATGAAGGAAGACTTGAAAAACTGGGGCTTTTTTCATTAAAAAATGTGGATTCCCCAGCCATATGTTGAAAGCGTTTAAAATTCTGAAAGGATGGGACAGGGGAGACAGAAGTAGACTATTTCCTATAACTGTGGGGTCCAGTACGAGGGCCCACAGATACACGATTAAATGCAGGAGGTTTCAAACAGAGGGCGGGAGGAACTTCTTCACGCAGAGAGTTGTGAAACTCCGGAATTCACTTCCGCTGGTAATGGTTGACGCAGAAACAATGTCAACAGTTGAAGATTAGAGTGGATGAAGGATGAAGGAATATGGGTACAGGGAGAGTAAAAGCGATTAGGACTATTTGCTTACTTGGAGGGTAAATACCAAGATGGAACAGTTGGGCTGAATGGCCTGTTTGGTGTAACTTCTATCTGTTCTATGTGTGTCTATGAATCGAGAATAAAAAGGAAGAGGGTCTGCCTGACCAGTGACTCATTCAGCGGACATTAACAAGATTAGTGATTTATGTTTATTTATTAAAGGTTTCCTTGTGGGACAGGAGGAAGAGGAGTGCTTCTCCCAGCCCCACCAGGAAACCTTGGGCCACCTCCTGCCCTGGGCTATCCCACCCTACCCCGGCCCGATTCCCCTCGGACCCCGCCGATGGCTTACCTTAATGATAGGAGCCATTTCCTCAGGTGAACTACGACAAGTTGTGAGAATGAAAGGAAGAAAGACTTGCATTTATATAGCGCTTTTCATGACCATCAGATATCCCAAAGTGCTTTACAGCTACTTTTTGAAGCGTAGTCATTGCTGTAATGTAACAAACGCAGCAGCCAATCTGTGCACAGCAAGCTCCCGCAAACAGCAATATAACAACGAGCAAATAATCTGTTAGAATCATAGAATGGTTAAAGCCTGTCGAGCCCATACCGACTCTCAGCTAATCCCATTCCCCCGCCCTATTCCCGTAGCCCTGCAATTCTTTTTCCTTCAGATACTTATCTAACTCCTTTTTGAAAGATAAGATTGATCTTCCTCCGCCAACCTTTCAAGCATTCCAGATCCTAACCTCGCACTGCGTAAAAAAGCTTTTTCTTACGTTGCCTTTGGTTCTTTTGTCAATCACCTTAAATCTGTGTCCTTTGGTTCTCGACCCTTCCGCCAATGGGAACAGTCTCTCTCTATCTACTCTGTCCAGACCCCTCATGATTTTGAACACCTCGATCAAATCTCCTCTCAATCTTCTCTGCTCCAAGGAGAACAACCCCAGCTTCTCCAGCCTATCCACGTAATTGAAGTCTCTCATTCCTGGAATCATTCTCCTAAATCCTTTCTGCACCCTCTCCAAGGCCTTCACGTCCTTCCTAAAGTATGATGCCCAGAATTGGACACAATACTCCAGCTGGGGCCGAACCAATGTTTTATACAGTTCATTATAATATCCACAGTTTTGCACTCTATACCACTATTTATGAGGCGTGAATTGGCTAGGATAGATTGGCGAATGATACTGAAGGGGTTGACTGTGGATGGGCAATGGCAGACATTTAGAGACCGCATGGATGAACTACAACAATTATACATTCCTGTCTGGCGTAAAAATAAAAAAGGGAAGGTGGCTCAACCGTGGCTATCTAGGGAAATCAGGGATAGTATTAAAGCCAAGGAAGTGGCATACAAATTGGCCAGAAATAGCAGCGAACCCGGGGACTGGGAGAAATTTAGAACTCAGCAGAGGAAGACAAAGGGTTTGATTAGGGCAGGGAAAATGGAGTACGAGAAGAAGCTTGCAGGGAACATTAAGACGGATTGCAAAAGTTTCTATAGATATGTAAAGAGAAAAAGGTTAGTAAAGACAAACGTAGGTCCCCTGCAGTCAGAATCAGGGGAAGTCATAACGGGGAACAAAGAAATGGCGGACCAATTGAACAAGTACTTTGGTTCGGTATTCACTAAAGAGGACACAAACAACCTTCCGGATATAAAAGGGGTCAAAGGGTATTGTAAGGAGGAGGAACTGAGGGAAATCCTTATTAGTCGGGAAATTGTGTTTGGAAAATTGATGGGATTGAAGGCCGATAAATCCCCAGGGCCTGATGGACGGCATCCCAGAGTACTTAAGGAGGTGGCCTTGGAAATAGCGGATGCATTGACAGTCATTTTACAACATTCCATTGACTCTGGATCAGTTCTTATCGAGTGGAGGGTAGCCAATGTAACCCCACTTTTTTAAAAAGGAGGGAGAGAGAAAACAGGGAATTATAGACCGGTCAGCCTGACATCGGTAGTGGGTAAAATGATGGAATCAATTATTAAGGATGTCATAGCAGTGCATTTGGAAAGAGGTGACATGATAGGTCCAAGTCAGCATGGATTTGTGAAAGGGAAATCATGCTTGACAAATCTTCTGGAATTTTTTGAGGATGTTTCCAGTAGAGTGGACAAGGGAGAACAGTTGATGTGGTATATTTGGACTTTCAGAAGGCTTTCGACAAGGTCCCACACAAGAGATTAATGTGCAAAGTTAAAGCACATGGGATTGGGGGTAGTGTGCTGACATGGATTAAGAACATGGTTGTCAGACAGGAAGCAAAGAGTAGGAGTAAATGGGGACTTTTCAGAATGGCAGGCAGTGACTAGTGGGGTACCGCAAGGTTCTGTGCTGGGGCCCCAGCTGTTTACACTGTACATTAATGATTTAGACGAGAGGATTAAATGTAGTATCTCCAAATTTGCGGATGACACTAAGTTGGGTGGCAGTGTGAGCTGCGAGGAGGATGCTATGAGACTGCAGAGCGACTTGGATAGGTTAGGTGAGTGGGCAAATGCATGGCAGATGAAGTATAATGTGGATAAATGTGAGGTTATCCACTTTGGTGGTAAAAACAGAGAGACAGACTATTATCTGAATGGTGACAGATTAGGAAAAG